>NC_080609.1:4117108-5430858 GCF_027887145.1 Ammospiza caudacuta | reverse complement strand
AAGAAAAAAATCATCAGAAAGGGAAGGAAAAAAGATACAAATAATAAATAATTCAATATTCCTGAGGAAAGCTCTTGCAGAAAAGGCCTGACTGATTCAAACATCAGACGTGAGGCTGACAAGAGATATATCGATTTAGACAATTCTATCATTATTATTCCAGCCTGAGTCCTTCAGAAAAGCTGTTCTTTTTGCCCCTGTTTTTATTGCTGTAACTGCCAACCTTTCCTCTTCTACCTTCCTCTCTTTGAACTTGGATTCATTATGGCTTTATTCTCAGTCTAGCTATAAAACAGTAAGTAGAAATCCTGGTTTCATTTATTTGAAATCTAAGTTCAGTTAAAGATACAATGGTGGAAAATATTTGCTTTATATACATGCGACTTCAATGCTTCCTTAAAATAGGTCAAGTGCTTCTTGAAGTTTCTAATTATAAGAATAGGCCTTCGACTTGAGATTAAATACATGCAAGATGACAGCGCTGTTTAGCTCCAATTTAACTTTGCTGAGTTCAAACCTTTACCAAACTTACCAGTGACTGCCCCTAAGCTGATATGTGGACATAAACTACTTTTTGACCACAAACTGATGTTTTAGTTTGTTTTCTCTACCTGAAAAGTCCTGCACTAGTGTAGTTCTCAAAAAAAAGCCAAACAAACAAGAAAAACCCAACCCAAAATCCTGGTAGGTCAATGGGAATGAGTAAAATGCAGCTGTATAATTACTGGAAGAAAGAATTCCTCCATTAGGCATCTGCAAGCAGAACTATTTCTTTGCTGTTCGATGTGTTAATTACAGCTGGATAGGATATGCCACAGAAAATTAACAGTCTTGCAAAGACATCAGAGGTAAACACACAAAACAGGAGCTGCTTAAGGGTCAGGAGAGCAAGTCAATTTTGAAGAAAGATAAAAGAACTGTCATGTATATGATTGCTTATGAAAGAGAAGAGGGCAATCCTGCCTTGTTATCATCAGTTAATTAGGCACTACAGTCAGGCGTGCATACGCTGCAACATTTGCCATGGTAATCAAATGTATTATTCAAATGTGAAACAAAACAAAAGCAAGGCAACTCTGACAGGGAAGAATGCAATCTGCCCACACAAAGGTGCTGAATTAACTTTATCTGTTTAAAGGAAGCTCGGGCAGATGTTACACCAACTTTCTCAAACCGCACTGCCTTGAAATTCAGACTGCAGTTCTGCTTCTAAAGAAAATACTCTTTTCCAAATTTGATTCACATGTGAGGTGATGACCTTTGCAAGCAAAGACAAGGGTAATGAAAAGCAATTGATAGTGCAGTAGGATTCTGTTATGTCTTTAATATAAATATGACACTGAGACTAACAAATGCACTCTTGACAAAGCATGCAATCTCCTGAGTAGAAAAGGAAAAAAGAAAGCAATATACCACATTTTCCCTGTCCTGAGCCATAACTGCAAGGAAAAATAAAACTAATAACTGCCCTGCAAATGATGTGATGACACCATGTGATAACTACCCTGTCTCACTGAGGCCTTCTACCATGTTACTGTACAGCCAGTCTTTTTTCAGTTTGGACAAAATGGATGCTTTTTGGTGCTATTTCTATTTGACTGGACAGAAGACATCCAGTACTAAGTCTGGTACCAAAATTAGGATCTTTGCCAGGGAATGACAACAAGCTAATGGCTTCTCATGTCTTAATATTAAACTTTTTGACAACATAATTTTCAGATCATGTCTTTACATGGGATTGGCAAGAAAAATTCCACTGGATTTTTCACCTTAAACAAACTGCAAAGGGGTGACTCTGGATAAAATATAGGTTCCCTGCGAGGACTGTGGAAAGGGAGAGCAGGGTACAGCTCCTCAGGAAAATCTGGGGGAACTGGGAGAGGGATTGCAATGGCCTGATTACCTGCAAGTCTCCAGGGAGGGGGTGAAGGACCTGGAGAAGAGCAGAGCAGTCAGAAGCATCTGCCATGCCTGGTCCCTGAGCAGGAGCCTCTGAGCCACCATCCTGTCAATGCCAGGAGCCCCTGATGCAGGGAATAATGTGGTCTGACCCCATGATTCAGAAAGGCTGAACAAATGCTTTATTAAGCTATACTATATTACACTAATACTGTACTAAAGAATACAAAAGAAAAACCCATGACTGTCTGAGACAGCCAGGACACAGCTTTGAGTGTCTGGCTAATCACTCCAAACAACTTTCACCAGTGTCCGATTAACAAATCACTTCAGGTAAACAATTTCCGTAACACATTCCGCATGCGCAAAGCAATAGGAGCAGTGAATAGAGATAAGAATTTTCTCTTCTCTGAAGTTCTCACTGCCTTCCGCAGGAAAAGTCCTGGGAGAGAGAATTATGTCTCTCTCTGTTCAGAGAATGTGAATTCCACCCCTCCCATGCTGCTCTCTCGAGGCTCCCAGTTCCTGGGGAATGTCGTGAGGGAACCTCTGAAATGGAGATAAACTCACAGAGCTTCATCACGCCCTGCCTCCATCCTTGGCTGAAGCGAGGAAACAAAGCCTCAGGGCAGGGGCTCCTCAAACCAGCACCAGGACCCTGACGCAACAGGTCACCCAACTGCAGAACAGACACAGCCCTGGTTCTTGAGCCCTCCCTGCACCCCAGACCTACTGCTGCAAGACTAAGAAATAATTTATACTTTTTCACACCCATTCTGTAGTTCTTCAAACATTTTCCAATTTCATATTCTTGCACAACAACTATGGCTTCCTTCTATTCTGCCAAAAAAAACCCCTGACAATACAATAAAGAAAAATATCTTTGCTGAGTGGGCAGGTACTGACCAGCTTCAATGATGAAATTATTCTACAAATACCAGTGCAAAGAAGTAATAAAAATACAAAATTATGTAGCAGAGTATTATCTATTATGCTATTATTTTGAAGACAGCTGCCATCAAAAGATATATATCCCCAGTGAAAATCAATGCAAATGGAATTTATCTAACAAATCTGTATTTTTTTTTTTGAATGTCTCTCCTTTCCAATCCCTCCTTTTCCTGCACAATATTCTCAGTGTTTGACCATCTCAATCAAATACCAGAGAAGAAAATAACGCAATACAGGAGTCACTCTTCTGATCAAATTAGGCTAACATGGATCAATATAAAACCTCAGTGCATCTGCAATCTCAGAGTCTTCAGTGTCCAGGCTTTCAGTAATCTCTGAGAAAGAAGTAATATCTGTTTCCTTGACACGGACGTTTTCTTTTAGTCAGTCTGTCACTTCCCATTTCAGTTAACAAAATGTTGGATGCAGCTCATCATTGGACAAATATTACAGTCCTATAGAGTACAAAATGGGAGGAATTGTTTCAGACTGAAAATTTAATACAAGAACAGATCTGCAAGGAATTCCACAAACTTTAGAAGACAGAGATACATAAATGTGAAAACATAACACTACATATGCGCCTTATTTTTCCACCAAGCATTCAGAAATGTTTAAAATTTATTTTGGAAGACGAGAAAGGATAATAATAAAACCCATGTAAAACAGGGAAAGAAAAAAGCAGCACCTTGAGAAAAGAAAAGCAGCCCCAATACAACTTCCTGGCCTTGTAAATAAGCCTTGTTTTACCTTCTAATCAATGCAAATATTTACTGTGATCAGAGAGAGATGACCTGGCTACTAAATCAGTTCAGCATTCATCTTGCTAATGCAAACAGGTATGTTTTCATAACCTAGAGATGCAGGCATCTCGTGGTCAATGGACAAAGCATCTGGATTGATGAGAGGTATGGGGACAGAGAAAGAAAACTGCGACCTGCAAAAATAATTCAATTTATTCCCCTTCACATTTTACTGCATTTCCAACTGTCAGATTTGCATAGCTGGAACATCAATTGAGAATGAAACAAATAATGCCCATCCAAGATTCAGACTGTTTTAAGTGTTACCCACTTTAAAACTGCACTGCCAACAGTTCCAAGGCTCCCTGAAACCCCCAAGCCCTTTACCAAGGATGAACAGCAACACCCATCCCATGAAGCATCATAAAAATATTTATGAGAAAGAGAATGTAAAGAGAAAACCAGATATATATGGAAAATCAGGAGCATTCCTGCCACTCGAAAATTGTTGAAACGTGAAATTAAGACAATGAAAATGTCCTTTCTTACTATTCTACCTAGAATGGAAAATAAAAAAAGAAAGAAAAACAAAACAAGCTTTCACTTTTCACCCCATAAGGCACCCACACCTATTACATCACATAATAAAATTTGTCAGACTTTGCTTTGTATTCACCCAAACCTATTCTGATTTCTGCCTCAGTGTGAAACTCCTTACACTACAGCTAAAGGAGCAGTGAAATTATAAGAGCAGAAAATACACAAAAATATTTCTATCTTAAGTAGCTCTCATCATAGAGTGCTCTCCATTAAAAAACTCTTTAGTTGTAATGGAACTCATTTTGTAAGTGTTCCACACAACAGAAGATGTGTCTTAAGTAGAAAGAAAGTCATTGATAGCATATACAAACATCTACCAATAGAGCTGGGCTTCCATATCTGCATAATTCACAAATGTTAATTAAAACTCTGCAGAAGATCTTCAAGTATAATGCCTGAATTTTGAGATTACTCGACACTTGAAAAGTTCAAATAGCTCACATCTTACTGATGCACAACATAAAAACTGATTTTCAAGAATAAGGGTCAACATGGCACCGCAGCATTATTACAAGGAACCCAATTTACTGTTTCAGCCTCTTCATTTTAAGATATTGCAGTTTTATCAATTTTTTTTCCACACTTTAATTTGTTTGGTTATTAGGCAAATACCATATCAAAGCAGTGAGACTAAAGAGAAATTTCACACTCTTGAACTTCAGTAAGAAATGCCCACCAGCAAGAAAGTGAATACAATGCAATCTTGAATTGCCAAGGCTCATCTCAGCCCCAAAGAGAGCAGGTAGGTGGTGCTTAGAAAAATACAGTTGTCTGGAAAGGCTAAGTGCATTATGAGAAGCTTTTCTTTCACAGGACTATTATTTCCTGATTATAATAGTGTCACCTGATATTTTTTTCTACATCAGCAGGAAATAACAACACTTTGGGATTTTAAAAATCTCTTTGAATGTATAAAATAATTTAAACATATGGTGTTCTGCATTATCTTTCAATGGGATTGTGCTCTGAGTGGGTATGGATATGATTATAGCATTAGCTTTTCCTCTTTTGCATTTAGAACATTTTTCCTCTGCTCATGTTGATAGGGGGGGAAAAAAGTCTCCTCAATCCACTAAAATAAATACTTCTGTTATATTCTATTGCTCCAACAATGAATAAAGCAAGCATGCAGGTTTATAATATCAATTCACAGGGTTCTTTCTGCTTCAGTGAACTGTTTCTGAAAGGTTCAGAACAAAGCTACAGGCAGATCGGACAAAGCTGCTGTAACAGGATTTACATTATGCTCAAACTGATAAGAGAACATCAGAGAACTGCTCAATCTCCAGTACCTTTGCTCAGAGTGGCATGAGGGCTGGAAGGATTTTGGCTCTCAGCACCTGATCACAGCATCTCTATTACACCTACCAGCTTAAACACCGATCCAATCTCACCTCCGTGGGATAATTTAAATTTCCTCTTGTTCCTTTGCACCCTCTTTGTCAAGCGCATTGGGATGGGGATAAAATGGGATCCCAGGAAAGCTACAGCAATATTGAGTTATCTACTGTACTCACACGGTTATGAGAGGGAGCAAATTACCTACATACTAACATCTACTGAGATCTGAAGTAATTAAAATATTCTATATTCAAATCATTAGTTGACACTTCTGGATGGAAGGAGGGAGAGCACATCCCGAGGGAAAGCAAATGTAATGCTCAATAAATAATGAATTAAATACCACCAGGTGAAGTCGCTGCCCTGGATTTCTTGCAAGCAACGAGTTTCTTTGTGCAGTCTTAGCTACAGTCACATTTTTGAACATGTTTCTGCTTCAAGTAACTGCAACAATTCAGGTTTTTCCTTCCTTCTCCCTTAACCACCTTTATCTCTGCAGCCTACATTGTAATCAGACTACTGCCAGACCCCAAAGAATCCTGGTTTCCTCCTTGCCACTGAACATTCAATAAACATTCAAACAGAACACATTTGTGCACAACAATAAAGTGAAAGCTTTAATTAAAGCACAAAAGTAAACATCACAGCATTTCTGTAATGCAAAGCTGCCATTCTAGAGATTACCAATTACCTGCTAGAGGTGATTCCCTCAAAGTTCCTGCCTCAGTGCAGCACCTAACACAGATTTTTTGCATCACCATCACAAGCTGGTTGTACCTTTTCTGGCAACCAGCGCTGCCCACAATCCAGCTTTTTTTTCACTTAAACCATAGCAAGAGTTCAAAAAACAAGGAGAGCAGTTAAAATGCACGCTGCTTGTCATGCCATGAGCACAATGCTGGACTCACCAGGGAGGCAGGATGGAAACTGCTCCGTGCCAGGGCTCGGGACCGGCTCCTGCTGCCACTGAGCGCCGCTCGCCCGAGCATCCTGCACTGCTCTGCTCTCAGCAGCCACAACTTCGGGGCTCCTATTAGCTCAAGCAAAACCTTGGCTTTTGGAAGCACATTTCCTTCCCAGAATGAGACAAACCCTGCAACAGAACTGATTTGTGATCTGCGAAACTCCTGACTCAGCAAGACGCAAAGCAAACAAAGGAGAGAAATGTCTTTACCGAAGGTGGTAGGAATAGGGTGTCTGTAGGAAGTTTGCTTATTGGAATGAAAAAAATCCCAAACCCACCAAATAGACAAAATTTAGTAACTTGAACATCTCGCTAAAAGCACACCCCATCACCCAAAATTCAGACAGCAACATAGTGGAATATTTACTGTAGTCTATAATGAATGCTTAAACCAGCCTACATTCACCTATAGCCTGTGAGAGAATATCTTCCCTTCTTTAGAAAAAACAGATTTTAAGAATGCAATACCCACATAAACAATGCAACCTGTACCAAATTGTTTGATTCCTGATGTTTAGTTACAAAGAAGAGAGGAATGCTCTCACATCTGTAGGGAAGCTATTCCTGCTTCAGAAAAAGCTTTTAATGCCTGTGCTCATGAAAAGGTGCACACTTGTTCTGAGCAACTTCCACTTCAGCTGGAAACTTTGCCTTGCTGTATGTTCTTTGGCAACACCTGGTGGAGTTTGGATAAAACTACAACAATACAGTAAAAGAAAAGTTACGGCAACTCTTGGATTTTTTTGTCTAAATGCTTCTGAAGAAGTTACTTAAACTGTTCAAAAACTGCCAAGTTTGTGAAAGAGAAATCAGTTTCTTGGGTTTCAAAAAACATCAGTGGGTATTTTTATAATATCAAATTCCATATTACAATAATTACAATATCTAGCTTTGATGTGGAGATTAGTAGCCAGCTTGTTTTGCACTGTTAAGGAAAAAAAAGAACAAGAAATAAAATTTAAAAATGCCTTCTACTTGATATAACCCAGAGAAAATAAAAGATTTCATGTTTACAATAAAGTAACTGTGACTCGAAGCAACAAATTGAGGAAACCGTCATCTCTACACAAAAAAAAAAATACAGTGAAATAGGACACATTTTAATTGACCCCATTTTGTACTTTCTCTGTCAATGCCTGGCAAAAGTTTGTCCATTTAGTCATTAACAGACAGAAGTCATTCCGGCTGAGCAGGGAACAAGTATCTGCTTGTGGCACAGGCCCCCTGAAATTATAATCCATCAAAAACTATTCTCATGGTGGGGAGGAAGCTTCTCCTCCAAATGATAGTGCAGGGAGTATTCAGCATAATATGACACAGGGGCTGTCAAATTAGTCTCGTTAGAAATACTGTAATTAACAGAAGGGAGCCCAATGTACTTATCACAGGCAGCCACTTGTATTCAAATCATGCTGAAGAGTTCTGAGGCCCAGAAGCATATTTCTTGTTTTTCTTTATCTTTCTTCCCCTATCAAAGCACTAAAACCCAGCAGCATTTTACCCCAAGAATAAAATTTAAAGAGAATTTGTGATTCATTTTCTCTTTGTACAGCCTAGCAATAAATTAATGAAGAAATCTACTGACACAGGTGAAATTATCTTTTTTGGATGGATTTCAGCTTATTAAAATCTAGGTTAAAATTAAACATGATGCTAAGAAATAATTGTACTGATGGCCAAATTATTTTTTGGTGGCAATCTCTTCTATTGAAAACAATTTTAGATTCTGATGTTTGGAAATGCACTATCTCCTTTGCAAACTGGCTGTGAGATGTCAAACATTTTTGTCAAGCAATGTTCAGAAATAGAGCATGGGATTACTCTGCAGATGTGAAACACCTCACAGATCACTGCCCATCCTTCCAGCCTGTCTCTGATACATTCATTTTACAAACAGATCTCATGCTGCAGATGAAAGCTGAGCCAAGGTGAGGTGCATGTCAATATGTTACTGAAATATCACCACGACAAAGGGTTTAGATGTAAAGTATTTAAGCACAGAAGTAAGACCATCCATTTAAAAATTAGGATCTAAACCTCAAATTAGGACCTAAACTTTAAAGGAAAAGCCTGCTTTCAATTTCTCCAAGCCTTTCACCTGAGCATTATAAAGCACTTGGAAGTAATTAAGGAATTGAATTTCCAAGAGTTCTGGAGAAGAGTATAGGGATCACTTAACAGCCACCTTTTAGGTGAAGCAGAGATGCACCAGGACACCCTACAAATGCTTTTGAAAGAAAAGGAAGGGAAAAGCCTGTTAAAAAAAAAAAAAATCCAAATTACACCTTTAGTGCCAAACTGTGATGTTTCATAACCAAGAGCAGCAGCATCCTGGGGTTGCTAAGAACCTGAAGTAAAACTTCCTGCAAGTTTTCTATTTTTCTATTCTGCTGGAAAATTTGCAAAGCTGTCTTTAGCAATAGGTTCTTTATTGACTCAAGACAAGAGCAGAATGATTTCAGCTTTGTGTCTCATAGTGCAGACTCACAGTGTGTGCTGAAGGTAGAGCCCAGTCTTCATAACTGCACATTTCCACATTTCTGATTGTAGAGAGATGCCTCTTTAAATTCTGCAGCTCAGAATTGTGCACATCTGAGGGAAATGCATTTTTCAATTAATAGTTTTGGGCCTTTTTTTGTTCTCACTTCAAATAATTTAAGGAATATTAAAAAATAAATAAACAAGATTGTTTCAATTTAGAGCATGCCTATCTTTAATTTTCTTTAGAGCAGCTGCCAGAAAAAGGGAGCAAGGTAGTAGACAAAAGGTCCAGCAACTGAAGTACAAGATTCAATTCCTTTAAATGCATTTAAAGGCTCTAAAGGCCATGTTATAGTATCTTCCCCAAACCTTCAGTTTCTGCTAGATTTAGCACTTTTGTCCCTTTGTATTCTCAGACTTCACATAGCTTCTCCCAGGCTGGCAGGCCAACATATTAGAAATAAAACGCAATTCTGGTATCTGACACTTCAATTTAGCTTCTTCAGTAGCAAAGATCATCAACTGCACTGCTTTCTCCCATGACAGAAGATCACCTAAATATCACTTAACTGATGTGAGCTCTGTTGGTAATGCATACACTGTCTCCCCACTACATTACCACCATGCTGCCTAGAACAAAAATCAATTTTTAATTGACTGGATTATTTGAGGAATGTGGCCCATCCACTGTGCACTGCTGATAGATTCTCCTGGTTTTCCTGTCAGCAAAGACTGTAAAATTTGAAGCAACTTCAATACAGTAATTCAGGGATTTGTCCAGAAGCCATATGAACAGAACAACATCACGGTGTTTTTCAGTGCTACCTCTCCATTATTCTCTCTCCTGGCTAGCCAAGTGAGGACTCTAAACCACAGTACACATGAAGCAATAAACCACTGACACCGGAAAAATGATGAGGATTTCACTGCAATGAAAATCATGCAAAGAATCCAAATGAATAAAGAACACAGAGGAATAGAGAGGACTTGAAAAAAACCCTGCCAAGGCATGGAAAGTTACACTGCAGAGTATCAAACCTGCAGGATCCAGGAGCAAGCTGCAATTCCTGGGCCCAGCAGCAGCCAAAGCAAGATTTCTCAGCTTAGTACCACTCCTGCTCCTTCAGTAACCACTGCTGCCCTGAGAGCCACACCCAGGCAGTTAAGGCAAAGGGTTAACATGAAAAAATAACATTACACAGATGAAAACATGGGGGTCAGGGGGTATAAAGCACTCAACATTCACCAGGAAATATTGCAGTAAGCAATTTCACAAAGCACAGCATAAACTGTTCACTGACTGGTGTAGACACTGTGAAAGTCTCTGCCACTTGCACAAGTTTTCTGACAAGTGTGTAATTTTCCTAACTTGTATCTCTCCTTTTCTTACTGCTAAAACAAAAGACAACTGCACTGATGTCCTAAACAGAAAATTCTAATCTTGTACCACAACCCTTTCCAGCACAGTCAAGTGTCAAAACTCTGCACTGGTTTTAAATTGATTCTGAGCAATGTCAAAAATCAGCACAGCATCAGAAATTGTAAAATAAAGGTACTGCTATGTGGCCAGAATTGACCTATATATGAGATATGATTGGCTTGTTATGTTTCTGATTCTCATTTCACAAACAACCAAAATACACTTTTTTTTTTTTTTTTTTTTTTTTTTTAATTTAACCACATACATTAGAGCTGCACTAAATATTTGGGTTACCTGCAGTACAAATTAGCCCCAGTCAGTGTTCCAGCCAATAAATAAATGGATCAGAGGGGTCTGTGCTGGCTGTAAGAAA
This sequence comes from Ammospiza caudacuta, assembly GCF_027887145.1. NCBI lineage: Eukaryota > Metazoa > Chordata > Aves > Passeriformes > Passerellidae > Ammospiza > Ammospiza caudacuta. The sequence continues at coordinate 5,420,086 of NC_080609.1, read as the reverse complement.
GCTGAGAGAAGACAGAAATGCCTGATCCTGCATAAAGTCAGAGTGACGCAGTAAGGGAAGGCTGGGTTCGGGTGAGAGCTGTCAGAACAAAGTGAGCCTGGTGAGGTTTCTCTCAGATCACACCTTGTACCCTGTTAGCCTGACATTTCTGATGCACTGCAGAAAACTTTTCTCCTCCACTTTAACAACAACAACAAACTTTGGTATTTTTTCAGAGCTCTATCCACTTTCAAGCTTCTCCTTGAACTCCTTAAGTTGACAAGAACAAAGAAATATTTCAACTTTTTGTTCTGGTTTGGTGGGGTTTTTCTGTTTGTTTTCCCCCTGTTGGTAGGGTTATTATTATTTTTTTTTCTCCTGGTGCTTCATGGCAGTAACATCCCCAAAGCTTAACTAGGTGTTAGATAAAAACAAGCCACTTGTAAATACACAAATTATTCCAGGTCTCTGAATATTTCAGTAATTGTCCATCATTACTGAAAATAAATGTGTATTTAAAACTAAATTTATGCTTTGAAACAAGATGAAAGCATGATTAAAATTACTTTAGAATACCAATTAAAAATTAGAGTAGACCTTTCTGCCTTATCTTTTGGAATCAGGACTATGGTTTTTGTCTAGGTTGATCTTTTTTGCTAATATAAAATGACAAAATGCAACCATAACTGATATCTTCCATACCCAAATTACTTAAAGTACTTCAAGTAATCAGCTCATGACTGGCCTCTGCAACAAGAGCTCTGTGAACTCATCTTCCCAACAGCCCTTTTTTATTTTGGTATAGAAATCTGCAAAGCAGCTGCTTAGTAAAAATGGGTTATAAAGTACAAAAATTTCACCCTGTTAAACTAATGCAAATGCCTGGATCTGATCTCTATGGATTCTTCAAGGTGCTCTCCCATTAACACTTGGGATGTTCAGCACAGCTCAGCTGGGATGAATTCACAGTGGGGTTTTATGATCCCCAGCACCCCAAAACCAACCCATGCATTTCAGAAGATCAGAGTCCAGTTCTCATTCCTTTGCTGATCATGGTAGTTGAAAATCTGGGGGTTTTAAAACAGTATCCTGAGGATGAGGTCATAATGCAAAAGATTCCAGTCTTATTTTAATAAAACCAGCAATAGCCTGCTATAATTACACAGTAAATTCTCTCTATTAATCCTATTTTACAAAGGAAAAAAATTATAGGGTGAAATCAACATTTGCAAAGATTACTTAAATGGCTGCAGACTGTTCTGAAGGATGCATCATCTAAAATAAAGCCCTTGTGTGTAAAGCCCTGGCATTCATCTCCTGAGACATCTAAGAAAACAGATTTCCCCAAAGAGAAAGAAAATAGAGATTTTATTAGAAGCAAGAAGCCCTGATATTTTGGTCTTCTGAGCTTACTTTTGGAACTTTTAGATTCTGATGTTTGGAAATGCACTATCTCCTTTGCAAATTGCCTCTGAGATGTCAAACATTTTTGTCAAGCAATGTTCAGAAACAGATTCCACTTAAAAAAAAAAAACACCCTTCAACTTCAGCAAGTGTACAAGAATTCTGCCTGGGCAGCATTTCCAGATTAGAAATCTTCAGTAAAGGCTGCAATCCAGGCAGGCTGGGCTGGATTTGAGGCAGTTCTTGGGGTAAAAGAGGAGCCTAAAGGTTCCTGCTGCTCCCAGGGACTGTGCTGCAGTTGGGACTGAACAAGGGACAGGCCAGCACACAGCAGAGTCACGGTCTTCAAATGGAAACCCTTCAGATCAAATCTGAATTTCAAAATAAATTTTTACAGTTGGTGGGTGCATATAAAGCACTTGCATTAAGTATGAATATTCTGCATTAAGTATGGATATTCTTTATAACTAACAATTTAAGACAGTAAATTAAAGCATCACTGCATCCTCCCCTCACCAAACCTTAACACTTTGTCAGATGGGCTCAATTACCCCGAATGAGGAAAAAAAGAAACTTAACTAACATCAATCTTAGCCAATAACAAAGCTGGCTATTTTTGTAGTTATCCCCTCAAAATTAACCAGATTATTCTGGTGGGCTGACATATCTGTACCACAGAGAAGGAAAACTGAGTCAGAAGGTTTGTCCATCCCTGGACAATGACCCAGTGACAGCCCTATTTAAACAACACTGTGTCCATATACAATAGAATAATATGAATAATACATATATATATATATATATATATATATATATAATGTATATAACTAGAATATCTATTTCTACACTATATATATAAAAACAACTATCAGAACTCAGAATTTTGGTTTTTATCTGTGTAGAATTTCCTGTCTACAGAAAGCCATTAAAAAATAATGCATGCTTTGGTCAGCTGGCTTCTAATTTTTACTCACTTCTTCCTAAAATAACTTTTCTTGACTCCTTTGTAGGTAACAGGATGGACTGCAGAGCTCTACTCAGTGTTTCCAAATCCTCCATGTTGCACAGAGAAAATTCTGAAGACATTTATGTCAGCTATTAACAGAATCTTCCATGCAATTTTGCAGCTACACGTCTTTGTTCTTTGTGTTATGTATGAAACTTGTATTTTACAGTTTTCTAAAATGCTGCCTCAAACAAGTAATGATGGAAAACAGTGTCTGCCTCTGGCTACTTGCAAGCTTTTTAGTTCATGAACAGAGATTCCTTCGACCTATTTTACTTCTATCCTATTTAACTGTTTCTGATAGCAAGTTTATGTCCATCCTTGGTTTACAGAGCTCTAATTCCTTCCTAACATTCCAAATATTTTCCTTGAGCTGCAGTCAAGAAGTCCTAATACTTCATGACATAAACCATATGAATTTAATTTAGGTACATATAGTGGTAAAAAATATTTTGTATAACTCCAACATTTCTGCTTCTCCATTTCAAACATTCATTTAATAATGCAAGTCAATTAATCTGATGAATGCTAAGTACAGGACAATGTGCAGATACCTAATTTTACCCAGAGGGAAACAAAACAATTTCCAAAAAGCCATCACTTACTACAGCTCTCTGTTGATATTTCAGGAATCTATTTGTCCCTTGGATATATTCAGAAAACATTCTACAAGCCTACAAATGCATCTTTTTAATAACAGTACCACATAATTCTTCACTGCTACACAGAGATGAAAAAGTGCAAATGTTTTATCTATCCCCAAAACAAAGGTAATAAGGCTTTGTCTTTGCTTTTTTTGCAGTGCTTTAAGCATTTACCTTAATGAGCTTTGTTTCTCTGTACCTCTGGAGAATACTATTCTGCCCAACAAAACAATTTATTGCCCAGAATGTTACCACTGCTGATAAAATCTCAGCTCCTCCAATACTTCTGCCTTGACAGCTAATACCCTAATGTTTCATTTACAGCTGAACAAAGCAGCTTATCTCTGCTAAAAGGGGAATTAGTTAGTAGTAAGAAATAATTTCAATCATCTGTTCTGCTTCCCAAGTAAAGTGATGACTTGGGCATTCTTGCTTCCATCTGATGACAGGTGTGTTGCAGTTCTTGGAATACAGAACAGGTCTGTCACAGAAGCTTTGTAATTCCTACAATGCAGCTACAGGGATTAGGGGAGAGTCAGGTCTTGGCTGTCAAAAAAAGTCTGCAATCAGCAGAGTGTGGCAGTCAGCACTTGTACTTTACAGTTAGGGCACGGACTGCAGGGACAGAATCAGCTCTGATCAATAAACAGCTTCATTGTCTATCTGCAGCTCTACTGATACAGCAATATTCCAACAAGTTGATGCATATGTGAAATTCCTTATTAATAAGCAAATAGGTTTTGTTGACAAATCAGGCTTTATGGCCTGTGCTTTGCAAAAAATGGCTTTGATTATCACCTTACTGTGTAACCACCTAATTATTTCTATCCCCAGGAATGAAAATCAGCAAGGATTTTATCTACATATCACACACAGCAAATCAGTAGTGGGATTCCTCTCTAGAGCAGCTGAGATATACTTGGGAGTCTCTGTGGCAAAGGACAAGGACTGATCTTTCCTTGATGTCTGAGTGACCTTCCTTTCCCAACAGCAGTTTTTCATGTTGGTGGATAATAAGGTCACCTGAATACTTCAGGGAAAGCAGCATAACATTTGCCCACGCTGTATTTTCTCTGTAATAATATTTTCTGTGAGCAATCATTTAGTTTGCACTGAGTTTAAAAGCATTACAGAAGTGATTACAACTGTGGTGCCATTTTTGAGTTCCCCAATATTTGGTTCTTCAATTAGACAACACAATTAATGACAGCATGAGAATTTATAGCTAATAGTTTTTAAATTCAATACGTTTTATCAGGAAAAAATTATGGATTGCAGGAGGCACTGGTAAAAAAAAAGTTGTAGTTGGAGACGAAAGAGCATTTGATAAAAATATTAACATATTTTCTCATGCAATAATGCAAAATTAAGTTGATATAAAAAAGAGGCACTGTCATGCTGAAAGCTGCTGTGTGATCCTACACAGAATGGTTTTCTTAGTGGCATTCCAGTGGATTTAAAATTAATTGCACCTTCTTTTCTGAGATTCTTTGTAATCCTATCTCACATTCTTACTTCTGAATTACAACTACATGCTATAAACCCCTTTAAAAATTAATTAATAATACACATGGCAGTTCCACTAGCACTATAAAGGTGCCCAACATCTGTCATGCATGATATTCAACTCTTTCTGCACCAGGATTTCTCTGACCACTTGGTGTGTTCTTAACCAGCTCTACAGAGATACAAGACCAACCCAGCTTTATTTCTATTCAGGTGGCAATCCAGGCACCTGATCTAACTTTATATGGCTAAAAGGTCATTCTGCTCCTCTGCTATGAGAGATTACTTCATTCTACTTTAATGTGTCTCATGTTGTTGTAAAAAAACCTGAATGGCCTGAGCAGCCCTCTTTATTGAGGGATGCATTCCCCAGAAAAAAGAAAAAAGGAAAAAAGTATCACAGAGGATAATATGCTTATTTATTCAAAAAGCCATTTACTAAAATCTGAATTTGTACTTTATCTGAGCTTAACAATGAAAATCTTAAATGCTCGCTTGGCTGCTGCACAACATGGCAAATTCTGCATGACTGCCCAAAGGAAAGTTGATTAATCAAAGGCTCGGGATCAGAAATGAACAATCATTTCACACACATATTTACGCAGAAACCCAATAGTACTCAACTAAATGCTGCTAAAATCCAGAAATGTGAATTACTCCACATGTCACCAGACTATAACTGTTCTGAGCTGCAAAAAGAGCAGCCAGGCACAACGGTTCAAAAGGTGACACTGTAAGGACGTGGCTGGCAGAGCACTTCCTCCAGAAAGAACCAGCTGCAGGAAGGCAGTAAGTGAGCAAAATAGTCAAAACTATTTCCTGTCCACAGTGTTGTGTTCTATCAGCATGTAACATTCGGCTTGGATAACCACAGTCCAAACTGCTTGCTACTAATTCTCTTTTTTTGTTGTTTTTAAAATCTTTTCTTACTACTCATCCTTTCATCCTTTTCAAATTAAGCGACTGAAGTGGTTAAAATGAACTGATATCACAGAATCATCCAAACACTAGCATGGTTTATTTAAAATGGTCAGAAAGAGAGCAAAAATTAATCCTTGCATATTCTCCTACCTGTATTTCAACCTTTTGTTTGTATGCCTACATAAATATTGATACCTGCACACTGCAAATGGCTCCTCACCCCACTTCTAAAATAACCATAATAATAATGAAAACATGGCTAGAATTTTTATGCTCATATCAATCATCAAGGTGCACACTGGCACTGCACTAAGGCACTTGGGTGAAAGTTTAAAATGCTTATTTAGGTGATTGCTTAACACAAATAAACGCTCAAGAAGGCAAGGTAGGAAAATACAATTATTATTTAAAAGTGTCAGGAAAGGTTTAAATCTGATTAAATAGGTGGAAGAAAAGTACTGCTACCTAACCTAGAAGGGACAAATTTCTTTTTGGTTTACTGAAAACCCTCAATAAAAATATGAAGAGAATATGTAAGAAGGAATAAGTAAATGCAGCTGGAACAGCAACAGTCATAGACAGCTATGTGTAAAATGAAATTGGGAGAGAACCTGGCGTGAAAGAGAAACTTTAGGCACTCTCAATATCAAACTCATAAGTGTATAAATACATATTTACACATTGCAAATTCCCAGAGTTCTTGCTCTGAAACATTCCAGTGAAGGAATATTTGCACATGTGGTGCCACAGAACCCTGAAGATGGAGCAAAACAAAGCTGGATCTTCTCCTGATTGATTTCCCATGGCAGTAATGACAATGCCTACATGCACACAACCCTAAGAGATCCATTTGGCCTAAAATTATTTAATTCTTAGTGCAGGTCCTGCGCTGATGTTAATCTTTGCAAACTATTATTTTACTGATGCATGCATTAAAGCACAAACACACAGCTGTACAAGATTTAACTCCACTAAAAAAAGCAGCATTTAGGTTTTCCTTAACTGAGATTTTACCTCTGAAATTAAATTTTGCACAAAATATGAGTTCTTGAAAAGTAAATTAGGAGTCAGACTGAGTGAAACATGTAATTAAAGAGTTGATTCTGCAAGCTTGTCTTGAGCCACAGTGGAGTTACTACTCCTGACATTTAGTATAATTTCAAAGCATATAAATTTTTCTTTCTCTGCACTTACTATTAATAATTTTTAAAATATAAAATTAGACAACATGCACAGAAAGATGTGGAAACTACCTATTTGCTGCACACTGTGTAAGTTCAACTGGCCATAAATGCTTAAGAAAATGGAAAAATGGCAAGAACAGGGGCTGCATGCACTGAGGTAATTTCTGTTATTTTTTTCCACCTCATCATACATCGTGTGAGCTGCATTTCCAATAAACCTTCCCCTGAAAAAAAGCTAACTTCAAGCAGTATGCACTTTTTTTTAATAGTATACAAACTATAATTCCTCTCTCACATAAATTTACACAGACCCCCAGAAAACACAAGATTTAGGAAAGCAGCACCATCACCAAATATAGTAGTGGCATGTGAATTACTGAATGTTGCTGAAAAAACACAGATTTCTTATTCTTCATGGACAAATTTAGCTGGTTAATCCTATCAACCACAGGGATTTTGGCAGCTGAGAAAGCCAGAGCATCTGTGACTTTGACTTTTCTTGGAAAGAAAGCAGAGCTGGAAGATAACTCCTGAGTCAGGCCCTTGAGTCACCTGCTAGGAAGCCACATGATGTAATTTTTCTTAAGGGTAGAAACTCCTTCTCAAAATTTGATAAGTGCTTGACCTCCCCTGGCCCAACCTCAAACTGGAATCCTGTTTCAGGAACTCCCTGATGTGACTATTTAAAGGTTCTTTTGCATGTTTCTGTAAATTATCATGGCCAGCACGTCCCTCTTTAGCTAAAAAGGCCATCCTCATCCTGTCCTCTACTCCCAGGCAGCCACAGATCAGAACAATACCACTTCTCAGCATTTCCTTGGCTTCACCAACCATGCTCAGCTCTTTTCCAACAGCTCTCTGGTTTTTTCCCCCTTCCAGCCTCTCCCTGCACCTATTCCATTTTGTGTCCATCTGTCATCACCCAGCTGCACCATCTGGTTCACAGGAGACACCACACAGACCTGGAATTACCCATTAATTGTGTGCTTGAGTTTGGGACAGAGAACCCACAATACTGGCCTTGCTGCTTTGCAGCTATTACAATATTTAATAACACCTTGGACACAAAGGTATTACAATATTTAATAACACCTTGGACACAAAGGTATTACAGTATTTAATTAATACCTTGGACACAAAGGTATTACAGTATTTAATAACACCTTGGGATCAAGGGAATGTGGGGTGTCAAGCACAAAACCCCCAGATTAATAATCCAGATTTGAAATTAGGCTCTATGACCTGTTCACACAAAACCACCAGCTCTTAAATGTCCAAATTTGTTACAAAGGAGTTTTTTAAATATCAGTGATATTTGGTTTTAACATTTTAAGTACTACAATTTAAGAATTACTCTAGTAACAAGAAATAAATAAATATCTGTCATTTTACTGTCAGGGTCTGTGATTACACCATGCAAAGCCTGCTTAAATAGTTGGAGAATATTCTTTTAAGCTTTTGTTCATACTCGTATGTTATGTCTGGAGATCTATTTGCTCACTTGGGCTAATTTTCTTTCTAAATACCTCTCTATTATCATGGCCAGCAGTAATTAAAAACAAATGTTTTTTTAATGAATACACTGGAGTTTCTTTAGGTTCTGTTTTTATTTTTTTTCCATTTTACAACAGACTACAATGCATATTAGCATAAAGATGTCTATTATGTGGCCACTTTAGGATGAAGCTGTCAGAACATACAGGAGGATGGGAGAAGAACACAACAAAACAGAGAAAACATTTTTTTGGATTAATCAATGAGGAAGATTTCCTAATATTGTACCCCCACCCCAACACCACCAGCCACTCATCCCAGCCCTAGAAAGCAATGGAGAGAGAGCTTAATATAATGCAGGACTCTTTACTCACTATGGGCTATGTACTGCCTGGTCCACCTGGCTGAACACTACAGGAAATGGAGATGTCTCTGAGTGTGAGCTCATCAAATGTGTGAAACTGCTGCTGTGAGTGCATGGGCTTATACTGCCCTCATCTTCTTCTCCTAGCAAAAGATAGAATTGGGAGATTTAGCACCTGAGGTCAGGTCCTCAAGGGGAATAACTGCAAGTGAGCTGTAAGCACAAAAGTGAAAGATCTGGTCTACGGACTGTGTAAAATGTTGTCCCTTGTCAAAACATTATGCTACTAGAACTGAAGACCAAGATGACATGGAGTTTGTGGTCTAACAACTCTTTCAAAAAAATTCAGAGGGATTTTTATCACCTCAACAATTTTACATTTTTGGCACGTCCATGAAATATTGACATTACCTACACATCTTTTGACTAGTGATATATTTATTATAAATTTATAATTAAACATAGCTTATATATGAGCAGCATGATCCACAAATACATCTCATTTACCAGTATGAAACCACAGAAATTCAGCTCACTGCATTATTCAGGAAGGATGAGTCTGTTTAACTGATGTTCCTTACATGCCAGTTAATGTAAATACTGTAAGCATGCAAGCTAATGCAAAATGAAAAGTCATATTTAAATAATATGTGCCTGAAAGAAACAAAGAAAGTATAAGAATGGTATATAGGTATAAGAATGATTTATAGGTTGACACAATAATTAACACAAACAGAAATAGTCTCACTGACCAAGCTTAGTGTAAAGAAATCTATAAAATACACATCTATTTTCCATTACATATGCACATACAGTTATTTTCAAATAACTGTGTGTATGTGTATATGTAATGTAAAATACACATGTATTTTATAGACTTCAATAATTATACAGATAGGTTCTGTACAAATAGACATAAACATATATATTTGTGTACAAGGTACTTCAAGAAATTTTAACACTGCAATTTGAAATTTAAAAGATTAGCAGATAAATTTGTCCTCTAAGTTTACTACATGATCTTACAAATGACTTATGAAATACACAAAACTATGAAAAATATCAGTAATTACAGACATCTGTCAAGTGAAACACAACCCTGATGTCAAGCTAAGCAAGCTGCTTACACAGCTCATATTTTACTCAGTCACAGCACACTTGAAAGAGTACGGCAATTTTTATTGGTTATTATCGTATCTAGCAACTGAAATTTTATTTCACTGATACTGATAACTAATGCTAAGCAATGTGGTTCCATAATGCAAGATGGACTGAGAAAAATAAATATAAACAGTAAATAAAGATACTGGGAAGACAGATATGAAATGTTCCACAGTAGAAAGTCCCTTTCTCTCTGCCTGCCTCTAGTGTTGATAAGGCAGACTGCCTTCCCCACCACCCCCTTTACTTGCCAGTCACTTCAGCTGAGCAAAGAACTCTCAGATCCACCCAGAGACTCCTGACCTTCAGGAAAACTTCATTTTTTACTCATCTTCTGAGCCCTTACCAAATCTACCTATGCGTTTTTCACCTCCACCTTTTTAGCCAGTTGTGTGTACCTTCCATTCTGCTCCTGGCAGCTTGGCTCAGCAGTTTGATGAGCAGGACAGAGCCACAGTAACACCCAGAAACCCTGATAAACTCTGAAAACCAGGGGACAATGGCACAGGCATTTTCTAAACATTTTCTAAACATTTACAGCTTCAGAGAATCACCTGGGATTGGTCTGGGAAGGAAGGGACTTAAAGCTCATCCCATTCCAACCCCTGCCATGGCAGGGACACACCTTCCACTATCCCAGGTTGTTCCAAGCCCTATCCAACCCGGCCTTGGACACTTCCAGGGATGGAGCAGCCCCAGGCAGCCCCTGCAACACTTCTTCCTAAAATCTAACCTGTCCCTGCCCTCTGACAGTCTGAAGGCATTTCCCTGTCCTGGCACCTGTGCCATGCCAAGACTCAAGCAGTATCCCAGGTTTTTCATGCACACCAATGACTCCTAAAGTGTGCCCAGACCAAAATGCCACACAGAGCCTCTGGTTTGGTTTCCAGAGCCATTTCATCTTTGCAGTGTCCTGCACGCTCTGAGAGATCCTCAAAGAGCAGAGTTACTGCACAGGGGGCACTGTGCATCAGCACTGCCAGCATTCCCTCACTACTGATGGAGCTCAAACCAAAGAGTCCTCTGGAAGGTGAAAAGCTCTGTAACCTACAACTTTTCCCTTGCTGAACAACTTCATCACAATTATTATTCTAAGAAAATAAATAAAACTATTACAAATAGTATTTATAATCTTCTATTAACTATTAGAATCTAGATATTCTTCAAAAGGGTAGTTAGTATTTTATCCTAGTTTTTAAGACTGAATGGTTCATGCAGCACTCAGAATCAATTCAAGAACTGTTATTTGAAGCAGTTACCGTTCTTCAAAATTTTACTTGATGTTCTCCAAACTCTTAAGGAGAAAGATATATCAGAGAAGAATAAAATAGATTACCAGGGGCTTACTATCCCTTTTTCTTTCTAACAGCTTTTTGCATTCAAAAATCTGTTTGCAGTGTACTTAACATTTTACATATAAATATGACCAGACTACATCATTATGCTAATCTCTGTAAACCCCCTCTAAAGCTTGTTTGTAGGTAACATCTTTGCAGATTAGTTGAATAGAGATAAACTCAAATTTCAAGATCCACACACCAATTTACTTTTCTTGTCTATGTCAGAAAAGGAAGAGAACAGATGATAGAAACAAAACTATTGTAGTCTTTTGTAATGAGTTAGGGGCAAATACTCGAAAACTGACCAAAAATCCAATCTGTATATATAAACTTAATGAATGAAAGGTTCTGATTATTGATGAGCAACATATGAAAGCAATTCACACTGCTGCATTCAAGAAGCAGCAAAGGGGCAGAGCAGGGTGAGGTGTCATGGAAAGCTGCATTGCTGGTACCTGGTAAATCAATTCCAGTTCTGCTAATTCCAGCTGGCAGACTGGACTTGGAAGCACAAGAGCAGGAGAGCTCTCATGACCCAAACCCACAGCACTTGGGATAAAATAATTTACAAATTGTCTGTCAGGTGTCTGTCTGCCTCCATTCTTTCAGAAATCATGCAGAATCCCCAGCTAGAGCTACCCAAAAGTACTTCCTTTTCTGTGTGAATTTCCTAAAATCCTCATGATTCACCTCATGTCAGCAGTATGAGAAGCCAGTAACACTGACAGAAAACCAAGTTCAGATAACAGTATAAAAACTGGCATAAAGACTGGAACACCATTACCTCTTGTGATTGCTGACAGTCCGGTCAGAGAGAAAGTCATATTTACTTTCCCAAGCATCACTCTGGGGAGTTTTGAGAAAACTCAGAGAAAAAATTAAAATAGTCTTTAATCTTTACAACTACTGTTTTAAACTTGCAAACTTTTACAAGAAAAGTGTTGTTCTTAATTAACCAATGGTGTGAAAGGGATTAACTGAGGACCAGTCAGGTCCAGCTTTCTCAGAACAGTCTATAAAAAGAATGTGATGTATAATAAACTTCACATTTACCTTCTGAGACAAGTCTGTGTCACCTTATTCAACTGTCCCTAATATGAGAGCAACAACTTCTGTCATATAAGTGCTTTATCAAAACTCATGGAAATTATGAATATTCTATACAGCTCACATGAGTTTCATACTGTAAATTCATTCTGATATATCACTCCTTATCTGCATTTTCTTTAGCCCTTTGGAAAGCTCTGCAACAGGCACACTAAGTGCAAGACCTAAACTAAACTTAAGAGATGTGGGAGGCTTACAGGTTCTTGTTTTAATTACATTACAAGTCTTTAAGTAGAAAGCAATTTAGTCTGAAGTGGTACTTATACACCCTTCCTTTACAGCCTCCCAGCAACACTGCTGGTTAAAATCTTAGCATTCAATATGTCCTGGTTTCATAGTTTAAGCAGAAAAAAATGAGGTAGACATTTTAATTTTCATTATATAGCTTAAGATATGGCCAGTAAGCACATGATCTTTTTATTTACTACTATCAAAACCACTACCAATCAAAAAACAATTTTATTTTTTTTTACCCTGTGATGGGTTAATTGAAAGGACCACCCACAATGTTATGAAATTTAAGGGTTTGAACTGTAGCAAACATCACAACTTTCTAACATCATATTGTCAACACGCAGGAGAACTGTCACTGTTTAATCCAAGTTAACAAGAATGCCAAGCACTTACATTTAATTTAAGTTATACATCATTTTAGATAATTAGAAATAATTATGAAGAATTACCATTGTAAATAAGGCAAATAATAATATTTTAACTGAAATGTGAAGTCTGAATTCAAAAACCCAAAATAAACTCCTGGGAATGCAAATGCACCATTATGCAAACTGTTTTCTTTAAGTATGATATAATTTATGTAATGAAATAAATCTATGCTGTTAAAATATTTAGCAGAACTGAGAATAATGAGTAGAGATAGGATTAGTTTAATTAGTTTACTGAAATGGAGTTCTTATAGTGGCTAAGTGTGATATATTAGCTTTTGTCACTTGGAATAAAAAAAGAGATAATTAGTTCTCATTCAAATGTATTGTTTTCTTTGAAGAAAGAATTGTAATATTTTAGCCTGCATAGTATAAAATAATACATGGAGCATAAAACTTATCATCTTCATCCAAGAGTACATCTATGATAAATCAGAAGAAAACAAGAAAAACTTCAGCATTCAAGAAAGGAATCTTGAATGGTTTTCACTTACACTGGTGCAACTCCACAGATTTAAATGAAACGACAACTCTCAAAGTACACAAGTTCCATTTTCATTTATCTCTGCCTAATTTAAGGGCTTGTGACAAATTTTGTCTCTCTACTCAGCAACCACTACTTTATTACCCAGAAAATCCTGTACTCTTGTCCTAAATCAAGGCTTTTTTCAAAGTGACTCAAGATGACCAGGAGGAATGCCTTCCTCAGTAATATTTACTGTTGAGTCATAAACATGTCTATCGAAAGGTCAGAAGCAAATTTTATCTCTGTAAAAATAGGGAAAAGAAACAACACCAGGCATCCTTTTATAGACTAAGCATCATTTCAGCACCAGAAAATTGCTTAATGGCAAATGCACATTTCTGAAGAAAACTGCATGGAACATATTTAACAAGGAATACACAGAAAATAATGTATCCATCTTTTCCAAGAAAATCTGAATTGTCTCCTCTAAGAACATTCTCCTCTTTACTGCAATCAAGCAACATAAATGTATTTAAACTACAATCTAGAGGCCTAAGAAATTAACTCTCTAACAACTGAACACGTGCCCACAAATAAACCTCAACCAAAACAAAAAACCCATCCAAAGAAACCCCCTGTGGTAACACACAGATGGGAGCATGAGGCATACAGAGAAATGAAAGTCTTGCAAAGCAATTGATATATTTTTCAGTTAATAAAATAAAGAAATTATGAATGGACTAAATTAATTTTATTTTAAATAAACACTCAGGAAAATGAAACCCTCTGCTGCAGCATACTGAAAAGCCCCAGGCATTGGTATAATAACAGGCCATATATAATTTAATCTTTGATTTTTTTTGGAACAGAATTTTTGCATATGCAGGAGGTATTTAGAATCCTGGATTAGAGAGTTTGAATGATTCCATACACGAGCTTAAAAGAGCTCCAATATTGAAATGCAGCAAGTAAACCACAAAAAGAGATTTGCTCTCCCTTTTTTATATCTCCCAGCCATACAGCCTCAGACACAGCACCTCAGCCAGAAGTTCATAGTAATTATGAGAAGATAAGAAATGCACCTTGTCCTCAGGTCCAGCTGCAGTATTTAGGCTGATTGTTTGGACTGAACAATAACACGAACAACTGAGCTCTGCAGGGCACGGGGAACATCAAAGCCACACAAAGCCCTCACTCTCCACGTTTTTGTCAATATTTCCTCCTTGTATCTCACCACCCTCAGACATCACCTCCCAGGTGATTTTGGAAATAAACCCTGTACTTCAGAAGTGCCCAACTTTGGCTTTTTTAAAAGATCCTGATATTCTTACTTGAGGCAAGTTGTCCTGTTGCTGTTAAGAAAGGGTGATCTATGCATCTGAGAAAACCATCACTCTATTGCTAATTGGCAAGCTGAAATATTGAAAAGTCCATCATGCACTGCTGCTGCACTGATGTTCCTCAGTCTGGAAATATGCTGCTTCTGACCACATTGTGCAGGGCCCAGAAACTGATAATCCATGTATTAAAGTGATCTTCTATTCTTAGATTATAAAAAAAGCTGCAGTAAAACAGTATTTGGAATTCTAAAATTCACTGATATCATAATGAAGACCGGAGGAGAACTGTACAATTCGATTCGCATCTTTTAATTGTAAAGTCTGAACAATAAATTCCAAAGAAATTAACTTGCTGCATGATCTAATGAAGATAATCAAATCAGAAATGATTTAATAAAACCAAAGCACACAGTTTGCTACCCAAGACACTGATACATAATTCATAAAGTTGCCACATTTGGTCATTAGGTCAAATTTATTAACTAAGTAGTAAGCTATTCTGAGAACTGGCTATGAAGCCAGGAGATCTTACACATGAGCAGGAAGTATAGAAAAAACTTAGAAAACAGGCAAAAAAGTTATTATAATTGACTTTTTACAATATGGTTTGTATGAAGCTACAGCCAGACTGAAGACTAAAGAGGTGTATCTGGTTTTCTAGACATACTTCCCTGTTATATTCACCTCATCTCAGTCCCCCTACCTCCCAAGGAAAAATGCAGTGGGTTTTGGATATTGGCAGTAAAAATGCTGAAATCTCTAGAAATACACAGGAAGATTGGGGTTTTTAGAATGGGGATTCAGGGGGGGGCAAGATGGAGGGTACTGGGTATATCCAGCCTTTCTCCTTCTTCTTGGCCTCCATCTCCTGCTGTGATGGTGGCACTTTTAGGTGGGTTTAGAGTAGAAGCTCACTGTCTAACATAGGTGATAGGAATTGGAAAGTAATTGTAAATATTGTATATATAGTTTTTAGTATAAAATGATAACACCTCCCCAGGGGCAGGCAGAGTGCCCTGGACTGTCTTGCTGAGTGGACCTCAGCAGGGGAGGAGAAAGAATTTTATAGATAAGAAACAATGAACAACCTTGAGACCAAGAAATTAAGAGCCCTGACTCTTTCTTCAAGCGCCAGGCTGGGAAAAGAGACTTTCTAACTTTTTTCGGGGTGACTCTGGCCAGCTAGAGATCCCAACATTCTTCCTCATGGAGTGCACAGGGAAAGGGATGGAGTTTCAGAGTGACCAATGCTCTGAAAATAATGACAGAGAGGTGGCCAGGACAAGGGACCAGTCGAGAGGCTCCATTTCTGTCTGCTAAAGGGGTGAAGAACCAGCCTGGCCAGGAGCACCAGAGGGGCTGCTCCACTCCCTTCTCCCAGCACCGACCAGCACGTAGGGGCACAATTGCACCATTCCTGTGAGAATTGCACCATTCCTGTGAGAATTGCACCCTTCCTCTGAGGCTCTGACAGCCAGGAGACATCCTCACAGCTCTGTCCTCCTGCCCTCACAGGGTCTGTGCACCTCATGGTGCCAGAAGCAGCGGAACTTCTGTGCTGTGCCAGAAGGGAAGGCTGAAATTCCTCCCGTGGCAACAGCGACGAGAGAACAAAAGAAAGTGAGAAAGACACAACGAAGTGAATCTCTGCAAAAAATAAATGCTCAACTGTTTTAAAACATTCAGCTGACAGTTAGTAAATTCCTTTCAACACGTTTTTAATGCAAAGAATTAAATTTTGGGGGGCAGAATTCTTACCAGCTTAGCAGCTCTACCTGCACCTGCACCCATGTGTTGGAGAACAAGTGGGTTTCTTTCTTCCAGGAATAAATACATCCTGTTTCTTAAAACAGATCACCTACACAGTCTATTTTGGGAAGCTTGTCAACACAAACACTTTCTCTGTGTTAAAAAGAACAACTTTTCATCCTCAGGAAATCCACCCAAAGTTTGGGACTCAGGCACAAAGAGAATGGGGTCACCTTGGGGGAATTGGTTGAGTGTATCAGTGAGTTATGGACACCCAAAAGGTTTCTGCACTACCAACACCCTTTTGACTCATTAAAAAGTCCTGCATTATCCCATGTAATACAATTTTAGAACAAGAAGCTACATGATGATGGCAAAACTCCACTGGGGCAGCCTGCTCATGCCATCAAAGACCAGTTCTCGACAGTACCTAAATAAATTACATTTTGTTTCAGTTTTTCTTTTGTTTTTCTCTCTGGTAGAAGAAGAAAGGATGCGTCTCCAGACACAGCCTGGCAGTAAATCACAGGCAAAACAACACCTAGGCTGACAGAAGCATCTGATGTTCCTGCACAGGCTCTATTCAGTGCAGTGTGATGGAAATTCCAGTGTTACACAGGGTTATGGCACCTCCCTCAGCGACAATAATGCACTTTATGGCTTGAAAAACCCAAATTGATACACACCACCACAAGATGTCTGATTATATGAACATATATCAAGTGGTTACTGACACAACATTGACAAGACAGTAATTTCTTCAATTTAGCCAAGCTCTAACAGAAATCCCATGTAATGAAAGTACATTCTTGTGGGGTTTTTTTCCAGTTACATATATTTATATCTATTTCATTGTTAAAAATATAATAATATGATCACACCAAGCTTTATCCAAGTGTGTATTTTTTGTCCATAAATCTGCACACAATGCAGACACCAAGAAACAAATAGTAAGCATATGTTTGTTACATTATTCCCAGCATTCTGATAAACAAGAAAAGGTTGGTATGTAATCCAGTGTGGCTGTTGGAACAAAACACATGGACTCTGTAGAGGTATTAGAAGTTTAAGGTCAGACAAAGATTACAGGAGCCCTTTCTAGCCCATGTGTTTTATGGGAAAAAACCAGTTGAGCTACACTAAAATCACATCTCTTATCTGGAGTTTATTCTATATTCATACCCTCTCTTTTAAGATTATGAAAGGAACTGATTCAGCACTTTTAATAACTGCTAGAGCAGAATCACTCAAAGAATCCAATTTTCTGTGAACAATTGTACAATGAAATTCAGTGTAATGTAAGGAGTGCCACAGTATCTCCAAACCTCTTAAATAAATAACCAGAATAATAAAATACCATTTTCTATTCCCAAATTTTACTGGGTTAAGATACACTAAAGCTGAGAAGAGACACCAAGTGATAGAGGGATGGGCTGAAGAAAACAAACCATCCTCTTGCTAATGCAACTTGCATGTAAAAGGGGAAATAACACAATTATTTTAAAAGCTTTTCTTCAGGCACAGCCCATGCTTTCCACTGAACAGCCATCAATCACACAGATCCATTCTTCTGCTTGCCCACAGTTCTCAAATCAAGAGTCCAAGGATGGATCAGACTCCCATATATGAAAAGATCAAGGGGGAAAAAGAAGCAACTTTTATCTGTGGGCCTCTTCATAGAGAAAACTGACAGCTCATACAGTAAGATTTTAAACAGATTTCTGCTGGTTTAGGGTTTTTTTTGTGCTAGGATTTCCAGTCAGCACACAGACACCTCAAAGCCCTATCAGCACTTGCTGGGGTAATGGCACAGTTTTAGCCATGAGCAATGGAGCCCTACCTTCACTTATTATTTCAAACTACTTTTACTCACAAAAACAACATAGTACAAGTTATTCATTTTCACTTGAAGCAGTAATGCTCAGAATGACCAAATTCTTCAAGCAAACTTTTAGAGTCTGTAAGGACTAGCGACATATTTAAAATATTTAAACTGCAACCATGCCTGGCTGCTCTACCAAATTCAGTATACCAGTAATTTGTTTAAACCACAAATACACACCTCTTACACACTATTAAAGGATTCCACTTTACACAGGCTGAAAATATTTTCCTTAAAGAAACTTGCTCCAGCAATTAAACAAGAACAAGGAGAACTTTTGACTAAGACTCGGTTAAGAAATATTAATGCCCATTCGGTCAAGAGATCAGTGGCCAATATACTGAATTTCAGACAGACCCGTAAGAAATAAAAAAATAACATTATTATAATTACCTCTTAAAAAAAATAAAAGGTAAAGAAAAAAGGTTCAAGTGCTATATTTAGTTTTTAAGTAACCTCGAGAAAAACTTGTCTTTTTAAGGGAATTGTATTTATCCTGATTTTAAAAAACTTCCTTGTGTAAATTGACTGAACTCAGCTGGGGCAAATAAAGAAAAAGAATTACCCTGCTATTTTGCTGAGCTATGAAGTGACTGCCAGTGCTGCCAGTGACTGAGGAGAAAATCTGAGGGCCATTCCAGACTCTTCTAAAGCAGAGCTTTGCCTTCATCACCGTGCAGGCGAGGGGAGAAGGGCGCACGTGGGCCAGGCCTCCCACACCTGCAGGGAGGCTGCTGGAAAAGCCTCTGCCCTGGATGTGCCTGCCTGGCTCGCTGCCCTGCCATCTGCCCAGGGTGGCACAGAGCCGGGCTCCAATGGCTGCGACCTCACCCAGTAACACCTCCCTGACATTAGGTGAAAAGTCCACTGACAGCTACACAGATTAAAAAAAAAAAAAAAAAAATCCAAAATCACTCTTTGGAGAATAAACTTACCATGCTTTTCTCACAGCAAGCAAAAGTTTTAAGTTCCAAAGGGAAAAACAAAACCAAAAAAACCCACAAAAAACCCCAAAAAATCACCACCAAAAAACCCAGCCAAACAAAAACAGCAATAACAAAAAAACCTGACTCAATATGACCAGGAGGAATGCCTTCCTCAGTAATATTTACTGTTGAGTAAATGGATGCTACATGGATCTAGCAAACATAAAAAAAAACAGTTTTCAAAGTTATCTGGAAATTTGAAAAAAATATATACTATTATTCAATACTACATATTGAATATATAGTTTGAAAAAATATATACTAATTTTCAATACTAAATATTGAAAAAAATATATACTAAAAAAAACCAACTTGCCCGGAAACTTCTTTTGGGTCCTTTTTAGTATATGTTTTTTCAATTCCTGTACCTATTAATAATTTGTGATTTCAGCCTAGAAGTAAAGATGAAGCTAAAGATGATTCAGAAGGGATGATGATGCATTTCCCTCCTCTTCCTCATATATATTTCCCAGGAAACCACAACTGAGTATCAATGGTACTTTAGAGTCAGTGGTGGATTTCTGCCTAGGGGACAGAAACATCCCTTCCTACCAGCACCTATTATTTACTTTTCAGTGGAATTATAGCAAAGTTTGTTTCACTTCATGGAGCTTTGCTGCAGAACAAGGAGGACTGTGAATTCCAGCCCACCACGTCCTGTGCTGCTATCATTTTCCATCAGCAGAGCCAGAGCACAGATGCTCTGGATGCCTGGCACTGCTGAGATGCTGTCCTTTTCTGGATGGGTTTTCCTGGAAAGTTGTGTAGGCTGACAATCTGCAAGTCTGAGCATGAAGACAAAGACTAGAAAACAGCAAATATATTCTGGCTAGAAACTGCTTTAAGAAAACCCTGCATTCTGTGGCACTGCTTTAGAAGAAATGTTCTCAAGTTTGCAGTTTTGGACAAGGTTTATTTTGGGCAGCGTGTTGCTCAGCATACTGGTGACTATGCATATTGTAACTCTATAAAGAGAATCTAAAGAAAAGAAAAACCTGAAAAAATGTATATTTGACTGAAAAAAAAACCCAGCATACAAGTGATCAGCCTACACAAAGGTGGTTATTTTCCCTTAGTTCACAATGAGCAAGGCTCAGATTTTATCAGGTCTTTTTAGAGGTATAAAAGTGCTGTTCAAACCTCAAATTAAAGGTCACATCACATTAATGCCACCAATCACCACCACTGGCACCTATATTTTATCTAAATTATATTTTTAAGAGACACAAACTGAAAATATTTAAATCAACACTATTTTAGAGGTAAAAAACTAAGCAATCCTACACAATTATCTTGCACACAGACATAAGAACTGAAAGCAAATGAAAAAAGGAGGAAATATCTTTGCGTAAAATTTTAAAAGACTGTCTAATTAGAAAATTTAGAAATCATAATTTAGCAGTATATTATGTCTAGCACACCATTGCATTATGGCCTATATCCCAAAATATATATTTTCATGTCTCTAAAGCCATATTTTATCTAAACTTACTAATATACAAATCCATTATGAACTTTGTAAAATCAAAATTTCTGAGCCTGCAGACAAATTCAAAGAGATCCTAATTTCATTATTCTAAAAGCAAACATAAATCTTTCAAAAAATGCACATCTCACAAAGTCTCTGATATTCCTCAATTCATGTGTCAGGTATTTGTGTATAAACATCCTGATGACTACATTGTGAGATTCCTACATATTGTAATATTCCTATGTATTCCTTATATTTCCTAATTACAAAAAGCACTCATTTAGCATCAGGTATGGCTTAATTTCCAACTGCTGGAATAAGAGATTTCAATGTGAGTCCAGCATGAAAAAAAAATCCATTTAAAATTTTGTTTTCCCATTAATAACTGAACTTCCTTTTGCCCCAACAACTCTCAAATGTCAAATAACTAAATAACACAGCCACAATAATAGCCCCAAACCCAATAAAGAATAAAGTAGCCTTTCTTGCCTGTCAGAGGACCCCATTTTCTATTCTGAGCAGGCAAGCTGAAAGCACTGCTCTTCTGTCATTCCCTGACAGTTATAGACTAGCTCTGCACCTTATTAAAGATTAAGGCTTGCCCAGGCATTCTCTTTTGGCCATCTCCTGTCTGCAGCCCAGCATTTATTGCAGGGCAGCTGGAGATTAGCACCACACGTCCTGCCTGGAGAGAACACCCTGCCTGAGATGAGGCTGCATAACCAAATGTCACCAAGGCATGCAAAGAGCACTCCATGGAAAAACACAATATTTCACTTTATTTATTCTAGATAACCATGTCCTCTGGGTTACATATGCAAGTGATTTCCCTCATTTAGGTTATTTTTATTTTTTTTTGTACAGTCTAAAAAATCAACCCAAACCTCTAACAGGCTGTCTTTTTGTGCTGAAAAGGAGATTTTTTTTTTCTTTGTTAAAAAAATTATGAACACAATTATGCAAGAGTTATGTAAGGCCCCATCGCGTGCAAACATTTGCTACCTGGTTTTGGTCTGATGCAAACATGTTACAGTGAAAATTCAGCAGGCTGAGCTACTGCACAAAATGTCCCCCTTCAGGGGATTTCCATCCAGCACCGTGTCCCTGACTATTCAGCAAAGACCATTTTCAACCATCAACATTTCTTGGGGGCCATCAAGAACAATCTCCACACAATTTTTGCCCAAAAAAGTCACAAAGCTTACATGATCCCATGGAACATCTAACACTGTTGTTAGGAGCTCACTTTGAAACACATTTTTCTTTTAAGATCAGCATTTTTAGGGACACTTTTAGTTATTTCTCAAATGACATCCCAAATTATTCATTGAATATCATCATGCATTTTCCAGGCCACCGCTTTATTTTTCATTTTGCTTCTTCTAACTTTTGAAGACATGCTGAAAAGCAGTTGCAAATGGTCAACTAGCACAAAGTGGAAATAAATAAAAATCTGTTCCATTGCAAGCAATTAAAAAAAGAACAATTAATATTTTTAACAGGTTATGGTTGTTTTTCACGTAAAGAAAATTCTGTTTGAGGACAGATAGAAAATGTAATTTCCTTGCACTTCGAATGGGAATTATGAAGTAGTAGACTATTCCATATCTTTCAGTAAAGTTTTACATATACAAATAAAAATTTACAAAGGATATTGGAAAGGTTTAGGCTATTTTCAGTGGATGCTACATCAGTAAATGCACTAAATGAGAATATTATTAAAAAGCTGAAAATGAAGGCAGAGATTTCTGTTTGCTTAAGAGAGTATTTTCAATATTGGTAATTTAAAGTTTTTTCTATTCAGCCTTTCATACGAAGGGCTCCATTCACTCAGGATCTAAACCAGCAGAATTTCACTGGGCTAATGAGTCCATCAATAGCTTATAAAGAATTAGACAGATTAATGTCAATTTTAACAAAGGCAACTTATCAGTCAAGTGCCAAGCCCAGGAGAGCTGAGGAGGCTCCCTGAGCTGCAGGTGCAGACATTTATTGACTGCTGCTCTCCACGGGGACATGGCCAGCCTGAGGTGGCTGTGGTGCCACAGACACTGCACCAACCACGCTCCCAGCTTGTCAAAGACCAGCATCCCTCAGGGAATTCTGGTTTTTAACAAGCTCCAGGGCTCAGGAGCAGCATCCCCTCAGCTGCACCCAGTGGCAGCTGCGCAGGGCGCTGGGCTGAGTGCCATATCATGAATTTTGTTGTGTCAGAAAGTTATGGGTCACCCTCCTAAAGCGGTGATGACCCTGTGAACATGATCTGTTTGCTGTTTGGGTAGAGATTAAACCACTGAGATCCCACCTGCTGGATTATTCCCTGCTCAGTCACGATGAAATGGTGCTCAATGCTCCTTGGAGCACAGGAAGGTCACTTTTGGTGGGCTCTACATTCCAACAGGGATTCCCTCACAATGCCTGCATGATTCTCATCAGAATATTGCTGCATGACACCTTTCCTTGAGGCAGGAAATCCACAGGGAATTCCCAGCTGGCAGGGTGGTGTGGGCTCCCTGGAAAGCAGCTCCCAACACAATTAAAAGCCACACTGTAAAAATAACCAGTGGCTGTGGCATCCTGGGGTGGGATGGAATGAAGTTAAGCAGAGGAAGAAAGGCAAACAAAAGGAGAAGAATATTCCACAGCTCTAAAACAATTATTTGCTATTGATGCAGAAATATCATTATTCTCAGTATGAGTCAAAATACATTAGCATTCCATCTGCCAATGCTGCAGCAACCATTTTTCTCCATTTCTGTTTGACCTCAAGCCTTTTATGCATAAATGTCAGGGCTCTTTACAATTAATCATGTCTACCACAGACTAATTGTGGACAACAGTAGTGCAATTAACACAAATTTGCTTCAAATATTCATGAACATTCAAAAAGCATCCATTGACACAAGTGTTAGTTACCTAACCACAAAAATCTGACAATTCTTTTCTCTTTTTAAGCAGCAGCCTCTGCACTAGGAAGCTAAGCACACCACCAAGGGTGAGAGCAAGATTGGAAAAAATTCCACCAATTCTTAAAATACAATTGCTTCAGTGTGTCTTACTATTAATATGTATTGGGAGAAAACAAGAGCAAAATAACAAATATGAAGTCTATTCCTCTTTTAATCTTGAGAGTAGGATAACCCAGTGAACATAAAGACACAAAAACATATTTTGTCTAATAAAAAAAATCCTAATTATACCTCAATGTAATTTAAAAAATATATATTTTTTTAAGTTGATTTAAAGAAAAAAAAAAAATTTTACAAATAAGAAACAATTAGACCTCCATTGTCTCAATTCATTCTCAGGACTATGCCTGGTATTGTGTTAGTATCTCAGCAAGGAACTAATAGCACAAGTCTCTTTAAGCATAGAAAGCTATTTGTAAAGCCTGACCTAAACACAAAAGATGTAGATGACATTTTCCTCTTTTATTTTTATTTTTTAATACATGCTTTACATTAAAGAATTTCTTGGACAGTTGTGCTATTTCTAATCAGGCCCCATGGCAAATATTCACCAACCCTCACAGGAATAAACTATTCTCACTTCAAACAATTGTTACAGTTTGAATCCAATTGACTCTAGACAAAAGTACTGAGATAATCAGCATATTAAAGCCAACACTATAACCATATGTTAATTATGTAAATGATTCATTTTAATCAGCTAGAACCATGTAAAGAGTTACAAGGAATGCAAATGTAGGGAGTTATTAAAAATCTCATTATTATTCATCTTGGTTCCATGCGTGAATGTATCCATCCAAACAGATGAATTAATAGTTAGATGAAAGATGAAAGAGCTGGAGGGGAAGTCTGTGGGAAACCATCTGTCTTGCTTTGTATCCCTCCCAGGCTTCAACCAGCCTGCAAGAGCTACATGGAGAACAACCCCAGAGCACAGACAGGGACTGTCTGCACTGCACCTCGACCACAACGCAATGCTGCCACTAAAATATAAAATAAAAAAATAGAAAAAAAAAAAAAAAAAAAAGAAGAAAAAAAAATTATAACTCTTCTCAATGCTTCCCAAACTGGGCCAGGAGGCAGAAAGGGAAACCGGAATAAGTTCAGATGAATGGGTACAGGAATGGGGTTCAGTGCTGACCAAAATATATATGGCAAGTGTTGATTTACACAAAGGTTGTGCAGCATTTGGAAGACTTATCTAAAGAAAGGACTCCTACTACTGTCAATTAGATGTTCAAAGACATCCAGGACTGACTGTGACCTGAATTAGTAACTGAACTGGTTCTCTTAATTCCAGCAGAAATCCTGTTTGTGGGAAATACAGAAAGCCTTTTAGCAATACTAAGGGAGTCCATACTTTGTCCCGTCCTTCCAGAGAATGTGGGGGAATTGCAATGAATTAAGTCTTGTTCCTGCAAGGGCTATTTTTCATTTATCCATTCTCTGAGTTCTCTGAGCAAAGAAAATGAATTCTACACAACAGTCATTTGTAAGAGAAAAAGTAAGGGCCAAATGCCTTGGTCATTCCTGACTGTGTCACCATTTTTCAGCCCTCTCAAGACAGTGCAACATCACCTCTAATGTGTAAGAAAATAAGGATTAGCTGGAAAGGGGGTGTTTAAAGGCACAGAAGGAATAAAAGGAAAGATTCACCCTGCAACTCCTCTCACATCTTCCATAGCATATTATTTAAAATTCAAAACACAACTTACTGTTAAAATCCTTGGTTAAATCCAGCTCTGCAGGTGAAACTCAAACTCCATAAACAAAACTCATGAGGAACACAATTACAACATGGAAAAATAGGTCTGTTTCCAATAAATAATTTTCCTTCTAACATTAAGAGTTAACAGAAGTAATTTTAAAAATGTTTGCCAGTTTTCAGAAGCTTTATAAAGCTTTGTTCTTCATACTCTAATTCTTTCATGTTTTCCTGCCTGATGTCTCCTAATGCAGTTTCACTGGAATCATTCTATTTTTGATCTTTAATCCTTTTATATGTTTTTTTCTTTGCTTACTCTTGCATGCCTTTGTAGTTTATGTAATTGGGTCTTTGCACCATTTTAGCAGGGTTTAGCACTGCACAGCCTGTCAAATTTAAGTAGAAGTGAGAATAATCTATCGCTGCTATAATAAATAAGCGAGTAAATTCACATATCACCGACCCAAAGTGAATGTTTGCCACAAAAATTTGTAAACTGCAATTCCCCTCATTCTGCCAAGGCTGGCAAAGCTTTTATACATTCTGTAATCCAGAAACAAATGCAACTGCACAGAAAGTCCTTCAAATCCCCAAAAGTTCATTAAAAATGGCTACACATGTGCAGTGAAACAAGATTTCATTAATTTCTTCTCGAGGTGCCTGTGTAAATTCAACTTAGGGAAAACTGTTTGACAGCTTTGTAACTATTGACTGACATTCTTCAGCAAAGCTTCAGTGAGCACAGAACGTGATTTAAGCACATACCAGTGATGATAAACATGGCAAACAAAAAAAGAACATTCCTACACCACCTGAAATAAAGAACATTTTAAGCACCTAGCAAATCTTTGCTAGTTTAAAAATCATTATAAATTCTACCTTAATATATACTACATATAGTATATTTTACTATAATCTCCAGTCATCAAGTATTCCATTCTCTTTACAAGTGCTTTCCTGAATTGGGATCCTAACACTCAGATACAATCACATTTTCTCAAGTTTTCCTTGTATTTTGTACTTTACAAAATAGTTTATAATCCTGATACAAACTTTAAAAAACCACTCCTGCTTTCCCACTGTCCACAGAATTTAAAACTACACACAAGTCCTTTTCACAAGTCTCCCACAAACATCACTATAGCATTTCAATTCTGTACTATATGCAAATAGATCAAAATCTGTTCCTGAAAGGATGAAATTGACTGTGAAAAGTTTCATGAAATGAAAACACACAATCCACATTAGGCTCTAAGACAAACAGGACTCTCCTCATATGCTCCAAACAGAAATCTCTCGTACAATTAAATACACAGGGATCCTTCCCTACATGCATGAGGCAAAATATAAAATATATGAAGCAAACTGAAAGGAGTTTCCAGCCTTCCACCCATGATTTTGTCCACATTACAAGGATCACTTCCTATTTATGCAAGCATTGGTGCATAAACCAGAGCACAGGGGAGCAGGGTAAGTCACAGGGAGAAAAAAGAACTGCAGAAAGATTGTATAGATGGAATCCCAGAATGGGTTGGGTTGGGAGGAACCTTAAAGCCCATCTCATCTCACTCCTTCACAGGGAACAATTCCATCCTAATATCTACATTAAACCTACTGTTCTTCAGTTTAAGGCCATTAGTATGATGATATGATAGTTTTAATTCACTAAAATCTTGTTTATCATTATCAACCCAAAGCAGAAGCAATCATAGCCTTATTGTTATAGTCACCTCTGTTCTGTCATGATATAAAAGGAGAATTAGAAAGCAACTTGACAAATTTTTCTTTAAAAGATGCTCTAGTATCTGTACTTTGTGTCTGGGAGGGAATCAAGAGATGCTCTCATTTTTATACATTTCTCACAACATTGGACCCTCTCCAAGCTCTCCCCAGTGGTGGTCAAGAGGGGAGAAAGCTCTCATTCTTCTTTGAAATTACACAGTGAATTCTACAAGAACAGGACTTGGCAATGGTCACCTGCAGGCCCTCAAGAATTGCTGTGAGGTTCCATTTTTCCATCACTCCCTAAACCTGATTTTCTCACAGGGCTATTTCTGCTGCACATACCTCAACACATTAACACTCCTGTGAATAAATAAGGAAAAAAGGCAAAGTTCTTTTTCAGGGTAAGAAGGTTTCTCAAAGCAGAAATGTCACAGATATGGGAGTTTTTGAGTCAGTTTACCCAAAGCAATACAAATAAAAACTAGCAAATAAATCCCACTTTGCTAAGGCTCACTTATTCCACTTCACCTTGTATTTCTTCATCTCTCTTTTCCATGACCTCTTATCTGCCTTTTCCTGATCACAGACCATTTTTGATTCATGCTTCAGCATTTCAGATCCTATCAACAATATTAACACTAGGGGAAAACTCCAGAAAATGTGATTGTATCTGAGTGCTAAGATCCTAATTCAGGGAAGCACTTTATCATGTGCTTTACTGTAATTTCTGTACATCCTTGAAAGGGAATTTTGCTAAACACATGCCAAAATACTTCTTTACTGGAGGCTGTCAAATGAAATATGGATTAATTACAATTTGTAGCATGAAACTTTACAGCACTGTGGCTTCAAAAGACCTGAAGAATTGGTGTATTCTTTACATAGGGGAAAAAACATAGTTTATGCTTTTTCGCCTATGTTCACAAATGGAAAAGAAAAAAGGGGAAATTGTATATTTAATACAATAATTCAGTAAAAATTAAGGTCAGGCAACACAAGGGTTGCCCACGTACATTCTGTTTGCTGTTCTGCCTTTGATTTAATCCATTATCCCTACCAGTAACACACCATGACCATTCCCCACAGCGTTGAGGTTAGACAGGACACCACGTTGGTCTTGTAGTCAAATCTGTTCCTTTCTGTGATTTCAGTCCCCGTGTCCCCTCACACATGGCTGTGTCTGCACAACCCCTGTGACCTCAAGAGCTGAACCCATGCAGCACAATGCTCCTGCATTCCTGCAGCCATGAGGACTTGGGCATTATGAACATAGTGGAAACAAACCCAGATGGAAGCAGGGGATGCTCCTGTGGCTGGGACATCCAGAGGCACAGGAGGCTTTGCCAAAGCCATGCACACAAACAGATGCTGTCACACACCCAGCAGCACCTCTAAATTAAGCCTCAGCTGAGCTGCTGAAGAAGGGATATGCAAAAATCACTAAAGAGCTAGCCTGTGCTTTAAGCGTTTTTCCTCCTACTTGACAAAATTTGACAGCCAAAAACGGCAGAAAAGGCTTCAGAGTGCTGATTATTTAAATAGATTACTTTACAAATGTCACTCTTTGCAAACACATAGGCAACATGATTGCTGTTTCTTTCAGCACTGTATTAGATACAGACTCAATAAATGGGATGTTTAAAAAAAATCCAAACATTTATGAATCGTTTGAACCTACTGTACTGTGTCTTGTTTACTGCTGCTCTAGGAAGCTTTTCTTAAAATAACGTGTTAAGTCTCAGAGGGATTATCCTGAAATGAAATTTTTAATAACAGCAAAATAAACTCATCCTTCACAGCGCTCAGTGTCTCATGACTTACTGTTAACTCTCACCTCTCCTCCCATCATACATCTGTATCTACTAGCAAAATTTTATTACCTCCTACGCCAATTTCAGGTATCTGAAGCAGAGTTATGCTTCATGCATGTTCTGGAGAAAAGAAATTAGATGCCTAAATAATTCTGCAGATCTAAAAATCTTACCCATAATGGCTCACAACTGTAGGAGGCCAAGACAAACTCCAGAAGGTGAAGGAATGAGGATTGCACTAGTACAAGGAGAGAAGGCTGAGGTTGGCATTGCTATCTCTAGGTAGATAATGGTCCACTAGAAAAAAGGTGGAAATAATGCATTTTGTATGCCCACTCTCCATAAACCAGTGGGAGGTTAAATTGCACAAGAAAAGATGTGTGAATAAAAGATTGGGAAAAGAAACCCCCCCAGTGCAGGTGTAAAATGCCTGCAGAGGTTGGAGAGTCCCTGTCCTGCTAGAAGGGGCTCAGCAAATATCTCAGGAGTGATGCAGGCCAAGTTCATCTTGCTTTCAGGCAGAAAAGCAGATTATTTGATTCCACTAGGGTTCTTCCTCCCCTATTTCCTCTATATCTTTGATATAAATCTCTTCTAGGAGGTAGCACACTTCCAGAGCTGCCTCATTTGTTTGAGGATATTTTGCATTTTTAATCTTGCAGATAGAAAACACAGTGGGAAACAGTGGCTGGGAGCAAAAAATAAAGAGAAAGAGAGCCCTGTAATGTCCAAACTGCAAGGGTAATTAAACATGCAAACAGTTCAGTAGGGCAGCAGTGAAACTGAGGGAGCCAAAATTACTTGGGTATTTAAAACAAAATTAACTATCTTCCAAAAGGTCTGCTTTAAGCCAGCCTCCAAGTTCTGCAGCATGTACATTGAAGAGGACAGGCTGAATTAGCATAATGATCCTTCCTGACTTGAACATCTTTCTTTCCATGAACTGGAAATCCCTCTTCACAGCAAGAAAAGGCTCTTGTATAAATGTATACATTCACTTTCTAATTCTGAACTTGAAAATATAATAAAAACAATAAGGAAAAGATAACAAAAGCCCCTCAGGTTTCGTTACATTAGAGAAATGGCTTTCACCAAAGAGTGTGGAATCAATTTTTAACAAAGTGCTCTGCCCTGAGACAGAGAGAGAAAAAGAACTATATCACATTCAATTTGATTTTTCTATTTCTGCAGTGGGTAACACATAATCAAAGTCTCCTGTCCTGTTAGAGTACAAAGCTAACTATTAAACAAAGACACAAAGCGTGTACACAGGTTTTTTTCCAAAAGGGTGTGAAGGGTAATTAACATTAACTACTCCATCGTATTCTTGAATCACAACTGTTATTTAGCAAATAAAAGCAAACAATTTTTTTCTTAATTTAAAACTTGTATCCTCCCCTCCAAGGAAACACAGTGCTGAAGCAGAATTCTTTAAGCACACAGAAGAACAAAGAGGTAACCCTAACAAATATTGACAATGCAAGAGTATCAGTGTATTCACAGCCAAATTAATTCTTTAGCTTCAATCATTAGGTCAGGGAGTAAAATAGACACCACTTAATGCAGTACATTTGAAACCCACCTCAGCAACTAAAACTCTTCATTCTCAAGAAATAATTCCAGAAAGATTTGAAATGCCTGCTAGTACACAGTGTTCCTTGAAAATACATCTGGGATCTGTTTCTGAAGGTGTCTGGTTCCCAACTTACCATCTATTTTTGTGATGAGGATGCCAGATCATATTTTTTTTTGAAAAGGAATGGAAGAATTGTGACCAGAAGATAATTTTAATTAATAAGATTAGAAATGGTTATGCCATTTAGTAACAGAGAAGTGTTTAAATTACATTAAAAGAGATAATAATTCTAAAAGACATGGGAAAATAGTAGAGGTAGGTAGAATTGCAAAAGTCCCAAACATTGAGAAAAATATGCATTACAAAAGTCTTCAGAATGCTTGAAGAAAATGAAGCATTAGACAGATTATTTTGCTGTATCAGAAAAAAAGTGCTCAAAAAGCAAATAAAATTATGAAATATGGGTTTAAATAATTACACAGTCTGGCTCTGACCCAGAACTACTTTTAAGTATTTCAGACATCTGATCTTGACATCTAGAACTCAGGGGAGGAAAATCTCTACATAGCACTCAACTAACAAAGTGAAAATGTAAACCAGAAGTTCTCATCCCTCCTATCCAGAAGACCAATGCTACACTTCTATTAATATTTTGAGATAATCTCTCCCATGCTAAGTAAGATCTAAAGCATCACCTCTGCCCTCCTTGATCTCCCATTTCTTATTGGAACCCAGAGAATAAAGTCACCTTGCTCAGCATTTTGATAATATTCTTCCAGGCAAAGCACTTTATGTTTAAAAAAAAAAATAAAAAAATTAGCTTGGTTCTGCAAGAACCAGCCAATAATAATGCAAATGACAAATTTGCAGGCAGACACCTTAAGCCAGGATTATGCCGACCTCAAGATGACCGCAGAACAGCACATAAAAAGTGCATTTCACATTTCACAGCCACTTAAACAAGACAATGCTCCTTGAGAAGGAGCACCAGAGATAAACACATTGCCACCACAAGTTACCACACACTGAATAATTTTTAGGCACGTATAAAGACCATATGCTGTGTCAAGCAAGGTTCCAGGCACTCCTCAGAACTCCATCAGTTCCAGTGGACTAACAAAGAGGTTTTTAAGAAATATTCTCCCACAGGAACAAATCATGTTTTCCAGAAAATGAGTGGAGTCTCACTTTTTTTTCCCCTATGAAATGCAGGTAACTGCGTCTCATCACCTACACGTGGGACTTAGGACAAATGCTGCCCTATTGCTGCCCTGAGTAAAAATTATGTGAGATATTAAATCCAACTTATATCCATCTAAAAAGGAAGTTAGCAAAAAACATTATATGGAGAGCTAAGGCCAGAGGGACAGGGAAAGACCATTTATAGATTTGTGTCTAATTACAGGAAAATAAGAGCAGAATAGCAAAGAGGTTTGGTTTAGAATTCTCCTGCATATTTCAGTGAAAAGACTTACTGGCTGCCCAGAACTCACTGACTCTGTTTACAGACCTGGCACAGAGCTTCTTACATTATTAAAAGCCAGGCATTACACAACAGAAAAGCAATGTCTGCCTTGCATTTTTGTGTCATCCCTCCCCACCCCAGAAAAGAAAAAAAAACGAGACTGATATGAAATGCCCACTGACATTTTTAGGTCAACACACGTTCACAACGTCTGTAAAATATTCTGATACAACAAAAATAGTCAATCACTGCAATTTTCTGCCAGCAAAGCATGCTTTTCCACAATGGCCAACTCTAATGGGTTCAATTACAATACAAATCACAAAATATAAGAGCATTTTGTTCTCAAGGTCTTTTTCAACAGTAGATGCTATCACATCACTGGAAATGACAAATTCCACTCTCTGCATAAACATTTCGTACATCAGTTCCAAAGTCGGCAGTGCCTTCCTCCCTTCACTACCACTATACCTCTGAAATCAAAAAGTAACTCACATTTCAGACATAATATGCAAAAAATATATCCCTGCAGTCATCATGAAGCTTTGCCATCATAAAGCTGATTACAGTGACAATTACACCGAATGTGGAACATTACAAAGTGTAATATCACAAACTTTTAAAGTCAGTTGGCAACATTACACCAAATGCCTCTCAAAAAATCAGATTTCAAGTGCTAGCATCCTTGAAATGCATAATAAATTTGCTCATGGATTCAAAGTGTCTCCTAAATCTATAGTTGTATATAGTACAGCTGCATCTTAAGGACACAAGCAGTATGTGGGGGCACAGACTCTGAGATGTCAGTCCT
Source organism: Ammospiza caudacuta (assembly GCF_027887145.1). Taxonomy (NCBI): domain Eukaryota; kingdom Metazoa; phylum Chordata; class Aves; order Passeriformes; family Passerellidae; genus Ammospiza; species Ammospiza caudacuta. The sequence goes on along the minus strand of NC_080609.1, from coordinate 5,387,358 downwards.
TTGTTTTTCACCCAGTGACACTCAAAAACCTGCAACAGATCAAAGCTCATAGGAACTTCCTTCCTTCCTTCCAAACCTGTGCTCCCCTGTTGGGAACATCCTCAGCAGCCTTGGCTTACAGTACAGGATGTCTATACTGGGCTTAATTGTGCCTAACAATCCTCTTGGCCAGTGGAAGGCATTTTCAGATGGGAAATGTGCACCAACATCTGTTACATTTCCCTGTGCCTGATTGTAACTGTTCCTTCACGGAGGAAGGCGTAAAAATAAAAACATTCATCTCTGCAGTAAAAAGCCCATGTAAAAAAACTCACTCCAGTCAACCCAGCGCAGTGAGTCAGTTAAAAATGGTGCTCAGAGAATCCTGCAATGGATGGATTTCATTTTCTGTAACAGCAGTCCAAAGGTTTGAGTGAGTTTCAACAACTTCTCTACAAAATAAGTCACCCCAGGAGCCAGGGAGGACACTCCCTTTCCCAGACACACTGACCAGTGCTAGAATGAAACCCATCCATTTCTTTTCTTACAGAAGGACCAGTTTTGAAAAATTTCTTTGAGTAGCGACAATTTCAGGTAACCTTTAGAAGCATCCAGAAGAAAATACACACAATGCTTGCCTTAATTTTATATTTAAGATTCTGAATGGTTCAACTAACTTGGAACTACACTGAGTCATTTCTGCACAGATTTTTTGAAAATGAACGGGAAACACCAGAACTGAGTAGACAGGGGAACATCAAGGAGGAAGACCAAGACTGGCTGATCTTTTAAGAATGGGGCCTAACCCAGCTGCTGTGTTTCACCTGGCCTCAAATCCTCTTGTATTTGGGTAGCAAAAGTGGGACAGATATTTAAGTTTTAAATGAAAAGAGATGACAAAGAGAAGATGGAAGACAGAATGTTTTTAAGAGGTGGTCACAGTTTAAGATAGTTTTAGGATTTCAAGTTTGTTTTTTTTCAGGTTTTAAACATAAGGCCAAAAATAAAAGATAAACACCTCCCTCCCCCATAACAGCTCAGTGTCTAGATATAAGATTTTTTAAAAAGCAATAATCAAAAGTGCAATTTATTCCTGTGCTCCAGAAGGAGGGGTTGCCCCAATTCCATTTCATTTCCCTCAGAGAGAGGAAAGCTGGTGCTGTGTTTTCCATGCTCACCTCAGAGCAGACTCTTGCGTGACTTGTCACAACAGAACACGTTTGATTGCTCATTCTGCTGCCTCTGTCTCAGGACAAGGTGGAAAAGGGAACCTTCCTTGGAATGGAGATCAAACAGTGAACCCATGCTGTCTGTAGCATGGACCTGAGCAGACACTTTCTAGGCATCACAAACTTTGAAACCACTCTGTAGTAATTAGCTGCTACAAGTGCATAACAAAATATCAATTATTCAAGATACTGAGGGGATCACACCTTTTCAAGTATGGCTCAGCCTCTACAGAATCAGATTTTGTTGAGATTGTGTTAACAATCCTCGTGGCTTTCTTAGGAATTTGCTTTTTCTGTTTTTTTTTGTATACAGTGAGAATTCTCTTCCATCCTGGTGGTTTCTGAAGGCTCTGAACAGTCTTCATATTTTGGGGATTTTTTTGTTTTGCTCTTTTAGTAACTGAAACAAAAATATTTTCATCCTGAGCACTGAAATACAGTTGTAGAGGTTTACCTTCTCTCTGTACCTCAACTGTTACCAAGATGTAAACTAATTTTAAAAATGTATTCCTATACCATTTTTCAGTACAATTCCAAGCCAAAGAGATAGAAATCCAGCAAAAGTGAGCTATTCTGTATTTCTCAAAATATTAAAAATATATCTCTAGAACCTTTTTGCACAAAAAAGATGGTCAAGCACTAAGCCAAATCTCCCAAAACCAACATCAACACAAATCCTCTACAGATAAAACACATATCCAACACTTTGAGAGTAAGGAACCATTTTGCACAGAGGGCAAACACCTTCACACCTGCTCTCACGTATCTGCAGCAGGTCCCACGGTGCAGACCCTGCTCAGCATCCTGCTGATCCCAATCCCCTGAGCTGCCCTGACAGAGCAGAGTTCTCTCCAGGCAGCAGCAAAGGACTGCCCAGGTTTGCCAGTTCACTTCAGTCAGCACCACACTGAGGCCAGCAGGAAAGAAAGAATGATTCATTCTCTGTTATTATCTCCAGGATCATTCACAAATGCAGCAAGATGTGCTTCCCCTCACCTACAGTCACCTTTTATTTCTCAACTAAATGTCATCCTGCTTTTAACAAACTACAGGCCTATAGCTTTTAAAAAGCCTATTTTTTTAAAACCTGTTTTTACAGTTCTCTTTGGAACACTCACCCATGTTTAGGTTCTGTTTTAACATAATTGTAAAGTTTTCTCTAGAATGGAAGTAAAATGTTTGGAAATGCCCTTTTTTCCTCGTTGTCAGTTTCAAGTGTCAATATGATTTGTTCTCAAAGTGTTTCAAACATGCTCATGTTCAGCACCACTGGCAGTGAAAATAAAGACAGCTGATGTGTACCTGCACAGCTGCTGGTAATTTACAGACAAACCCTTGGATCTGCATTTTTTTGGCAGCACTTTTTTGCCTGGGTTGGATGTTTTGAAGCTTACATGTCTGGAGATGCATTTTACTGAATCTGCTATACATTCAAATGGTACAGAGAAAGCAAAGTGTCACAGACATTTCCCATAACAAACCAATATATGGACAACCATTTGCTCCTCCATGACTTTAAATGCTACTATTAGCAAAAGAGAGGGCACTGCATGCTTTGCAATAATACAGAAAAGTGAGGACAGAGACATGATGAAAGAGTACCTCCAGCTCTATAAGATGAAAAAACATTAAAAAGAATTATAATTATTATTATAAGCATTAAATAATAATTTTACTCTTAAAATTAAAAAAGACAATAAAAAGCAGTATAGCTCAGATCAGTTCACTGCTTTTCATAATTTTAGCTTTATCTTAAGTTGCTTTTACAGAAGGATACTTATCAAAGTCTGATTAGCTTTTCCTTGATGACTAACATTCCTTGAAATGCACGATGTTTTATTTAGTTCAAGGCCTCAAATAAAATGAGAGCATGAACCATTCTGACTCCTGAATATACAGGTAAGAGACTTTCATTTTTTTTCTCAGCTTGGTCAGCAACTAAACAACATGTAGATTTAAAAATAAATTACATTTTTTTACTGATTTATTAAACTCATCAGAATTGGAAGATGAAGTCATTCTACAAGCTCTCTAGTTCATGCAGGTAGAGAAAGAAAAAGAACCAGCATATCAGAATTTACCTTAATCCACAATAACCTGAGTCTTGTGAAACACAGGGAGAAAGTCTGACACAGAAAATTTACCCAGGTGAATTTCAAATTATATATTTACAGTGTTCATGACCTGTCACTCCACTAAAAAAGCCCCCCATATTTTTTCCAAATTATCTCTGAAATATTTGTCAGGTGTGGTTTCACCACTCTTAGATAGCATAGAACAAGGCAATTTCCAATTAGTTCAGGTGAAAGTACTTGTACTTGAAATAACTGCACCCTTACTGTATTTTTTGCACAACCTGGTCTACTGAAATAGACATTTCATATGTTTTTACAACACCCTCTTTGAAACCAGGTCTGAGGAAACAGTTACCTGCACACCTCAGTTAAAAAAAGCAAGCAAGCAGACAAGCCAAAAGATGTATTTGAACTGGGTTTCTAACATTAGCTCATGTAGCACAAGATAACTTACCAGAGGGTAAATAGGTGAAATATTCAAGCAAACTCCATTAAAATGACTGTTCTATATTTAGATGTACAAGCATATTTTTATATCGGTTGTGAATCATTCTACTGAAAGCAAAAGAACTTCAAAGCTGTATCTCCTGTCATAATTTGGCCATCAGAAGTTTTATTACTGATGATTATGCATGAGTCAGAAAAGAGAAAAAAAAAATCAGCTGAAATTCCAGATCCTTGGAAACAGCAGTATCAGCTTGCTGGCTTCTAGCTGGGGGAGCCAAGTCAAACAATTGGCTTTTACAGAGAATCCAAATCTTAAAAGCTTTGTCTTACTTAGGGGATAAAAAATTAAATAGAATTTATCCTAATGATAGCTATTTCATGTCTAGAAATCATTTTTTTTCTTAAAAACTCAAATATTCTTGTATTTATTCCCCTTAAAACCCCCTGCAGTCAGAAGGGCCCAGATTTACCCAGTTTTGCCATTCTAACACACTCCATTGCAGTCTATTATCCAACACACAAGCTAGTGATAATAATTATAGATCATCATGTCTAAAACTCACTAATACTGATATCACATGCAAAAGTGGAAAAGGTAAAAAAAAACCCTGCCTGTTGAGTGTCACATTAAATCTGCCAGGTGAAAGAAAACCCCTGACTATAACAGAGCATTGACTGAGCTGGCAGAATAAGAGGTCAAAGAGGTAATGCAGCATTGCCTCAGCCATTGGAATTATGTCACCCATTGATTTCCAAAATAAAGGCCAGTGAGAAAAAATTATTCAGGCGGCAAGGCAGAATAACCACTTGTTTCTGAGCTGAAGTAAAACTATTTTGTTAAGGTATTTTTCTTGTTGTAATTGTCTTTTTGGTCAATGGGGAAGACATTCCATGTCATTACCCTCCCTCTTGCCCCTGAGGGGTCACTCAGCAGGTATTTGATGATATCTGCACTTATTAGCAAGAATTAGGGGCAAGTTAAGAGAACAAACTTTTGCAATAGCAATAACCAAATACGTTGCAGCTGTCTGCAGCCTCCTGAGCAGCTGGCAGGTTTCACCAACAACGTTTATTGGCATGACCAATGGATTAAAAGGAAAACCAATTTAATCCAAAATTGCACGAAGGAGATCACCTTGGGTGCCATCAAAAGGCATAGAGAGGACAATGAAGCCATCAGGCCTGGCCACCATGGGTTTAAAAAGGCAGGTCCTGCTTGACTGGCCTGATGTCCCCCTAAGGTGGCCTGCTCAATGGATGAGGGCAAGGCTGTGGATGTGTCTGCCCAACAGCATTTCCCACAGATCTGTCCTGGGAGCTGGCTGGTCCTGGCTTGGATGGGTGCAAGGTTCTCTGTGTGAAATCTGGGTGATGCTCTCTGTATGACATTTGGGTGATGACCAGGCTGAGGGTGGGCAGTGGAGCTGCCCCAGCAGAATTCCCCAGGGCTCAGTACTGTCACAGACCTATTTTATGAAAAATCCTTTTGCCAGGATCTTTTCTTTTGAGAAGCTGGGAAGCTTCAACTTCTCCATGTTTTGCTGCTCTGGAGTGTGATTTGGAGAACTGTTTACCCAGCATGTGAAATTGTTTTTACTTGATGACCAATGACAGCCACCTGTGTCGAGGCTGTGAGCAGTCACAAGATTTTATTATCATTCCTTTCCTTTCTAGCCTTCTGACATCTCCTTTCTCTTTTCTTTTAGTACAGTTTTAGGATATACTTTTAGTATATAGTTTTAATATAATGTATATAATAAAATAATAAATCAGCCTTCTGAAACATGGAGTCAAGGGTCTCATCTCTTCCCTTATCCTGGGACCCCTGTGAACACCACCACGAGCTCTGTCCAACAGCTTTATCCACACTCTGGATGGGGATTGAACATCCCTCAGGAAGGTTGGGGATGACACCAAGGCCCTGCAGAGGGCCCTGGCCAGGCAGGCTGGGCCCAGAGCAGTGGTCAGAGGAGTCCAAGTCCCCTTCGGCCACCAAGGGTGGGTTCTGCTCTTTGGCCACCAGAAGCGCCTGCAGCAGGAAAGGCCCTGGGGGTGCTGAACATGATCCAGCCATGACACCTGGCCTGGATCAGCCACAGTGAACATGATCCAGCCATGACACCTGGCCTGGATCAGCCACAGTGAACATGATCCAGCCATAACACCTGGCCTGGATCAGCCACAGTGTGACCAGCAGCACCAGGACAGTGACTGACCCCCTGCGCCACAGCTGAGGCCTCACCTCAAATCCTGGGATCGCTTTTGGGCTCCTCATACCATGAAGGACATGGAGGGGCTGGAGTGTGTCCAGGGCAGGGAACGGAGCTGGGGAAGGGGCTGGAGAACCAGCAGGAGCAGGGGCTCAGCCTGGAGGAGGCCCAGGGGAATCTTCTCATTCTCTACAAGTTCTTGGCAATAGGTTGTAGCCAGGTGGGGGTCGGGCTCTGCTCCCAGGCAACAGAACAAGAGGAAATGGCTTCAAGCTGTACCAGGGGAGATTTAAATTGGATGTTAGAAAGGGGCTGTCAAGCCCTGGAACAGGCTGCCCAGGGAAATGGTTGAATCATCATCCCTAGAGGTATTTGAAAAGGGGAAATTAAAAATTAAGCATAGATGTGGCACTTAAGGATGTGGATTAATGTTGGACTTGGCAGTGCTGGGTTAACAGTCAGACTTGATAATCCTGAAGGTCTTTTCCAAGAAAGAGTTCTATGATTCTATGATTTCCAGACTTTTAAACATTGTTTACAAAAATGTTCAGCTATCAAAACAATAAAGACCATATGCATCACTAACACCACCATTTCACATGTGCTAAAAGCACTTTTGATACAAAAGGGAGAAAAACTTTTCAACTCTCAGACTGAGAGAAGAAATGTTAGATATGGTCTCTCAAAAGCAAGACAAGATGCACTCAGATGAATAGGATTGCAATAGTAAAACAAATTCATCCTCCACTCACAAAGCACTGGGAGCACAGTACTAGGAACAGGAGAGGCAGAACAACACAATCAAGCCAGAGTAAATCTGCATTTAAGCTAAATCATCTCCTTACTGCATTTCAAAGAGGCAATTCAGCCAATGTAAACAGAAATTAAGCTCTGCTTTCCACTAGATCGTAATGTAAAACCAACAGAAACAGCCATCCACCACTGCAGGCAACACTGGAAGAACTTAGACCGCTCCTCATTGCTATTTCAAATGTATTCAAATAAAACCTACCAAATTACAAAAGCCTTTTTCGTGTAAAGTGACTCAACAAATCCATAGCATTCCCCAAGACTGGATTGCCAGAATGCCAGTGTGATTTTGCAGGTAGCTTAACACACTAACACCTACAAGAATTCAGAATGTACCCACTGCTAGCACTTCCCAAAAACAGCACTAAAACAAGGATTTTCCAGATGGGTAAAGCGATGGCACCGTGATGAAGTCTGCACCACTACTTTTCACAGCATATTCTAGGCAATTCTCTCAGCCCTAAAATAAAATGGAACACTCTCCAGATTACCACTTTTTCAGTTGTCAGTCAAGCACACTGGTTAACCAGTTATGGAAAATCAGATACACAGAAAAAAAATTTTAAAAATCAAAGTATCTTCAGAATAATCTAAGTTTAAAGTTAATGTACTTAAAGGTACAGTAGTTCCATATAGATTGAATTATTTAATCACCAGGCAATTTTCTATTTTTCTTCTCCAACTCGCCTGTTTATCACTGCATAAATCAGTAAGCAAATAAAAGCCAAAAAAAGAAAAAGGAAGGTTTTCCCTTAGTTTTTAACATGTACTTTTTTACAATGAACACAAGCTTAAGTCCTCAGAACTCTTAAAACTTTTCTGGTCACTATGTCAAAATAGAAGCACATTTTAAAAAATACTGACCATATTCATAAATAATCCCATCTTCATAATCTTTTATATAAAAGTTATATTTTTCCTATGAAATATACCTGTCTCTCTTTGCAGAGCTTTGCAGTAGTTTACTGAAAAGTCTAAACAATTTCAACTTTAATAACTTTTATTATAATGCCCATGAACTCCTCTTTCTCTGCTAAACGGAAATGGAGTTACCTATCTCAGCCACGTGATAAATAATTTAGCATCCGTTATTAAAATGTCATATATTGCACGTGTGCTTTCAAAATATTTTGTCATAAATCTAGCATTCCAAGCAACCAGAGCAACTGCAAACATTTGATATTTGGAGGATGGAGCTGATATGATCTCTCAGATAATTTTTAAAAAGTAAGAGCATTCTCCGCATTGTGGACAGCGCAGCCTTAAAAGAAACTTTGTAATTTAATGATGAGTGGAGGTTGGTTTCACATCTATTCCAGGAACTGTGAGAGGGCCCAGGAGCACACTCATCGTCCCTGCACAGCCTGGCCAGGGCAGAGGGAGCTCTGCCATCAGCACCCCCTGAGGGCTCCCATCCGGACATACGGGCTCCCCCTTGGGAATCAAATGACTCAACCGGGATGGGGACCAAGGGCAGGAGGAGAAACCTCTTACTGGATTGACACTTAATCCTAGCTGGCATTTCTGCCATTTCCCTTGCCAGGAGGAGCAGCAGGGCACTTTGGACACAAGGTGGGCCTGGCTGCCCTCAGCACACACAGGGGCTGCACTGCACTCCCTGCCTGGCTCCTGTGACAGCCCTGAAGCCACCAGTGGGCTGCTTGTACCAAGGCAGAAAATATCTCCCCATCCACAGGAGGCACAGAGCTATTTATGCATTATTTGGACTTTCATTTGATCTGGTTTTTTTTCTCAAATAGTTTTACCCAGGAGAAAGAAGGAAGGAAGAGGCAAAAAGATATTTTGCCATTTAAAAATGCATTACTAAGTCATAGGCTATCATTCTAATAAGTTTAAGGTATATTTATTTACTGGAAAATAAGTTTGCATGTATATTTAAAGGAATTTGATACACATCAACATCTCTGTAACCCTGGACCTTGTTTGTCCAAGAACAAAAACATTTCACTTTCCATCATCTCACTCAAACACATCATCTCAGTAAAAGCAACACAAATCTCCTCAATAGAATACATGCAATTAGAAAAATGCACATGGCTGCTCATGTAAGGCATGCTCAGAGCTGTACCCACAGAATCCAGCCCTTTTTTTTGGTATTCACACATTCCTCTGCTCCATAACAAGAGGGTGTGGCAGAAGCAAGTAGAGGATGCAGGGCAGGGTTTACTGATGAATTTAGGAGAGGCTGGAGCAGCTGCTCATCCATTAAGTAAAATCATAAACAGCACACGAAGGTGCAGGACCTCTGAAGACAAACCTTGCTCCACAGAGATCTCTCTTGCTCAGCTGTGCAACGCAAAGCACAAAAAACCTCCTAAACCAGCCCCCAGATCTCTACACACTTCATTCATACACAGCCTTGGAATAAACCCAGTTGGAAATCATGGGGAATCCCTGATCACAGGTAGACCGACTTTCTGTAGAAATCCATGCAAATAAATAAACTGGCATCTTATAAGTCTATAAAATGTTAAAACGGCCTCATATTCAAAAATAGTTCAGGGTTGTGGTTCTCAACTTGCAACTCAAAAAAAAAAAAAAAGCCAAACATTTACATAATCAGTTTATAAAGGCATATTTCTGAAGAAAAATTCCATTAAAGTTCAGAATGTTATGTAATTACTGCTTAGAAGAGGATGATATAAATATTCCTATCAAATGTCCTTTGCATTATTTATTTTAGGTACTTAGATTTACTTTAGGAGAAAAACAATAAGCATTCTGGTGTCATAAGCTGACCAGAGATACTGTAAGTGCAGGCAAAATCTCGGGGGACAAACTGCTCAAACCATTTAATGCTACAATTCACTCATTAGGACAATAACTCAGATGTGTGCTTGATTTCCAAAATACCATGTTCAGGTCTGATCTCAGGGAAAGACTAGAAACTATAGAAGTATTCATACGAAGAACACTGTTCAACTGCATCTCTAATACCTATTTTTTATTTCAGCAGTTCTTGACTATTTCAGATCCATGATAAAGGAGTAACAAAGGCCTGGATATATCTTTCTAAGGAGAGAATAAAGAGGAAAAAAGATTGAAATAAGGCATCCCAAATTTTCAAAGGGCCCTTTCTTCTAATCTAACAGCTTGGATAATGCGTCCAGAGTGGCATTTTGTAATGACAGCAACTTTCCAACAAATCAATAGTTATTTAATTCCCAACAAGCTCTCGAGTCCATTAAACCTGATTACATTCACCCATTTCAGTTGGGTGCAGTTATTTTTCCTACACCGGCACTTAATCTATAACAGGAACTTATGAGAACTTTCAAAAGCAATTTCAACATCAATCAGCATAGAGTGAAAGGCACGATTTGCTTGTAATTATTTATTGGACAGGATGGCAGAGGGTCTGAGTGAGCTCCAGAGTCCGACCTTCACCCCCAAATTCTAATGGATATGAGGGCCTGCTGGATGTGTCTCACTGCATGGAAAGCAGCCTCAGCTCACACATCCCACAAGACGCAGATTCCCAATACCTGATTAACGGCCACTGTGCAATGCTATATTTCTATTTTAGATGTATGTGTCTGATATTAAGTCTGAAGTGAAGAACGCAACCCACAGTCTTCTATTACTGGAGGGACCTATACAGAAACCCACCTGTTTCATGCTGTGATTGCCCCTCTAAGGCAGCAAAGAGCTGGAGAAAAGGAGCACAATGAAGGTTTCCATTTCCCTCACGGTTAAATTCACTTATCCCTAGCACAGCACAGAAATGCCCTAACACACGTTTGTGTCTTGACCCTGTCAATGCACAATATCCAACAGCAGCCACTCAGATGGTACAACTCCATCAGAATTTATAAATGTTGACTTTTCCTGATGTCTTCTAATACTGTAAACAACAGGATACTTATTGCTTAATTAGCATCTACACGATCTATTCAGAATCCCAAGTCTAACAGAAGAAAGTTCAGTAGCACCACTTTTTGATAAAAATAAAATAATAGCAAAAGCAAACAACAGCAATGACAACCTGGTAGCTGCCAGCTGACTCCTAAATATACAGAACTCTTGCCCTGCAGCAAGATCTTACATTTGAGGGCTCAAAGGAATTAATAGGATGTGTATAAATATTCTTTGCAGGTGATATATTTCTAGACACACAAAACCACAACCCCTTTTTTCATTCCGTGGGACGCGTAGCATATGAATTAATGCATATTTAACACTATTCCTATTTGCTGTGCTAAAACACTTAACCTAAACACATCATGGTAAGTTACTTTGTCTTCTGACCTGCCGTGGGAATGCTGACTCCCTCAGAAACCTAGAATGGATAGCAAATCCTCTGCCCTGTGGTCAACCTCGTGAAGTAAAGGCATGAATGTTAAACAGCAGACAAATCAATACAAGCAAATATAGCTCAACTAGACCATTTATTCAGCCATGAGAGATGTCAATACACAGATTAGGGTGATCCATCTTTTTGATTTCCTACTGTCTTCTCACTGACTACATGAGAGCTTTTGCCTGTATTAAAAGTGTTTGCTTTCTCAACCATAAAAATTCCAATTATTGCTCTAAGTGCACTAGAGTTAAGTTGCTTGTTGGAAGCGGCCTTGCATTACCTGAACAAGTCCAGCGAAGTATGGTGCTGCAGGCAGAATCATTGGCACTCCATAGGGATGTAGCAAAACTCCTTGAGACGATAACATGGTTTAAGTGATAGTATTACTCCCACTAAAGCTAAACACATCAATTGAAAGTTAGGGGAAAATCTATATACCAACTTCTTCCAAACTCAGAGCTAGAACCAAATAACTTCTGTCAGGGGCAAAGCCCACATCAGCTGTAAAAAAAAGAAAAAAATTGACGTCAGCAACACTTAATGTTAAAATTTTCTTCAGAGACAACAGATAGAGACAACAGCTGCAAACCTAACTCTACCCAAAAAGGAAGGTGCTATTTTGGGAGCAGCTTAAGTAACATGACTAGCCAACTACTCTTTATCAGTTCAGATTTTTAACTACTAAACACATAGAGATCAAATTCTGTACAGATCTACCGATAAGAAATAATTTTTCCTATCAGTTCTGGCATACACATGACAACAGTTACTATCAGAAGCCATTTTCAAAATAATCAGGTTTATCATGATCGCATAATTAGACATTTTCCTGGATTTATAAACTGCTAAACAATGTTCATGTGAGCATTTATACTTCAGTGTGTTATACTGGGGATACACTCTGGTTTGATTAATTATATTTTTCTTGTTTGTTTTGAATAAGTGAGCTAATGCAAGCTAACGACTTCTATTAGTGTAAATTATATTTTAATGGCTTTTCTAACCTTTCACAACATCTATGTTGTTAAATTGAACATAACTATTTGAAAAAAGAACACATTTTCCCATTAGAGTATTTCAACCCTGTTCTCCAAATCAACTTACACTACTGGTCTAAGAGACAAAGGACTGAAATTTATGCTGGCTTCTTCCCTAAATCAAAACAGATTTGACTTCAAATGTACTGCTTGCAAGACATTCTATTCCACAGCTCATTTTTACTTTAGACAAAACCAAGTTAGTCATTAACACCTGTTTTATGTGCTATGTATCTTCTATTGCAGATGTAGCTAATGACAAGAATTACAATTGAGCAAGACTTTTTTATTTCAATGAAGAATTAGTTAGGTACTTACAACTCCATGTTACAAGCGAAATAAAAAAAAAAAATCTCCTACAGTCTTCGAATTATCAGGGTGCTTCACACCACTAATTTCAGCTACTTGATTTCGTTGCATAATTACTTTTCCAGATAACTAATTGCAGACAAGATTTGATGTGATACTCAATTATCTAATGTCACATTTTGACCATCGCGGAAGGTTCGCGGTAATTGATTCTCGCGTACCGGGGCGGCCGCGCTGCAGGATTTGGAAATCTCCCTGAGCAGCTGCCTGCTGGCCCTCCCCAGTGCCAGCCTTACCCCTCTGCTAACTTTAGATGTGGAATTGTGACCCTCGGTGATGCTCCCTGCAGGAGCTGCCAGCCAGGTCAGCGATTGTCACATGATGGAGAGATGTTTACCCCGCTCCAGCTCCTGTTTCAGAGCTGCTTCACTTGGCTCTTGGGGATGATGCTGCTCTCACTGCTTATCTGACCATGCTCAGCTATAAATCCTATTTCTTGGTCTTATCTTACCAAGGAAGAGAAACACTGCAGTTTAATTACTAAACAAGCTGACACATCATAGATTTTTTTTTTTTCCAAAAGATTGTCATTAATTCCAATACGAAACCAGCCACTAGCTTGCACACAGAAATACATCAACAAAATGTATATATGAGAAAGCAAGTTGCAGTCACAACTCACTTATTAAAAATACTTAATTTCTAAAAAAAAATAAAAGTTCATTTTAACTATTCCTTATTTTTTTCATCTAGCAGAGTGAGCTGCATTTGAAAAGAAAGCAGATTTCTTTCACCCAGGAATGGAGATTATAAAATGGATTCTGCAAGCTTTACCCAAATGACTCCAGTGGGACAACTGACATAAACACAGACTGTTAAATTGCTCTGTAAAATACCTGGCAGGATTTTTTGTTTCAGCATGCACATATTTGATAAGATGTTAGAAAAACCTGAGGAGGAAGATTTGCACAGGAAAGCGCAGGCTCAAGGGAAGCTTTTCTGTGATCTATTTTGGGACAGATTTTTTTGAACATTTTCTTTAATTATTTTGGCACAAGGCAACCCGCTGATGAAATTTCCTGATGACACAAAGTTGGAAGGTACTGTCAAAACTGGAAAGGATAAGGATGTTATATAGAATGAACTGCTAAATCTTGTGGGCCGCATTAATCAAAATTCAATAATACAAAATGCAAGATCATGCTCCTCCTAATGACAGAAACTTCAGAGCTAACCTCAGGAGGAAGAAAAGCAAGATCTCATTGCATCTGTTTAAAAAATTTGAGATGCAAACAGGAAAAGGAAAATCATCAGTATTTCTTAATTTTAATTCTTAATTATTTCTTGATTTCTTAGAGGTACTTCCAATAGAATACAGTTCTCTTCATCCACATTAAACACACAAAAAAAGGCCAAATTCAAATACAACCATTGTAGATAAATTCCTTTTTGTGTTCAGGGGAATGGAACAACTCTGTTGCAACAGAAACCCAAATTTGATTTGTTTATCCCAGCAAAGCAATCTGTGAATAAGGAAGAAAACAGTAGGAGGAAGAGACTAAGCTAAGGACAATCCTGACACTCTAAAAATCCAAAAAAACCTAGTTATGAATAAATTTAGGCTGAACATATTTTTCCAAGTTCAGGTTTGTTTTTTTTTTTTAAGTATTTTGGTCTTGTCTAGTGAGGGTCTAGAACAGCCTTCCAAATCCACAGTAACAGAAAAGGGTGGCTTCTAACAGAATATGATGCAAATAGCAGTGGTAGTGTGAACTCAGCAGCTTCCAGGAGGACACTTCCAGCCCTTTGCAAGCAGTATCACTATAAACATTGCAGAATAACACAAACATCAAATGTCTGAGAAGCATTGCCATTTCCTACAGCCCAGATAGCAATACACAAAAACAAACGTTGGAAATAAACCGTGATTACCTGTTTTAATGCAAGGATGCTTTGCTTGCCTCACTATAACAACATGTTTCTAAATGTCTGGGTGTGGGGCACTGCCCTGGTGGCTGGGCTCTGAGGTGATGTCCCATGTGTGCACCAGCTATCTAAGGTCTCACAAAAGCACAACAGAGCTTTACTTGCGTCTCTGCCCCAGGATCAGAACTTCTGCCAATGCCTCTACATCAGCTCCACCACCTCAGATCAACACATTTGCTCTCCCTTCCCAGCCACACAAAAAGGAAATTTCTTCACTTGAGTTTTGCAGTTGGCCATTAGTATCAGTGGTCACTCCTGTTCTGCTGCAATGTGTTGAATAAATGAAATTTGACCACTAAGAGTGCTGAGGAATGAGAGAATGAGCCAGAAGACATGCTTCTAAATGTCTGGGTGTGGGGCACTCCAGATGCAAGCTCTGCCCTGGTGGCTGGGCTCTGAGGTGATGTCCCATGTGTGCATCAGCGACCTAAGGTCCCACAAACCTCTGAATCAAAACCACAGAAGCACAACAGAGCTTTACTCATATCTCTGCCCCATGCCAGGTTCAGAAATTCTGCCAATGCCTCCACATGAGCTCAACACATTTCCTCTCCCTTCCCAGCCACACAAAAAGGAAATTTCTTCACTTGAGTTTTGCAGTTGGCCATTAGTATCAGTGGTCACTCCTGTTCTGCTGCAATGTGTTGAATAAATGAAATTTGACCACTAAGAGTGCTGAGGACTGAGAGAATGAGCCAGAAGAGTATTGGTAAAGCTGAGAGTCTGCTTCACTTCAGCATGATTAAGGTCAAGCATGGACCTAAACCGTTCTGGGAGGACAAAGCCAGAATTTGATGTGCATGGCATTTGATACAGGGCATGCACATCAAGCACCTCTCTGATGTCCCTGGTGGTGCCAGCACCCATTTCCTACCCACTGCATGGCTCCTCCTCCCTGCAAAAAATTCACTCTGTGTGTGGGTGGAAAAGGTGACATCATCTATTTTAAACAACTACACAGCTTCCATTTCCATTGCATTCTAGAAAATTATAATGCTGTTAGGAAAAACCAAACAAAAGCCGCGTTAAGCCATTTTCATAGAGGGTATGTTGCTTTGAGCTGTTCCCAAGCCCTAGTTGGTTTTGGTTTCTTTCATTAAAAATTGTAATGGATTTTCTGAAACTACAAATTGATTTCAGCAATGAGAGAGGAAGAATGAGAAAGAAAAGCACATGAACGCTGGCTTTAGATGTAAAATGTATATACACAAATGAAATGCACAGTCTTATTTGTTTCAACTATGCAGAACTTTGCAAAAGGCAGGTTTTATTAATGAAAAGCTGCTTTTAAAGGTGAAGAGCATAGCTTAAGCAAGGCAGGGTAGGAGTAGGTGGTTACAAAATTCATATGTACTTCAGGCCCAGCAATCTAATACCAAAGTCTCATGTTTTAGCACAGAACTGAAGTACTGACAGGAACGTTCTAATAGCAATTTCATTGAGGGTTTGTTAAAAAATCATTTAAATGGGAAGGAGATGGAGACTGCTGTACAGTATAGATGCACAGATACAGAAATAAAACTAGAAATATGCCTGAAAACTGGACTACACATTCAGGAAGAACAAGAAAAATGAAAACGGGGCAAGAAAGATCAGAGTTTTGATCCCACCTGCATATAAGATGTAAATGGCACATTAGACAATGACCAAAATACTTCCCCAGACAAAAGCAGATGCTTAAGTTTTGCTATGGTACAAGGTGGGAAAAAATGAAGAAAAGAAAAGAGACTTCAGCAACTTCCCTGGGGCCACAATGCCTGGAAAAGGCAGATCCCTGCAATGCAGTCATCAGCCAATCAATGATGTATGCTCTAATCAGATTCTGACAGAAGTAATCTATTTAGACCATCTTTCTGCCAAATAATTAATTCTTCTTAATGCCTGAATCTAGTTCAAAATACCACAAACAATAGTTCTTCCAAATGCTGCACAACACCCACCAACTTCAAATAATTTCTGCTTCCTTTCTACACTGGCCTAACTTTCCTGTCTCTCAGACCATGAATAATTCAGGTACCACTCTGGCACCCTCTTCAGAGCTTATGCTATGCCATATTTGAATCTTTTAAGTTCAAGTCTCCCATTTCTGATCACCTTTCTCATTGTCCACATGCTCTCCATTTTCTCTTTAAGGTTTCTCAGAGGTTTTCTGGTACAAGAAACCCCCAAAACTGAAAGGAAAAAATGGTTTCTGAGTGTCCTAATAATTTCCCTCATCCACAACAACTTTAGATTACTGTCTCTAAAAAAGGATTACCAGCCACCAGCAGCACAGATGCTTTGAAGGAGAAGGTGAGTTGTTGATTAGCATTGCCTGAGGTGATCTGGCATTAAAGGAAATATTGACAGGCAGAAAAAGCTGTCCTGCACATCTCCCCCAGCCTCCCCAGCACAGCTGCTGCCCTTGTCTCCCAAAGACTATTTTCACCTTTCTGCAAAGGCCATTTGGGGCCAAAGGCTCTTCAAGTGCACCAGGAGCACCATCCAGCCCTGCCCCATCCTCAGCTGCTCCCTGTTCCCTCTGCTCTGCATGAGGAACGTGCAGGAGCTGCTCATGCCAGGTACCAATCCCCTGCCAGCTCCTCTCACACAGAGCAGCAGAGCCAGAACACACCAAGGGTTTTTACTGACTCCTACAGCAGAAAATGCCACCCATACAAATCTGGTATCTGCTGGTCTCATACTGGTAACCAGCATGGCAGATGTCATCAGAGTTGAGTTCATTAGGCATCTCAGTTCACACTAGAGAATAAGGCAAGGATATACAAACTGTTTAAAACTGGGAGAAACCACCTTTTTCAAGGATGTGGGATACAGTTGAAGTTTCCATTGAAAAATTACATTTGCTTCTAACAATTGCATTAGCTCTTAGGAGCATATTAAATCTAGCAGCAGGTCAAGATGAACCCAGCTGATTCTTCAGGCAGAAA
Source organism: Ammospiza caudacuta (assembly GCF_027887145.1). Taxonomy (NCBI): domain Eukaryota; kingdom Metazoa; phylum Chordata; class Aves; order Passeriformes; family Passerellidae; genus Ammospiza; species Ammospiza caudacuta. The sequence continues at coordinate 5,370,025 of NC_080609.1, read as the reverse complement.
ACAACAATGCTTGAGCTGCACTGAAGTTCAAATTTTAGCCTCTTTCTTCTAATTATGAAATGATACTAAGTTTGGAGATTTCAAAGGTAAATAAATAAATCCAGTCCTGCCAAATACAAGAGCTTCACACAGGAGCAAAAACTTGGGAAAGATGTTTGGGAAATTATTTGTAGCCCTAGAGAAATTAAGGCTGTTGCCCTGTAGGCCAATTGGCCTAGCAACTCTTGAAGTGCAATATTTCAGTAAATGTTAGTTTCTGAGTACACAGCCATTCCTTTCCCTCTGGTTTCACCTTCCTTTCCTACTGTCCGTGCTGTGGTCTGAGTCATGGGCTGCTGCAGTACCTCACTGCCTGTTTACTTTGCATTTCTTTTGGAGTGCTCCCATAAAGTTCACTTCTTTCTCTAGCTGCACTGCCCCAAAACATATCCTTTTTTACCTTTATCCAGCACTTGTCATCCCCTTCAAGGGCTCACTTCAGCCCGTTCCTACCCAAGCTATTACTGTCAACAACTCAAAGATGCATGTCCTTTGTCTTTGCTTGGATATTGTGCTCCTTCACCTCCTAACCAAACTCCAAATGGCATTGATGCTTTCTCCTGAAATTGCCTGCTACCAGCTAAGACTTTCTCTAAACACCTCTGAACATTCTCTTTCAGCCTATAAAACCTCCTCTTGCCACACAAAAACACAGATGGGGGATGAACTGACTGTCCAGTGGAATGGTCACCAACATCCCTGTTCCTCCGCAGGTCAGCTCTAATTTGTATCCATCTCTGATTGTAAATTCCCTTGAAAAGAATTGAATCAGGTACAAGGAGATCACCACAATTACAGCAATATAAAAGAGCCCACACACTTATAAGATACACATCTACTTAACTTCACTTTTCTCAGAACTCTTAAAGGCAAGGCTTGCCCTCTTCTACATCTTGGAAACCCTCACTCCCTGCTTAGACTGGACTGCTGAAGGATCAGAACGTGTCCCCTGACAGCAGGGAGAGTGATTTACCCTTCAGTGAGTCGCAGGACACCTTCACTTACATAGGTGATAAATGTATGCTAGAGAGAAGCAGCAGCTTAAAACTGGATTTAAGGATCCCTCTGTGCCTGGACTCGCCTTGGGCTACCACAGAAACCTAAGGACCTGTCAGCACAAAAGCCAAGAACAAGCTCTGAACAGATATTCTCTGAAAAAACCCCAATATCTAATAGGTGTCTTTTAACTCATCTGCACTATCATACCAGTTAGAAAGATTCTGGATCACGGCCATATTATTATCCCAGCATTTGTGTCAAAATTAAAGCAGGATGGAACTGAAAGCTTCAATTATTCCATGTGCTGTGCTTTGCACTAGGAAAAAGAATGACATTGGACTGCAAGGCTACAAAAACTCCTAAAGCTACAAAAAGTGGTGGAGCACACCTCCACACAATTGTACAACTCTGCTTGTGAAGGAAGCTTCTCTGTGTGCCTCCTGGATCACTCAGAAAAGTCAGCTGCAAAACCGCAGGAAAATACTGTTGCTTTAAGTACCAAGAGTTGATTTTGACACACAGACAGGACAACTTATTCACAGCACTCAAGATGTGGTACAAAGTTCTGCACTTGTTTCCTCTGCCTTTTGAGCACTGCATTGTTTTCCTTCTCTTGCAGAGAGTTCCATGCTGGCTTTTGTTACATAACTCTTATCAGCTGGATAGCTCCACCAAATCCCTTGAATTTTCCCTGTTGGCCCTTTTGAGAACACACTCTGTCCCATCTCCAGGCTAATTCAGATATCTCTCTCTACTCTGCTCTTGAGATTATCTGCATTTTCTAAACCAGCTGAGATTAGCCTCCAATCCATGAGGAGTTAAGCAGCTTAGAAAATTTTGTATGAAACATAGAACACTTTCAAGATCTCATGCTTGTTTGATATCGTGCAGTTACACAGACTAACTATTGAAAATTATGTACACCTTTCACAAATGATAAGCAGCATGACATCTTTAATAAAGTCTCAAGTTGTGTATATGCCTATTTCACAAAATATGTAGTAGAATCATACCTGCATATATCTTCCTTAATATCTTTCATTTATTCTTCTCCTTTGTGTGCTGAATACAGGATGACCAAGAAAGATGTATTTTTGCATGTATTTTGTCAGCAGGTAAGAACAGGCTGTAATCTTCCCTTAGGGTATATTAATTTGCAATTACAGCCCAGCAGCAACAAAAACATTTTTCCTTGCAAATCAGGATCAGACTGACTCTAACCAATACCCACTATTTATAAATCTTAGTGATATGCCCAAGCCATGCCATGAGAGCTCTTCATCCATGCCACACAGGATTTTGGGCAATATCTGAGCACTAAGCAGTCTCACTACCTGTTCATGGCCATATTCTTATGGGCACCAACCAACACCTCCAAGAGGGTCTCAGGAATACACCCAAGCTGTACAAGAGATAAACCTGTCCATCACTGTCACATCCCAGGCTTTAGCTGTGTGCAGATGACAGACATGACTGACAGCCACATATTTTTATTGCCAAATCTGGTCAAACAGACTTTTCTTTATTGCTGTAGTCAGGCTACTCTAACTACTGTATCACAGGAAGCTATGACTTCTTCTTGACCCCAATTAGAACATTCATTATTCATCAAAGCACAGTTTTCATTTGCTTCCCTTGGGAACAGCAGAGTATCACTGTGAGGATCTTTCAGTACAACTTCACCCCCTTAATACACTCAGGATTTGCTGACAAGTAACAGCTACTTATTCCCCCGAGTCAAGCTCATATTAATAGGACTGCACAGTGAATCATGAGCTGGTATTAAACCCTGCCTCCTGCCTGTATAAATACATCACTCAAGCACCCTACCATGCCAAGTGCTGTGGTTTGATTGCAGAAACCAGCAGAGGGTAGATATCCTCAGTGAGCAGGGTGCCTTGGAGAAACAACCAATTCAACCCCCAAAATAATAAAGACCCTATAGGTCTTGAAAGGGATCAGAGGGAATTTCTGTTCACTACTGACAAGTTTCATATTTTCAAGAGATAAAACATCAAGACTTGAAGGCATTAGATGTAATGTAAGTCATAGCTCTACTCAAGACACTGGCAGTAGTTTAAGTACTAAAGTTTAGCCAAGAGCTACAAGCAAGAGCATCTAAAGCAGGCAGGATTCAGGATTTGGCTGAAAGCATTAGAAAGCTCAGCTGACAGGAAGTTTGCCTCCAAATTTTAAAGTTAAGGAAGCTTTTTCAACTTCATTGCTACTTAAAATCTGAAGTTAATTCAGTCTCACAGATATTTGCTAATGCACTCATTTGGAGACACACCTATCCCACTCCTCAACTCAGTGTGGGATCTTACACTTGGCCTATCCAGGCCAAGCTAAAGCCTGGCTTTCCCTGAGATGGGTCACATCTCTTCTGCCCCAGTTGGGGTCTGTGTCTGAAGCCAGATAATGTCAGTGGGGTGCTCTGGTACTCTGCAGGCACCTCTTTGTAAAGAGCTGGTACACAGGAGAATTAATTTGGAAGAACAAAATTCCCTGGATTAAGCTTCAAGAAATCTTCCTGGTAACACAGTAAATAGCTCTCACCTGAAAGAAGCACACCATGTGTTTACTGTTCTCCCTTCCCCTAAGACCTGTTAAAATATTCTACTTATTCATTCCACGTTCCAGTCCTATGTATTCCTCAGCAATCTTGGTGGGCACTGAATTCATGGGAAAAATTGATTTCTAATGATGGCTCTCACAACTTCCTCAGGACTATGTAAAGCTAGGGGGATCATGCTGCTGCTCAGAATAACAGAGGAGGAGAGAAAGCTCCTAAGATCAGAAAACCAAAACACTGCTTTATCAGTGCCAGATGGTAAAAAGCCTTTCCTACCACACACTTTTTTACTTTTTGTCAATTCCATTTGATATTAGGAGAGAATAGAGAAATAATGGCCTTTTTAATCTCAGTTTTATTTAGGTTTTAATTAACCTGTGCCAGCGCCCTTGGAAGGGACCAGCAAATGAATGGGATAAATTTGTACAGAGAAGGACAACAGAAAAGGATTATTTCTATTGAAATCAGTGCTTTAGTGAATACTCAAGTTATTAGGTGGACATTAGTAAGATTTTTATTGCTGCAAGAAATAAGACCAAGAATAAGTAGTTTCCTTGTAAGACCTCAAAAGTTGTCAATTCTCCTGCAGTGCAAGATCAGGGGATCAGACAGCAAAAATTGAACTCAAACTCTTTGACTGAGAGCATCTTACCTATTCTCAAAAGTTCTCAATAGTGATTTGTTCCTAACCAAATGAAATGACACATCTGATACTATTTAGTAAAGAGCTAAACCAACAAAATACATGTGACTCAACACCAGGAACAAATATAAAGAAGAAATGTAATATTCCTTTGCAAGTTTGAATTTGAGGTGCTCAACAAACATCAACTGTACAGGAGGTTCATAAGACAGGCCTGACTTTTGCACATCTGGATTATAAATGCTATTATTGGAACATCTCTCCTGCACTGCACTGACAGAAAAGCACTGAATAGCTGCTTCTACAGAGCTGTCAGATTTCAGGATAATTAATGAGGCAACTTGGAGTAATGGATTCTTACATAAATTATTTCCAAAGGTTTTTATAATTGCCTCTTTTTTTTTCTTATTGATAAGTCTTCACAGCCCCCCTTCTCAGATGCTTGTGTGACTTGGTACTGGTGCTGAACAATATTTGTGTTTTTGCACTGACATATTTGGCCATTTGTGACCAAAGAGCTAAATTTCCCGATTTATCCTCAAACCTTCAGTTCTAATTAGCCTTTTAGGATCACATGTAGAAAACACTGAAATATTTTTGCTCCACAGCCCTAACTCCTTGTGAAGCTCTGAGAGTCACCAGTGTCCATCACTCTCACAGATCAGATGCTGTCTGCTCTAACTCAGCTGCCCTAATCAAGCTGAAAACAGCTTTCCCTTGGAGATTTTATAAAACAGTGGCAAAGTTCATTTTCTTCTGGAAATTGGCACACATTACTTGTACAATTTTTATGTGAATAAACTTTTAAAACTATTCTTGAGCAAAATACAAGAACACGCTGACAGAAAATGCACATTCGCTGTACAATGCATTAATTTCACAGCAAAGCCAAGGCTAACACTCTCAGCACAAGTCAATAAACTGATCCACTCCAATAGAAATTCTGATCCTGCTTTTCTCACCCAGGAAAATTCATGCCTGCATTGCATGCCAGGAAAAGAGCCCAGGAATGCTCCATTCCCACACAGGCTTCTGGAGACACCTGCCTGGGTTGTTTGGCTGCACACAAACACAAATGTTTGTTTATAATGAGCACTTCCCAAGGGAGACACCCCACCAAACAGATATTGAAGAGAATAACAAAATAAAGCCTCGTCCCTCCCCAGTTTCTGTTTTGAGGGGTTTCTGGAAACACCTTTAAAACAAAGTTCTCTGCAAAGAGCAGCACCCCAGCATTCCTTCACTTCTTACAAAACCGTAACCAGAAGTTCCTGTTTGAGTTTCCATTTATCAAAACTGCAAGAGTAATTCTCCACATCCATTGAGGAGCATCTATTGACACTTGAAGGGGCACACCTGAAATGCCTGTTTAGATTCCAGGTAGGGGAGAGGGAGATTACAAAGTATTTCTAACAAGCCCTTGCATTAAAAAAAAAGAACACCAGAACAAACAGTGAAGAATCTTCATTCTATCCTGAAAATTATGGCTATTTTGCAAAATGACATTTCAACAAGCACCTGAAACACCACACCACATCCTTGGGATGCATAATTTCCAAATAACCATGCTCTTTATAATTTTTTTTTTTTTAATTAATTTCTTTATGTACATAAAAGGGATAGTTTAGTTCATATAATCATAGAATGATTTGGCTTGGAGGAAACCTAAAGATGATGCAGTTTCAATGTTTCTGCCCTGGATAAGGGACACCTTTCATTAAAGGACATTTGCCAGAGCTCCATCAGCCTGACCTTGAAATATTGGAGGGATGGGGCATCCACAGCATCTCACAATCCTCCCAGTATAAGGTTCCTTCCTGTAAACCTATTCTCAGTTTAAAATCATCCCCCTTGTCCTGTTACTCCGTGTTTTCACAAAAAATCTCTGTCCATCTTTCCTGTAGGTTTCCTTCCGGCACTGGGAGGCCACAATTAGGGCACCCCAAAGCCTCTTTTTCTCCTGGCTGAACAACGCCTGTTCTCTCAGCCTTTCCTCACAGGAGAGGCGCTTCATCATCATCTCAGTGGCACCCCTGGATTTGCTCCAGCAGCTCACAGGATGGGTCAGGCTGGAAAGGACCACATCTGGTGCCACCTCCCTGTTCCACCAGGGCCACCCCAGGGCAGTGTGCCCAGATGGTTCTGGAACATCCCCAGGGAGGGAGACTCCACACCCTCTCAGCTCTGATCCAGGGCTGGATGCAGAACCCCAGGTGGGTCTCACCTCACGAAGGATTTTGAACCACCTTGCTCCAATGGAAACCTGCATTCCTGAGTCAGGCTCAGTGGATTAACAACATTCCCAAAGCCTCACAAGTCCTGCTGTCAGGAGCAACCCCAGCAAGCTGCAGCTCTAGAACTGTGGGCAGCAGCAGCTCAGGAGCCGTGAAAATATTACAGGCTCATGTTCTGAAACATTTTTAATAGGTGACTTTCTGCAATGATAAAAGCTACAGAAAGTCTAATTTTAGGATCTGTTCATCATTTGTGTCTGGAACATTTTCTTCTACATTTTATTTTGAGGCAAAAACAAATCACATGCTGGGTAGTTGCAATCTTTTCAGTGATTTGCCTTAATGCATCCAGATACAGTATCGTGGATACCGGCGTTACATAAAGGAACTTCAAACAGTTGACAGGTACATTAAACCAAAACAAAATCAAAAGCAGATTAGCACACGAGCTCTTTTCCATCAGGGAATCCATCTGTAAAAGAGTCAAGTTCTACAGAGACATCTCCCTGTCTGTACAGCACAACTTCCCTTGCCCAGGAGCACTGGGGATGCTCTGCCCTGAGTCAGATCTAAGAGAGGCAAAGCTGTTTGAACCTTGCCTTGTCCAGCTGATGCCTTGGTAACAACACAAACCTTTACTCAAAAACACTTCAAGATACCTAATGATGCCTCTCTGTAGTAATAGTTTGTCAGTAGCTGTTTCAGTGATAAATGAAAGTTAATGCACATTTCTAATTTCTGAATTAGCATTCACAACTCAGACATTATTTCAATATAAAACATATGGTGAAATCAAATTAGTAGTGAGAAAATCAACTCAAGCCATAGAGAAACTTGAAATTCACCATTAAATAAAAACTGCCGAGGATCATCACTTTTTTTAAAATGGAAAGGCGTAAATTCAACCAAAATAAAAGATTAGTGTGCAAATACTAGACGACTAATTACATAATGTACCTTTACAAAATTACATAATATGGGTGCAGCTTATTTCCCTGTTTGCTGTTTGAAAAATAGATTGTTTAATAACCCATCAAAGCTATCTGTAAACCACGGCAACAATAGAGCAGATGTTGACTGTTGTCTTGTGCCTCACAGACATAATTAAATACAATGAAACACTCACGCACCCAAATAATGGAGGACAAACAAATACAGCAATGCTGCTCTATAAACATAATAAACCTCATTTACTGGGCACCTGCCTTGTATTAATCTGTGATATTTAAACCAGGGAGGAAAGCAGAGAAGGTATTGATTTGCCTGCAGACCACAAAAACTACAAAGAATTCCTCGCAGTATAAGGGAGCTGTGACTTCTGCAACACTGATCCCCACACTGCTGGCTTCCACAAAGCTCAGAGGAATCACCTTTTCTACTGTGACCAAGCCAGGACACGACAGCTGTGTTTGCTGTACAAAAAGGTACCTGAATTTATGACTCTGAACGATCCAAAAAGGCTAAAAAACATTCATTGTGCCTGCTGTGTAATAAGAGTCTTAAGATGCCTGTGGAAAACCAGGTTCCCTTTGATGGCCAAACATTCCCTGAAATTATTTCCTGTCCTCTCTCCTAGTCTGCTTTTAAAGAGGCAATGAAAAGCAAAGATTAGGTTCCATAACTATCCAAGCAAGTGGTTTTCTGCTAGGACAATGTCCCATAGCATTCTTCAATACTCTAGTTCACATCAAAATTTCAGAGATTTCAAAAAAAAATCCTTATCTCCATTTCTATAATCAAATATACATACATATTTTCTGTCATAATATCAATATTGTCCCACTATTTGAAAAGGATTACTATGTAAATCAATACAAAATTAAGTACCTCATCCTGCAGTTGCTATCAAGAAACAAAGTTTCCAGGCAAAAAGGCAACTTTAAAAATGATCACTCACGTGTATTGTAGAGGAACACTGAAGCTTATTTTTGCTAATAAAAACAAAAATTATTTTTAAATGAGAATATTAAATAAGTTTTTTTAATTTCAGGTAAAGAATATGAAACTGCTTTCTTTACTGCAAATGTATTTTGTCTTTATATTTCATTTATTTATTTCTAAGAAACAAGACAGAATATAATGTGATCTGCATCTCTTTATGGTAATAAAACCATGCTAGTCTCCTTCCATAGACAACAGTATAAAGCATAAATCCAAATGGAAAACAAATGGAAGTATAATGCCACTGTGAAGCAAACCAATCAACCCTAAAACAGCTGAGATAGATCTCATCCAGCAGTTCATTCATTCTTTATAGAAAAGAAATGAAAATATTCCTAGGTGTATCAGATTAAAAAAAAAGAAAAAAAAAAAAAAACAACCAACCACCCTCAGCAGCTCTGAAAGGTTGTAAAGCACTAAATTCCTTTGATTTATGAGGCAGCGTCCACCGCACTGAGCAAAACAACTCAGCATGCCAGGACCCTTTTCCCTGAAATTCCTTTATTAACAGAGCCTGGCTCTGTGAGTGAACAAAAGCACTGGTGCAGGGTGTATAAATCATTAATACTCTGCCTTGCAATGGCTGAATTTCCTGGGTGAGCTGGGAAGGCTTCCTGCACAACAGGGATTTTGGGCTTGGAATTGGCTGCTATGAAATGTACTTCATCATCCGCCGTGTTTGACGCTTCCCAATAGCTTTGTACTTTTCCTCTCCTTTCTCTCCCCCAAGCCCAGCAACTGCAATAGAAATTTATTGGATTTTATGTCTGCAAATAAAAGGAAGAGAAAAGCAGGAAAGGAGCAAGCAAGCCTATTTGGAAGCAGAATCCTCTCCCTTTAATTTAAAGGCAGGTTGTGTGCAAGTAAAATGCAGTACTGAGAAATTAATTTGGAATTTTAGTAATTTTTAATTTGCCACTCTAAACTGGAAAAAAAAAATACAATCAAAGAAGGTATACCCCTAAAAAGGAAAAGAAATCAACTATGACAAAAAATGTGACTCTTCTCCAAATTAAGTAATCTTCAATTAGAGCATTTATTTATTTATTTTAATAGCAGGCTGGAAGAAGGGCACAGGAACTCCCAAACTCTTCTGTTTCAGTGGTTTTACTTTTGGTGTGTCAAAAAGCTTTGCAAAGAGCAACAGGCAGTTTCATGTGTACATGCCAAGCCTGGTATTCCAAGTGAAGCTGGCAGATATGGTATCAAAGGGAAAGGAAAAAAATAAACCAAGCCCCTTGGAATTGCAGTTTCTGAATGTTCCTGTATTTTTGCAGCACGACTTGCTGAAGTTGGGTAGGGAATATCAAAACTACTTATCCTGCCCCTGAAGTATGTGCAACACAGCAACAGCAAAGTGGAATGTTTTCCCAAACTTTGAGATGAAATAGCGAGTAATCTTGATGAAACATTCTGTGCTGAAACATTCCTGTTGGGGCTAGACTTGGGAAAACCAAAGAGCATGACAGGCAGAGGAATGCTGAAAAAGCACTCTCAAACCATATGCTACCCATCAGGGAAAATGACACACACTGCAAAGGTAACTGAGGATCCAGTCAGTGTTCCAGCCAGGCCAGAGCAAAATCCCAAAGGCAGCTAGCACCAATCCCAAAGGTAACCCAGCACCAATCCCAAAGGTAACCCAGTACCAATCCCAAAGGTAACCCAGCATCCACCCCAAAGGTAACCCAGCATCCATCCCAAAGGTAACCCAGCATCCATCCCAAAGGTAACCCAGCACCAATCCCAAAGGTAACCCAGCACCAATCCCAAAGGTAACCCAGCATCCACCCCAAAGGTAACCCAGCATCCATCCCAAAGGTAACCCAGCATCCATCCCAAAGGTAACCCAGCATCCATCCCAAAGGTAACCCAGCAACAACACCAAAGGTAACCCAGCACCCATCCCAAAGGTAACCCAGCATCCATCCCAAAGGTAACCCAGCACCCATCCCAAAGGTACCCAGCACCAATCCCAAAGGTAACCCAGCACTAATCCCAAAGGTAACCCAGCATCCACCCCAAAGGTAACCCAGCATCCATCCCAAGGGTGCCCAGCATCCATCCCAAGGGTGCCCAGCACCAGCACTCCAAACAAACACATTCATCCCATCTAAGCCATAAATATTTAAGGCATTTGAAATGCTGCTTTGCAAAAGTGAGCAAGCTGAAGTCAGAAGAGGGAAACATTCCAGTGGGCCATTTTACACTTCTGCAGCCATCCAGCAGAGCTGAGATTACAGGAATAAGCCTGCAATGCATGCAGGAGTCCCTCTGCATTACACAATAATGACATCCTGAACGGAAATAAATGAAGCCCCTGCAGTGCTATTCTGTCAGCTTTTGAAAGTAAATAACTTCACTTCTGACAAGACAGAGACATTTTTTTCCTCCTCCTGCCACAGAGCATTAATTGAGCCATGCAGCCATGTAACATCCCAGAGACAGGACTAATACATGACAAGGAAGAAAGCTTACAGAGGGGACACTCATGGAATACATGGGTTGCCTAAGTTCTTTTCACTCCCAAATTTTCACACTAGCTCTGTTTTGGCAAAATCTTCTTCTGAGGGTGAACTTTCAACCTTGTTTTTGTGTCCCTTTACCACATTTATTTTACCTTATTTCAAAGAAATGCTGACATTTCACACTGCTTCATGAAAGACTGTGCTTATCATAAGCGTGTATTTTAAAACTTCTTGTCTTTCCTTGTTGGTAAATAAAGCTTCATGCCTATAATCAATTAATCAATATCTGTAATTAACTATTTCAAGTATACAAGACTTACTGTCCACAACAGAGATAATGATGATTGCTATAAAACAAATGCTATGAGAGGCAAAACCAAAGAAGTCAATTTCAAAATTACATCACAATTATAATAAACATGACTGCAAGTCAGCAGGAATTGAAGGAAGGCATATTAGAACTATAAGTATATACACAAACCACAAATATGAGATGACAGTATAAAATTGATGTACAGTTACCAAAAAAAAAAAAAAAATCAAGATATTATAGTTAGGAAGAGTAACAATTTCTGGTGCATTTTGAAAAAAAGGGTTAAAAGGTAAATTTAAAGATGGTCCAAGATGAAAGCACTTGCATTCTTATTCACAAGTACCTGAACATCTTAAGGATTTCAATTTTGAAGTACCACAGAATTTCTTTCCATATCTGGAGGAAAAAGTAAAAATCAGTGACTCACTGTGAACAAAAAATAATTCACTGAACACTTCAGTTCTTACTACAGTGTCTAATTTTGATTCTGCCTGTGTTCAACACAACGAGAGAGAGCAGGATCAAAACACTGCGAGATCTCCCCACAGCTGGAGCCTGCTCTAGTGCAAAAGACCAAAGGCCCAACTACAACCAGCCAGGATGGCACAGACATTAGATATGCTATTTTCTCTAATTAAATTCACTGGGCTGCTGCACTGACAGAGTGGGAGGGGAAGCAAAATGTAAAAGAAGTCAATGGTGCTGCACTAGGCAACTCGGAGGGGAATGAGCAATGCCAGCAAGGAAATGACAGCAGGTTCTCAGGAGGGCTCTTGCACTACACATCACACTTTAAAACTGATAAATCAATCGCACATGCACCTTTAAAAGGCAGGAAAGCTTGAAGGATTCTTAGAGGGTGTTGACTTCTCCCTTCCACCATTATTCTAACTCTATAAAACAAGGCGATAAATTCCAGTGTCACAATTTTTATCACTTTCATTTATGCCACCTATTAAAAACTTCAAGAATATTTTTAGCAGGACTAATATTAACATGAGCGTAGTACTTATTTACCAATGCAGAAATACACACATTAAAAACCAAAAAAAGGTCAGACTAGTTTTGAATGGCTATGGTAAAAAAAAAATCTAAAACTGAAATATCTATTGGCTGCCCTGAGAAAAACCCCTGCTTACATAACCACCACACACTTCCCTCGTAATAAAATACGATACCACTTTTTTTTTCTTTCCTCTTTTTGTTCTTTTTTCCCCCAGAAAATATCCATCCATACACATATTCAGCAAATATAATGAATTGGGATAACTTACAAATAGCCCAACACGCAATATCCAGGCACCCCTTTTCAGATAAAGCCTTTTAAAATGTTCAAAGAGGTCACTTAGTAAAAAACAATGATTCTAAACCAAAAAGATTCACCTGCTCCTGTCACACTGAAGCTCCTTTGCAACTGCTCTTGTTCTTATAGTCCAAAGCACAGGTCACCTTCTTAACAGATTCTTCTGGTTTGTTGAGGAGTTTTTGTGTTTGGAGTTGGTTTTCTTTTTTTGGTTGAGGCTTTTTTTCCCCCCCTTTCTTCTAGTATTTAAAGAGGAGAGTACTTCACTAAAGCACCTCCTCTCCTTTTGTGAGAGACTGACCTTGTTTGACAAGGCTGGAGTTAAATGCCCCAAACCAGCTCTTACTCAGAATGAGAGCTGCTCCAGCACTTGATCTCTGAGCCACTTCTCATTAGCCTCTGGAAAACAACGGAGACAAAAGCTATGCAAACGTGGAAATTGGGCTTCGATCACAGGTGGAGTCAGCTCTCGGGTTTGTTGGTGAATACCAAACGATCTTATTTACCCCGAGCAGGATAAACAGCAAGGCATCACTCCTGAAATCCGCATTAGCAGCACTCCTGGATGCAACAGCTGCACTCCCACCTTTTGAGGTCTGCTTCATTCATGCACTAAAATTCCCTCGGAGTGCCACAGTGCCCCCTTAGGTACGAATGCATCCACAGGATGAGGTCTGGAGCATGGCAGCTCCCTTTTTGTTTTAACAGAGTGCTATAATTTGTCTGACATAGCACAGCCTTTTACCCTACACATTTGAATAAACAAGCACTGTGTTTCTCTAGGGGCAGCGAGGCTGGTTAAATGAATCAGAAAACCCTGAAAATATTGCCTACCCTCAGTCCATCAGCTACTGGACAATTATTCAAGGCCCAGCTGTAAGAAAAACAGATGGCGAGTGAGCATTAGGACCGTGGACTTCTTTGCACTCATGCAGTCATAAGCAGAGGCTGTAGGTTCTCACATGAAAATTGCCATGAAATAGCAGAGAGGGGAACAAAATCGTGCAAAGACTCCAATTTATAAGATAACAGATGCTTAAAATTTTCAAGAAGTCAGATCAACTGATTTTACAGGATAGCCACAGAGTGAGTACTGTAAAAGGAGCAGGCAAAGAAAGGCAGTGTTCTCATGATTGGTTTAAGCAGGGTCACCATAAAACATGAGTTATTGAATTCTACTGACATACCTGAACCTTTGAAGAGTCACTGAAGTATAAAATGCAAAAACTAGATACTCAGAACTGCAACTGCAATGGTGGCATTCAGCAATTGATGTGATTTTGCTCTATTGAAAAAGTTAAACTGTATCCGGGAACTGTTTGAATTGTTCATCCATTCAATTTTTTACACAATTTTAGCACAAAGATAATCTGTTCTAATCTTTATTCCATTATTGACACTATTGACTACATCAATTGAAATTGCTACCAAATAAATCAACGTTGAATTAAGCCATGAAGAAACAATGTGATAAAAAGTCTTTCAGGCTCCTATAAATCATCAGATCCAGAAGCATGACATAAGTAACTGAGAGGGGAATTCAGCTTTTCTCCATAGCCATAATGCTTAAGGCCCAAATAAAATTACACTAATTTACCATGTAAGCAGTAATGGAATAGCTGAGGTAGAGATGGAGGTTTTGTTGGTTTCTGCTCTGTTTTCATGGTGGATTCTTTTCATCATTGATATGAGAGCTGTACCATGAACTACTTTGTTAAAGACAGAAAAGGTTGATATTGAAGTTTCAGTTCAATTGTTTTCGATCTGTGAATGTCCACTATGAGCAATTGCTCCATTTAAGAGGAATTACCCTTTGTCCAAACCACTTCACTATTTAAAACAAAGCACATCTATCATCATTAAACAGAAGAAAAAAATACCAATTTTAAAATAATGACAGCAGCATTGTACATCGTGACATGGAATATTCCGTGACGTTGCAAAACAAGTTTGTTTTGTCACTTTACTCAGAAAACCCCAACAAATAACCAGCAAAACAGACCACAGGAAAACATCAGTTAACAGAGCTAAACCTCCTTTAATATATCCCAAATCCCAATTTACCAGCGGTCGACATTTTGTTGCAAAAATTACTTCAGTTTGCCATTTGATGTAAACTTGTAGTCAGAAATTTGGTTTTGCATTGATGTGCCATATTAAGGAGAAGAAGAGAAAACACAGGCATGCAGCTGTTTCTAACCCCATGAAATGCTACCAAAAGATAGGGTGCACTACAAATGCAACTTCCCTTCTCCTGTATCTTTAAATATTGACACTCAGGAAAATTCTCACCCAAAAGCATCCACACTTTCCCAGCTGGCCCTGTCCTTACAGTGACGCAGTGAAAACTTGCAAGGCAAAGCCCTCAAATTTCTCCCTCTGTTCATTGCTGCCACTGACACAGTCACTTTGGGGTGATGCTCTTTGAAAAGTCACTCTGGATTCCCATGGTTAGAACCCTATAATCAGAACCATCTTATTAAGAAAATGTCCACATAATTTCAGACCATTTCAAACAACTAACTCAGAAGCATTCTTCAGTTGCTGGCTTTTTGAAGTCAATGTCTTATCGAGAGTTAATCTATAACATGACCTAGGCCTCTGTCCTTTATTCATTTTCAACTTTATTTTCAAGAGTTAAACTCAAAATATTGTTAGGTAAAGCATCCTCCATGCATAAATTGTTTAAAAAAAATAATCAGTTCCTCACTTGGCTCTTAAAACATTACACGCATGTGTAAAGTGAAAGATATCAGAGCAAATACTCAAGTTTCTAACCCTGGAAAAAGTAGTACAGCACTTCTGTAGCACACTGTGGAAAACAGTTTATCCATTTATCCTACATTAACTGGCCAAGTGATGTCACTTGCACAAAGAAATTATGGCCAATTTTAAATGACTACCAAAGCACAGATTTTCCCAAATTATTCATTCAGCTCCACAGAAAACCAGCATCCTTGTGGCTATGAGGATAAATAAATATTTAGTGACAAAGAGTGGCTTCCTCATCTTGAGAAGAATGCAATGCCTTTCACAGTCTTCCAACAAAGACACATCTCCAATTGTAAAATTTACACCTGACAGAATACCAATGTAAATACACAAAATAAGAATTATCTTCATAAGTTCTAAATAGGCAGCAAAGTTTAACAACTGACTTATAACTCAGTTATAATACAGATGTCTGAGTTCATTTTAATTGAGGTGCAAGTGAGCAGACATATCTCAAGTGCAATTTTTAGAGAGGAAAAAAAAAATACTTGATAGCTTCACAATATCTATTTACTGCTGGTCACAGGTTGCACAGGCAGGGGGGATTCACTAGTTATTAAGTTGCCACATAAGGCTTTTAGGTTACCTGTATTTAAGATCGATAGACAACTTGATAGAGAGAGAAAAACATTTACAGTTTCACTAAAATACTGATATTTGCAGTAAACATACAAACCAAGTCTTTTTGTCTGTTTGCTCTAAACTATCTCATAGGGGAAAAATAGCAAAAAACCCAAGTAGATTGTCATGGTAAAAGTTTATTAATGCTTTTCAAAAAAAACCAACTTATTCCTTTGCTGTTTAAAACCAGAACCATGTTATATTGGCTTTGCAGGTGATGTCAACTCAGTCCTCTCTGCCTGGATAATCTTGAGATAAAGTAAAATTGTTCCTAAAGAAATACTTAATCAAATGCATAAAATAAGAGACCATATGTGAATTAAGAACATGATTACCTGACTCTCTAGGAATTCAGAATAACTAAAATGCCAGCCAGCGATCAAAAGAAGCAACAATGAGAGAATTTTAGAACCTGCCACAATTTTCATCACAAATTTAGCAGACTTTTCAACCTCTTATATAATTGTGATTAGCACACACAGGATGATTCTAAACTGACAATAGGATTAAGGAGATGAGAAAGCAAACACTTAAAAAAAATTCTTTCAGTGTAGCAGTTAATCCACTTAAAGAGTTAAAAATTATCCACTAGATATAGCGCTTTGCAAAGTGCATTAGCAATCACTTCTCATCTTGCTCTCAGATGGAACAGAGGCAGCTGAATTCCCTGTTTTATTCATTAGAGTTGCACAGTTTCTTAAACCTTAAAGCAATGCCATGCCATAGATGTGTTTGCATAATGATACTGCAATATCTCACTGAGGAAGGTTATTGGAGCGCCCAGCCTCATCTTTGTGTTATCCTTTATCAGCTCCTTGTGTGGCCATGTTGACCTCTCACCTGAATCCCCATTTTTCCTTTCAAAAGCCCTATTTTTAACACACAACTTGCTCTTTGACAAACTCAAAACAACAAACCCAGAACAAAACACAGGAGTACATTTTGTATGTAACCACCAAGTGCACAAGTCACACTGGATCATTAAAGCTGGTCTATAAATGCCATTCCCAAAACGGATCCAGAATACAGAACCACCAAGAACGTACATTTTAGTTATGGCATGCAAATTACTGAAATTTAAACACATCATATTTATCTGATGCAAATTTTAATTGCAGACATATGAATCCCTCCCACATGCATGGATAATCTAGGGCGCATGCAAGAATCTGTTATTATGCACTCCTAAGCTGGAAGTCAGAAATGGTTTATACTACACTACAGCAGAAAAAAAGAAACCTACAGTAGGGTTTTATCCCGAAAATATTGGAGCTCTCTTCTTTCAGCAGTAACAGAAAAACAAATATCCTCAAATAAAAATAAGCTTTAAATCTATTTTATCTATTTCTTAGGAACAAAATAATTATCGTACAACATATTTCAGGCTTTTGTGAATGCAGAAATAAAGTTAGACTTTCAGGGAAGTCAATATGCACAGAAACTGTTGTAGTGGAAGTTGGAAGAAATGCCCCTATTTGTTACAGTAGGCACAAGAATATTTTTTCCTCCTGAAGTTACAAGAGAACTGATAGGATAGACTGGATTAATCATTTTTGCATGATAACATATTTCTGTCTTGGCTCTACACACTTACTAGATGACTCTCTAATGGTGGATTCAGTTATAAAACAGAGTAGGATACAAACATGATTCCAAATTACTATTTTAAAAAAAAGTGCTATTATAGTTATTTCACACTATAGCAGAGAGGGGTATCAATTATTAAATAATTTAGGAAGAGAGAGTGGGAGGAAATACTTTAAAAAAAGCCTCTAAGCAAAAATGAAATGATTTTTTTTTAAATAATTGAAAATTGAGTAGAAATTGGTAATGTTTTGCTGATACCCAAACATTTTTTTTAAGCCCTGTCCAATATACTTCAGCGATAGAAGTGTTCTGCACAGATATATCTTTATAAATCATCCTTTTCCCTGTGAACTAAAAATCAGCTTGGCTTTAATCAGCAGCATGCTTTAACACAGACTTAAAATTCCTGTCTTCAAAGAAGGCTTAAACAAAATTGCCATTGGGCACATTTACATTAGAAGTATAATTTATGCCTGCAAGTGAATAAAGAGCAGTCCTTTATGGCTGAAACTCTGCTACAGCATCCACGAGAAATGCAGGCACAGGACTGTGTTAAATATCTATAAACATCACCAACAGAGACACAGCAAAAAAAAAAAAAAAAAAAAAAAAAAATCAACAGCAAAATACCAAAAGATATGCGAAGGCTCGATGCTCTGTTAAAACATATTTTCTACTCACTCTCACATTCTTAAGTGCAGGCACAACACTCGCTGCACACGGTGGGAGACATTTATACAATCTATTCACACAAAAAATACCTCCCCGCCTGCAAATCCCCCGAACGGCGCTGACAAAGCAAGCACTGCGAGGAAAAGGAAAAGTTAAGCAAACTTACCTGCTGTAAGTACATAAAAGTCAAGGCACAGGAGAGCTGGGGACACATGCCCACATTCGGCAGTGCCACGCAGGTTGCACCCGTAAGGGGATGCTGCATGGTGTTGCTCTGAAGTCTACGTAGAACAAGTGAGGGGGCTTGCATGCAAGCACGTTTGCCCTATCTTGTCACTATGGGCTGGTTGTTATTTTTTTTTTTTTTTTCTCCTCTCCCTTTTGATTATTTAAATAAGAAACGGGGTTTCTCGGCTGCCTTTCCTCTCCCCAGCGCTAAGCCCCTACATTCGTTTGTCAGCTAAGGCAACTTGGTAGGTTTAAACTAGGAATTTTTAACCGAGAGGAAAAAAAGAAGACACAGCCTGCAGCCTATTGATGAGCAAATGGAACTTCCTCAATGACAGAGAGCTGAAGCTTGTCTCACAACAGTAGCTGCTGACTAGGAGAGAGAGAGGGAGAGAGAGAGAGAGAGACTCAGTGAGGCTCAGTCGGCTGGTGCTGATGCTGCACAGCTTCTCATTTGTCAAATGGGTCCTAGGGCAGGGTCTTTACCACTCACCAAAATTCAAATACTGCATTTTAAAAATCCCTGGAGAGGATAGGAAAGGAGAGAAAGTGAGCGCGCTGCATCGCAGGCATCCATGAGATCTGGGCAATTAGTGTCATTGCCCAGCTGGGACTGAATGCCTGTTATGATTCTGCACGCACACAGACACACTCACACCCTTCCCCCCTCCCAGGACTCACACCTGACTGGAAAAGGGCTTTCCCCTTCTAAGAACACAAGTGTGAAGCGCAAAGTGGGAAAGGGAAAGAATCTTGGCTAGTCAAGAGGATTCCGGCAAATACACAGCCCTACCAGCAAATGAGCTTTTTTGAAGCACAAATTAATTTTATATCTACATTTCATTCGCTATCCAGCTTCCCAAAGAAGCCTATGAAAGCATTACAGTGAAACCGTGCAGGAGCTGTGTAACCACTGCAGCAGAAACACTGGGAATGAAACAGAATTCTATGGCATACTGTGTCTACCTTACAGGGGGAGGGGAGCACACTTGGAGAAAGACTGTATCTTAAAATTGGTCTAAAGCCCATCTCAACTAAAATTACAAATTTATTTGACAGCTAGTCAATCTATTATCAAGGAGTGCCCTATCAGGTTACATGGAAAAATTACATTTGCAATTTTCAGAATTTAATGTTTACTTTCTACTTTGAGAACGATACCTCAAAATTAGTATTCCACTCTTGCCAGCTTTTTATTCACCCCCCCCTTTATTTTATGGAGTAATAATTATTCATTAGTAGATCTAGTTAGTCTTTATGTAATAAAGTAGGATGTGAC
The DNA here is from genome assembly GCF_027887145.1 of Ammospiza caudacuta. Taxonomy (NCBI): domain Eukaryota; kingdom Metazoa; phylum Chordata; class Aves; order Passeriformes; family Passerellidae; genus Ammospiza; species Ammospiza caudacuta. The sequence continues at coordinate 5,350,354 of NC_080609.1, read as the reverse complement.
CTGCAAATCAAATAATTTATACTACAGCTTGTCCTTGAGGTCCTATATTACAGATCTTTTTTTCCTAAGATACAACTCAAGTATAACAGAAGATATTACTATTTTTAATTAGAATTTGACAAATGAATTAAATATTAATTCTTCAGGAAAGAAGGTCAAACCTCACAGAACCACCTAAGGTTTTGAAGGGGTTCCTTCTTTTAAAAGGACTCTGAAGAAGATTTGAAAATCGCCTATTTTATAGGATACATAATTCCCACAAAAACACATCTGAGACCAAGAGTTTAGTGCTAACAACAATAAGCAAATAACCCACATACAAGAAAAGCCTATTCCATCAACAGCATAACTGGTTTGATATAACATCTACCCTTAAAAACAAATAATAGTCCCCGCTTAACTGGAAACAGAATCAAAACACGTCACTGCAACTCAGGTGCTACATTTAAAAAAAATAATTTCTTTCTCATTCTACATGTGCACACATACCTGCACCCACACAAGCCTCAGAGACTGATTTAGATCCACTAAGTCTTCTTCACGCAAAACTGAGTATTTTCCAGCAGGATCAGTTATTACGTCATTTTCTTTCTCAAAAGCAGTCAATGCAACAAAACCAAGGTACTCATAACTCGGTAATCAACACCAAAACAATCATGCACAAACTTACAATAAAGGAATTGGGTTTGGCTTAGGAAACATCCATGCTTTTTGCAGTTTATCATGGACTCATCTACTAAAACAGCCCAGATTATTTTATCACAAAAAAACCCTCCAAAAATCCAAACAAAAACCCCAAACCACCAACCAAAAAAACCTCTCATGCCACAGAGCAAGAGCGAGTGAGGAGGAGGAGAAATGAACCCTCTCTGTGCCCTTTCTCCTTTTTTCATTCTTTCTCTGTGCCTTAAGCAGTCTCCTGTTCTGACAGGAGTATGTCATGCTTTTCTTCATTCTTTTTTATTTTTTTCTAGCCCAGAAAGGCTGTTATTCTGCAAATGCCCTGAGCTGAGAGAAGTTTTTCCTCAGTTCAGTTTCATATGAAATACCATAAATAATACATGGCACTTTAATGAGACCTTATCAGCATGTTTAATGAAAAACAAATACGTTATGTAAGGTAACCAACTCCTTCTACATTATGTCAGAATCAAAGGCAGCATGCTTCCTAGCCAAACAGTTTGGAACTATATAAGCCTATCCAATTTCCCAAAGTGAGGTTCTGGAACATAGTGATGGTCAAGCAAAGCTTCTTCTGTCTACTGCACTATTTTACAGCTAAAAGGACATCCATAAAACAGATTAAATTCTTAAAAGCAGTGTGTTGAACAATTGCTTCAAGAGAATTTAGCATTGTCAATGTAGCTAACAGTCATTGTAGAAGTGAATTTCTCATTGGCCTTTTATCCTTAATTTTCACCCAATTCAAAGTCAGAAAAACATGACTCACAAATACCATGAATTCCTGACATTTACATAATTATGTTGTTAAAACAAGAACAGCAATATCTTAACTATCCAAATCATCTGTACACAGAGAAACAATAAACATACATAATTCAGTAGTGTAAGAGACCTAAAAAAGAAACACAATTCTTTAGCCTGATATATGCTCCTTCAAGAGATGCAGGGGAAAGTCATTATCAATTTTCATCCCTTCCAAGGATAACTTGTCATTATGTCTAAAAAGAAAAAAAGGTAACAAAGTGTGTTTTATTTTTATAAGTATAAAATCAATGTCTCTTCTTTAAAGCCATTTCCTTGTTTACACACACTTTTGTCCCTAACCCAGCCCATTAATCACCCCACAGCCCCAGTTATGGCTATATATACCCTAAGTGCCACCACAGCTGTGCCAAGGGGACAGCAAGGCCTGTGCACAGCCTGACCTTCCTACACAGGGACAGTGTCCCTGCAACAGCATCATGCATTCCACAGAGCAGCACAGACTCCAGAGCATCTCATCTACAAATTGTGAACAGCTCCATGTTGCCTTCATTCTGCCACATTCAGAGTGGGCAATTGCCAAGGCCACTTCTCCTCCAGCACATGACATTTCCCACCTTCATTCAGCCCTCTTGGGGCAGGAACTGAACTCACCCCACACTCAGCTGCTGATATTATCAAGTACCTATCGATTAACAACAAATACCAACATTTTACAATTAAAAAAAAAAAAAAAAGAGGCCAACCATCTACATTGCCCACATCAGCCTCTGTGGGAGTTCCTAGAAACATTCCAGGAGATAAAACCTTTTTCCACACTAATAATGGACATAAATGCAATGACTACTGCACCACCAGGAGAGGCAACACTCTCTCCTTCAGCCTCTTTGAGAGTTCCTAGAAATATTCTATGAGATAAAACCTTCTTCCACACTAATGATGGATGCATCTGAAATGCAACGACTACTGCACCACCAGGAGAGGCAACACTCCCTCCTGCAGCCTCTTCGGACTGCCCATGCCATGGTTTATGGCACAGGCAGAGAACTTGCAGGCAGACGCCTTTTCCCCACAGTCAGTGAGAACACCATTTGAAAAATGCCACCAGCAAAGCCTGGACCAAACTTGAACATGCAGATAAAAACATGAAACAGAGAAATTCTGCAAAAAGGACCAACAACACTTCTCACACAGCTGACTTAGAAATCCAAACCCACTGGCATTTGCAATGCATCTGTTTGTTTAATGTAACACTTCCTATTTAAAATCAACCACTCCGTTGTTGTGGCCTGGTAGGCAACCTCAAACTGAAGTTCAAATTTTGCATTTCCAAACTTTTGACCTAGAAGTCAACCTTTGGAATTACCACAGCAGAGTGTCTAACATTCCAGCCATTTCCATCAAGTAAAGGAAAGCTCTGCAAGACATCACCTGCACCACCACACACCATCTCACACCTCAAACTCATCTCAGTAGTAGCCTACATTAAGAAGTTCACACATAGAGGATCAAGCATCAGAAAAAATAAATCACAACTGCATATTAAATACTCCATGTGAAGAAGGTAATTTCTTCTCAACTTTATAAAGTGGTTGCTATGGTACAAAAATAATTCAGACAAGTGGTATAAAATCTAATAGTAGAGCAGTCCTTTCTCTAAATTCTCCTTTTCTAGCGCCACATGAAAAAATAGCTCCCTGGACTTGAAACCAGGAAAAGCAGTATATTATAAAATTGAATAGATCAGGAACATATTTTGATAAATTACTATGAGTTATCAATATCTCTGCCTGTATTTCACATAGTATTCTATTTTACAGTAGATATACTGTATCTTTTTTTAAAAAAAAGTGAGGAAACATAACAGAATTTTTTAATATTCTGTACTATCAAAAATATTAAATAGGGCTTTCCTCTGTTCTGGTAAACTAAAAGGCACCATCTCATCCTTCCAGTGGTATTTTCCTATTATGACTGCCCCTATTTCTAATATCAGGTTTATGTCTCCTTTAGAAGTAGTTTTTTTGCACAAAGATCAGGACATTACAGAGGCTCATGCTTACCTCAGGCAAGCAAGAATCACTAATTTTCTGTTTCTATTAAGCACCGTGTTACATCCATTGACTTCTCCAGTACTTCATACCCAATCTCCCCAAACCCTCTGTAGCACAGAGTTAACCTCCTCAGCACCACTCAACACACAAACACTCAGCATTAACTCCGAATTTTTCACAACAGAAGCAGCCAGGAGCCCTTATTTCCACCAAGGGGGGAAAGGCAAGAAAATGAAATATTCAGCATTTAGAGAGTTAAGGGAGTGCGTTCCTTGGCGGGGTGATCTCACTGCTTTGGAGGTGTTATCCTCGTTTTGGGGTATCCTGTAGGGAACCTGGGGGATGCAAACAAGACCTGTGTGGGTATTCTGTGGGGAACCTGGGGGATGCAAACAAGGCTGGTGTGGGTATTCTGGGGGGAACCTGGGGGATGCAAACACCCCTGGTGTGGGTATTCTGGGGGGAACCTGGGGGTGCAAACACCCCTGGTGTGGGTATCCCATAGGGAACCTGGGGGATGCAAACACCCCTGGTGTGGGTATTCTGGGGGGAACCTGGGGGACGCAAACAAGGCTGGTGTGGGTATCCCATAGGGAACCTGGGGGACGCAAACACCCCTGGTGTGGGTATCCCATAGGGAACCTGGGGGACGCAAACACCCCTGGTGTGGGTATCCCATAGGGAACCTGGGGGACGCAAACACCCCTGGTGTGGGTATCCCATAGGGAACCTGGGGGACGCAAACAAGGCTGGTGTGGGTATTCTGGGGGGAACCTGGGGGATGCAAACAAACCTGGTGTGGGTATTCTGGGGGGAACCTGGGGGATACAAACAAGGCTGGTGTGGGTATTCTGGGGGGAACCTGGGGGATGCAAACAAGGCTGGTGTGGGTATTCTGTGGGGAACCTGGGGGATGCACACCAGGCCGGTTTCAGCCCCGCGGGCGGTTCGGGTGCGTGCGGAGCGGGGCCGGGAGCGCTCCCGCTCCGCCGTTCCGGGCGCTCCATCTAGCGGAGACACGGCTCATTCCTTCCAGGGGACACGGAACATTCCAGGGGACACGGAGCGGGCCCGGACACAGGCGGCATTCCCTGCGGACAGCGCCATCCCGAGCTCTCCCGCATCCATCCCCACGGTCCCTGCTCGCTTCTCCGCCTTCCCGGCCGATTTTTGTGCTCCATCAGCGCCGAGACTCGGTGGGCAGACAGTGCAAAGCCAGCGCGGCTGGTGCATCAAGAGAAAAGGAGCTGGGGATGCGCTGGTGGCACAGGAACCACGGGCAGGATAAGGAAGGGCTGCGCTGGGCAGAACAAGAACAATGAGTGCAGCGGCTCTGCTCTAGCAAAGTTTAAGATGATGTGCCATTCCATAGTCAGGAAAATAAACAAAAAAAATACCCAAATAGCTTTATCTCAAGTGTTAACTCCAAACTCGGGAAGCAGTGACATAGGCAGACCCAAGAAGGCGAAACAGAAATTGGTGCAGCAAAAATCCTCTGTCAATCCCACTGTCACCTCCCTCAGCACAAAGGTAGTGCAGACACCACGACATTTCATTTAGGAAGCACAGGGTGCTCACACCAGCCATGCATTGCTGTCACGACACCAAACCAATTTCTACAAACAGCTACTTAAAGCAATTCTTTAGATATGACGCATTGGAACAAGCCTGCATCACAAAAGGACCCCCTGAACACAGGTGTGCAGCTCAATAATTAGCATTTAGGTTATTCTTTGTATCACAATCTTAGAAAGACAACTAGTGTGCCTTGCCCTATAATGGTTTTTCCACAATTCCAGATGAGAAGACATGGCAGTATAATTCTTAGAAAATGAACTCGATGAAACTTAAAAATTCACAATTTTTAAAACTTAATCTAAAAATTAAGGAATATTAACCACAGAAAATTGTGTACACTTTGTTTATGTTCAGCCCATAGAATGGGAGGGCTACAAACTACTCAGAGGTGTACAGCTGAACCTGAAGTGACAAAGCCTACTTTTCCCTGCTGCCACTTGTGGCAGTTGGTCAAGTATCAGGAGGAAGAGAGAGTATTTGATAGTGCATGTTTCACTTAAATTTGCTTTTATACAAAACTTTGTTTTCTTATTTTATAGACACAAGTTAGTTACAGTACTACACTCCCTATGTTGTTCATGTATACAACACTTATTTTAAACTAAAATTTTGACACAAATTCATTAATCCACAGAAGTTTGCCCTATTTGTTTGGTTGGGTTTTTTTCCCTCCATAATTTGTACCACCACATCTCACACTTTGCTGCTGTTATAATTTACCAGGAAAGAATTTAACTTTTAGGACAAAGTAAGCTCCAGGAGAACAGAACTTTAGAGCTTGTTTCCATGTAATACAAATAAAAAATAAAATAACTAAAGTAGCATCAAATTTAATTGTAAGAATACACAGTAGGGCAGCATAAACACATCTTGATCAAGAAGGTTTTTTTATAAAATATTATTAATCTTTTAAAAATTAAAAGAATGTCAAATCTCAGAAGGAGAATAAGTGATAGATTAATTATGCTATTATGTAAAGGTTGCCTCTTTTTTCTGTAGGAATTAAATTAAATGGACATCAGCACAGCTTCCTTCACAGTGAAACCACATCTTTTATTATTCTGTCCACATCTGGACATCCCCTCATATATTCTGAATCCAAGTCCACACACTTAGTCCTCAGTGCCGGACTCATTTAATGGATACCAGAACAGACAGTAACATGCTCATGTACGGCACCAAGAAATCCTCCCTGTCTCTACTTCCTCCTCCTTTGCTGAAAATATTCCTCATCATTTTGGCCCTGCCCCATAACATGGGCTAAGTCACTTCCAAATTTAGCACAATGATTCCATCTCTAGTTTTTATTTCAGCTTTAAATCTGAATTTTCAGTTAAAACTTTCTCTTATGACCAAGCCTTACAGGTTATAGTTAATACCCAGCTTCAACCCAAGAGATAAAGATATGACTCAGGAGAACTAAAATTGAGGGGTTTGTAGCTTTAAGCTTCAGTTTATACTGAAGCACTATCAAGGCTTTCTAAAATCCCATTCCAGAAGACAGATCCCTGATGCCATGAGCCAGTCTCATTCCTGTGCCAGAATCTAGGAGGAAAAGGTTGGGTTTTGTTTTCTGGTTAGTTTTTATTTTTTTTAACTTAAAACTCTGGCTCTCTAACCTTGCAGAATGACAAGCTTAGGCATGGAAGGAGTTTTGTATATGAAATTGGTACAAAGCTGCATATAAAGTGTTGTTTAGTTTGAGATTGGGACAGAAGTACCATGTGTGAAAGTCCAATTTTATACACAGAGTCAATATTGGCTCCTTTCCTTTCTTCTGGTTTATCCAATTTTCAATGAAGCAGTTTGCTTTTTTTCCTAATTGCATTTTCCCCTCAATTGTCCAGGGATCCTGTCCTTTCCATATTACATTTCCAGTTGTTTCATTAGTGTAACCTCTTTCTGTTCATGAGTTCAGCATCAGCTCCCTCCTCCTCTCTTCACACTCTAATTGGTCTTTTTTTCCTTCATCTTTTCTACTTCAATTGATAAGGTGTCACACTCCACACCACTGAGTCTTTTTCTTCCCCTCAGCTACTAACTAGAGTGCAAAAATTCATCCACAATATTTTCTCAAAGCCACTTTCATCAACACTAATCAGCTCTCCCTTGCTGTGGTGGCCATCCTTCTTCTCTCCTACCTGCAATTCCTTCCTTCCTAAACTTTCTTAGCACAACAAAATTCACATTGGAAACTCTGAATTCACTCTCTTGTTCCCTTCTGCTGCTTTTTGGCATTATTTCAGCAAAGTTCAAGTGTCTCATCCTCCAGGATTCAGACCATCCAAGACTCAGCATTAAGATCTGATCCTGCTGGATGATTACACACAGATTACCTGACGTGCTTTAGTTTGATATGCACATGAATAACTCTTCCTCTTTGCTCTCCTTACATTACCAAAACTCATTCTCCAGCTAAGACTATGGTTTCATCTATTCCTTTAAGATTTAGAATTTGTTCATGAAATTTAAAATCATTTCAAGAAAATTCAGCAACATCAAAATGTTAACAGCATAATTAAACAAAAATTACTACAAGTATTCAAATTAAAGAAATTGTCATAGAAATTTGAAAATTAATTACTCCTCAAATTTAACTCATTATTAGTGCATCTCCATGGTTCTGCAGTTTCTGACTTCTATTTATGGAATGCCTCCAAAGACTCTCAGATTAAAATATAAATCTTCAAGACACAAAGCAAAGTCATTTGGTTTTGGCTTAATTCTGACCATATAAAAATTGAGACTTCATCCTCTCATAGCAGTTATATTTTGTGAGGAAATTATACCTTGCTTTGTCATCTCTCAATATGATACTCATACAATATGATTTATTTTATTATAAATAGTATTATTTATTCATTAAAACGGCATGGAATAAATCCAACACCTAAAAAAAATAAAAGAAAAAAAGACCTAAAATTGGATTTTAAAGCACTGCTTTTATGTGAATATGGTGTTTTCTGCAAACCTGAATGGTACATGAAATTCAGCTCTTGGAGTCAGAGAATATGAGTGAGGTCAGAGAACACATATCAATAAAGTGCCTGAGCACATGGGGCTGGATGAACTCTCACACACTATATAGAACCCTACAGATTATTTTCCTGGGGCTCCCAGTCTTTCCCACAGTGGTTTCTAATTGATCCTGAGCACAGAGAACCCACTTAGGCCTGACTTAACTCTCCAACCTCACATTTTGTAGCTTCACCCACCAAACCCAACTTCTCCTCTGGGAAAGGCTCCTCCATAGACATCCCAAAAGCACAAAAGGAGGAGAAATATTCCTCATATTAGGCCAAACAGGTCAGTTAAAGCTAGCAAGGGGAAGCATTGCCCTCCTCTTCAGCCAGAGCCTGAATATGTTTCTACAAATAGCATCTCTCCAAAAGTTATGCTTAATTTCTGCTCAAAAAAGTTATGCTTAATTTCTGCTCAAAAATGCATAAAAAGTACATCAAACAGATAAAATTATTCATTTGAAAATCGTATATTTAAATTTAGAGACAGAGAACCGAGAAGCTTCAAGTACCATGTTTTTGTAGTGGTTGTTTAAAACAATAGAAAGCCAAGACTTTAAAAGTAACTTACTTCCCTTAAAGTTCAGGAAAATATACCTATATCCATAAAACACCCATATAAATAAAACCACAATTCTGTACAAGTCCTGTGCATTATTACAGAGATAAAATCAACATTTAAAACCAGGTAAAAATTGCAAAATTATTCATATGAAATGCTCTCATACCTGTTGCTCCGTGCAGCTGAACTCAGCACAGCGCAAGTTTTACCTCTCCCAAACCTTTCATCAGCTCTGGCCCACCCGGTGCCCCAGCAGGGCTCCTCCCACCACAGGTGCAAGTGGTGCTGGAGATTGCTCTGCTGCAGGGCACTGGGTGGCATCAGCTGGGCATTCCAGCCAGGCCACCCAACAGCCAGCAGGTGCCACCCTCAGGCCTCAGCACGAGCCACCCCACCTACGCACAAAGGGTTCCACCACACCCCATTTGGTGCCTCCCCCTTACTGAAAGGCAGCCCCAAAACCACAGACCTTCCCTCCCTGTGCACATAAATCCATTCCTGCTCCAGAGACAATCCCAACCCTTGCTAAGGTGCAGCACAGATCTCACTGGATCAGCTACACTCAGTGCATTGTACATGCAATTTTACCACTGGATCTTGAACTTTTCCGTGGAGCCAGTACTATTGGCACCAAAACTACGTTCCCTAATTCTGATTAGAAACGTTTCTGGGGTGTTACAATCTTACCTATCAACAAAAAGCTAAAATATTAAATCTTGGAACTGTCTTCACTGGAATAATAGGGGCAAAATTAAAAGCAAGGACTCACCAGTAATCTCCAGACAGGGCAACTTCAGGATCCCACAGATAAACAAAACAGCAGAAAAACAAATACCAACATAACTAAACCAGCAGCTAGACTACAAATAGCAACCAGTAAAATATCTGCAGCATTGTTTCATCCTCCATTTACCTCGAGCCAAACTCATGGACCTGGTGGAAGCCTGAGCACTCGGTGAGTGCAGCCCTGGGCTCTGAACACAGAACACTGCAGTGCTGCAGAGAAGGCAGCAGGAACATTTTTCTCAAGGATTTAGTGATGCATTTCAAGTTAAACTCCATTGTAAGTTTATCACTGTACCTAGTTTTATCATTTTCTACAATAAAACAACACTAAAAGGGCAGTTCTGGGAGTGGATAATCACACCTGATACACACCACTGATCCTCAAAAAATTTCTCTTGACTTAAGGTGTGCTTTCATGTACTCCTCATTCTTATTTAAATATTTCAGCACCTAGTGCTGAAAAGTCAATGTGATTTTCAAGACTGAAATAATATGGAAAGAAATACGTCTGAAACAAACAAACTTTAACAATCTTATTTACCTAAATCTTGCCAAAGTGATTCAATTGCCATAAAATACTTAGTCAAGGAGCAGACAGCCTTGCTGCATAATTCATCAGTCATTTTAATCCTGTTGATGAGTATCAGGTTCTTTACAGAAATGCTTTTAAGGAGTGCTTAAGAAAAATCATTGTTAGTTAGGGAATTATGAGATGTATTACTAACAGATAAAACAATCCAGCAAAACCCACCCTATGGCCTCTGTAATTGCAAATGATATTCTTACAAAGAAAACTTATACCCCTGAAGTCATAGACAAACTGCAAATGCTAATACTTTACACAGAAATCTGAGTCAATAGGTTTTCCCAGCATTTACTTTAAAATTACTGAAAAATACTAGGCACAAAGAAGAATTTGCTCAGTTCTGAGGTTGCTCTAGATCTCAGTTACTTGCAAGCTGAAAGCAAAAAATCTGATCAACAAAATGGAGTTGTACACAGTCCTGATTACTGGAGAAACTTGTAGTTGTTTTTATTCTTTTCATATTACCTACCACTAAATGATTTTATATATCAATAATGACAAAAGTAAATTACATACTTTACTAAGACTGTGAACTAAATAATAAAGCTTGCAAAACACCACAACTAAGTTTATCTGTGTAATTAGAATTTAAACATCTTGTCTGTTTTATTCCATACATGTTTCCCATACAGAGCTGGACCCTCCCTCAGTCAGCTGAGAATATGCATAGGCAAAACAACACTGGAATGACTGAATCACAAAATTAAAAAAAAACTTTGGTTCCTTGCTTTTCATTCATTTTTTGTGCTCCAGCATTCATGCCTGCTTCAAAAAAACCTTGGAATTGTGAGCCAGGGGCAGAACAATCAGCTGCTCCTGCAGGACCTGCATACACAGCCCCATCTGCACTGGGATGGGAGACATGGTCAGAAGAGGCAAAATCGTGACATTTCAACCCATGAATTTCTGGGAGTTATTTAATTGTTGTTGGTCAAATTTGAGCAGGTATTCTGACTGACTTGAAAGGGCCAAAGTCATGTTCCTGAAAAATATCCCATTTTCTCTGGTGACCTATCAAAGACTGCTAGAATCTCTTTAGAATACTGCCTTTCATGCATTTTGAGAAGTACAAAGAAATGGTCTAAACTCAAGCATTGAATTGCAAAGAATTTAATTCATAAATTTAACTTTGAGGATGAATCTCACAGCTCTGAACACTACCTAATAAAGTGTTGCAAATCCGTCTCTGTTGGGATGGTGTGAAAATCAGCTGCACTATCCCAGCTCAGCCTTGTCCAGCCGTGGGGTCAGGGGCTGATGCCTCTCCCTTGTCAGTGCTTATCACACCTCATTGTGTCCAAATGTGGGATTCCCTTGGGTTGGAGAGTCAGAGAAGCCAGCATGAAGTTTAATCAGCCCAAGTGCCCAGTCCTGCATTTTGGCCACAATAACCCCTGCAATGCTCTGGGCTGGGGACGGCGTGGCTGGACAGTGCCCAGGCAGAAAGGGACCTGGGGACACTGATGGACAGAGACTGACCATGAGCCAGCAGTGTGCCTTGGGGGCCAGGAAGGCCAATGGCTCCTGGCCTGGATCAGGAGTGGTGTGGCCAGCAGGAGCAGGGAGCTCATTCTGCCCCTGCATTGGGCACTGCTGAGGGCACACCCTGAGTGCTGTGCCCAGCTCTGGGCCCTCAGCTTGGGAAGGACCTTGGGACACTGAGCACATCCAGAGGGGACAGCGAGGCTGGAGAGGGGCTGGGGACACAAACCCCGTGAGGAACCCCTGAGGGAGCTGGGGGTGCTCAGCCTGGAGAAAAGGACACTCAGGGGTGCCCCCATCACTCTCACAGCACCTGGAAGGTGCCTGTGCTCAGCTGGGGCTGGGCTCTGTCTGCAGCAGCACTGACACAGCCAGAGCACACAGCCTTGAGCTGCACCAAGGGAAATACAGGTTGGATATCAGGAAGAAGTTTCTTTATGGACAGAGTGATAAGGTTCTGGAATGTTCTGCCTGGGAGGTGGTGGGGTCACCATCCTTGAATGTGTTTAACAAAGCCTGCATGTGGCACTGGGTGCCAGGGTTTAGGTGAGGTGCTGGGGCTGGGTTGGACTCGATGATCTTGAAGATAGATCTCTTCCAACCTGGGGATTCTGTGATTCTGTGAATCAGGTGTGCCAGTGCTCACTTAGTTACACAGCATTTTTGGTGTCCCACCACTACCATGGATGAATGCTGGCTTCTGCATCTCTTTAGTCAAACTAAACCCAGCTTTACTTCTGTCCCATGTAATTTTAATTTATGTGCCAATAACTGTCCACATCATATGCATGGAGAAAAACAGCAGTTTAAATTTAGGAATTTCTGGTTTTCAGAACAAGAAAAATTCAAGTGCTCAAGTCCTCAAACTTACACATAATTTCTGTGTAGCTTTGTTGTTAAATAATGACTTTCTGAAAGCAAGTTTAAAAACACAGGTTTTCTACTGGCAGTGACAAAGTGCAGTTCAGGGAATAATGGGCTTTTGTGGGGGATGAACATTTTAATTTATTATTGTCTATATCTGTTGTTATTGTAAATGAAGTATTTGCTAATATAATTTAAATAACTGCAAGACACCATCTGAAAAATGAAAATTACAGATATATTTAATGCAACAAATGTACTGATCCCGAGTAATCAAATGCTTGATTGGTTTAGTGCCACCCCCACAAAAAAAAAAAAAAAAAGCTGACATGAACACTGCAAACTTTCTTCAGTGGAGGTTTAAAAAATTAAGTAGCACAAACACATTTGAGCAGGGTTTCCACACTTGCTACAACACAGGCAGTTGTAGTGGGGACTGGAGAGGGATGAGGTCAGTGGCAGGAAGGAAAATGGGATTACCTAATTCCCATTCTGCTGCCAACTCTGACCTTTGGATTCCATTTCAAGCCCAGCTATCGTGTTACCAAAATAATATACTGCAGGATGGATACTGTTTGGCTAATATGATATGTAGATTCCTAACAGGAATTTTATCCTTACAACTAAATTGCAGTTATGCCAATTATGATATATTTTTATGTGCATGTGGCACACTATTTCAGAACTGGCTACAGCATTTTTTCCCTTGACATACAAAGAGGCTGAAGAAAAAAAAGATGAAAAATTCAAGCTGAATTCCATGTCAGTGCTTGCAACTTAAGTTGATTTTATACAGCACATTCCAAATGGTCATCTTCCATTAATAGATTCTTACTAATAAAGTGTCAAAATCTTAAAAAAAATTTCTTGAGTATAAATGACATTCAGACAAACAATATAGGAGCAAGATAAATGGATTTGATTTGATATTAATATTTAAGAAGTAGGAAAAACATTCCAAATGGCAGCTATGTGAAGCAAGCCACATTAGCTTCACCAGAAATGTGAATTCTGACAAAACGAAATGATAGTTTCTTTCCAAAAGTAAGCTGTGAAATATTGATTTCTGCAGCATGTTATGAAAAGCTGGGCCTTCTAACCCTTGGTAATGATTGTGAGAAGGAAAGCAGTGAGATGAGATACAATCTCACATTAATTGCACATGGAAATCATGTTTTTTTAAGCTGCCTAATTTACTGTGAAACTGGAGAGACACAAGGAGCTGAAGAGAGGGCAAAACCCATCATTTATAACGTGCTTAAAATTTGTTTTTAAGTGACTCTTTGCAGAGGAATGACAAAAATATTCTTTATAGGATGAAGGAGATGAAGAAGCAGGCGAGACCCCCTGAGCCCAGCTGGAAGCACCACGAGGGTCACGAGCAGCACCACAATTCCCTCCGTGCTGATCACACCACTGAGGCTTCTGCTGGGAACAGCTGGCATTTGTTATTGATACCTGCATTCACAGGCACTGGAGAGAAAAGGATTTTTTTGTCAATGACAGCTTCTGATCATCCTGCAAGGAAATCGTAAGAAAAAAAAAACGGCAATTTTCTCCAAGCGGTCTCAAAAATGGGATAGCCTTCAATTAAATATGTAATATTATTGCTTGTTTTCATCTTCAAGCAGTAGAAGGTTTCAAAACACTAGAAAATGTACTAAAGGATTATTTCTTCTACCACTGAAATGTGGGCCCCTTGTATTTTCAAAAATTAACCCTGTGATTTGTCATAATTCTCTGGAATTATGAAAAAACCACAAACATCCTATTTCAAACAAATAATTGCAAGGAATATATTTTAATTATTCAAGCAGGACCTTGACTGGATTTACTGGGGATAATTACCTCTAAGAAAACATTCTTAGCCAGAACTGATTAGAAAGTGGGAGAATTCTTCACAAGCCAGTACCCACACATTCACTATGTCATCTAAGTGTCCCACCTACTGAATTCCTCAAACAATCCTTCATGTCAATGAATGTAAAGAGAAAAAATTTTGCAAATCAAAGATAATTGCTCTTAAACACAAAACTTACAGAGCCATTAGAAATTTGGAGGTAATTTTCAGATTTTGCTTAGATGAACAAAATTTAGGAGTAAATTCTCTTGAAATAATAGATCAGAGAAGTGGGTATACTAAAATCCAGTTGATAAAGGAAAAAATAATCATGAATTGCACATAGCATGCAGGATTTGTTGCAGAAGCCTGCTAGTCTGTTGTGTCTGTTTCAAAAAAAGCATCCTCAGAAATCTCAGACTGAAGCACAAAATCACGTCAATCTTTTTCTTTCTCCAAACAGGTGTGAAATGCAGCTCAGCTGAAAACTGCAGTTCTGACTTGCAAGTGAATTAAGCTTCACAGAATGATAAATAAAATGTTCAGTAATGTGCTTTTGGTGCGACTGAATAAGGCATCTGGATAAAATTGAGAACTATAGGAGAACATTAAATCACTTTAAAAACATGCATGAACTTCACAATGATGCTGTCATCACATTATTTATATTCTAGACAGACCAAAGAGCTATTATATTTCAGGTCTTTCATAGCAAAACAAAAGCTTTACACAAGTAATATTAAGTATTTAGATGCTTTCATGCAGGATTTATTAGTTCATATTTTGCCCTGTCTCTATATTTCTCTCAATTTCAACTGCATTTTTTGTCATTTCAGCTTTATACTGTTTGGTACATTTGTTTTGTTATCTATTATCTGATGAACAATCTGAATTCATGCAGAGCTGGATATGGCTGAGAGAACTTATCCTCCCTAGATCATCAAACTAAACAAAAGCAGGAGCCAAAGAAACACAGTGGAAAAACGCCTCAGTTTTGTATTATTTAGACAAAAATATCTTTACACACTTTTAATGTTTATCTCAATTAACCATGTTATAGAGCAGCCAACAGCAGAGAAAGTTATTTCACACAGTAAGACATAAACTATCTTTTCAAAGATTTTTTTTCAGTACTCTTCCTTTACAAAGCCATATAAAAGTTCACCATAAAACTAAATGTGTAAAAGAACATATTTCATTAGAAATTAATATTAATTAAATGATCACCAAAAATAATTAGATTTTTCTATAATCACCACAATTTGTTCTTTAATCTAAATTTTAAAACACAGGCTTCACCAAGCTTATCTCCTTGATCAGGGCAGTGCTGCTCCCTCTGGGTTTCCTGTGATTGGGATTTTTTACACATTAGCCCAGAAATGCTGATGCTGCTGCTAGGCTTTACTGCATCTACAAGGATGAAACATTTTCATACTTATTCACCCTGAAATTTTCCACTCATCCCTCACTGTTGCTCTCTCATTCTGCCAACTATTCTGAGTATATCTATCAAACCTTTTGCATAGTAACCTTTATAAGTTGCTTCAGAGCAGCTAAACATGCAAAGCCATCAAAATGTCAGAGAATCAGCAGCTCCAGCTCAAATCTTTCTCCTTTCATGGTGATCTCTGTACCAATTTAACAAACCTTTGCCTTATAACCATTTGTTGATGCAGTATAAACCTACAGTTAAATAGGGTTTCATGTTCTGTTTAAGCAAAACAAACAAACAAACAAAAAAAACCAAAAATGCTGTCATCAACTAAACATCTACCTGCAAAGCAGCTCTGATTTAAATCATATTTATAGGCAAACAAATATAAATTATGTTGTAAGATTTGCATAACCAAGATTGATCCAAATAGAGAAGAAATGAAATGATCCAGCTGTGGCTGTTTCTGTGGTGTCAGGGATTTTCTGGCACCAAGGCACAGGGGAATGGGGTTTGCTGCTGTCACCTCTGGGCAGGAATTCAGGTGATGCTCAGGAATTTCACAAGCTGTTGTTCTGATCATGTGAAAAGGGTTTGGACGACCAAGGATGGAGCAGTAAGAACAGAGAGAATAACACAACCCCAAGGATGGCCAGGAAAACTGGACTGCTTTCTCTGGAGCAGATTTCACAGAACTCCTCACACAGAACTCTTAATCATCTCACCCAAAAAAGACTTGGAGAATTCCTCTCTTAGAGAAGTGGGAAATGAGATTCTCACGATGTTCCAGGGAGCCAGAACACAGAACTGAATTAACTCCTATTCCAAAGTGTGATGACAGGGTAGATCAAAAAGATAAAGTATAAACCCAGCAAAGATTACACACCACCATCTCATAATAGGTGTAAAAATGCACATATATTGATTCAGTAGATGATTATTCAAGCATACACTAATTAATCTTTATTGTGATAGAAGCAACAGAGAGGAAAGACAAAATCTGAAGCTACTTTAAACTTATGCTATCAAATCCTTTAAGGACACATCAAAGATTTTTATGTTCAGTCTGTTGGTTCAAATATTCTCATAGAGAATTATGTTTCAGGAGTTTGTTTCCCTTTGAAAGAGAAGGCAAACTTTCCAATCCTTGTTATACATTAATTGCACCTTATGTATTTTCATAACTAGCCAAGCTATAGGAAAATTACCTTACTAGTTTTTACAATAAATGCAGAATTCTTTACTGGAGAAACCACCCACACGTAAAAACCGTGAACACAAATGCTGACAATCAGTCTGACATCCAATCTGTTTCCAGCCCACAGCCACAGAAATAGAGCACTGCACATTCCAAAAAAAGACCACTAACATTTTCGCCAGTTTAAAGTACATTAAAACTTCTTGGATTACTCAGAAGCTTTGCCCCTGCTCGGTTCATCCTTCCTCCAACTCATTCACATGTACAATTAAAAGATAATCACCTAAAGTTTTTGTACTGGGGTTTCAAATGGATGATAAGGCAGCAGACTGTCACTGAAATTCAAGGCATTGAGTTCTCAATAATTTCCTTTAATAGCCATAACTGTAATTTGAGTATATCAATGACAGCAATTGAGCCATATGAATTATGTGTTGATTTCCAAATAATCAGAAATAAAAAATTGTAGGATATCATATCTCAGATAAGACAGAAATGAAAAGCAAAAGGGGAGGCAAAACATTTAAACAACATGAATATAATAAAGCACCGATGTCTATTAGAATTCGAAATACCTTTGTGATACAGCATATAAAAAGGGGTTTAATGAAACAGTAATAAGATGTTTGAATAATTTGTCCTGCGAACTGCAAATCACAAAACACCAGGAAGATTTATTACTCACAGAACACAGGAACATTCTGGGAATGATAAATTCCAAAAGGCTTGGGGGAAGGAAAAAAAAAAAACAAACCTTAAAATCAGACTTTAACCATTACTCAAAGCAATACAAATCTGAAAACTGAAAATGCACTCAAAGTGCTGCAGTCTGGTGAGGAAGAGGATGAAAACATTATCCAGGAGAGAGGCTGGAGAACAACTGTGTGGAAAGGAGCTTTAGGGAAAAGGACAGGGAAGAGCAGGAGGAGGAGTGAACACGGGATAACAATAAAAAAGCAAATTTCCCTCACAGCAAAGCCCAGGTGCAGCAGCCTGGGAGGTGTCAGGAAGGCTCTGGGGAGCAGAACCCAGGCATGGGATCCTCCCCTCCCGGCCTGCAGTGGCCACGGGGAGTTTGTGCTGTCCAGACGGACAGACGGACAGCGTGCAGCCAGTCCAGCACGGCACCAGGGCGTGGATCAGGCAGGGGGAATCATCCAGGAGGGCCTGAGAGAGCTGGGGCTGCTCAGGCAGAGAAGGAATGGCTCGAGGGGTCCCAGAAATGCACATGAGCTCCTGAGGGCAGGCTGCAAAGAGGATGCAGCCAGATAAATGAGAAGGGGCAACAGGCACAGACTGACTCACATTACATCCCATTTAAATATCAGAGAACTTGTTTTCTGGGAGGAGAATCTACCCAACAGTGAAGCAGTGTTCCCATACTGGTTGTGAGTTCATGGGGATGCCCCAAACCTGCTCCCTGTGCATTTTCTCCTACAGCTGATCCTGCTTTGTGCAGTGGATGGATTCAGCAACATCCAGAGGGCCCCTCCAATCTGTGTCATTCTGTGATTCCATAACACCAAAACCCCAATTCTTCTAATTCTTCCCTGGAATTATCAGCCACTTACCCTTCATCCACATCCAAATATCAAATTATTCAAGCCTCTGTGGTATATTGCTTTTAAATCTTTCAAAGTTCAGCTACAGTTCCTCCCTCTGATAATCAGAACCTTCAACTGCCTATGTTACAAATTAATTAAAAAATTTATTAAAAAAATTAAGGGGAAAAAAACCCTTTAGAGTTTATGTGGTAAGTTTTAGGGAGTGAAGTCTGTGAAGCACTGAAGTGCAAAAAGGTAAAATGAAAATATTTAGACCATCTATAATAAGGAGGAGAATGAAGAAAGAATGAATGAACTCAAAGATAATACTGCCAAGCTAAAATATTTTAGTCATGACACACTTGGAAATTCAAAACCCAATGATAAGGACTTTATTCTAGGATAAGGCAGATGAAGATTTAACTCTGAAATAACTATAAAGATCTATGCATATGGATCTCTTATGACATAAAAACCTCAAATTACACAATGCCAATTCTATCCTCCTGTAAAAATATTTATAATTTATTAAAAATTGTAAAACTCTGCTGCTAAAAACTAAATTATATTTATGATTAAATATTGCTATTTCTCAGCAATGATTACTGAGCCTAAAAAAATGGACTTGAGGGTTTTAATAAGAACTCAGAGAGCAAAAATCCCCTTTTGTCCAGACCAACTCTAACCACAACTTTGCTCTCACTCATAATTCCTCATGCTGTGACAGTGGTATCTTTTGAACAGCTTTAGCATGTACTGAATGCATGACAAACATAGGAAACTGAAACTTAAAGGAGGAAAAATCCTTTAGTTCCAAGACAGATGCTCACTTCTGAAGTCTTTTCAACCTCCTCCTTCCCACTGTGTTTCATTTCAGAATTCAGCACTATCACACAAAAAAGAAGCCTTGCTCTGTCCATGGGGTAGCAGAGGGAATGTGTGTTCATCAAAACCCTTTATTGTCTGCCCTAAATTGGGCCTTTCCAGCCATGTTTGACAGCTGAATCATAAACACGATATTCTGTGAGCTTTTTTTGAGCTTTGGAAAGTAACATTTTAAATCTACAGCTCACCTCGAATGTCTCTCTCTGATCAATATATATTTAAAGAGTTTTCCCTGAATTAATTAGCACTTTTATTTCATATTTACTACTGTCCTACATTCACTTAAAAACAAAAAAAAAAAAAATTTGCCTGTTCACAAGATTTCTGCTTCACACAGATTTTTCTACATTACTGAACCTTCAGTCTTAAAAACAGAAGAAATTAAAGTTACCCAGAGTCACAGCATTTAACCCCCTACCCAATCCACACACCTGCAGCTATTTGCATTTGATAACACACCTTTAATGCATGGAGAGCTAATTTCTGGCTAACCAGAAAGGCTCCCAGTTCCTAGGTTTGCAGTTTCCAGTGGCCCCACCATCACTGGAGCCACTCAAACTATTGCAGATCCTCTTTTTCATGCTTTACTGTGAGAAGCCTGAGTACTGACTTCATGGCTAGAAATTATTCTGACTAAAAGAAATAATTCCTACTAAATTAAAAAAGAAGTGATCAATCGATATTTAGATGTATATATAGATATATTATCTAGGTGTGACAGAATGATATCAATAATCACATAAAAGATTTCGGTTTAAATCCTAAAAATTTAACTTGCCAAATGCTTTGAACCTTCCTATGTGGAATGTCACTGCAAAGAAAACACATCAAGAATTTGGCTACTGAGCAGATGTGACTTGTGAAAAGTTAGAGAAATTATTGAAGTTGTACTATTAAAAAAAGCTAAAAAAGCTAAAATTTACTGTAGCATGCATGGAAAGTAAATACTTATTTTCAGAGTTTTATTGTGTGTTGTTCTGGTTTTACTTCACTCTGATTTCTTTTGCCTCCTTCCTTGATCTCTCCCTTTTTCTGGTCAAATCTGCCCAAATGCAAATGCGTAAACATTTTCATATAAACTCTCATCCACCCACATCTCTCTATCTGTATGTATATGTGTGCATATGTATATGTGTGTGTGTGCATATATATATATATATATGTGTGTGTGTGTGTGTATATATGTGTATATATATATATAGATATATATAATAAATAATATTTAAATAATAGGTATAATAATAAAAATATTAAATAATAAATATATAATATTTAAGTGTGTATGAAAATGCCCAAGTTCTCTCTCCTCTCTCATTACAAACCTTGCCAATGCCAGCCAAGAACCCAGCTATGGAGAAAGGCAAAGGGAAGAGAGAAAAGAGAGAGCAGCTCTTTCTCTGCAGCCCCAGACCACGCTGCCTGCCCAGCTTCCCCTCCCTGTGGGGCTGGCAGGCTGGAGGCACAGATGCCAAGCTGAGGCAGTGATTTTGCAGTGATGGCATCTGGCTCCTTGGCACACAGCACTGATATTTGTGTTGGCTGCTCTGCTCTTGCCCCTGGGGCTGTTAATGGGTTAAGTTGGTGAGAGGATGTTGTCTGAGCCTTTCTTTTAACTCACCTTTGATTCTGCTCAGTTTCTGTCAGAATAAAGCTTTGTGCTTTATTTGTGCTTTAGCTGGTATATGTGATGATGTCATTTTGGATGGTCCTGTTGTGCTAATGGATGATTTGGATAGGGCAAACCACTTCTTTGTGTATTTTACACTTTAAAAAATTATGTCTGCCAAAACTTATTAACACAAATGCTTTATTCAAGGACACTGTTTTTTATTGTGATCCTAAAAAAAAAAAAAAAAAAAAAAGAGCTAAAACTGTAAAAGTACCATAACTATGATAAAAAGGAAGCAGTATCAAAATCTGATTCTATTTCATTATAACTCCTTGTGTTAAAAAAAATGAAATCATAATATCCTTTTCTATACATTGCAGGAAATGTTGATGCAAATTTTACAGCTTGAAGTAGAAAGTCAGTGAGCTGCTTGAACACGTCACAAAAGGTAACTCCAACGGGCTTATCTCACAACAACATGGTTTCTAGTCCAGAAATATCAGTTTATATGACAGTAATTACTAAAACAGATGGGCAAGGAGCCAAAAAGAGGCATCACATCGACAGTGGGCTGAATGCAACTGGGAGCTCTGGAGCAGAAAGGAGCTGTGCCAGATTGTGTGGCAGCTGAGAGTCTCATTGGTGGCCATTTGCTGTGCAATCTCAGACACATCTAAAAAATTATGCATTCCCCATTGATTTCATGCTAAAATGGTTGAGGGAAAAAAAAAAAAACCAAAAGCCTCTGTCTGAACTTGAACACAGCACCTGCTGACAAGTTCCTTCCTGAGTACTCAGGATTTTCCTCCTTGCACTTCCATGTTCCTATCTGCCATTCACAAGCCTGGCTGCACATTTTAGATCCACACTGTCAGGTGTTACATGAGTGGCAGTCAAAACAACAGAGGTCTGCAGACAGAGTTAACCAATAGGTTCAAAATATTCCTAAAATTTACACCCCCCAAAAAAATCCCACCGCATATTTTCCCTTGAGGAAATCTATTTATAAATACTGGCAAACTATAGGTAAGCAGCACTTTGATAAAATGAACAGGGAAGTAAAAAATCTCAACTCAAAAGAAAAATTATCTCTAAAATGACTAAAGAAATGCAAAGCAAACCCAGAATTCCCTAACTGAATCCCGTTACCATCTGATCTTTGTGTTTTGGGGTTTTTTCCCATAAAGAAGTTCACACAAAACTTTGATATAAATCTTTCTGCTGACTATTCAACCACTGTACATTTTAGAAAATACATTTTTATAATTATTATTAGAATTGGCTCTCTTTATGAAGAATACTAAAAATTCAGCTGAGCTGATTGAGATCAATATTCATATGAATTATTCTCTACCAGCAATTAATAGTTTGCAAATTTTAAGATTAAAACATCAACAATAAAGCATTATCTCCAGTCCAATCTGATATCTAATGTTACTGAGATCTTGAACAACTTTTAATAAAGAAATCTTTTGGATATAAAGGCATTGGCACTTCCTTCTGAATCCCTCACCAGGCTGTTCAGCCTTGCAATTAATCTTAGCAGTTCATTCATTTTCCAAACATCCTTGCCTATTGACTCCTACAGAAAAGAGCTCATCCACTCACTTGCTTACATTAATTATCCAGAGCAGATAAAGCCAAGGAAATCTGTGAGACACCAGAGACCCCATTAGTTTTCTGTGTAAATTCCAAATTTGCTGCATGTAAACAGAAGGAGGCAGATCTCTGACACTGGAGGGTCCCTGCTCACCTGAGCCTGGGACAGCAATCCCTGCACACCCTGCACAAAGCCCATCACGGTGTCCCAGGTGGTTTATCTGCCTCTCAGAACTCTGGAGGCAAGAAGAAGGCTGTAAAACACTGCAGACTTACATTGGATTTTCCCAGCTGGAGCATTTCTATGTGCTAAGCTACATGGGATTACCTCGGGTTAGCAACACTACAAATAAACCAAGAGGGTATGAACAGGTCAGGTGGGCAAACAAGAGTAGGGGAGCGTCACATTCACATTTTCTGAAAAATCTCTTTGGCCAGGATTCTTCTCCTGGGAAGCTGAGAAGCCTCAGAGAAAAAGGAAAACAATAATTATCTGATTGCTTCTCCTGTGTTTTGCTGCTTTGGAACGTGGTTGGAGATTGTTTATCCAATATGTGAGTTGTTTTTTAACTTAATAGCCAATCATGGTCCAACTGTCAGGACTCTGGAGAGAGTCAGAGGTTTTTCATTATTATCTTTTAGCCTTCTGTCAGTATCCTTTCTCTATTCTTTAGAATAGTTTAGTACAGCATTCTTTAATATAATATAGATAATAAAATAATAAATTAACCTTCTAAATACATGGAATCAGATTAATCATTTCCTCCCAACAACAGAAGACCCCAAAAATGCCACAGGAGTGGAGTGGGAAAGGACAAGGCAAAGGGAGAAGAGTAAATTATTTATGGTGTAGAATAGTTTTGATTTACCTGGACTTCTTTACATTGACCTCTGACTGCAACTATACTTCTTCTTGCTTTTTTCCTTCACAACACCTAAAAAGCAGCCCAGAGATGAACTAAATAATTATTGTGCACACTTCACTTTTGTCTCAGTTCCAACAAAACTTGATACCATTCCAGAGTCCAGATTTTTCTTGAAGAAAGTGATCTTAAATTCTTACAACTTAGCAAACATGTATGATATATTATACACTTTGCCCAAATTAAAAAATGTCCCCGGCATGTGCCAACGTCCTCCCTGCATGAGGCACAGTATTTGTTCTCCATAAATTGAAAGCAAGCTACTTTTTAAAGGTGGGGCAACAGAGGCCTGTGTGAGCAGAAAAATCCCACTCTCAACTTGAATCACCTCATGCAGACACATATTTCAATTTTTGTGTGCATGTAAATTTGGCACTGTTTCACTGAATACCAATTTTGTCAAGTAAAAAATGTCAAATTAGCAATTTGGACAAGAATTTGGGGAATAATTAGAATATACTTGTATGCATATACATACATACACACATGTATACCTGCATGAAGGGAAAAAAATCCCTTGCATCAATTAGTGGCTTGCAGGAGAGTGCAATAGTGAAGATGCTTGTTTGTTACCTTCAGTCAGTTAAAAGAAATTAAAATAAACTATTGTTAAAAAGCAAAAATTAATCTTCAGCTGACAACATATAGCTCATCAGTGCAGTGAATTTTTCATTAGACTAAGAAGGAAAGAAAACATATACGCACATATACAAATATATATATATATATATATATAATTCTGTAAATCCACAATTAATTCTAGAGAAGAAAGTGATAATCAGTTTGTATTTTCTCTAATAACATAAAGTCATTCAAAATAAGAGATTAAAAAGAGTTAACTGAATATTTCAAACAATTGCAAAATCCAAGTTACCAAAAAATCTGGAAGATCTGCTCTGGCTCTTAAAGGAGGCTGGTGCACCCAGTAAAAGAGGGGAGACATCTCTCACACTGGGAAATCAAATTCTTACCTGAGGAAAATCCTAATTTAAGTGAAGCAAAGATTTTGTGAGTTCATATTGATTCTGTGTGTGAAGGAAAGAAATTCTAAGAGAGAACAATTCTGTTGAGGAACTGAAAAGGGAAGTATTATATAACAGAAACCCCACAGGCCCTGAATGTACAGAGGAGTTCTAATTGAAGTTTTAATTGAAACTTGAAGTGGGACTTGCTCCACTAGAAAATATGCCAGAATGAGCCATTATGAAAACCATTTTATAGCAAAAATGTGTTAATATTGGTTGTTATAAACTATCTATCTGCTTGATAGCTTCCACAGACCATAGCTTTAGAAAAATTCTTAAGAACACCAAAGCTCCGGAGTGGAGCAGACACAAAGCAAGGCAGCAAACACTGCTCCAGATCCAGGTGAGCAAATTGCTTCTGCTGGAAATGTTTGTCACAGGGTAGGGGGAAATCACAGAGAACCCTGAAAGGTTCACTGAGCAGTTTGGAGTTTCCTGTGACTCCCAGAATGGCAGAAGAGAGGGGAAGGAGGAAGCAGATCCGTGGCAAAAACATTATCAACAGTCTGCTTAGATTCACCTTTCCTTCACAACAACTGTTACATGCTAAACAACACCAAAGTCTCAATAGAAAGCAAATTATCATAGAAATAACCACACAGAAATGTGTTTTGCTTGCATCATTTGGGTTGGTTGGTTATTTTTAATTTAGAACAGCCATTTGGCTTTCTCCTTTTCAGTTCTGAAGTCCTCTTGGGTCTGCCCTCGCCTGTTCTGTATGAACTTGGATAAATTGTATAGTACTGATTAAGTTCACTAAACCTTACAAATTCTATTATTGAGAATATTTTTGAATTATTTAACCTACCTGGCTAATTACAACCTGAAAAGCATACATGCTTTTTATTAAAAGATGAAAAAATACTATTCTACTGAAAGTGATTGCTATTCTGGTTTTGTCCAAAAGCACCATCACACCAAGAAAACCAGGAACAAAGTAATTATTTGCATGTAAACCTAATAAAAATGCAATAATCTAGATTGAATATCCACAGCTTAATTTATAAAAGTTATTAAAATATTAAAATGTAATTAAAATGAAAATGTTTAAATGTAATCACTGGGCACTTATAAGACAGTCCACAAGTGTATGCAAATTACTGGGGTTTTATTTATTTATAAATAAATATGTTCACACACACCAATGTAATCTAAAAAGATATTAAAACAACATGAAATAATTTCAGTACAACAATTTTATCCATTGGCTCAACACAACTTTTTGTTCATAACACCAACAAAAGGCAGGAAAATTAATCTCTATATTCTTCACCTGTAAACAAATATACTTAGATAAAGTGCATTATCTTTTCATCCATTTGATTAAACACATATTCCGTTCATAACTAAATAAAAATAGCTGTGTAATGGATAAAATATTTGTACTTGCATTGGTGCTAGGTGCTGGAAATGGTGTCTGTGGCTGCCAAAGGAGGGGTTTGGAAGTGAGTGATGCTGCAGGAGTGGGAGCACATGGAGCAGGTCACAGTGTCGGAGGGGCTGACCCTGCGGGAGCCCAGTCTGCCCACAAACAAGCGCTCGACTGAGCGGCCTTTCATGGAATGATACCTGCAAATGTGACTCCAGCACGGCTCCAAGATCCTGCACATTAGCAGAAATGCAAAGAGACATTTCCAAGAGCCAGGGCAAACGCTGGGGATGACTTCCCCTGCCTTTCACCAGGCACTGCCATTAGAGTGCTTTAGCTTCCATTAAGTTGTCACTTCCCTGTGCTGCCAGCTCTCCAAGGGGGACAATTCGTTCTGACAGAGCCATGGCCTGTCACATGCACTCACACTCACTGGGAATGAACAGGAAAACCCCCAGAGCTGATGGATTTATTAGAGATTGGAGCTGGCACCTATATTGCTTATATGTACAGAGCAAGGTAATTAATAAGCTCTAACCTGTCCACCTTAAGGACCTCATACTTACTTGAATAAACTGAATTTAAGGCACACAAATGTAAAATATACCAAACTGTTATTTCATTGGATTTTCAACATTAAATCTTTTTAATTAGCCCTTAGTGATTACGACAGTTTTGTAACAACAAAATCTAGTTTATATATATATTTTAATATAAGAATTGCCACACTGGCCAAGAGAAAAGGCTGATCTAGTCCAGAATCACAGGGGCAAACATTTAGGAAAGGAACATAAGAAATGCCATGTGAGCATGGCCCTGGTCTGCAAAATAAAACCCTGCAGCCAATGACTTCTGAGCTTCCTGAGCCAGAACTTGTACACAGAACTTGTACATCCTGCTTGATCCCAGATAAACTCCAAGTGCCACAATGCTGCTCCATGAGAGGAAAGACCATCGTTATGCTAATTTTGAACTTGCTGGCTGACAATATAAATGAGTATTGGTTCTTAGACAGCAAAACATTTCACTTTCTTTGAGGCATTGATGATTGTCTAGGCCTCTCTTCTCACTTATCTGTCATCATTCCAAGCTCAAGTACCCTAATCTATTTAAGATCTCACCCAACAGAGGATAATTTGTACTTCTCACCTTCTCTCCGTCTACCTATTGGACTATATGTGTGGTCAGAAATATGCTTGCTGTACAAAACATGAATGCAAGAAGGATTTCAGCATTAAAGATCTCCACAGCATTCCAGTTTTCTAATCACAGAAATTATGACCATCACCACCAATAACGATCAATACATCCATTGCACTTTATGTTTTCTTGATAACTGTTATCAAGTTATTAATTATAATTTATCCTTGGCCAGATCCAAAAAAAGGAACTTTGTACAACCTGAAGGCAAACTATTGAATTTAGTTTGCTGGTTTGGGCTAGGAGAGAGTTAATTTTCTCCATGGTAGATAGTGTGGGGCTGTGGTTCGGAGTTGTGCTGCAAACACAAAGGAATCTCTGAGAAGTTTTTGTCACTGCTGAGCAGAGCTGACACAGAGCCAAGGCTGCTGCTGCTGGGGCTGGGAGTGCTCAAGGGAGAGGACACAGCCAGGAGAGCTGACCCAAGGGATATTCCAAATATCCCACATCACACTCAGCATTTGAAGCAGGAGAAGGAGGATGAGGGGGATGCTTGGGGAGATGCTCTTTGTCCTCCCAAGCCAACGCCCAATGGTTTGTCCCACCACTGTCCCACGTGGTGGAGCCCAGCTGTCCTGGGTGATGGACACCAGCAACGGTGTTCACTCCTGCCATGGGCACTGGGAATGAATCCCTTGTTTTGCTGTACCTGTGAAGTGTCTTTACCTCAGGGCTTTGGGGTTTTTTACAGATTCTCCTCCCTCCCAGGGTGGGCAGCAGTGGGGGCACTCCGAGGAGCTCTGTGGTTCTCAGCTGCTGGCAGGGGTCAAACCACAACCTTTAAATTCTATTTCACCTCTTTAGAATCTTGGAGAAATGAAACACTGATGAAAAGGAATGTTTTTCTGAAGCACAAGTCAATTAGAGAAGATATAATTACACATGGAATCATCACAGATGTAACGCAGTTTCTTCTTATAAATCCTTTGGGATGAATTCGTCCTTTCTCTCCCAGAGCATCCACACTGATCTCCCCTGCTGGAGCTGAGCTTTGTCCTTCTGGATCACAGATCTTCTGGAAGCTGTTCTTGGGCTGCAGCAGAAGGCCCTTGGGCCACAAAGGGTGGCAGAAAAAAGCACATGGTGTCAGAAGGGAGGAGGCTGGGACAGAAGAAACGCTGCTGTGCTCCTTGGCGGTGGCAGGAGCCAGGGCAGAGGCAGAGCCAGCTGGCTGGGAGCAGAGGATGACAGCCATCCGATTAGCTGGGAACAGCCAGGCACTCCTCAGCACCACCACAGCAGACACTTGGCCCAGCAGTGAGCACAGAACAGAGCACATCAAGCATTTTGAAGGACAAAATCTAGGTTAGGAAAAGGTTAGGCAACACAAAGATGTGCAAGAAAAATACACAAGAGAGACTAGAGGTGGGTGTGTGAGAGACTGAAGAGAAAAACAAAAGAAGAGATGCAGAGGGGAGGTAGTAAAAAGATAAAAAAAAAGAAAATATTGATTAAATAAAATATTGATTAAATAACTACTCAGCAATATATGTCCCTTAACATATAGTAAAGGACCCTACCACAGTCACAATAAACTAGCTGGTTTTGCATATTAATATTCTTTGTTGTACGGTTATTGAATACTTCTGGTTTCACCTTTAACATTCCAAGTGAAGGGACACATAATTCTCTGCTGTGATGATAACTGAGAGCAGGCATGGCTGTCACAAAGGTCAATTGTTCAGCAAGTTTAGCACAATCTTTATCGACTTCTAATTATTACTTTTAGCTTTAGCACATTTTGCTTCCTTAATTACAATTCTGACATATTTTAAGGTTTATTTAAGATGCTGAGGTGCAGAGGCTCATAGATAAACCTTGGTGGTTTTCTTGCATACAATGTGAAATGATGTGCTGGATTTAACCTCATGCAGTAGCTGGGCTGAAATATAATATTAAAAATTGATTATTGTCAAAATTTAAATAATTTAGCATGAGTAGAAAGTGAAGAAGATGTATTATTTTCTTATATAAAGACATTCTAAGCTAGCTGGTGCCACTGAACAGTCAAAATTGCACTTCTGTTATTACAGATACTTTGATCTAAATGCTGCTGGCCTTCTAATTTCTAATGCCCATTAAAAATTTTTTCTAACTTATAAACCTTCACAGGCTTGGAGTTTTGTATTCTCCAAAAACTCAGTCTAATTTAGGAGGCTTTTAGGATAATTCTGCTTGATGAAAGAATCTTTTGAAAAAAAAATGAACTTTAACTGCTCTGAATTTTCTACACCTACATCTCAAGGTAAACAGAATGCTTCATGTAAAGCAAATTAAAATTTCACCTGTTTATTTCCCTGCTATTGTTATTATCAGGACTTTGGGATAACTGGAAAAAGTCAGGGTTGAGTGATGCCTTTTCTTGCCAGATAGTTGCGCTACTTGGAATCAGCATCAGAGAAAAATGAGTCAAGTTTTCATTAGGAGTAAATACAAAGCACAGAAATACTCAGCTGAAAAAATGAGTTCCGACAAACTTGGTCAAGTAGCAAGCAGAAACTGCTTATTTTTTTCCATATTTGTTCTAAAGTCCTTGTTACATTTTTTTAACACGCCTAAAAACTGCACTGAAAAAACAATTTATTTATTAACAAGCAGCATTTCCATTCTTTGACAGTCTCTCCCTACCCCAACCCACCCCCCCCCAAAAAAAACCCTCCAAACTTTCAAGTAAGCTCATCAATTACTCTTAACACTCTAAATAGTTGGCAATGTTTACACAACATCCTTTCAGAGTTATTCAGCTCGATCTTGCAGCTCATTAAAAGGATCTCTATTTATTTGCTGTGTGTTACAGTTTTTCACTTTGGCACCACACGCAAAAAGGAAGCCAATTTTACTTTTCCCTGTGGTGTTAATTGGTAGAGCATGCTGCCTGCCTCTTCATTAATTATGTCAATGTGTATGAAACTTTCATTTTCATGGCAGTGTTTTAACAAAGCTTTGCAACAAGGCACACGAAAAGCCAGCAAACTCCAGTTTATAAAAAAAGTGGGTAATGAAGGCTAGCAGCAGCCAGAATATAATATTTATTTCAAAAAGCAGTTTTTTTCCTCCTTATCCCCTTTCAGAAAACATCTAAAGCAAGCACTTACTGAAGTAAACAAGATCAACTTTGCTGCTGAAAGTAAATAAATCTCCATATAACACACAGATAATGGATCTGGAAACACTATAACTTCACAGAGCACAAAGAATGAGAGAAGGACCTTTAGCCCAGCTGAAATGGTTTTGCTCCTAAAACCATTTCCAGATAATTTACTGATCTCATCCCATCAAGTGTACAGAAATCACTCACTGCTTGATAGCTCACTAAACACTGGGGCTTTGTCTAAAACAAAACTACCACTAGCACAGCAAAAACAGGCACTGACCATATGAAACTCCTCTGGATGCCTTTAGCCTGGCTCTGTTTACTAACTGCTAGTGTTGGTAAAACACTGAGTTTTTATCAAAAAAAATAAACAAAGAAGAAAAAAAAATTTTGTTCAGCTCACCATCACTGAATTTCACTTTATTAGAGAGATTGCCTAGAGGCAGAGACTACAGCAACAAATAAAGTCTATGATAAGCTACTTCAGCTCTTTCTGAAAATTCTGAAATGCAAAGCATTGAAATAGAGCAGTGCTCTATTGTAGAAGATATAAATCATAACAAACTATAAATGAAATACTTTAACAAGTCACCACCTTGCATTCACATAATTGCAGCTCACAGTCTGGGCAATCATGCCTAGAGAAGCTTTCATGCCACCACTGAGGCTGCAAATGCTACAGACGAAAGTATTTGTTTCTCACCCCAGGTATCTTCTGATTGATAAAAGACATGTATTTCACCAGGTAGTACCTTTATTTGAGGGACTAAAGAACCCTAAAAAACCAAAAAACCCTCACAAACCACTGAATGTACATTGCAGTCTATCATCTAAGCTCTTTCACTCTCTACTTCTGCTCCTATATGTCTGTGATGGCTTTAAACTAATACTTTGCAGTGAGATTAAGTAATAAAAAGAGGAAAAAACATTGAAAAGATGTTTCCTACAGTAAGCCAAAACCCTAAAGCAACAAACAAAGAAATTTTTCTGGACATTGAAAGCACTGAAAGCATTTATCCTCCAAGTGGTTCTGGCCAGGGTGGGAGGCAAGAGGGACTCACTCCAGGGAAGCCCAGACCCCAAGGTCTGCCCTGTCAGGGGATTTTACCCCCTGATAGAAGATGCACATTTCCACTCAGCAGACCTATCAGCCAAGTGCAGAACATTCGCAGGTGCCATTTTTTTGTTTGTTTTGTTTCTCCTTTCCCAGTGTCTATTATAAGTTATTTCTCTCAGGTTAGAAGTATGCCAGTACCCAGACTGCCTCTTCCTGTGGATTTACACAGCCCAGCACTACAGGACACTCCAAACCAACAATGAAGTTATACTATTAACACAGACATTACTTTAGGTACCTCTCTCTGCATTCAAGTGTCCTCAGAACCACTGTAAAACATGAAGCACACCCACTGTTTGCTTCAGTGAATAAAACAGTGGAGCCTCACTGAACCAACAGATTTGGTCTTCATGTATTTATTCTGTCTCGTTCTCCATTTTCTCCTCCTTTACATCTTTGACCTCTCCATCTTTCCTTCTCATAGCAGCACTCTGGACATCACAAACTCCCTGCTCTCATTGTCTCCTCACTCAGTTTCTCTTTATCTTTCATCAAGCTTTAGCTGAATTCCCCCATAAAGTCTCTTAAATCCATTCCTGGCTTCAATCCTCCTCCTCCTCCACCAGTTCAAGCCTCTGAGGACTCCCCTTCTCCTTCCACTTGGATCCTGCTCAGTGCTGCAGATGCTTCACTGCTGGACAGGTCTGTGCTCTCCTGTTCCCAGCAAACCTCTCTCCAGGCATTTCTCCTTCCCTTCCTGTCTGCTTGTTAAGTTCCTCTCCTCTGTGAGCTCCTAAGTAATTTATAAACACCATGTTTCTTTGCTCTCCCTGCCAGAAAACCTGCCCTGAAATTTTATGTTGATTCTACTCTAATAACTCCTCGCTCCCAGACAGTTTGGAAAAGCTATGACAAGGTTATATCATGAAATATTTTCTATATTATTACTCCTTATCTTCATCAGGAAGCAGTTTTGCAAAGACACACAAAAAATTAACCTTGGACTGCAAGAACACAATTGAACAGCCATGCTGTAAGTGAAACAAGAATAAAGGAAATACTCTGGAGAATTGTTCACCCTGCTTGCATTTGTTCTATTGCCTCAAATCATTTTAGGATTAAGTTTTGAAAATAGGTCCTAACACATGGCACTTCCTCCTATATCTCCCTAGAAGCAGCTGATCTATCAGGAGTATATTGTACAGTGTTAGCTGTTCCTCCTGAATTTTCTGTGAAGTTCTTAATTGCTATTTCTGTATAAAATACTGAATGAAAAACATGTATTTAGAATTTCTTGGATAATTGTCTTGGTTGATATTAATTAGAAGATGCAAAAATTACATGGAAGTTTAAGAATTGCATAGCCAATAAAACCCATGTGTGAGGAAAAGGGAAACTTAAAAAAATAGATTTATGGTCATTTTAGCCAGTATTCATCAAAACTGAAAGCTTATATACCATAGGTAGCTAATTGATTTTTTTTTTCTCTTCCATATGTATTATTTTTTTCTCTGTCACACAGATAAAATGTTCTTTGTCAGCAGCTACACTTCCCTGTCAGATTTTATACCTCAGTGACAATGTTTTATGTTCAGAAGCTGGCACATAAGTATTCTCCTGCACTTACTGCACTTCTACACTTCTCATTTTTACAGGGTTAGGCTTTGTTCCCTTACCTTCTATCCCAACTTAAACCAAGCAAAAACATCCTAAATAAAAAGTAATTAAATAGAGATTACCTATTCCCACATACCATCAGCATTACCAAACTTTTTTGCAGTGAGATGTATATAGTGGCACTAAGCATCAATACAAAATTGTATTGCATTCTCTCTGGAGAATACAATAGATAAGGTATTTCTGAATCAACTGTTCAAAATAGAGCATAAGTTTTGGGAAAATAACAAAACCCAAGCTCAAAAATTCTCAGAAATGCAGAAGTAGCTCTCCAAAAAGTTGCACCAATGCTTCATTTCTTTCAGCACCAAAATATTGCAAAGTCAGTTTTTCCAGAGCTGGTGTCTGGGTGTTGACTGTTGCATTTTTGCTGCTTCAACTGAAGAAACCTCCATGAACTCCCCATCTCCCTGGGGACACAGGCATCACTTGGGAGCCATCACCACTTAGCAGCTCTGGGCAAACTGGTTTAATTTCTTTCCTTAAGTCATGTGGAGTCTCCAAAAACTCAGTCTTATTTAGAAGGCTTTTAGGATAATTCTGATCGATGAAAGAATCTTTTGAAAAAAAATTGAACCTTAACTGCTCTGAACTTTCCAGACCTACGTCTCAAGGTTAACAGAATGCTTCGTGTAAAGCACAGAAAGATGTCACCTGTTTACTTCCCTGCTATTGATATTATCAGGACTTTGGGATAACTGGAAAAAGTCAAGGCTGAGTGATGTCTTGTGTTGCCAGATAGTTCTGCATCTCTCCCTGGTCACTACATTTCCAACCTACTGGCCATGTACATGGAGTTTCTGTGCCTTTGCAGTTTATAAACAGTTTATAAACACTCCCAAAGCTCTCATTGTGTGAGGGCTGGACACGCTGCCCAACAGAAGGCAAGAGATCTGAATAAAACAGCTCCAGGTGAGGCAGTTGCTTAAATACCCAAAACCTGCATTATCCCTTCCAGAGCCAATTCACGGCTCTAGGGAAATGGTAAAAGCTCCCACTGATGGGCTATATTATTTTTGCCACATATATGGTTTTCAATTATGATTGCAAATACCAATGACTTGCTTGCTGGCAGTTTGTCAGGGGATCAGTTTGTTGAGACTCAGTCACTTTGGCATTTGCCCTTCTGGGCTGTTTCTATCTCCAAGTTTCAGTCTGCTGTGTTGTGTTTGTGTCTTGGTCAGGGACACCAAGTGCTGCCCACACTGGACACAGGCAGCAGGGGAGCAGGGCTGGCACCTGAGCAGGGCTCAGGCTTGGCTCATGTTGGTCCTGTCAGAAGGCAGCAGGCTGGAATCAAAGCCAGAGCAGAGCTGCAGACACACCAAGGTGAGTGAAAGCAAAGCATCAGTAATAGACCTGCAGCCATTCAGCTTCATGCACAACATGCCTCAACAACTTTCCTTCCTACGGATATAAAAAAGCTTTAAATATTGAGATACACTCTGTTCAATAGATGGGAAAGATGAGTCCTACATGGACATCAGCACCAGGAAAAGAACATTTCTTCCAGGACATTTGAATTGTTATTATTATTATGTTTTTATTATTATCATGCTAACATTACACATATTAAATTTTAAATTGCACAGATCACTTCCTCCTGCCTGTTCTCCCTCCAAATGCTGCCTTCCATGGCACATAACTGGGATGCATCTGGCACTCTCTGCTGGGCCCCCACAGGCCTCAGAGCCCAGAGCCATTCCCTGCATTTGGACGTATGGGCACTAAGCTGCACCGTGCCACATGCCCTCCTCAACCATGACCATAAAATCTAATTTCCAGCTTGGAGGGAAAGACAGCAAAGTCCTCTGGATTTTGGGAGTTGAGCCAACAGGAAGTGCTTAATGAATAAAGAGTCTGAAAGGGCTC
The DNA here is from genome assembly GCF_027887145.1 of Ammospiza caudacuta. Classification (NCBI taxonomy): domain Eukaryota; kingdom Metazoa; phylum Chordata; class Aves; order Passeriformes; family Passerellidae; genus Ammospiza; species Ammospiza caudacuta. The sequence continues at coordinate 5,315,652 of NC_080609.1, read as the reverse complement.
CCTAGGGACCTAGCAGTGAATGCCCAAGACATGCTGCTAAGTTTGGGCGCCAAAAACACATATATCTCCTTGCTCCAGTAGTTATTAATCAGTTAATATACTGTATTAGATAACCAGACCCCTAAACAAGCTTTTTTACCTTTTAATTTCTAAAGCAAAAGAAACACTCATAACAAAGCAAATAAATTGCAGTATTTAAAAAAAAAAATATTTGCTGCTATATATTGAATATATATAGAGATATATTTGATATATATAAAAGATATATATTTGCTGCTATATATTGAATATATATAGAGATCTATTTGATATATATAAAAGATACATATTTGCTGCTATATATTTGCTATATATACCTTGAAGCTCATTGCAATAGATGAAATAGATGCAAGGTAATCAAGCAGAGGAGCATATTTTCTCAAGAACCTGTAAAAATCAGCACTGTCCCCAGAGTATGTGAGATAGGCAAGGAAAAAATAGAGAAATACAAGTGATTTGTGCTGATAGCTTGGCTGCCCCTCTCACTGCTCCACTCCTTCCTCCAGTTCCCAAGGTGGGCTGCACCTTCAGCTTCTCTCTAAACTGTTTCTATACACTTCTGGCACTAGAGATTTCACTTCTTTCTAAAGAAGTTCTTCCAGTTCTCAAATGCTTTTTCCATTAGAAAGTTGTTTCTGCTGCAAAGTGAGCCCGCTGCACAGGGAATAGAGAGAAAAACCTGATTAGTTTCTCACAGCTTCTCTTTATGTACATGAGGACTATTATCAAGTCCTTGCTCAGGCTTCTCTTGCCCATCTTTTCCCTGTAGGTCACATTTTCCACAGCTCTCATGCTTTCTATTGCTCTCCCCAGTAGCTCCACTGATTCAGCCACTTTGTTCTTGAAGCATTCCCAGAATTTTGCCTTGCAGCTGAAGCCTTACAAGTGCCAATTTTTTCAAGAGTACTATTTCAGAGGCCTTCCTGATGTTTACTCTGTTTTTGTATAAAAATACATCACGTGTATGCCTTTTCTGCAATATTAGGACACCTTTAATATGCCCAACTTTTGATTTACTAGAAACCAAAATCACTGTACTGCACATTACCTATGCAGTCACGATACATTTACATTTTCCCAGGTAAATATTTTTAAGTGTGGACCTTTTAATTTGCTCTAAATTGCATTTTAGTTCAGTCTCACAGTCCTCAAGGGAATTTTTAATTCTTAAGGCATGCTTCCATGTTCTTTCAGATTGACATTCTCAGGTAATTTTTTAAAATACGTTTTGTATTCTACTATTCATGTCAATAATGCAAACACTTAGCTGTAGTCCTAAACCAGCCTTTTCTAAAATTGTTCCAAAACCATTAATCTACTTTGACAGAAAACCATTTACATCTGTTCTTGGAGTATGGCATTTTGTGGAGTGGGGTTTTTTGTTTGGTTGGGTTTTGGTTTGTTTGTTTGTTTGAGGGATGTGCTGGGTTTTTCAAGCAGTTGTTTTACATCCCTTACAATAGTTTTTCAAGCTATCTTTCTGAGGAAGGAGCACCACTCTTGCTCACTGGACCCTGTCAGGCAGAATCTGGCTGCTGAAATACGTCTGAAAAGCCAGGTCTGAGCTCCCTGTGCCAAGCTCCAAACCAGATCCAAACTGGAAAGCAGAACTAGCACAGAGCTGTGTCTGATCTGCTAAATCCTGCTGCCAAAACAGGCAGAAAAAACAGCTGTACACGCATTTTTCACTGTAGAATTCTAAATTCGGTTTGGGGAGGGAAAGGTGGCTCTGGCTATCCCAATAATCTCACTTTTACCCTAGAATGGTTGTTTAATGCTTTCCTCAATGAAGACACAAATGTGGAGCTGCATTAGCCCTCCTTAGCCAGCAAAGCGGGTTTGTTTTGCCAAATACACACTGGGACACAAGTTTAAAAGAAAATTCTAAAAAATCCAATGAAATCCATACCCACAGCCAAAAAAGAAATGTGGAAGCCATACCCTTGTCAAGCAAGGTGAAATAAAAACTGTGATTTTTATTATAAATATATATATATTTATAATATATAAGTATGGCATATTTATAATACTATAAATATCTATTTTATATGTATTTATATATATTTTATATATATTTATATATGTAAGTATATATTATATATACAGAATAGCATCCACACCTACAAAGAACGAAACTATTATTTAATGAGAGAAAAATGAAAAAAAAAAGCATATTCTGAGTACTTTGACTAGTTTTATGAAGAAAGATGGGACCCATAAAGGGCTCAGAGAGGAGGCCTAGGAGAGCTGCACCAGAGCTCCAAGGGGAAAAACATAAAGTGAAAGGAAACTAAGGAAAGAAAAGCTATAATACAACAAAAAAACATTTACAAATCATTTACAAACCATTTAAAAAACCTCCCTGAACACAGGGAGGCTCCTGTGCCACCACACAGCTTGGCTGGCCAGGGTGAGCTCCCACCAAGGATTTCATCATCAGGCAAGATTAAAAACAGTTGCATCAGATGAGAAGAAAATTTCAGGATATTTTTTGCTCTCATGAACAGTTCCTGTGTGTAGTGCTTGTAGATTAATGTTCCTGATACCTTGTCTTTTTTCTTCCCCACACAGGTCCTCAATTGTTACAGTAATAAAAATGAATCTTACTTACATCTTGAAATGTTAAGTGCAGTGCTAAATCAAGAGGTGTATTCCTTGTGGGGTTTTAGGACATATAAAAAGTAACATGTCTAAAAAGCAGTTGCACACACCTTGATGATTTATTTTCACTTTATATATTGAAATGCAATGTTCTGTTATTATTCTGTTCCCTGTATTTTAAGTCCACATAGCATTTCTTGGTCACTCCAGCTGATGATGGAGTTAAATGTTATGTTCTCTCTGCTTTTGGCTAAATTTCAATCCAGAGTGAGTCCGTGGCTCACTGATACAATGAAAATTGCTTTCTAAAACTTCTTCATAAATGACATCTTTAAAAATGCAGAAACAGAAATAAATACATCCAATCTTAATGCTGCATTGAAAAGATTCTCTCCTATTGCTCAATAAATGTATGCCTTGAAGTGTCCTTCTGAAACAGAGTTCATGGGAGAAAAATGAAAATTGCAGTCTGTCATTCTTGCAAAACTCCAAATTCATACTGTTAATGGCAAACCAAAAGAACCCAGTAATTATTATATACCAATCACAACTGAAGATAAAATCCATTTCCCTGCATTCATAATAAGCGCTGTCGTTCTAATTTTCTTTTCTTTTCATATATTTGGTTCCTGAATATCCTCTATCTGACTGCAAGAACTGTTGAAAGGTGGCGTTTAAAGCAGGTTTCTCTAATTTCTGAGTGTCTTACAACTTTTAGATCGATGAGGTGGCCACAGGGCAACTCCTCATGGATTAATCTTGTCTAGGGAATGAGTAGAGACAAAACAATTATAACAGCCAAGAGTAACTATGAGAATAAAAGCTGAAAAAGCAAAACTCTACACAGCTAAACAATACTTAGTGCGTATGGGGACGACTGAGCTTAGCAAGAGAACTGTTTGATTATTCTTTTGTTTAATACATAGATAGGTAAGAGGAGAGGGTAATGAAGAAAATAAAGAGAGGAATGCATTGCAAGCCTTTTGCTGATTAATAGAAAATGTCATTAAGATTGATGGGGCCATCTCAGACACTGTTATCAGCTGTGCCAAAGCACACACACACCTTGGTATTTCCACCAAGCCTCTGAAATCACAGGGATGAGATTATGATGCCCCACAAAGGGCTGAACTGGCTCCACAAGGCCATCAAACCGTGTGAACGATCCGCGGAGCAGAGCAGCAGCAGCAGGGATGAATTAGCTTTACCCAGCAGGATGATTTCTCCCAACACTCCACGCTGAATTTCCGCCTCTGCCCGATAAGTGCATTATTAAAGTTTATAAATCCTGACTTGCAGAAGCTGCTCTGCTTTTCAGTGAATGCATTCAGCTCTATTGAGGCTCACCATTGAGGGCTTTCTGAGACGTCTCCTTTCTGCCAGGAGCCTCGCAATGCAGTTATTGAAAAGCACAGGGGAAATGTGGTGGGCATGTGTTTGTCACTCTCAGCAAATCCCTGCTCTGTGGCAGACATGATTTGGAGATCACCTTTGAAAGCTTATCTCAGGCAGGGATAAGGCAGCATTCACATGGCTTCATCTCCAGACACAAAGTACAGGAACATGTGATTGACAGAGAGATGTTCCATTACCAGCTTTCTACTCAAGCCATTCCTACCCTGCCCTCCCCCAGTACAAGCCCTTGCAAATGCATTTATTTTCACTCCCTCAAAACAAGAAAGTCCCAGTGTAAAGATGTTTAAGTTCAGCTTTAAATACAAATGAGTACTAAAATCCTTCCTCCACCGAGTGCATAAAAAGAGATGAAGCACATTGTAACTTATCTGCCACATGGTGTTTTGAAAGGATAAAGTGAAACAGCTTCCACAATTATTATTTAAAGCGTTATTATCAAATTTATATTTAGCAAATTTGACTTTTCAGAATGGATTAACTCTTTTCCAGGAATGCCATGCTATTAGCACAGAACTGTTAATACACAGCATGGTGTGTTATCTTGAAAGGAGGACAAATTAATATTTACTACAACCTACTAAATATTTTATTGAGTACAAAAGGTCCGCTGACTTAAAACACTCCATTACAATCTCAGAAGAATCTCCACTTAACAGAAAATGTTCTGATGTCAAACCACAGCCACCACCAGTTAAAATGTTTCCATGACAACCAGCAGCAACTTAGGGTAGTGCAAGGCAGAACTCGGATCCAGTGCTTAGCTCTCTGCTCAACTACTGCAAAAAATTTATTTTTCACAAGCAGAAATCCTAGAAGCCTGAGTATATTTCTAAGCAAGCCCCTCGAGCAGGAGGTAATGCCTGAGAAATGTCAGAAATGACTCTGCTCCAAAGGATGCAGGTGGGCTCTGCACCCCAAACCGGAGCTGGGTTTTGGGAGTTACCTCAGGAATTCCTAACTAACCCCTAACCAATTCTAATTCACAGAATCATTCCTGAATATGCATATTTAATTCAGGCAGTTTCAGATGTGCTCTTTTTTGCTTCCAGGTGTGAAATCTCAATTCAGGTCCTGCTCTCAGGTCACAGGTTGGATTTCATGGTTGGTACTGGTCTCTAAGCACGAGTGAAGCTACTCAAGACTAACGCAATAATCTGAAACACAGAAACTTGCTTGAGAATGTTTTGTCTAGGAAAAATCACATAATGCTCAGCTTAGAATGGTACCCTTCAGGGTAAAAAGAAAAAACCAAAAAAAGTTGCGATTATAAAGCATTATACCCTGTCCTTCTCATTCAAGGGGACATTGAATAAAACCATATAAATGGTATAATGAGCTACAGTCATTATCAATTCCTTTTACTACAAACCCAAATGCATAGCTTTGGAAAATCATGGAAATAAAATTGTAAACCTCAGTTAAGAAATACTTTATTGTCCAGAAAGTTGTTCAGACTACTTTTTTTTTTTTTTTTCCCTGTTAAAGCATAGCAATTTTTGGTACAAATTTACTTTATGGGCCTCTAATACATCATTTCAAGGGGAGGGTTGAGCAGAGTCTTATAAAATAACTGATTTAGGGGATGCCTTCCAAATAATTCTTGTGACTTTGTCCTCATGATTACAGTTTTCAAGAAGGCAAGCAAGTAAGGTGAAAATCTTTAACCCCTTATGCAGCAAAAAGTGCCATATTGAAATAGCATCCCTTACATACTGCTCCAATTTTTTCCTTATTCTCAAATATGTCTCATTATTTTTACCAAATTGCTATCAGATTTCTTAAATGACAGAACAGAAAAAATTTTAAATGCTCAATGAATTCTGAATTATTAAAGATAAAAGGGTACTTTGGTATATTTATTATCATGTTGCAGGAAATCATCATCACTGATGTCTGGATTAAGCTCTTATCTTTTTAAATGGCCTCTTCAGTGCTGAGGTAAGCTCAAAGATGCATTGCTACTAACCTCCAGAAATGAGCATTTTGGTGTTGTTTTGTTTGGTTTGGTGTTGTTTTGTTTGGGTTTTTTAACTACTTCCTAATGTTATTAAGTTTAATTTCACTGTGCAGAAAATCCCCTTTGAATAAAAGAATAAAAAGGTTGCATTTGGACGAAAGCTATAACATGTGCATTCCCCCAAACATATAACTTCTTACTTAAATAATTTTATTTTAGAATTATTTTCTAGTCCCTCTAATCAAGTTATTCCTGCTGAAAGTGCAAGGACAAATAAGGATATTAAAACACACACTGACAAGGGGGAAAATTAACAAAATACTGATGCTCATTTTACTGGAAAAAACCAGGAGACAATTCTTTAGCCACTGGTCACCCCTGTAGCTCCATCAACTTAAATGCCATTCCATTTAATTATCCTTGTGAGCAAGACATGATACAAATTATTCACTTCTGCAGCTCTGCCTCATGCCTGCGTGACATATTTTGCTGACACCGTACATTGCCAATCTTCTACACTAAAGAAAAAAATTATCAACAAAAGTTCAGAGATCACATAATCGAGGGAAATGCACAGGATGGAATTCAGGGTGATTTATATGAGTTTGTGTGAATGCTAAGTATGCACCTAATTTTTAAATAACACTGTTATAAACCCTCTAGCAAACAGCTAATTCTCCTGATGCCTTTTCTGTGTTACCCTGCTGATTTCTAAACCTTGCACTTATCAGCTCACTCACCCTGGGCATTCTGCAGCGCTGGGAAATCTGCTCTCACCACTGCTCGGACAGCCAAGGGTGTGCTCGTATGCAAGGGCATTAAATAAATAGCAAAGAGTGGTCAGCTGGGGGACTTGGTTTAATTTAAGAGCCCATTTTTGCCTCTCCTGCACTACACACTCAAATTCAGTGCAGGGATAATAATTCCTTTAACATGGATGGGGCATACAATGGGTTTAATGATGAGAAGAAGAGCCGAGACAAGAGGCTTGGCAGCTCCCTGAAGCCCTGGGAGGTGTCTTTGCTTGGTTATAGGGATTCTGCCTTCTTTGTCACCAGCCCAGTATGAAGTGTGGGCTCCAAGGCAGGAGAGGCCCTGCTGCCCATGTCCCTGGAGCAGAACATCAGCTCTTGAGGAGGAGGAGGAGGAGGAGGAGGGGGAGCAGGTCCTGACTCCTGTCTCTGCCACTCCCAGGGGCTCTCCAGGCCCTTGGGATCACACCAAACACTGTCCACGTTGCGCCATAATAAATAAAAAACCTGCACCTATCTTTGGGCTGTCTCACTATTATTTTTTAACAAATATTGGTGCAACCCATCTGACTTCCCTCTCATTAACCAGTTGGACAAGAGCACAACGTGAAATGATGTCTTCAAAAGGAGAAACACCTCAAAATGTACTTTAAAAATTACAATCTTCAAAGCCATTCTAAGACAAGGTCTTCTACTGGTGTTTTCCAGTTCGGTGAAAGGACTTTGACAAAAAGTCATCAGCCTTATTTTGACATAAGGAAAAAAATATTTTCGAAAATCTGGAAAAATTCAATACCATATTTCCAAACTTATTTTTAAAGAATGAAAACCAGAGAAAAAAATCCTTCCTCCCTCTCAATTAAGGTGAAATGTCTTATTTGCATCCTAATTTTGTCTCACAGTAACAAGTACAATGCTGGAATTATCTTTTAGCAGATACAGTAGGATAAACAACATAATCTCCAGAGAAAAGTCCCCTGAGATTTTATAAATTTCAGATTTTCATTAGCTTTCTCTCATTTACTTTTTCATCCACCAAAATCCTGAGGTGGGAAGCACGAAGTAACCACAAAGACAGCAGAGTTTCTCTACGTGACATTCCATAAAGTTTCTTTCATGGTGAAAAGAGCCAGGATTGAAGAAACAAGGGCTGCTTTTTTTCCCCACTTAAACAACATTTTTTTTTATGGATGGTAAAACATTTAAATAGTTAGAAGGCGGTAAGAATCCACCTCCTTGGCAGCTACAAATTCTTTCTGATGAGAAAGATGAGGCATCAGAAAGTCTGCCTGGTAAATCATGCAGAGTTTCCAAATAAGCTCTCCCCTCCCATGGATTTTTCTGCAGGAGATGATGATCAGGCCATATGTTACTATGACAGATTTGGTATTTCATAACTGGAACCCATATAGCTCCTACATTAATATTTCCTCAAAACAGGGCAATTTTTAATAAAACCCAAAACCTGCTTTAATGTCTACATCCTAGAAAAATCATGACTGAGGCACTGTCCCCAAAAGCAGCTCCATATTCAATTACTTTTGTAAATACATTCTCTTTTATTAGTTTTAGGTTTTAAAAGACAACTAAACACTGCATTTAATAGTAAGCATGTGCCCTACTGAAGGGAACACAAACTATAATGATATGCCTAGCTTAAAAGCAAATCTAATCTACTTGCTTATTAAATTTAAATGTGTTTAAGGCTGATATGGTTTGAAAATGATATGTAAAATAACAGCTTCCATGGCTATAAATGTCAAGTCTAAAAATTATATGCAATATAACATACAAAATAAATGCTGCTTCATCTTTACATTTCAGTGTGATCAATTCATTAAATGAGGTATTACAAGCTATGAGAAAATTTTACAACTCCTGAGACATAATTCGTCACAGTGTATTACAATGCAGCAAGGAAATACTTTAGAGGTTTTGTCATCAATGGATTAAAATTCTTATTAGAAAGAAGGTGGGGGAAAGTAGTTTTCTGATGTACCATGACCAAAATTACTCATCACAGCATATATTAAACACCTACGTGATCCTTTTTCATGAGACAGCCTCTGTATTAAATGGTTGTTTGTTGTTGTTGGGTTTTTTTCTTCCCTCTTGGAAAATAAAGCAAGGAAAAGATAGGTTATATATTTTGTAGGGCCAAGATGTAAGGACACAAAGGACACAGAGCTTCCCTGCTGGCTTGCAACACCAAACCTAAAATATTCCCTGTGGGTTTGCTTGGCTTTTTTTTTTTTTCCCCTCTTCTTTTTTAACTGTGATAGAGGAATGGTCTTTCCCACCTGCAGTGTCTTCCAGAAATAACATGGCCACAGATTTTCAGGCACTGGTAAGAGAAGAGCCAAGAGCCATGATTCCAAGAAACACCATGGCTGGGTTCCCCCAAATCCCCACAAAACCCCTCTGAACATTTTATCTACGCACCAAACTCCATGGCTGTGCTCCCCAAATCCCCACAAAACCCCTCTGAACATTTTTTCCATACACCAAACTCCATAGTTCTATTTCCCCAAGTCCCCACAAAACCCCTCTGAACATTTTATCTACACACCAAACACCATGGCTGGGTTCCCCCAAATCCCCACAAAACCCCTCTGAACATTTTATCTACGCACCAAACACCATGGCTGGGTTCCCCAAATCCCTACATAGTCTTTCTGAACATTTTATCTACGCACCAAACTCCATGGCTGTGTTCCCCAAATCCCTACATAGTCTTTCTGAACATTTTATCTACACACCAAACACCATGGCTGGGTTCCCCCAAATCCCCACAAAACCCCTCTGAACATTTTATCTACGCACCAAACTCCATGGCTGTGCTCCCCAAATCCCCACAAACCCCCTCTGAACATTTTTTCCATACACCAAACTCCATAGTTCTATTTCCTCAAGTCCCCACAAACCCCCTCTGAACATTTTATCTACACACCAAACTCCACGGCTGTGTTCCCCCAAGTCCCCACAAAACCCCTCTGAACATTTTTTCCATACACCAAACTCCACGGCTGTGTTCCCCAAATCCCTACATACTTATTCTGAACATCTTGTCCATACACCCAACTCCATGGCTGTGTTCCTGCAAGTCCCCCAAACCCCTCTGACCATGTTATCCATACACCCAACTCCATGGCTGGGTTCCCCCAAGTCCCCACAAATCCCTCAGAATATTTTATCTACATGCCAAACTCCATGGCTGCAAACACTGTAGAGCCTCAAGAACCATTCTGCATCTCAAACCTCCACAGCTCCCTACTCCCAAAAATACCCCCAAAAACTGACTGCAGCTCAGGGAAACTGCTCATTTGAGCCCTCTCAGTAACCAGGAGAGAGACACAAAGAAGATCTCCCAGGATGTGATACAGACCACCTAAATTAAACCCTTACTCTGCATTGTCTGCCTCTGTCTCTGCTGACTGCATGGGGGTGCAGAGTCTGGTTTAGAAAATGACCTGTTCTTGTCTCCACCCTTCAGCTTCCAAACAATTCTGTTCCCAAAAGAGAGAGTTCTCACACATGCTTTGGCTGCAACACTGTTAGCTACGAGCCCATTAAATTTATTTTCTTCCTCCAGTTAAGTTTAAGCAAGTTATAAAAGTCCAAAATCTTAGAGATCATTAGAAAAATTCTGTTTTCACTGAGGTGAATGGCTGCTACAGGTAGATAAAAATATGCTGTACATTGATGGGTTTTGTATGCAACTGTTCAAAAGTCTTGACTCTGAAAGAATATTTTTAAATCTAAAATGTATTCAGATTTTGTTATTTATAATTAAATGCTGTTTCAAAATCCAACCTGATTAAGAACATTCAGGCTTAGGGCCTTTCAATAAGGCAACAAGACAACATCGATTTTCTCACCCAAACATTTACAACAGCTGAAAGGATAAATGTTACTTCTTTTGTTATTTCTCTCTAAAACAAGAATAATATTCATAGTTTTGGCCAAAATAATTTTATTTTTAAATACCATTACTATTTCCAACATACATGCCAGCCCCTTGCCTTATCACTTTCCCAATCTGCCGAGTATTTAACACATTTGTCTTTCCCTGACATATAATTTGCTACTATCATGTGACAGAAAAACACACATCACCCCAGATGTTCTCAAGGTGCAGCAGGACCTGGTAATGGTTTTACAGGCCAGTATCTGGCCACGAATTTGTGCTCCCCCAAACCCATCCATATTACCAGGGGAATTATTAGGTGGCTGTATCTTTGCAGGCACTCAGAGCAAGATAACCCTAATCTAGTCTTATCACTTGCACACAAAAGCATTGGATCCAATAGGCTCCCATGTAATCCATCTCTGTCAACCGCATTAAGGAAATTACCTGTCAGAAATATCATGGCCAAGATTCTGTGATTAAATGCAAACTTAGAAAATGCTCAAGGGTATAGTAAAAAAAAGAAAAAAAAAAAAAAGCTGCATTAAATTGCTTTCAGTTTAGTTTTCCTTATGTTAACGTTGTGTCCACAAGCATTTGAACAACATAAAGAATCAAGTAATTTATCAACCACGCACTGCGTTGCCAAAGGAAACAAAATATATTTTTAAATTTGTCATAATTCCATGAAGTTGACTTTCATTATTAAGATGGTAAAACTTTAAAAAAATCTTTCAAGAATAAAAAAGCACATCAGGTTCTTTTTTTTTTTTTTTGTTCCCCGGGGAGGGGAATTGTTATTGCTGATGAATATAGAAATGTCTAAACCCTCAGATTCACAATTTGAATACTATTTTTTTCCCTCAAAGCTTTTTTCTCTGCAAAATTTACCATTTAAGGATTACTGGTTACAAGTTTGCATGGCTGGCAGCACAGTCCTATACCTCAGGTCACTCAGGTCCAATTCACCATCAACAATCTCCATCAACAACTTTGCTCTTTTCCTTAGGTTTCTCTCTATAAAGAGCAATCACCGTGTATATAATGCACTATTAACTGTGAATATCCTAGGTCTGTGTCAAAGAAAGGAACCCAAAGTAAAAAATAAAAAACAATTGACACACAATTCTACAGCTAAACAGTTTTGAAATATTCATTGAAGAATCCTCTATTCTAAAATGCCCAGTATACTCTAAAGTAATCAAAGGAGGTGGAAAAATGACAGTATGAATATTTAGCAGTGTTGATTAACATCCCCAGTACGTGAGAGGCACTGACACACTGAAGAGACTCTAACAAAGGGCCATTAGGATGATGAAGGGACTGGCACATGTGAGGGAAGGCTGAGAGACCTGGGCTGGTTCAGCCTCGAGAAGAGCAGGGTCAGGGGGATGTCAGAGCCCACAAATGCTGGAAGACAGGGTGAGGAGGCTGAGCCAGGTATTCCCAGTGGTGCTGTGACAGGAGAAGAGGCAGTGAGTACCAGCTGGCAGCTAGGAGGTTCCTTCATCACCCTCTGGGAGGCTGATGAGCCCTGGGTGTCACCTGGGGATGTTCCAGCTGCGATGGCTCCACCTTGGAAAGACCCAAAAGAAATCTGGGCACAGCTCTGGCGGCCAGCTCTAGGTGTCCCTGCCCAGCTCTGGTGGCACCAGAGCAGATGCAGAGGTTCCTTCTAACCACAACCACTTTATGGTTCTATTTCCCTTTTATATCCTGCTTATCCAAACCCCTCTGAAGGGCAGCCCTCGTGGAGCCTCCCCACTCCCTCTCCACACTGCTATTAAATATTGCCTCTGAGTCAAACCCTGAGCACATGGCCCCTAAGGAGCCACCACGTGAACTCTGAACCACCCATCACAGCCCTGCCAATCCAGCAGCCAGATTTATGATCCATTGATCCATTCCAGTTTGCACCAATGTGGCTGTAAGAATCATAGAGTAGAATGGGTTGGAAACCCTGATAAAATGAAAAAGTTGGACATCCACTACTCTTCCCCTCTCTTCACAAAACCAGATGTTATTTCCTCAAGGGAGCTTCACCTGGGCTATGGTTGATTAGAAAAGAAAAAAAAAAAAAACATACCTTTAACCCAGTGAGAATGTTTGTCATGTAACTGTTTAACTTTACTGGAATTCTGACTCCATCCAGCTGGATGGAAGTTGCCAAGCACAAGGTCCTACACCCAAGCAGCAAAACTAAGTTGGAGCAAAAGCAGAAAACACTCAAATTCCAAGAACCTCTTCTTGTAAACCTGGAAACGCACTTCCACCTTGACAAGAAATTTCACTGCAAAATCCTTGATTCTGTCCTGGCACAAGTGATTCATCTAAATCCAGCCAGGTGTGCTTGAGAAGACAAGAGTGAGTAGCAGGTTAGAGCCTGGCAGAGTTTGTCCATTAGGATTCCTACACTGCACCAAATATACAAGTATTTACAGTGAAGATGAAGATTCTCTTTGATAGGGTGGTTGCACACCTATGCAGCTGTCTGTACTACCAGAATTTTGAAAGCACACAGTAAATGCATTCATACATAGGAAGCTCGATTTGAGAAATGGAGATTTGCTGGATTATGGAAGGAGAGAGAAGTGATAGAGCAGCAGTCTCAGAAAACTGGCACTGGCATGCTGATTATAACACATCTATCTTCTGATTAAGATGAAAGGCTGAGATTCTACAAACACAGTGGGGGGTGAACTCTGCCAACTTTTTCACTTGAAGCATCATAAAATATCAGATCTACAAGATGGGAGTTGGGGTAAAACTACATAATTTTAATGTGAAGTACCATGACTACAAAGATCCCTTTCTATGACACGAGATAGGATAAAAGTGGGACACACAAAATGGATGTCACTTCCCTCACCTTTGTCCAAGGTCAAGCTGGTGTTGCACTGAATTTCTCCAGCCAGCAGAAATTGTCTGTTGTCTATTGTCTCCAAACTATTGTCTCTTCCTAAAGCTTTTCCTTCTGGAAAAAGCCACTTTGCAAGCAGAAGGCTGCAGGATGCACCCCATTCACTAAAAAGCCGTCTAAAATGTTTCAGCTTCAGACCAGCAAAGGAAAGAAAAAAGATAATTCATTTTCTTGGCCACAAGAGCTACTGTGGAATTTATACTTTCAATCTTAGTTAAAAGAATCAGTAACAAGACTCAAAGAGTGAATAGGGTTTGGACAACCTAATTTACATTTATACAGTGGTTACTGAAATAATGAAGCTGATTAAGTCAGGGAATCACTGTTGTCACACAACACTTACAGATCAGAATCCAACAGCAGAAGGCAAAATCACACATAAAATTATTTTGAACCTTGCACATTAATTATGAATCAGATGAAAGAAGTAGTTGTAAAAAAATAGAAGTGGACCTATGTTCCATGTGGCACTTTTATTAGTTACTTTATCACCCCCCATATGTGCTGCCAAGGAAAATTATAATAGGCCACCACTAACAACTACAAAAGAAGACTCTGAATTATTATTGATATTCTTATTAACCATGCTAGTAAACTGAACATAACTGGGTCATGATCACAGAGAAGCTCTGTGCTCAAAAAGGATACTGTACAGGACAGAAACAACACAAACACAGCACTACTTTTAAAGCAGGAACAAAGTACAGTAAGTACAGCTGCAAATTCAACCTCAAAAGCACAACTGACTGATGGAGATTATACCCAAAGTGAGCTGGGTAACAATTGTTTCCTAGCAGGCCAGTGCATAAAGCAAGATCCTTTCTTGGAATAACTCTCAGATTAATAGATTCAATATTGCTCCCACTTTATTGGGGAGTGAATTCCATTAAACACCCTGCATTCCTTCAGCAGCACAATGTATATTTGCAAATGAACGCAAAGACTCTGGATGAGGAACAATACATGTTCCGGTCTGCCAGCACCTATGAGCATAACTTTCTTTTAATTATCATATTTATTTCTTCTTTCCCCTGTTTGCTGCCATGGGCTGCAGCTGGTGTTCTGGAAGGGTCTCACCACAAGTGGGATTTGTGAATGCTCACAACGCACAGAGCACACCAGGCGGGCTGTGCTGAACCTTCAGAGTCCTACAAGGAGATTAATGACCCAGCACAGTGACGGTGACTATTGCCACCACCCATCACCATCAGCACCTGTTATCAGCCCCTTCAGGAAAGAAAAACCTGTCAGAATGTGAGGGACTTAACAAATGTAATAAAATGAAACAAGCGAGCAGCAGAGGTACCAATTCCTAGAGTTCCTGATGCCTCTCTGGGCCTTCAGAGCTGCATTTAGTGCATCACAGGGGTTAGGGGAAAAGATGGGAGAGAGGTGACGACAAAGGAAAAGGAAGGAAAAGGTAAAAGGGGAAAAAAAGAAGAAAGGGAAAAAAAGGAGGGGAAAAGGGGGAAAAAAGTGGTGAAAAAGGGGGCGAAAAAAGGGGCAAAAAAGGGGGAAAAAGGGGGGGGAAGGGGGAAAAAAGGGGCAAAAAGGGGGGAAGGGGGGAAAAAGGGGGGAAAAAAGGGGGAAAAGGGGGGGAAAAGGGGGGAAAAGAGGGGGAAAAGGGAAAAAATAGGGGGGAAAAATGGGGGGAAAAGGGGGGAAGGGAGCCAGAATATGTTTTTTTTATTAGTCTTCCACCAATATAATAAAACCAGAGTTCTCTTTAGGCTATGTGGAAAAGATGAACCTGAAGGGAGTTATGATGAGTTTTTTCCCAGGATCAGAGTGCAGCAATTGCCAGCAGGAAAGGTTCATGGGACACAAACCTTCTTCCACTGATATTGAAAACCACCAGTGAGCCACTGCTTTGTATTTAATAGCTACATACTTGTATTTAATGCCATTGAGTCAATAATACCCAAATCAAAAACATGTTCTTGCTCTGTTTTCACACCACACTCTCCATCTTAGCATCCAAGAACAGAGCATTAAAGAATAATGACAAATATCTGCCATCCCTGTTTTCCTATCCACTGCTCACCTTCGTCTTCAGTAAAAATTGAGTGTATAAAGCAGGCAAAGTTGGGAAGGCAGAGCAGAGAACCTCAGGGAAATATGCTATCAGCAGAATCCTTCTGTAGACCTTGCATTGTGTAATACACATGAAAAATAATTGTATCACAGAACTGTTAAATAACCATATTGGATTTGCAAAACAAGATGCATTTCCCCAGCTCACTGAGAGCCTGTAGCATTTTGGAAATTAGCATACATCTGCTCCGAGGTATTCTGCATAAAATATTACAAAATGCATCTGATATAAACAGATAGTTCCTTTTAGTAAGGTATAAAGTTAAAATGGACTGCACTTTACATGATTGAGTGAGCAAACTGGCATTCAGAGCTTAAGGAATAACTGAGCTCCACTTTCTTAGTCAATTCTGCCACCTAGCTCAGCCTGCTGTACTGAACTCCCGAAAAGCAATTTTCATCCTGTTTAGAATTGAAATTCACAAATAACTCACCCAGCACACCTAAATCACTTCATTAAACACAGGTAACACGGCATATTAAAAAGAAGAGTCATTTATGCCAGAGGTACCAAAAGAAAGTTTCTGTGCATAGAAAATCTGTCACTTATAAATGAACTTTAATTCTGATTGATTCAACATACACCAAACCATTTTGCTTCATTTAATCCCTTAACCACAGTTAATGTTCTAAAATATTCCAAGGGATTTTCATTTTCAAACTAAGGAAGAAAAGAAAATATCCTTTATCCACTCTAAATCAAAACATGCAACACTGAGTCTTGGATGCTAATATTCTCATTTCAAACTGTCCTTTTCTTGCCTATGTCTTTTAACAGCACAAAATTTGTGCTGGGACAGAATTTCAAATCTAAAAATGACCCAGCATGACATTCCATTAGCAAGCATTGTCATATAGAAACTCTTCTAAAAAAGCATATGCAAAGTATGTTGTAGGAAACTTGTGCTGATTTAAACAACTGCACATTTTTAATGTAATTAAAAAAAAAAAAACCAACAAAGCCAAAACAACTCCCAGAAACCAAGCTGAAAATATAAAGGTTTGATTTTAAGTTCTCTGAGCAGCTATGCTGAAAAAGAAGGCGAGCAAGCAGAACCATAAAGCTGCCAGCAGAAAGAGACAAACTCTTGTTTTATGGGGTTTTCCAAGCAGTGAATTCTGACACACAAACACAAACCCAGGTGTGGCAGAGCTGCCTGAATAGCTGCAAATTCAGTATTGTAATCTGGAGATGCCACATCAGTGCTGAGGAAAGGTTTGTGAGGAGATCTCACAGCGCTGAGAGCTGACACAATCTGCAGGGCTGATCGTGGCACCCTCTGTGCTCCTGGATTTTTTAATTCTTATGTGAAGGATCTGAGTCAGGGCACTGATGCTTGGTCTCTTTTACATCACAAACACATCAACAACTGTCATTATCTCTGATGCTTTTGCATTTGTGCTGCAGCTACTCTAACAGGCCTTTCCTTGCTGCCAGTAACCTTAATTTATTTACTGCAAAACACTAACCCTCTCACAGAGTAGATGTTTCCCTTTAACATGCAGGTTGAATTTGGAAGTGACTAATTCCAAGTTATCTTCCCAAGGAATTACAAAGGCATGGATTCTTGCTAGGGGAAAGGATAAAGAAATACCCAAAAAAAGGTAGAGAAATATCAAAATTCCCCAGTAATATGTTTGTATCTTAGAGCTTCAAAATACTTTACAAAAACTCCAAACTATGCTACAAAGAAATCACCCTACTCCAAATGAGAAGAGATTTAAAGAGCAAGACCTAAGACTTACAGAAGAACAAAAACATACCCCTGATCTGATTCCAAACAGACTTTTTCAAAGCACAGTATTAACTCTAAGGATATGCTAAGAAATATCCATATTAACAAGGATCATTCATGTCCATACCTATAAAAATAATGCACCTAATTTTCTGAAATGAAGAAAAGCAAGAGTAAACACAGTAAATACACAGAAAAATTAAGATAGTATTCCCATCATCTCCTTTTCCAATTTTTACCATTCAGCTTCAAGAATTAATAAAGAGAACAGGTATTATACAGAAGCAAAGCTCTGTGGAAGCTCCTTGGAGAATAGCAGAAACAGCAAAGTTTGACACATGAAGGTGAGGTAGAAGTCAGGATTTCCAGAAAACATTTTCTCCCTCATTAAAGAAGTAATGCCCTTCTCCTTTCTCCATTCTCTTCATTCAAAAAGGGAATTTGGGGACAGGATGCAGTCGCAGCTTTTTGTGTGTGCAGACCTCCTGCGTCATTTCCATTCTCCCAGCAGGGAGATTCAAGGAAAACTCCAACACTTCCTACTTCTTTCTTTCAACAGACATTTCCCTACATTCCCCCTCTAACATTTGCTGTCCTCCTGCTATATTTTCTATTCTTAAATCTGACATACCCTTTTCTCATTTTGCTTTTATTCCCTCCTTGCTTTCTTCCTCATCCTGTCTATCCCTTCCCTCCCCTTCCCAAGTGCCACATTACAGCTCTCCTTTAGTCTGCACCTTTCTCTACTCATTCAAGCTCTTCTTTATTCACCTGTCAGCCAGAGATGGATTATTTTAAATGCTCCCTCAACCTTTGCTGCTTTCCAGACAGGCTGACAAGAAATCTGGGGACTTAGATCTAAACCAGCTTCAGAGCTCTCAGAATATGATGCTGATAGGGATGGAACAGAGAGAGAGAGTTGGAAATGTGACAGTCCTGCTGTTGTCACAGACCCTTAACAAATGGACAGAGGAAGTTTTACACTTCCTCAAGGTTCAAACCCCCTCGTACACAGCTCCTGTGCTCTCAGCTCGTTGGTTTGGTTTGTTTTGGAATCAATCATGACACACTTTATGGAACAGCTAAAAAAATAAGTTGTTTTGTTTTCAGAAAATAAAAATCCTATTATTTTCTTAATTTATTCTGGCTTTCTTTTCTTGGTCAGCAAGGGAGAGGTGTCTAGTACTATTTTAGAAACTCAAAGTATCTCTGCTCAGAGGAACATCCACAGTTTTTTAATGGGATAAACTGCAACAAGCAGCAGTATAATCGTTATAATGGTGCAAACATTTTTCTGCAGTCAAATGTTCAAGTTGCTGCTGACTGGTCTTGCTCAGCTTGCACAGCACACTTGTTCCTCTACAATAACAGTAAAAATAAGCAAAACAAACATCTGGCAAGGAACAGAACAGTTTAGTGGGAAGGAACCTACAATGATCATCCAGTTCAACAGCCTGACCACTTCAGGCATGACTGAAAGTTAAAAAATCTTATTAAGGGCATTATCATAAATCCAAAATACAGTAGAACCAATTTTGACACTGGTTCTTAGCAACTTTTAAACTAATTTCTCAGTCCAAACACTACCCTAAAACATTCTAAAAGAGAAAACCAAAGGTTTAATTGTATTTTAAAGAAATTTAATGTAGACATAGCGAAGGTCCTAAAACAAATCAGAAAATAAAAGAGTAACAAAGCTTCACAACATCATTACTGAAACACTGGAAATTTCAAGTTTTCATAATAAAGCTTTTCTTTATCTTAATATTGACATTTTCTCCAAACATTAATGAATGTCACTATATCAAAACTTTAGTCAGAAGCAATTTTCAATTTGTACACAGAAACTGGGTTTCTCTCCCAAATACTTATACAAATCATTCCCAAGATTTTATTTCTGCAAGTACACATAGAAGATGATATCATCATTGTTTCAAAAACGTCCAGCACTAGTAACTTGATTGAGCTTTTTATAAATAAAATAAATGATTCATGGTCACTAAAAGGATCCAATACCAATGCATCAGATAGAGCAGCAACATAAGAAAACACCTGCAAACATTGATATATCTGGATGCTCACACACCTCTAAGTATAAATTTTGTCTCACATTACACACACAAATTTCCTGCCTACCTAGCACCTGTAAGGAATTAAGTACAGAGCATTTTCCCCTATTTTTAAAAAAGCTTAGCACACACTTTGTGTGCATTTACCTAAGAATCTGAACATGGTTTATATAATTTTGAGTAAAAACTACTATCCTTCATCATGAAAGAACGAGATCACACAGGCTGTGCGTGCAAACATAAGCTCAGCTTTCACATGGCCTCTGAAGGCAAACAGGGTTTTCCCAGATAAAGCAGCAAAATTCTCAGCTATAACTTTTCATGTAGATTCAATTCTCAGATATAACTTTTCTACATGCACGCATACACACAGCTCTCTCTGCTTCTCATGACATTTTTACCTTGAGCCAAGCAAATGCATATCCATAATAACCCAAGCCTTCCAATCAAACCTAGAGCGCTCTTTTGGCAGAGCTGAGCTCTCTGGTGAGCAGAGCACTGAAGATGTAAGATAGATACTCACACGAGTTACAGCAAATGTCAGTGCCACTGGGAGAACCTGTCTGCCTGCTGTGCTGCTGGAGCAAGGAAGCCTTTATAAGTTCACCACCCAAATCCAAACAAACTCAGCTTTGGAAACCATGGGACCTATTAACCTACTTAAATAAAAAGTCATCTCCTCTCTTCCCAGGCAATAGGTACATCACAAAGCAGCAGCATGGCTTTAATATTGGAAAGCCCAGACAATGATCTATCAACTCATATTGGCAGCAGTGAAACACCAGTGTGGCTTGTTCCTCTGCTGCTTCCAGCTTTGCCCAGGGAGCTACTCTGTAGGAAGCTTATGGCTTATTCTGAGTCTTCAGAAAATAAAATTTATACGTAATTCCAGGAAAAAAAAAAAAAAAAAAACAAACAAAACAAACTAAAACAGTTTCTATGTTTTATTTTTTAAGCTGTTTTATCACACAGAATAATGGTAGCACCTGCTTGAGAAAAAGGTGTCTTAGAAGTGTCTGGGGTGTGTATTTATTCCATTCCCATCTGTCAGAGCTGGGGCAGTTCTCCGCTGTTCACTGGGCAGTTTTCTCTATCTCTCCCCCAGCCAACCCTCCCTGCAGGAGATCTCTGCTGTCCATGGCCACTGAGTGTCCCTGCAGGGCTGATCCAATCCCAGCATCCCATGGGGAGATGCTGTGCCCAGGGGAGGAGCCAAGCATTCCTGCCTGGATCCAATCTGAGCCTGGCACAGCACAGCAGCCTTTGCCCCCTGCATTGCCAGAGGAGCAGCTTTCTGCTGCCCTGCATGGCCAGAGGGAGCCCAGGCCCATCTGCAGCAGCCCTGGAGCTGCAGAGGAAAACTCCCCCCTTGTGCAGGATCCCTGCTGCAGCAGAGCCACAGCTGGCACTGCAGGAGGGCTGAGCCCTCATGGGATGGGGCTGGGACACCCCCTGACACACAGGGGACAGGGACTGCTCTGACTCTGGCAGTGCTGTTTTGTATTACTGCATTTTATTTTATTTTTATTTTCTTCCCTAATAAAGAACTGTTATTCCTGCTCGCATGTCTTTGCCTGAGAGCCCCTTAAATTCAAAATTATAATCATTCATAGGGAGGGGTTTCCATTTTCCATTTCAAGGGAGGTTCCTGCCTTCCTTAGCAGAAACCTGACTTTCCAAACCAAAACAAAAGGACATTAAAAATTTAGCAGAGTGTACAAGTCCTTGTGTGTCGTAGGACACTGGCTCTGGAAGGAACAGAAAATTGCTGTGCCCTTTAAGCACAGAACTATGAAGTATTGCATAATAAGTGATAGAGTCCTATAACAAATGGATTTGTGTATGCAAGAGAACCCCAAATCTGCAGGGCAGGATTAGCTCCTTCCATTGGCTGTCACAGGTACCAGCCTAAGGGATTTTTCCAGCATCACATCATTGTCCATCACCAGCCAAAACAGCTCAGCTGAGTTTGGACCTTGCCACTAGGAATTATCTAAACATGCTCCAGACTGACCAAGTCCTTACAATTGCTTTGGAGAGGAGAAAACAGTAATAGGAAATTTCAGAATAGAAACCAAAACAAAAAAAAAAGCTTTTGAGTAATTTTAAGATGTGTTTTATCTCACTGTTGGCCTGCCAAACCCTGAGAGAACTGGGGTTTTACTTATTAAAAAAAAAAAAAAATCCTTTGCATTCCTAAGCCTACATGCACTAACAAAAAGAAAAATCAATGTGTATCATTATATACAAACTAAATAAGCATCATTATTGAAGATACAGATGATAAAAATCCAGCTTTGGCAATGCTTTTCATGAAATAATGTAGACATCTCTATTAAGTTATATAACTCATTAATATCAAAGTTTAAATTGATGTAATTGTTCTAGAAGTGAAACCATGACATAAAACATGAGTCACTGTTACATCACTTTCAGTCACAGAGTGAAAGAAAGGTTTTGTTGCCTACTTAAATTTCATGCAAGTTCTGAAAATAAAAATTCGCTGGGAATGGTGTTGGCTTGAATAATGGGATAGAAAAAAGTCTGACCTTAATAGGGAATGTGGCTTACTGTCTTGAAATGCTGACGAATTTCACATAAAATACTGATTAAATTTAATTTCTTCCAGTGGTACTTCACTGAGACAAGAGTGTTGAGGGAACTTCTAGATGAGTCTGCCTTTCAGAGGACATAAATATATTCTCTGTGCTTAAAATACATGTGTTAAAAGAACAAAAAGAGGACTTAAATTTCAGTACAGGATAGGGCAAAGTCTGAGGGTTTATCCCCACAACATTTTCCCCCAAGTAAGAAAGATGTTTCTGAAGGCACACATCCTTAGTGGAAAAGCATAAATAAATGTGTGTTCTTACTCCAGATCAGGGGCATGACATTGCTGGTAAGATGCAGAATTCTTTTGATGCCTCTGCCATCAGCTGCCCCCTGATCTCAGCCTGGCACAGGTGCTGCAGATCCCTGCTCTTTGGGGCTCATTCATTCAGCACAACTTTACCACCCCTAACGAAACCACAGTGTACAAGTACTCTGAATACACCATCGAGCAGTTTGTGCACAAAATTCCTTTTGATTCCACCTTAAAACACTGCGCATGGTACACAAACTTCTGTTTACCCAAAATTCATGTTCAAATCGAGACGGCATCTTGCACTACACACGTTCCCAGTGGCTGAGTTTGTCCTAGGAATTTATTTAATGACCAAGCACATGGTCCTGCTTCCATGCCCACGCCCAGAGCTGCTCAGAGCTGCCTGTCACACTGCACATATGCATGAGGGAAAGCTCTGCAGTGCCTGAGACTCCTGGAAAGATGATCAGATGAGTTTCCTACCATTAACCTGCACTGATGAGGATAATACTGCCCATGTCATTTTCGTTATATGCTCTTAATGACACTGAAGCCTCTGAATATTTAGTGAATAATCAACTATAATAAAACTGAAGGCAAGGACGTGGTTTGAATTCCTCTGGTTGTTCCAGGTCTAAACAAGCTGTATCATTGCATGACCTAATGCACACACAGCTTGCCAGAATAACACCTTCTGCAGGTAAAGCAGAAACACAGTCTGCATTTTTGAACTATGTTTTTAACAAAACACACCTAGATTTCTCCTGCTGTCTAAAAAGTCAAGATATTTAGACTTTGAACCAAAGATACTGTTAGCATTAAACATTTTAACATGCATTTTATTTTTGGGGACTGGTGACTTTCACTGGAAATCTATTTTGCTGGTTTTCCTCCTGTGCAGTTCGGATCTAGAGACCACATTCAGTATTCTCAGAAATCATTCTCAAATAAAGACTCCAGATATGTTTAAAAATCCATACCACCTAATATATATATATATATGAAACCACCTAGTGTGTATATATATATATATATAGACACAAACACATACCTATATATACACATATATATATATATATATATATCTCTTTCAGTGTGCATGTTTTTCTTGTGAAACAAACTGCTTGCTGTTCAAATTATCTTCCCACAATAGTGGCTCTTTTATATATTTATTAGCACAGATAGAATAAACACTTACTGCATTTCAGAATCATGAAGCTGATCCTTGAATCTATTCCTAATTAATCACCAGTGGGTCAGACATTGTGGTGTCTGTTAAGATGACCTAGTGTGAGATGTAAAAGCTGGGTATATCAGCAATACAAGTCTAGATTCCTCTATTTTCTATTTTATCTCTCTTTTTTCTTCATGCTGTTCTCCGTGGCCTCATTGGTGTTAGGGGAAATGACCACCAGAGACTGCCAGGACAGGATCTGTTAGATGAGAGGAGATGAAGCAGCATTGCTCACCTCAAGTTCAGTGACTCCGTGCTCACTGTTCAGTGACTGTTTTGGGATGAAATCAGGTTCTCTCCCTCTTTGCCCTGAAGTTTCTGCAAGTCAGATTGTTTCAAGCAGATTAAGGAGGGTGATGCAGCAGGATGTACAATTTGTGTTTGATGGTTTGTATTTTTAACATTAAACATAAAGCTGCACCTCAGCTCTGCATAAACCTCTCCAGACCAACATCAGAGCATCACCATGATGATCCTAAAAAATACCCCAGTGTTTCCCTTTTGGATGGATGGAAACTCTCCCTTTATAACAAAGTGTGCCAGAAATAGGCAGCATTTCCCTGAGCTCAAGTTTCTTCATCTGGTCTGTCTGCAAGTAAAATGTGACAAACACCCTTCAGTCATGCACTGCCACACACAGGGACATAACACATCAGCAGCTGTGCTGTGTTTTATCAAATAAAAGTATCACAAATGTCTGTCTCCAGATTTGTCTAAGGCTTGGAAAGTTTGGAGAGTGAGAAATAAGGCAACAATATAATGGACTTCCCTGTGATGCTTTTTTTCCTGCACTGATCTGTTTCAATCACTTGTGCTTAAAGAATGCATCAGAACTTGTTTTCTATGTTTATCAAATGGATTTTGAACTATGCAAGCTTTTGACATCCACATTATTCTATGACAGTGAGTTCGACAGTTAAAAGTATGCAGTGTACCCTTTTTCAAATGATGTGAACTTATTTTAAGCTATAAGCCTTGTCCCCTACCCCTCAAAAGAAAACCTGTGGGCTGCTCTGCACGATCTGCTAGAGAGGAGATAGCTCAAAACCACAGAGCCAGGCAGAAAGAGAAATCTCTGCATTACTGACTGGAATCCAGTGGCTGTACCTCGAAAAGAACAAGCACTGCTCTTACTTTTAAAAGGCTTCATAAAGCCTTCTATCTGAAATTCTTACTTCTGAATTTACCACAGAAATCAAATGTTCCTTATTCCTCTCTAAGCCATAGGGGTAGGACTTGGGAGAGTTTGATGTGTACTGATAATAAACACACCTGGCACTGTTTGTTACATCCATTTTTGTGTGTTCTGATTATGCACTGTTCAATGCGTGCAGGTGCCTAACTCTGGATTTTGCAGATAAAAGCAAAAAATTTAAACACTCAATAAAAGCAGATGTAGACAAGTGAATAATTTTGCAGCTATTTTATCACTGCAGTGATGTGATCACTGAACAATGCAATGCTACAAGATACTCAATGCAAACAAAGCACAACACAAGCCAAAAGATTTAATTAAATTATATTGCTTCAGTTATACTGTACAGCTTTTATCCACATTGTGTGTGATGTAGCATCCTTGAACATATACCTATAAATTAGGTAACGGCAACAGTAAGGTGATGTTCCCATAGCATTCCTATTTCAAATATCTTTTGCTATTTACAGTAACACACTAGGGAGGTATTTAATCTCTCTGGTGTGGATTTCATTTCCCCTCTTGTTAATTAACCTGGTGATACTGTAACATATTCATGCAGTGATACCTTTGTTTGATTACTCAATTACATGTGATTAAAAATTTACTGATTTTTCTCTGACATCATCATGATGTCATTTTTACAATGTTGGTTGCTTATTACAGTAAAAAATCTAGAATCTGCCATCAGTACAAAATTGATGTTTGATGACTTTGAAACTCTTATAAAAGTATAACAAGCCCTGGCAAAAAGTAAAAACAGAATTCTATGCCTGAATTGGTGAAAAAAACCAACCAAACAAACACCAAAATCACAAAACCAACCAACAAACAAACAAAAACCACCTTATACACACTAGATTCAAAACCCAGAACTGCAGACCTCAATTTCTCTTCAAAATATCAGTTACCATGGTCAGAGGGAAAATAGATAATTCTGCATGGGAAGAATTGAATACTGTGCTGTATTTTCTCCTCATAGAAAGCTCTTTATTTTCATACTTTTTTTGCCATTCCCATTTTTATGTATTTATCTGCATTGCTGGTCAGCTGAAATAACTATCCACTGTTATGTTTTTGGACTATAGGCACTGCTCCTTTATGTAAGATATTAACTGCTCTAGAAATGCATATTAATTACTAGAGGGAAATTTAGTCATCTTTTATCTGATGTAATTAAATCTGGCTAGCAGTGTGCATTTAACACAGAAATTATCCTTACCTCAAAGCTTTCTTGCTCCACAGCCCAACCAACAAGGAATCTGTGTTAATGTGAAAGACCTGCAGTGGCTCCCACAGTCTGCAAGCCTTTGTTAGATTTAACAGCACTCTTTACTGACACTTAAACTTCATTTTTTTGCCAAAGTGGTTACTGAAGTGGGCTGGGGAAGAACTGAAGTGGCCAGCCCTTGTTGTCCCTGGCACGTGAAATTCAGGAGCCAGCCTTGGTGTTCAAGCCAAGCACAGGTGCTGTGCTCGTTTTAGGAGGTGCTGCTCATCAATGCTTCTAAAAAAGGGGTGAATGGGTGCTGAGCCCCAAAATATTTCAAAATAGTGAGCATTTGTTCAGCCTTTAAAAGATGAAAACGTTTTTAGATAATGAGGGAAAGCCTGAGACCTTCCCTGGTCCCCTTCAGTGTGACCCCCCCTTTCCCTTGGGAACACAGGCAGCACCACAAATCCCCTCTTTGGCCCAGCGTCCTGTACAGCCAAACACCCTGCACACATCATCCTGTGTGATGAAAATCTGAGTTTCACCTCTCTGTCCTTTTGTCAGTGCAATTTCTCAATTTCTGAACGATTTCAAAAGAAAAATATCAACAGCAGCTCAACTGAATACGGTCACACTTAATGCAGACGCATTTGTCATCTGTTAACCAGCATTTCCCACAAATTAATGAAAACACAGTTTTCCACTGGCTAATTAAATTTCATTAATCTGCATATATTCAGTAAATTGTTTGAGACCAAACCAGAGGTTACAGACACTTACTCTGTTATTGCTAAATTAAAAATGGTGAATAATGCTTCAAAATTAAATGCAATATATTCAATACATGGCCATACCTTTGAAACTGAGTATCCTAGAGCTGCAAGGCTCATGCTACCAGAAACAACCATTTGAAAATACTGACCCTGCTTTTTCCTGGAAATTTGCAGTGAGAAAAATACTAATGGATAAATTACTCAAGGATAATTAAGAAATTAAGAAAAAACCTTTATAATTCAGACTTTTCAAAGACACCTGCATCTTAATTATTATACTCGCATGGGGTTATTTTTTAATTCAAATAAAATTTGACTTGTTATTTTGATAAAAGAAATATTTCCTGTTTGTTTATTTTTCTCTAAGTTGCATATGAAACCATACTTAGAGAGAGATGTTAGAGAAGAAATGTCGTATTTCCCAGTCTGATTACCACATGCTTCTGACAGACCACAGTGTCTAAGTGAGTTTTTACCACTTCACCTGTGGAATCAGTCAGTTTTTGTAGCTATATTCAGTTGCTTTTTGTTTGATATGAAGTTGTAAACTTCTACCAGCAGCAAGGTACATGCTTAGCATGTATTGCCAGTGACAAAAGAAATGAAGAAACACGTATAATTAATAATTTATCAGTGAATCAATACCAAACCCTTGAAATTTAGGAGCACATGGATGGGTCACAGCTCACAGGCATCAAAAAAGGGAGTAAACCTGGGATTTACTTAAATTCTGTATGTCAGAATCTTAACATTGCATTTATCTTACTTTGAATTATGCTGCCCTTGCAGCCCTACTGCAGAAAGTATTTCAGGTCTGTAGGGGTCTGTCTGCACAGAGGAAATCAGATCACTGCACACCTGAAAATTTAAGTGCATCCTTAATAGTAGTCAAGTGTATCAAATATGGGCTTCAGGACTTACCTGGAGAACACTGATGTTCCTAACCAACAGATAAATAACTAAATAAGGAAATAAAGGTACTGATAAATAACTACATAAGGAAATAAAGGTAAACCCAGAGAAATGGAAACAGTTGACGACAGATAAATTCTCTGCATTCACCTGGATTAGTTATTCAGGTGATTCCTGTCCCTTGAGTAAATGCCAACACGAGTTCTACAAAAAGACTTCCCCATCCAGATCACACATGAATTTGAGCCAAACACAGCTCCTTTTTTCAGTACATTCTAAACTTCAGCAATAAATTGTCCTAGCACTAAAACTTATCCTGAAAGCCCATGGCACTGACCCTGGGATCCCAGCCCAAGCATCTCTGCAGGTGATGAATTGGGCAGGATTTCCATCTGGTCCATGGTCACAAGGATGTTCCCTCCCCAGGGCAGATGGAGAGGGCAGTGGCTGAGCAAACCCTGAATCGTTGAAGGTTTGACAACCTATCATTCAGCTGAATATTCCAGTCCTGTGCTTATTTTTACTCCACAAATAAGTTTACCAATGTGCAGGAGCCTAATACGACTTTGTGGTGCTGCAGAAATTGTTTCAGCAGAAATAAAGTGCCTAAATCTGAGGATGTTTGCTGACAAAAGTACAGAACAATACAGAAATCTTTTATTTCAAGGAACTACAGATTCAGTTGTCTATCTTATTTTCTCTTCCTTCATATTTTTTCAAGTAGCCAAACAGTTGAACAGTGCAGGATTTTTCACTCTTTTCCCCCAACACACAGTACATTACACAGCATACAATAACTGGGTTTATTTTTTTCACTAACTAGTAGATTTCTCTGCAGAGTTTCTCAGAATAAATTAAACCAGACCTCAGAGGCTGCTTCTATGATGAAAATTTTCAGCAGTCCTCCCAGAGCAAAGCAGTTGCCTTCATGCATTAGAGTAACACAGCACAGCAGTAACCAGAAGAGGCTGGGGCCTGTTGTGAGAGGTAAAATAAAGTCTAAAATACCTAAGGATGCCATAGATCTTGGGCTGTAGGTCCTGGTGGGGGCTGCAGGCCAGGAGCAACCCCCTGGGATGTTCCCCTTGCTAATGAGTACACTCAGCATTGCTCACAGAGCACCTGGCTCCCCAAAAGCTGACAGAGGGAGAAACTGCAATTAAGTCTGTGATTTAGTGGTCTTCCTATGGCTTTTCTCTGATAAATCTGAAACTATACCCAACTATGGAACAAATAAACAAAATACATAAAAAAAAAAAAACAAACCAGGAGTTATTCTCCTCTGAAGTTATTTCACCCTGTGCACATCTGCAGTGCTCACATGTCTTCTGTTGCAGAAAAGTGATGGAAGTTCCTAATTCATGTTTCATTTTTCGTGTTAATTGGTTTTAAATAAGGATCTCTCTTTTATCATAGTTACTTCTGTAATATCGGCTGATTTTTAAATACTTCTTATCACTGCCTTGGCTAAGGTTACATCCTGCATATCACAGCCGTCAAAATGAGTGAAGCATCTCTGTTTGTTTTGATTAAACAAAAGAATTGTTTTCACTTTCATTGAGAAAAGAGATTCCTTTGCTAATTCAAAGAAAGCAGATTTGGTTGAATTGAAGGGAAGATTCTGAAAAAGGTTTTGAATCATCCAGATGGGATTTACTGGCACAGGTCCTGCGCTCATTTTAGGAAGTGGTGCTCATCCATGTTCTAAAAAAAGGGTGAACAGGTGCTGAGCCCCAAAATAGTGACCAATGTGGAAGGTAGATGAAAAAAATAGGAAAACAAGTTTTCTTCTTGTTTTGCTGGATGCATTGCAGAGGGAGCAGGGAAGGGAGGAGGTGCTGGCTGAGCAGGGCAATTGCCGTCCTGGTTTGAGGCATTCCCTGGGATGCTGGCAGAGCTCAGGCTGTGCTGCCCAGCCCAGCTCCCTGAGCCCACCCCGACCTCAGAAAGCACAGCTGCACACACAGATGCACCAACAGCAGCGTCCAAGGCATCCCTCACATTTAACATTCACATTCTGAGACTCCTGCCTGCCTGCTGCAAGCAGGGACCCAGGGCAGGAATTTGCAGAGACAGGTAGTGCCTGGGGTCGAAGTCATTTCACTTGCTGATTATTCCACTGGTAGTATTCCTTCCTCTTGAGCAAAAATTCAAACAATTCAGCCCTGACACATTTTTAAAAATGCAGGAGTGCAGAGAACCATTGCTGTCTGTGGGCATCCCTTCCCCACCTGTCAGGATCATTAAATGAGCATGAACTTCTAGAAACAACAAAATAACAACTATGTTTAATTGTTGGGAGACAATTTTCTGACCCATGAAAAGATAGCATGTTTCAGTTCTCTAAAGATATCAATCTCCTTTTTACAAAAGTACAGAAGCTGTACTTTTATTTTTGTTTGTTTCTGAAAGAGAAAAACCTGAATGTCTTTTAGGTTAGTACATAGAAATGTATTAATTTCCATTAGTATATATAAATGTATTAAGTTAGTACACATAAATATATTAATGTTATATGTATTAATTTAGTACATATAAATATATTTATATTATATGCATTAAGTTACTACATATAAATGTATTAATATTATACATATTGAGTTAGTACATATAAATGCATTAAGTTACTACATATAAATGTATTAATATATAAACATATACATATGTGCACACACACACAACTGTCTCCCTGATAATATTTCTCTATCTCAATCATCCTTGATTGTATTTTCTAGACTTCTCCCCCTTCTGTAGCCCTGCATATCATAGATGATTTTAGTAGTTTCCAATGAAGTCCTGCAACTTTAATGCATGAAAGAACATAATTGTGATTAATTCCTCCCCTAGCGCAGTTTTGCTTGAGGTGTAGGAGAAAGCACTTCAGGCCAATATCTGGAGATGGACTGACACCTGGAGAGGTCCAGTCTCACACTGGACTCATGATGTCCCTAACATGAAATATCCCAGATTTTCACAGCACAGAACCCTGAGAAATACAGCGGGAATATTCATGGTTATCAGGCATCTGCTCCATTAAAATTTAAATGGAAAATAATTGATATTTAAAGGTTCACAAGGCTTAAAGAGGAAAAAAAGATGGATTTTTTAAGCACTAGGTAGGGAAGAAACAATATTTCCTTTTAAAAGTTTTAAAAGAAAAACAGTAATGTTTTCATGTATTGCTATAAATCTACAATTCTAGAACGATAACTCTATAAATCAGTAAACTTCCCTTACTTCCATGCTTTCAGAAGGAAAACAGATGTATTTTCTTCCTATCTAGTTTTGTTTTGTCTTATTTTACCATAAATTAATGATTCCCCACTAACAGCTACTTGATTATCCACGAGACACAAGGCAGCTCTGTACTATTTACCCAGTGAAAGATGCTGGAAAGCACTTCAGTAAATACCAGGTTGCATAAAAGTGCTGCATTTTTACTGAGTGTTGCTCAAAACCAATGCCTTGGAATGTAAATAATGTTGTTATCCTTTATTTTAAAAAATTAAACAATACAAAATGTAGTAATATTTAAATGAAAAACTCTGAATTCTAGTGCTCAATGAAATTGCTAGTTCTGTAAATCAGTATTCTGCCACAAATAATTAAGGAAATTTTTTCAGATTAGCAAAGGCTGGAAAAGAAATACTTGACTATTCTTAAAGAGGGATCTTCAAGAAAATGTTCAGCTAATCAGAGCTGATTTTCAGGACGTGCTCATAGAGATCATTCAGGGGGAAAAAAGTAGCAAACAATGTTAAAAATCTCAATTCTTGTAATTTGGCTGGATTTAAGTGACCGATAATACAGAGCAAAAATATAGCCTGCCTTCTATTCAGTTTTGAAATACCTGCAAAGGGCAACCTGAAACTGAAAAATGGAATAAGTGCAATGAGGCCTTTAGAATAATTATGTGTTGTTAATTGAAGAATGTTAATCATGTCATATTAGAAGGGAGAGAGGGTTAAATTGGTAAAATTTCAATTCACTTAGGCCTTATCTCTTGTTGGAATGAACCAGATGATTAATCCTTAATATTCTTCAGGGATACAGAGAACATCAGCAATTAAATTAACAACTACAAAGTTTATGCTCAGAGATTCAAAAATGAAAGACAGAAACACTTTAATTTTTCACAAGTTGTTACCTTAATTATCTTCTTATTGCTTCTGTCTCTTTTCCCTCATTACAAAAACACACCCCTCAGTATTCCTGGATCCTTTAATTTGCTGTAGCTCAGCAACTGTGTAAGGAACGTCATCAGAGCTGCAAAAGTCATAAATCTTACTTTGTGCATGCTCATTGGAAATAAATCCTTCTGCTCTACCCTGTCCCTGTGTTCCAGCTGCAAGTGATGACAAACTTTTCTTGCCTTACAAACAGCAGTGTCCATCAAAAGTTGCTGGCAGTAAAGGAAGGCTTGCTTAGCCCAGAAAGTGAAGTTTCTTTTAGGAAAATGTAAAAGAAGTACAGATATCTAAGCCAACCTAATAGTTATTATGCAGTCCTGCCAGCACTAGGAAAGTAAAGGGCTGAATTCTCATGAAATCTAATTCTACAGTCATGAAAATAAGTGTGTAGTTCCAGATATTCATGAAGATTATGTACCACCAAGAGATCACAGACTGATGTTTAAATGTTCTCTGCTTACAGGAGAAAACAACAGACAAAATGGAGAATGAGAATGAGTTTGGGATTCTTTCTTAAGAGCTGCATTAGAAAATGTGGAATCTTGTTATCAATACTGGCCTGCTTCACATATTGAATGATTTCAAATGTAATTGCTGGGCAAGTAAATGCTCCCACAAGCTGAATGCAAAAATCCATGCCCACGAAACACAGGGACTTGACATTGTTATCACCAGGCATGCTTACCAAATTATCCAAGTTTTAAAGTAAAATGTCATATCCCTGAAGGGTGCCCTTCGAACAAATTATTAACGAAGCTCTATTGATCCTCACCCAAACAGCAAAATCTCAATAAATCTCCTCTGGACCTTTGCTGAGGCTGGAAAATGCATTACACCCCCCTACTGACCACAATTTTTATTATCGCTATTGTGTTTGCAGGGCAGTCAATTTTATACAGCATTACAAACTGCCAAGTGCTAAAGTGATTTCCTCTATTACTGAGGTTCATGTATTAAATTTAGTGAGGCACAATATCAGGCTTCAAATATTGCAGGGTTTAGAATTGAATGCAGCTGAGTCTAATGTTATCAACCTGACAAAAAACACTGACATATTAAGTAGCAAATCATTTATTCATATTTGGGACTGGTTTTGGTTTTCTGTTCAGCTGTATAGTTTTAGATTAGCCACAGTATTTCAAAATGGGACTGTTCCTGTGAAGTCCAAAGATGCTGTGGAATAGATATTTCATACACTTATTATGCACAGTAGATCAGAGAAATATGCCTCACTGACCTGCTATCACATAGAAATACATGTAAATTAATAAATTACTTTGCATAATGCAGGTTTAAGCTGCAAATTCTACAACCCTTTAGAGCAACCAGTGATAAGCACTTCAGGTACTTTTTTTATAATCAAATACAAAGCCTTAATGCTCAGATAAAGTTGCATTTTGTGCTCCTTTTTTAGCCTGATCATTGTTTTCCCTGCAGTTTGAAATATTTCAAGCTAGCAGATTTCTGAGCTTGTAGATACTATTTGAAACCTAGTTCTTTCTGAAATATGCCTGTTGTAAGGTACACCAAGAAGAACTGATGTATCCAGAATAATCCAATACTTGTCCCCATTATTAATGATTGCTTATATCAATGGAAATAAAGCTTTCTATATGTTTTTGTCAATGGAAAACAAATTATTCTGTAACAAACTGAGAAGAGCTATCCAATATTTTTCTTGCTTGAAATAATCCCAATGATACTCTGCAGTAAAAGCTGAAGCCACAACGTTCTAAGTAAAAAAAAATATTAAAAAAAAAAAAATCTGCATTGATACCTGTTATTGTACAGAATGCCAGCTTCCTTCCTTTTGTAAATGACTTTACACACTGACAGGTCTGTGGTCTAATTGTGCAATTATTAAACTGCAAAAATTGCCATTAAAAATTGCTCATAGTGGATCTCTGGACAGAACTATCCATCCTTATGCAAAACTCTACAGAAGATTACTTTAACTTTTTCTCTGAAAATCTCTGTGTTCAATGTGCAATATACCCAGCTGGGAAGACAGAAAGTAAATGCCATTGACAGATTTGTACAGCATTGTAATTGTGACAGAAATCTCCAAATGAAAGGATAGAATTCCCCTCCTTTTTAAACCTTTCCAGGCCTTATCACACATCTGGGTTCTGTGGGAAGAGCCCCACAGTCTGCAGTCTTTTACTTTGGGTATTTCTCTGCTGTAGCTAATTTTGCCCTAACAACCATGTAGGATCCTGAACTGTCCAAATCAATCACTGAACAGTTTAGTATTGTGCTTTATATTGCCACAAGGCTTCTACACCTGTCTCAAAGGAGACAGCAGGACAAAAATATTGCTACCTGGAACTTTATTATGGAGTTGGAAAGCCAACTTGCTACAGAGAGCCTAATTCAAGCCCTGGATTTTGTGTCATTTTCCTCCCATTTATCTTCCCCTCAATCCTTCCTAGACAATTCCTGCAACACGAGTTGGCTGCAAGCAAACACATAAGCAAACAGATGAAAGCTGAAAAACAAGCATTAAATATTTAAACTTGGGAGTACTGCCCTTTTGGAGTCAGACCCCAGGTGCTTTAGCTGCAAGCCCTTTCCTTAAAGGATAAAGCTTTTAACATAAGCTGACACTCAGACATCTCAGTCTCATGCACTGCCAGGGTTCCTCCTCGTCACCAAAAGAGATCAGATATTATTTTGCTAATTGGACTGAAAAATGCTCTTGGCATTCAGAGATTTCCCACACACTCACCACTGACTCCTTGGACCCTGAACTGGCTTTATGGAAGTTTCTCTGTGTTCTGCAATCTCATCATAAACTGGACTCCTCTCATTCAACACCAACATGGAACTGTTAATAATAATAATTCTGTCTATTCACTTCCTTTGCAGAAATTCCACAGAAGTAGAGAGGAACAACACCCTGCACAGTTCTATGAGCAGAGCTAATGACACTACCTCTATCATTCCTGAAATGTTAATTAGCCCATAAGTCTGACACCTGGTAATGAAATATTTATTTTCCTGGAGTACTACATGTAACTTAAGAATTACAAGTGGATCTAGATGTATTACTGCATATAAAAATCATTATTCTTAACCAGGTTGCAATCTACAAGGGAGAAACAATACATTATTACAAAGCACTTCCTAATTCCCATGGGTGAGCACCATCCATTTTTGGCACTTTGCATTTTGAATTTTGGATGAGCAGTCTCTGTTGCTTGCAAGACTTCTTTAAAACATAAAAAAACCCCATTCCACAAAGTTTACACACTTTAATTCCTACCTTAGATTACATTACATTTCATTTAGAATCATCAAGGATATAACCAATTTGAAAATATTTTTCCCCATTTGTGATCTGAGTATCTCAGAGAGTAGTTTAGCATCCTGACAAAAAACTGGATATGAATACCAAAATAATGGAACCATCACATTGGACTCAAAACACTGGGGACAACTCTGAGAAACTGAATGGGAGTGATCACCCAGCAGAATCTCAAAATATGAAGTGAAAATAACTAAAAGAAGAATTGATTTGCTGGCTAAGAAGAGTGAAAGTGTGGAGCAAGGATCAGGATTTCCCTTGGTGGAAAAGGTATTCCTGCCTCACACCATACCCAGTACACAGATTTAAGGTTTTTATCTGAAATTCTTCCTAAATAGAGATGAGGGACATTTAAAGAAATCAGTGATAAACTTCTCCAGTGGGATTTCCAAGTGGGGTGTCCAGGAATCACCTC
The DNA here is from genome assembly GCF_027887145.1 of Ammospiza caudacuta. NCBI lineage: Eukaryota > Metazoa > Chordata > Aves > Passeriformes > Passerellidae > Ammospiza > Ammospiza caudacuta. The sequence goes on along the minus strand of NC_080609.1, from coordinate 5,280,056 downwards.
TCATGCCATGCAAGTATCTTTTGCTCAACACATTTGGGTTTTCTAGGGCCACACACATGATTCCAAAAATCAGCAATTCACAATAAATCATCCAGGATGAAAACAATTTGATAAGTGATACTGTGCTGTGATCAGGTGACACTGACAAATAATTTTCAGGCCTATCCTGCAGCTCCTTAGCTGTTCTTGGCTATTCGGCCCAGCATTTTTTTTCCAATATTCAGTTGTCATTCAGTCATACTCAAAACAGCTGTAATTTCTACAGCATCCCTAATGAAATCCCAATAATTTTTACTGTTTGGGACCATTCTGTTGAAGTGCAGCTCATCTGAAAAGTAACAGAATGGTGGCATTTACATGAAATAGCTCCAAATGAGCAGAACTATTAACATATATAAAATCTATATGAAAACAAGATTCCCGTACAGCCAATCATATCCAAAACAACTCATCTCACAGACCTGTCTTGCTGTGGAAAATATTGGGTTTGAATTGAACAAAGTCAGTATAACAAGACCGAAAGGACTGGTTAAAATAACACCAGCACATGTGAAGCTGTGTGTGCTGAGTTCTCCATAAGGGAAGCTGCACTAAAATACTTATCCAGTTAAATAATGTGCATTTGAAAAAAAATAGAAACAAGATTGCTTGGTCATGTTTTGCTTATTTGGCTGTGATAGCATTATTAAATTTGTTCCCTGATAAGACGTACCTCTAAAGTAAATGGGAGTCTCTTCATTTAAAAGATGACTGAACCATATTACTTCAGTAGTATCATAGGAAAAAAAAAATAAAATCTTCAGTGTGTAATACACTGCTGCAAAACATGAGTAAATATTAATTTCTCCATGTCCAACAGAATAAGATATGAACAGGCTTGCTTTTCAGCAGGAAAAATTCCAATTGAACATGTGGCTCACTTGTGTGTGGTTTTTATAGCTAAGAGATAAATTTGACTTGTCTGTTTATAATTGCTTTTTATAAACCAATTTAAATTAAGAATTTGTTCACTGGCTGTGAACATCCATATATTAACTTAAAACAGGATTGTTATCTTCGCTTTCACTGTGCAGTTTTACATTAATAGCATATGATAACCTTCTGAAATAAGAGAGTAAATGTTTAACACACACATAAATAATGAATAGTAAGAAACAGAAGTGCATAAGGAACTTTTACAAGTGCAGTAACACATTACTGCATCACACCACAGGATTCCTCACACGTGAGCTGTAGAATGAGATGTTTAATGCCACCTCAGCTAGGCCTGTATGTATTATTAAATTACCTTCCAAGTCTTTACAAGACTTAATTCCACATTCCTCATTTGTCTCCAGCACCTTTTTCCTAAAGCATTTGTAATTTTGTCTTTGTGTTAGATCAGCTTTCTTCCCTTGCTTGAGAGTAACCTCTTCTACTTGTCCTACTTCTCATCAGGAATTATCCCACATACAAATCAAATTTTGCATCCTACTTTTATTATTATTATCCTGTTGCTGCCCATAGAGTCATCAAACATGTTGCCAGACACACAGGGAAAGAAAAAACTAACCAAAATGCTCTGACTCTTAACCATCCAATTCAACGAATTGATTGGAACCAAGTCCCACCAGGAGGGTAAGACAGACCCTTTTCCACAGCAAGTTTTTAATTGCCTTTCAGCCAAAATGACACTCGCCAAAAATAAAGATTTTTTTTTAGAATGGTCTCTGTTGGAACTAATTTACCTTATCTGAGAGGGTGGTGCCATCTGTATCTACAACCAAAGCATAGCAAAGTAAAGACATTATTATTAAACATTGTTATTAAGAGCATTGCAGAGTTACTCCAGATTCTGTGTCAGCAAATAGGGTTTGAAACACATGAAGACAAAAAAAAAAATTCACCCTGTGGGTTGCTTTAGAAGCTGAACCTTAGTGATGTCAAGAGGACACAATTCCTTCACATTTAACTGAAAAGGACAGTGACTGTTCTGATCTTAAATATTGTCCTTTAATTTCAGCCCCTCGACCCCTCTCCTTCATTTCCCTTCCCTTTCAGTGGCATTTATTGTTTTCTCCTTCCTCTGCTGTTCCTGTTGTAGCTGGGATGCTGCATTTCCAGACAAGACTGGAGTGTGAAGGGACCACTGGACAAACAGTCGTGGCCACTGTGAGTGTTCCTCACAAAAACAAAGCTCCCTCAGTTTTCTCCGGATAAAGAACATGGAAAATAAGTAAAAAATTCCAGCTGGACTTTGCATTTATAATTAGAAGTTTCTCATTCAATTCTCATAGACTGAAAGAAAAAATTAATTGTAATTGTATATTCCAATTACAACTCAATGGGCAAGAACCGGATATATTGGGTGTGTTACCAAGTGGGGCAATTTATCTCAGATTCTTCTACAAATTCATACCACTGATTTGGGATATTTTCAGCTGCAAACAGCACAGCTGAAACCTTTCTTCAGGTTAGGTGTTTCAGTTATCTTACACATGTGTTGAGAAAAAAAATAAGTGTTTTAAGAAAAAAATTGAATTATTTTTCTTACATCACACTCATAGAGCAGTATTGTAAGCTCTTTTCAGTATCCATAAAAATAAAACCTAGAGTTGCTAATTTTTAAATCAGCAGTACAACCAACATTGCCACCTTACCATTAGCACTGCAGTTACTCTTCAAATTGGTTGTATGAGAATTATTAATATATTAAACATTTCCAAATTCCAATTTATATGTTTATCTGTGTTCACCCTTGGAGGGAATAAAATCATCTGCACAACATTTCACCCTAAAGAATGTTGACAATCTTATAATTGGAGGTTTTTAATTTAAAAACCCCATACATCTGTTTTAAAAATCCAGATTAAAACAAACCAAAGCTCAACAAATGAAATGCAGCATCTCAGCAAAGCTCAGGTAATCTAGGCCTCTGAATAAAAGTTGAAATCTCAAATTAAAGTAATAATAAATATTCGGTTTGATGCAATCTAAAGCCAGCTTTTGGTTTTGAAAAAGTCACTTTTTAATCAACTCTCATCTCACCAAACATAGTTTTGGTCTTCACTTACTATTCCATAGAATGGATGCTCTGCAAAAGCTCCAAGTAGAATATGTAGAAACATTTCCCTTGGCTGTTGCTTTAATATTAGTTGAGAAAGCACAGATTAACTTCACTTTAACTGCAGCCACCAAGCAGCTGCTTCACTGCAACTTCAATAGAAACAAAATTCTGAAAGCCCAAAGGAGAGAGTTTCATTCATTGCTACAAATATTCTTAATAAAAGGAAGATTACATTGTCATGATGATTACACCCCTCAAAACATGAAATGTACAGCATTTTACTCAGAGAATGACTACAGTGGAAGCATTTTTTTGCTGATTTTCCAGTTAATACTGCTGTGAATTAAGGTCTCAGTGAGGCAGACAGACACACACCAGTTCCCAAAGCAGAGACCTCAGTTTTATCTACATGTGCTCATTGCATCCCATCTCAGCACAGACTTGTTGAAAACCCCATTTTTTAACACACGGGAACCAACTAAAATACAAACATTGCATTTTAACAATCCCTCTGAACTTAGACTGTGCTGCCTAATCTACCACCACTGCTGGTTGGGCAATTTCCATTTTTGTAAAATGACAAGTGGCACTTCATTTTAGGTAAAGGTGAAGATGAAGTTCCCAACTTTATCAAATGCATCCCTCCCTAACACCAAATGGTGCATGTTGGTGTCTGATGTTAGAGAGGAATGTTCACACCCTGGAAAATAAATGGTTTTTGCATTTCAAGGTGACAAGTACAATGTCAGACACAATCAATCGATCACTGCATAATTATTATTGCTAATGATCCATATCCATGCTGCAAACCTTAAGGGGAATTTAATGAAGCAGGAAGCACATCAATAAGAAGATCTACTTGAGTCTCTGTTAAATCTCACAATTCACAAATATGTTGTCACATTTTATCCTTCCTTGAATTCCTGTAATTGTATTTGAGGAGAAGATCACTGAAAAGTAAAATTCAAACATATATCAGCTTTTCTCCTATCAAAGGAGTCCCTGCACATTATATATATACATATCACACAAGATGAAATGCACAAAACTCTACAAACACAACAATCTGTGAAGAAAACTTGAAATGCCAATGATCAGACTTAGTCTGATGTATTTGGCTGACTTAAATCTGTGTTGTGCCCATGGAGGGAGGAACACCCAGGGAGCACAGCAAGAATGAGAAGGAGCTGAAGAGAAAATCTCCTGTGTCCTGACTGCAATCCCTCCATGCCACTCACTGCCTTGCTGAAGAGTGGGAGTTTAACTTGTGATGATAACAAAAAGGGGTCTTGGTTTTGTTTTCCACCACCTGAACCAGAAATTAAATTGACAAACTGAATTGGTAGAAATTATAATTGGCAATAAATTATGTCATTTCTTTCAAGGCAAGTCTACTGTGTCTGTGATAGCGATCAAGAAGTGATCTCTATGTTTTCCTGCTGTTTCATCAGCTTTCTCACTCCAGTTTTTCCCTGAGGTGGAGGGTGAGAGGGAATTTGGCTTCTAGCTGGGTCCAGCCCATGACACAGCTGCCATCCTGATGGGGAAAATATACCCAGTGTATTGGAAACCTTTGTAAAAGCAGTCATTTCTGCAGGAATGTTGGCCTTCAGCTTTCTGGCTGCAGTAAGAGCAGGTGGATTCCCATCCTAGGCTATGACAGGGATCCAAACACAGATTGATCTCTTTGGCAAGGAAGGAATCTCAATCCAGGAGCAGAAGGGGAGAAGGAAGTCATATGGAAAGACATCAAAATATGTGAACAGATACCCAGACTTTGTTTAGTAAACATCTCCTTCTGTTGATTAAACTGTGACACAGCCTAACTAGGTATAAAAGGTAAATCCAGCTTAGTAGCACTTACACATTACAGTGAAAAGATAAGGAAATTTTGACTTAGGGACTATGACAGCTTCTCCAGCAGGCACACTTCACTGGAATAAACATCCAAAAGGAACACATCAAGATATTAATCTCAAGACACAAACAAGGTTCCTCAGCTGCCCAAAAAAATCTGCAGGACTTGTTCACTCCTCTGCCTCCACAGCAGCTGAGGTTCTGCAAACCCACCAGTCCCACCAGAGGTGCTCAGGAAGGATTTCCACTAAGAGATAAGATAATAATCTTGGGACAACAGGAGGGCTCTAACCCGCTCACCCAGCCGCGTTCCATGCAGCCTTTGTTCAGTTCTTTCCTCTCACACATCCCTGCACTGATAGAGACACCCACACAGCTCACTCAGAGCTCTGATGGAAAGCAGGGTTATTAAGGGGGACACGATGGAGATAAGGTTAATTGGACAAGTGTGACTCCCTGCTAAAGGAAGGGGGGAGAGCAGATTTGGCAATTAAACTATACAGAACACATAATGCAACTTCTAAAGAGAGCACAGCAAGTCAGTCATGCTGCCTTACACAAAACGCACTGATTCTGCTGCAAGAATTAGTAATGATAATAGATATATTCTTGATGCTCAAGCTCAGTTTGATCCTGTTTAAATTCAGTTTAATCAAACACTTATGTGTGTCGGTCTCTAAAGGAATGTACAGTGTTTTTACAAACCAAAACTGGCTTCCTTGCCTGTCTGCAGTGCTGGACATAACAGAGCATCATCCTGATTTGTTCTCTTGCCATTCTTACCCCACACTAATAACAGGATGGTGTTCTACAAAATATCATAGCAGAGCAAGAAAATCCTTCAAGAATTGAACGTACCCAATGAACAAAAGTTACTGTCAAATATTCTGAACTAGAATTGCTTGTCTCTTCTGTTTCATTTCTCCCTTCATACTAAAAAAGGTAATTTTGCTGAATGTCTTCATGCTTTGCATGCTAGTGCGATTTTTAGCTTTGTCATCACAACATGAAGTATTATACATATGATTTTAATCCAAGTATGTGTGTGTTCCAGTAGAGGCATAAAGACAGCCTACTGAGAATTGTCTTAGATTCCTCCATAACTAATTGTAATCCTATTTTCATTCAACACCTCTGTCAGTCCTTTTACTTTAGCCATCAAGACTGTAGATTTATAAATTGCAATACTTCATTATTCAGGTTTATTGAGCCAGGTACCCTTGAAGATCCTTACTATTCAGATCAGCATGCTCTATTATGAAATCATTTTGTATTTTTCTGTGTTAATAATAAAAGGTACACATTTATTCAACATCAGTGGTCAGGCAGTCAGATGCAGAGGATGAAGCTGCATGTTTTATTCAAGGTCTCAGTGGAAAGCAGAATGAGGATCACTGACTCTGAAGATATCTGCAGCTTTTCTGCTAATATGTTTGATTTTTCTTATCTAATAGGATCTAAATACTTTGATTACTCAATAATTCTATGCAATAAAATCTATAGTGCTGAAGTGTTCCTCTGACTGTTTTCAGCAGAGTCATTTATTCTTTCAGCTTAGCTCATGCTGGATCTCACTGTCTGTAGCTCTTTGGGCACACTCAGCAGTGCATTTTGTCTTAGTCCAGGGCATTTTTGGAAATCCTCATTGAAGAGAGCAATCATCTGCTTAATGCCCACAATTTCAACGCTACAAAATACACAGTTTGTCAAGTTACCCCCCCCCCAAAAAAAAAATGAGCATTGTACTTGTTCCTTACTGCAATTTAAAAAATTCTAAGGTTTTGTTCCTTTAGAATCTTAGGGATCTTCGTCTTCACATTTGCTTAGGGTTCTAATTTCCTTCAGAAAAAAAGCCTTTTCAAAGGTGTCCTGCAGCACTGAGCACACAAGGAGCGCAAGTTGGGCTGGAAATGACACCCTTCCCTGAGCCAGGAGCAAGGCACACTCTGTGCCTGCACACATTTGGTGCATAAAAACATGCAGACCTTGGTCAGCTGAATAAAATACCATCTGCTTTTGAATATGGGAGCTGACACAGACTCATATTTGTGTATTATAATGCCTCTAAATAGGAGAGGCACCAGAAATGCAACAATAAAGGAGTTTAAATTCCTAAATATCCTAAGATTACATTTGTGCTAGAGTCTGTTTCTTTTTTCTTCCAGACTTCTTCCCAGATGTTCCTTTAAGGAACATGTTGCTAATTCAGACAAGTACAATTCTCTGTGTTGGACCCAGAAGCTTTATTCAACAGAGTTGTCAAAACAGTGTCCTATTGCCAGAAGAAATTATCTTGCTGCTATTGCATACACAGTTTTTTTTCAATCTGTTTCTCTGTATCTGCCTACTCTAGTTTTGGGAAAAATACCAAATTTCATTTGCTGACATGCTTTCTGCCTTGTTTGATCAAGTATCATTCTGAAGCTGCTAGTGAAAAAAAATCTCTGCTAAATATACACAAAATTTCTGACAACTCATTCCCTATTATTAAAAAGAACAGCAGACTGACAGGAATGAAGCACTACTCTGACTAAGCAGACATTAATTAGATGTTTATAAAATTTCTCAAACTCTATTATGGTACATTAAGGTAATTTTAGTCTGGCATTGTAGCATACAAGAAAATGTGGAAAGCTAACAAATTTTCTTTTAAAAGTATATTTACCAATGATTTTGTTCCAGTTTTTCCTATGACATGTAATAACTTTAAATGCTCGACTCCTAACTCAGAATATGAATATTGAACATGAGGCCGGTGGGAACTGAACAACCAGATGGAAAACAGCCAACCATGGAACTGTTTGCTGGGGAATCAAGCAGCTGCCTGTGCTGTCATGTGGACAAACTGGGTTTATTTTTCAAAGTATGAAAAATAGGAGGAGGAACAATGTACAGAAAGAGGGGGCTCTGAAAGATTGGGAGCGGGCTCAGCTTTCAGCCGCCAAAAGTTCCACACTAAGCACGAGTCAGCAGCTTCAGAACCCTCTAACTGGAAAAACCCCAACACCAATATTTGCTCCACTCTGAGCAAAGCCCATCAGCTCTGGGGAGGTGAGTTACACAGGAAATGGGAATCATCACCTGCAGTGATCCAGAGAACCCTGAGTCGCTGCAACCATCTCATTTTGGGGAGAAAGGGGTAACAAAGTGCAGCAGGAGCAGATGTAAAAGGGTCTGTGCCCCTCTGAGAGAATATATTCCCTTTTGGTTTCACTAGTTCCTAAATCAGAAATGCCTGGAAGCCTTCAAAGTCTCTTGGTCAGGGTGAACTCTGACATTGCTGAACTCTGATTCCTACAGCACACTCTGATTCCTATGCATAAAGTACCAGAGCAAAAAAAGATCTCCTTTGTCCAGGGAAGAAAGAAAATATAAATACAAACATCATTTAATTGCTTAGGATGACAGCAAATACAGATTTCCTTTGACAGGGTTAACAATACTAAAATCTTTCTCTACTTTTTAAAATATTGAAAAAAGTATTTAAAAAACAGCACTTAATCAAGACTGTTCCATTCAACAGAGTGAATTAGTGCCTGTGCCCTGCACTCCTGCACAATATTTTAAGTTCGCTAAACATGTTCAGCTTGCAATAAAAGGAAATTGAAACCACTGTCATCAGTAGAATTTAAAAAAAAAAGATATCAAACTGTTCCAGGATAATGTCTAAGTAAGACAGTAGAGAATGGGAAGAAATCAAAATTTTCTTTTACTTTGTAAATATCCAAAATGTTTCTGTGTTACACACGAAATGAAACAACAGGTAAGCACTGCAACGTAAACGAGGGAATAGTCTGAAAAAATCTCAAAGTAATAAGTTAATTTTAAGCCCTTTAAAAAAGGAAGATTACATTTTCACACAAGTTGGCTACTTTAAATTTTAATAATATTGCTGAGAAGCTTTTTATAATTACATAAAAAATTGATGTGATGTCAGGAGAAAGCATTTCAAGGGCTGCTGTGAGTGTATACCTTGCACCTACATCTACTGAAAGTCTCTTGTTTACCTACTGCATCTTTTACTGCATCTTTTCCATATGCTGCATCTTAGGTATCTAGACATGGCCACAATGTATAGGGTTTTAAAAAAAAAAATCAACATTTCAGAAAAAAAAAATCTATGAATACAAACCCTTTATTTCCATAAAACCCCGCAAAGTAATAATGTTCTGCTACAATTAAAAAAATGTTTATTCTCTGCTTATTCCTACTAATCTTGAGATTTTATACAAATAATTTACATTAGAAAAGTTCAGTTGCAAATGGGAAGAATACTCAATACCCAGGGGTAGGTAGCAGTGCCAAAAGTGAGAGTGACTGTTTAAAGAATTCTGCAAATCAGAAAACCAGAACAAAACAGACATCATATAATGTAAGTAGAAAGAACTAAATAAAAATGGAATGAACACTTTTAAATGTGAAATATTAATTACTGAAACCTTTATATGAATTACTAGGAGCTTTGAAAACCAGGAATTGGTACCATCAGAAACTGCTTGTTACTATGGCTGTTCTGCTTAAAGTATTTATATACATCTCTAAAAAGAATAACTAAAAAAGTTCATAAAAAATAAAAAATACAGTACACTAAAAGGGATAGAAATCTTCATGGCTACCTGCAAGAAAATGTATTACACTGAATATCAATTTAACAATGATTCCTGGGCTTGGGGAGGGAGAAGATCACTGGGTTTCAAACCTTTTGAGCCTGTGCCACACAGAAACAGAATAATACACAATAATGCACATCCTTTCACCTCAGTGTGCATATTAGAAATACGGGCTTTTCCTCACATATTTACTGTGCCTTTCCTTAGGATGATGGCAGCTCTAACAGCACAGCACAAAGTGAATGAAAGACACACTGCTGCAACTGAGGGATCTGATTTATAGATCTAAAAGGAGAATGGAATTAATCCTTGCACCAGCAGGTTCAACACAGGATGGTGGTAAGGGTTAAAAACCAGCAGCAGTCAGGCACAGACACACTGGTGAAAATTCAAGGGACTTGTACTACAGAACCCAGAAAAAAAGAAAAAGACAAAATCATAAGGCTCGGTGATTGGTGAGCTCCCGAAACGATAGCACAGGTCAAAGCACTGAAAAAACAAACTTTAAAGTCTGCATGCAGTGCCTTTTGCAAAAGTTACCAAGATACAGTGGAGGGTCAAGAGAAATGAGAAGAAAGCATAAAGGCAGATTTCCAGCATGAACCACAAGTGATTTATAAGGAGAAGGAGTGATTTCTGATAATATCTCTGAGAATTCAGTGCTGCTCCTCTGCAGCCTGTTTTGCAGAGGTGGCCCAGATTAGCTGCACACTTGTCTATTTTTACATACATTTAAATTAAATAAATAAATAGATTGTCAAATGAGATTAGTTTAAAATATTTTCCCAGAAGATGTACAGGCTTTGAAGGGGAACACAGAAAAGCTTTTAAGTATGCAGATTTGTTCAGTGATTTCTTTGTGGGTTTGTTTTGCTAAGAAATAAAACATTCTGTATCAAAACTTGGATGGATACACAGGTTAATAGCTTTACTAATTCAATACATGTATGTCACAACACAACGTTATTTTCAAGGTGAGCAGGTTTTGCTGCAAAGAATCAGAACAACGCTGAATATAAAATCACAGAAATACGAACAAAATATCTATTTCTTTATCTGCAGTTGTCAATTGCCAGAAACTTGAAAAGCCAAGACAGACTGTGACAATTAGTATAAAAGCAACTGGGTTAAGTAACACACATTAGAAGTTTTAATCACATTAAGATTGTTTCATTTCTTACAAAGAAAGCAAATTCTGAGCAGCCACAAGTGATGCAGCATCCGCTTTGTAACTGAGCCCCACAGTGAATCTCACACGATTGCAGTACGTTCTAAGGCACTGAAAAGAAAAGCAGTGCACCCTGCCACATCCTGCAAACCATGAAAATAAATCCCAGCTTCAGTAAATGACCCGGTTTGTTTAAACTCTGCCTGGAAATGCAAGCACAGGTACTGCACCCCAGCCACGCTCCCCTGCAGCACACACACCTCCCGGAGCACACAGCACGCTGCAACTACAGGCTAAAATCCACGCTCCCAAAGTCCATCTATTAACAAAAGATTGACACGGAGAGAGACACTACCTACCCACAAATACATCATCATCTTGAAAGAAATCAAGGGCTCTGTCAGCAAACAGAAGTCTCCTTACTTCACCAAGTATGTCTGGAAGGAAAACTGAAAACAGTGGGTAGAAAATCTTGCCTTTTTTCTGTCAAGTCCTCACAGTTCTCTTCTTATACAAGGTATTTTTTTTAGTTTGTTTATGAGAACAGCATTCGTTCAGTGGCTCTTTCTGCGTGTGAAGTGACTTGCTTCAGGCTGTCTTTTTTCTTCCCTTTTTCTCCCTAACTCAGTCTGTCCTTTCTTTACTGTCAAGCTTGCTTAGGTAACAGTTCTTGGTGTATCTATTTAATGAGCAGGTCCGTGCACTAAAGGCAGCCAACTACACTGGAGAGAAGGGGGGGGAGAGAGAAAGAAAAAAAAAAGTAATAATAAATAAATAAATGGGAATCTACCACTTCCTGATTATTATTATGGGATCTACAGACGCCCCCTCTGTAGGAATTTTACAGGAGGATTTCTAAGACGCCTTGAGGGAGGGGGAAATCCTCAGAGTGACTCTGGTGGCTCTGGAGCCATTACCTCTCCCTGCTGAAGGACCCAGCTCACAAATCCCGCATTTGAGAAATTTTTAAACTCAAAGCAAAGCTCCTACAGGAAAGAAAGGAACATGTGCTGCACCCTGCTTCTCCTTTATCTCTTTAAATGCACTTCAGATAAAAGCTGCATCCAGTCAGGTCAAGGCCTTTCCCAATCTTATTACGCTCGCACAGGAGTGCTCAGCACACTTTTCTACAGCCATCTACTGTCTCCACTGTGTTATTGCTGCTCTTGCTGCTGCCAGCACCACAAACAGGCAGTGCAAACAGTAAATCAGACCACAGCAGAAGTGCTCGGGGTGATTTGATTTATTTTCGGTAGGATTTTTATTTTTTTCTTACTGTAATAGATACTTAAAAATCAAAGTTGTGATTGTGATTTGCATATTTAATAAAGGTTAATAGAGAGAACTGCATCTTTGGCTCTTTTTTAAAGTTAAATATATATTATGTAAATGAGTGAGCATGCATGGGACTCGAGTTTTTTTTTTTGATTGACACTTGGACTTTTATCCTTTGCTACAAGAAAATACTTAACTCATTTAACCCCTCTCATTGAAACACACAATATAATTAGTAAATTAATTAGCATCATCCTCAGCTGAGAAATAATTTTAAAATGTAAAGGAGAAAAATCTTATTTACTTTTAAGGCTGCATGATTGGGTTTGAGAATCATGCCTGGCCTTGTGAACTGGTGCATGCCACACCCTGAGCATGGCACATTTTGGGTACTGATGTGGAGAGCTGTTCACACAGTCTCTCTACCAAGTGCATCAACTCTATATTATAAATCAATAATTACTAAAGAGATGAGATATAAAAATGATCATGGGAATGTGATAAAACAGAAATTTTGCCTTATTTTTATGTTTGATTATTTATTTCTTATCTTTGAACACAAACCTCTCACTTCTTAAAAAAAAAAAAAAAATTATCCCATTCTTTTTACCAAAAGACTCCAATCCATTTACATATTCAGCCTGACCATACAAGGTAAAATGTCACCTAAATAATTAAAATGCTTTAACTAAATTGCACCAGGGCAGGGGGCAAATGGAGAGGCACCTGCTGAAAGAGCCCATAAAGAGGAGATTCAACAGCAAAGCAAGACTGGGGGGAGCAGACTGAAATCCATAGCACAAAACCAACTGGAATCTGCCACCAGGGTGAAGTCCAAGTACAAATAACTGCTGTGGCACTGACAGTTCAGAGCTGATTAAACAGCAAAATGAAACAATCAATTCATGTGGCACCTCACGCTAAGATTTCAGCAGAGAAGTTTATACAGATAAACAGATACACACACACACAGAGGTATTTATGCTTCATCTGTAGAATACTACAGCCAGCCAAAATGTTGTTGCCTCTTTCAGTGGAGGCAAAAGGCAAAGATTTAACACGGCAGTTCCTAATGTGATAATTTTTAATGTAATGTGCAACGACAATAACATTTATATAAGTTTAGTGCAGTCTCATGAAACAAAGCCACTTCCTTCACCTGGGCAGAACACAAGAGGAAAAGAAAACCCTTTTGTTTCCACTTTTGAGTTGTTTAAATGACCTGTCAGTTCGCCACCAATACTCAGCTCTGTACCAGGCCTAACCCAGTCACCTCCTTTAGTCTCCTGAATAGAGCACTGTGTTCTGTAGTCAGTTACACTGAAATAAACCTGAAATATCATGTTAGAATGAATTACATTATACTGGTTAGGCTGGAAATACATTTTCTGATAAGGTATCTGAACATCTGCCAGCCAGCAGTTCTTTCTATCTGTGCACCTCAACTGAACACAGGAGTTTCAGAATTTTCAAAGGCTAGTTAAAGATTTTATTAATGTGATAAAAGACTGTGCACAGGTATTGCCTATAAATCACTTCTGTATCAAAATTTCCCTGTTTTGGAGCATAGCACAGGCAGCATATGAAACTTCAGGGAATGATGTCCCAAGGCTTTCAACTCCTCTCTCTGTATTCTAAATCCTCTTCATTATTAAATTGGTTACTCAGCCAATTCTTCGCATCTTATTCCTCCAAACAAGAGGAACAAATTGTAATGCTGCTGTACAATACCATTGATTTGAAGTGTTTTATTTTTCACACATATATTATTCAATACTTTGTTAGATCTGCTGTAGTTCCTGTGCAGGTAGAAAAAGGTGGATAAAATAAGACTAAAAACAGGTGTATTACTCTGGTTTTTGCACCTATGGCTGAAGTTTAAACCGAACCCTCTTTGCTAAGGTCACTTCTTACATGTTCTGGATTTGCAAACAATGTGAAAAAAGTAAACTGAAGGTACTGACCACAATCATTTTAACAAAGGCTGGTCCAGGAGAGCTGACATCGAGTTCAGGTCAAAGGCTGCTGAAATCAATGAGAACCTTGGTGTTCTTTTAAAAAACAGCAGTCAGAAACTCTGATACCAATCTGGGTGTTTGCTGTTTGCTGCTGTGATGGCCCAGCTGCTCTGATGCTCCCCAAGATGTTCACATGGGGCTCCCAGGTATTGTCACAGCTTCAGCACCAGCATTGCTGTGTGAGCCTCAACTTCTATACTCAATCAGAATATAATTTATTTTCCCTACAGAATCACAAGGGACTGCTGAGATATTAAGGGTAGATAAAAATACTTGGTAATAGTAACAAGGAAACAATAAAATTTGTACTCATAATTAATCAAGATTAGTTATATATGTGATCAGCACATTCTTATTGGCACCCAAACAGTTCCCATTTCTAAAAAATCAAGCTCTAGATTCTAGGAGCTCCATTACCTTATTAAAGGGCCATAATTCACAGGCATATCTTGGCATATTTATTAATGACACAGAAGATTGGAAATAGCACTGATATTGCTGCTTACTGCATTGGAAGATAAGAAAATGCAGACTAAGTTCCTCCTTCTGCAAGGGATATAAGACTCCTAGGAACTGCAGGAATATTAAAACAAGCTCAGTGCTAGATGGTATAATCTGTTTTTCTAGGTGCTATATGACCATATAGAAGGGTATCAAAATCATAGATTTGACTAATGGACTGCAAAGACAAAACTCACTCACTTTAATGAGTTTCTTTTCAGCTAACATCTCTGTTCTTCCAAATTTAAACCAGAGGGATTTAATAATTTTTAAAAACCAAAAAGCCTGATAAAGGAGGGAGGGAATACGATGGTAATTATTACACTGCCATTACTGGTAATAAAATGGTTTCTTTTACTTCAGCTTCCCCAAGAAAGATACAAATGATGCACATGATACATGAGCTGCAACAACGCTAAAATCTCACATAATTTACACAGAATACAAAAAAATAATTTGAAGCATTTAGAAGGCTAGAAATATTTGTGTTTGTGCTTAATTTCCACACCTTAACAGCCTCATCTCTTATGGCTGTATATGAAATGAAAAACTGCAAATTGTTAGGAGGTATGGAAACAAAACAAGTCCTTAATCTGTTCTTGTGTCACTGCAGGTTTAAGGGGGTGGGTTTTGCTGTATTTTTTCTGGCTTTTGTTTTTTTTGGATTTCAGCATAAATGCACAAGAGCAACTGAAGCACAACTTTATGTTGGTTTATAAACTCTGTGCTAATAAAAACAGCTCTGTTAATTTATAAACTCTGTTTTCACCACACAGGTTTTGGTTTTGTGGGTATTTCGGTTTTTCTGGGGGGGCTTTTGGTTTTTTTTTTGGTTGGGTTATTGTTTTGTTTTAGTTTGGGTTTTTTTTTTGTTTTGTTTTTTTGGGGTTTTTTTTCCATTTTCAATTAATTTCTATTGCTTTAGCCCTTCTGTCACTTTTGATGCAAGAAATTGGTTTCTGTGCTCGTGTGCTCTGCAGCAAGGTCAGAATATTGTCCCAGGAAAGCCTGAGGAGCAAGCAGCCAACAACCTGGTCATTAAAACTCAGCACAATTTAAACTCCTGGTCATCAAAACTCAGCACAATTTAAACTCCTGGTCATTAAAGCTCAGCACAATTCCAAAGCCCCAGTCAGGATTGGTGGCTGTGATCAATTCTGCTCAGTGCAAGGGGGACAAGCAGGATGGGGGCTCATGGGAGTTTCCTCAATCCCACATCCCATGGCACATGTGTGGGATGCACACAGCTGATCATTGCCCACAGAACCAGCAACATAAAACTTTTCTTATTTCCCTCTTCTTGTGAGAGGAATGGTGGATTTGTCTTTCCGAACAAGCTGTGGGTCTGCTGGTAGATAAAACCAGCACTGGGAGATAAAAGAAATAACGAGAAGGATTCCACTGATAGAGGAAAAAATATATTGAAAAATATATTTGTTGCAGACATTTCTCCACAGAAATCCTTTCTTTCGGATTTCTGTGTCTTCGGGAGGCCAGAGGCCTCTGAAGACAAGGTAAACAATTATTATCAGCTGCTGGGGAATGCAACAGGGGCACCTATTTTGATTGGTGATTGGTTCATGTTTTATGTTTATAATTAAGGGCCAATCACCAGTGCAAGCCAGGGGACTGAGTCCTTGGCCACAGCTTTGTTGTGGATTCTTTTTCTATCTCTTCCTAGCTAGCCTAGCTGCTCTGCAAAACCTCTCTCCTTATTCTTTCTAGCATAACTATAATGTATTATATCTTATATTAATAAATTCAGCCTTCTGATTCAAGAAACAAGATTCACCGTCTCTCTCACCAGCCAGCGCCCACTCAGGCACGGTAATATATATTTACTTTTACAAATAAACTTTAGGTTTGCTGATAAATGAAATTAGACATTGAAAGATGAAAGAAACTATGGAGAAGAAAAACCCCTAAATTCCATAAGAATTAAAATTAAAAGGGAGGGTTGTACATTAGAGGGAAATCTCTGGTATCAGGTGTTCTGGGAAGTCTGAACCTCTCAAGTACCTCAGCCAATGGGGAAAGAGAGAAGGGAAATGGGAAATTGGGATAAAAAGGAGGCTGCATGTTCCAAAAATCTGAGAGACCCCAGGGGAATGGCCCATGGCCTCTCCTTTATTAGAATAAAGCCAGAAAGGACTCCTCTGTCTCCTTTTTAGACATAAACTCTGGTGTCGGTGGATTCATTTTCCTAACACTTAGCACAGCAAAGTGATGGGAAGAAAACCCTTTATCTGCCCCTTTGTCTGGTACAAACACTTCATTTGTGATGTGTTTGGAACAAAGTCTGGCTTGTTTCTCCCAGCACTCAAACATCCCATCCTGACAAAACTCAGGGTAACTAGGTAATTATAATTAACCCAAATTATTAGTGATCATAGTTTAGTTGGTAGCAGCTCAGTCAATCCATAATTTTAATGGCAGGTGCTGCTTCTTCACTCTCTTTGGTGAGAGCTGCCAAAGAGAGCCCTGGCAGCCACAGGAAAACCTCACAAAATCCCTCCTGGATTTAGGATCTCAGTTGGACTCCAGCTTCATTCTGATCACTGTTACTGTGGGCTGATGATGCATTTGAATTTACTTAAACAAGGTCTGTGAAAGAAAAGTTTAACACAAGGGCAGTGGGATCAGAATTTACCCTCTGCAAGAAAAGAGTTTTAACTAAATTCCCTGAAATGTTAGTATGACTCTCCAAATTTCTTCTGTACAACACCCAGGTGTGTGTGTAAATCTTGATTTTAGATACTCTGCTTATATAGCTCACAAAAAGAAACAAATCTGTTTCAGCATGTAATCATTCACACTTAAACAAAGCAAGCTGGATATCAAATATTGAGTTCTGGTAACAAGTGGCTCTCAATTCATCTGTTCCTTGAGAACTTAGATTGGTTGAATGAAATTGAATGAATTAAGTATCTCAGGACACTCTGGAGCAGACAAAAGAAACTCATGTCATCAGTAAAATTACCTCCAGGCAAATGTTTGCTTATCTTTAGTCAACATCTCCTTTCCAGTGCCCATAAAATCTTTGCTTCAAGAGAACAAAGACAACTCACAATCTTATAATGCATTTCTAAAACCTGGCCGAGGGTATTTCCATCTTCACAGTAGGACACATAATTATATTCTCCTTAGAACAGACTAATCTGAAACCAACTATTGCTAACTATTATCTGGTTATTGAAGCACAGAAAAAAAAAATCTCTTTTGAAGATATTACACTCAAATTTGCTTTGGGTAAAGATGTGCTCCCCAGCAGTGGAGGCAGCTCATCCCATTGCTCAGGTGACATCAGCCCCATGCTGCTGCTGGCAGAACCATCAATCAGCTCACATCACCTGATGGGCTGGGAGAGGGATGGCACTCAGAGAAATAAATAAAACTTGCCACACTTGCATAATAAATCAATACAAAGTTGTCTCCAGGAGTTCTTTAAGTAATTGCAACTACTCTAAGGTAAGATTTGGTTTTAAAAACGGGAGTAGGGGTTAACATTTAGTAATCATCACTAATATGATAAAAGGCTCCTATTACCAATGACTTAAGGACTTCTTCCCTGTAATTTTCAGTTTATGAGTATATAAATTGCTTTGTTATTTAGTGCAGGCTCCTTAAATCCTGAAGTCTTTATGCACTGGATGATAACAAATGGATCAGTTTTACCACTTCTAATAGTTCAGTAAATCATGGAGCAGCCTACCTTTCAGCAGAGCCATCACACAGGGCTTATCACAGCAAACCTATCAGCTGCTATTTCTGACTATAGATCTGACAAAACTAATTCATGCTCTGTCTTCTCCTCTCACTTGTTTTCTAACAAGGTGAGAACAGTTATAAGGTTCTATCAGTGTTTTGATTTGGTGAGGGACAGGCACATCCACAGTGTGTGCTGAGCACACTTCTCCTATTCTCAGAGCTGATGGCAGCCCCACTGTACAGCAGCCCTGCCTTGAAATAAGGTGGAAAATCTCCTCCTGTGCCACCTGAGCTCCTGGGAACAGCAGCAGAACCTATGAGGCTGGGCAGAGGCTTTTCTGATAGTGGGCAGCACCTCCAGATTTGCTCATAGTATCAGAGAAGGCTCTGCAGCCTGGTGGAGGTATTGCCCATGGACAAGTGACAGGCAGGACAAGTGACAAAGGAGGAGACACAGGGACAGGGTTTTAGGGAGGCACTGCAGGGGCAAGGAATGGAAAACTACAAAATTAATCCCGGCTATTCAGAGAGAAAAGGAGTTACATAAGAGGATTGAGATATCTACAAAAGCAGACAAAAAGCTGATGCTACAGGTGCTAATTACTGCCAGGGTGTGAGCAGTGCACAAGGACAGCCCTGAGTTAACTCCATTAACAAAACAGCTGAGTTGGGCATTTCTGAGACAATTGGTGGCTCGCTATTGCTGTCTCATTAAAGTTTTCTTTTTATACCACATCACAACTGCAGAGTGTACAACCCACACAGCTGCTGGGGTACTTCTTGCACAAGCAGTGGCTGTGTTTAACAATCAGGAACTCACACTTGACACACTGAATTCCCCAGCCAGGTACACGAAGTGATGGTCTGGCAGTGGCATCAGCCTGGAAACAACAACTGTCTTCAGCATCTTCATTCTCAAGGAAATCAGAGCCTGCTTGAGGAGCTCTAATGGCACCATCACATAGAGAAAAGGAAGCCGGGAGGCTGCTCTTTAATAAATCAATGCCTCTTTGGCTGCCTTCCAGACCACAAAAACACTTTGGGCATCTATGCCTGCCTTTCATTTTGTGACTTGTAGGACCCTCTCCATCATCTTGATGTCTGCAGATTTTCTCCATTACCTTTTTTTCTTTTTTTTGGCTCCTACCATGAGATTCGCAGAACACATGCCTTTAATAGGTCTCAGACTATGTTTTTCCAGAAACACTTGACATTTTCTGAAATCTGATATTTGTGTATTAAAGACAAATAAGTAGTGAGACAATAATTAAGGCTGCATCAGTGCTTTCCTTAAAAATGCAGCACGCTGTATGCACATGCATGGCCAAATGGTTCTGATTTTCAGAAGTGACCTCAAGTTATTTTGACATCACTTCAAAAATACTGGGAAATTTCTTTCCATCAGTCCAAACCCTGAGAGGCAACCAGGGCATGCCAAAAGACAAAATGAGATGAGGAGATGAGGAGTGCTTCCTGGCAGTCTGGCAGAGGGAATGTTGTCCTGGCATCTTGGAGCATCTGAGAATGGCTGTGAATGCAGCTGTCCCATGGTCTGTTCTTGTTCACTCTGGAAGCTTCAGAGCACCAAGACTCCTTTCTAGGATTTCTTAAACAGGACATGGCTGGCTTTGAAGAACAGGTGTTTCTAGAAGAAAGCTAAATGCAGCTCAACTCCAAAGGAGTTCTTGTAGTTGAGCAGCTGGTAAATGCACACAGCACTGCTCCAAGGAACGCCCTGGGACAGAAGATTGTGACAGCACCTGATAACCAGGTCACTGTACCACTTCTAATGTCCCTACATTGTAGGAATATTTTTTCCTGGTCTTAAAAAAAAATTTGGGTGCATCCAGCTTCTTGCAAAAGGTCAGATTCAGAATAATTTTCCCTTCATATTTCAAGCAGTACAAATCACGTCAGTGTTCTGCTTCTAGACCCACTTGCACAGCCACCACCAGGCAATCATCAAACCTGTGAGTACTTCCCATTCCCCCACTGCCCTCCAGTTCTATCAGAAATTCCTTCAGCAAACCAAAGCTGGATTGCCTGAATATTCATTCTCACAATTAAAAAGTTCACTTCTCACACAGTTCTTCTGCCTGAAATCAAAATACATCCCCTCCCCTTCCATGAGCTGCCAGTCCTTTCTGTTATTAAATTGATTGTACATTAGAGATGCTGTGTTTACCTCAGACACTCTCCATTAGGAGGGATCCAGCCTGTACACTAAATATTTAATTGATGTTCTGAGATGCTCTGAATCTATGTATTTTCTGTTTTCCTAGGGGGTTCATGGTTCACATCAGTTGGATACTCCTTTCCCAGCAACAAAATGCAAAGTTAACTATTTCCAACAGCAAATGCACAGGTACTGACACTGAGAAAAACAAAAAAAATTACACCCTGGTCTGAAAAGAGTGACATTCTGGAAATATAACCTCTGTCTCAAACCAAAATGTAGATTCCTCTGCTAGTACAGGCTGATAAGACTCTGTGCATGTGTGATGTCACAGACATCTTTTCATGAAAATCCTTTCTTTAGGATTTTTCCTCCTGAGAAGCTGAGAGTCCTCAGGAACAAAATGTAAACAATGATTATCTGCTGCTGTGGAATGCAACAGGTGGATTTTTGATTGGCCCATCTTGGATGTTTGTAATTAATGGCCAATCAAAGACCAGCTGGCTCGGACAGAGTCCAAGAAAGCTGCCTTTTGTTATCATTCTTTCTTTTCTATTCTATTCTTAGCTAGCCTTCTGAGGAGAACATTTTCTTCTATGCTTTTAGTATAGTTTTAATGTAATATATATCGTAAAATAATAAATCAATCCTTCTGTAACATGGAGTCAGATCCTCATCTCTTCCCTCATCCAGAGACCCCCGTGAACACGGTCACATGTGAAAGCTGAGATTTTTTTCTTTTCCCATCTCAGGAGGGAAATTCTCCAGCAGCATCCCAAGGAGTGGATGTTCCTCCCTTGCATCAGAGACAAATCCCCAGCACACCATCCTGCTGCAGCCCAGGGTCAGCGCTCGGCTCTGAAGCACCTCCCATGACAGAAGGTTGGTGGCACTTGGACTGAGCCTAAAAGAGCAGCAGCAAGGGGCAGAGCAAACCCTGCTGCTCTTGCTCTCAGGAAAGCACACCCCTGAGGAGCAGGGGCAGCCCCCTGGGCACAGAGATGTGACAGCCTGGACATCCCTTCCCTCTGGGACTGCATCAGGCTCAGCTGGGCTCCCCCCCAGAGGAAACTGCAAAATGCTGATCAAAGGCATCACAGCACTTACTGCTTTTCACTGAGTGAGACCTTGCTAAACCACAGCACCTTGGCAAACTGAGCCTTGCCAGTAAACAATATTGAAGCATTTCAAAAGATACTTTGATTTTTTTTTTTCTTTTCTTTTTAACATGAAATGTCACGTGCCAATATGACAAATCCCATTCAGAATGGGGTACCCTGCTCCCATTTAGTTGCTGTCTCCTAAGGACACCTTACACTCAGAGCACAGGGCTAACAAGCAGGGCTTGTTTTCCATCCTGACCTGCACTTCAAAGGAGGGAATTCTCCATGAGCGCGGCTTGTTAATGCAGTCCTTTACAGGCAGGGAGCTCTGGGCTGCAGGATCGGGTTGCACAAAGCCCATCTGGCCTCTCACAGGGGACATTTGGTGTTCTCCCCTGAGCCCTGAAGGAGGATGCTCTGTTCTGAGTGAGTCTCCACCTTCACTCACTGAATTAAAACTGAATTAAACCCTTCTGTGGAAATGCAAACACTGAGGTCAGGGAGCACCAGAACCTAATTAAACATACACTAAAGTTCTCTTTGCCTGATACACACCTGTTAAGACTATTTCTATGCTCCAAATTCCAACCCAGTTCCAAGAATTTTACATTCTTTCCTCCACCTGGCCAAGGGAAGGCACTCCCAGCAGGAACCTAAGCAGGTAAGAGCCTGAGTACCCACATAATGCATTTCAAGTGCATCAATACCATGCCTTAGTGCCAGCAGCACAGCAAAATAAACAGTGCAAGCAGTAGGGTGGGGTTTAGTTCAGAAAAACACACAGGAACATCAACCTGCTTTTGTTATTAACTGGAATAACATCAAAAATCTTTGTTTCAACTGAGTTTCCTCTAGCTTAGATTGCCACACTGATTGTAGTATGATTACAGATGCACGCTCACTGACCTTTTTTGTCTTTTTAATAACTTCAGTGTTTGCCAGCACTTTCAAAATAAAGCTTGGATGATTCTGAGTAAGACATGGAAATATATTTTCATTAATCAATTTGAAAAATGATTTTTTCTTCTCCTTTCAATTGTTTTTAAATAAAAACCAATGTTATTCACATCATTATATATTTGGTATCATATAAGCCACACAGTTCTCTAAAAATTGTAAAAGCCTGAGATGTAAATGCAAACCTAATACCATTATGCATTATTTTGGAGTCTCTAATACATTTTCAAAGAAATTATTGAAAAAAAAACCTCTTTAAAATTTTTGGCTCAGAATTATAATTTTAACATACTGAATAGAATATGGGAGACTAATATTTTTCAGTCATTAGATCTGGTTTTCAAACCAGAAGGAACTGCATGGCCATGCTATCACACCATGATTGCTCTGTTCTGATGTCAACATGTGAAAAAAAACCCCAAAATTTGTATACAAACAAGTTGAGAAAAGTTTTTCTATATTTTTAGCACTGATAATTATTCAATTTTTTTTACTATCTCTCAGTGTAAAATAGATACTCTGGTTACAAGATCATCATAACTGAAAGAAACCCTCACAATCCCACACTGGATTCCACATTTTCAGCTGAACACCTCTGGAAAGGTGCCCAGCACCCAAGACCTGCACTTTTCAAGAGCTTAGGAAAAATTAGATTAGTAAGTGAATTTACAGGGTTTTTTTTCCCCCCTAGATTTACAGCTGCTTGTTTGGGTTTTTTTTTAAAAAAAATCTGTGTTTAAAGGCGAAAAAGAATAGTAAAAAAATTACAGTACCAGACCTTTAATGTATTTTAGACTAATATCATCCAGGTAAACTTAAAAAAAATATAAAATCCTAATTTCAAATTAAATGATAGCTACAATTAGATTTTAAGTATGTGTATTAGTGGAAGACAGAGTGTAAACGAGGTATGAGAAAACATCCTGGAGTCGGGAGTCTAATAATTGAGCCAAAACTCAAAAAAATAAACTGCCTTTTCCAAGATCATGCTGCCAGGTTTTTCCTTGGGCAATGAGGCAATATCACATGAAGATTCCTGGGAGATTTCATTCAAAAAAAAAAAATGGGAAATGCCAGTTAGAGTGTCAAGAAAAAAAGAACAAGGAGGGAGTTAAATTATCAAAAGGCTGGGTTTGTTTTTTCCAGTGCCTACAGGTTTTAGATGCAAACGCATGAGCACAAATGTATGTGCCTGGAATTCTCAGTGAGGAGAATGTTTACAATACCTTTATGGCAAGTAGCAAACTGATGATTGGTTATCTGCATCACAGAAAGGACCTCACCATCGTTTGATCATGAAAAATTGTGGGAATAAAACAGGAGATTAATGCAATCTACCTTAAAATTCCCACGCTGTGTGTTAAGTAAAATAAAAGGTACACCAGATATCAAAGATATATCTGAACCATAAAGTATTTGGGGCAAAGGCAGTATCTTACTCCTTGCTTGTAAAGTGCCTGTAATTTATAGTGCTATATAAATGATTTTTAACAATGATGAAAACAGTTGTAGAAAGCAGTAGTTCAGAGGAGGGAAAAAAAAAAAAAAAAGAAAAAAGGAGAAATGAGCTGGTAGCATATGAAGCAATCTCCAGCACGTAGGGAAAACCAACCACAAGGTAATAAAACTATTCATTATGTGCTCTTTGGAGGGCAGCTGCTCTCAAGTACCAAAGTGACCTTGAGATGAACACCACTTCTTGCACTTTCAGTGTGGTACTCAAAGAGATCTTAACAATCCAAAGGCAGGGATAACGACTGCGTGAAAGAGAAATGGAAATGGAGCAGGTGAGCTCTGAGTGCATCTGTATTTTTGCCCATTACCTATGAATAACAGCCTGTGTGGCATTTGATTGCATGCTTGGGATACATCTGTAGCCACTCCTTCCCAGGAAGGGCTCAAATTTCTGATATTAGTGGAGCATAGAAAATGCCTGTGATCTGATGCACTTTGGTTTTATATCTCCCTCTCCCTAAGCCACACTGTCTGTAAAGAAAACAGAGGTGATCAAAGCTTCAAAACACACAACAGCACACAGATGTGGAGGAAAAACATCCCTGAAACAAGGTCAGCTTCTCCCAGGGGTGAGAAACAACAAAGATGCTAAAAATCAGCAGAGCAGTTTTGCCTTTCTCGACTTCCTGGCTCATAAAAGGGATCCACCAGATACCATGGCACAAATATGAAAATACCAGCTTGGGATTTATGCCATTTCCCATCAGTTTGTCCCCCAGTAGCTGCTGATGTTGGTGATTGCCTCAGGCAAGGGGCAGGACCTTGAACCTGGCTCCACCTCTCCAGACCCACACAGGGAAAAATGTGAAAATCTGGAAATTACATTTTTTTTCCTAAACCATTTTTTGCTGCAAGGCTTTGTGAAAAGAATAAAAATTAGTTGACTAAAGTGCTTTTAGAATTCTGTACTTCACTTCTCTTCCAACACCAAGTATAGCTCCTTCTTGAGCCCAGAACTTCAAGATGGCACAAAACAATTGTCAGCTTGATAAAATGTATATTTTTTGAGTTTGTGTGTTTTTATTTCTCTATCCCACTTCCTGGGGACTACATGGAGTTTTGTTTTTGGGATTTTGTACCATGAAAACCATTCCTGTTGAACACAAAGACTTGGTTTTCAGGACAATGTGGGATTTTGCTGCAGAATAGAACAGAGCACACTTGCAGTTCACTTATTCTCTCTATTAAAAATGTCAAGACTAAGAACAAATACAGACTACTAAGAACAAATACAGACTTCTAAAATCCTGACCTGTTCAAAACCAAGATTTCACTCTTTATCCAACAGTGCATGTCAACCACAAGTCAGAAGGATTGGATCCTGAACTGTATTTATATATATGTATAATACAAATACATACTAGTATGTATAATTTGCATATTAATAGTGATTCATGTATTTCTGTTTTTTTTTAAGGTGAATTTATTTTTCCTTATAATTTTGGTGCTTTGAAAATAAATTGGGAGCTCCTTAGAAAAGCATAATGGAATGTTTTTGTAGAGTACTACACCTGACAAGTAAAGTTTAGAAAGATTTCACAGAACAGAAAAAGACCATAAACATCAAAACAAGGATATGATAGCCATATTAAAATCAATATTCCTTCATTTTCTCTACTTGAAAGAATACTGGTTCAAGAAGTCACTGTGGCTTAGTGAATATTTGAACCTGTAATACCACATTGTTTGGGTTGTTCATGTAATTTTTTGGGGTTTTTTTTTCAGTTCTTTCCATATTTTCAATGCCCTTCCTGTTCCCTTTAAAACTCTTGTTGCTCAATCTGTTCTTTTATAAATGAGTAAATGAGAATAGAAATCCACCATGCAAGAAAGACCAAAAAGGGTGTTAAAAATATAACCCAGCTACCTGCAGCTGGAAAACTTTTCTTGGGTTTTCACTCTTTTCACCTAAGTGCAAAAGAAAAGTAAATAGTTCAGGCCAACAGCACTACCCATGCAAATCCACAAAACTCTCACCCAAGCCAGAAAGGCCTCATGGAAACACCCAGGGGGAAAAAAAAAAACAATACCAACCCAAAACTTGCAAAATAACCAAATCAACCAAGGAAAAAAAAAAAAAAAAACAAACAAAGAAAAAACAAACCCCAAACAAAACCCCAAAAAAAGAGAAAAAACCAAACCTACAAACCCTCCAAACTGCACTGTGAACTAGATAGCATTTCCCGCTAGAATTAGGTGTGACACTAAAGGGACCATGATCTTTGCCAGTCAGATTGCCTCAGCAAGAGCAGAGGTTGAAATAATAAGTCAGGATAGTATAAACACTGTTAAAGCTGTACACTCAAAGGTCTGGTTTCCGGATGATCAAAGAGAAACTACAAAAGCTGTGTGAAAAAAGAGCTCCCTCTCAACAAACACAAACTAAGCAAGAAAACCTTTCTTCTTTTCTAGGCCAGCATCCCTGCTCACAGCGAGTGCTCTGCAGCAGGAGCTGAGTGTCGGCACTGTGTGCACAAAGGCCGAACCAAAAGTTGCTGTGCTGAGTGCAGGAGCTGATCCCAAATCCAGACTGGGTCCAGGACTGGACATTGCTCATGTTTGTGCAGCGGGAGGAAGAGAGCACTGGGATATTGAATTTATTTTGGGTACTGTGTTGTCGCAGATATCTTTTTATGAAAATCCTTTTCTTGAGATTGTTTCTTCCTGAGAAGCTGAGAGGCCTCAAGAAACGAAATGTAAACAATGGTTATCTGCTGCTGTGGGATGCAACAGGTGCATCTGTGATTAGTCACAACTGCTTGTTTGTAATTAATGGCCAATTACAGCAGAGCTAACTCAGACAGAGTCTCTGAGGCAGCTGCCTTCGTTATAATTATTTTCTATTCTATTCTTAGCTTAGCCAGCCTTCTGAGATGAAACTTTTCCTTCTATTCTTTTAGTAGAGTTTTAATGTAATATATATCACAACATAATAAATCAAGCCTTCTGAAACAGAGTCAGATCCTCATCTCTTCCCTCACCCAAAGACCCCTGTGAACACCATTACACAGTGACAGCAGCCCTTACACTGTCCAAATATATTGCCTTCTGTCCTTTCATAAATTTACCACTTCCTGAACCTTCATTACCCCTAGTGAACTATTCCCTGTCCCTGATTTCTGTGTACAGATATGAGTTTAAACACACACTGAGGAGCTGCTGAATTCCATACAAAGTCACCCAAATCAGACAGGTACTTAGTGCAAGCTTTGCTTCTGCCTCACCAAAAATTCCTGTAGTCCTTCAGTTCCAGCAATTATGAAGCACCACACAGAGAAAATCCTTGACTGGGCAAAAATCAAAGTTGAATTCAAAAGAAAGTGGTGCTTGAACAGCAGAAAAGCCTCTGCCTGCTGTTTTCAGAGAGAGTTGCCAAAACACAACCAGGACAGGAATGGAAAGTTTTCTGAATAGCATTCCATCAAGAGCAGAGCCAGGACATTACCTAAAGGCCTCTCAACTATTCCTGAAAGAATTCAAAGAAGCCTGAAGTGAGTGGCACCACTATTGAACAAAGTGCAGCCAACGCTTTATTCTCTTGATCCAAGGGCCCCATTAGCAATCAGCATTTGAAGAGAACACAGTCCTTGTGGTGAGAGGCCATGGCACTTGAAACATGAACCTCAACAGTTTTCATTACCTTGCTATTGTCTTAAGTTGCAATAATATTAAGCAGCAAATTGGAGTTTTATAGAGTAACATTATGAGTTACTATAGTTGGGAAGGCTCCTAAAATTTAGCAGAACTGCCAAGCAAGACTGCAATTGAAATTTACATTTTTCTAGTTGCCTTTTTTTGGCACATGCTTATTTCAAGCTAAGTTAAAATTTAAATGAAATCACGTCCCTACAATTAACCTTTCTCCCCAGTCTTTTTTAGATCTCATTTCCAAGATTTTTTTTTTTTTCCCTGAGCTGTGATGTGTATTACTCTTTATGGAATGTCTGGGAATAGAGTTGGTAAGACACCGAGTGAGAATACTCCAAATTCATTGCATGTCAATGTGTGATACAAACGAGGAACCAAAAATACATCTCCTTATTGATTTCACCTACCTGTATCTCCAGCTACACCTACAGGGAGGATGAACATAAGAATAACTGCAAGTATATCTACAGGAACTACAGCAGGATCACTCTAAGCCACTTGTCTGGCACATAAAATGCAGCACATGCGAGTTCCTAAGGAAAGGATGAGCACAAACACACTGGGCTGAGCCACTTTTGTGGTTATCTCCCCTTTGAACCCCTTTTCCTTGAGGGACATGTAATATTTGGTAGTTCCAGATTACTCTTCCAGGCATAACACACATGGTCTACAAATGCAGACCAAGAGGTTTTCAGAGGAAAGGCAAAAAGTGACATTTTTATTACTGGTCAGAACCAGCTGTCCTGTTTTGCAGAAATGCTATGAATTACACGTTGCTCTCTGGTAACAAGACATCACTAACTCACACAAAAAGCTCATACCCATTTCCTTGCCTCCTGCCCAGTGTGGGAAGAGGTGGATGGAGAGCAGAGGTTCTTGGCCAGCCACCCGGTATGCACTGCCCTGCTATCACCCTGAATAATTTCAGAAAACCCTTGAGATGACATCTACTTAACAAACCACTTGCACTCTGATTCTCTTCTCTCCAGTTATTTGTTTGGTTTTTCTCAGCTCCAACTGATTAAAAAATTAGTGTCTATCACTGAATCACAGTGTAACTCCTTAGTGCATCAGAGGAACACTGGACACAAAAATGTCAATGGACTATTCCTAATCATTGGAGAAAGCTAATGCCACAACAATGAGCTTCAAAAACTTTATTTTAAAGAGTTTCTAAGAGCCCTCATCAATAAAACTGAGTCCATTAAAAACCTGATAAATTAATGCACTGGATAAAGACAGAAATAAAGCTAAGTACTGCAGGATCAGTATTTAGCTTAAAAATTTACTGCTTAAAAATTATGCTGGGCATCAATGCATTTGCTTCTGTTTTCTCTCTATCTGGTGTAACTTTGATACATTTTTTGTTGCATGTTGCACTTTATTTCATTTACCATATAAGAAACGAGACAAACAGAACAATAATGAATGCAAAACTTCTCTCTGTCTCCTTGAAAATTAGAACAGTATAAAAACATAAAAGTTGATATTAAATACAAGGTGACAGTAAGAGCCTGCCCTGCCTGTATTTCAGACCAGAGGAGGAACTCTGGCTGCATTTAATGCATCTTGATAATAAGCACATGTGAAAGAAGCTGTTAATTAGAGCAACAACTGGGTCACTTGGAATTTCACATCAAGGAAGCTAATCACACCATTTACCATTAGACCTCATTGGTATTCACAGGAACATTTATAAAGCCTCCCAACATTCGAGTTTAAAATTGCTCTCTGCCCACCTTGGAGAGCTCATCTGGACCGAAAGCCTTCTCTTCTACGGCACAACCCATGGAGCTCATTTTAAACAGTTAGACTGAATTAATCACACAAAATAATAAATGATGAGTTGAAGGTCGGGTAAAGCTCTGTAAGCTTTAAGTTAGCCTGTCCTTAGCTATGATAAGAAAGTCCCACCCCAGGTTCAAGTCAGAGCAGCAAGGAAGGTTCAGTGGGAACAGCACACAGACTTCTGAGCTGGCACTGCCCTTATTTATAGCTTTATGTTCTCCAAATAATCTCTGCTGAGGGCTCATATCCCAGTTTTCTTCACAGCCTTAAATAACCTGGACCATGCGTGTTTCAAAGTCTGTTTTTCAGACTGAAATACAAGCAGAAAAGCACTTTTAAATGATTCTGAGCAAGCTGTGAGCTCTGTGCCTTTACAGGTAATTTCTAATGCATCAGGATGCCAACCACACACAGGCACTCGTGAGCAGCAAGGGGCAACAGGACAGTGAGAGGAGGAGAGGCTGTGACTGTCCAAAAAGAGATTTATAAACAGGACTGAATAACACAAAATACAACGGAGGGGAGTAAAGAGCATCATTATTTTCTTTAAAGGAAACACTGATGAAGTGCAGTGTGTGCAGGGAGGTGGGGAGAGCAATACTGATGAGTCAATTTGCCTTTAAAAATACGCTTTCTTTCTTTTTTAGTGTAACTTGATTTAGTGACACCAGATTAGAAAGCAAAAGGACATTAAGAAACATGAAAATAATTATTGTTCAAGGCAGGACATTGTAATGAAAATCACTGCCAAGAGAAAGTAAAACTTGAAAAATTGCACTGATGCTTTTTTATTTTAAATCAAATGGAAATGCACCAAAGTTAGATTATGTTATTCTTCCAAATAGAATATAAAGACCACAACCAGCCTTGATAGAGATAAAACTCTCATAGTTTTTGCATACTTTCTCATTTAAATCATTCAGGTAAAGACATTCATGTTTACCTGGGGACTGTACCAGGTTGGCAGGGCAAATAAGTTACACACTTGTGGTTGTTGTGAAGTTCAAATATTGAGTAGAAAAGGGTTAAAATGCACAGCCTTCCTTAATTATTAGGATTATCATTCATTATAAATATAATGTATAATGGCCAGAGGCTCTAATATTAATGAGTTTCATGACTCTAAATGCCTTATTCCAGAATAGTGACATGCTGCTTTGCATTTAGAATTTACTGAAAAAGGTAAGAGGCGAAAAACATCTAAGGAAATTATTTTAGTCAGACTTGGATATTTCTTTCTATAGCCGTACAATTGATGCCTTAAGTTTCAGCTTTCATATTTTCCAGATTTTGTACTGCCTTAGTGTGTGACTCTGAACTTCATTTAAAGTGTCAGCAAGTTCTCCGTGCAGATCAGTCACGCAAAACAATCCTTTTCCAGGCCCAGAACCAAGGACACCACTTGAGGAGAGCAGTCTGGGAGGGTGGGACTGCATAACCTGGACAATGAATCCCAATATGGAAATGGACCAAAGCTTATAAAAGTGGGAAAACTCAGAGTCCATCTTGGGCAGAGCCACAGCCAGGCCCTTGCACTGCCCAAGGTGTGTCCTCTGAAGGCCTTTAATAAATCCCTACTTTATTCCTTTAACTCTGTCTAGCCTCTCTTCTAGGCAGCCTCTCAAGGCATCATAATGACTAATTATAAATAAACAAATAGATATTTATTTACACTATTTTGCTTTTTATAAGCCTAGCTTTTGAAACCTTTTTTATGGCTTTAGACTAAGGAATTACTAGAGAACCATAAAAGAAGAGGGGCAGACACTTTCATCTTAGACTTAGCAAGGAAGTGGGAGATATTCTATATTTTTTTATTGTATTATTAGATGACCTAACAATAATCTGGTTGACTTGGTTTAACAAACAGCAGGATGTAGGAATTTGGTTGTTTTAATCCTGTTTCCTTGTTCTATTTCAATTCTTTCAGCTGGGACGAAGCACCACTTTTTGTGAAGGGACTGCCTCACATCCATGTACTCATGGCAGGTCACAAACCCCAAAAGAAAATACTGCAGGCCTGCAAAACCTGATTCAGGCCACGAAACATTTCTTTAACAGCACTGCTCGGTTAGGGAGCCAACCTGAAAGTGGCAGAATGGTCAAGTGACATCCTCATAGAGCTCAAAGTGCAACATGTCCACACACAGCACATTCAAATTTCAGTGTGACAGATAAGCTGTGAAAGCCACTGGTGATCTCTGAGACAGGAGCAGAATTTACACCAGAAACAGTGTTTAGTGCAACAGGAACATCAGAGGAGTTGTGGACGAAGATGTAGCTAAATTTAGTAGGTTACAGACATGGTTTTGTCTTTAGGTGTCGCATTTTGCTATGCCACAGAGGCATCCCAAGCACTGAGCTCATTGTTGGACATAAATGTGTAATACTGAAACAGAAAGACACATGAAAGTTTCACTGCACCACCTCTTATCCACTGCAAAACAGAGCTCGTTGCCTCCTCAAGTTATATTTTAAAACAATATTTTCCTTCATTCAAGGCAGAAAATGAAAACAATAAAAAGAAATGAACACTTTCTTTGTTCTCAAGGCACTGCTACCTCTTGGAAAGCTTGTCCTTCAGGTACTATTGCAATATTTTAGCTCTGACAGCTGCTCTGTTGAGACATGAGTGCTGATAAAACAAAGCTTTGTCACTCCAGCTCCAGCACAATGCAATGCAGTCACATGGCAGCCCGGAAAGAATTGAGGACAATATGTGATGCATTGTTCTTGCATAACTTGTTTACCAAAAATCCCATTCCAAGTGTGCTGAGGACCAGCTGAAGCATCTAGATATGTTGATGGAGTTCATCTAAAGAATGGCTGGATGAGCAAGAACACTGCACAATGTACTTTAAGACAAGTATATTCTTTATACTTGCAAGTCATGCAGGCACTGCTGATGCTTAGTAAACAGCAAACAAATAAAAAGCTGCTTTTTCTATTTCCAACAATTTTTTGTTGTATAGATTTTGTTTGTATGGAAACTTACCCTTCCTTCAGGCCTGCCTCTCCCTCTCTACTTGCATGTGGGATTTCAAGTAAATACTCAGCATGTGCTATCAATAAATGTAGGTCTATTAAGCAACACTCAGATGACCAAAAAGCTTTTGGTTGGTTGGGTTTTTGTGGTTTTGTTTTTTTTCTTTTGTTAATGAAGGCTCTTCTACTTTCCCAAACAAATACTAGAATGAATCAAGAAATATTGCAATGGAAAAGCATCTTCAGGGATCTGTAGCATTTAAAGGCAACAGAGACTAAAAGCTGTTTAACACAGTGACTCTAACACAGGAAAAGGGGAAAACGGAGGGGTCAGCAGCCTGGGCTCAGCAATTCCATCCCCTTCCAGATGCTACCAAACCAACAGACACTGAAATAACAGCTCCTCACAGCCCTGCCACTGGCTCCTCTCTGAAATTACACAGTATAAAATCACAGGATAAACTCTTCTTGCTGGAAACTGTCTGAGTGGAGCTTGGGCAGCTCAGTGACCTTGGGCACTGCTGGAGCTGCACAGGAGGAGCTCACTCAGTGTCAGGGGTCCCACGAAAAGGCAAAGATTTTACTGAGGATTTTTACTGCCAAATCTCACCACATTACACAAAGAAAATGCCCTGCATCTATCTATCTAGCTCCTTTACACTGAAAGATGTACAATATTTACCAACAAGCAACAAATGAACTAAATATGTCCTTCTTAAATTAAGTAACTCATTTGTCAATAGCACAGACTAAATTCTGCTTATGTTTTAAAGAAACAGAACATTTTGCAAATCATTGCACTTACCCTTAGCTGTTCTCTTTCACAACTCATCTGTTGTTTTGAACTCTATAAGGGAAGAAAAAAAAAAGCCAAAATAACTTTGAAAGCATAACATTCTTGCCACAACAAAGCTGCTAATCTATCTGTCTCACACATATAAATATTGGAAATGCAGCCATTTATCTAAAGATAATATTGTCCTGTGCATCCACACAGAACCATTATTACAAAAATTATATTTTAAAACTTATATTTTAAATGAAATTAACACCAGAACTCACAACAAAACTGAAGTAAAAAAGAATCTTGTTTAGATTTTAAACGCCTGATTGGCAGTCCAGCTCAGGAAGAAGCTTTCCTCCTGTTTGTGTCCTACCACAAGTCTGTTGGATTTGTGAATATCCCACTGATTCTGTATGTGATAAATTCACAGCACAGCTCAGGAATAAAGATACAGAACCTTCAAATAAGTGATAAAACACTTTCCCATGAAAACATCCAGCTCTAATCCAGTGTAAAAGTCACTCTGAAGATTATTTGATACCATAGCATATATATATATATATATATATATTTTTTTTTTTCCATGCTGCTCTTTGTGCTCTGCCAGATGTACAAGGAACTCTGCTCAGGGTGTGAGAGGGGCTGGCTGGGCAGGAGCTCACTCCCTGTGACAGCAAACACTGGACAGTGGCAGCACAGCTTGGGACACCCCAACTCTGCCAGAAGGAAAAGGCTCCCCCAGGGAGAGCTCTGGAACAAAAAAATACCCTGAAATAACCATTCCCAGCCTATTTCCCAGCTCCCAGGTGTGTAACTCAGCCATGCACCAGCACCTCTGGAACCAAACTTTCAAAGCTTTGCCCAGGAAGGCACTCGGGTGTTCATCTGTCCATGTGGACAGAGGGGTTTTGTGTCTGGTTGGGTTTGGCTTTGGTTTCCCTAAAAATTAGTTTTAGAATAGTTTTAGACTCATTAGGGAGCATTAGCCTTGAAATTGTCATCACTGACATTTTCATTAATTAGCCTTGAAAGTGTCATCACTGTCAGTTCTGTCATTAGTATAGATGGCAAACAATCCATAAAACACGAAATTGGATGCAGTGTTTCTGAGGATATCTTCAAAGGTTTGGAATACACTTATCACTACTTTGTACATAGTTAAAACACCAATCAATACCCATTTGTATAAGATATTTTTACTCTCTAGTGATAATGAAAATGGCAACTTCTCAAAGTTAGGTTACTACAAACAAAATAAAACTGCCTGCTTTTCAGCACAGGAGTAGTCCTAAAAAGTACATTACAGGCTTAACCTTCTACTTGTACAGCAGAATTTTACAAGAGTCTCTGTATGAAAACACAAACCTAACAGAAACAAATGCTCTTTGAAGTTCCCAGCAGGGAGTAACAAGTACAGGAATTCAGCATAAGTCTAATTACAATTCCCCTAAGGAGTCAAATTAAGTAAAGCTGAAGTAACTGCCATTTGCAGATTAACAATTCCACTTTTCAAAGTTCATGACTTTACACCATTTATGAGTCACTTTAAGGTTATATTAGTCCACATTGTAAGGGTGCTTGCATAAGTTTCAAGAGTTAATTTCAAATTTGAATTCCACATGAACCTCTTTACTTTGATTCAAAATAAATAGAAAGGAATATTTCAGTTGGAAGGGACCTGCAGTGATTACCTGGTCAAAGTTAGAAATGAGTTTGGGTGGTTTTTTTCAGGGTCTTTTTTAATTATTTAGGTTTTCTCTGTTAAGAGGTTTTAACCTCTGATGGTGGGATGGAGGGAGGAAATGCAAGAAAGGTGAAATTTCTAAGGTAACAAGAAAAAGTGTATCAAATACTCAGAGAGGAACAAATATAGTTATTGACTATTTAAGCAGATAGTTTATTTTTAGTTAGCAGCTATTTGCTACTGTAATTTGAAACATAAAATACCTAACATCTCAGATATCAGAAAAAAGAGAGGCAAAGAATAAGTGAATAAGAAGATGATCACATCTTAACATCCAACTACTCTTCCATATCTGGCAGCACAACCAACAGAAGAAAACCATCAATTCACTTTAAACCAACAGCTTTCATATGGATGAGTGAGAACACCATATTAAATTATTATTTGATTCAACCACCTGCATGATGCTCACTTTACTCTGAAAGGTAAAAAACAACCGGGGGATGGGACACACCAATTCCTTTGGTTCAAAGTTGAGCCAATGGTTGTTTCCAAACTGTGTTTCATCTACAACACAAAAATCCATTTCAGAGCTGGCTTCCCTCAAAGTGAACATCCACCCAGACAGCTCCCTCATCACCCTTCATCTTAGGAACTTTCCAGAAAAAAAAGCATCAAGGCTTAGTGATAAGGCATTATTAGGATGAGATTAAAGGGGAAAAAAACAAACAAACCAAATTTACCTTAATGAAACAAACAAAAAAATTTTCATAGTTTAAACACAGATGCCATCTGCCTGTCTGGCCCTCTATTTGTCAGATCAAGTTTATTGAAATACATCTGGGAAAGGCTCATTTGAACACGAGCAGCTCCCTGAGCCTTTCACCAGTGCCAAATTTGCTCTCTCATTTTGTCTTTTTTGTTATCTGTGCCAGTTTAAGAGAAACATCCTGGCAGTACTGAGCACTTAAGGGAAAACATAAATAATGCATTTACAATATGTAAACCTGTACAGATTAATGAGAAAAACTGAAAGCCATAACATATTTAATTAATGATCAAGAGAGCCTAGAAGCAAACCTTGTGCACATCCTGCAATTTTAAATACATTGCTTCTCAATCCTAAATTTACTTTGTTAGGGCTTTGGATTCAACCATATGCAATTAACTATTTCTTTATTTTAGTATAAGACTGGTCAGTATATTGAGTGCCATTGTGTCAAGCTCTCACATATTATGAGTTCAGTGGAAGAATGCCTAAAAGATTCATTCACTTTAAAAGATTTTATCAAAGAAAAATTTTGAAAAACTACAGGCTCCTTTATAGGACTAAAATTAATAGCAGTTTTAAAGACACTTGTGCTGTCAGGCTCCATCATTTTAAACCAAAAAAGACCCTTTGGAAATACTGTGCAACCTGCTGGTGTCAATCCCCAGTGAGTTCAGGACTAGAATGGGGAAAT
This sequence comes from Ammospiza caudacuta, assembly GCF_027887145.1. Lineage (NCBI taxonomy): Eukaryota > Metazoa > Chordata > Aves > Passeriformes > Passerellidae > Ammospiza > Ammospiza caudacuta. The sequence continues at coordinate 5,243,770 of NC_080609.1, read as the reverse complement.
CTGGTTTGGTTTCTTTAAGTAACAGAAACAGGTGGGAGACTGAATATCTGTTAAATATATTTATCATTTATCCACTCTTCATACAGACACACAGGCCATGAGGAAAATGGAATCCATGAATGGACAGATTGAGAGAACAACAGCATTACTGCAGGTGTTCAGGAATACCAACAGTCCAGGGAAGGGTTTTTTGCTGTCAAATTTGTAAAGTGCCATTTTAAAGAGAGGTTTAGATGATTGGGGAAAGAGAACAGGAGGGTAATAAGGTTATTTACAGAAAGTATCTGCTTAAATGTTAAAGAACATTTCTGTAGCAGTTCAACATTCCCAAGTATTGGTTTTACATTTTCAAATTCAAAATGTTTTCAGGATTGAGGTTATTTGAAACAGAGCACAGTCCACTGGCTGAAAAAATAATAGGTGAACATCTAACGTCTTTTGTCTTCTAGATATTTTACCATAACTAAACCCTGGTTAATGAAAGGCCCCCTGATATTGCTGCCTTTCTTTCTACGCCTCAAAAAGGACAGTCCAGGATGATTACTAGAATTTCAACAATATATTTGTTTTTATTATTACAGTCAGTACCGACAGAGGAACTGTGGAGCTTGAGATTCAGGTGAGCAAGAGCAGAGTCACAGAGCCTTTACCCGGACCCACCACCCAGTTGGTGACTGCTCACCCTCTGATTGAGAAATCATCTCTCCTCACTCATACACAGATTAACCAGCTGAAATCAAAGCACAGATTGTCCTCTCACAGTTGTGTTTCACCAGGCACTGTGAGACAGTCCACACCATTTCCTACTGTCTGCAAAATCCATCTGCCAGTGCTTTCTCTCACTAGACACTCCTCTGACTGGAAAATTCTTCTGTCAAAAATTAAATTCTTGGTTTGTTCCTTGCCATGTTACACAAAAAAGGCTGTGCTACACAGGGACACACACCATGCACTGCTGTATTCCATTTGGAAACAGTCACTTCACTGCATCTTTTTCTCACTTATTAGTGTTCATTATCTCATCGCCCCACAGTATTCAAGAGAAATAATACTCCAAGTTATTTAATATGTGGGAAAAGCACGGGCGTGTATATAAATGTATAAATAATATTGTGTATTAATCTAAAACTGCCTCTCAGTACTACATATGAAACCCCAAAACACAAGTGAAGAAACAACATCCATCCCCAAGAGCTCACAAAGGCACAAAGCAGAGCCCAAGGTGCTCAAACACAGAGGACTCATTAAAAATACCAGTAATTGCATAAATATACAGGATGAAATCAACTGGAAATGGGGATTTCAGAGCCTTTGGTAGCCACAGCAACATCTAGAAGCTTTCAAACATAACATGAGTATTTCTACCTCAACGAGTAACTGGGATTATCCTTTTCCACTACAAGGCGCCTTATTTTTTATGGACAGGTCTCTTGAAACCCCCAAATGTTGAGGACAGCCTGACGAGGTGATAATGTGCTGACAACCCACAGACTTTGTGTTCCATTGCGTTTCTAACACAAAGGGGTACAGAAAGCAGATACCTGTTAGAGTATTAGGAATATATTGCAGGTATAAAGAACATCAATGAGAACATGCCTCTCTCTTACCCCTGGTGGGGACCATGTGATAAAACTGCCTGATTTAAGGGGGTTGATTTGCCAGACAGGAACCTCAGGAACCTGAAAGGGGTACAGAATGCATATGTCTGTGCATATGCAAATCCTCACCAGAACAGAGGGCTTTGGGTTTCTCTTGGCTAGGTATGCGCGTTTGCACGCACAGAATTTTAATTTCCTGGGGTTTTATTACCACCATCAGTTACTGTGCTCCAGCAGAGGCTGGAGGGACTGATTTATTCTCCAGTGCCCTTGGCTGGGTATTGTATATCGACTGGTGCTGCTGTCATAAATATATTTGGGTGAAGAACTGTCTCCCATTCCGTGGGTAATACTAAGCAGAGTTAAGGTTTCAAGTGTCACATACAAGTGGGTTTATTTCTACTGGAAGAAACAGGCAATTATTATGGCCCATTGAGCTCAGATTAAGCATTTCCATCAAAAAAAAGAAAAAGAGCCTAGTGCTACAATCCTTGTAAAGCTGTAAATGCAAATGGGGACCATCTCATCATCCATAAAAAATAATCTATAGTTTTATAGGCTTTTCTCGCTCTCCTTTTCTTTTTGCCCTCAGATCAGCAACATATTCCAAACAGGATCATTTTATTGAGACAAGGAAAAGTAGAAAATCTCCAAAAATAAAAGAGAAACACTTTTAAAGATTTTTACATTAGAACAGTTTGTAGGCAATTATCTTCTTTTGCAAAATGGCTCCTTTAACCAGCTGAGAACCCTAAAGTCCAATTTTCACCTTTTCTTAGCTGCAGGATAAGATGTGTTTCTTCATCAAGATTTTCTATATTGCTTGAATATCACAGTTACCTAAAACAGGGGATCTGGGTTTTGCTTCTTTTTAATTTTTTCTTTAATTTTTGGTTTCTTTGTATTTTAACAGCCTGAGTTGTATGCCCAAAGCATGCTGCAGATCACAGAGACAGAGATGTGACCAAACTTGCCTCTGGCTCCCTGAAAGTATCCAACGAAACTTGAGGTGCTGCAGAATAGCCTGGAAGTTCCTTTTCCAACATCCCCTGAGCAAAATCCCTGCAGGGTGGCACAAGAGCAGCCAGGACTGCAGCTCTCCCCGTGCTCACATCCTGTCACACACTTCATTCCCTGCTTTCAAACACAGTTTGGGAGCTGTGGGTCTTTGCCATGACCTTGTGGAAGGTTTGGTGCTGACCAGGACAGTGTTGGGTTTAATTTGGATCTGTGGATGGCTAACACTTGGACATTAATGCTCTGGAAATTACCTTACACAGGACTTTTATATAAATTCAGAAAATTACCTTGAAGAAAATATCTTTTAAAATTACCAGTCCAGAGAAACACTTCTGTGGGAAAGCCTCAAGATGAAATTCTGGATGTGTGCACTGCATGAAGCAATCCCATGAGAAACTTGATCTATGGTTAGCATTCAGATATAAACTCCTTTTACACATAAAGGACTGGCCACAGCGCATTTAATTTCCCTGCATAGCACAGAAAATATTACACAGAATAATCAGGAGGCAATGCAGTACAAAAAATAAATGGATACTATGAAAAACATAATTAAAAATACTGTGATGTTAAAGCAGCAAGCAGTATAGAATTAAAGTCTGTTATTTTGCAATGCAAACAGGCCCAAACCAAGCCTGGCATATTACAGGTATTACCCTACTCACTGCAGCACAAACAATTCCAGTTTCATAAGCATATTGTTCTCACAAGAATTTGCTCTTGTAAAATCCTGCACCTTTGGGGAAAAGGGTTTTAAGTTGCTTTCCTTAAAGACTGCAGCAAAAAAATTGCAGATAATGGTATGAATACCAATTAAGTGATAAACTCTGAAGCTAGTGTAAATACAGAATGAAGAAATTGGAGATACTAATTAGTATCTGAGTATAGGTACTGCTGAATTCTGAGGGTCTGTATCACCCAAACAAGGCAATAAATCTGATATGCTGCATAATAGGTTTTCTGAAGTAAACATCAGACAGAGATGACAACTAAAAACTATAGGCCAAGAATGTATGGTAAAATTAAAACAGGGTTTAAGTAAAAAAAACCCACTTGACATAGAATTTTTTTCTAGACAATTGCTACCAGCCTATTAAGGTGGCAGCTATTCCAGCTGCAGGTAACAACTCAGAAAAACCCTTCAAGGCAAAGGAGAGAACAACAGCCTGACAATGAGGATATCACTGGAGACAGGCATGGATTTCCAGACAATTACAAAGCCAGCTTTGTTACAAATTGCTCCTACAGACACGGCCTGGTGCTATCAGCAAACATCTGCAAACCTCCTCACTGTGCCCGTGTGCTGATAAAAATAAGCCAAATTCTCACAGTCACCCATGCTTGACAAATCACAAAAAACCCAAAACACAGCTTTTATCTGGCAGATCCACATTATTGGCTGGAGAGGTCATTACAGAAGGAACTGGTCTGAGAAAGCAGATATTGCCAGGTCAGCAAGAAGCCAATGAACTGACAGATATCCAGGCTTTCATTTGTGCTCTTTCACAGAGCTGCTCTTTTTCCAATTAAAACATTAATCTTCAGTGTCATAAAGTGATAGACTGTGTGTGTATGGGTGTGTTTATATATGTAAAACATTCAATATTATCATTAAATTATATTATCATAACTTATATATTATAATATCTTATATTTTATATATTATATACTATATATTATCATATAGTATAATATATCATAATATATATTATATTATAATATATTATAACATATATAATTATATTATATTATAATTGTTTTATATGAAGTGATCCAAAGCCTACTAAATGGTCATTCTGCAGTATTAACCTCATAGATCAACCATGAGCAAATTGATCTGCAAAACTTACTTTATTCATGGGAAGATTAGAAAAGGAAAACCTTAGAATGTTTAATATTAACAATTATTTCTATTCTAGGATTGCTTGTAAACTGATAGATAATTAATAGCATCCTATTATTGTGTAATTTAGTTGGTTAATCAAGCTATTGATTTTTTTTCTTTTGTTTTTGGTTTGGGTTTTGTTTCTTTATAGACACAGCCATATACTTTATATATATAATTTTTTTGTCAGTAAAATTCGAATGCAAAAAAGAGGTGAAGACTATGAAGTGCATTAAAATTACAGTCTGTTCTCATCTATCACTCTACCTAAAAGTTGACATTTTGGTGGATAACTTCATTACTTATGGAACACATACGTGCTGCTTATCTTTAGCTCTTGGGAGAGAATTTCAAGGATGTGAATGCAAGATGAAAGTTGGTCATTAGTACCCACACACACTTTCAATAGGACAATAGGGGTAATTTAAGGCATTAATAACACGTAGATACCTTTCTGTTTTGTACTGGAAATGCAGTGCCAGGTTCTGTGCTTGCACAGAAATCAGAACACAAGTGTTGTGCTCTTTGCAACACTTATCAGGGTTTTTTTTGCTATGAATCTTTTGAGAGAAGCAGAGGTTGCCTTTGCTGCACTAATTTATCAAGTTGTGGGCTCTGCAGGTGAGATTCTTTCCCTGGAGCACAGCAAGGATGTGTAGGAATTATGCTTTTGTGAAGTTTAGAGAGAGAACTTCACACCCTGTGTGTGATGCTCAGTAAATACACCCAAAATCAGGACTGTGTTTTCTTGGGTTTCAAATCAATTTGTCCCAGAGGGTAAAACCTGTCTGTGCCCCAGCACTGGGGCTTTTCTCACCCTCACAGCACCTGGCTCTGCATCAGGGCTCACCCCCTCTCCATCCCACAGCTCCTCTGGCCATTTCTGTGCATGCAAGAAGCTTGAATCAGCAGAAAGAGGAGGCAGGAATTTAATGAGCTCTAGGACCAAGCCTGCCATAAGGAGATTTTTACATAATTTTTTACAACTCAGGTAATGTTCCTCAGCGGACCTGTGGGTTGTACAAGCAGGCAGAATGTTTGGCGCTCAGAGCCACAAACCCATCTCTTTGGAAAGCTGTTGATGCTCGCTCGTAGGCCATGTAAAAAACCCTGCTTTGGTTCTGATTTGTACTGTAAATCTCACTTCCCAGAGGCAGCACTTTGCCCTTGCTTACAGCAACAGAATTGAAGAGGAACTCTACTGCAATGAGTAGCTTAGAGTTAGTGATTTAAAGAAGAGTAAAACTCTTCTGGCAGTCATCTGAAGAATAAATCCTGTTCCTTGCATTTACAAAATTGCTCATAGATTCTCTGTGTCTCAGAGCATTCCAGAGATGTGGCATGGCAGTGCAAATGCTCCTGTTGCTTGCACCCAAGGATCATTATGTAACAACTTGCAAGAGGTTTCCAGGTTCATGATACCAGTAAGAAATCACAGATGTCATTTTGGACTAGATGACCTTTAAACTTCCCCTACAACCCAATGTATTCTATGATTCTAAATAAGCAATACAAGCAAAACACTGATGCCTTAAGATTTTAGCTTTTATATTTTTAAAATCCCATACTGCATTAGTGCATTACACTGAACTCCATATAAAGTGTAGTTAGCTGTCTTGACATTTTGGTCAGACAAAACAATCCCTCTGGGATTGCTGGATCCAAGGACACACCACAGCTCAGGCCCTGAAGTATAAACAAAAATGAGTTGGGGGGAGTGAACTGGGGGTGAATGCCTTCATTAGCTGAGGCTGTAATTGGAGGATTAAGCCCTGATGTGTCAATGGACCAAACTTATCATTGTGTGAAAAACTCGTGGCCATCATCCATCCTGGGTGCAGCCTCTGGGAGGCTTTGACTGCCTAAGGTTTATCTATTGAAGGCCTTTAGTAAATAACCACTTTTATTCTCTTAGTCTTGTCTAGCCTCTCTTCTAGGCAGTCACTCCTAGGCATCAGCACAGGCCATGCAGTGTGAGCAGCCACTGCTCTTAGGCAGCACTGCTGCCCAGGGTTGAGCACACATGGACAGAGCTGCCCCTCACACTGCCCCACATCAGAGCTGCACAGCTGGGATTTACACCTTCACTGACAGCCACACACTGAGCTCAAGTGACTCTGCGTCACTGACGCATTTCCTGAAAAATACCTTTGCCAGGATTTTTCTCCTGAGAAGCTGAGAGGCTTCAGAAATGAAATGTAAGCAATAATTATCTGATTGCTTGGAATGTGGTCTGGAGGTTGCTTACCAACAGGAGCATCTTTGATTGGCCCCATGTGAATTGTTTTTACTTGATGACCAATCGTGTCCCAGCTGTGTTGGGACTCTGGTCAGTCACAGGTTTTATGTTATTCATTCCTTTCTAGCCTTCTCATGTCTCCTTTCTCTTTTCTTTAGTACAGTTTTACTATAGCATTTTCTTATAATATAAAATCATCAACATGGAGTCAAGGTTCTCATCTCTTCCCTCGTCCTCAAACACCACCACAACTCTGCACACTCTTGCTCAACGTAGAAGCTGCACCTTGAAGCAATTGCTTTCTGAATGGCCCAAATTCTTTTCCTTCCTGGGGAGATGGACCTTTCATACCCTGGCAGTGTTTAACTGACCTCCCCATTCGCCCATGAGCAGTGAAACAGCTCGTGACAAAGCCAAATTTTCTTGGAGTCTGCAGCATTGGCATGTTGAAAGTATTTTATTCTGCACAATAACCACAGCCAATAACTGCCCAGGGAAGGAAGGGCAGAGTACCTTAATCTCCTCTCCTAAACAGCTTAACTAACTATAGGAGATGCAGTGCCTGGCATTCAATAACTACTCAGTGCTTTGACTTGTTCCAGGAATGCATTACAGAGACTGTCAATAAACTTTAATTAGCAATATATTTTTAGTGGCACTGCTACAGCTTGCTGCAATGAAACATTTCTCCCAAGAATTTCTAAAGCTTTCCTAAAAGAAGCCTTGACACTTAATAATGAAAGACATTTAGAGATTGTCATATAACAGCATCCATTAGGGCACTGTATACTTCTCACTCAGAAGTGGTAAGGTTACCTTGAACATGTAACTACCATTTAAAGTAGTATTTACCTTTCTGTTAAGAAAATGAGCAATCATAGGAAAAAATCAGGTGCAGCTGACAAAGTTAAACACTTTGTTTCACCTTCTAATGAGACCACAGCAGTAGCCTTACTGCCCTAAAAATAGCAAAGGAGAGGGAAACATTTAAAACTTGTGTATGTGTGTGCACCTGCATGCACAGACAGGCTCATTTTGCAAACGAAATGTCATGTTCTTCAATGACCTCCAGGATAACAAGCTTGAAATTGTAACTTTAAAACTGTAGAGTGTCTATAGCTTTTGAAAGAATTGCAATGGAACATTGCATGCCATCCTCATGCATCAAAGTGCTGCTCCCAACAGCTCCAGAAAACTTTGTGATGAGCTGTGATGAGGTGAGGTAAACTCTGACCTGAAACCCAGTCCCTTGAGAAGGCAGAGAGAAATCTTTTACTGTATAAACATGAAAGATCTAAACATCACCTCCTTTTGCAATAAATATAGCCCCTTTTCTTCACATGACTATACTTATCTTCACATTTCTGCCACACCTTGGCCCAGATTGAAAGTCATCAAGGACAAAGAATCCATCTACAAGTTTTACAAGTTTTGTCACATTTATCTACAGCTCTACATACAATAGAGATGGAGAGGGCGAGAGAGAAGCATCTCTTCTACCTGCATGTGTGTTTCCATTACAGGAGGGAACAAACCAAACCGTGGCATTAATGACTCATTCCAGCATCAGAGTGCTCATGATCAATATAATAACTGCACACACCATCCAGAAGGAACATTTCACCTTCATTTGCATGCAGGTAACACTCCCAGTCAGGTGCCCAGCCTGTGTGTTCAATACACCACAGCTGTAGCCTCAAGCAAGGTGTAATTTACGCTCTGCTTTTCATTCATTTCATCTCCAGTGTTTGGAACAGTCGCTTGCTGCTTTTACACCCGAATTTCTAGAACTTCCTACACTCAACTTTGCAATGAGATAAACGTGCAATACTACAAGAAGTGTTCTCATCTGTGTTGTCTTATATATCACAACAGTTCCATTATCATTATATATTGTCTCATATATCAAGAATTCTTTTATCATTATAGTGCAAGGGTTCCATATCCTCAGTTTCATACCTCCTCGATGTTTCTCAGAGGCAGCTCCTCTGAGCACTGACTGTTCCTGCTCCTTGCAGCAGTCATCTGAATCCTCTGATTCCAGTTCCCACCAATCCACTCTTTTATGCCACTTGTTCTTATTTGCTACAGGTGTTGCCTGTTAAGATCTGGCCTGCTCCTAATTTTTAGTAAGAGGATCCAGCTGCAACTCATTGGGGGATAAGATTACATTCTACATTACCTTCATTTACCCATACTATGTGCCCCTACACATCTGCATATTATTTCTTTCTGTGCTCCCTTTTCCTCCCAGAAATGCTGTGCTCCCACACATGAAGAAGCAAAGTGAAGCCAAGGCCCTGAGGTGAGTCCCACACCTGCAGGAGTGTGCACATTGCCTGAGAGGTGCTGGGTCAAGCTGCTCAAACTTAAACCCCTGTTCAGCCAGCTCACTGTCGCCCCAAACAACTCTCACTGAAGCAGGAATTCCCAAGCACCAGCAGCAATCACTTGAGCTCCTCAAAGCTCTGATGTAGGTGGCCCTTGGACAGAAGTGTGAACAGGAGAACTGCAAAGAGCAGGAGCAGCACTGTGCAGCTCTGTGGTTTTTCAGATTAATCACAACCTGGCCCAGTGGACCCAAGGTCCAAACAAACTCATTATTTTTAAGCTAGACACCCTTCACGTTGTGCCGTATTCTTGAGCCTGGGATTAGCTTATGAGACAAAACGATTTTTAGTGCTATGATGCAGAAGCCATTCTAGCCTGCTAACTACCTGAAACACCGAGATCAATCCTGAGAGTAAAACATCAATTACCTCACTTACTGAGACAGGATAAGCAGCAATTAAAAGGGTAGGGGATGCTGCTCTGCATGAGGTTACTTGTCTGGTTTTTCAGTGTATCACAGCAATTATTTTCATTTCTAATTGTATCTAGAGACTGGAATTCAGGCCTTTTATACCTCAGCGTGCATATTCTGAGACAGGGGTGTCTCATTACTAAAATAAAAATTCCTGATGTGTTTCAAGCAGGCACACACAATTACAAATAACAATTTCCATTGTGAAAAGATACTTTTGCTTAAGAATTATGACCTGGGCTCAGCTACACTGTAATACCCATCATAGACAAATAAGTCTAAACTATGGAATTTCTGTTATTTAACATCCACCCTTACATAAATAAATGAATCCTGAAGGAACTGAGCACCTCTAGAGAAAACACAGCCTTGGCCTTGCATCTGCTGCATGGCAAGAAGATCTCTGAAGTTTTGGAAATTGAGGAAGGCCATGGGATATTCCTGAAAGCCTGGAAACAGCCAATGTCCAACAAAGGAGGGAAAGAGCTGCTGTTTGCTCACACCAAGCAGCACTGACAAACTGGGCACAGGTCAGCAAGAGCCTCACACAGGCCCAGAGACAGCAAAACCTTATTTAAGTGACCAAGCAGGCCATATATGTACATTTAGCCACCTGGAACAGGTATCCTTCCATACCCAGAGCTGGATCCAAGCCCTGTGATGGAGACAGCCCTTCATGAGACGTACCACATCATCAAAAGCAATGGAGAGCTCTGCAGGGATGTTCTGCTCAGAAATACCCTGACAGTTTCTCTGAACTCCTCCAGCTGCTGAGCTGCTGCTGGGATGGGTTTTTGAGGGACCTGAGCCACCCAAAGCACCCAAAGCAACCCAAGCACCTGGCTCAGGTCCCCAGAACCTGCAGGAGCTGATTGCCACTGGACAGTGAGAGAGCTGGAGACCCCAAGTCACAGAGATTCAGTGGCTCTAAACCATCCACATGGTAAAGCTCTTTCAAATAAAGCTCCCTTTTTCAAAGTGTAATTGAAAAAAAATCCTTCCATTCTAAATAAAGACAAAAATCTATTCTAGAACATCAGACTTCACACACCATCGGTTATTTTTTTTCCCCCCAATTTTTTTTCCCCTTTTCCCCAGTCTGAGCTCTCACTCTCACTTCACCAGCCTCTGTCTGGTTGCTGGTGAAGATAAACCCTCTTGTAAAAATGGGAAAGCTCCTTGTGGGCTGTGCCCTTGGCAGGTGTGCAGCAGTGTGACAGGTTACAGATGCAGGCTGCCAGGAGAGCCACACTGCTCGCTCAGTGCCTGCTGCCCATGCCAGGAAGGAGCAATAATTCACTAAAATCACTGCACAGATTTCTTTACTAAATAAAGCCAGACTTAAAATACATCATGGAGATGTCTTGTTGGTTGTGGTGGTGTTGTTTTTTGTTGTTGTTTTTTTTTTTTTTTTTTTCCTAAAGCCTTTCATTTGATTCCTGAAACACTGCAATTCATATGTGTACATTTTGCAACCTGGAGACTTGGGATTAATAACACTGCAAAGAAAGGAAAAAAAAACCACCAAGCAACCTACACCTGTTTGATTGGTATCAATCCTGATAGGAATCAATCCTGAGAATTCTTTTTACCTAAAGGGACTAAGAAAACCCCTTGATTTTATAAAAACAACAAATTGTGAGCATCTATTAAAGAGATTTTTTTCCTTTCCTGCATATTTTATAGTGGTTCTCAGTGCTGCTCGATTCCTGGAGCTGAATCTCCTGAGTAAGCACTATTTGACCATATCTTAGAGAGTGTGTGTGTGTGGCTTGCATTCCAAGGCTGGAGCCAACATTGATTTTATTTCCTTTTAGTATTTTATAGTTATTAGACTGCAATAAATTTTTTCTAAGTCAAGTATGGATTTAAATACGGAAGCCAAGAAGGAAAGCTACTGCATCTGTACTACACCATAAATATAATATATTTGTGATTTCTTTTTTTTTTTAATTATTTTTTTTTAACTGTTACAGTTAGAGGGGAGATAACTGTGTGCTTAGTTTATGTAGCAGCTCCTCTGGAAAGCCAAGGGAGACTTTGAAGCCCTGGAAACATCCATGGAGTGCTGGTCTGGCCTCTCCTTGCACCTCACCAGCTGTTTTCTCCTGGCCTTACAAGGAACAGTGTTGCCACCATCTGTCTTTAGGAGAAAACAAACTGAAAACACACACAAAACCCAAAACCAAACCAGTTGCAAAACCAAACCTACCAAGTAAGAATAAAAAGAGGAAATGTTTTTCTCAGAGCAAGTCAATAGCATAAGCAAAATGGGGGTGTGGGAAAGGATTGATATCCATATCTATAGGGATTAGAATAGAAAATGGATTGAGTGCAACACAAAAAAAAAAGCAAGGGAGGAGTTTGTCTGCATTTTAAATAGCTTTCCTATCATTATCTAAATATCCGTCTCCAAGAGAAATAAGACAAACTTGGCATCTCACAGAGAGAATGGGGAAGGAAGATGAGCAACTTTTGATTTTATTTTATAGTTCTGAACTAATTATATAAGAACTATGTCGATAATAATTTCTTTTTGAAAAGAAAATAAGTTCAGCAGCTATCTAGGTATTAGAAAAAATATATCTTAAAGATTTCATACATTCTTGTTGTACATGTCATGTTCCAGCTTTGGTAATGTGGAATGCCTGGGGCCCAAAGAACAAGAGAAGAATTATTCTTCATTACCAGATTATATAAAATCCCTCTCTGATGTCTGGAATTATTTTCTAAAAATGAAAAAGAATACTGCAGTCCATTCTCACTGCATTTTACTCCTTGTAGTGCTCAATAACCAAGTTTCAAAACTCATTTTTCCTCTGTTGTTCAGAGGCAAAGAGGAACACATGAAGAGTGAGAAATTCCCCTTGGTGGTTCAGCTCTCACTAAGCTGAACAACCCCACACAGGATCAGGATAGCACAGGTAAAATCTTCCTACAAGCAATAAATATTCTCTTGATTGGACTGCTGGCACTCTGTCACTTCCAATGGGAGTTAAAGTGATTTTAGGTGGAATATCAAGTACTGTGTTCTACCAGGGTTGGAGTCAGGTTCAGCCTAGCACCAAGTGGTTGAAAATTAGGTTTGTCCTCCCCAACTGAACACTCTCAGCTCACACATCCCAGAGCAGCCAGAGCTGCTCAGTCCATGCCCAAGCTGCCCCAAACCCACAGCATCTCATGCCAGCTCCCTCCCCTGCTCCAGCAGCCTTCAGCTGAGAAATGCCACGTGCATGGCCTCAATGAGATGGAAAACAGAGCACAGAACATTTCAAATATTAATGAATTATTGCTGACAAGCCTGACACAATGTTCCGCTATTTACAGGTTTCAAAAAGCTGATATTCTTCCCCTCTGACTGCCAGTAAAATGTAGCCACATATATGTTTAAAATGGTATTATCATGCACAATACCAGTGGAAAAAGTATTATCACCACCTATGTTTAGGTCTAAGGGCATCCCACAACACAAATAAATAGTGCAAAACCCCCACAAATATGTACTGAGCTTAAGAATCAGGGCCTGTTTCAACATGAGAGCAATTCTGCTGTTAAATACCAAAAAAACTGCACCACCAGTCAACAACTCTTCCCAGTGGTACCCAGCTGTACCTGCACTTGGCCCCAGCTGGAAAAGGAACAAGCAGGATGTCAGCAGAACTGAGGATCACCATGATGACTTTGATTGCCCTGAAAATATTTTAAAATAAATAAATAAAGCCAACCCTCTCTTTTTTTACCTTGCAAGAGTCTGTATTTAAGAGACAAATGTGGCAAATGATAGGAGGGGAAAAAAGAGGGAACACTCTGCTTTCCTTTAATATCTAGATCATGTTAATTGATCCCAGTAGAGCCCCTCATTGCCAGACTACTGCAACTAGCTCACTGATTTCTGTATTTGTATGATCTTGCTTCTGCTAATTACAGATGAAACAATCCTTTGGAGGAGGTTAAAATTCCCCTCTCTTTTCCTGGGGAAGAAGCATTAACACCTTTTCCAACACTTGCAAGTTTGTAAGACCTTCCAGGGTCACCATTTGCATTACAGGTTTTTTAGTTCAAGAGCACAACTTAGAAATTGGCAAAGGCAACGACACCGAGCAAGGCAAGGAGGGGCAGCAGCACTTTCTGACTGCAGATCCATGGAACAGCCAGATTCCCTGGAAAAACATGGTTCTTCACCTGCCCAGTCCTATGTGCTGTGGATTAAGTTTTAGCTATTTGTGAAAAACGAAAATTTAGGAAAAAAATAAATAAAGTTCAGCATTTACAGAACCTCCTCTGTTATGAAGATACCATGTCTAACTTCACAGATGACTGGTGGCATCTAACAACTTATTTGAGAGAAAAAAACAAACCAAAACCATGAAAAAACCCATTGCTGGAGTGAGTTTGTTTGGACCAATGCCTTCAGGCTATCCATTACTACTTCAGTCTTAGCAAACTGTCTTCATTTTGCATAATATTGAGGTGTTTTGCCTTTTTGCCTCAAATAACCGCAGTAATCTCAAAGAGAGGAGGGAAAATATCTGAACTCTTTCACTTAGACTTTACAGAATTATTCATAGCAGCTTGCAGGTCTACTGGGATTATTCAAAACTTGAAAAGAAACCCAATATTTCTATTCTAATATTGCATGTACAGCTCTGCAGCAATTATAAAACACACTGCTCAGTACTTTCCTTAACATAGGCTGGCTTGAAATTAATTGTTCTGGAAAGAAGTAAGTAGATCTCATTTACTGCTGGAACATAACTTGAATACAGTTTTCATGTATTAAAATTATTCCCTGGTGGCGAAAAAAGAATGAACAAAGTCTCAGGGAAGGCAAGGGTTTGTTCCACAGCAATTAGCTACCATCACAAGAGTCTGAAGCTGCCTTCTCTTTATTATTACTCCTATGATGGGAGGTTAAAGTCAACTCTTAACACTTCACATAATCAAAAATAGGTTTAGAAAATACACTTCACAAAATCCAAACTAGGTTTAGAAAATACACTTCACACAACCAAAACTAGGTTTAGAAAATACACTTCACACAACCAAAACTAGGTTTAGAAAATACACTTCACACAACCAAAACTAGGTTTAGAAAATACACTTCACACAACCAAAACTAGGTTTAGAAAATACACACTGTGCCAGGCCATTCCTCACAGAAAGAGAGGCTATTACACCCAGGATGGTGGTACTACATTCACAACTTGGTCAACTTATATTTTGGCTATACTGCAATATTTTTTAAAGGAAAAAACCCTGAAGAACATGACTTCTAGTTTCTACTTGCAAAGAAACAGAAAGATACAGTCTTTGTTGTCAGCTCACTTGAGCAGCCTGAAAACCATTTCAGGCTTATTGATCACTTTTTAATCTAGTATTTAATTAATTTTTTCTATTGAAAACAAACACTTTGGAATACTTAGAACCCTTAGGATAAATAATTTCCTTAGTTTTATCCCTGAATTCCATTGTAACTGTGGTAGGAGTCTTGTTTCTTTTGTCCCTTCTGTCCCCACAACCCTTCCCAGTGGTACCCAGCTGTACCTGACATAATCCACATTAGGGAGGAAGGAGGAAAGCCCCACACAAACACTGGCTGATCATTTCCCCACAACACTAAGAAAATTAGACTGAACTGAAGGGGAAACAGAAGATGCTGAAGATGCTTGAATTGCTGGCTTTTCTACAGCAGGGCATTAGGCTGAGTGTGTAGGACAATTCCTGCTCACACCTGCCCAGATGGGCGCTGCAGAGTCCAAGGGGCTTCAGCAAGGCCTGCAGAGCTCCTGATCTCTCACAACAGTTACCAGCATACTACAACAGGAATATTTTAGCTTGCTAGCTATTTATTTATATAGTTGTCCCCGAACTTCCCTGCCTCAACCAAGGAAGAAAGCCCAGCAGCAGCAGCAAAGTGATTTTGTTCATGAAAAAAACCCTGCGTTTGTACATTGAAATAAAGGCAGGTTCTACTGAAGAGTTTCAAGACCTGTGAAGTGTCAAAACCTCAGCCCAGTTTATGCACAAACACTTGTATCTGACAAGTGGCAAATTTCTACAGATGAAACACAAAAATCTCCGCCCAGAACTGGAATTGAAGCAGTCGGTGATTTCCAGAGGGCAAAGCACAGTGACCCACAGATGGGCTCAGGTGCCTCCTCGGTGGTGAGGCAGCCATCCATTTCCCCCTGTGATTGCCCAAACCCCACAAACAACAGCCCTTGGACATTCTGAATGCTGAGCAGCGCCAAGCTCTGACATTTATCCTCCCCAACAAAAACAAACAATTGAGAAATACTGCTGATAAGGGATAAGGCAAAAAACCAGTCATGGCTCCTCTGCAGCTGCCAGTGACTCTT
Organism: Ammospiza caudacuta; assembly: GCF_027887145.1. Classification (NCBI taxonomy): domain Eukaryota; kingdom Metazoa; phylum Chordata; class Aves; order Passeriformes; family Passerellidae; genus Ammospiza; species Ammospiza caudacuta. The sequence continues at coordinate 5,227,866 of NC_080609.1, read as the reverse complement.
TCCAAGCACAGCAGGAAGAACCCAGTGCCACAGGGAGATGCAGGAGAGCAGAACACACCTTCCCTAAACAGCCACTGCCAAGGAGTTCCTGCATGGACCCTGCAGCCTTCTGACAGCCTCCATTCAAAGCTGGGCCTTAAAAGGTCAGGCCAACAGCAAAGTTGAGTCACAACAACAATGAACAGGTTCATAGAGATTAATTTCATGATAAAATTAAGTATCAGTATAAAAGTAATAGTAGAAAAGTTAATACTTTAATAAGAACTGAAAGACTTAGTCCTTAATGTGACAGATGCTGTATTTTGGAAAGGATTCAGGTTGGTTTTATAATAAGTAAATGACCAATGACTCTAAACTTTAGCCACAGGTCTGGCTGTGCTTATATTAACAAAAATCCATTCTTCCTCCAATCAACACCTAACACTGAGCAGACTGAAATTAGCAAACATGGGACAGAGTTAACTAAATTTGAATTCTCCACAGGTCTGTTAGAAGTATTGTTGTTCCCATCAGGCCTCGAAGCCTTTCAAAAACCAAACTGATTTGCAGCACGGGTGGCTGGTGGCTCACAGCTCAGCAATGGTCCTTGCTGAGCAAGAGACCAGTGACCAGGGTTCACATGCCCACAGTTAAGTCAACACCTTGGACACAATAGTCAGAGCTGGTTTGATTAAAAGACATGGTTTCAGATGAATTTAAGGATTATCTTTCGCAGGCAGCCAGGCTGCAGTGTTTGAGTGCCACTTAAGGTGGTATTTAATCAGGAGAACGCAGCGGCGCTGCCCGACAAGGCTGCCTCCACTGCTGCCTGCTCCATTTTTCCCCATAATTGCAGGATATACTTTATTGTGACAGGGGCCCAAGCAGTGGAATTCCAATATGCTATCCATCAGGTTCTCCATTATTGGATTAGCTGGATGTGGCATCATTACCGCTGCACTTTCATGCCTATCATTGATCGTGGCGTTCCTTCTATTTCACAATTAATGCAAGTCAGCTGGATTGATCAATCTTCTGATGAGTTTGAGCCACAGTCAATATATTCTTATGGCTCTGTGCTACTGATCTGTATGTTTTATAGCTGTGCCTAAGGATTTGTCATTCTGGCTACACATTTTCTTTTTTTCCTTTTTCTTTAGATACTCCTGCTCCCACCTTGCAGCCTAAACCACAAAGTGTTTATGAATGACTCATGTCGCATGAAAAAAAAACAGGGGGCAACTAAATTCATCACTGGAAAGAATTTTCTTTAAAAAAAAATAAATAAATCACACTCTTGAGCTGAATGTTGAAAACACTGATCTTCCAAGGAATCGCAGAGATTTCATACAAGTGCAAGAACTTCCATTCCTTGCTTCCACTGACAGCAGCTCTGTGAGATGTGGAGATATGTTAACAACTTGATTCTGAATCTTTTTCTAACACTATGATAGCCCTAATTGTTTTTTTAACCTTACTCTGCTTTCAGAGGGTAAAGAAGTGTGCAGGAAAATCTCTTGACAGTGAGAGGGAGAATGAAGTGATGGGGTATGAGGAGAAACAGGGAACCACAATATTTGCTTAACACCATTCTTGTTACCCTGTGTCACACACATTGCTATTCCATTTTTGAAAATTTTCTTTACAGAGGAGAATGCAGTAATTTTCTAAAAGACAGACTAGACATAAAAGTGCAATAATATATTTCTGAATATTCTTTGTAAATGTGTCTTTTATCTGCCTGTTACACAATGTACCCAGATCAATGCCTGTACTTTTTAATATATATAAAAATAACATGATTTTTAAAAAAAAAACCCACACAAAAAAAAACTAGCAAGCCAGAAAAACCCAAACAAAAAGTGACCAAACACAATACAAACTAAACTAACATGAAACTTGAAAGAGCCATGTTAATGCCGGTTCACTATTAGAGTTCCATTTCCATTCATCTATATCCCATTATAAAAAGCCTCAATTAACAGAAGATGCCAAATTTAAATATAAGAAAGTGAACTGAAAGTTGGACAAAGAGTAAAGTATGTTAATGAATACATTCAAATTAGAGTTTGGACGTTCTGGACTGGTTTGCACGCACAATGCCCTCATTAAATGAAGAATAATTGCTTTTTTTCATCACTCTCTCATCTGGTTGCCAAAGCCAGGACTGGTAAGAGCTACAAGGTATTAGCAGTGATAATTACACTGCAGTTTTGTGACAGTGATACCACAGCTTTAAATACCTCATTTAATTGTGTAGAATCTAAACTCATAAGTAAAAGCCACTAATAACTGAAGACTTTTTACAATTTATTCCAATTCAAAAAGCAAAACAAACTCTGAACCATTTTTTGCTGTAAGCTCTGAAAATACCACCAACAAGGAAGAAAAAGAAACAGGTGGAAATGCTCTGTTAAATATAAAATGAGTTTTATTCAAAGCAAGTAATGTTCTCCCTTAAACATCCTGGCTTTGAAGAGAGCAGGCATTTCACATTATCCATACATAATTCAGCCCCACTGAAAGGGCTCCACCTCAACTATTTTCCATTGTATTCCTGGAAAATTTGGAATAGAAAAGACAGAACATGTGCCTTAAACATGGATAATATAATGATGATATATATAATATATTATAATAATACAACATTGAGCTGTTACAGAGCTTTCAGAAGAACTTGGAAAACCAAGGAGTAACCCTTTCCGACCAGCGCCAGGCAGAGCAGGATCACTGCTGCAATCACTGGTTTTCTCCACCTGGAAAAACATGAACTAAGCAACATGCCAAATCATTTGAAGTCTATTTAAGTCTTAAATTAGTTCATGAATCTATATTTAGGCTGCCTACATATATGGCCTGGATTTAGAAATGCAGAGCACAGCAAATCTTAGCACTGTACCCAAAAGTGCTCACATCTTTCAGGAATCAGGCCATTATATTTAGATGCCTAATTATGGGTACGAGATTTGAACAAACTTAGCCTAGAGAATTTTAGCCTAGATAGGTGCTTATGACATCACAAAGGTTTTGAAGTTTCTCTGAGATATGATACACTATGGCAGAGAGCTCATATTCATGTAAAAGTGAAAAAAAACCCCACCTGGTCATTATAAATATATTACAATTTAATATGTTGGGTAAATAAGGAGACAAAAAAAAATCCTATTTTATTTCTGTTAAAAAGACCACAGTATTTCAGGGGTAAAGAAAAACCAATTAACATTCTAATTAATCCTGTTACCAGAAGATACATGCTAAGCACAGAAACTTTTATGTTTCAGCAAAGCTGGCACTGAGGTATCAAATGAAGACAACTCTAAAACTAAGGTAATAATTATTTTAGTGTGCAAATAAGTTTTAATTTCTTAGATATTTGGGGTTTTCTTTTACATCACACCATATTTCAAAGGGTATTGGAAAGCAATCCCAAATCTTGCAACTAAATGATTGATAATGAATTTTTAAATTGTAATTACAAATCGACTCTTTGAGGAAAACATGCTTTTTAAATTATTGTATTATTATTTATTTTAAGAGTGAATTAGCTATTTTTTAAATATACATAGTCACCAAATGACTCAATCTTCTGGGAATATGGATATTAAAATGTTTTGGTTCTGACACTGGTGTAGCCTGTTGGAGCCACGTCAGAGTTTCAAACAGAATGTTTTGCTTTTCTGAACTAATTCCCTTTCCAATAAGCGACGGCTGCACTTTGGCACTGCAGAGATCCCTGCAGGTTTGCTCCCACAGAAAATCTCAGCTTTATGAAACTCCCCAAGAGCACCAGGAGAGGCTGAGCCCAGCTCCTCACACAAAAATCACTGGGGGTCAGGTGGGCTCTGAAACCACAGCAGGAATGCAAAACGGGTGTGACTTCCTCTGCTGCTGTCTGCATTTTGGTGGATCACTAATGCAAATGTATTTGTGTTTTCAGGAGCTTAACAACAAAAAAGGAGCCAAACAGAACACTAAATTCTTAACATTGCTGTGATTTCTGATGTTTGGGATGTGTTTGCCCAGCAAAACAGGGAAGGGCATCAGGAATTTAGATGGATGTGAATTCAAAGAAATTTCCAGGAAATGCTGCATGGCTACACAAACTAAAATTCCATCAATTACTCAACCTACAAAACCCCCTAACAATAAACATTTCATATATCCATAAATCCTTAATTGTCTTTTACAGTAAGAAGGAATGAACCAAATATTTTTGCTTTCAAATTTTGTATGGAAATCGCAAAAAAAGAACACTGCGGGCACCACATACAACAGAAAAATTCCCCTTCCTGGGCCTAATATTGTGGGGTTTTAGTTCTTGCATGGCCAAAAGGCAGGCAGGCAGCTCAGATAACAGGATACACACACTCACCTTCTGTTTCTACCTCCCCAAATAAATGTTCATTACTTTTTCAAAGGAAATGACAAGTAATATATGAGGTAATACACATAAATGCTCCAAGCACGAGAAAACACAGCTTTCAAATAATGCAAAGAAACTTATGTCTCTGAGGACTTTTAAAGGTATTGCCAGGTTCTCTGGTGCAGAGGTGTAGTATAAATACTATAAAATGCAGTAGAAAGCATTAAGCAACACACACTTCCTGCTGAATTATAGATGTAATCAAAATGAGCAAACACACAACATCACTCTTCACCATGCTTGTCTTCCTGGAGAATTTAAGCTGAAGCTCTAGCTTTTGTGTTCCCTGGGTTTTATGCCCTCTCCATTGTTTACCTAAGAGATTCTGAGTTTCATAACATGTCATAGCACATCATAAAAAAGCTATAAACCTGGACATTTCTCTTGAAAGTCATAGATCAAGTTCCCACCACCACCAGCCCCAGGAACTGATTTTGATTCCAGTTACACGTATGTTTCATTGCTTATGTTTTAACACCATTTTAAATATTTGCTTAGCATCTTTCTAAAGACAGAGCCGGTGTCATTAAATCAGAGAGCAGAATTGTGTTATGGAAATTGTAATCCTTACAGCTTGACCTAAAACTGCTAATGCAGGCTTTTCTGTCGTCTAATTTTGCAGCCAGAGAAGCAGTTTCCTGTGGCTCACTGATCCTGACAATACCCTCAGACCAATTCCCATGATTCCCTCATCGTGGGCAGATATCATTTCAACAGATGTCAAGAACAGCTAAGTGCACTTAGGCCTATTTGTTAAATTCCTGGGGGGAGGTAGATTGGCGAAATTCATCCTGTAATTAAACCGCATATTTCTTTCAAGCTGCCTCTTCCCTCTTCCCTTCATAATCCCTCTGCCTTGCATCAAATCATTTAGGCACTTATTGGCCACAATCAATACAATATGAGATCCATTAATTTAGTCCCTGGGAGGTTTGCTGGGAAGAGCAGCCTTGCTCTGCCAGCATTCCCAGGCGCTCCTGTGAGCCACAGAGCACCTGGAGAGGATTTATGGCACCTCCAGCCCCTGTGCCCACAGAGCTCCTGGAGAGGATTTATGGCACCTCCAGCCCCTGTGGGCTGCAGCCAAGCCCACAGGGCTGCGATGGGATGGGAAACACTGAGTGCAGCCCCCAGTGCAGCCCAGCCCATCCCTGCATGCAGAGCTGCAGCAATCAAACCCCAGTGTCATATTTTCTGAAAAATCCCTTCACCAGGATTTCTTCTCCTGGGAAGCTGAGAAGCCTCAGAGAAAAATGTAAATAATAATTATCTGATTCGCTTCTCCTCTGTTTGCTGCTTTGAAATGTGGTCTGGAGATTGTTCATCCAACATGTGAATTGTTTATACTTAATGACCAATCACCATCAGCTGTGTCAGACTCTGAGGAGTCAGTCACGAGTTTTTCACAATCATTCTTGTTAAGCTTTCTGATGTATCCTTCCTCTATTCTTTACTATAGCATTCTATAATATAATACAATATCATAAAACAATAAATTAGCCTTCTAAGAACATGGAGTCAGATTCTCAATTCCTCTTTGGTCCTGGAAACCTCACAGACATCACAGCCCAGCTTCCCTTGCTCAGGGCCCCTCCCTGCACACAGGGAAATGGGACTGGACAGAAACACCATTGAGGGGTCTCAGGCTCAGGTGCACTTCAAATATCTTCCACCCACATCTCCTCTCTTGCCTTCTATCTTACACATCTGCCTCTTACTAAACGTGGTTGAATTTGGCTGAGATTTGGTTTTATTCTCATAAATGGATGAAACCAGCCATTTATTTTTATTTTTTGTTTAGAAAGCAGATATAAACAGAACTCTAAAATTAGCCTATGTTTCATTTTTAAGGATATACTGTTGCATTATATATTTATAAGGAAATACATCAACGAGGTCCCTAACATGTAACTGTGAAACTGAGGGCTTAGAAGTGTCAACAAGAAACCATATTAAAGGCTTCATAAACCCCAAGCAAGTAGCACTCTTGGAAGCTATCAATATGTGCACCAAACAACGTGTCATTTGCAATTAAAATTGTATTTGTACAGAAACAAGGACTAAAATTGGTACACACACAGATCACTAATGTGCTAGGCTAACTTGGGAAGGGAAGGAAAAAAAATTCTAAGGCTTAATTGGATTATTTCGCTGCAACTGCAAAAACAATCTATCAGACAAACAAATATTCCATATAAATTATTTGCATTTAATTTTTAAAGCAGTGGACTAATTAGAAAGTGTTCCTGTCCATTTCATAAGGGATACAATTTATAACTTTCAGATTAGCAAATTCTCATTTCAGTGATGATCTGTGCTCAGTTTGAGCTCATTTCCTGTGACAGCACAAGGAAAAGAGCAGTGTTGGGGTGTGGCTGGATCTCTTCAGACCCTGGGGAGGATGGAACACTGGAGGAGAGCTGCAGCGAGGGTAAGAGGAGAGGATGGAGCTGTGGGAAACCTAAACAGACCCAGCAGCACAGATGCTTCAAAAGCTCTGCCATGGCCCTGGCTGGATGCACTTGTTAACTGATATTCCTAAAGATTTTCTTCCCATCTTTTGATGCCTCAGGTTTGAGCTTTTATATTTTTCAGGTTCTGTGCTGCTTTAGTGTGTGGGTCTGGATTTCACATGAGAGGATGGTGAGCTCTGTGCACAGAGCAGGGAGACAAACCAATTCCTGCTCCAGCTGGGCACCAAGGACAAATGATCCCAATCTCAGCCCAGGAGCGCAAACACCGTGGGCTGGAGAGAGAAAAACAAGCAGGGTGGGACTGCAGGGGCTAAAGCTGGAATGGGACAATGAACTGCAAGGTGCAAATGGAGCAGAACTTATAAAAGTGATACCCTGTGACTGTTCATCCATTTTTGTGACCATTTTGGTTCATCTTGGGTGCAGCCCTGGATGGGCTCTTGTGCTGCCTAAGGTGGATCCATTGAGGAGATCCTTTTAATAAATCCCTGCTTTATTCTTTAGCTCTGTCCAGCCTAGGTCAGCCTTCACAGGGCATCACTCGCACTCCTGCTCCAAATATTTCCATTTTCTCACATATTTGATTTTTTAATTTCTATGTTGTATTTTGGGGTTTTTAGGAGTGGGAGTGATTGCTTTTTTATCTAAATTGAGTGGGAAAAACAGTGTTACATCATAGGTTCTCAGTGGACTTGTAATAAATTATGGTAAAAACAACCACAATACATACAGGAATGTTTTCAACAGTGGGGGTAAACAAAAAAGTTAAAGGTACCACAAGGTCATCCTTCTATACTGCAGAAAAACTGGTAAAATCAAAGAAAATAAAAATACTTCCAGTGTTTTAAGGGATTTGCATTCCTTTACAATACATTTTTTCTCTGTGACTAAAGGTACTTGCGAGTTGAAATTGGTAACATCAATTACAGGTTCAGCACTAAAAAAAATTGGAGAAAGCACAGCCATTCATTTTATAACCAATAACCCTTTAAGTTCATGATGTTAACTTGAGTGGAGTCCTGTCCTCCTAACTGGAGAGGAAAGCCCAAACCATTGCTATTAGTTCTGGTGACTCTGGCACTAACTCAGAGATGGAAATTCACTCTGGATTTTGCACCTCTGCCTTTTCAGGACATGTTTAGCCAGATTATTTTTGTCTTTCAACTCCACAACCTCATAAGGGACTCAGCCACCTCCCAGACTCACCTGGTTCCTGCTCTTGCTCAGAGCACAACCTGCAGCCACTGCTAATCCCTCCTGAAACTCAGGTTTGGGGTTTTTTTGGAGAGGGGGGCACTGTTGGAAAGGTTTCTACTCTTCATTCATCTCTAATAGGGAATTGCACAAACATGACTCTCATAAACGTCCTTCACTGTCCCATCGGATTAGGCAGGAACCTCCTTCTGATTTCTCCAAAATTTGTAGGAAAGACAAGAACAACCACCAAACCAAGGCCTAAACCAAGGCCCAAACCAAACAAACAACCCCAAAGTAACACAAACTAAACCAACCAAACCCCAAAACCATGCAAACAAAACCAAACAAACAAAACCCAAAATAACACAAAAAAAAAGCAACCAAACAAAAACCAAAACAATGCAAACAAAACCAACCAAGCCCCCCAAAAAAACAAAACAAAAAAATAACGAAACAAAATAAAACCGAAGAACACCAAAAAAAAAAAAAAAAAAAAAAAAAAAAAAAAAAAAAGAAAAGCCACCAACCCCCAAAAAACACACCACCTGCTGAAAGAAAGGAATGCAGTGCATCCTTTCACCATGGAAACACACTGCCTTAACCTCACACCCGAGAGCTACAATTATGCACTCTAGAAATTAAGAAATTATTAGGAAAAATACATTATCATCCCGGCAAATACTTTTATTATACTTTAATTCATCAGAAATATTTCTAAACTCCCCCTGGGGAAAGAGTACAGTTTAAAATTGCTTACATCTTTCTTAAAAGCTGAAATAAGCTTTCCTGTTTCATCTTTTATAATCTTATTTTAAAGTTTGCAAAAACTGCTGACTTGATACTGCGAAACAGATAATTATTCCAAATATCTTTTTTGGGAGGTATTTTTCTAGGTATGCCTAATTATTATCTGCTCTTTTACATTTATTTCTGGAAGTCATGGAGATTTGCAAACAACAACAAAAAAAACCCAACACAACAAAACCCACACTGGGTATACCTGCTTAATGACAATAATTAGGTTACCATTAATTCCTAGAGTTGTCACTGCAGGCTGGGCAGGCAAATAACAAAGGCAGGTAGCTTCAGATCAAAAATAATTAGTCTGAGGGAGTTTTTTTTTTTTTTAATATTACTTTGAGGACAACGGCTTCATTCCATCTTTTTTTTTTGGGTTTTTTGTCTGTTTTTTTTTTTTTCCCCAGGTAGCCATTTCAGAATTACAGGAGAACTGCCTGAGATAACTCCTCCACTCAAAGGAAACGTCTGCTTTCACATTTCCACCCTCTGAACTGTTCCTAATTTTAGATTCCCTCATTTGTAGGAGGGCAGAGGAGGAATCAGCATTCCCCTGAGTGCTCTCCCACTCAGCACTTGGTGGGTTTGAAACTTCTTGGGATATTTTTGTGTTTATTTACAATTTCCTGATGGATTTATTCTCCATTAAATTATCAGGTCTTCCCTTAGACAATTCTAAATCTACAGATTTCGAATTTGCAACATTAGAAATGTTGCAAAACCTACAAGTGGCATCTGTAAGATGCTGTTTAAGGTGTTTCAAACTAAAAATAGATCCAACAGACAAGCAAAAGGAACTCACCCAAACATGGATTCAAAGAGATATGCCTTAGGAGTATTTCAAATTACCATTTATTTTATTTTAATATGTTACCTCTGGTGCCAGCATTCTGCATAAAAAAAGGACTCTCATTCCCTAAAAATTGCCTTAGAACTACATAAAGAGGCAAAAATAAGTCATAGAAGGTGAAGTTTCAGCCATTATCAACTTGAAGTCATTATTATGCATAACTATTCCAGTAGAGCAGCACAGATGCAACAAAAACAATTCTGTCTCAAACTAAGCAAGGAAGTTTAATAATTAGTTAGAAAAATAAGTAATAAAAAAAATGCTGCAAAACACTGAAGTGACACATGGTAAAAATAGCAAAAATATTGAGAAATGCAAGAGTTTTCTGCAAACTCTTTATTTTATCTCATTTCAATTATCTTATTTTCCAGCTATAATCAGGTATAAAAACAACTTGGCTCTTTACAATAATTACATTCTAACTGTGTGATTGCAATAGCCTGAAGGCTCAAACTTGGTAGCACCTACAGATTATTCTATTTTATAAGTATTATTAAAAGCAAATGAAGGAAAGATTAGCATTATATAAAAAACACTGGACTAGAATACCTCATTAGGAAAATAAATAGTTTTCTCCCTAAAACAAGGAAGTATGAAGTTAAGAAAGTTCCATTTCAGACTCCTAAAGAGAAGAGGTTTTGTGCTACTATTTCTTTTTATCCTAACATTGCATTTCATTGTAGAAGTGGAGAACATACTGCCCATTTCATGCCTTTTTGCAAAAACTGTTCAGACTTTTTTTGTTTGTAGAAATTGTGGCTTTTTCCCACAAAGAGAGTAGGAATGCTCATCCCTATACCCAGGGCAGCAGCAAGACAGACACACGGACTTAATTCTGAACTCCTCAGCCTTTGCAGCTCCCAGGGACACCAGCCAGGCTTTGAAGGGTTGGTGCCCTGCTAAAATGGTCCCCACCTGTCACAGACATTTTCTGGAAAATCCTTTCCTTAGGGTTTTTCTGAGAGGCCTCAGGAACAAAATGTAAACATTGATTATCTGCTGCTGTGGAATGCAACAGGTGCATCTGGGATTGGTCCCATGTGGTTGTTTCTAATTAATGGCCAATCACAGTCAGCTGCCTCAGACTCTCTGTCCGAGACAGAAGCTTTTGTTATTCATTCCTCCTTTTTCTATTCTTAGCCAGCCTTCTGATGAAATCCTTTCTTCTATTCTTTTAGTATAGTTTTTATATAATATATATATTAAAATAATAAATCAGCCTTCTGAAACATGGAGTCAGATCCTCATCTCTTCCCTCATCCTCAGACTCCTGTGAACACCATTACAACCACTCCCTTTTTTTATTTCAGGAAAGCGCTTTCCATCCTCAGAATCCTTAAGGCCTCTGCTGTTTCATGTAAGATTATCCTTCTCTTCCCCTTCTGACAGCAGTTTCCTTTCTTTCCACTCTTCCATAACCACTCTGGTTCTACAGTTCTCTGGCGCTTCTGTGTAAAATCACCTTTTTCAACCGGCAGGGTGCAGAGTTCACAATCACACACAGGAGTTTCCCTGTGACAGCTCCCAGTCCCTCCCCAGCAATCCATCTGTTAAGGAAATGTGGTTGACAGAGCCCTCTAATGAATGTTTGTAAGCCAAGCTAAAAGCCAGTTCTTCATGCTCATGCTCACCCCATCTCTACCCCACTTTCTGTGCCATCAGCCAGACAGCTGATAATAATTCCTGCTGTAATTGCCCTCTCCCATTATCTCTGTCAGCTCCCTGTCTGCCATCAGCTTTTTCCAGGGGCTCTAAGAGATGCCTGTCCTTGCTTTCCCACTCTTTTCCCCACACATCTTATTTTTGGCCATTTATCACCTCCTAAGACATTTTCATATGACTCATGGGGTCAGCTCTCTAATGCAGATATTTGGAATTAAATCTTGTCTTTGTCAAATCTCCTCATGGATATCTAACAACAGCTTCAGGTTCAATGCAGAACTTTCTCCTATTTCCCATCAGCTTCCAGACCCTCCTTTCTCAGCTTCCCATAAATTCATAATTTTGAGCTCATGGGAAATCTTGCAGATTTTTTTCTGTGTAGCATTTTTAAGATCTAGCACTTTCTATCCATCTGAAGAGCTTAAATTCTCACTTCGTCATATCACTTTACAATTAACATGTTTTTTTCCATCTTGGCTCTACTCATGACCTTTCAGATTGCTGCTGCCAGAGCAACTTGGTGAAATTATTGTTCAGACCATTTCAGGCACCTTTTTTATCATACCCCTGTATCCCTTCAGAGTCTTTCCACCTCTCTCATGAACAGAAGCAGCAGGATGGCACCTCTGTAAACTGAATATCAACTCCCTTATTCCTTCAGAAAGTGATATACCACTTTATCAGTGATATCAGTGGCGTCACTGCAGTTATGGTGGAAGGTTATAGTACAGCCAAAGTATAGCCTGGTAACCCCTTTTTCAACATCTAGAACACCATGCAAGGTTCCATAGTTCATTGATTTTTCTTCTCCATCCTAACAGTCACACTTTTTCTCTAGAATTAACTAGAGAAAAGATCTCAGAGATCATCAAGTCCAACTTTTCCCCTTCTTATTTCCCATTCTTAAATTCTGAAATGGTTTAGGCTCCCCTCTCCATAGCTGAAAACACGACACCAATTAATTTGCTTGCAAGGCTAAGATCTGGGGAACACGGGGAAAGAAGCACAAAACTGTCACACTCTAAAAGCTTTAAATGTTACACTCAGGATCATTTGTATCATTTTTGTTGACTCTTATCCTTTCTGTAATGTACTGTTTTGTCAGCTTCTAAATTACTGATTTTAATCCATCAAGCCAGGCAGGCCCACAATCAATTGAAAGGTACAAGAGCAAAAAGCTAGCTCTTAATCATTATTAGTTCTTTGTTCAAAAGAAGTCTGCTTTAACTTTTGATCTATGTACCTCAGACAATGCAAAATCTATTTGTTTGAGTTTCATTTTAATCAGTGCTTAGTCTGGTAATTAGCCAAGGAGGATGACAGCATTCTGGGGTAATTTCTAATGGTTTTCACAAAAGAGAGTAAGACCATCCCACTCAGGATGATGTTTTGTGTTCTAAAAGAACACTGCATGAAATAAATAGAAATATGTGCTAAACATGCATAGAATACATCATACATCCCACTTTTTCTCTCTAGACAAATATCTTCACATGAAACAAATGGAAAAATCTTTTTTGTTTTTCTTGGCCATGCCTCCTACCTGAGCTGCTGAGTAACTCCTAACTTGCAGAGGTAACAATAAAGCAAACATCTCTCGATGCACAAATACTATCCAGTGCTTTTAAGAGAAGTGAAAACCTCTGGAAGTGTACAAGCACATGCAGCATACACCAGATTTATTAAAGAGGGAAAGGGTTCTCCAAGCCAATGGAACACTGACCCAGCTTTGTAGATACTCTGGTACATTTTGCTGCCCTGATTTTTCTTGGCTGACATCTCTGCTCCAGCCCTCAGACACAAAAGTCCATTTGACCCCAATCTATGGCAGGAGTTTGTCAGCCAGAGCCTGGTTCACTGGACACCCCAAAACCACCAGGAAAAGCTCAGTCTGTACTGGCAGGGCTGGAACCAGGAGCCTGTGGTGAGAAGGAGTTTGACTCTCCTGGTTTGATTTTGCATTATTTTAATGCTAAACCTACACTTCATAAGGGTGAAATGTTGCTCTCCTGGCTTCAGGCATTTTGTCAGTGCTGTTCAGGACACCCAGATTAAACAGTTTATAGCTAATCCACCAATTCCCAGAAAAACTCCTCTTACCTTCAAAAAGTAACAATGCACAGGGAATTACCTGCACAGGGAATCTCTGCCTGGAGCTGATGCCCAATTTATGACAAAGGCTGCTTTGCTCCACAACAAAACCTCATTAGGAAAACTTAAATTTTGAGGGTGAAATAGAGCCCTAATAAAGGCAGTGGGAGTCCCTGTTATTAACCAAAGCACAGCAACCCCATCACATCCCAGGATCAGGTGGTTCAAAGAGCCACTGTCAGCTCCCTCCTGCTGGGCACTTCCACTTAATGACAGCATTCCCTGCAATGCCTTTGGGGACATAAACTTATTTTATGGCTAGCAAAGGGAGGGGTTTTTTAAACAGGGGACTGTATTATTGTAAAACTGTGCAAGAAAAAGTAATTTAAAAGTTATGCCATCACCTTACATTCTTTTCTGTCACTGTGTACTACTTGGTTATGTTTCATATCTCAGGGTATAACAAAAAGCAATGCTTGAAAACAGGGTTAAACACCTGGGGGATGTAACTTTATGGCATTAGCCCTGATTATAAACATAAAGGTAAGTGATGCATTGTAATAGAATCATCTTATGGCCCAGGCTAAGACTAAAATGTATAGCTTCACACTGTGCTCACCATGTTCAGTTAAAAGCAGAAAAAAATAGTGTTGCATTTTCCCCATCCTCAGCAGAACTGCCATCCCTTCTCCCAGGGTTTTCTAATCCTTTCTGGCACCTGAGGCATCTGAACAGTTGGTGGGAAGAAGTGAAACTGTGACGAAGTGAGTCTCATTTCAGATTTACAGTCCAATCACTCACAAAACCTGCCAATTCACTTTATGGCATGTACTGTGAAAATTCATTATTTAATATGAGCCTAAAAAATCTATTGGTGCACTAAAGTAGCTTGACTTTGAATTATAAAAGAACCAGTAACTCGCTATGTGGTGTCTTTAGGCTTGCAGTGAGACAGGCCAGCATATACTTGAAATGTCCTTTGTATGTTCTGCTCAAGCACAACATTTGTTCAGCCAACAAACTTCTGTATTTCAGCATTTTTTCTGTGTATTTTTATCTGACTGCTATAGATGTATAAATCCATGTACTTATGTATGTGTTAGGTGCTAAAAAAGAAGGATACAACATTAAATGGCCAATCTAGGTTAGAAATCATTTTGATTTCAAATAATTTTCATTTAAAAAAAACCAACAACAAAAAACAATGAAGGACCTTTTAACCCACTAGTTTTCAGATAATTGAAATCATAACCACTCAAACCAGGTCAACTCACTAAATACTTTGTTATTTTATAACCACATGACTTAGGGAAAAAATGCAGTTCAGGGTCTGTGGAGTGCATAATCATGACTGTGTGAGGTGATACTGGTGCTACTTTAGAGCTCCCAACTCCTCCCCAGTCTGGCCTGGGTCTGAAAAAGGCAATTTCTGCATCCTACAGACCTGTCAAATGCTAAGACAATAACTGAGAAAAAATGAACTTACACTACCAGAGAACACCAGGATGTCTCAGGGTGTTTGTACTTATGCCCAGCCCTGTTGACTCGAGCTGCAGAATCAGAACTGCAACATCTCTGTGTCTCTAAAAAGCTCAATAAAGTGAGCAGGAGCTGGGCCATTCATCTTGGTAACAGCCAGAACTGTGGGCTTGGAGCACAGCAAATGCACACCTTGATGTGCTGGGATGCTCCCAGAGCACAGCCCCACCTGGGCAGGCTGCACTCCCAGCTCCGCATCACAACTGCAGCACAATTTTGTGGTTTACAAAATGCCAACTTAGTGTCACCATCATATTTTCTGAAAAATCCTTTCGCCAGGATTGCTTCTCCTGGGAAGCTGAGAAGCCTCAGAGAAAAAGGAAAACAATAATTATCTGATTTGCTTCTCCTGTGTTTTGCTGCTTTGGAATGTGGTCTGGACATTGGTTACCAACTGGACATTGTTTGATTGGATTCATGTGAACTGTTGTAACTTAATGACCAATCACAGTCAGGCTGTGTCAGACTCAAGAGAGAGTCATGAGTTTTCATTATCATTCTTTGTAGCCTTTCTCTATTCTTTAACATAGTTCTAGTATAGTATTCTTTAATATAATATCATAAAATAATAAATTAGCCTTCTAAGAACATGGAGTCAGATTCATCATTCCTCCTCCATCTGGGGAACTCAGAAAATCCCACAAACTAGCACCAGTCATGTAGTGAGATGGGTTGACTAACGGCTGCATTTACAGCTGATGACTGTTTTAAAGTTACACTCCAATTTTTTTATTATACTTTTATGCTACAAACACATACAATTAAATTTTTTGCAATTATTTATCGTAACAAAATTAAAACATGCAAAATAAACCTCAGATAGGCCATAAGTTCTGCAATTTTTTTTTTCTTTCCCTCTTTATGTCTAATTCATTCTCTTTAATTCCTTACTTCTTATAGCAGCAGTTTGATATAATAAACCATAGTTTGTAAAAGCCATTAAGAGGAAGCTTGCAAGTAGCAATCTTATTAAGATACCTCATCAAGCAATGCTGTAACATTCTCACATCAACTTCCTTCAGCTTTTCATTGCAGCATTTCTAAGTGGCTGAGATTCCTGAAGTGGTTTTTTGTTGAAATTATGAGCAAAAATGTCTTCATGGAGCACAGAAAGTAGAAGCAATGTAAAAAACATGAAGTTCAATTACAAAAGTATTTTTGAAAAATCAGTTAATGCCAGCAATATTGTAACAGCATTAATTAAAAGGAGAGTAATTCTCACAGTTCAGAATAAGAGTGCCTTGTGTCAACTCTGTTAGCTCATTTTTGGAAAGGTAAATTGACATTCCTTCCCCTGACACCCACACTCTGATCTCTCCTCTGGGCAGAGAGGAGTCAGTGGATGCTTCCCACTAGCAATTACAAACCAAACCCAGCACACTTCACCATGTTCATCCCTGTTATCCCATCCTTCAAAAATACTGAGAAGAAACATCCACCCAAAAGCTGAATAAAATATAAAACACAGCATCTTATTTTTTCTTTAAGAAACCATGTGGTTAAAAGTTATACAGCTACTGTACTTCCTAGGTCAGGATCAAGTTAGCTTCATAAAATATGTTTGGCCTATTGAATTATGACATTTCTAGTAAAAATTAATATGAAATGCTTAATAAAAAATAAAAATTCTATTCAGTTTTCTATCTTCTCAAAAATCAAGTTGCAATACCCTTTCAGCATTTCATTTTTTTCAACTGTATTACGCACCAGCCTTGACTCTATTAATATTTCTCTTTCACTGTCTTTCAGGATATACATTTTTCTTCTGGTTGGCAAGCATCCAATACTTTTGGTTTCTAACAAATAAAGCCACAGCACAAACTTCTCATACATGTGACTTTTCTACAAATCCTAATGCTTCATTTTACTTCTCTATCAAATCTCAAATATTTTGACCCTTGCAGGTTTATTTTTCTCCTTTCATCACTGTCAGGGCTTTTAAGATGAACCAAGCCAATTGCTGGAATTCCTGACCAGGTAAAGGTAACCTGTCCACAAAGCCATAAAGTGCAAGACAATGAGAGCAATGCTCTGCCTGCTCCTGTGACCAAGTGCAAGTTTTACACTTCCAAACCCAAAGAACAGGGTACTATTAAACACTGTCAAAGCACTATTAGGCTTCCCAAGAAGGGAGGCATGCAGGGGTTCTACAAATGAGTCACAATCCCAAAAACTTCCTTGCAGTGCAAAGGGAATGAGGGCAGGGATCAGCACCCTTCCCATGGAGCTGCGCAGCACACACACCACACCTGGGCACTGGAGCTCACACAAACAGCTCTCACCAGCCCTACACTCATTGGCTAGCTTCAATTACCTCTCCTGATTTAATTAACCACGGCTGTACCCATGTGGGTGGTCAGAGTGAAAAACAGCAACAGAAGGAAAACGAAGTTTGGAAGGGAATCCATGTCCTGTTCCTTTTTTCCATTTGCAATTGTACCTGTTGAGCAAATCTACCTGTCACCCTTCTGAGAACAAAGGCTGACCTTTAACTTGGAGTAAGGAAACCTCCTTCTCCCCCTCCCCATTTACAGTTTGTGCCTTCACTTATATTCTTATGGAAGAAGAAGAAAAATTTAGTGATAACTCCACTACTCAGACTCTGGGGACTCGAGTTCCATTGGCAACCTTCAACAAGGCACTCCTGGTTGCACCTTTATTGAAAATTAGAACCTCAGAAGCACCAGGGCCAACTAAAATTCACAGAATGAATAGGTTGCAAGAGACCTTCAAGATCGTCAAGTCCAACCCAAAGTTCTCATAAAAGAGAGTACAGAACAGGAAATTGCTCTGCTCAAAGATCTGAGAGATAGGAAAGATGAGAAAGTTACTGAGTGATTGGGAAATGCAAAGAGAAAACATCTTCACTTTTTCCTCACATGCTATTTTACAGGATATCCTCTGCTCATACTCACTGTGCTGCTCTGAATTCTCTCCACTGGGCCAATATTTCTCAAACACAACACTCAAGCCTGGACATGGATCTCTGGGACAATCTTCCCTGTCCTCAAGGTCTGCTAGCTGAAGTTGACATAGCTTTTCTGTACAATGAAAGATCATTTAGAGAACTGTGCAAAAGGGGTTATTTTTTACTAAAATCCACAGTGTCAGTTTCAATTCAAGTTCCACTAATCCAGAATATGCAAATCTCGATTTTCCTTTTTTTTTTTTTTTCTCTTCTATAACAGTTTTCACTGGTGACATACCTTAAGGGGCAGGGCATCTGTTTTGCAGCAGTGCCAACTGGCCAGCACCAGCTGAATTGTCAGAAGCAGCCTGGTGATGGCTCTCATTTCACTGCACCCACCCAGCTCTGCAGGAGGGTTGTCTGATCCCAACTCGGTGATCCCTGCACACCAAGCATTGGTGAGCCAGGGAAGTGCTCACTGAGCAGCCTGTGCTGAGCCCGGGCTGTGCTGGGCAGTCCCTGAGCTGCAGGACAGCCTGGTCCAGCCCTGGCACAAGCAGCTCTCCCCAGGAGCCTGGCCCTGCCTCTCTCCTGCAGTGCAGCAAACACGCTTCAGACAGCTGGGTTGGGGCAGAAAATTATGCAAAAGTCACTAAAAAAAGCCAAGGTGTGTGCAACACCTTGGGGTTCTCCCCTTCAGCATCCAGCCCATCCTACACCAGAGTAGGGTCCCCTCCTTGTCAAAGGATGCTAGATTGAGTGTCTATTGCTATTCCTTTTTTTGTTCTCTTATTAAACCAGACAATTTATTAAACCACTTCTTTTCAGACCTCTCTTTCTGAGATCCAGGAAGATCTCAGACCCCTCGCCCCCTCTCTGCCCCTCCTTGCAGGACTGGGGATGAACATGTACCTGCAGCCCCCAGGGCACTCTGTGCACACAGAATTCACTGTTCTGCAGGGCTGACACACATGTTTCTATTTCAACACCTTCTCATTGTGTTTGTATTTAATTGACCAGTGAAGTAATTGCTTCCTCCAGAAAGAAATCAATTTAGTTTCCTATATTTTCCTTACTTTTGTTGCAGCCGGTGCAATACAGATGGCCAATGTTGTTTCTAATCCTTCCTGTTCAGTTCCTCAGGTGTACAAAAAAGGTATTTCTTGCCCAGATTGCAGTTCCTGTTTCCCATACCCCATCAGTCAGTGGTGTTTCTGCTGCCTATTTCTCTTTGTTATTGGATTGTGGAAACAATATTTTTCCCACATTGGTTCCTGTTCAGTTTTAATAGAGTATTTCAAAAGGAAATGTTTAAAATCTAGAAGCAGCACTCTATGCAAGCTTCTCTTCTCCCAAGCATGACATAACTATTAGCAACATATGGTATTGTTTGCAATAAGGACATTACTTCCTTTGACCATCCCTTACAAGCCTGCAAATATTTCTGACGTCCCTAGCCCAAGTTATCCACAGCCCAAAAATGCTGCAAAATTCTATTTTAACTCCCATGTTTTCACAAGGGCATACCTTACTATGTTTTATAAACCTACTTTATTTTATTACGTGGATTCATATAAAAACTATAAACCAGGTTTTATATCACTTTCAGCTTTTGACCATTCATCAGTTTTCCATGATAAAGCCACAGTGAAATCAATATCCTTGTAAAGCCAAGCTGTCAAAAGTTACTAGACTATTTCCAAAGGCAATTCCAATGAGACAGACTACCAGATGTTTTCAATATATTTTATACAAGATTGCATGATAATTTTAGTGGGACTGAAGGAAACAATACAACAGGTAGTGTTTGGAGGTTTGACATTTTAAATAGCGAGCTCAATTGATTTTTACAAGATACCAGAGACAAAAATGCCACTTCTGGAAAATTTATACCCAAACATTCATCCACAGAACTTAAGAGCAATTGTGCTGTCAAGCAGCAAGGAAAGAAGATAGCCTTTAGCAACAAAGTCACATAAAAATGTTCACTGTACCTATATGTGTAAGAGCAGGTCTGTACTGATACATAAATATATTTAGTATTTAAAAATGTATATTTAATACATACACATATAGGTGTATGGAAGCATAACCACCTCACTGTTAATTTTGCCCTTCTGCTGATTTACACTTTTATTTCTTACAGAAGACTGCCAATTATGATAAAAATTCTCCTTATAATTAACTCAAAATTTTATTAAATCCAGCTTTTATAACTTTAAATATAATAACGCCAGCCAAGCTGGGGCAAAGAATATGTCTAGTCATTAATTCTACTTGTATCATTTCTCATTCCTCAAAAAAATGGCAATAAAAGGATCCCTCCTTAGAAATCAGCCTGGCCATGGCCACACTCATCTCCATAATAGCACAATTTCCAATTCACGCCTCATTTTCATTAATGTTTCTTGCTATAAATTTTTAAGCATATGATAAAAAATTTCTGAAGCGGCATAAAACTAACATGAAGAGGGAGTTCATTAGTATGTGACCCTAATTAGAAATTCCATATTAACTTCCCATTTCTACTTGTGCATATCCAGCAGCAGCAGGTCTAATATACTGTATACCAATTGTACATTTGTTTTAAGAGCTCTTTCTCCCCTCCCTTGCTCATTTTTATTTTTACACAATTTCTATGTTTCCCCTGCTATTGAATAAGTCAACAGACAACTGTATCACAGCAGCACCTTTTGTGTCACAAATTATCCTGGAGAATTGTAAGAAGCTACCAGCTCAATGCTTTATTAATGATACCAGACCATAAAAAGAAAGGGGAAATTGCTGACTCCAACTCTTTTCTAATGTTGGGTGATAAAAATGCTACTTCAGGATTCAGAAGGTTAAGTTCTAATGTGTATTTTGAATAGAGTATGCTGAAATAATTGCCTCATAAAGCAATGCATTGACCAGCCTGCTAATGGCTGTATAGTGCAAAACTCAGCAAAGAGTGCCAAGCTTACTGGAAAAAATGCTGTGGCACTACTTTTGGAGCTTTCCATGTTAAGTTAACTTTACCCTTTTCCACTCTTTTTGGTTTTAATCCTGCCAAAAGAAAACCCTCCCACCAAACCATGACTGGCTCCTTTCCATTATGTCAGGAGCAAATCATTAAAATCCAAACCCCAAAAAGCAAACATCCACGTGAATGTGAACACAGGAGTGAGAAATCAGAATTACATTTCACTCATATGAACCCAAACACTAATTTATTTTTTTGTTTTTTTTCTGCTTGTTTCAGTTTGATATCAAGCCTGTAGCCAAACTGAAAGCAAGGCAATAATTACTTTTTAAAATATGAATGGAATTCCAGCCTATAAACTTTTCCTTAACAAGAATCTGTCTGATAAGCAGAGTCCTTCCTGACAGTGCACACTCTCAGCATCAAAACAGCAGAGAAGTGCTTCAAGCCTGTCCCTGTTTATCAAATAGCCAAACACAATTAAATAAATCAAAATGAGGTCAAAAAGCACACAATACTCCACAGGTTATAGCCAGAATTAAGGAAAAAAAGACATGAAAAGCTCCTGTCAGGTACCACTAAAACCCCAGAACGGGGGAACTTGGCAGGCCAAGAAGGCTCCACACCTGTGTTTCACAGACCAAGGTGTGTGGGCAGCAGAGATGCACAAAGCACACCAGAGAGCAGCAGAAAATAAAAGAATGAGATGAGGGAAAGTTAATACGAGGTAATTATCTGTTGGAATTGCCATAATCTGAGAGATCCGAGATGTCTTTATCCCCGGGTTTTGAGTGAATTAAAAAAATTAAAAATCACACATTGTCTACCCCTGCACTCCTAGAATATTTTTATCCAAGGAACATTTTCTCATCAGTGAGGCTTCCAGCACACAACTCCCACATTTTCAGCCTCCAGCTCTCCTGAAGTCAGGCAGTGGCTTCAGAATGGATTTGGTTCAGTCACTGACTGTAACTCATGAGACACACTTTATCCTGTCATTATCGCATTTTCTGAAAAATCCCTTTGCCCAGGATTTTTCTCCTGGGAGGCTGAGAAGCCTCAGAGACAAATGAAAACAATATTATCTGATTTGCTTCTCCTGTGTTTTGCTGTTTTGGAGATTGTTCATCCAACATGTGAATTGGTTTTACTTAATGACCAATCCCCATCAGCTGTGTCAGTCTGAGGAGTCAGTCACAAGCTTTTCATGAGTATCTTGTTCAGCTTTCTGTCTGTATCCTTTCTCTATTTTTAGTATGGTTTTAGTATAGCATTCCTTTATAAAATACAATATCATAAAATAATAAATTAGCCTTCTGAGAATATGGAGTCAGATTCTCAATTCCTCCTTCGTTCTGGGGACCCCAAAAACACCCCAGTGTCCAGAGCACAGCACAACCTCCCAGACACCCCATTCCCTCCCCAGGGACCTGTGGAGCACTGCCATCATCCCCCAACCTTTCCCTGGTTGGGAGGCACTTATTTAATCAGGACTTATTTTTATTCCTTTACTGTCATTCTGAGTTCTTTTAGAACCTTAGTTTGATTTAATTATTCTACTAAATGTTTTCATTGAACTCCGTTTTAGCAGAGGCCACCTGGCACTCAGGTGACAAAAGCTGTAATATCACACAAGATACCCAGAATTCAAATTCTGATGCCAAGAAATGAGGCCATTGTAGGTGAAGCTCTCAGTGTTAGCATTTACTGTCCCACCAAAGGAGAACAAAACCAAACTTAGCATTTTTGCACTGATTAAAGTACAAAGCCATAACTACACATTTTAACTCTTTCTCCTCAAACTGGGCAGGTAGAGCTTCAAGCTACACCCAAATATTTTGGGTTTGACTCTTTTGTATAAATCTTCTTGTTTTGTTGGGGTTCCTTTATGTACCAGAATTCAGCAAATTATCAATAATTTTGAGCAGAGAAACAACAGATGAAAGCACAGCAGGTGCAATGATAAAACACCTTTTGATTTCAAAGTTGTTGTTTTAACAGTCAGATACAATGTTGATTACTACAAATATCTGAGGACTTGATACAGAATATACTCTGAGCTTGGATGTGCTGGGGTATCAATACAGAGAGTGGTGAGATAATTATCAAAATGGAATGAAAGGCTACACATTAGTCAAAAAATCCCAAACTATGAAGTGCAATGAAAAATTTCACTGAATAATAATGTACACCACACCAGCACTGTACAGAAATAAACCCACAGTGAAGGTACTAAGTTTTAAAAAGTCCTTGTTTCTGTCTTGATTGACAGATGTGCAATTTTAAAACACAAATCATTCATAAAAAAAAAAAAAACAGTGACATCTTCTGTACCTTATAAAAACTCATGGATCAGAACACTGATTACTGGAAAAATAAATCAGCTTTTGAGATCTTAAGATGTCATAAACTAAGCATCATACACTGTGGATATGAGATGTATTACCAGACCCATTTGATTGATTTATTGTAATTTTGCAATCAGTCTTTTCAACTTTTTTTTACCCATTATCACTAGTGAACAAATATATTAAAAGCCCTTTGAGTGCACTATGTATCGATAATTTCATCTTTTAAAAATGATTTATTGCAAATAGTAATTAAAGATTCAGCTTTATTTTTGAAAGTGCCCCTATACCTCCTTTTAATGAAACACAAACAGAATACAAACAAACCAGAATGGCCTTTGCAGATTGCTGCCTTTTATGAAAATTCACAGGCAACTAAAGTTCCTGATTCATTTTAAAGGTAAAAATGAAAATTATTTTCAGAATTTCTATCCTCCTCCTCTCCTCCACACACATCCATACTATTTCCCCCTGGGAAATAGTAAAAAAGAACTATTAGTTATTACTATAAGTAGTAGTCAAAATGCTGTCAAAAGGCAATTTTGATGGATTGCTATTTGAATAAAAATAAGACAGGCATTGTATTTATATGACAAGTATAGATGTGAGATTAAGTGATATTATGAAACCTCAGAATAATCTTTTTAAATTATCTCTGTTTGGATCAAGCACATTAAGTTGAGACAAGCCAAAGTTAGCTCCAATTCACAGAACTTAGCAACAACCTGACCCACTTGAAATTTCTTTTCTAAGACTTGGCTGACTTAGCCAAAGCTCAGGCACACATCTCAATATAATGGGCCAGAACATCAATCAAGACTTATTTTTACTCCTTTACTGCTATTCTGAGTTCTTTTAGAAACTTATTTAGATTTAGTTATTCCAAAACATGTTTTCATTAAACTCTGCTGCTTTTACACATTTTCTACAAAAGCAATGGGAAAAGGATAAGCATGGGGAAAGTCTGGCATTTAGTAAAGGGCTACAACTTGGAACTCAGAGTTTGCCTTTATTATATTTACAACAAATGGCATCTCCATTCCAGCCTAGCATTTCTTTATGCACATTCCTTTGACTCTTCTATTCCAGGCTTGCAACAGAGCTCAAATAAACAAAATCACAAGCACAGGAGCACTCAGAGAGATTGAACCAGGTGGGTTTGAAAGTGCACCTGACACCTCCAGCTGGGTGCCCCAATCACCTCAGCTGCTCGGAGCATTCACTCAGCCCTATGCTGGGACCCTTTAGCTTCCCATCAAAAAATTCAACAGAAAGAAAGAATTCCAGCCTCATGCAGATGGGTAAGAAACTCCTCTGAGGTATCACAGTGAAGGATTAGCTCCAGTGAATACTTCACCACATTTATTAAGGTAAATCATGTCCAGGAAGGGATGTTTAGGGATGTTTCCAATAAGGTATTTCAGTGTACTCTGCACAAGGAATTCTCAGCTACTGGCTGAATTTTGGCCTCAAGAATTGCAGCCCCACACAACCAGTCAGGCTGCAAGGGGCCTCAAGAGATTCCAAGCAGAAACTCCTGCTTGAAGCACAGTCATCTGTGAGATCACACCTCTGGGACTGATGCAGATGCTCTTTGCAAACTTCCAAGAGGGGAGAGCACACAGCTGCCTCTCCAAGCAACCTCTAAAGCTTAAATACTCCCAGAAAAAAAAAAAAATTCCAGTTTGAACCTACCTCATTTGAATTGTGTGTTTGCATTTCTCATCCTCTTGCCACAATGCCTCTGTGGAGAAACAGGCTCAGTCCTCTCCATCTCCTCCAGGTACCCAGGGGCTATTCTTTACTCTCCAAGCCGAACAATCCCTGCTCCTTTGGGGTCTCCTCCCCAGCTGGGCTGCATCCCTGACCATCCTGAGGGACCCTCTGCCCCAGCAGTCACCTGGTTTTACACTTCTGAGGGGTTTTATAGTGCAGAGCAGAGAGGATAATCACCTCCCAATCTGCTTTAATGCAAAACACCTGGGCTGCCAGGTGCCAACAATTACCCCACCCCAGCCTGCTGTGATTGCTGCACCTGAATTTCTCTCCTAGTGGGCACTAAGGATGGTGCCAGGGCAATCTCAAAAAAGAGAGACTGAAAAGGACAGAGGGACAGGTACCAGCACACCCCAGTGCAGGGGGTGTGAGGAGCAAAGGAAACACAAAATCAAATGAACAAGGCTTGCATGGAGTCTCCTCCAGCATCCCCATGTAAAAAGGAGCAAGGAAGTGCTTCCAAAAAGCAAAATCATGGGCAATGTAGGAAGGCACGAGCAGCCCAGCAGCTCCTGGATGTGGAGTGCATTGGTGAACCAGCTCCTGCTGATACAGCCTGGATGAGGGGTACAGAGCATCCTCAGCAAGGGTGATGGTGACACTGAAGTGGGAGAGGGGCTGAGGGTCATGCTGGCACCCAGAGATCCCAGAAATCCACTTGATTCCTTTGAAATCCATGGATTTCTTTACTGTGAGGGGCTCTGACCACAGGAGAGTCTGCCCAGACAGGTGTGAGATCTTCCTCATCCAAAAGATGCTGGACTACAAAGAGCAGCCTGCTCAGGATACCCAGGGCAGCTGTAGGCAGACATTCAACACCAATCCTAGGTCTTGGCCCAGAAATACTGTGCTTTTTTCCTAGTTCTCCACAAAAATGCCACATATAAAACTCAGCCATACAATTATGTTACAGATGTAGTGTGTTCTAACTTGGATATTTTGTCTAAATTATTTTTGTTGAATGCAAAACTTAAACCAGGGCAATGCAGAGAAGATTGCTGGGATTTTCTATAATCTTTTTTGCTATATTTTCCCTGCATTTATTTGTCTACATTCTTTGTATATATGTACTGTATATATACAGTAATCACAGTATAACCTACTGTGGAGTGAGATTAACAGACCAAGACAGGTTAAAGTTGATGCCCACAATATTATTAATTATATTCCTACTTCCTCCTGATTGTGTTGAGTCTTGACTTCATCTCACTGCTGTGTATTCCACTGAATTTGGTCCTGGAAATCTGAAGAACACTGGAATAATTTTCCACTTTTGCTTTCAAGAATAACAGTCTCAAACACAATGCAAGTTATACAGGTACAGAGGTTGGAAAAGAAATTATTTATGATTTTCCTAGTGGCTATATATTTATAAGGAACCTTATTTGTAATCTACTTTTCTCATATGGTGCACGAGTATTTTAGCATTGAGAGTGAGAAAGGCTGAAAAATATCTGTACAGCAAGAAAAGGAGGGGAGAGAAAACTCACATCAGGCCACTGCAAAGTTGAGTCCCCTTTCTCTAAGAGAATTACACTCACTGACTTGGCTTCAGGAAAAAAACAACTTGTCCTGATAAGACCCTGAACATTCCCAACTCCCAGTCATGCACACAAAGCATGGTTCTACCTTGGCATAAAGCTGAAAGCTTCCTTCTGTGTCATTTCTTTTGAGTTATGTAGAGCTAAAAGAAACAGCCTCAACTGGAAGCTATATTTAGGAAATCTGGAAATTTTAAAAATAGGACCCAGACATGAATTTGCAGTGCCATTAAGCTGCTAGTTCAAAAGTGTCTGTGACATATTGACAATTTTTTTTTCTGGTTGGATATTCATCTTTTACCTTCTCCCTCCCTCCCATTTTTTTGTTCTGTTTTTTTTTTGTTTTCTTTTTATTTAATTTTTTAATGTACATCTTTCTCTATTGCTTCCTCACCAGCACTGATAGCTTCAGCTAGTTCATAAATTCCATTGCTGCCTGCTGCCATGGGATGTGGTCATGCAGAAAATATTTCATAGGGGAAAGTGTTAGCTAGCTAGAGGCAGTATTGTCGATCATTACTGGGAGCTGCAGCCACTGGGATGTGACTGTGTATTCATTTCATGCATTATAACACCTAATGTACATGACAAAATGTTGAATATTAAGTTAATTCACAAACTAGAGTAGCTGGTGTTGCTGAAGCTGTAAAAAAAAAAAAAACATGTTATTGTTCCTTTTCCTTTTCCAGTGCTTTCTAGCAACTAGAAAATGGTTTGGTTTTGAAATTGCTTAATGTCACATTTATTTTACCTCGATTTAGTTCATTAAAGTTTGAGCAATGCTTTGATGTCCTTTGCTGGAAGTTGCCATGCAATTTTACTATTGTCTCTTCATGCTCCTGCCCCTGTAGACATTTGTGATGACAAAATCTGCCCTTAACTGTCTTGTACAGAGCAAAATTTTCAATGTACTACAAACTAATTTAATTGACACTATTCAGAGACAACAAAAATAAAAATAATGCCTACAAATTGATGTTATTGTCATTATTAACACCAGGAACCAAATGCTTAAAAGCTAAGAGATATATGAGACAGATAATGCATTTGTACAGAAAATTCTATGTCCAAGAATTGGAATATAGCCACAAACCCAGCCAGGCTAATAACCAACTTCAAAGGGACAAATGCAGTGTGGAGCACACAGAGGAGTCACCACCCTCACAAGGACTTTTTTCCAAATTTTCATTCTGGAACAAACAGGTTATACCTTGGCCTTAGAAAACCCTGCAATAAAACTGAGCAGGAGGAACCTACTACCAGAGGAAAGAAATTAAATTCTTTTGCCATGGTTTCCACAAGAGCACAGATGTTTCTCTTGAAATAACAACAAATAATCCATTTTCAGATTGAGCTGTCATCACACTGTACCCCCAGAACAGAAGATGATTAGAGAGAAGGAAACCAGGTTTCCATGAATCAATTCTGCATCTCCTGTGCAGCCACAGGAATTCCTAGATTATTCCTTCTTATTCCATACCAATGTCAGTATTACTGAGACGCAAAGACAAAAACAAACAAAAATACTCTGAAGAAACGAGGTATTATTTTTTTAACTCCTTATTTTGAGTAAGAATATTGCCAGGTGACAGCTGTTTAACCTTTGTGATGTGATGAGTGAAAACAGACACGAAGTTTGCTATTTGTCCCATTTAAATCTCCCTTCTGTTACCACTCAAGCAATCCACTCACTGATGTGAGTCACAACAGCAGCTCCTGCCATCACCTCACAGTCCCACAGTACTCCCCAGAGGAAACCAATGCACTTAAAATACCTGATACAAAACTGGGCATGGTGGAACATTTTACTCACCAGGGAAAGAAATGTCTCATGGGGGAAACAGAGCAAATCACCAAACAATCTGACAAAACAAAGTGAAGATCTTTTACTTCTTAGACAGGCTAAAAGTCATAGTGGTAGGATGTTAAAAAGCAGATTATTTTAAATATATTACAGTTTATTATTATTTACAGTATTTATATTGTATATTGTATTATATATTTTCTATCGTATATTTATATTTCATTTATTATTATTTACAGTATTATATGACAATAATAACAAAGAGCCAAGGCGTCAATACAAATCATTTTGCAAAGTTTAAAATGAAGACAGCTTGGGGAATGCTAATCTCCTGAGAATAGGACTGTGTGACATGAAAACTCATGGAGGTGAGTCTTCATGACCTAGGAGTAGTTCATTTTAACATGGAAAATAGGGAACTTGGTTGAGCTGGCTACAACTTTCAAAGGCACCAGCTGAAATCTGGTCTGTGAGAATTCATCAGAGTGAGAACCCCCCTTCATGGACACAGCAGGCAGGATAAATCCCTTTTATTTATTTATCCCAGTTGCAGATAAATCCCTTTTATTTATTACTTATTCGCTCTGAGTGTCTTCTGTTCAAAACTCTAAGTATTCTAGTTTTAATTCTAACAGAACCTGTCATTTAAAATATGCAAAAAGCATTTTAAGCTTTCTTTGGGGAGTGCTCTATAAAGAGAAGGTCTATTTAAATCCACTTAAAAGATCCAGCTGACTCAGGGTCTCATTATGTGAGTGATCATATTACTGACAACCAAAAAAGAGCAAAATAGAATCAGCCTGCTATCATTTATTGGAACACTGAGGACTACATGCACTACCAGATTAATTAATAAATTCTCAAGTAAGCAGGACAATTTTCACTCTAATGCATAGATTTTATCTTCAAACACTAAACACTGTTAAGGTTTTGGTGAATGGAGCAAAATGAGAATCTTGCTTTGCTCTTTCCAACAAAACCAAAGAAAATCTCTCGAAAGAGTGACCTGCCCACCAGAGGCCTGAAACTGCATAGAAACCCTGCAGAGAAACCCCTCTGGCTACAGAGGGAAATTCCACCCTGCCCCAGGGTAAAAAACATACAGCAAAATCCTGCTGGAATGTAGCACAAACCGTAGCAAATTGCCATGGAAAACATCCGACTTTTATACTTCTAGTATTGCCACCAGGTTCTGGAAAAAGAAAAATGATTCTTGCAGCACAGCACCAACATTTTTGAAAGAGTGAATATTCCTGACTTCATGCTAATTTTATATACCAGTCTAGGACAGCACTTTCCAACTTTACATGCAGATTTCATTCAGAGAGTTTTCACCACAAAATTAAAAGCTTCAAACGATTATTATTATTATTATTATTGTTGTTGTTACTATTACTATTGCTTACTTACGAAATAACTTTTTAAGGCCACAAATGGGAGTCAGAAATCCAAGTCGTGGAACTGTTTTTGAGCAGAAACATGGGGCAAAAGCTCTTGCCACTGCACTCCCAGCTGTCTTGCAGTTTATATTGTGACTGGCATAAAGGGCATTTGCTATAGAAATGATCATTGAAAAGTAAGAACAGTAATGGGGTAGCAGATTTTGACTCCTTGACTGAGTTGAAATTTTTGCTTTACAATAGTAATTTGGAGGCTCAGTATGGTGTATTTCTTCTACTGAGAAATCCCAGA
Source organism: Ammospiza caudacuta (assembly GCF_027887145.1). NCBI lineage: Eukaryota > Metazoa > Chordata > Aves > Passeriformes > Passerellidae > Ammospiza > Ammospiza caudacuta. The sequence goes on along the minus strand of NC_080609.1, from coordinate 5,197,822 downwards.
GCCACAAGGATTCTTCTCCAGCACTTTTCAGTGGAGCAGGAACTCCCACACACCAAACTTCCCCAGGGACAGGAATTATTCTTTACCTTTTAATAGACTGAAAAACACAGACTGAAAACAATAAAAAACAATACACTGAATATGAAATGTGTCTCCAAAAACTTGCTTGGAAATGGTAATATGCCCATTTGCAAATTCAAGCAGCACTGAAGTAGAAATAGGAAAATACTGCCAAGGTGACAAATGTTTGGTATATTTTACAATCTCCTATTAAACAAAAGGGACTTTTTCAACCAATACTCTTAAATATATATATGTATACATATATGGCATATGGAGACATGGAGGAACTTTTTTTTGAAATCTACTTTTGGACAACAAGAGCCTGAACTTTGCATGCTGGAATTTAATCGCTGTTTAATGAGTAAATCCTTTGAAGACAATAATATAGCTACAGGAAGTCCCCTGAAACAATAATTTGTATCTATTTTTCTCTGCACTTCATAAATAATGAATAGTTAAAAAGAAAAACAACCCAGTGGTATCACATTTTTTCATGCACTGGTTATGCAAGCAGGCTACAAGATCATTTTGAGGAAAAAAATGTATTATTTTACCACCTTGCAGTCATTCTCCCTCACAATTGGATTTTAAGATTTGTGGGGAAAAAAACCCCCAAAACCTAACATATTTTTCAAGTAAGTAAAACAGTTTATGAAACTGTTTGGAATACAGAACCATTATTCTTTTAATACATTATCATAAAAACTTTTCTTTTCATAAGTAATGAGCTATTTATATTTTCTTTTTATTATAAATTTCTACCTAGAACACTTATCCACAACCTGGCAAAGTAATTTAGTATGTTTCTATAAATAATGATGAGTGACTTCATTTTTTGAAAATACTATAAAAGAGAAACTGTCTCACCCACACTAAATTCCCAAACGTGAAAACCAATTTGCCTGAAAATCTGTACTTTTCTCTTGTTTAAATGGAAAACCTGGGGAAACAAGGTCATTAGAAAGTGAATATAAAACTGTTAGATAGATTTGCTTTACACTCCATGTGTTCCAAGCAGGTAATTTGGATCATCTTTCAATAATTACAATGCACTGCTATCAAAAGAATTTCTAATAACCCCATCCCATTAACTATTTTAAAGAATATACCATGCTGAAGTATTAAGTGTAATAGAACAACAGACAACAAAAAAATCCCAAAAGGCTAATATAGGAAAGGAGGAAATCAGGAATCACAGAATCACAGAATGATGAGGTTGGAAGAGACCTCTAAGATCATTGAGTGCAACCTGTGCCCTCACATCTCCACCAGACTACAGCACCAAGTGCCATGTCCAGGCTTTTATTAAACACATCCAGAGATGGTGATTCTACCACCTCCCTGGGAAGGGCATTCCAGTACTTTGTGTTCTTCTTTCAGTGAATTTTTTTTCCTAATATGCCATCATCCCTGGTGTGAGCCAGCCACAATGCTAAGCTTCACCCTGGTGCTCCCCGTGAAATCTCATTAATGGATATGGCTCTAATTTCACTTCCAAAGTCAGGGCAAGACAAACAAAATGATGCCACAATTGAATGGCATTTGCTTCGTGTCTGAGCTTCCCTCGGGCAGCTCCTACCAAAATATCACAGGTGAAATTATAAAATCTGATGAGATCAGTCCATCAAGACTGAGAAATGACCAATCTTTGAAAGTTGGAACCAACCCTTTTTTTTTCCTTGGTAAGGAAGAGCTGCCCACACAAACTCAGGGTGTGGATCCTCCCACCAGCTCTGCCCATCCCAGCTGCAAAATTCCCTCACTGCACCAAACCCTGCTGGTGCCAAAGTGCAGGAGAGCCATGGAATGATCACACCAAGCCTGAAAACATGGCTCTGTCTCAGGAATTTCTACCCTGTCTAGGATTTAGAGCTAACCTCAAATCTGAAATTTCCCCTCAGGAATGAGACACAGGTCCCCACCCTTGGATGGCATTGAAAGCCAGGCTGTCACCCCCACAACAATCACCCTCAAATTATGCAATGGAGTTCTTAACAAAATTCAGTTTTCTGTGTGTCCATTATTTGCCATCATCCCTTGCCTTTGGGCAATTGGGAAAACAGTTTAAATTCTCAGCTGGGAAATAACTTTAGTGTTAGTAAGGTATAGGTGTGGTTATGTAGTTTCATAATAGAACATCTACACTTGCATTTTCCAAAGTAACTGAAAAAAATCACCACCATTCTCCAGATACACAAGGAATTAACACATTTGCAATGTGCTAATGTAGTGAAATTTGAAAAATACAAAGGAAAGGGATTTGCACAGTATTTATTTCATGGGTAGTTATAAGTAACAGAAGAATAGCTATTGCTTTTTATGCGTTTATTTGAAAATGATGAATGAAGCAAGATTTACTGTACCTGAAACATACAAATGGCACAGCATGTTTAAAGAAGAATAAATTGCTTCAAGTTTTCTCAGCTATGAAGCAGCCAGATAAGTTATTTTCATGCATCCAGTTGCAGAACAAGTTGAAACATTATTTTGCACCCTGTGAGTGCATCTTACTCTCCTTTTTAGTAGTGGGATAATTGTTAATTTTGAGAGTGGGAAATGTCTTAGCAGGTGTATAAAAAAGCTGAGCAGAAGGGAGAAATAATGAAGGAAGCATCATGCCTTGGAGAGGACAATGAGAAAACCTGCTAACACAGGGAGCTGATAAGGCATTAAACCACAAAATAATAACAATGATCCTTAGGAAGTGGGGTCATTATTCACTGATCCTTGACAAGATTTGATTCTGGTTGGCTTTTAATGAAAGCATTAAAATGATGTGCAGACATAATTTGAAACTCTATTTTGATTTTTTAAAAATAATTTTTAATGTTATGTAATTTTAAAAAGTGTTTTCAGTGTTTATATACCCAGTTATAAAAAGGTAGATCACTGGGAATTTTGAGCAAACACTGGCAAAAATAACGGGACCAATTGCTTTGAAAGCTCAGCTTGTTACAATTTTGCTTATATAAATGATAAAAATATTTAAAAATATTTTTTGGAAATAATTTCATCTGGTGTGGTATGCAGTGCACAGTAGAACTTAATGGAAGATACTGACAATAGTGAGAACAAACCAGAGGAGCTGGCTCATCTGCTCCTTCCTTCCAGATGATACATTTTTTTAATTTCACATTCTCACTACCAAGATTTATCCTCCTGCTCAGACCTTGCTCTCCCAGCCTACCACACTTTTTTTCCCTATACTCAATTTACTGATTCTCACTTCACTTGCATGAATGCAACACCATTAACTGCACTTGACACGCCTCTAACTTACACCAACCCTTGAATAACTTCAGAATCAATCCCATTATCTCCATCATCCAGGAAGTGCAGAAGGAAGGTGAAGGCTGCACTAATGAACCTCGGTGTTAAAGGGATTCATGTGATAATGAGCATAATTGAATAGTTGAAACAGCAAATGTGTCCAGTTCTAGATTTATGTCTTAAGTTGTAAATGCAAGATGCGGCTGGGGGTGTGTATTCCATTCCCATCTGTCAGAGCTGGGGCAGTTCTCTGCTGTTCATGGGCAGTTTTTTCTTTATCTCTCCCACAGCCAACCCTCCCTCCAGCAGATCTCTGCTGTCCATGGCCACTGAGTGTCCCTGCAGGGCTGATCCAATCCCAGCATCCCATGGGGAGATGCTGTGCCCAGGGGAGGAGCCAAGCATTCCTACCTGGATCCAATCTGAGCCTGGCACAGCACAGCAGCCTTTGCCCCCTGCACTGCCAGAGGAGCAGCTTTCTGCTGCCCTGCATGGCCAGAGGGAGCCCAGGCCCATCTGCAGCAGCCCTGGAGCTGCAGAGGAAAACTCCCCCCTTGTGCAGGATCCCTGCTGCAGCAGAGCCACAGCTGGCACTGCAGGAGGGCTGAGCCCCCATGGCATGGGGCTGGGACACCCCCCTGACACACAGGGGACAGGGACTGCTCTGACTCTGGCAGTGCTGTTTTGTATTACTTCATTTTTATTTTATTCTTAATTTTCCTAGTACAGAACTGTTATTCCTACTCCCATATCTTTGCCTGAGAGCCCCTTAATTTCAAAATTATAATAATTCAGAGGGAGGGGGTTTACATTTTCCATTTCATGAGAGGTTCCTGCCTTCCTTAGCAGACCTGTCCTTTCAAACCAAGACAATTTAGTATTTCTATTCCTTCAGCTGGCCATTTCCTACAGCAGGTAGAAGCAGAGTCTGCCCAGCAGCTCTGCTGTCAGTTGACTGCCCCAGTCTGTATCACCATCAACACACCAAAAACCCAGCAAGCACTTGATGAGCATTCTGTTAACGATGGAAACCCCCTGCACCTTCCTCTATTGTGCAGATGTAATATTACAAACCCACTGCACAGCCTGAAAGATCCTTTCCAGCCCAGAGATGCTCAATCACTCACACAGTGGTGAGGCTGGAAGGGACCTCTGGAAGTCTCCTGGCCCAGCCCCACAGCTCCAGCAGGGCCACCCAGAGCTGCCTGACCAGCACAGCGTCCAGATGGAAACAAACCATTGATCAAGTGGCTGCAAGAGAACGGGAAGAACTGTTGCAAAACTGAGATTCAATTTTGCCACTTCACAAACAGCATCCAGTTGCACTTTATGAAGATAATTATTCTGTCCCTGGAGAGAGCAGTTCAAGGTTGACACTGATGTATGAAGTGACTCTGGAGAGTGTTGGGAGCTGCAGAGTGAGAATGCTCCTGCTGTCTTTTAGTTACACAAATCTCATCACTGGGGTGGAAAGCTTCTCTGTTTTCACCATGATTAATAAAGACAAACTTGTTCCCCTGCATCTTTTACTGAGTATACATCAAAGGTCTAGTATGAAAGGGCACTGATTTATAGCTAAAAGGTGCACCAAAAAAAAAAAAAAACAACCAAAAAAAGTCTCTTGGTGTATTCAAGCAGAGGATCACAAGAGTGAGCAGAATTTCTCACATTCTACTGAGTAAAAAGATAAACTAAATTGTGGGATTTAAAAATCTTTCCCAGATTATAAAGGACTTTGTACTGAACCATTTCTACTGAATTCAATCTTCAAGTTCAAACACTTCACGTGCACCTTAAAGTCAATGAAGTGCTACCAACAAAACTGTATTGAACTTAATTTTACTTTTATACTGCAGTTCAGATACACTGTGATTTGGCTCAGGTTCTTTCAGATTTCTGCAATCTAATTAAAAACTGATCTCTGCCTAGAACTGATTCAAACATGGCAAAGTGATGGCTGTGCTCTGGACTAATGGTTCAAGGTTGCAGTCACATAAATCTTTGGATCAAAGAACCTAGAAAAAGTAAAAAAAAATCCTCCTGCCAAATCAGTAATGGATTTCTAAGACAAGGGAGTTACTTTACCTGCAGAAAGATTGTACTACTTTTCCTATGTACATTCATCTATAAACAGCAATTGCTTTGTGTCAAAGAACAGCTGGACAGACTGAATGCTGGTGCCATTGAAATTTCTGTGTTAAAACTTAATGGTTTTTTAGTAATTCTATAATTCTACTCTTCCAGTAAGGCTTCTGAAAACTCCATTATGCACTGACACAAAACAAGTGAAAGAAAAGCTTTTGTTTCATATATTGTTGCACATTTCCTGGTTCAGACTCTCACTTCAGATGCTGCAACTCACTTGAAACCATGAGGACAAACAAAACCTTAATTCCTTGAAATGATGGAAGCAGAACTGTCCTTAATCATTCTGACAGTGAGTGATATAATCAACTATATATTTATATAATTATATTCATATAATCATTTATATATTTAATTATATCCCCTCACTGGGGTTAGATCAGACAGGTGAACAGTAGGCCACTGTTGGGTAGGATAAAACCTGACAAATCCAAACCTGAGCTCCCTTCTGGCAAGCAGAAAGCCCAGTCTCATGTTCAGCGCCCTGGGATACAAACCAGCATTCAGGCACACATATACAGAACTAGAATCCCATTGTGCTTTCTAGCACAAATTTGAAATCTGTTTTGTTACATTGCTTCCCTCTACACCAGCATCATGTGAAATTAAAGTCTAAAAATTTTAGCTGTGTTAAAGAAAAAGCTCAGAATCTCAGTCACACAGCAAGCGCATGCACACATATTTAAATATGTACTTAAATGCTTCCAGTCTTTTTTGCACAAAGCACAAGCACAACATAATATATACATTACTCAGCCAGCACAGGGTAACTTCTACAAAATCATAATTCACAATTTATGAAGGTTTTGGTGTTTCCCTTCTAAAGCTGCTCAAACAAAACATGCAGAGCACCAACAGCTGGGTATTTCAGAAATGCAATTATGCCCCATGCAGGGATTGCAAACAGGCTGCAGCCTCCCATTTCAGTCCGTGGACTCTGCAATGTGCTACCAAACTCTTAACCCCTGGTTGCCCATGTGCTCTCATTGGGAGATCTCTCTGGTGTGCTAATTAGTGCAGAATGTAGCTGCCAAAATAAAATGACATAAAAGAGACTAATGCATCAGAAATATCCCACCTGAGTAAAATAAGAAAACATCTGTTAAAGACCTTTAAATGTTTGTTTCATTATTGGGGGTGGGGAACTGGAATAGATAGGAAAAGCAAAAAGGCAAAAAAAGCAAGGGATAAATGTCTGTTTGTTCCTCTTTTCTAGAGCTGGATTCATGGTGATGGGTGGCTTTGTTTTTTCTATGTAGCTGGTCCAAATAGAGGCTTACTTGCACACAGTATTGAAATTGGGTCTGAGCTTTTAGTGAACAAAATTGAAAAAAAGATGCTATTTTTCCCTGATCTACATCAGCCATGTTCACGAGAGAGAGCGGACCAAAGTTTCTCACCTCAGCACATACAAAAGCCCTGCATCCCCAAAGCTGGCTGTGCTGGCTGCAGTGCTGGAGGACAGACGTACACCAGTGCTTCCTCACCCACCCTGAGAGCGGCTCCTCCATCCCAAAATCCCAAATGCTGCTCTCTGGAACAGCCTCCCCGCAGGTGGGACCGGGGAGCTTTCACAATTAGCAAAACAAACCCAGAACAATTAGCCAGCTCAGGGTCACCACTGGCAAAGCACTGCAGGGCCCAGCCAGATGCTGACAGGCAATGGGTTCCTGAGGAATTCTAGCTTTTTTAATTTTCTAAAGGCAGATTGCTTTAAAGTATCTGATAAGCACTTCTGATCTCCAGGGTTTTGCAGCGTTTTTGTTTGTTATGGAAGAGCTGCAGCACTGAGGAGGCTGCATTTAAAGGTGGCTGAAATGTTCCCAACCTAGGGAAGAACATTCCATTGTTAAGGCAAAATAATCAAATGTTACACTCCAAGTCTTCTTAGATATATGCTAAACTGAATTAATGACAAATGCTTCTCTTGTGTCATGTTCACTCTCTTAAGCATGGTCTCATTTCTCTCCCTTAAACACCATCCTCTCATCCAAACACTCAATTGAAGTGAGCCGTTCCTATGGAAAAAATACCCAACCTTTAAAATTTCGTGGGTTTGTTACTCAGATATCCTAAAAAGACTGTGTGTTGCAGGCAAAACAGTCCTAGCTTGGAGAATTTCCTTTATATTATTCTCATTTAACACAAAGTAAGTTAAAAAAAAGACACACCACAGTTCTTCTATATGCTAATTGAAAATTAAGAATCATCAGGGTCCTACAAGAAATAATGTGAATAAAGAGTACTGCTCTTCCAGAGCTCCTAAGGATAAAAGCAAACAACATTATCCAAGCTTACATCGTGCATACCCTGCACAGAACTAGTCTGATTGGGTTTGATTTTTACTTTGGCCAGGCTTACAGTTTGTTTTTAAACACTGTTATCTTTTAATTATTTTGTTATCAATACTGGCATGCTGCCCAGATGATGGGCACTGTTGATATTTTCCCATTTTCTCCATCTACTTTAGGCTGTTGACTAACAGAAGCATGAAAACATTTCCCTATTAGCCAAAATTCATTACTGCTGTTTAAAAACAGCTCGATGCACTCGAGGCATAGTGATGCATGCACACACCTACCAATTTTTAAACTTATTAATGGAAACATGACAATTAGCAGAATTACTGGGAACTTATTAAGGATCAATGGATCCATTTGCTGGGAGAAAATGAGAAAATAATTCCAGTTCTTCTGATAATGCTTTTAAAATTATCATACTCGTATAGGAATGGATTCATTTACAGCAACGGGATTTCTGACAAATGCTGTGCTCTGCTGGGTTTTGATTACTAATGGTTACAACTGCTTGCAAAAAAGGGCACACCACATTGTAAGAAATAAGAGAGAAATATGGCATGAGGGGAAAAAACAAGGGTTAGGAACACTCTTCCCTCTGAAAGCAAAGTTAGTGCTGGGAACAGCTAATTACAAAATTGTCACCACACAGCCCCAGCTCCTGGGCTGGCAAAGGTACACACACGAGTCCCAGGAGAAATAACAGGAAGAATTTCTAACAAAGATAAGCCTGCAGTGAACAAGTCTAGGAGGAATTGTAAACCTACAGGGAGAGATCCTGAACAAAAGCTGCTGCTTTGTGTTTGGGACCGGAGGCAGGCTCTGCCAAAGGCGCGGATTTCTCATTGTGCAGTTACGGACTGTGCTAATTAACACAGCCAGCAGCACAGGACAGGGGGCTCAGCTGGGGTTGAGAGAGCCCAGGACCCGGTGGCATGCTGGTTTGGCTGCAGTGACACTCTGAGAAATGCACCCGTGCAGCAGTGCCACTGTGAGAAATGCATCCCTGCTGCGGAGCCCCACTCTGAGAAATGCACCCCTGCTGCAGAGTGTGCTCTGAGAAATGCACCCGTGCAGCAGTGCCACTGTGAGAAAAGCACCCCTGCTGCAGAGCCCCACTCTGAGAAATGCACCCCTGCTGCAGAGTGCATTGTGAGAAATGCATCCCTGCTGCAGAATGCACTGAGAAATGCATCCCTGCTGCAGTGCCCCACTCAGAAATGCAACCATGCTGCAGAGCCCCAATCTGAGAAATGCACCGCTGCTGCAGAGTGTGCTCTGAGAAATGCACCCCTGCTGTAGTCTCACTCAGAAATGCACCCTATGCAGAGCCCCAATCTGAGGAATGCAACCCTGCTACAGAATCTCACTCAGAAATGCACCCATGCTGCAGAGCCCCAATCTGAGAAATGCACCCCTGCTGTAGTCTCACTCAGAAATGCACCCCTGCTGCAGAGCCCCACTGCCAAAGGACAAATGGCTTTTATTCAGCAAGAAAGGGGATAAATGAGATTATTTTGTTACATTCATCTGGCCAAAGAAAACACCCAGCTCTTCTGAATTTCTAGGAAGGCTTAGGAGGGTCAGGAGGGACAACCATCCTGCACTGTGCAGCCCCAAACCATTGCAGCTTTTGGGCTCATCAGCAGCAGAACACCTTTGAAATTCACATTTTTGGCACCACAGACTGCTGTTGGCTTTGTCATCTGTCTTAATAATTATTGTAAAAAAGAAGCAAACTCTGTGGGCTAGAGAATATTTTCCCATAATGTTTTCTCATGTATTGTTTATACTATATTTTTTACCATTTGCAGCAATATTAGAGGCCTCAACAATCATTTGCTAGTGTCTGCAACATAATTGAATAGAGTTTTATTATCCCAGTGAGTAGGAATAAATATTTAATTCTTATGTACCACATGACAGTGGGAATTGTTTCAGCCAATAAATCTTTTTGCTATTCTACTTTTGCAGATGTACTTTGTGTTGAGACAGAAGTGCTTGTACAAAACCTTCTCAGATACTTCAATGAAAATAAAATATTTGGCAAGTCATTATTATTTAAAACTTTGCCTCTTCTTTCCGTATATAAAAGCAACAACATTTTTTTTGTGTGTGTTTTATCCTTTTAAATGAAGAAAGAAAATATATCCAAGAAAAAAAAGACTTAAATCAACAAAAAGAGAGGAGAAAAAGAAGCAATAAAAATACCAGTGGAATAAACCCACATGAGTTTAACCCTGTGCTTCCCAAGATCCATATTCCTTTTCATTTCCCAGGTAACACTGAGCAAAAACAAAAGTGGCATCAAAAGGACAAACACCTTCCCCAAGCCCTTGCTTTTATGAAAGCTTCAATTACACAAAATAATAATAAAACTCAAATCAGCCAGAGTTTCAGAACATTACCAGGGATTTTAACGTGCTGAATACAATGTTATTTGTTGCTGTTTTGAGACAATGGATAACTTGGCAGAAATGTGGTTTGGTTTTGGTATGTTTTTTTTGTTTTTTTGTTTTTTTTTTTTAATGCAAAAAACCAAAAAACAACGATGAGGGATCCTCAGACTGTTTTTAGCTGCAGCAGGAACGCAAAATTCTGTCTCCAGTGGGAACATACCTTCACAAAGTAGGGACTTGAGAATAGATGAGTTGGGGATTTTGTTTTTAAGAAATTAAAATTCTGTACCAAGAGAGAAGGAGGGTGGAGAGTTTTCTCTCAATATGTAAAAGTAAAAATAAAACCATCTCATAAATATTACAGAATTCCTGATTTTAGTGAAAAAAAAAATATAAATGGTAGAAAGTTTCACAGAGTTCTGTTAATTTAAATCTGTGTAAACTGAAGAAATTCACCACGTCTTTTGATATGCTAACAACCAGATTTCCTCTGCCAGATGGGGCTGTCCAGAGAGACCAAGTCCCCACTGCTATTGTTTATACAACAAATTATTGTTCTGTTGTCCTAGGGAATATGATAGTGGGAGTTCAAGGTAAAGCCTAATCTAGAAGGAACTTCTCACAAAATTAACAGCTCTAATTTGTTTATGTTCAAGCCCAACATGGAATCAGATCAAGTGCTCTTATAATTCAACTCAGAATTTCACAGCAGTCCTTACAGTGCTTTTTGACCAGCAGAAAAGATGAGCTGTTTTGCCTGGGTTTGGGCTTTTGGGGGTGTATTTTTTGTTTGTTTTCCTGGGGCTTTTTTTGTTATTTTTCCCAATCCAGTGAGTAAACGGAATGGATTTACAAGTGTTTTCTCAGAAGAAAGGTAAAAGCACATCTGGCCTGCAGATGGACAAGACAAAATGGGGCAGGGTGATAAAAATCACCAATCTAATTGAAGTGATTACATTGTATCTTATAATTCTCAAAAAAACCTAAAAATATAACAAAACTACATCACTGATACTTAAATACCTGACTGAGATTTCTAAGAAAACAAAGTTTTACTTCTTTTCCAATGAATTACAAGAACTACAGCATTACAGAAGGAAAGCAGTGAAATACAGAGCTTCTGAGAGGATAAAGTGTTTCCCAATAGAATGGGTGGCAGGGCAGTTCTGCCTTCCCCATCCTTTACCTGCTCCTGGGTGGGATTTTATACCCCAACTCAGCCACTGTGGAGGTGCAAAAAGAACATCTAAACAACTTTAGGTGGTGCAGCTGGGATCCAATCCACACCAAAAGAATAAAAATCTATCAAGGCAAAATGATTCTCTGGAAGTTTGACTTGGAAATAATCTGTTTTCCCTTGCCCCATGCTATGTGGGATCACTGGAGTTAATTTTGTTTTCATCTACGTGTGCAATATTTTTAAAATGCGTATTTATTAGTACTCTCAACAGGCCATCCAAAATGTGATGGAACAAGGACTGCAAAACACAGGACTTGAGTAGATTAACCTTCATGAGCTAAACAATATCTGAGACTCCTGTACTTTTATATAGGCCATATTAATTTGGGCAGAGAACTTCATTTCACAATGCTGTCAACCCAACAGCACTTTTATGGGAGAGATTCACTCTGTATTCACTCTGCAAAATGCATCAAGGAGATAAACTGCTTTTGTTTTACTTTAGCAAGGGGAAAAGAGCTGAGCAATAACTGTGTTATAATGATTATTAATGCAAGTGTAAGAGAGCACTGTGAAGACAAAGGAATCACATCTCCATCCAATTTGCTGTATGCTAAAACTGCTATCACTTTGCTGAATGAAGTACAGAAACATCAATTTGTAAAAGCAGGAACTTGGCCAAAGTTGTCTTTATAGCTTCATAGAAACTAAATGGTAGCATTCAGTATTTCAGATGGCACTAGGAGCCACTTTGCAAAGTTACTCTGCTTGTACTGTGCATTTTTCCTCTAAGTAAATGGTCACTTTATAATAGCTGGCTACTCACAGATTGCCTCTCACTGTTCCCAAGACAACAAACTCTAATAATCCTGGGGAAAGCCAAGCTTGTGGTTGATTTTAGGATATCACTGTAAAACAGGCCATAACAGCATTTTAACTGTTGTCTTCTTTAACTGTTACCCCAGCACAACATCTATCTTGGCATGTACTTAAACTCATTGAATTCTTTCTACTCGCTTCAATATTTCCTAAAGGTTTTTTTTGGTTTTGTTTTGTTTTTTGTTTTTTTTTTAATCTCCTGAAAGCTCAGCATCATTTTATGGAAAATGCAGACAGACCCTACACTTCACTAATTTTTCCTTCCCCTTCTCCCACTTGATATTTTCACAGCAGAGGAAGCTACAGGCATCACTTTCCTTTCTTTCTTTTTCTGAGACTTGATGATATTTAGAAAGTTCCTCATTCTAAACAGTGGCTTTGCTACTCAATAAGTGTTCAATAACCTTTCTAACTCTCGCAGACAGTTCTGCACCCTCCTCCTTAAGGCCAAAACCAGCAGTCAAACATCATGGTTGGGGCAGCATCTATGCAGGTTTTTGGGCTGAGGTCACCAACAGTGGCTGAATCATGAGGGAAAAAAAAGCCTGCTGATCTCATGGAGAACACAGGCACTTACTCATAGTTCTCAGTTGTTCTGAGCCTTCTTTAAGTAACCTTTTCAAACTTTCAAGCAGTTTTCAAACTTAAAATTAACCTAAAGAAAATACTGAAATCTTCAAGCAATTTTGCTTTCAGCTGAAAAGTTTTTTGTTCTTCTTCTTCTGTTTTTTTGCATTTATTTATCCTCCCCACCTTGTCAAAATAGTCAATCTCACTTGTTACAGCTGCAGCATTTGGGATGGGCAGGGGTAACACAGGTGTGGCAAACAGCTAAAGCTCAGCTCTGATCAGTGCAAGCAGATATATGGAAATTGTTAGACACACTTCCTCCACATGTGGGCTCAGACAGCTTTAAAACAAGCATTAAAATGTATGAATGTGTAACTGGAACAAGTGTGAGAGCCTTCTGATGCCACATGTCACTGCTCACAGGAACATTTTCCTTCTTTGAGGAGTTCCTGCTGGATCCCTCCAAGAAGACCAAAAGGTGTTGGAGTCCAAAGGTGAAGATTTGGGCACCAGTGTCATGGCTGGCTTTTTCTCCCATAACATCTGCAGCGCCATTCTGTGTTGTGGATTTTATCCAAGTCATAACACAACTCTGCACCTTCAGAGATGTATGTCATCCCAAGGCAGTGATGCAGGGCAAAGCAAAGGAGATGGGACAAAAATGCTGCTTGTGAACTGAACAGAGTGACCTAGGGGGCAGGTGACACACAAGTTGTCTCTGTCTCTTTTGTAGTCATGCCTATTTCCTGCTGTAATAATTAGGATAACACAAATAAGTAATTTATTTGTGTCAAATAGTCAATTACCAGAAAAAAACCTAACTTGTTTACAAGGAGAAATGAAGCACTAAGATTTTCTCTGTACTTTACAGTGGGGATAAGTGGCAAAAATGGAAAATGTATGGAGACCAAATTGTTTCATAAGAAAGAGAAATTGAACTGAAATTTGAAAATAACCATTATTCGAAAAGAGTAGAGGAAGCCTAATGAAATAACATTACACAACTGAATTTGATCCTTTCAAAAGCACCAAAAAAAGATAGATTCCCATTTATGATTTGGATTTCCTGTAACCATGCCAGAAGATGTCAAACTCGATTACAGTTGATGTCTGCCTCTTATTGTACATTCTAAGATCCAGCTTTATGCATTTTTTCACAGTACAACAGAACTTTAAAGTTCTATCTCTGCATGTTTGTACACAAATGACAAACCAATAATAAAACAATTATTGTCTAGTATTGCAAAAAGGACAGCCTGGGTATCTGGGTACCAGGATCAGCAGAGCTCCTGTTTGCTGCATGAAGAGAAAAGCAGAAAAAGGGAGAAAAGCAGAACCTCTGACATCCATTCCTCAGCCTCTTGTGGAGTCAACAGCAGAGACACCAGCTCAGGTCTGATTTCATTGTATTGATCTGCAAAGTTTACACCTGGACACAAACTAAGCCTAACCAGCCAGTGAGATCACAGGGCCAACATGTGCTGCATTTAATCCTGTTTAATTCTCAAGCCATGAGTGCTGGATGAAGCCCTAACCAGCCTGGGAGTCTCCTCAGGCGCATCAATCCCTCATCCCTGCCCCAGCCCTACCTGTGCACCCAGACTCCTTCTGTTGCACCTCCCAAATCCAGCAGAGGCTGTGGTTTCTACAAACAGAGCCAGTTCTGCCCCCTGGAACCAGTAAATCCCAGAATCAAACAAAATCAGGCACAAAAATTCGCTTTTCCAAAAGTGTTTCACTCAGGTTCCAGTTTCCCATCTCGCCCTGAAGCCTCTCAGTGCTGCACTTTAACCAGCAGTGTCCTGAAGAAAATGAACCATTCTTTTCAATGTACAGAAAGCACGTTTAGTCAACAAGCGGCATGCTCAACAATGAAATAATCTTTCTCTAATTTAAGAACTCTGCTTCAAAAACTGCTCTCTGGCTGCAAATTTTTCCTTAGAAAATTCATTACTCAAGAAATCAACTTCTCAGTGGTATTTCAGCAAGCAGTGATAATCTCAGTAACATTATATGATAAAGTACTTTGGGTCTCCATTTACACACACTTTTTAGGAAGCATTAGAAAGGCAGATTATTATAATTTGAAAAAAGACTCTAAATGACCTTAGAGTGAATGAACACAGAACTATTATAAAAACCAAGACACACTCAGGGAGTTCAATAAGCCATTTATAGTCCTTCAGAACAAACATGACATTGATTTTAGTTTTAAGGCTTCATGACAACTTAAAGCTAAATACAAAGCCACCTATCATCCTATCAGTGCTTATTTTAGAAAAAGCAAACAAAGGATAAAACCAGCCTAACAATCAAAATCATAAAAAAAAACAAACCAAACTTTCTTTTACTCCCATTACTCAACAGCCAAATACAGAACAGTGCAAGGGATGAATTAATCAGTTTATCTGCTATGGCCTTTTCAGGTGGTCAGTGTTGCACGAGACCAACTCCACTTCTAGGCTCCAATACTGGCAAGCAAACCTCCCATCCTCTTTATTAATAATCTTATAAATATTATTAATTCTTAAGGGTCTCTCCACTCTGACAGTGTGTTTCAGCTAAGAATTAGTTTTTAGAAGTCAAGATTTCCTTACACTATTTGAAGTGTAAGATTTGGACTACATTTGAATTTGTATCTTCCTTTTGAGTCCTCCTTATAGAAAGAAGAGAAAAGAGACTGCAAAGTTCTTTAAAAGGGGTGGAAAATGCAGAAATTCCCAGTTAGTGCTGTAAATATTGTAGGAGGAAATGCAGTTGAGAGCATTATTTATAGCAAAGTTTAGATACCAGCTACAAGCCATTTTCAGAAGCTGTTCTTATCTATATATCACACCTTGATGCTGGAGTTCTTACAGCTGGATATTTATGAAGGCAATTTGAGTGGTGCCTTGAATAACAACACTGAGGGAAGACTTTGCTCTGATAGAAGCACCCCCTTTAACCAACTGCATTTGTCACAAGAGCAACGCAGTGATTTAACATAATCAGCCTTAAATGACATTGTTCCCACAGTAAATGTAAATAAACCAGGGCCATTAATTCAGATTTTCAGTAACAGACAGCTGGATTTGGTAAAGAAAAAAAACACGGTCTAAAAAGATATTCAAATTTTGTTTCCCTAATTCAGCAATACAAAATTATCCAGTTAAAAATACCCTGGCACACATCTGAGATGAACCTTTCATACCAGCAGCAAAATTCCTATCTCAGCAGCAATGATTTATCAGATGGATATTGCATCTACTTTTATCATTTACATAATTAATAAGGTTCTCTATAGGCATGTTCTGCTAATTTAAAAAGCCAGGTAATTTAAAAATGCCAGAAGAAAGTCTGCTGGTGAC
Source organism: Ammospiza caudacuta (assembly GCF_027887145.1). NCBI lineage: Eukaryota > Metazoa > Chordata > Aves > Passeriformes > Passerellidae > Ammospiza > Ammospiza caudacuta. The sequence goes on along the minus strand of NC_080609.1, from coordinate 5,181,672 downwards.
TTTCTTCCTTCAGCAGTTTATCATTTAGAAAAGAAAACATAAAGAAAATCTTAAATCATAAATAGAAGTGAACATTTGTTTTAGATTTTTAACCTGTCAGCCACCACAGACCCAGCGATTCAATAGGTAATTTAAAAAAGGCAGTAATTTTTTTTTTTTTTTTTGCATTTTGCTGTGAGGAGACAGGACTAGAGCAGTGACTTGAGGGAGACAGACACTCTGACATGTCTGCAGGAGCATTTTGGATCCCAGAAACCACTGGGGACACGTTCTGCCTGTGCCAGCAGGAGCGATGGGATCGCGTGCCGAGGCACTGGGGCGGTGACAGCCGGCAAAGATCTGCAGAGATGCTGTGTCCTGTCTTTTTATTCTGAGTTTCTACGAGTTTTTCCTACAATTTTGTGGCAAAACTCACTAATGCCAATATATTTTCTTTTTTTTTTTTGCTTTAATGCTATCTGAGCATATCCTAGATACTTTCCCCACCCTTTTGTTTTATTAAGGAATTAAGGTCATAATTCCTGTCCTACCTGTCGAGAGTAGCACAAACCTTTCTGCTTAAACATTTCATATTTTCAAAATTCAAATCAATATTTCATCCTAACACTGAGTTGCATCCTATTGGACATGTAACTTTCTAATATCACCAAACTACTAAAAGAAGGAAAGAATTTTACATTTATTTTTATGTTTTTGGGGTTTTTTCTAAGTGATGAGAAGCCATCACTAAACTAATGGGTTTGGGTTTTTTACCTTAACTGAACCAGCATTGTTTGGTAAAGCACAGAGCAGTCAGTAGCTGGCCCCAAAGTGACTACAAACTCACATCATGCATATTTAATAAAATGCTATAGCAGAAATATAGCATACATTCTGTACTTCTACAAGAAAGCAATATTCATTATTCTGCAGATTATTCCTTAATAAATATTTCAGAAACTTGAATTAGAAAAAAAATGAGAATAGCATATACTGTGCTCTTGATATTTTAAAAGCACTTTTGTTTTCTGACCTATGATGAATCCTTATGTTCTTTTCATTTCTGATGCATTTTAATGCCATTATAGGTTTGAAATTCATCTTTTGGTCACTTAGAGGGGATCAAGATATCGATGTTTAGTGCACAAAGAAGTTAAAAGTCATCTTCCATTAGCATGCACAGAGCTGACATTTTATTATTATAATTGTTCCAGATTCCTTGGATATCTTCACATAAATATGAAATTTTATGGACTGGTATCACAAAGAAACTGCCAGAAATGCTCACAAATTCCCCATTCTGAAAGTCAAGGAAACTCACTGCTGGGCTGCCACTCTTCTCACTTGCATATGGTAACACCAAAAGCAAAGAGCTATTTGGGAACCAACAAAAACCCAATTATCCCACCAGTGGTGTGGTTTTGTAGTTGATTTGTACATCTGTGCAGGTATTCTTGAATTAATCACAACAGGAGTGGGTTGAGATAATGCAGCTGCATTATCAGGAGATGCAGAGAAACTGTTTGTGAGTGTGTGGGCAGGGACTGGCACCATCCCTGGGGTGTGGGCTCAGGTGCCAGCCTTGGATAGGGTGGGAAGGGGCCATGGATGGACGGGAACTTGCCATCAGAGGATGGGAACGTGCCATCAGTCACCAGGTGGAATGCAGGTGTGTGTTGGTGCTCTGCTGTGGTGCTGACCCTCAAGGGACAGCTCACGGGCTGTAGTGGGCGACGTTTTGGTAAATCAATGAACAGATTTGATCCCGTGTGATTTAAAACATAGAAATGGTGAATTTCTGTTAAGTTTGTATTCACACAAGCTAGGGAGGAGCTTGAGAGCACCTCTAAAGTGCTGGTGGCATAGACAGGGCAGGAGGGAAGTCCTGGCTCTGTTCTGTTGCAGTGAGTTCTGCCCGTGAGCGTTCCAGCCTCAGACACTGCCCGCACACTCCAGGCTGAGCAGATGGAAGGATCACCTCTCCCAACCCTCCTGCAGCCCTTCCCCAGCACATCCCAGAGCCCACAGGGACCCCAAGGTGCTGCCTCATGTTCAGGACCCCCAGAGCCCCTCCTGTAAAGCTGCTCCCCCTCCCCACCATGCTCCTGGTCCAGCTGCTCTCCATCCTCACAATAAACACAACACAGATCTTCATCTGCTCTGCATCCAGAGGCATCACCATGGGAGATATTCTCCCAAGGCAAATCAAACAGAGAATTAGAACCATTGAGAAGTGAACATCTCAAAAGACCAAACTAGATTTGTTTTAGGGTCTTTTCCCCTTTTGGTGAAGCACAGTAAAGGATTTGGGGATTCAAAAAGGATTAAAGGTCACCACAATTGTGCTCAGAGCAGCAGAAGTAAATGTCTGCTTAAAAGTGCAGACAAAATTGCAGAGGTGGACTTGGACATTGAAACAGAGCACAAATACCAGGGTTACTCTCTCTGGTTTATAACTTGCAAAAAGAAAGCTGTTGAAGTAGTCAGAAATTTGACTTTAGATCCCTTCTAAAGGATGAAATAATTAATGATATAAATAAAAAAAATCCAAACAGCAAGCTGGGTTTTGTCTGCATAGAAGGTGCTTTGGAATATAAACTGTTCCGGGACATTAAAACATTAAAAACCAGGCCAGCACCAGGCTGTCCCCAAACCAGGGCTGCTGGAGATGCCCCAAGTGCTCTGGAGCCCCTTCAGTGTCTGCCCAAGCAGGGCAAGGAGCAGGCAGGGCTGCTCACAGCAGGGAGGGCGAGCACAGAAAATCAAGATACCAAACGCATGCTCTCCTTTTAATGAGTTATAATTCATCTCTCCTAGCCAGGGCCTTTGTAAATCTCAGACAGACAAGGAATCCTGAGACTTTGAAATTGCCTTGTAAATTAGTTACTGCTAATGAAACCATTTAGTTTTTGAAGGGATGGGATTGTGAGGGCTTTCCATGTTGAAATAATTATTTAACTAACATTACTGAAGCAAATAATTAAACTGTGCTGTATAAAAACTCCCATAATAATATTCACACTATTTCCTTTTCTTCCTTTCTAAAATGTTACATTATGAGACTTGTTATTGATATGTGAAGTAAAAATCTGTCACAGCCAACTTACATTCATTATTTCAAGTTACATAAAAGATGTAGTACACCATGTATGTGATTCAAGAGATTCATCTCCACCATATAATCTATCAGGAGTCTTATATTTCAGAGATTTTAAAAATACACCCAGATAAAGAGGTGTTGTTAAAAAAATCTTAAGATAGTCATAGGTTTTAAATTAAACTTTGAACAGGTGAAATAATAAAAATTCAAAGTCATGTTGGATGCTTTATCACGGCCATCTCAAGTCACACTTCAAGTTCCAAGAAACATTTTTCTTATCAGTGATGATGAAGGAGAACAATAATCATACAATTTAATGTGGGAGAAATATTCCTCAGCTAGTCTGTCCTCATTCAGCTTTCTTTGCTGCTGTTTGAAAAAAAAAAAAAAAAAAAAAAGAAGTAGGGAGAAGTGCTTTGGATTAGACTGGAATTGATTTTACTCTTTTCAATAATTTTTTTTTTTTTAAAAGAAAAGTAATATGGAAATTTGTCATAGACACCTTTTATGAAAAATCCTTTCCTTAGGATTTTTTCTCCTGAGAAGCTGAGAGGCCTCAGGAACAAAATGTAAACAATGGTTATCTGCTGCTGTGGAATGTAACAGGTGCATCTGTGATTGGTCTCATGTGGTTGTTTCTAATTAACACCAATCACAGTCAGCTGGCTTGGACAGAGTCCGAGCCACAAACCTTTGTTATCATTCCTTCTTTTTCTATTCTTAGCTAGCCTTCTGATGAAGCTTCTATTCTTTTCTAGCTTCTATTCTTTTAGTATAGTTTTAATATAATATATACCATAAAATAATAAATCAGCCTTCTGAAACATGGAGTCAACATTCTCATCTCTTCCCTCATCCTCAGACCCCTGTGAACGCTGTCACAGAAATTAAAGCAAGTCCTATCAAGGAATTCCCACAATGGTCTCAAAAATACAGCCAGGAAAGCCAGAACTGCAATTAGCAGCATTTCCCTGCTGTGCCCCTGGTTCCAAACACTGCTGATCCCTACTTGCTGCCCTGCTGTGGGGGAGCACTGGCTCTCATTCCTCTCCCTAAAGGCTCAAGTGTCTCTATTGTAGCATTTAAAGCGAATCTCAAGTCAGATAAATGCTCATGGGTTCCAAGTATCTCAAGTGTCAAAGCTCAAATGATTCAATCTTGAATACGAAACTCCTCATTTTTTACATTCACTGCTTAAATAAATATATGGGACAGAAAACAGCATCTCCACCTCCCCCCTGTGCCCCTTGGGAATGAAGAAGTAACGTTGGGCCTGGAAAGAAAAGGTGCTGTGGTCAGGTGTTTTTATTCTTGGCTTTGTTTCTTACCATCCAATTCAATTTTTAATTGACAATAAGTGCAATTAGTCTTTCCTGAGTTGAGCCTGTTTTGCCCTGGTAGCTGATAAATGATCTCCCTGTGTTCATCTCATGGTTCATGAGATTTTTTTATCTTTTCTCCTCCTCATCTGCTGCAGAGAGGGAGCAAGAGAGGGGCTCAGTGGGGTCTGGCAGCCAGCAAAGCTCAACTCACCACTACCTGAAAGTAAAGAATTCTCTACCTGCATCCTAAATAAATGCCAGTACACTTATTCAGCTCTCTGATGGGTGAATATTAATTTTGGATACCACTGGAGAGACATAAAACTAAAAATGATAGGAGAAACATGCAGATCCTAAATGCAAACTATCTGAGAAAGATCATGTACAAAAAAATGCTATAAAGTTCAAGATCTTTGACAAATATTTGAGTTTGATCTTTTATTCCTAAAAGATTTTTTTCAAAGAAAAATAAACAAAAGCCCAGAATTGAAATAATCTTAGAAAATTTTGATCTAACACTTCTGAGGAAAAAACACTTTTTCCCCTCTGTATCAAAATCTACTTCTCTGTAAGAGCATACTGAAAGCATTTATCCTAACACAAAAAAACTCCTTTTCACACTGTGTGGAATCCCTAACAAAAATAATCCTCCCCCCTAATATCTGAAGATAGCTTTTTGAGCATATAATAGTACTCCAGTGAATTCGTGACACAGAAGTATGGCAGGGTTCCCCCATCTGTTAGCATGAGATAAACTCTGATTTGATGTGATAAGAGCTTTTCTCATGTTCATAAAACAGAGGTTAGCACTGTGCTCACAGCTGGAAACACAGTTTCTAGATGTGAATTCCCAGGAGTATTATTTACCTGTTTGCAGAGGCTTTGAGCTAGAAATTGGCATTTATATGTGGGGACAATACACTAATAGACACACACAAATATATATAGATATATTTATAAATAAAAATTCTACAGGTTAGAAAAATAATTTCAAAGGAGATTAAGTAATATGCAATCCTAATGAAGGAACATTAAAAATAGATTTTGTCATTTGATCCTCTTATTTTGCCAGAAATGTTTTAATGAAGCTTTCTGGTGAGTCTTTAGTAGAGTGTTTTACTCAGCTGAGTAGGGGTTTTGTAGTTACTCTGATCTCCCACCTCATGATGGTTAATGCCATGGGGGATCTTGATAAAAGAACTCAGGGATTTCATCTAACAACAGGTCTGAGTTTATTGACATCTTAACACATTCCTTTTTTACTTTAATCTTTCCCCCACGTACTCAGATAAGAGAAAGAATAAATTGAAAGAACATTCTTGTTCGATTTTTAATAAAACCCTCATCATCTGAAAGTGGCTGAGTGATGATTGCTACCACCTGTGTGTACAAATTGTGGATGAGAAATTCCAAACTGTATTCTGAGATTACAAAGATTTCTCAGGTCAGTCCTACTACAAACAGAACCTGTCTGGGCAAGTTATTTTTCTCAGCAATATTAAAGAAACTTGATATTTTATTACTTATTCAAAATCTTCAAACAATTTACTGTGGAGATGAAAAAATTACTTATTAATTCATTAAGTTTATATTCTTATTTTATTATGAATTACTGCGTAATTAATCTAATAATCTAATCTATAAATCCAATCTGTCAAAAATTATTTTTACCAACTATATTCCAAGATTATTTAAAATTGTATCTACTCATTATAGTGGGTATGTCCAGACTTTAACAAATCAGAATGTTTTGTCTGTGAAGATCTGCAGGTCTGGGGTTCTGAGTTAGCAAAGTTAAATCTATGTTTAAATCTGTGTTTATAATCTTGCTGCATAATCTGAAAATTAAAAAAAAATCTGCAGGTCTGGGGTTCTGAGTTAGCAAAATTAAATCTATGTATTTATAATCTTGCTGCATAATCTGAAAATTAAAAAAAATCTGCAGGTCTGGGGTTCTGAGTTAGCAAAATTAAATCTATGTATTTATAATCTTGCTGCATAATCTGAAACACACACAGCATCTCAACTGGTGTTTACTCAAGGACTGGAAAGCCCACAAATGTAATAAATAGGTTTAATGGCATATTTTGCCTCATTTATAAACTCCAAGCCAAGAGTGAAAAGTCGTAATTCCACCAAAAACACAGAGGAAGCTCTGCTGAGGAACCTTTGCCACCTCTGCTCTCTAATCACAGCACCACCAGAGGAATGAAGCTGTTCTGGTGACAAAGGTGACTTTTAACCATACCCCAGGCTACAAATGCGAGCCCAGCATTTACTTTATTTCCCCTGCAGCCCCAGCAGCATCAACACCCGGGCAGGAGCAGAGCAGAGCTGTCAGCAGTGATTCCAGCCCTGGTGCAGCAGCCCGGGCTCCGAGCACAATCAATAGCAGCTAATGAGCACTGAGAGCTCTGCAGGGCTGGGGCCACTAAAGAACCACTCAAGTGCTTCAGCAGCCGAGGAAAACTCTGCAACACACCTTTAGGTATTATTTATCTCACAGGGATGGGAGTCCAGCCTTAAACTGCATGGCTTTCTGCAGTGCCTGAGTATAATTCGAAATTCTGGGCTACAAGCTGCTTCCTGTGCTAAGGTGAGGAGGTGCTTCAATGATATTTCATTTTCATTTCCCAACAAATCATTTCCTAACTTAGCTCAACTCACAGAATCATCCTCTAAAATCAAAACAACGCCCCCCATATCCTGAGGCATCATATATTTTTTAAGACTTTTTTATCAAAAGCACTGGTACACTCAGTTGTTTTAACTTTGAGCTCAACCTCAAACTGGGAATGGAAAGTCAAAATGGACTATTCTTTGTGCCCATCATTGATTGCAGTATTTTTTTTCCTCTGTTGGATTTGATCCCTGGTGCAACCTCATTTCTTCAGACAAACTAGTTCAGAGTTCTTTCCTTTAATGAGCTCCCTCTTACACAATTAACCAGAGCACAGAAAGAATCTGTGAACTGGTAATTGTTCATATCACTAAATGTGTATTTAAATACTGAACTAAACTTTAAAAAAATGATGGATTATCTGCTTTAGATATTTTCAAATAAAAGAGTAATGCCCTTCTGGAATATTTGTGTAATACAAGCTTAGATTATTGCAGCATATGTGGCAGTGACAAAGCCAAGCATGAGGAATGTTTTTTTTAATTTAAAATATACCTCTGTAATGAATTAACATAATTTCCTTTTGCTAAACCTGGGGTCTGAGTCTTGCTTTAGAGATTATTTCTTTTTTGCTATTGATGTAGTTTAAAAGACTGGCTCTCTTGTTTCTTGAGAAAAAGAAGGAAACCATTTCTTTGATTGTTCTCCAAGTCATTTCTGACCTGCCAACATTTAAGACAGGATATTTTCTTACATCTACTTTTTCCTCTGGTCTTAATCTTACGTCTGTGTACTTAGCCATGCAGTGCCCCCCATCTTGTCTATTTTTCTTACTATTTCTCTTCCCCATACTTTAATAAGTCCAAAAAGCCCAGTCTGTGGCCAGGTTTGAAGGCTGTGGTTTGGCAGTGGTGTGTCCCATCACTTTATCATTCTGAAACTCTTCCAAACATAGAGTCAAGCACAAGGCAACCTCAGTGGTGTGAGCTAATAATTACCATCCTAAACCCCAACCATTTGGACACTATTTCCTCCCAGTTCACTCTACCAGAGGAATGAGTTGTACATCTCCCTGCTTTCTGTGCAGATCATCTTCCACTCTGAACCAAGACAACAGTGGCCATCTGACAGCTTTCAGGCACTGGCATTGTCACTCTTTTGAAGCAAGAGGAAACTTCAAACCACACCAAATGGAAACTCTAATACCTCAAATGCATCAGTCTTTACAGGAAGTCTGTCATCAGTTGCTATTCATTTATCTCAATCATCACTAATCTTATCCACCAAAGAGAAGTGTACAAATTGCAGCTCATGTTCCTTTACTTTTAAGAGCCTAATAAATTTTATATTTCATTTGGGTGGAGACAGGCAAATATTTACTCCTAATTATTTTGTTGACCTCCAGAGAGCTCTTAAGGAGAGTCTTTGTGTGGAAGATCTTTCCTTAGGAGTTCTAATTAATCTGGATTTTCATGCATCAGGATCTGAGTCCACTCCACATTCCAGGACTCTGGTCCCCAGTGCTGCAGGCACTGCTCCACCACAAATTTCTCAGCCCAAGTGGCAACATGCTCAACACCAAAGGGCATCAAAAGCAGCCACAGTCAGCAAGGACGCTCAGTGAGAGAGCTTCAGCAGCTCAATAACAAACTTCAGGGATCATTTGTCCAGTTATAAATATTTCAAGCAAGGACTGGTTTCTAATGAAATTGAGAGGCAAAGCAGTTTGAAGTTTGGGAGTGAGTGGAATGCTGGCAGCACATGAGGTACCTGATAGCTGTGATATTTCTGTGTGCACTGACTCCATTTGGCACCGTGAGACACCAACACAGCCTCCTCAGCATCCCTTTCTTCAAAGAGCAATTCTCCAAATTCTCACTGTGTCTTTCCTTTCAGCCCAAAGGAGATTGGAAAAGACAAATGATTAAACAATATAGTGACAAGAAACATGGTTAAAAATGACAACCTTATAGCTTGGGATTATCTGTTAAATAATGAGAGACAAGTACTACGTATGGCATCTGGGTACAACATTTGGGCTGGGGTTTCATTCTTACAAGACTTAACAAATAGAGATGAGAGACTCTGGAGATTCATAGAATGTTAAAACATGTCAGCCTCCTACACAATTTAAATACTTGTTTACATTGCTTTGGAGCCAACAACCAAACAGCATTTCTCAAAATATTATATTAATTGTATAAAATTAGCTCTTCTGGTCAATGCATTTCACTTCTCCTTAATTCAAAGCTACCAAAGTCTTTAAAGACAATACAAATTGTGTGTTGAAATGTAATATTTAAAGGACACCTGTTCTCTTGAAGGCCTGTCCAGAGAAAGCAGTGCTCCCCTTACACAGGGAGACTGTACGGTGCCCATCTCTGCCAGGGTCAAATTGTACATTGGAGCCATCCTCTGATTTGGGTGGGAAACCAATTTCCTAACTTAGACAAGACTTACAATCAGAGCTGGAAAATAGTCTCAGATTTCTGGAGATCAGCCTTTGAATCACACAATCTCATTTCCTTTTCCCTCCTGGTGCTTTACTTTTGGAGCTCTTTCCTGCAGTAAGGCTTTGAGATTTTTTTTTTTAATACTTTTTTAAAGAATGTCATAAAATCCCAAGAACAGAAAGTTTATTCATATATATATATTTAATAATCATAACAAAGGCCATTTTATCCATTCTCCAACAAACAGCAGTACTGAAAACACTGTCATGCATCAACCTCTAATTTGAATCTCAATTTTTACAAGGAAATCCATGATTATTGCTGAGATGCAGTACACAGCTTTACTTATTTATGATTCTCTCTGGAAAAACTCCACCAGCTGCAGACATAATAACTTCAGCTGGCAGCAAACACCTTGCTATTTGTGCACTTTACCTTCACCTTGGTGATTCACACACCCTCATTAGCTCTTGCAAAGTTTGCAAAGCATCACTTGTGAACTGTTACTGTCAGGATGAGAAGCAAATTTTATGGCTGCTAAAAGAACCCCCACAAAAATCCCTTAAAACAAATCAAAGAACTCTCCTAAAATATATATGGCCAAAACTAAATAGGAGAGGAGAGTTTCATCACAAAATTAAATAGGAGAGGACAGTCTGATGACAAAATTAAATAGGAGAGTCAGTTTTATAACAAATGTGTGCAACTCCTGCCATGGCCAGGGACATCTTCCGCTATTCCAGGGTGCTCCAAGCCCTGCCCAGCCTGGCCTTGGGTACTGCCAGGGATCCAGGGGCAGCCACAGCTGCTCTGGGCACCTGTGCCAGGGCCTGCCCACCCTCACAGAATTATTGGGTCATTCAGTTGCAATAGTGATATATAAATTCATAAACATATATATATATACATATATATATATATATATACACACACACACACATATATGGGTATATATGTGCTTATATATGTATATATGTGTATGTATATATGTGTGTGTGTGTGTATATATATATATATATACATATACATATATATATATATATATACACACACACATATACACATTCCTGCATCCCTACACTCAAGCTACTATTCAGACAAACTTTAAGGAATTTAGGGATTTTAGAGGAGCTAAGATTTTACTTAGAGATAAGCTTTATTGGAGTTAGTCAAAATAAATGGGTAGGCCTTGATGACGTTAAGAGTTAGCAGTTAACTAATAATTGATTGCTTGTCAACACAATGTTTGGTTAGCTGGGTTTATAATGAAGAATGTAGAAACTGATAAATGGCTTTTAGGAACATAAGACAATTGTGGCCTCCTCTGTTCTGAAACCAATTGAAGATGGGAATGGGAGCTCTACCAAGGGTTCATTTGTCAGATTTGCATTGAAAAGGTAGAAAGGTCAGAATGATGAAGACTTCATTTACTTCCTCATTTTGGGACCCCTCCCTATTTCAAGGAACAAACTGCACATGCTAAATAACTTTTGAACTAATTACCATACGAAGTGGGGAATGGGATGTACCAAAGTTATGAATATAAATTTGTATTTTGGGTATTCAATACTTGTATAGATAGAAGGACTCTGTAATCACCTGTAAATTGTGGTGTGTATTTGGCAGCTATCCCACAATAAACACACACTTGCTAACTTTATACTGTTACAGAGTTTTTGTCTGTCACACTTGGATATCGGTACTAGATCAATATCCATATTTTGTTTTCATAAATCACTATCATTGCTCACATATTCCCTGCAAAGCTATGTTTGCAACACTTTGGTCCCTTACACTGTGTCTTTCCTCTATGTGAGTACAAACTTTGCTTTAAAAACAAATCAGATTTAACAACTGAAAAAGTTGGTGAGGAAGCATGAAGTTTTCAATAACTGTACTGCTGTTAATGCCACATCACCCACACACACACCATAGCAACTAAACACATTATTGATGGGATAGAAAACACTAAAATGTGCAACTTCCTGAATATATTCATACATGTGTTTTCTCATTACCTTATTCTCAGCCTGACCTCCATCTTGAACTCAAGATGACATCAAAATTTTAAGGAAAAATTATCTTTTAAAATATTAGAATAGGGAAAGTCTATAACAGCCTTGTGGGCCATTTCGGAAAATAGAAGAAAAGCTGGGGGAATAAGTGACTCAAAATTACAGCTTCTTTTAGAAAAAGCAACAAAAAGAGAAGTTGCTAGATTTTGCAATATTTGAAATATTTCCATTTGACTGTTTTTACAGAGTCACGGAATCAACAAGGTTAGAAAAGACCTTGCAGATCAAGTCCAACCTGTGACCAAACACCACCTTATCAACTAAATCATTTCACACCCAGTCTTTCTTGTTAAACACCAATTTCTCAACACTGGCAGAAGCATTTTAAAATATAATTCCATTAAAAATAGGTTTCGTATTTAACTTTCAAAATATAACTGAGAAGGCGCCTGTTATAATTTATAGCATAAATTCAGCAATAATTTCCACAAATAAAAAATCCTGTAATTAAGTAATTAGTCAAAATTATTAAGCAAAAAAATAAATATTTCACACCTGCAACTCAATCAATTTATAAGAAAGTCTCATCTGAGAATAGGAGGTGGAGCATAATGGGGACAAACTCCTGAAATAAGCTCATAAAGATCTCTGCTGCCTCTAACCCACTGAATTTTCCAGCAGCCAAAGGCTCAAAGTGTCACCAAGAGGCTGCATGGTCTCTGTGTAAAGGGTTTTTTGTCCCTGCTGGCTCCTGGCACTTTCTGAACTTCACAGGAACCAAGCAGGGGCAGGAGTAAGGGTATCCCAACAGTTAAAGTAAAGTAAGCATATCAAAATACACACAACGGGCCGATTATTTGAGTTTTGACAGGCTGCTAAACAGCAGCTCGGAGTGGAGAGCTGCAAACATCCCACAATTAATTCCCTTGCCATGCACTGGAGCCTGCAGAGGAACTGCTGACAGCACAAAATTCGCATTCCAGTGCCTCTCCCGCCTCTCCCAATTTACAGGAGAATAGGAAATCATGAACAATTGATACACTCTGTTAGCTCCTATCATGGAGGGTGAGCTCACATGTAGCCTTAGGGGTATCTTACACAGTTTAACGCTGAAAATAAAAGGTAATGTTCTTGGCAAAGAGCTGGGGGGATTAAATTTGGAAGGCTTGAAGCAGCTTTGAATTGTAGTCAATAAAAAAAGAACCAAATAGTAATTTTGTAATTTAACTGTGCTGGTTATGCCCAATGAGTCAGACACTTGTGAAATAAACCATGTAAATAGAAAAATGGCTTAACTCTTTCTGCAGTTGCCCTGTATTTTTTCCTATTTTTTCCCTGCCTTCCTCCCCCTGTTGTTCCCTTGTTTAAATAATTCTGTATGGTTACTTTCTGCAGCTCACTCTCTTGGGACAGCTCATCATTCAAAGAGAAACTCTGCCTTTTTGAAATAATTTTTGGGTTGTTTGTTTAAAATTTGTTCTGTGCTGTGGACAAGGATGACCGTGCTAGCAGAGCTTGTCAAGGTAAATGTCCAGAGGCTTCTCTGAGCAAATTAACTGGGTAGCTCAGAGCTCTTCTATTCTGTTGAAAACTGCATTTGAAGTGACTCCCCTTCAGAGCAGTGACTGCTCTGCACCTGGTGTGTGCAGCCCTAAATCAGCCAGGGATAAAGAGGATTTTACATCACAGGGTGCTCATTTTCCCTTGTTTCTGGTGAGCTTCACAGAGCTGACCTTGGTGCTGAATTACACAGCTCTGGTGCTCCAGATGTAGGAAAATGATATAAAATCTATTTTTATTTTTTTTTTTAATTTTGTTTTGGTAACTTTATTCAGTCTTGTTGACCTTTGGGGGAATGGCATTGATTTTTTTTTAAGGACTGTTTCCTCACTCAAGGAGTGATAAGCTAAATCTCAACAGAGTGGGAGTAGCACAGAAGATACACATATATAATGACCATCAACCCCAAACATCACCCCTAGCATGGTCAGAGACACCTGCTCTGGAAAAGAGGGATGAGAGAACCAAGGAAGGAGAACATTAGAATCAAAAGTGAAGAAATCCATAACCAAGAGGAAACCAAATACAGAACTGTGCAAATTGGGCCCAATGAACATTGAACCAGTGAATTTCTATTTTGACTCTATAAAGTCTGGGAAATATCTGGTAAAATTTGTCTGTCATGGAACGATTTTCTCTGCACAACCCAGTCTATGCATGGATGAAGTAATTTCTGTTGCACATCCTGGCTGGAATAAAGTAATTCCTCGACTCTCTAACACTAAAAATGTTGTTGGGTGTTGAAGGGTTTTTGTTTTTCCTGCAGTTTTGGTGGCACAGAGAGGTTCATTCTGATCACCAGCAGGTTGGCAGAGCCTGTTGTGAAGTGCCAGAGCCCCTGGGATCTGAGCCTGTGAGCCCAGAGATGTCCCAGCCCCAACTCCCTGCAGCAACAACAGTGAAAATCCTCCTGGCCCAGCAGCCAGGCAGCTCCACTGTCTGACCCCATCATTAATCCCTACATGAGCCATTTGCCTGCCACCACTGAAATTTAACACTTCTACAATTAAAACAGGAATTACTTTGGTTTCTGTAATGCAACTACACAAGATAGACATTATTAACCACTTCCTTAATTGCAAAAATTTTTATGATTTCTCAAATTACTGAGCCATGAAATTTATTTTAAAGACTCCAAGCAGTTCTAAGTAGAGGTAAAACTAAATTATTTTATTTTAAAAAAGTACCCTTATAATTACCTCATACTAGTAAATTATTCAGATTATGATTGCACTGATTTAATAAGGTCATAACCACATACAGACTCATTTAGAAAATTATGGAACACTACAAAAAATGAGGTCATTCACCATTGCTTCAGTGGTTGAAACACTGCCTTTCAAAACACAACCTTTACACTCTAGAGTTTTTGGCAATTTCCTAAGAGTAGCTTGACCTTAGTGGAAAAATAAATTTAAATGTATCTCAAAAGAGAAGGAATCTGGAAACAAAAGTTATCCTAAAAAAACCCCAAAAAACCCTAACACAAAACCCCTCCACATATGTTTTCACTGATGAAATTCCTAAAAATCAACAGTGCTCTGTATTTTTTAAAAAATACATAAAAGCATACAAGCAAGATACATACAAGCACAATGTTCTGAAACCTCCCTGTTTCAGAAGGAAAGAGGTAAGACATCAGAATTAAGATTTCCCAGAAATTTCAATAGGGGCATCCTCAAATCTTCAGAAAACAAATTGAATCAAGCAATCATGATGGAAAAATAACTTGGTCATCCTCAGTGCTCTCAATCTAGAGATATTCAACAATAAGATTTAACCTGAGTCCCAGATTTACCCATCCAGAGTACATCTTCATTCTCAAGGGGAAATGACCACCCCTGATTCTGGAATCTAAAAAATACATTCAATTCTGAATGTCCATTCATGAAAATTATACATTTATATGAAATTTACATTTATAAAATGGTATACACATACAAGAGACCAAGAAAGTTCCTTTTTTCTCCACCTGATTATCTCCAGTACTGAGGCACTTAAAAAATGAAAGCAGTGAGTGATTTTATTTGCTTGGTTGCTAAAAAACATAGCAGAATGGGTTTTTTTCTAAGATTTGCCATCCCCATTTTGGTTTCATTTAGCAGCTTTAAAGATATTGTTGTACATTCTACCCCTTTGGCCCTGCCTTTGGTGGTTTTGTTTGGGTTTTATTTTCCCAGTTCTTTTACTAGAATTTTCTATGCTTTAAGTAGAAAAACAGGTATCTGAACATGATGGTCTTAATCTACTTCATCCATTTTAAACCTTTTGCCCCTTCCACTGAAGTGAGTGACCCTGTAGCTCCCTCCAGTTCTGAACTAGCAGCAAATGCCATTACCTTTCAATAAATCCTTTTTCCCATAGGTCACTTCTATTTGAAATGAACACAATCAGTCCCTGGTATAAATTCCTGTCATATTCCATGGTCTCTGATGCAGAGACAGAAAGAAAGATATCAAGTTCCACTCTCTGTACCAAGGAATTCAGGCACAATAAGGAAAAGAGAAAACAAGGTGAATATGCAAGGGAAAAGGACAGTGGTGCGGGAGAGCTGTGTGGTGCAAAGAAAAACACCATGGTGCGACAGGAGGGGAAGGAGCACAGATTAAAAAAGCAGAGAATAGCCCAGGATGATGTGGAAATTTCTGAAATTTCTGAAGACCTTTGCCCTTATGAATCATGTATGGAAGGGCAGTGAGGACTCCACAGACTCACACAGAATTCCATGGCTGGAGATGCTCTCAGGGAGGAAGGAGAGCAGGGCTGGCCTGGCTGGGCACTCTGAGAGCAAAATCAGCTGCTTTGTTAAAGAATTCTGCTTGCAAATGATTTCCTTTGCCTTGTCTGGCACACAGGGACCCTGGAGACACTGACACCAATGTCCTGCCCAGCATCACCACACAGGCCCTCCAGGAAATCTCAGAAAAAACACGGTTTGGAGGAATAAAAGGAAATTAAGTAAATAAAGCAACTTGACTAACCTTAATATAACTTTGCTATTATTCAATATTCTAAATAGTAACCACTGTTAAGCATTTATTTGCACATTTTCCATGCCCCCACCCACTAAATTTGAATTTAGCTCCGCTAGTGCAATGCCATAGGGGAGCTAAGTCTTGGGAGGAACAACACTCTGAAGCTGTACAATAGGTTAATCCAAACATTCTTGTGTGAAAGTCACCAAAGAAAGAGCAACCTGCCCTTTGCTGCTCCAGGGGCAGCCTGCCCAAAGTTATAACAGGTCAACAGCACAAACCTTCTGTGGGGCTTCATCCACTTCGAGCTATTTCTTGTCAAAGACAATCCTCCTCATGTAACCCTATCACTCCAAGGGCTTTGGATTGCAGAGGCACTTTAGTTAAGAAGCTGTAATTAGGGAAGTTGGGTTTTTTGCTCCTGTTCCTAACCAAAACAGGCTATATGCAGAAATAAGGCCTTGTAAAAACTATTGTCCTTATACAAACTTGATAAAACTTTGGATGTTTGTTTTTTTTTTTTTCTGAAGAGACGAAGAAGGGAGAGTTGAGCCAAAAAGTATAAAAGATTATGGACTGAAAAATATGTGAATACTTTGCAGTAAATCCTGGAGGAACTGTTTACTCCATCACAGCAAAGATCTATGCCATGTCCTCATATTTATGCATAAAAAGTTGTATAATTTGAGGAGCATCAGATCTACTAAGCAAATCTTATAGGATGCAAGCACTCGTATTTTTTCTCAGACATCTGAGACAGAAATAGTGCAGCCCTCCCTTGGGTACTACATGATGATTTAAACTTCTCTGTACCTGAATCACTTGAGCCATAAATAATATTTGCTTAGTCCTTAGAGGAGTGCTGCCTCATTAAATAAGGACATTATAATTATTATGATCAGTTGTTTGAAGAAGTGATCAAAGAATTACCAGCAATCAGCAAATCCTTCTGGACTGGGAATGAAGAGAGACTTGCACAGTGACACCAGGAAATCACTCCCAGAGAAAGAAACACAAACCAAGCCCTTGATTCAAGAGCTCAGAGTGGGTAGATATGGCAACTGAGAAGAAATGTTTTGGGGCAAGCAGAGTTCTTGCATTCTTCACCTGTGAATGTATTTTCCTAAAACTGCTTTGGGGCAAGCAGAATTCTTGCATTCTTCACCTGTGGATGTATTTTCCTAAAACTTAGAGGAGCTTTATACCTCTCAAAGATTGTCTCCCCCTTCACAACATAGTTGGATAATAATTACTCCTTGTCCTGAGTGCCCCTGTGGGCTGGAGGGTCCAATCCAAGGTCCTTATGGCAGCCACAAGTAGTACAATTCCTGATTTAGAAATATATCCTATTCATTGGTTCTAAATCAGTTTCAGTACAGGCTGAAAAGGTTCATTTACAGTTATATATTTATATATATACACACACAAAGTAAATAGTCCTTAAAAGAAGGTGATTACTGAAACTGACTCTCACTGCATCCCATCATTCCCTGTCACCACAGATTCAAGACATTCCTCTCTTACTCCTACATATTTTACCCCCCTCTTTCAAACTCCATTTCTGACGTTTCCTCTGGTGAACAAGAACACTTTTCCCTCTTGCCTGAAAAGCAGTTTGTTGGTTTTGTTTTTTTTTTTTTTCATGTGGTCTTTGGCCATGAAATTAAGAAATACACTGAAGAAAATAACAGCCCTTGGCTGTTCACTAGCAGAGCATGCAAGTTCTCTTTGCTGCTGCACACCATGTGCTCTGCCAGCTGATAAATCTATACAATAGAAAATGAAGTTTTAGTTTTGATTGAAAAGGCTAGATTTTGCTAACTAAAGCCTCCAGTCTGTTAAAGGCAAATAATTCTTAAGGATTTGGGTCCAGTTTCACAGAAACAGCTCAGCACTAAATGGGTTTCAAAGGGGAAAAAAATCTTAATTAAATACGAAAGAGAAAGCATTTAATTTTGAAAAGGGTGCTTTTTAAATAATTTCTTATTTACTAGCAATATACAAAACTAAAACCCATTTATCACACATTCAAAGCAGTCCTGTTTCCAACTGACTTTTAAGAAGTATCAGCAAAATTTCTGCCTTTTTATCATATTACAATTAGTCAGTCCTTTGCACTGCTATAGAATATGTGAACTCGTACTATGCTGACTACATTGACTAATTAAAAAAAAAGAAAAACAAATCAAATAGGGAAATTTAATATAGTTATAACTACCAATAACATAAAATTCTTCTCAAGAACAGGTTTGGTTATCTGAGATTTATTTTGAGAAGTAGACTAAAGGAAAAAATGAAGAAACAAATCCAACCAAAACAAAACAAGCAAAAACCCCAAACAAACAAAAATTAAACAAAAACAAAACAAACAACCTAAGACACAAACAAACCCCCCCCCCACAAAAAAAACCCAAACCCAAAAACAAGCAACCAGAAAATGGAACTTTTGTGGAAAACTGGCACTAAGGGTAGCAATCGATCTGATTGCAGCATTAACAACAGATGTCAAACAGAGTCTGTTCAGCTCAGCTTCAATAAAATGCATGTGCTGGTGCTTGCAGGAGCAGGCAAAAGGAGTGGGTTGTTTCTGGCTGTGAACAATGGCTGGGGAGAGCTGAAAAACCACCCCACAAATTGGGTTTAATGTACAACACATCTGTGGGTGTGCCCTGTAAGCATTTGTGTACAAATATTAAGGTGTTTTCCTATACAGACATCAGCGGGTTACTGCAAAGTAAGGTGGAAAAAAAACCCAAAAAGCCAAAAAACAACCCTAAACACTTTTTCACTGTTCACCTTAAACACTTCCCCTCCCCTACAGGCATTCTAAATACCCAAAACTCAAATTTGTGTCAGTGAGGCTTCCAGGACCCAGGGAAAGCAGGTGTGTATTGCTGGTGTTCAAAGGCGGATTCTGGGAGCACAGTGGGAGATATCCAGGTGAGAGAGCTGTAATTTTTAATGTGCACCATAAAGCCCAGACCATCTTTAAGACAGGCAGGCTGCCATTTCTAAACTCCAGGATTCAAGCATCAAAAAGGAAGGAACACTATGAAAACTGACCCCTAACCTTCAGTTATGTATTTAACACCAGCAATTACAGACACAAAATTTAAAGTTCTATTATTTCTGTAATTTAAATATTTCTGTAATTTAAATATTTAATTATTTATCTGCACTTCAAGGCACTAACAAACCACTGTGAAACTGACGACTGAGCACAAAATAAATGACAAAAACATCACTTCCCTGCTCCAAGTCATCAAGTGTTCACCTGTGTATTCCTCCAGGAATGGCTTTAAGCAGACCACATTAATATAAATTACTCCAGGAGATGGGATGAATTGTACAGGCTACCACACAAGTCCCAGAGCCTGGGAAATGCTCCTCCAGAGACAGGAGACACTCACAACATGAACCACAGCAATCAAATCAGCAAAAGCTTCAGCCTCTGCCACCATCTGACCTCGGGGTCTCTGCCTTCCTGTAACAGTTCTGAACTCACATCCATAAACCAATCCTTGGTATTTCCCTGCATCCAGCCCCCAAACCTGGACTCATTCTTTGTTTGCCAATAAGATGGGTGACATTAAAAAAAATTTAAAAACCAAAATAACAAGACAGAGAGGAGATAGTTGACTGCTCCCTGCAGCAGTTATTTTGGATAATATCAAAGGCTGCAAACCTTTTGTCTCAGGTGAAAGTTTTTCTCAAGTTACCAGGAGGTATCTGAATGTCCAGGATTAAAGCAAGGGTCAGCAATGTCACTCATCCTACACACCTGAAGGCAAGGCAGGGATTGTTTAGGGACTGGGAGACACTTAAACATGAGGGGAACAAACTGCCACAAATAAAACCATGA
Organism: Ammospiza caudacuta; assembly: GCF_027887145.1. NCBI lineage: Eukaryota > Metazoa > Chordata > Aves > Passeriformes > Passerellidae > Ammospiza > Ammospiza caudacuta. The sequence continues at coordinate 5,161,786 of NC_080609.1, read as the reverse complement.
CTCCTTTCAACAGCTAAATTAGTTCATTGGCTTGCCTGCTCCAATAAAAGCAAATAATGCTCGAAATAAAGTCCTTTGACACCTCTGCCCTGCTGCTCTAAGGAGGCAGAACTTTGGAACTGCAATGGAACATTACACTGCCCACACAATATTTTCCTTGGGAAGGGGGTGTGTGAAATGTCTTGCAAGAACTACAAGTTCTTGGCTTATTATTAGATTGCAATATCTGATGGGGAGAAAAACTTCACAAAGTTTGAGGGGCACCTCAGCCTGTTACTTTCAGAGCAAACATGAGCTAAATGAATATTAATAACTTTAATCTTGGGAGGAGACTCAAGCTAAGGTTCCTGAGATAAAACCAGTTGAAGCAAGAGGGATTGAATGGGATCCTTTGTGCCCTGCAGGGAACAAGTGACAAATACATGTCTGATTTAGGGGAGGGAGTGAGGAAGAAAGAGGCAAAATGTATTTTTTTTTAAGTTTTGACCATACCAGAAATACAAAAAGTAATTCTAATAAAAATAATTGATAAACGGATTAAAGAAGCAGACAGTGGAAAGTTCTGCTTCACGTAATGACCACAGATTTTGCTCAGGCACCAAGCCCTGTGTGGGAATGCAGAGCAGCAGAGAAATGCACTTACTAAATGTGAGTCCTTCCTCCCAAAGAAAAACAGGCCATCTCACACTCACCAAGCATAAGAATAAAATTAAAAATCAGTTTTAAAAGCCTGCTTGGCTTCATGCATTCATGCAGCTATTAATTGCTGGGAAGTGATGATTTCATGTCAAACTCCACTGCCATTTTCTGAATTTTTTTAATGCCTTGAAATCTTGCTTACAGATCAGAGGAAACACACAATAATGGTTTGCTAAATAATAAATGACTAATTTTTAATAGTTTCTGACAAATCAAAGTGTGGGTGGAAGATGGGTCTATTAGGTTATGATTCAGAACTGTTAATTTAGGTAGGGATGCTGCAGGAACAACATCAAACAGAATTTGAATATCAAATTAGTGAATTACAAAATGAAGCCCAATAGACTAGTAAAAAATATTTCAGAGCTGTAATGATGGCAGTTCTTGTTCTATTTGCTACAACTTCACACTAGATCTGGGCATTTCCATGTAATTTAACCAGTTTTATTCATAGTTGAATACTTTAAAAAATTTTAGAACTTGATTGTTTCTTCTGAAAAGACTGAAAAGAACAAATTGATGCTACCCCATGGTGTCCAGATGTGTGAATGCCACATTGATAACATTTCTCTAAATGGCAAAATCTCTTATTGCAACCTGAATGAGAAAAACCAGGAGGAAGGAAAACAATACATTTCACATGTAATTTGTGTGCCAGCCAAAATACTGCTTAACAGAAACTTCCAAGGGAAAGCCAGAGTATTTCTGATATTCTAATGCAACCTGTGCATGACACAGAGCCCAGAGCTGAGCAGTAATTCAGGGTTTGAAGACAGAGACTCATTCCTGCTAAATAAGTTACCACTGCCAACCCCAATAAAACGTGCCCGAGACTCAAGCATCTTTTTGCTTCATTTCCTTTTTCATTTCATGAACAGGCACTGCTGATGCTCTCATGCAGCTTGTGCAGTGGGTCTAATTAAAATCCTTTTAGTCTCACAGTGAAGTGAGTAGAAAATGGAATAAAATTATAGCAGAGTTTTAAGGTTTTGACACTGGAGGAGAAATCAGGCAAAGTAGAGCTAGAAACATACACACTGCAGGCTTGTGCTTTTCATGCTAACATGCAGACCACAGAACAAGATTTGACTTTCAAATTTTCCATGGTTTTTCATCAGATTCCTTTATGCATCTTACAGGATTACCTAAAATCTTCTCATTTGAAGTACTTCACATGCTCGTTCAAATGAACAAAATTATTTTCTAGAGAACAGGCAACGCCTCTTTCAAAACTGATCCAAGAGATTTCTTATAGAAACCCCACATATTTTATGTACAAGGGCATTACATACACATAGTCCATGTTGCTATAAGATATTCCCAAAAATTTTAGCAAATTGTTACTGTCAATGGGCATAACCCTGCCCCAAACTCAAAGCCATGCAAACAAACTCTGCTTCACACTGTATCTTTGATTATGCAATACCACATACCTTGAAACCATTAGATTTGAGCTGTCCTACAGCCAATAAAACACCCAAAGCAATAGAGCAGGTTACATTTAGGTCATTATTAGAGCTCAACTAAGCATCATTAGGACATTATTTCATTATTTGGCACAAAATCCATGTGCTGGAGCAAAACTGCTTGAGCTGCTCTCCTTTCCCCTGGCCCCTGTTCTGTGCCCTGCCATAACAAGCACCGTTCCCATGCTCTGGTGAGTCTGGAAACAACAACACAGCATGGATGCTGCATTCCTGGGAAGAGTGAAGCGCACAACAAGTTTTTATTAGCACAAACTGCTGTTAATGACATTAAATGATAAGTTTAGCTTGCAGCTGCACTGATCACAGAACAGCAGAGCTCTGTGGTGTGAAAGCAAAGCTCTCCCAGGTGTGTCTGCTTTTATGGCAAAGCCAGCTCATTCCTACATTGAAGGGATCACTGATAAACCTATACAGCAATGAGAAGGACACATTTCATTTAGGTAAAGAATGCAAGTTTCTAGCTTTTGGAAAAGTTTAGTTTTCAGCCAACAGAATAAGCAAGCCCTGAGAATATTGTGCAAGTTATGCAAACCCTCAGCAGAAACCTTCTCCTGTGAACGTGAAATCCAGATTAGCTGTTGTTTTGTGGAAAGCACAGGGAAAACACAGATTCTTTCCAGAGACTCCTACAACTGGGGTTTTCCAGTAACTCCCAGAGGTGCAGGTGACATGAATTTGCTCCCCTTGCACAGCTCCATGCTCACAGCACTGCTGCTTTGCCCATTTGCTGTAGCCAGTTCTACTTTCAAACATTCCCTCTGCAGAGAAGCAGACACCTCTCCATTTGGTTTCACATCCCACAATCAAAGTGGATGGATTAACATGGAAGTGGTGAATATTTACTCCCAGAACACTGGAAGTTTTGTCCCTATTAATATCTGTTATCTGAGTGCCTTAGGCTCTGGCTTCACACAACAGAGCAGACATGAAAGCCACTGCTCCCAGCAAAGTGCTGTCTCCTATTATCTGCAGCACAAAGTGGATTGCTGCTATTGTGCATGTGAATTCCACCCTCCCCAGCCCTGAGAAACACTGCTACACTGCTTTGGTACTTCTGCCAGAGGAATAAATACAGCAATTTCAATGGAATAAATACAGCAATTTCAATGGAATAAATACAGCAATTTCAATGGAATAAATACAGCAATTTCAATTAGCATCCCTCACACACTCTGCATTTTGGGACACAGCATTAAGAGATGTGAACATTGACAGCATGAGGCTTGCAGCAAGTGGAATGGCTAAAGCACCACATCCATTGGCCAGGAGAAGAAGTACCAGGAGAATATTATAAGGGTGAGTCAACAACTGTGCAATGTAGAGATTAGTGGTATGTAATCAGTCAACAAAAAACATGCAATATTTGGATAGCAATTAATACCTGATCTGAGTTCCAATGGAAGATCAAATGCAAATAGTATATTTACTTGACATGAGTATTTTAATTAGAATAAACTTCAAATTAATATATATAATGTCTGAGGCTGCTAAATAACATCCAGGCTTTTCTGATGGGAGTTTTGAGGCACAGAGCATGTAAGTGATTTTTGTGACAGCAACTAACCAGCACAGTCAGGTTTAGAACAGCTTTCACAGAAACCCAAGAGTGACAGGTCCAAACCATCTGCTCTGACATCCAGAACACCATGAAATGCCATTAAATCAGCCCTAACATCCTTTCCAGAGGGCAGGAGAAGAGGTGGTCTGTGAGACCAAACCCAGAGTGCATCTCAGCCTTTGTTCCAAGGTTTCCTCACCTGTTCTCCTGTAATTCTGATACAGTGAAAGCATTTTTTGATTTAGAAAAAATGTAACCAATAATGTCCTTTCTTTGCCCAAGGGGTGGAAGAACAATATTAAACTGTACAGGGGGAAAACATAACCTTGAGAAACATTAATTTCACACAGAAGTGGAAGGAAAATAGGGTTCAGTGGGGTTTTACACATAGCAATGGAATGGAGCTTTCATCACCTAATAACTGATCAATAAAAGCTTAGTTCATGATCATGCATACTTGCTTTAATTAGTCCTTCAGATTTTCAAATGTAATTTGTAGCTTTTTACATAATTTTCCTCCTAGGAATTTTTTATGTCCAAATTTTGTGTTTTCATCTTAAAATGAACTCAAGCAATTTCTCTCTGCATCTTGAATTTCTCCCATACATTAAAAATGCTCATATCAAATCACCTCATAAACCCCTACTGATTTTAAGCCATTGTATTTCTTGCACAACATGTCAAGGATCCTCCAGGATTATGTTCCTTGGTGCACAGTTACCATTTCATTGCACTGCAGAAATATCAGTTGCAAATGTAATTTTTGAGAAGGAGAAACTTAAAATTAATATAATGTAATAAATTCATTTGTTTGAGTGGCTGAATTCAGGGAGCAATGTCTCTCAAAAATACTAGGAAAAACTCTGATCAATAGAAGTTATAAACATTCATTGGAAATTTTGTTGAACATTGTAAGGCAGCAATTTAATATTTTATGCTAAAGGAAAAAACAACAAAAATCCTTCTCAGTAATTTTTTATTTGAAGAACCCAGCAATGCCAAAGTATTACAAGAGGCACTACTCAGGGATCTGGTGAACAGTTCAGTTTATTTTGAATATGTTTAAAATCTTGGGTTTAGTTTGTTAATATTTACAGGTTCCAGCAGTTAATCCTAGGTACTTCCTGAGTCAACATGTTAACTCAAAGACTTCAGCAATCCCTCTGAATTCAAAACCTGGAAACAATTTCCACAATCTGGAGCTTGTTTTAAACCTTATTCAAATGTATGAGGTATTGCAGGAAAGGCAGAAATCAGGATCACAATGCAGGAATAATTTCTTCCTTTCCTCATCTCCCTGTTTGTAATAGAGAATTTCAATACCTTAGTTCCAGGTCTAGTTAATTAAAGCAGATAGACAAGATGAATTTTAGGTTCTTTCCCAAGGTATTTCTATGTAAAAGTTTTGCCTACTTAGACCTGACATTTTCACTAGGCGAAAAGAAAGTACTTTCATTTCCCTTTCATCACCTGGGAGTAGAATCACAGAAGTCCTGTGGAATTCAACACAGCACTGAACTCCAACTCATCCCTCTGCACATCAGTCCAGCACCTTCACACAACAAAATAATTTTATTTCACTGCAATGTAGTATTTTCACTTAGTTTCATAATATCTGACAGAGAAATTGTAAATATTGTGAAAGAAATAGAACTGTTTAGGGGGGTAAAATTTGTGAAAATTTCAGGTTGTTTCTAATTTAGCTTTTCTTCAAGAATGCTCTGTGTATACCCCACTGTAGCCATGATATTTTCGGAAAAATATTTTCTTTAAGATTTCTTTTTCTGAGAAGCTGAGAGGCCTCAAGAACAAAATGTAAACAATGATTATCTGCTGCTGTGGAATGCAACAGGTGCATCTGTGACTGGCCTCATGTGGTTGTTTCTGATTAATGGCCAATCACAGTCAGCTGGCACAGACAGAGAATCTGAGCCACAAACCTTTGTTATCATTCTTTCCTATTCTCTTCTTAGCCAGCCTTCTGATGAAATTCTTTCTTCTATTCTTTTAGTATAGTTTTATGGAATATGTATTATAAAATAATAAATCAGCCTTCTGAAACATGGAGTCAACATTCTCATCTCTTCCCTCATCCTAAGACCCCTGTGAACACTTTCACGCCCCACAACCAATTGAAAATACTGTCCAAGTAGAGCCATATATGCCCCTAAAACTATAAGAAACTTCACAGCACAAACACTTTCTAAAAGTACTTTAACAAATCTGCTTGAAAACATTAATTACTTTAGTTAAAAGTAATTCACCACCCTTCTATTTCATTATCAAGAGGCAGCCCATCACCTGTAGGAGAGCAAACACACCCTAATCCCACCTGGGATATTTTTCCCTGTTTTTCTACAAGTGCAGAAGGAAAGTTGCAGTGATGACATCAGGCTCTAACCCTTTTCCAACCATGGCATTAAAGAAGTTTAAGCAGATAAAAGGAAATAAACAAAAGCTGGCAGGAAGATGAAGGAATTTGGTAACAATAAACAGCCAGAAACAGGGAAACCTACTTGGGTCTGTGAAGTCATTATAATAATTTGTTTAGAAAGCAGTGAGGAAAAAATCCCCAGTAAATAGTTTGGAAAGTGCTGGATCAATTTTCAAGTGCTGAGAGCACAGCAGCCTCAGAGACTCGGGGACATTTGTATTAAACAAGAGACACACAATTAAGCTGCATCTCAAGCTAAAACCCTGAGGGCTCCACATTTCATTCCAGTCAACCACTGCTGCTTTTTGGCACTATTTTCTTTGCAAATATGAGTAATGCGGGCCCTTTAGTCACTATTAAGCAGTAATCTGGGGAAATCAACCACTTCCAATAATCTTATACTCCAATTTAGGGCACTCTGAAACCACATAATGAATAATACTGTCGCCAGTTCTCTCCTGTAATGACACATGGCATATGTCTGCTATTCCTCTCTTCAAATTAAATCCAACCATGTGGCCTTTTTTCAGAAAATCTTGTTTATTGTGTTCATTTGAGTTTCTTTCTTCACTCATTTGATGAAGTAAATTTCTGCCTCATAAGCAAGATATTTATTGTTAACCCAGCATTCAGAAAGCAGCTGATTCCTTCCCAATAAAAAACAAATTATTTTTTCAAGTGAGTAGCACCATGTTATGTTACAAGTTACTCCTGACTAATAAAAAATCTATTTTCACTGTAAATTAGAAAGCTGATTAAGGGACCTTCCAATGTTCTTGTCCCTCCTGGATGGATTTTACCTTTTACTCCCACTCAATAATTTGCAATAATGATTTCCTGTTGACAGATGCAGAAAAGGTTTTACAGCTAAGCATGTAGAATGCCAGAATAAAATCAAGCTACTTACTCAATTTCATGTCTTATGACTGTTCTGGATTGTTTGTTTTTTTTTTTTTTCTTTTTCATAACCATTGGAAAATTCTGGTCAATAACATACATTGGAGCAATGTTCTAAGGAATACAGTAAATTCCAACCTATGCTGACTAGGAAAGAAAACAACAACCTGCAACAAAGAAGTCTTTGGCGCAAAGATTTTAAGAAAAGAAGTCTGAGAGATGAAGATAGAAACTTTTTCATGCTTCTACTTTTATAACTTGAAAATTCAAACTTTACCTTAATTTTACAAGACGGATTGAAAATATACTTTACCAAAACATTGCATTTCTGCTTCTCAAGTAATCTAAGGCAATGTGAAATATACTGCCCTTTATCAGAAATATCCCCAAATTATTCTGCTACTTGTGCAGAAGCAGCATTTCTAAGTTATAGATAACTGTGTGGATAATTCCTTATTCTTCCCAGGCAAACACAATCAATTGTATTCCTGAAATTCAATTTAAAAGTAATTTATCTTACATGAATATTCCAAATTCACAAGATTTCACATAGAGCCATTCCTGCAGCATAGTAAATCTCCAGAAGAAATTGTTATTGAGGTAGAAATGGCCCTGTGCAGAACAACCTGCAAGGTGTGTGGTGCAGCATTTGTCTTTGCAGTGTTTGTGTGTGTGTGTGCTAGCAGGGAGAGCTCTGTGAAGCCTGCTGGGAGCACAATTCTCGAGTGAATCTTAAATAAACTATTAGAGAAAAATCCACATAAAAGGCAGCCTTGCAGGTGACTTTTCCAAGCAATTTCCATCACCTCACAGGCACCCTGACTCATTAGTCAGCTCAGAGCTTTCACAGGAGTGAGTGGGGATTTCCCTGTGCTCAGATGATCTCTTGCAGGGAGGGATCGCATGACATTTATGTGCTCTGCTGATTATTTATTTCTTCTGTCTCATACTTTATGACTATCCAAGAGTTTTATTTACTGTAGGAAGAAATGTATTATGGAGATACCTGAAACTAACAGCAGTGAAATGAAATATGAGGTTGATTCCTTGGTGATCTCACATTTCCAGACACTTTTGGTCTGGTTATATTTACCCACGAAGGGAACCGGAGAATCAGAGATCATCTCATTTCTCTGAGTAAGCTCTATCATAGTAAAAAAACCAAAAAACCAATAAAACACCACTCCAGAATAATATTGTTATAACACCTACTAAAATGACTGACTGGATTAGCACAAAACTGTTTTCTGATTATTCTCTTCAGAACACCTAACTAGTGGTAGTTAAGAGAGATTATATATAGAACATATATATATATATTATATATACATATATATATATCATATATATGATATGATATATATTATATATATTATATTAATTATATATATATATATAACATATATATATCTTATATAGAACAGGAAAACTTGAAACTATTATACTTAAGTAAAACCCATAAGAGGATAATTAAGTAATAGCCCATTAAAGGAGGCTGAAATACGCCTATATTCAAATTTTGGTGATGTAAAAGACATGAAGGGATAGGTGGAGGTGGTTACCACATCTTACAAAGTCGAATTTTTCTCAGAATACCATTTCTCATTCACAAAGTAAAATTCTTGAATATTTTCAGCATTTGAAAATATAATACCCACCATATTTGCTTGCCCTAGCTTCCAATTTTTGACTTAGACTGATGCTTTATGAGAGACCTCAAAAAATAATATTACAAATAAATCAGAACTTGTTTTGCCCCTGCTGCTCACACCGTGATCAGTTTGGGCTGGCTTTCTGTAGTGACAGCACACACCATCCCTAGTGCAAAGTCCTTTCTTTGCAGTCTCATCTCTTTTAATTCCAGACTATGGTTTAGATGTGCACAAACCCATGGGAGAAAAGAACAACAGAAATCTCACATCCATCTGCCTCATGTCACAGTGGAACACAATATTCTGAGATGAAACACTCAGGTAGGCTCAAAGGTTTCAAGGATTATTCTAAATATAGGTACAAATTCAACATAGAATATTAAAAAGCAGATGTTAAAAGCAGGCTTTTACCATTCAAAACCTGTGTTCCAATTGTCCATATTTTTAATATGGAAAAAAAAAGAACACTGTTTGCAAAATCAGTCACATAATGGTGCTGTAGTTGGCTGCTGTCTGTTAAATCCAGATGAGCACAACAGGATCAGAAAGGAAAGCTGAGGCAGTGACTGCAGCAGTGAGAATCTCAGCACACACACAGAATAAAACCCCCCAAAATGCTTCTACATGCCCACAACATTCTATATTCTCACTTCCCAGGCTAAAAACTGAGTTATTGGGATCTGTCCAGAAGGATTTTGACTTTGTTATGGGACTTGACAGCAGGAGTTTGCTTAATTTGCTAAGAGTTTCTATCTTACTTGATAGCTGAATTATCCATGTTTCCTGAGTGCTACATTTTCATCCTGCAAGGAAAAAAACAAAACAACAAAACACTTCTAGCGATCTGAGCTGGTGTCTCTTAAATACATCATTTAATGCAGCTGCATTTTACTAAATGCATTTTTCTTTTATTCTCCATCTTCCACACTGAATTTTCCACAACTTAGGAAACGTAGCTGATTTAAATAATGTTCTTCACTGATGTCCATGTAAGAAGGTGGCTAAATGTTCAAAACGTGGCCTGCTCATATTGAGACATAATATTTTTATTTACTACCAAAAAAAAAAAAGAAGACAAAAGCCTAAAAATACAGGAAAACACCACCAATAAACACTATTTTCCCACAGCTGCAGTAGCAATGTTAATATAGCAAAAGACTGCCTATAAAGTGAAAATAAATGCCATACAAAAAGTTTCACACGGGCAGACATTCTAGATGAAATTTTTGGGCTGTGAGCATAATGAACAAGCAGTGGGTCAGGCTGTGTTCTCACATGAGCTCAGTTCCTAAGGAAATTAGTCAGGAAAAATAAATACAAGTAGTAAATTCAGAAATATGGCCATTGGGTTCTGATTATTCCTAAGACTCTTCCCTATAATTTCTTCAAACTCAAACATGAATCTCAAATATGAAAATGAAATCTGACTCCAGAAATATTTACTAGTCCTGAATGGAAGCACAGAAAATCTGAGTATGACACAGGATATTCCAGGGTAGACAAGGACAGTTTTAGCTCTCTCTACCCTAATTTTGTTTTTACGTACTCAGGGCATGAAAAATCACTATAGAGAAGTACAAGAAAAAAGCTCAGAAGTAACTACAGTTTCAGAATCACCTTAAAGATCAGATTTCAGTTTGTGAAAACTACAGAAATCTTAGTACAACTTTACACTTGGAATTAATTAATCAAAGTAAATAATACAGTAAGAGGCAGTTCTGCCCAGTTAAAAAGTGGTACCCACACTCAGACAGTATTTCTCAATCCAGAGGAAATTGAATCTGAAATTACATATACCTAGGGTTTTCTTGCCTTATTATGCTTTTTTCCACAATGCAATGACATTACAGCATTGAAAGCAGTTCTGTTTTGCACAGGTATTTCCATTTTTATTAACCAAAGTAACTATGGGTATATATAATTTACAATTAGCCCCTCTAAGTGTTTAACTAAACACCTCAGAAATTTTGGAAATTAAAGCAGTAACAAAAACCTATTATTTACTGACATGCTTTAATAGGATTAGAGCCCTCTGTGTTTTATCTTCTGAAATTATTTCACTCCAGTCACTTCAGCTTGTGTGCAATTCTTGACTAAGATGTACAGCCCTATTGTCACTCTGAGCAGGGGCTCTTCACCTCATGATTAATGTCAGCTGCATTCTTTGGGTAATTTTAAAAATGCAGAAATTTTGCAAGCAAATTAATGCCCTGCAGAAATCTCAGCAAAATTGGACAAGTGCAAAATTTTCAGGAATAAAGTTGTATTGTAAAAAAAGTGGAACTGAAGTTCATCAAATGTCTCCACAGTCAGTCTCCATTCTAGCAATATCAGTGTTTTACCTTTTACACTCTTGAAATATGACTTCCAACAAACACCTTTCTTTTCTCTGCTGGGATTAAAATTGTTATTATTCCACTATAATTGTTTTTCAAACATTTCCTAAAGTACTGGTTGCAAGCAACATCCAGGCCACATCCCTTCCCAAGGGACATATCTGGATGTGCAGGCACATACAACCAACAAACTGTAAAATTAGCAAGGAAATGAAGAAACCCCACAAGACAAATTCTTAGCAGAATTAAGTGCTTTAAAGTAAAACTTTTAAAATTGTTTTTATTTCTACACTCCTTCTGGGGTGATTATTTCATGGAGTCCAAATGACAGAAAGAACACACTCAAATTAAATCCTTGCCATGGTCACAATGTCAGTTATATTTGCTGTAATCCAGTAAATGTCCATAATCCTCACTATGAAAAGAACTGATCAAGGAGACCATTTTTTAAAGTTCTAAGTGTACTCAAGCATCTTTCACTTATGCACATGCAGCCTGCTCAGCAAATCACTTCAGCAACTTTTGTGCCTCTATTTTTTAATATCTCTATTTATGATCATAAATGCCATCAGCAAAACTGGGAATTGGAATTACATAGTAAGGGGAAAATAGTCCCTGTTCTATATTTGAAAGATTAAAATTGAATTGCAAAAAAAGTGGCTTAATATTCATAGATGTTTATGTTACTACAAGAAAAACACCCAGTTTATAAAATCTATCCCAAGAGCCATATGCAATTTGTATTGATTTTACTTTCATAAAGTTGCTACCTCTTTATGATGATTTATAAGTAGATGAGTTAAGTATTTTAATATATACATATATATCTGTAAACATCTATCCCCACTATTGGCTATAAGGAAGACCACAAAGCTCCTTTTTATGTTTTACAGTAATAAAAGACCCAGAAAATATAATCTTTTCAGTTATTCACCACATTTTCACATATTATTAGAGCTCTCCTAGAAAGGGCACTACATCTTGATATAAATACACTTTAAAACAAGCCAAGGTAGCAATGCAGGTCACACATACACACTCATGGATTTATAATGGGCTCTGAGAAGGTTTCAGACTGCACAAACCCCAAATATTCCAACACCAATAACGTTTTAAAGGTCTGGTCACCAAGAGCTGGGCTGAGGTATTTGTATGTGAAACACAAACCATTTTATCTGTCTGAGGAGACTGAAGTTCTTGAAAAACACCATTCCATGCACAACATTTTAAAGTGACAAACTAAGAAAGAAATCTATCAGAACTTGCTTTTAGGATGCATTGATTATTTTAAACCGAAAATATTTCCTCAAATTATCCAAGTCAAGCATCTGCAAATCACAGAATCTTCTTATTACTCTTTTAAAAAATATTCTTTTTTCTCCAATCACTGAGGGCTTTGACTGCCACCACTTTTCAAATATCATGGAGCACGTCCTAGCAATTACATCTGCCAATTCCCTCAGGACCCTGGGACAGATTTGTTCATTTCCCATGGACTTGTGCAGGCTCAGGTTCCTCAGGTGGTCTCAAACCCAACTTCCTCCAGAACAGGAGGGACTTGGTTTGCCCAGTCCCTGCTTTGAGGCTCAGAGAGATGAGGGTAGAGTGGTTGTGAGTAAAACCTCCCCAGCCCTCTCCATGCTGGCTGCCACTTGATTTCCTCTTATTTATTTGGGAGTGGGTGAGTGGGTATATTTTCCTAATTCTCCCTTTTCTGACTAATATCCCAGCAGAATCTCTTCTTTTGGTTCTTCAAATTCCTTGACTAATTCCAAACTCCAAATGGGCTTTACCTTTCCTGATCCCATGCTAGCAGCACCCCTATGCTCTTCCCAGGACTGATTCCTCATTGTTCTTCAGTTCCACCATATACTAGGTCCTAACTCACTCATATTACTCTACTGCCTCACCTGCCTGATTTCCCACACATGGCAATCAGGAGTTCTCATGCTGTAAGAAAAATTTCTTTTAAAAGCCATCAACTCTTTTCTATTATCTTCCCTTATCCCTGAGGGCAGTTTGCCAGGGGGGACTCCATCCTGGGTTTTGAGATTTAATAAAAAAAACAACAAACAAACCCAAACCAAACCAGTCTGTGCAGTCAAGAACCCAGATGCAGCCAAGCACTGTCATCTTTAGGAGTTTTGCTGAGCCACAGCTAAAGCCAAGGGGCTTTGGTTCATTACTTCCCAAAATAACAGCCCATGCCATGTTCCCCTCGATAAACTGAAGATGATTGGTGCATTTGCCCAGATCTGGAAATGTTTATGCTCACATTAAAGCACAGGGAGAGCCACTCTGAAAGGAAAATGTGGCTGAATCTCTAACCCAAGGCCTAACCAACACCTGCTCTGCACATAAACTGCATTTACGGTGTTCCCTTTTCATGCACCCTTCATTCCATTGAGCTGCTGCAATTCTCACCTCGTGCACTGCTCCCTGGTTACATCTTTGCTTCTACTCCTCAGATGGAGGGATAGGTGGGGAAATTTGGTTCAGTCTGGATGGACTTCCAGAGTACAAGAGACTCACAACCAAGCTGCTGTTCCACAGAGCCGGGAACTTCCCGATTAATGCAATTAACAAGATTACCATTCATTACTATTTCTTACCTTTAAGCATACTGAAATGAAGTTCAGCAATTGAACACACTACTAGGAATCATTATTATTTATTATTGTAATCCTACACCAATGCCTACCGCTTAAATGACCTTGTAAATAACGCATCCCTCAAATACAAACCTAAAGATTGTCCTGAAGGTTGATAAACGAAAAGCAGTCCTGAAAATGGTAAACACATTACATTTATTGCTGATCTATCAAACTAAAATATACCTCTACAATGTCCCTTGCCTTTGCTACCAAAGTAAAAATGCATTTATAAATATAATGGATAATTCCACACCAATCATCTACAAAGAAAAAAAACCTCAACAACTTAAAATTTTATCATGTATTTTGTATCATATGATAGAGTTACGGTTTATCTTGTACCAGCCCAACAGAGAATTTTATTACATGTAAAGACATGGGACTCTAATACTACAGAGATTTATGCATTGCCTAAATCTACTCAAAGTTTCATATCACTTATACCATTGAAAAGAGGTGTTGAGTACACAAAGCAGCAGGCTCAGACCAGCAGAAGTACTTAGATTAAAAACAGCCTGACAAGAACATTATTTTTAATTGAGATTGAAATAATTGACTTAAGTGGAGGCTTTTTGTTTCCATTACTTGGCAAATCTGATTCTGCTTGATTAAAAAAAAAAAAAAGATTGAGTGGGAAGATTCACTCTGATCTTTCCCAGATTTCCTAATAAATCGCCATCCCTTGGCAATCATTTACCTGAGTCAACTTAGTATTCCCTAAGTCAGATGAGCTTTCTTGCCTTTCATAACACAAAATTAAAACAGTAGAAATTATTGATTAATGACAAGAATATATATGGCCAGCTCTATCATTTCATAAAGCAAAAAAGATCCATACCATTAAAAAAATTGATCTGGTTCAGTGTCCATGAATGTAAAACGTGTATGCTTTACTACTCTCTGAGGAATTTCTGATTAACCCTCTAGTTCGTATCATACTCAGCAATCTTGATTGAGGCTCCAGCACAGTTTCTGTTAAACAGAAATGTCATTATTCAAGAAGACAAAAAGTCATAAAGCATAATGCAATCCTGCACTGTCACCACAGGCAATAACCAATAGTGTGAATTCAGGCAAATGACTTCTGCTTAAATATAATTTCCTTGCAATGAAATACATCACCAAAAAAAAAAAGAAATCTGCTCATAAAACATCTGATAATTCAGGAGTCGAAAGGATTGGCCATATTTGCCGAGTTATAAAGATAATGACACAAAACACTGTGGTTCAGTAGCTTAGCCCTAGAAAAATGATAATATTGCTCTAATGCTCACAAGTCTGACATGAGAAGGGGCTGAATCACACTCTCTGCATGATGTACAGTGATATTTCACACAAGGATGGAATTCATGAGGTGAAAAAAGCAGCACAAACGAGAGGCAACAAAATATAAACACTGCTGTGCACAATCATTTCAATTAGCAGATAAACTACAGGCAAGTTTTACTCTTCAGTCTATAAATATGATTTTACCCTAAAACCAGTTCAGAGACAGATTTATTGATTAAGGAGAACAATTGATCCAGTGTTTGACAATTCCATTCCACTATTACCAAGCTGAGCAAACCCTGCTAACAAACTCTGCTATATGACCAGCAGATCACTGAAAAGAAAATCATTCTTAACATTCTGTTATATTTTAGTTTACAGGCACAGAATATATACAGCTCTGTGATTCAGAAAATAGGAAAGGAAATAAAAATAAGCCAAACAATTCTGGGATATTCATTGACTCACCGCTAAAACTCTTAAGTGTAATAAATATTAACATCTATGCAGTTATGTAAGCAATATACAATATTATTTTCAAACTATCTACTTCAAAATCCTTAGTCACATAAAGCCAGGCCATAAAATTTGATTGAGAAGAGCCTTTATCCCACACAAAGTCCAGATGACTCTGGGAAACATCAATAAATATAACTCCTACTGTAGCATGGAAAGCCATTTCACTAACCCTCACCTTGTTTGCTTGGAAAGTGCTTGTGAGAACCAATAAAATCTTTCTTTGATTACAGTGGCAATCAATACTTTGTTTCCAACACAGGCAAACACTTTAAATCCTAAGATTTAAAATACATCTCCCTAGAGCATCTGGTTGACAAATACCTTTTTATTTTTCCCCTGGCCCTTTTCTGAAGTGCTGTCCCAATAACAGCAAATCAATCCCAGAATCAGAGAACAGCCTGAGATATTGAGTCCAGCTCCTGCCTCTGCACGAGACCACCCCCAAAATCCTGCCCTGTCTGAGAAAGCTGTTTCTTAGTAAAGCATACCTGAAAAATTCCCAAAACCATTCCCAAATCAGATACCACAGCTCTCCTAAGGAGTCTAAAAATTCTCCTGACCCAGTATATTTGCCAATACCTCCACAAAAAGTGCTTTGCCTCCTCATTAAACACCCCCCCATGGGAACTCAGACCAGTATCTTCATTCAAGCTGAGATCAGTTTTTGCATCCTTTTCAGACGGTCTTGAATTTCTGCCAGCACAGCAATATTTATCCAACTAATTTAATATTACTGATTAATGAAAAAGCCTGTAGCTCCCAACTCTTTTCATGTGTCTAGTGTTAACACTTGACAGGAACACCAGAAGCACTGCAGCTGGTGTAAAAAAGTAATGTATACAGGCAGATATTTTCAGGTATTCTCATGAGTAATTGCTCTGTTGGATCAGCTATTTAAGAAGTTTTTTCTCAGACTATAACAGCACCCAGTTTGGTTCTCCTCCAGTTTAAGAAAGATGTAAAACTGAAGAAGGTCCTGCTGATGCCATGGTAGCAAAGGGGTACAGAGAGGGTACAGACATGCACAGTCTGGCAGAGAAAAGTCTAAAGAAAACCTAACAGGAGCCTACAATTACTTGTAAAGTAGTTTGTCAAAGCCAAACTCTTCTCAGCTTCCTTAAAACAACAAATCAAACCAGTTGGGCAGGTTGAGTCTGCAGACTATGGAAAAGCTCTGCACCAGGTGGGGAACGTGCCATAGATTTTCTATTAATTCCATTTTCAGAGGTTTTCAAGACTTTTCTAGACAAATCCACAACTGACCTGATTAACCACTGGCATTAGAGCCACTGTCAACCAAAGATTAGATTTGATCATCTCCTGAGGTTCCACTGAGTCAATTATTCTATGTTTGTGGGATAATCTGTAGGAACAGGACCCATCCAGGCACCCCCAGCCCATTCTGAAACAGAGACAGCCTTGCTGTAGATGCCTCTTTGAAAAAAACTCAGCCATTTGAATAGCATTAAGAACAAAAGGAGTGTTTTAAACGACTGCAAGTGAGTACAGATTGAATTATACTCCCTGAAGTGCAATTGGGAATACAATCTAATCTCATTAGGTCAATAACATATTGTGCTAGTAAATCTAGTTTATTTTTTTACTCTACTCTTACCATTCTCCATTGATTATTTTCATCATTTTATCCATATAAATATGCTAGGTCACCCAGAAAACCTGATTACTGTAGTTAAAATTATCTAGTAAAAAACTAAGTATTTATGGTTGCAGAAAAAAATGCATAATTTTTCAGAAAAAATTTCAATAGTCTGTCCTGTAAATGGTTGTCAAGAAAATTACCAAAATATATCAGATGAATTAATTTGCAACTCTGAGTGAAACATTTGGAGGATTATTTTTATTTCCTTTGAGTTTGCAAGATAGTAGGAGAGCATTCTGAACTGCTTGCCTTTGGTTTCACAATAATTTAGGGATATCAGTCCAGCAGGGATCCTGCTGGAATGCAAGCCCTGGACAGCCAAACAAGGCACTGAGATCAGCACAGGAGAGAGGGCTCATGAGCATTCCTGCACTTTACTTGTGCAGGGAAACAAAAGAATTACAGTGAGCTGTGTGGTCTGAGAGGTGCTAGCATTCATTTCCTTCAAATTCAAGTACTGTAAAAAAGTTCATTGCGATAACAAATTCAGATTTTTATTTTGGTAGATAATTATTTTTTGCATGCAGCCAGAAAGACACTGCCACCAGCTTTCTGCATCTCCACCCTGTTAAACCTCTGGAAAATGGCAGGAACCAAAGTCCTCACAGCTGTGAAGAAACCAGGAGGTGCCAGCTCCTCATGAGTCAAAAGAATGACTGATGGAATTGTGTCAGATTAGTTAAACACAGCCCTATGTCTCTTTTCTTTTTTTTTTTTTTCCTTTCTGTGCATGGCAGAGGATAATCTGAGGAATTTAAAAGCCTGATATACTCACTAGTGAAGTCCAGGAACACAAGCATCCCACCCATTACAACGATCTCTGTGGCATTATTGGTATCAAAGCACAATCTGGATTTGTTTTTCTCCAGCAGAACATTCCATTTATTCTCAAATTGGATTAAGCCAGATATCTGTTTTCTGATCTTTTATACATCTATCTTTCAGAGCTATCAAATTCTTATTACACATTTCCCAACCAGTTTTGATTTATAAATAAAATAAAAATATTTCAGACTGAAATTATGATGACAGGAGAAAGTAATTTCAAACAGCCTTTGCAAAATTTAGCCAAAATAAACCATATTTAAAATAGGTATATTTTTTAAATCAAATTACAACTTTACACATTACCTGTTTAAAATAATTAGCAAGTGAAACAATGATCATATGTGGTCATGAAGATAATGATATTAAATGGAAATGCAAATTTCCACACAAAGAAACCAAAAGATCTGTGAGAGAGCAACTTAATCAGGATACATGGAACAAATTAAACTGCACCATTAAGAATTTGAACTCCAAATATTTCAAATAAGTAAACATCAATAATTCCAGCTTGGCAAGTTTTGGAACAGCCTAAATCTATTAAGAAAAGTTTTGGCACAGGACTATGAGTGTTGAAAATCCGATTGTGGCGAAGTCTCTGCTCATGCCTTGGCAACAAACAATCAATAGATCAGCCCCCATAGAAGGCAGAATCCATGCAAGAGATGCAGCAGCAACTGTGCAGCCTGGGATTTGCAAAAACCAAACGAGTGTCTCCATCCTTCCCCTTTTGGAGTTTATTTACTAAATATGCTCCATTTTGGAGTTTATTTACTAAATATGCTCCCTTTTGGAGCACATTTACTGGTCAGAGTCGCTTCCCTGACCTGTGACCTGCTGCTGGAACAGGAGTGGGCCATGCCCTGACTGATGGCAGCAGTGGAATTTGGCTCTGTGCTTCATTAGCTGCCCAAAAAAGCAATCCAGGACTGGTATTGAATCATATTACATTATTACTATTCTCCCTTGCTCTGTTTTATTTCACTGAGCTTTTTTTTCTTTTGGTTTGGTTTTTTTTTTTTTTTTTCCCACCACTGTAGTGGTGTTTGAGGGTTTTCAGGATGAGGGAAGAGATGAGAATCTTGACTCCATGTTTTAGAAGGTTGATTTATTATTTTTTGATATATATTATATTAAAAGAAAATTATATATTAAAAAAAAACTTTACTAAAGAAAGAGAAAGGAGACATCAGAGAGCTAGAAAGGAATGAATAATAAAATCTTGTGACTGACCAGAGAGTCTGACACAGCTGGACTGGAATTGGTCATCAAGTAAAAACAATCCATACGGACCAACCAAAGATGCAAAAACCTGTTACTAAACCATCTCCAGACCACATTCCACAAGCATCAGATAATTATTATTTACATTTCTTTTCTGAGGCTTCTCAGCTTCTCAAGAGAAAATCCTAGTGAAGGTATTTTTCAGAAAATATGTTGGTGACACACCACCCCGTTTCTCAGGAGAAAGAAAAATGCTCTGTCCCCTATTTTTAAAGCTATCCCCAGCAGCAAGACCAATGCTAGTATTTTTACAGACTGTGTTCTCCCATCCACAAGTTCTAATAATATGCCATAGAAACCAGTTTAAATGCTTTGCCTAATTTAATATATTAAATGAACAGAGCTGCTGAGAACAGATAATTATTCCATTTCTGTCTAGTTGATATTTTCAGTTCACTTTTCTGTGCAGGCTTTCCTTCATGCTAAACAGCATTTTCTAGTTTATTCAACAATCTATCCTACCAAACATAACATTTCCCATCAGCAACTGAATTGATCAGGAGGTGATCAGAGCTGGAGAGCAGCACAGCTCTGCCTTTCAGAGTTATTGATTTACTTCCAATGAAGCCAATAGCAGCTTGCAGTCAGCATAATATTCATATTGCCATATTGAACATCATTTGGTCTTTAACAGTAACTCAAAATTATTAATTTTAGTACGCTTAGAATCAATTTCAGTATTCTTAGAAGTTACAAAGATACTGCAAGGAATGCATGATGAGACACGAAGGCAAGCATGGATATTCATCATTTTGTGTATTTTTAAAATCACTGTTGATAAGTTTCATCCCTCACTACCATGCATCATTCCACCAGCATTGCACCACAAATACTCACTGCTTCTCTCCAATGGTTTCGATGAAAATCAAAAGAAAATCTTTATCACTTACATCCTAGAAGTATTCTAGATCATTATAATTTGAATTTCCAGAAACTTAGCTCCAGGAAGGGCATCTATGCTTCCTGAATTATATTAATTTGTTACAGATATGAAGAGAGAGTCCAAAAACAATAAAAACTTGAACCCTATCATTAGGGGTATTTTATACAGAAATAATTCCCTAAGAGCTCTATTTCCATTTCCATGAAAGTTTTTGTTAATGTTTCAAAACAATTTATTAATATATTGATTCTAGAAAACATCATTCCTACTCTACAAATCAGGATCTGAAACAAATCTGCTTGTCTGAAACTGTTCACACATTTTGAACTAATTCTGCAAGACATGGCCCAGTTAAAATCAACACAGAACAACAATAACACCAAACAAGTTATTGAATTTATGCTATGAAGACAGAAGGGTGCCAAAAGATTTTAAAGACACTACAGAAGCAAGTGAATACTTAATAACTACAATAAAAATCACAATAATACCAACAATTGCAGCTTTTTACAAAGATGTGGGCTTTTATTGCAATTGATTCTCCTACAAGAGTTAACTTTCCTCAAATAGAGGAAACAAATGTGTATTTTTCTAATGTTTCCTAAGTCTTGATTTAGCCCAGTGGTCAAAGTTTGGCCACCACCTTATCATGGATACACATGCATTAATAACTTTTCAAAGTTTTATCTTTTGGCTGTGCCCACAAACAAGGAGCCCTCCTGACTCTGTCACTGAGCCAACCTGAACCTGTTTCTTAAAACATGAAATTATCACTGCAAATCATGTGTGTCTGATGTGCCAAACAAAGGTTCCTGACATAAATGAACCAACAACTTGTGTCATGATAGTAGACAGAGCAGCAGCAATATTCTCCCAAAAAATACTTCCATTATTGTTGTTTTTTTAAAAGTCAACTTATTAATGCTTAGGTTCTTTTCTTTTAATTTGATGTGTAGTAATAGAATTTTAATTAATAGAACTTTATACATAAGGAATTAAATGAAAAAGGTGTTATATCCCTTTGATAATAAGCAATACATTTGTAATTTTACCTTATGAAATAGCAATATATTTTAAATAATAAGTGCAAATACACACATGGTAAACAGCAGGAGCTTCTAAATAACATAAAGCAGAGCTTAGAATGCTTGTGAAATCCTTTCTTTACTGTGTAGTTTCATCAAAAACAGTTCCCACAGGAGTAACTGGAATTAGTGTGTGCCTTCTCTTCTGTAACCTGCACTATTTCCATGCACCATTTGCAGAAGCATTCAACAAGTTACCATGTCCAAACATCATCGATTTCCCGCACAGGACTTTCAGAGGGAATCAAGGTGCTCAGAATAACATGAGAGCATTTAAATTAACCCCGTCCCATGCTGTGCAGGAAGATTGAGAAATATTTCACAAATATTATTCCTGATAACGAGGAGCTGCGGCATCTCCCAGCAGCTCAGCCAGGCCTGGCTGTGCAAAGCTGTGCCAACACTGGGTTATTCCAAGCAGGGCAGCCAGTGGCATTACCCACAGCAGCAAAATTCTGTGCACAGCCCACACCCAAGACTTTATTAGAGACAACTTTTGTGCTTCTCCCTCCTCCCTCCCACTCATTAAGGCAGTAAATCCAAAGTGAGTTATCCAAATGCTCCTGAGCAATTAACTCGTGTCATCATTCTACAGTCATCAGTTCTAATTTATCCTTAATGAGGAGAATGTTAGAGCCCATGTGCACCTCTGAGTAAATACAAGGACTTGCAGCACACTCATAATTGTGATGCTTGTGTGAAAGTTAACATATATTAACTGAAATAGAGCCGTGCAACAGAAAGAAAATAGTTACAATTGCAGAAAGGCAGCTAATGGTTTCCTTCAAATCGACTCAGGAACTCCAATCTCATAGTAATATAATTTTCTGAATTATGAATAAAAGATTAAGAATACTAAAAATTAAAATAAATTGAATTGTGCTTCCTAGCTGGTGTCTCAGTTCCAATTTTTATCAGCCTTCTCTTTTAATCTATTTTTATTAGATTTTCTTTCCATAACACAACTAGGGCAAGGCATATATTTGAACTGTATTCCCATCTTGATATATCTGTTATTTTACTTATGCAGAAATTACAAGATTTATCCCATAGGTTATGAGTAAAAACATATACTTATATTAGTTTTAAATGGATCTCTTCTGGATCTCAAGCATTGATATTGTTGCCTTTACTAAAACTGGGGTTTTTGAAAGATAATTCTGCAAGGTTTGGGTTTTTATTTTACCTTAATGGATTAAAGCCATCTTAGGGCAACACGAGATCTAGTCAATCCAAGGAACATTCTTGGTGCAAAAAGTGAAAATTAAACCTGAAGGCTTGAGTACAAGGTGTGAAATGCAAAACTCCCCTTGTGTTTTCTCATCATCTCCAACTTGCTTGTTAAAAATTTATCAAACCTACCAGTTATGAATATCAAGCACTACCAAAATGCATGAGATTAAAACATCAAGATTCACAGCTTTAAGAAAGTGGCAGCCTGAGAAACTGCATTTCTTCTTCCTGAATTCTCCATTTTGCTGTGTTGGTTTTTAGGTGAGAGGAATACAGAGCAGATCTTCAAGGTCTCCAGCCCCATACAGCAACTCACACCACAAAACAGCCCACAGAGGCTTCCAGAACAACAATCTAGGCTGCTTTTTTATTTATTTCCTACCCTAATTGTGTAGCTGTTACCTCTTCTCTCAGGCTGAACGTTTTTCCTTGAGCCCCCAGTTGGAAGATATTTTTATTTCACATAAAATATTGGTAGTCCCCTCCAAGGGAAGGAATGCCCTCAGTGACAGAGACAGTTCTAACTTAAAGCTTCTCAGCAAGAGAACATTTCTAATGTGATTTTATTTAAAATGTTTTAATATGTCATTTTATTTAAAATGTTTTAATATACTGACTGATAGATACACATGTGTGCATATGTACATATATATACACTGTGTATTTACCTATATATGTTCATATAGTTACACATAACTTCTCTTTTCTAAAGAAACCATTCTCCAAGGATTTAGGCATGACTTCAGTATTATGACAAATCTCATTTTAATCTCACTTTCAACGGTGAAAAATTTAGTTTTCCTTGAAAGTACTTACATCATAAGTAGTATATCCAGATTACAGGCTGGAGTTAAATATACCAAAACCATATTCCAAGTATATATAAAATTATTTACTCTTGTACTGAAATGATACATTTTAAGTCACACATTATTAAAAGCAGAGTTGCTTTGAAGTTTAAGGAAGAGATTTAATTTTTTGAGATTTTTTTGGGGGTGGCAGGTAAGAAATCATGTGGCACAAGGTAGTCCTCAAAGCAGCACCTTCTCTTCCACCCCAAGCTTGTACATATCTCACTTGGACCACTTTTTTCCATCTATTAAAATACAAATGCCACAGCTCTTAGTATCATATGTAATTTTAGTCTCTTCTTCAGGAACAGGCAAACTTCAAGTTCCCATTAATTTTTAAAAACTAAAACACAAACATTTAAATTACCTTGTGATTCCTCCCCCTTCTTTTCCTAACTAAGAGCTATTTATTCTGCTAAATTATTATTTTAACTTTTCCACCAGTCTGAAGTGGCATACACACTCATTCTGGGATACTAATAGTAAGCAAAGCAAAAAATATCAAAATTAAAAAAAAATCTTTAGGACACCTCCTTAATCTAGATGAGTCAACAAAATTCACACTCAATCTTAGATTTCTGTGACGAATACCAGCCACATTTAGGTTCCTGCTATTTTTGTGAAGTGCACAGACAAGGACCTTTGATGAAATTTCTTTCTGAAGGATGATAAATTACATTGCTGAAGGCTTCTAGTGCTACACAATTACCATCAGCTCTTGCTGATATTTTTACTTTGGATATTTCCAAACACCCATGGAACTCTGCAGAGCCACTTCATGGGATATTGCATGGCAGCAGGTTTGCACTTCCCCAATTCCACTATCATGTCTAGTACTGGCTTCATTCTTGTCTGTCATGATTCCATAATCATGTCTGGTAATGCCAGAAGCATGCAATTAACTAAATGACACAAAGAAATATATATTTCATCCCAGTACTTTCAACAGAAAATTTATGAGTGTTTTCCTTTGCCAGCCACCCACTCAAAGAACAAAGGCTCCTACTATAAACAACAAAATAATGACTGAAATTTAACGGTCCTTAAACATCCGTAAAGGACTAAAAATGCACACAACCAATACCCAACCATTCAGGCTGTTGGAACAAACCAGACCTTCCTTACAAAGTGCAGCTATTTACTCCTTCAGGGCTGCTCTCCCCTCTGTTAAATATTAAAATAAGCCACAAAATCAAGTTTCCACCCAGCCTGTTCCTGCTCTAGAAGAGGTTCCTCCCATCAGTGAAGGGAACAGAGTCAATAAAACTCTGAAGCAGGGATATGAGGCCTTGCCCCAGGACGATGGAATCCTGCACCACTGAAGCCACGTGGTATCTCACAATTTTGCTGGGGTGTTCTTGAGGGTTTCACTGAGGAACTCTGGGCACAGCCATATTTCTGTTCAAACACTGCCAAGCCACATTCATCGCCCAGATCTGTTGTAGTAAACCTATCCAAAGCCAACCCAAACTCAACCACCACGTCCTTTGCAGCTGCAAAGGGGTTTGTAACTGCTCTGAGGCCTCCATGAAGGCAGGAGGATGCTCAGACTTCACTCAGCCGGGTAACAAAGCTCAGCCCATGTGGATCAGCAGTTCCTGCAGCAGTGTGGTGCTCACAGAGCTGGGAACACAAGGGACGCCCAAATTCACACTGACAAATTCCAGTCATCACCACTCAGAAAGAAATTGTCCTATCTTTGTGCAGTGTCACTGAGAAAAGCCAGTTCTGTTCTCCACTATTAAAATACATTTTCCAAGTGAAGCTTGAAAAGAAACAGTGATCATGGAATTTACCATTTTACTTTTCTGCTACTACCTCTCAAATGAAAATAGAGACACTATTTCTTGGATCACATAAATGTGTTTATGATGCACACTAAACCAAAGAATATTCTTGGAATGTACCTTTACCTTTAAAAGCTTCTGTTCAAACTTTTCACATCCAGCAGTATAAAACATGTTTTGATTTTACAAGCAAGTTCCTCACCTATCTAGTTCTGCAGTTTATGCCCCACCTGTATCTGTTTTATGAATGCCAGTGGGCTTTAAAGATCTACCACATACCCTTCAGTTCCTTTCCTCTCCTTCATTAAACACATTCCTGACACTTTTTAGGGCCCATACTGCACTCACATAAAGAGGATTTATGAATAAACATGTGAGATGAGCTGCTGCTCACCCAGGCTAACACTGAACTGCAGCAGCAGCTCATATCTTCACATTCAGAGTGGGGTGAGAACTCCCCATGGAATATGCATTGTGTAAGATTTGACACAAACACAACTTTTTTTTTTGATTTGCAGTCGTGTTCTCTGAGAAGCACAAATGAAAGCACACAACCCTGCAACAGAGCTTTCTGCAGTGCTGGAATTAGCATCCATGTGTTCCTGTGCACTGTGAGCTGTGTCAACTGCTTGGCTGTTTACAAATTCCAAGCAATCACAGCCATGTACATTTGTATTTAATTAATTTATCAACCACGCTGCTCTTCTGCTTTATTCAAAACCCATTTCCATGTGACTACAGTGGGCTCTCACTGAGACTATTTTTTTCCATCTGTAAAATCTGTAAAGTACAGATTAAGTCATTTTTTAATTACAAACTAATAACAAACTAATGGTATAGTTTATGTGGTAATCTGTCATCTGAACACTGTAGAAAATACCAGCAGCTGCCAAACAAGACATCCTTGAAAATTGTTGTAATACATATTTGGGTGAGTGAAATAGTATTCCTCATCATATTGTTCCAAATTAGGGATTTCTAAGGAATGCAGAGCAAATGACAACAGCACAGCAAACACAACTCTTTGAAAGTCAATTCCAGCCAATTTTAGTAAAAATATTATAAATCATATAACTTTCCTCTAGTATTTGAACAAGTATTCCTCACGTATTTCAAATCTCTCTCAGGCTCTACATTCCAGGTTGTGAGATTCCTGGAGTTAGAGGCAAAACGTACAGCAGTGAGAGACCCCTCCCTGATAAAGAAACATCCACCTAAAGAACCACCCACATCTTAAACTGGTGTAGGGCTCCTTTCTTCAGCGTATAGAACATTTTCTACAGCCAGAGTTTTTGATTCAACATTAAATTGTAAATGATGTGCAACAATAAAAGTTGTGTAACTGCTGGTTTGTGTGGGCTGGAGGTGTGCTTGGGCATAAAATGGGACTGAGATGAGATGTGTGCAGAGTTGTGAAGGCAGAAGCATGAAAAACAGCACTTCTAAGTGCAAAGCAAGAGTCTGAGAAAGGCTTTTCATGAATCCACAAAATTGTGTTAAAAACTAATTTTGGCAAATACAGGAAAGTTTTGCATTCCACAGCTGAAAGCTGGAACTGTTTGTGCAGCTGTGGCTCATCTGTACCAAAAGCACTGTCCATAACCAGGCTTCTGACACAATCTCCTAAGCTCAGAATATTTGAATTTTCCAAGACTTTTAGCTAACCTCTTCCAAGAATGAATGCACTTTTACTAAATGGTCAGTCTTTATTAAAATATACTATTTTGAGTCATGAGTCATTAGTCTTTGTTTTGCTAATCTTGAAGTGTTCTGATATTATTTCCTATGATGTTACATAGATACTCTGAAGTCTTAAAAAGTATATGACACTGGAAAGAATTCCAATATTGTCTCAGTAAAAAAAAATAAAATCTTCAAATGTGTTATAGTAACTGAAAAGGAAAGAAAAATGGAACCATCCCCAAAACAGCCGGAGAGGAATTCATGTCACTGCCGTTTACCAATCTCCTCAACTCCAACACATCATAAACTGGCCTAAAGACTTTTATCCCATGCCTATTATTTGGAAAATTTATTAAATATTGCTGAAACTGAAAACTTCAACATCTCAAAATTGTTTCCCAAAGCTATGTCTGGCCTACCAAGCATCCAGCTACTGCAGAAGGAACTATGTAGGTACTGCTCAGATCAAAACAATGTGAACTTCTCAGCTCCCATGGATATTTGTCTTGGCTTTCTTTCATGGATTCAATTTTACATGAGAAAAACGGGATATGAAATTACACTTTCAGATTGTTAGGACTCTCATTCACACACACTTCCAGGAAAAAAAAAAACTTAAGCTACAATTGAAAAGGTGTCAGAGAAATAGCCTAAATATAATTTAAAAATTTAAGCAAAACTTTCAGATCCAAAAGCATTCCACACAGTATCTCCACTGTCACCATTAATTTGTACACTGTGCCAATCTGTATAAAACCAACTGTGAAAAATATCACATTATACCATTCTCACCAGTCTCCTACATTCTTTACATTTAAAGGGACACTGGAATGACAGAGGGACTACAAAAGATTTGGATTTACAAACAGGAAACAACAATTATTTTACTTTCTTATCCCACAACTATATCAAGCTAAAGACTTAAAAGGAAAATAATTGGATTTAAGAAAAGTGTTTTATTGAGATTTTATTTTGTGTTTATTTGCACATGGATATTAAGATACATGTTATATGCTCTTTATCTCCATTAACATACTGATATATGCCTCAAAAAACCCCCCAAGAACAAAGCATATTTTTTGTAGGAGGCTTGATTACTCCTTTCACTCTGCAATGGTGCAGGAATAAATTGATCAATGTCATTGCTCAGTATCACAGAGTACTGGGTTGTACTTGCCTGATTCAGTGTTCAGTCAAGTAAGTAGAAATCAAAGAATGTTGTTAAGATGTTAATCAGACCTTTGCCCTTCACGTTCAATACCACAACTTTGTTCAGTAAATTCCTGGAAAATCTGAAGTTTTTGTTTTAAGGGAAAAAACCCTGAAACTTTCAGGCTGGTTACAGATTACCCTATTTTTAAAAATTGTATTCAATTACATAGCCAAAATATGTAGTAAGAAATATCTGGCCTGTGGAACTGAAAAAGCTTCAGTAGAGTGTAAAATTCAGTTTCCTTCATCTGTAGTTTGGTCCACAGAACCACTGAATGAACTGGGTTGGAAAAGACCTTTGAGATCATCAAGTGCAACCTATGACCTAACACCTCCTCATACCCTAAACCCTGGCACTGAGTGCCACCTAAAACTCATCACCTAAACCCTGGCACTGAGTGCCACCTAAAACTCATCACCTAAACCCTGGCACTGAGTGCCACATCCAGGCTGTTCTTAAACACACCCAGGGACAGTGACCCCCCCACCTCCCCGGGCAGACAATTCCAGTGCCCAGTCACTCTTTCAGTGAGGAATTCTTTCCTGATGTCCACCCCAAACTTGCCCCGGTGCAGTTTAAAGCTGTGTCCTCTCATTCTGTCAGTGGTTGCTTGCGAGGAGAGCCCAACCTCACCTGGCTACAGCCACCCTCCAGGGAGTTGTAAAGCAGGGGCACCCCAAAATAAAAGGCTGCTACTTCTAGGGCAAAATGAGGTTCCCAAGTGCTTGCCAGGTGCTGCCCTTAGGCCACAAGGAGTTCTGGGGCAGAGTGTGGAAAGGCTCCCAGCAGGAAAAGCCCAGGGATGCTGGTGGACAGCGGCTGAAGGAGAGCCAGGGGTGCCAGTGGCCCCTGGCCTGTGTCAGCCCCTGAATTGTGGGGGACATTGAGGGGCTGGAGGGGTGCAGGGAAGGGAACAGAGCTGGGGAAGGGGCTGGAGCTCATGTCCTGTGAAGGAGGGCTGAAGGAACCTGGGGGGTTCAGCCTGGGCTCAACCTTCTCACTGTCGGCACCTCCGTGCCAGGAGGGTGCAGCCAGGTGGGCCCTGCTCCCAGGGAACAAAGGAGAGGGCAAGAGAAGTTGAAATTGGCCATTAGGAAAACATTCTTCACCCTCTGGTGGTCAGGCTGCCCAGGGCACTGCTGGAGTCACCATCCCTGGAGGGATTTAAAAAAGGTGTAGATGTGGCACTTGGGGACGTGCCTTAGTGGTGGCCTTGGCAGGACTTGGACTCAAAGGTTTTCTCCCAACTTAAATGATTCAATGACTGTACAAAAAGGGAAAAAATAAACATTGCTGGACTGTTAAATGAGCTACAAGGGAAAAGTGTGGTTTTGTTTATGCTTCTCAACAAATAACAGAAAAATTCCTGTAATAAGCTTTGTTATTTCAACACGCACATTGTGCCTTTTTGCTACTACCTTTGTCATGAGAAGGAGGTATCAGAATTATCATTCTTGATATTTCTGACCTTTTCACTATTCAGTTATGTTTAGATTGACTGTCAGTTCTACCTCTTCTTCAGAGGTTACTAAGGCTGTAACCAAAGAAAAATGTGAATTGCCAGCAAGTCAAATTACAGAACATTAATAAGGTCAAAGCAGTACAGTTTATTATCATCTTTCACAGAATACATGAAACATTAACACCGTGCTACTTCATTTTCACGACAATAATTGTTAAGGGACCTTCCTGTGCAACTTATTCTCATTACAACTTTAAAATTACATTGTGATTTGTAATCCTGTAGCCCTCTTAGAATTTGTCTCTCTCTAAATATCTTATTTCAAACTGCACAGAGCTGCACATGAAATATTTCCAAATAACGTGTTTTATTTGCACTTTGGAGTTTCACTGAAACTAATGGAAAGCCGACTGATGCACATTAGCAGGAAGGCTGCCAGACAAGATGCCATTTCACATGCTGGCAGAGCAGGAGACTTGAGCTAAAGGCCTCCTTTCAAACTGCTCAATTGGAATTATTTTCTGTCATCGTCAAGATCAAAACACAAGCACTGTCGGCAAATCCCTACCAAAGGCAGAATGTATTTTATAGACAATGGTAATGGTTGGTGCACCCTGCTCTAGTGGGAGGTGTGGTCTAGAGGGGTGGAATTGGATGATCCTTAATGTCCCTTCCAACCCACACCACTCTGTGCTCTGTGAAAAATTGACAGCACCAAAAGATTTTCTCTCCCAGTCCTCAGTGCAATATAGACTGCCCAGCCCAAACTATAAATTTCTCATAAATAACTTTATTCTTCCAAAAGCTAATTGGCTTCAGGATTACCTAGCTTGACCGCTGAGACAGCAAAGGATGGGTTTTCAGATCAGTGCTAAGAAATTATGTATGTTGTTCTATATTAACAAGTTGCATACTAACTTCCCATGCAATAGGGTGAATATTGACCTTAATTTGCTCAGCAAATATCCAGAGAAGTTTCTAAATTATACTTTATATATGGAATACAACATTAGCTGGAGGAACTGGGAGCTGAGGGGAACTCTGGAAGCAGAGGGGGATCTCTCAAAGACAATGGATTTTATAGAGGTACAGTCATAACATTTCCAAAATACTTGCAAAGCATAGAAACTACTCACAAATCTTCACTGCAGGAGTAATTTTGTAATTAAATTTGGACAAGCTGAGTTGCTTTGGGAGTGGTAGCCCTGTCCCCAAGCCCTGCATGCTAACCTGGGCTCATGGGAGCAGTGTGAGCACACCCAGCCAAGGAATTCTCTCCATTCAGAATAGAATCAGTTCTGAGCAGAAGGTTTGGAGTGACAAATTGTCATTCATGACAACTGGTCAAAAGTGTAGCCAGGTCACCATTTTATTATGAACATATAAAATAATTCTTTTAGCACATTAGAATTAAGTTGCTCACCTGATCAAAATTAATTGGTTTTGGTGTAACTGTGAGATTTTGATATTTCTGTTCCTAGGTTTAATGCAGTAAAAGGACCCGAATCACAAATCTGTCCAAAACCCTGTTCTTTTATTAATAGATTTTGCATTATATTGACTCACATAAAACTGTATGAAATCATGTCAGACTGGAGAAGGTTTCCAAGGCATTTCCCCCCATGCCAGTGTGCTAACACCACTGTACACACTCTGTTTGCCAGTCATTTACTGATTGTAGCTTCTATTAGCACAGTGTGTAAAAATGCACTTTCCTTTTCATTTTTTAAACACTGTACTGTCATACTACTTGATGATTCACAATTACACTGGAGTATACAAAGCCTTTTATTTTTGCTTTCCCAAATTAAAAAAAAAAAATCTTTTACTTTTCTAAACTGCAATTTTTCACTTGTGGATTTTTTTTGTTGTTGCCATGATCCAAGTCTGTTGCTTTTCATGACATCAAACTAATTGGAGCTCTTCTTTAACAAACATGATAAATGGCTGGTTTCTTTTACAACAGAAACCATGTAGAATAGCATTAAAAGAATAATTTTCTGGTTTTATCCATCTCTATGGTAAGTGTGGGCATAGCACTCAAAACAGACTTATACCTGAGAAGCAGAGTGCAAGATTAAAATATTATATATTATATAAAAATTCTAATAGCAAACCAAACCCAAAATTATGCTTTTTCATCCAACACTTCAACACTTCTCCTCCCTTAAGAAGCACCTGAGTATGAAGGGATAATGTGAGAATTAGGAAATGAAATTCTGTGGGTTTGTGTTAGTTGTCTTTAAATAATAGCCTAAAAATAAAATGAGCTCCTAGAAGATTTAAGGTGTTTTTAAAAAGACAAAGTTATTATATTTACAATTCTCAGTGCTTCCTTTCTTTTGCACATGAACAAATTAAATTGACTTTTTCCATCTTGCTTTTTCAAGTATTGAAAAGAAATTTTTCAAGTATTAAAAAGAAATTGTTAAACCTTTATAAAACCATGTCCAACAGTCTCAAAAACATGAGATAAACAGATGATCATTAGAATTAAATCAATCCAGCTTTGAAATATGCATTAGGGGTATAAAACTATTACTATTCTGTCATACTTTAGGATTAAAATAAAACAAGTTCTGACTGTCATTTCAAAAATAAAATGGGTATTTTTAGGTGAATTTCGCATTAAAAAAATATAAAATGGAAGCACCACCTATTTTCTCTTTGTACATAAATATTCAGCACAAACTACAGCTCCTGCATTCCTGGCTCCTGCAGTAATTAAGTATTCAGACCAGTAAACAGCTTGGTTAGAATGATTTTATGACAAATGACCAAAAACATATCAACCATAACAACCCAGCCCTTCCCAACTCCCTGAAGCCCAGGCAGCTCAATCACTGGGAAACCAGAGGGAAACTCCCACTCCTCACATCAGCCTGGGGACAGCTTCCCTCCACTCACAGGGAACAAAGAGGAGCTTTCAGAAGCCTCACAGAAAAAGGGACAGAGTATTTGGAAAAACAAAAAAAGCCAATATGGAAACCAAGCCTGCAAGTCCAATGGCTGTTGGATTGATTGGTAGCAGGGAAAAAAAAAAGCTCAAATAATAAAATCAATGAATATAGACACCAACCTATATATAGGGCACTCTGAACTAGTGGAGTGAACCTAAATAAGAATTGGAAAAACAAGCAGCCAGGTTTTTGTAAAGCATTTGTGCTGTTGAAATAGTCAGTCTATCATACAACCACAACCCAAGGCTCTTCCATTTGAACAGTGACACCTAAATATGCACTGAGAACTCTCAGTTTCACTGTGGCAATGAAAACCACTGAGCATTACGCATGCTAACTGAAAACAGCTTCATTTTCTGAAGTTTCCAAATTACAGGAGGTACAAGGATGAATGTATGCAGCAGTGTGGGAACCCAGGACATCCCTCTGGCTGTCCAGGATGGCCAGGACCCCTGCCAGAGGGCTCAGAGACCCTGGCACAGAGCCCAAAACACCTGTGGCTTTGATTATGACCCGTGAAGCCAATTACCAACATAAAGATCAGCAAGTCACAACAGTTTAGGTAGAATAACAGTGAAGTTATGACGGGGCGGAAAAGTAGATTTTGGGGTTTTTGTTATGGGGGTTCAGGAGGCAAGATGGAGGGATGTGGGTGTGCCCAGCCTTTCTGCATCTTCTTCTTGGCCTCCATCTTCTGCTGTGATGGTGGCACTCACAGATTAGAGTAGAAGCTCACTGTCTAACACAGGTGACAGGTATTGGAGAGTAATTGTAAACATTGTATATGTAGTTTTTAGTATAAACACATAATACCGCCCCGGGGCAGGCAGAGTGCCTGGAACTGTCCTGCTGAGCAGACCTTGGCAGGACAGGAGAAAGAATTTTATACATAGGATACAATAAACAACCTTGAGACCGAGAAATGAAGAGCTCTGACTCCTTCTTCAACTGGCAGGCTGGGAAAAGAGACTTTCTAACTTTTCTCAGGGTTACTCTGAGTAGCAGAGATCCCAACACTGCAGTGCAGGAGGTGGTGGGGATCACAGGCTTAGCATGGGAAAAACGCACAGAAATTGAGATAAATGCTTTTGAATTCTTTTGATTTGAACCCCACCTGATTAAAAGCAGCTTTTGCTGCACCAAGTGCACTGCAGGATAACCAGCCCAGAGCTGGATCAAGCCCCACCGTGCACATGGGCCCCACCCTGCACACAACAGCTCCAGAGCAGGGTGATGCTGAGGCAGGAGGAAAATCAAAAAAGAAGGGAGAGAAAGCCAAGTGCTGATTTCTCTGTGTATGGAATATTAAATACTAAAGGTGGCACGCTGGAACAATCACAACCCTCAGCAGCCCTCATTGCTGAGCTCCTGCTTTTGACCAGCTCCCGTGCTGTTTTCCCTGTGCTTTTCACATGGAACCAGCACATTAATTAGGATGAGATCATGCAGCTCCATCCAACAATGCCAACGTTATCTGAGGGCTGGATGGCATCCAAATTTCATTTCAATATATCACTAGGGCATTATAAATGATAAATCAATATTTCTAATAGTTTTCCATTCTAATGTATTGTGGTGGAAATAAGCCAGCAGAGCCTACAAGAAATATGCAGATTAAAAAGGTCAGACTTTGAGCATAATTAAATGTAATTATTAATTTGGGTCAAATGAAACTTGGAGGCAATTGTTCACTGAAATCAAGGAAAAATCAAGAGGAATTTGAAAAAGTAACATCATTTTGAAGTTAAACCAAAACTAACAGGTCAGTGAGTCACCTCTGTTGAAATAAATGTTCATTAGCTTTTAGCAAGGGAAGGGAAATGAACTCCTAAGAATTCAAAAGGTGTAACTAAAATATTTGTGCTTAAGTACAGAACGTCATTGCTTTAATTCCAGAGAACTTCACATGTGAACTGTGGAACTTACATAGCATGGTAATAAACACATCCATTATTTAACTCCAGGGAATAATTTATATATTTCCCCCACATGCTTACATGCATTTAGCTCCAAGTTATTGACTGGTGCCTTTGTTTTTGGTTTAGTTTTTTGTCTTCAAGATTTTAACAGTAAACTGTACCTGACTGACAAGACACAGAATAGGAAGAAAATAGTCTGCTTTAAGTGGTCAAATCAAGAAAATGTGTGTGCTGCAACATGCATGTGAGTGTATCTCAGACATTAAGCAAGTAAAAGTGAGAGTATAGATCAAAAATTAAAACAATTGAAAAAGCAATTGGTAGAATTTAAAAAAATGAACATTCCATTCTAAATGCATTCTCTTTCATTCTTCAAAAAACTAATCAATAATAATTTTGAATATTTAGCAAGAGGATATGCAATTCAAATCAGGAATTCTTATAATTAACTTTGATTAATTTTAAATTCAAATCTCATGTAACATTACACAAAAATAGCCAATTCCATTCAAATCAGTGCTGAAAATCTTGCCTAAGCTGGCAGCTAAGTCCCACTGAATTCACTGAAGTTACCTAACATATCCATTTACTAAGGAAGCAAAATCAAATGTAGATCTAGTGAGTCTACTTAAGAAACAAGGGGATTTCTATAGGAAAATTCTGTCATCAAATCTCAAAATATTAATATCTGGTACTGAAATTCAATATTTAGATTTTTTGGAACTTGAAGATCTTGAACTTGTTTATACTGCAAGACTACAAATCCATTCTTGACAGAGCACACATGACACTTGTGGAAAACATCTCCATTCCATGCAAGTTTCTAAGACACATTTAGATTCTATAGAAAGTAATAAGGAATTTAGGGTTCATTCAATACCTTTTACAAAAAGAACGATAAACTAATTAATTATAAATAACACCAAGCCAAAAGCAAAGCCAAAACCAGCAGTGTTATCTTGACTGAAAATCTCCCACCAAGAATAATCTCCATGATCTTGACAGACAATGGGCTGATACAAAATGAGCTTAAAATCTTTCCTGGTCATGTGTCTTGGGTATGAAAAGAAGGGGGGGGGGTTGCCATTTTTTTATTTTAAATCTCTGTGGGAGTTTTTTTTTCCGTTTTTCAAAAG
This sequence comes from Ammospiza caudacuta, assembly GCF_027887145.1. Taxonomy (NCBI): domain Eukaryota; kingdom Metazoa; phylum Chordata; class Aves; order Passeriformes; family Passerellidae; genus Ammospiza; species Ammospiza caudacuta. Next base: position 5,126,300 of record NC_080609.1, on the reverse strand, counting down.
TGCATTGTAATTCCTACAAAGAATAAAAATAATACAGCTGCTTTATGGCTTTCCTTAGAGAACAAAAAAAAAAAAAAAACCTTAATTTTTTCATAGTCTATTGTCATGAAAATTTAAACTTATTTAAAGCAGTGTGTGTGAGTACAAATCCCCCATTATGAAACACAGCTCCAAGGGTGTAGGCAGATGCAAGAGATCCACCGGTCAGAAAGAGAGCACCTTAGGGAGGGTATTGAGGGGGAATAGAGAGACAAGGAGAGGAGCTGCCACCCCCAAGTGCATGGATCCTAAAGCCCAGCACAGTCACAGGTTCCTTTATGGCATGGCAGCAGCACGTGGATGTGCAAAACATTCTTTGTTTGCTTGCTGAGGCTCAAACTGATGGAATTCATCATTCAGATGAAATTCTCCCCATTCCAGAGCAGCCTGTTAGACACCAATGCATGGGCAAGGTCAACTCTCCCTTTTTTTGCCCTCAGGAGCATTTGTTTTGCTCTTGTTCACCTCATGAACTGCATTCATTCAGCTCAACTCAAAGTATGGGGATCCAACCATTGATCTTCTCCAGTACAATGACCCAAACCACTGTTCTTCTCCAGTACAGGGATCCCAACCATTGCCCTTCTCCATCCACTACAGAGATCCCAACCATCGCCCTTCCCCAGTACAGGGATCCAAACCATTGTCCTTCCCCAGCACAGGGATCCAAACCGTTGTCCTTCTCCAGCACAGGGATCCCAACCATCGCCCTTCCCCAGTACAGGGATCCAAACCATTGTCCTTCTCCAGCACAGGGATCCCAACCATCGCCCTTCCCCAGCACAGGGATCCAAACCATTGTCCTTCCCCATTCAGTACAGAGATCCCAACCATTGTCCTTCTCCAGCACAGCAATCCAAACCTCTCTCCTTCACCATCACAGGAATCCAAACCACTGCCTCCTTCCAACTGCCCAGCATACCAAACACCCAAGACTCCAAACTCTCAGTTTGTCGTCTCTGAGTTTCATGCTCATTAATGAAGCAAGCAATTAGCCAGTGTTTTCACTCTGCCCTTGCCGCCTGTTGAGGGTGGGATGTTTGAGGAAGCCCTGCAGAGATGGGCAGAGCCTGGCACACACACACACACCTGCACACGCTGCTTTTGCCTGCAAACTCAGGTGCTTCAAGTCTGCTCCATCACCAACCCGCTGCTTTACCCTCATTTTGTACCTCCACATAAGTGAGCAGTAACCTCAAGAGACGAGATGTATCCGTTCTCCCAAGAAGACCTAGACACTTTTATTTTTAGACGCTATTTGTTTATGCATTTGCATTCCAACTTCCTTCACCCTAAATCACAACACTTGCTAAATATGGGACATCATCTGGGAATGTTTTTGTGATAGTTTACATGTCCATAAAGCAAGTTCTGGTAAAACACATTGCAAGCACACAATCAACATCTCTTTGACTACACAGGGAATTGGTTACTCCAAGGGAAAGAAAACAATCCTCTTAAGCCTATTTTCTTTTGAATTCTATACATTTAAAAAAGACAAAATCGGAACAGAATTTCAAGTCCCAAAAGTGTGAAGCATGATGGTGATTCCTGAGGAAATGCTGGTGAGCACATCTGAAGATCCACCAGGTGAATCTCTCAAAAATCCGTGCCTGGCATTGCAACCTTTCCTGCCCATTGGTTTGAATGGTGGATGAATTAGATTAACTGTCCTGATTATTCAAAGAAATTTAGCTTAATGACCTGCAATTACTTTAATGGCTTTGAAATTCAGAAGGTAAGAAGGCACTATGTTTCTTTAAATGAACATTAAATATAAAATGTCTCTAACTGTCATGAAAACCCAATTTTATTGCGATTTAAATTATTCAGAATCAATACCAGACATTAGCTATAGTTAGGAAGTTATGGAGACAGAAGGAGCTAAAAGTGACCCTTTTTAATACAGAATAATGACATATTGTTTTGAAAGTAACAGGTTATTTGCTACGTATCACTGTTTCAGAATTCAGTACCTTTATCTCTTTTAACACTGCACTATAAAAAGAAAAATGGACTGAAGTTCATCTTTGATGAGTTTGTACTTAAGCTCATTTCCCCACTTTGACTATTGAATTTTCTAAGTCCTGAGGAATGTAATTTGTATTGTACTACCATCGTGTGCCTCCAGTCAGAGGTAGTAAAACAGTACCAGCAATTCCACACACAAAATGTAGCAGGAAACATTTCAGGTCAAGCAAGAATTAAATCTTGAAAAGATTAGATTAATGAAAAATGCATGATATTGGTATGTAGCAATTCTCAACAGTGATTTAAAAATAGCTTCAGTAGTGCTGCTGCTTAAGGATACATAATTTCTAAAGAGTAAAGAGTATGGAATGATAAAGCCATAAAACTCATGAAATGCATAACCCAACCTCCCTGATTCTCCTTGCCAGTGCAGGACAGTTGAAATACAGTGTGGCAGAGGCAGCCCATGAGATCCCTCACTCCAAATTACAGGTACCAACAAGCACAGGGAAACTTTAAGTTAGAAAACACAAGCACAGAGTAATTAAGAGCTCCTCCACAGATAAAGAAAGGGGGATTGTTAAAAGGAATGTGCTGAGGACTCCACTGGAGCACCTCTCACCTTGATCTCAGCTGCATAACTACAGTGTACGCTTAGCTAAAACCCTTCTGTGAGTCTCCAGAGGTTTTTCTTCTCTTTTAAGGAAACACTGGAAAGAAAAATCTTATTTATCAGCTATTATATATATTAAAAATTCCTAAATAATTATATGACATATTACTTTCGAGTTAAGGCAAATCAAGTCAAGTGTTTGGGTCCTTTACCTTAAAAAACTAAAATAGGGGGAGGAGGATAAATGTCACAAATATGTAACTGAAGTTACATAGGGACCCATGATATATTGGCCATAACCCATTGGGAAACAATAAAATCTCTATCAGCAATCTATTTTTAATAGCTGGGAACCAAAAGCAACTCCCATCAACTCCCATCACCAGTCGTGGCTGACTCACTCTGGGAATGAAATCACATTTACATATGCAACTTTAGGCACCTGATTTTAATAACTTTGGTCTGAGAGTTTTAGCTCTACACAGAGCCATTGTAGTCAACAGAGCTGGCACTCAAAATCTATACTTCATTTATTAATTCGAGTCACTCACAAAGTTTCTCCCACATTCTTCCAGCCCACTCCTATTCTAAAATTGCAAGCTAGAATTTATTTCAGACACATTTCCATATGAAATAATTTCTTTTCCCATCAGCACCCCCTAACTCCACAAATGGCAATAAGAAGATACAGTTGGGATATTTTCTCACTTAATAATCATTATAGTGCATAATAATGATAGTAGTAGTACAAGAAGTAAATAAAAGCAGTGAAATGCAAAGCCATTTTGTGACAGCAGTTTGTCCCTCAGAAGAAATAAACTGTTGCTGTTTGTGGTGGATCAGGGTGATGAACCGTCAGCAGAACACATTTTAAACACAGAAATTACAGTGTAAAAAAAAAAAAAGTGTTGGTTTGGGAAATATTTCAGTAGATTCATCCACCAAATAAACAGCAAATATTTCCATGGGACACCACCTGTGGTCCCAGGCCATGAGGAACACCTCCCAAATGTTGGACACCTTCCAAAACTGCACTGAGGGCACTGAACACAACATTTCTACTGCTCAGAACACCACATCCAGGCTTTATGAGCTCCCATCCAGCTTATGAGTATGTGTTCCTAAATAATAGTTATAAATAATCATAAATAATGGAAATAATTAATAACACCACCACCAAAACTCAACAACCCTTATAAAAATATCCCATTTGAGGAAGATTAAGGTAAAAAGTGCTATTTCTGCTCCCTCTAGTATGAACTTCTGGACCAGCTATGAGTATTTTATCACTTATGTTTTGTGGGAATTTTTTTTCCCAGAGACTTCTTGGGAATTACAGCAATAATAAACAGTGAAAACATTCAAGGAGGTTATTTGGGCTCCCAACACCACTTTAATTGCACCTGAAATTTCATGCTAATAACTTTGCCCAACAGCAAAAACAAAACTCCAAAGAATCCAGTGACTGCAACAGCTTCTTGTCCTCCCCCAACCAATGCCACATGCACTGGGTCTGTACTTGTGTTTTCTCCCTCTCACAGCCAATAATAATTTCCATTTTACCTCCAAGCCAAGTAAGAAAAATAACTTTTTCTGCCCAGAAAAATGATGTGCATTCACACAAACCAGACTTTTTTGCCTCCTATTCGTTTCTGTTTCACTGTAATATACTGAGAAATGCAAACATGCAATTTGGGGGTGTTTAAAATCAGCTTGGTTCCTCTGTATACATATGTACATGAATATTAGGGTTAGAAAAGAAAAGAAAACAAGGTTATTTTAGCGCAGAGGGAAAGTCTGCTCCATTTCATTAGTGCTCCTTGAAAAAAGAGTATTTTCAACAAAACTGAAAAAAAAAATGGAATACATTTCATATGAAGTTTTAATATTTAAACTGCCTATCCTATTACAGATTATTTTGAATATATTGAAGAGCAAAGCTACAAATGACTGACTTTGAAAGTTGTGGTAATTTTCTATTTTATAAAGAAGACTGTCAGGAAAAAGGAGTTAAAAACAATAACAGTAACAGTGGAGTAACAATACTGGTTTCTAATTTTAAAAAGTGCTATTTCTAAGAGTAGAGCCTTTAATGGTGACAGAAGTTTGGGCTTGATTCCAAAGACAATAAAAAGAAATTTACTGCCCCCTCCTGGACTGGTAAAACAAAGATAGATTTTTTTCTCCAAATCACAAAATACCATGGATTATGTTCTTTTATCAGTAAATATCACAGACTCCACCCTTACAGCAAGCTGGGAGATGACTTTGGGTGACTCCTGGAATTGAAAAGCAGCAAGTTCAGGACAGGAGTCCAACAACTTCAGGACAATTTTCTCAGAACCATCCTAAACTCTATCTGTCCTATGCCACAGTGGTGCAGCAGAAACTATTTACTTCCATAAACACAAGAAAAATACCATGGGTTGCACACAGGAAAAAGCTTTTTTGTCCTAAAGAGCATACATATATCTTTATTTATCTAAGTTAAGCTGGTGTTGCCTTTGTTTTGTTCTTGGTGGTGTTTGTTTTTTTTTTTTTTTTTTTTTGAGTTTTGGGGTATTTTTGTTGGTTTGGGGCTTTTTATTTTGTTTGGTTGGCTGAAAACACCGCATTTACTGAAACAAATTTATAGGCAATGTAAACTAATTCTGCCTTCTTCTTCAGTTTGGGACCCTTTCTGCCCTTCTTGGAGCACCAAAAAGTGACAGTGTTAGATGATTTTGTCCAAAGTGCTGCTGGATTTTGTTCATCACATCCTTTAGGAGCAGTACTACAGTTGTAGGAGCAGCAGCTACTGATCACTGAGCTGAGATTTGCCTTTTGCTATGGAAATTCACTTTATGCTGGCAGAGGAAGCTCTGAAGCGTTTGCCCTGTGTCTGTGCCTTTCCAAACTGCCTCTGAAATGAGAGATCGGCAGAAGGCAAGAGAATGAGCAGCACCAGAGCACGGGGCAGCTCCTGCCACTGCAGCATCACCAGCAGATCCCTCTGCTCATTCTGGGCTCAGTGGAGCCACTCTGCCTTCACCAGGGCCGTGCAAAAATCACCGTCTCTTCCTGAGAGAAATCATCATCTCTTTCTCAGAGAAAAAAAATAGGCTGTTCACTTCATTTGGAAATAATCTAATGTGTGTGCTCAAGCCTCCCACAGATGTTAGGGTGCCCTGAGATTCCTTGCTGATGAATATGGCAAAGCAAAACACCCATCTGGACACACAAAACCTGCACAAAATGGAACCCTGGCCAAATCATTCACTCTGTATTGATGGCTGTGGCTTTTAATTTAGTTTGCTCATGAAATTCATTTAATTGTAGACTATCCAAACATAGTTCTAAAATAATAAAATTTTTATTAATCTGAGAAAAAGACATAAAAAACATTTATAAGCCTCCAAAGTTATCACCATAGAAACTCCTCTGCGCTCCAAAAGGCAAAGCATTTTACAATTATATGCTTTGATATGATACTCACTGTATTATTAAGTTTAATCAACTGTTAATATGAAATTAGGAGGTCTTATAAGTACCTCATAGAACAGTCTTTACTGATAATATATTGGGAGGTGTAGGCAGTCCTCAAAAAAAATCCTACTCATTCCTCAGACTGTCATCCATATAATATAAATTATGTTTTCAGAGGTGGTACACAGATCTGTTTCAGCTCTAGAAAGAATAGTTAGAAAGAATATTGAAAATAATACAAACTTGAAAGCAATCCAATATTAAAAGGGGACTTAAATAGAAATCTGGCTGATACCAGAATCTGATATCAAATCAAAAGAATCATAATAGCTATAGATTTCAAAATAAAGAGCTGGGGGAATTTGTCATCGAAATTAGCAGCCTTGGGAGCTCTTGTCCAGCCCATGCAAAAAGCAGCCTTGTATACTCATATTTTGCTTTTAAACATTGCCCTTCTCCAAATGCTTGTGCAAAGGCCAGAAAGGTGGAAGGTACCTGTACCAGGTCAGAGAGAAGGATAAATCTGGGGGACAAACACAAGCACAGAGAGGCACTTGAAATCTCCCTTGATTCCTGCTTCCAGTGTGGTCTTCTGCTCGTTGAATCACCCATAAAAAGTACATCTGACAATCTGGGAAGCTAATTCCCCTTCATTTGAAATAAATCTTACATTGCAGATAGCATTAAATGGATTTGTCTGTGCAGAGGCATGCTTTAGCTGAGGAACTGCTGCTAGAGAATCCTCACAACATTAATGCCATTTTTCTGCATAATGAAGAGTGGAAATGTGATCTGCTGTTTCCAATCCAGTCTGGGATGACAGGCACTGATTTACCCTCATCAAGATGATAGAGTTACATGGTGTTCTGGAGTTCAAGTTTTTTTCCTAAATGTGAATATTTAAACTCTTTTAATTTAGCCTTGTGTCTACCTTTTCTAAGCATGTTCTGCGAGCATTTTCACTTTCACTTCTGCTTGTTTTATCTTCAGGTGTTGACTATTTCTACCTGTTGTCCTTTGATATTATTCATTTTTCACTACAAAGTAAAAAATATATATTTTTTTTTTAGTAAAAATAAAATATATATTGTGGCATTCACATTCTCTGAACAGAGAGAGGCATAATTCTCTCTCTCAGGTTTTTCCTGGAGAAGCACAGAGGCAAAACAATTTTTATCTCTGCTTGCTGCTCCTGGTGTTTTGCACATGTGGAATGTGTTGGGAAGATGGTTTATCTGAAGAAATTTGGTAATTGGATTCTGGTGGGGATAATTTATGTTAATTAGCCTATCAGGTCCAAGCTGTGTGGACAGTCATTCTGCAGACAGTCACCAGTTTTTCAGTTAGTAGTATGATATAGTGTAATATAGTATAGCATCTCTCTTTAATATAGTTTTAATATAATCTAGTATTTAATAAAGTGCGTGTTCAGCATTCCAAAACCTTGGAATCAGATACCAATCATTCCCAGACATTGGAGGCACCTGGTTTTCAATAATATATAAATAAGTATTATGTAGTGTACTACAAAATTAGCTCATGTTGGCAGACAGAAAGGAGGTGAATGAATGGAGTAAGAATTGAAAATTACTCATGTTTGCATAGGTAATGATGACATCAAACTAATGCATTGTTTGTTCTGTGACTGCAAACAGATTTTGGTCAAGGCTCAGGATAATCCAGAGGTGAGTTACAGGCAAGCCAACTTTCTGTGCACCAAGCAAGGGTGCCAAAATTTTTTTGGCTGCTTAATTCAAGTTTGTGTGTTGTTTTTTTACTTCAAACCAACTGCAAGCTATCATCCTTTAGTGCTCAAAACACTCACCAACTGGCAGGGTATTTCTGAAAATGTCAACCTGGAATTAAACTGTCCCCTTGAAGACCCAGAGGGATGAGAGATGTTGGGGAGGAGAAAGTCTGTTACACAATATTGGTCAAAAAACCCTGAGCAATTAAATATCAAATGTTATAATACTTTCACTAAATAAAAAATATAATAAATTATATAAATAAAATTGTCAAAGAGCTTCAGAAAAATAACTCACACATTAGAGTGTACTTGATAAACCAGAAAATAAAGGTAAATCTCAAAAGGAAACTCCTGAAAAGGACTTTGTGATGGCAAGTAAAGTGGGGTTTTATATCCCTGTTTTAACTGGTGAAGAGCATTCTGTGCAGACTATGACCCTGTCCCTAGGCAACTAAAAGCTGTGCTGTTGTTTATGATGATTAATTTCCTAGACTGTTATGTTTCAAGGTAATAAATTATTTACAACAAACTTCAGGAAAGCTAAATGAGCTCAGACTTGGGGAGACATTTTGAAGGTGTGAAAAGGATTGGGATGAGGGGAACTGAAATAAAATGCCGAAGACAATCCTGTCAGCTTTAAAGGGTGAAAATTGTAAAAGGACATGTAATAATGGACTATTAAATATGTATGGGTGAAGTGAAATTTTGAGAATATAGACCCGATTCAAAGTTCTCAGGACTGAAGCAAAAGGCAATCTTAAGGTTGTGAAGGTAGAGAAGTGTGTTATGTTACTGCATTGCACTACTCCAAAAATGCAAGATGAACTAAAACCAGGGCAATTAAAACTTCTAAAAATCAGGATTTCATGCACTCCACCTTCCAGCAAGATTCCTGGTCCACTGGAGCCCAGCCATGCAGATGCATCAGGCTGATCAGATGCTGAGCCACTATTAGAAACGTAAACAAACAATTAGGAAAGCTCCTACTCAATAACACTGGGCAGTGCATCCAAACCCAAATGCAGCTTAATGGAGAAATAAATCTTCCTGCTTTCTGTGCAGCAAGACATTTCTGCCAGCCCCAGCAGTAAGGCCCCTTGCCACGGGGAGCCAAGAAATATTTATCCAGAGCAGAGATTTTTCCATTCTGTGCTCTAACAGACTGAAAGGGTCAGAAAACCCATGTGCTGATGCACTCTACCAATAGTTTTTTTAACAGATGAGAAACTTGACAAATGTTTAAGTAATTAAAATAATGTCCAATTACTAAGTCTTTCTCTCATCTCCTTTTTTTTTTTTTTTTTTAATAGATTCTTTGATGCTTTTTCCCTTCAGGATAAAGAACTTTCCCTCAGTAAAATAGGTTAACTTTCCCCCAGCAACGCATTCCCTATTCTGTTTATACTTTATTTTCTTTTTACTGAATATGCCTTGTGTAATACTATCTAGATGGATCATGACACCTCCAGTAAATTTTTAAAAATCTTACCTGCTTGTATTAAGGGATTAAAGTATTACCAATCTCCTCCAATTCCTAACTCAAAGATAAAATACAGGCAAGTTGTAAGCAGTAAATCTATTTTGGAAGCAACAGAACCTACGCTGCACAATTTAAAATGTGTCTACACCCACATAAAGAACTTCCTATTTAAAATATTACAGACTGAAATTGCATGTCCAGGTTTGTTTACCTTAACTCTCACAACAAAGACACACATTAAGTATGATTTAAAGCTTACAACAATCAGCAGACACAAATACTGAGTAATACCACTTGTACCTGAGCAAATTCAGATTTCTCATCTGCTTGGAGGGAGCAAATAGCAACACACACCTACACAGCACAGGTGATTCAAAGCTACCTGCTTCAATACTTGCCTCAAGTTTCAGTCTTCCTCAGACACCAAGTGCAACTACAAATATTTTGAAATTGTGTCATTGGATTTCTACTTGTGCAATTTTTTAAAAACAGATCCTAAAATTAGTTTCTGGTTTAGTTGTCTGGGTTTCAGTAAAGCACTTTTGGGCTCCTCTTTTGGTTACATTGATGTGACACAGACTGTACTGTTTTAATCATCTGTGCTTTCAATGCATGGTGATGAGGGAATTATCATGCACTTGGGGACTTGGTGTAATTAGGAAAGTGGCACAGCAGGGGAATGGAAATGATTTCAAAACCTTCACAAATTACCCAGCCACTGTTGCACTGCTGTTTGTTTTAAGTTGCTGCAGAGGCATCCAAGTGAAAAGCATGAACAACGAATCAAAAGAATGCCTGGTATTATAAATAATTAAAATTTCTGCCCTATCATTTCTCAAGGCTCATAAGAAGCAAGGACGTGCAACCAACTGGGTCAGACAAATGAATCCATTCACAGAGCTGGTAAAAGAGTCTGCCTGAGCATAGCTAATGTGCTGGGGTAGGAATATTTGAGCAGGTGTAATTATACTAATGATTTATTGAATGTTTGATTAATTGGAAATTAAGTGAATGCACAGTGGCAGAATTGTCATAGCAAATCGTTCAGCTGTTTGGTTAAAAGGTGCTCAATCTCCCCTCAGTAAAGCAATTAAGAACATCCTAAATCACGGAAATGAATTATCTGTGCAGAATTATCTGATGTAATGATACTGCACACAAACTGAAACCTATGAACACACTGTCCTAACAAGTGAATTCATGAACTAAAATACAAATACCTTACACTGCTCATTAAAGCAAGGGCCCACATGACTTCCTGAGATACAGTGTGGGAAAAGAAGATGTGTAGAGTCCAGAAAGCCTTGAAACCTCAGGAACAGGCTCACATTGCTCATGATTAACCAATTAATTATTACGAAATCTATATTCCAGATAAATCTTTGGTTTCTGTTTTCAATTACTTGTTTTGGAGTAACTTAACAAAGAACCCCTATTACTGCCTTATAAAAATCATTCCAGCATTGGTTAAAGAATCTGCCAAAATGGAGTTCTGATGTTTCTTTTTCATTCTGAGTTCACTGATTACAAGTCCAATACAATTCAAAATTACTTGAGTGCTACAACTACAGGCTTAGCTTGGGATACTGAAACCCAGTTGCCCCATATTTAACATATTTGGATCAAACATTACCATTTGGATCCAGAATGTCTTGCAATAGCTTTTTGATAGTGCAGAAAAAAAAAATCCAAGTCCCTTCATAAGTGGAATATTATCAAAAGATGAAAATTATATAATGCAAAGCCAGAATCAGAACATGCAAATGAGCAGTCAGCCTGCAGCAGGTAATTATCAGATAATAGGTTTACTATTCTTATCCTTTCAAGTATTTGCTAAGGCAGTTCAGAAAATTTTAGAAGGGAACAGTGAGCCCACAGCCATTTCTTGGAACAGAATATTTCTTTAGGAGTTCTAGAAAAAATAAACACTGCCTTTACTATGACTCCTGATCAGTTTAAGGGAGCCTGTTTGGGTGTGGATCAGGAGACCAGAGCTACTCTGCAAACCCCAGCTCAAACCTGGGCCAGTGATTTGTTTTGTACTCGTGCGTTTGTGTGGGTGGGAGAATGCTGCCAGCCTGGAAAAGGCACATTTCCAGGGAACTCTTCTCTTGGAATGCTTCTGCTGAGGTTCAGGCACATTCACATCTAAAACCCAAACCACAGCTACCTAAAACAAACTTTTTCCCAGATAAAACTGGATTTTGTTGGCTAACTGGCCTATATAGAGAAAAAAATCTTTATTCATACAAAGCTTTATTCATACAAACAGCTCTGCCTAATTTCTAACCACAGCCAGGAGTTAAGAGGATCTGGCAGATAAAGAAGATTTGAAGAATTTAACGTCTAATCACAGTGACTGTTTTCCCACAAGGCTGATGCAAACCATACAGACTCTTTAGTTTAAGCAGAGAGTTCTACTGATGAAAACTGAAAAAAGAAAATTTGTGTTTTCTCCTGTCCTCTGAACAGCGCTCTTCTAGCTACTCATTTTTGTCTCCTTCTGGCAGGGAAAGGGTAGCAGCCCTGTGGGTTTGCTGAAAGTTGTAAAAGCCATAGAGCTGAAGAGAGATCAAGAGAGCTGTATCCTGCTCTTTGAATGCTCATTCCCAACCTGAAGAGCTCCTTCAGCAGCACTTGAGAGCACTCCATGCTATAACCACAGTAATGGAAGGCACTTGACCGAGTCAAGCGCAGAGCAAGTCTATCATCACACAGCTCCTCCCCTCCCACTTTGAGACAGAATCCTCTGATCCCAATTAACAGAAAAGCTTAATTAAAATAAAATTAGCGCTCTTTGCTTTCCCTGCTGTCCTCCCTGCTGTGAAAATCTACTGGTACACTGACTTGTAATTACCAAATTGACTTATTTTAAAATGCGTTCTTTGAATTTCCATTGATCATATTTTGCTCTCCAGTCAGTCTGGCTCCTTGCCAGTTCAAGGAGAAGAACCAGCACCCTTACCTCCACATGAGAGATGCCAATATCATCACTGCTAAGCTCCACACTGTCTATCAAACAGTTGCAATATTACTCAAGGTTTTACATAACCCTAAAGCCACCAAACCACATGCAGAATTGATGCTAACATGCCAAAACATGAAAAGAACACATATGCCCAGCAATCCATTCACAGAGAAACCCCCTCCAAGCTAGAAACACCAAATATTGCAAGTTATTTCAACAAGTATCAGCTCAGGTCTGGTGCTGTTGTATATGGCAGGACTGGATTTCATTCCTGGCAGACAAACAAGAGGGATTTCACCTTCCTGCTACTGAGACAGCAAAGCTTGAGAAAATAAATTTGAGTGACTCTGAAACCACTTTACTCATCCAGCAGCAGGGTGAAAGCCTTGCCAAAGAGAAACTCTCCATCTAACACTTTCCTTCACCAATAATAGGATAAGATCTTTGTATCCCAACAAGAAAGAAAAATACTTGATGGACCATTTGTAAGACACAGAAAATGTGATCCGACAAGATTTAAAGAAATACATATTAATAACTCAGGTGATTTCCCAGATGTAGAATATTATATATGAAAAGCTGCAGAGGAAATAGGAAGGTTCAAATCTTTCTTCATAAACTTGTATGAATAATTCCACTTCTATTTGGATAATGACAGAGATTTGAATAGGTGTTAGTATTGAAATCACCTTGCACATAGTAATTACACACCACAAACTTTTTAATATGAGATCGAAAGAGGTTCACATTTGATAAAATCATACTGAAACATTAAAAAATTATATCAAGCAGCTAAAAGAAGGAACAGATAATAGGTCATCTTAGAAAATAAGAGAACATCAGTTAGTTCAATATTTAATAAAATTTTTAGGTTTATCAGTAGTATAGAGGTAAGAGTTCTGTATAAATTGAGCAACAAAAACATACTGGTTATTTAGGACTGAAAATAATTTTGAAAAATCTAACACTGCAATAGAGAGAGACTGCCATTTGCTAGAAGGAAGGAAGGAAGTGCTGATTTCTAGCTTTCAACTGAAGTATGATCTCTTTAGCTTTAAAACAATGCACATTCTTGAACTTAGATCTCTCCCTGAAAGCCAACTGCAAATCTCCAAATTTAGTTCTCAAACCTGTGTATGCACTGCTGGAAACCCTGCCCAGCCCAGGAGAGCACCAACACACCAAGAGCTGCTTGGTCACTCAGGAGCCTTTCCACTGCCTTAACAAGTTCTGAGGAACAGATACCCAGGTATTTTTTTTCCCTGATAGCAACTGGCCAAACCACAATGCCTGAAAAACCTGAATATGAGGAACAGATGCCGAGGTATTTTTTGGGATTTTTTGGTTTTTTTCCCCTGATAGCAACTGGCCAAGCCACAACAGCTGAAAAACCTGAACCTGGTTGTAGACAGAGTTGTGGTTATCCATTTCCACTTCTCTCCCCACTTCCTGGGTGTGAATGTAACCAGTATTTGGAAGTTTGCAAATGCTCCTTTTCCTTCCTGAATAAATCCCCATCATTCCAATAGCTAAATTCACACACCCATAAATGTACTCAGCAAGAGATGATGACACTTCCCTCATCATCTCCTGCACATTGAGAACAAACACCAGGCAGCCACTTCTCCCCAGGATCACTGGCACATCCCTGCCCCTGCCTTACCCAGAGCAGGGCACCCTCCAGCTCCACCCAGCCCAAGGCAAACACCCAGAGCAGCCTCAGAAAGGCTCAGGCTTGTAGCCATGATATTTTCTAAAAAATCCTTTCCTTAGGATGCTTTTTTCTCTGAGAATCTGAGAGGCCTCAGGAACAAAATGTAAACAATGGTTATCTGCTGCTGTGGAATGCAACAGATGCATCTGTGATTGGTCTCATGTGGTTGTTTCTAATTAACACCAATCACAGTCAGCTGGCTTGGACTCTCTGTCCGAGACACAAGCCTTTGTTATCATTCATTCCTTCCTTTTCTATTCTTAGCCAGCCTTCTGGTTAAATCCTTTCTTCTATTCTTTTAGTATAGTTTTAATATAATAGATATAAAATAAAATAATAAATCGAGCCTTCTGAAACATGGAGTCAGATCCTCATCTCTTCCCTCATCCTCAGATCCCTGTGAACACGGTCACACAGGCTGGCACAGGAGATATTCCTGGGGGATGCTCAGCCTGGCACAGGATCTGTGCCCTGTCCTGCAGCACTGTTTGTGCCAGTCCTGTGCACATTCCCTTTGAACTGGCCTTGCTGGTGAGCACTGGCTGCATCACCTGCCCTAAAACAAGGCAATGCTGGCTCCTAGCTCTGACTAGCCAGGATTTTGAGGAGAAATTCTCATTTTCTCATTATAGACATACTTCCCAACTGAAGTAGTTTGGATTTTACAACAGGAAAGAATGAGCTTCCTGAACTGTACACTGTCCTGTTCTGGGTCTCACATACTTTAGTTTTCACTTTTCCCTTCAGTTTCTTGTTATTCTTATTCCATTAACATAAGCTGTGTTTCAGTGCAACTGCATGTCTAACATCATAAAAACCAACCCAAATCTCACTTTTAAGATATTACACACACGTTGTTTCTATAACCCATTGAATAATGAAACTGTGGCAGGGAATAACTCACACAAATCCCACAGTTTTCAATACACGGTGCAGACAGCTACAAATCTGCTGCTGGTGCTGGGGCCTCCTGCTTCAGAGGCTAAGCCACGTGCCTGGGAGACTTCAGAAAATGAGCAATCAGTGATGGAATGTGGCACAGTTTTGTGAGATATTGCTGCTCCCAGCGTCCTGGTGCTGCCTGCTGGAGAGCTGGGTGCCTGCTGCTCCCCACCAGGCACCCAAGTTTCATTAACCAACCCCCAGGAATTGTTCCTGACGATGCTTTTGACATTTAGCCAACATTTTTTTCATTTTTCATTACTCCAAGGAAAAACAAGAATAAAGGATCTCGTGATTCCAGACCATCATTTAAACAGACTGAACTGGTTTTATGGAAGTGTTTTTATGCAGTAATTTTTGATTTAGTATAGAATTATAATCAGCAAATAACTAAATGTATTTGTAGGCTTTGTAGTTTATAAAGGGAATCATTAGAGAACAACACTTTCCATATTTTATGCTTTATGAACTGACAACAACAAAACTGAAAACACTCTTATCCTCACCTCAGTCTTGGCTCTTATTTCCAGCATCTAGGGGGGAAAATTTTTGTAAATTATTTATTCCTACACATGTGCATTAACCTCAGTTGACAGTGTAATATGAAAACTGTATATAGTAAGCATCAAAATAATATTTTGCAGATATTTTTATTTGTCTCCAGAAATTAATCTGTTTTTCCTATTAAATATTTCTTTTAATCTTATGAAGCTTTTTCTCCCCTGGTTTTGGTTCTTTTTTTTTTTTAATAGTAAGTGATGCTTTCTATATTGAATTGACTGGAAAAATTACAGTTAAACCATATCAACTTGGTTGTTTATAAGGGCAAAATGGATTGTGAAAACATTTTCTTTCTTCCATGCACTTAAGTATTTTGCATGTTTTATCTGGAACTATGCATGTCTCATCAATTTAGCAAACAGAGAGGGAGAAAACTCACATATTGGAAAACTTCAGAGCAAATCAGCCAAACTTTACCTTTTATTTCTTTTTTTTTTTTCTCTCAATGCACAGCAATCAGATAACATTTAAAAAATCTGCATACTGATAATAAATACATTTCTTTCCTCACTCAGCTCCCATAACCATCATATTCTCCACATTACAACAGGTAATTCTGCAGAGAACATTGAACCTCAGCAGTTCTAAATTATTTTTTGTTTGAAACCCTCAAAGTGTTTTGGGGGGCAGCTGTCCTGGGGACACCCAGCACCAGAATGCCCTGACAAAGGAAAACCCTTTCCATATAAACAATTCCAGAATGATGATTATAGACAGCAATGCAGCCATACAAAAACTGCCAGCCAGTCCAGAATGTTTCACAAGAAATCAGAATACAAGAATGATGGAGGAGCTCAAAACTCCTTGGAAATGTCCCTCACATTTCCTCCTGTGTGTTTGCAGCAGATGAACCACACCCCTCCTGTAGAGGGGAAATTCTGAGATGAGAACACCCAGAGAAGCATTGGGTATGCTGAATAAAACTCATGAACTCATGCCACAGGATCATCATTAGCTTCTCTTTTCCTGCTTCCACTTGAAGCTAAGTCAGCATTTTTTGTCTGGAATAATGTGCTTGGGCAAACATTAAAAAATGTATTCTTCATTTAAAAATTCTACATATTCTGTAGGACACTGAAGGTCTTTGACTTTTCCCTTCTAAGAAAACCAATTATACTAAAAATGAGGTTTAACTTCACAGAATCTTAAAAACAAAAATCAAGGAAAAAAATGTTTTCTAAAATCACTTACAGCTTTATTGTGTAAAATAAACCAATACAGTGCTATAATTGTTCCAGAGATTATAGCCAACATCCAGATAAACCACAGTACTCTAAAGGTGGCCAAAGAGGCTCCAGTGCATGGTTAAAATATTGCACAGAAACAATAGGGCATTTCCCCCTTTTATCCCCTTTGCATTTATACTGCTTGCATTTTTCAAGATTTTCACCATCACTACATAGAAATCTAAATGCTTTTTTACCTTTTTCCTACTGTCTACAGTAGGAAAACAACAAAATGTAAAACTCTTGTACCTTTTTCTTCAGTGTACAAGAGTTAAGAGTGAGATAATAAGAAGTTTCCAAAAGAAAGATATTAAAGAAATAGTCTAAAAAACTGCATATGTAAGAATTATGGAGAGTTTTTCAGGCAACCGCACATTTCCATAAATGCACATGTATATCTAAATAAAACAAAATCTTTGAAGGATAGCTATAGGGAATTTTTTAATTACATGACCTCAGAATATCAGTAGCTTTTCATTATTATACTGAAGAGAACCTGAAACATCTAATTAAATGTCAGGATTGATTTCACATTTTCAAGTTTGAATTTACTGGATCTGCTTTACAAAAACTTCCAATAATAAAACAATAAAAAAGAAAGTAAACTGAGACAAATTATATACTGTTTTGTCAAACAAGTTATGAGTTGCTCAAAGGGATGGTATATTAACCATTTTATTAAGACTGATTTACTAGCAAGGGTTTCTGATGAAGACAACTGATATAGTCTCTATAATTAATCTGTGTCAACTCAAAGAGATTCTTATCTCCTGTAAGAAATTGGAAGAATTGATTTCCTGCCCCTCCCATGTCTCAGATGAGCCCCTGTCTGAAGAGCAGCATTGCTGGTTTGTTATTTGCTGCAAAAGAGACACCTCACCAACACATTTACCAAATGTCCAAGGCTGAACCATTAGCTTCACATTATCACACACAGGAAACAGGAAACTCAAATTAGGGAGCAGAGGCAGGAGGTTTTGTTTGAATGCAAATAATGTGTAGACTGAGAATTACATTTCATACCAACAATATAATTTGTCTTCCTCAAATAAAAACAAAACCACATCACAGGGATCATTCTAAAGGAGATTTCTATGTGCCTGAATAATCACAACAGTTAAAAATAACCATTTTTATGTGCCTATATGATGAGCTGGTTTTGGAATGATAAATAAACAGAAAATTTTTGCGGCCTAATTAACGGTTCCACCTGTCCTGAGGCTTCACAGCAACAAATTGAACTTGGAGGTTACACAGGAAAAGGAACAACACAAGTCATGCACAAAAAGCCATGGAGAACAATCAGAGCTCAGAAAATCATGGAAAATCATGGAATCTAGAGTGGTTTGAGTTGGAAGAGACCTTAAAGATCGTCCAGTGTTGACATGGGCAGGGACACCTTCCACCATCCCAGGCTGCTCCAAGCCCCATCCAGCCTGGCCTGGGACATGGCCAGGGATCCAGGGGCTGCCACAGCTGCTCTGGCAGCCAGTTGGAGACCAAAGATTTTCCTAAGTAGAACAGAACAGGAATTCTTCCTCCAACAGCCAAATTCTCCATCCAAATCACCCAGCAGGTAATTAGCTCCCTCCAGGCAATGCCAGCCCTCGCACTGCACAGCCATTGCAGCCTTTTCAAAAGGAATTCAACTGTCTTAATTACTAAAATAAAAAGTGGTGAGATATTTTAGGAACCTCTTTTCACTGCCTAGCTCTTAGCATGAAATATTAAGTTAGAAGATAAGCCCCAGCAAGAAACAGTTTATTTCTTTTTCTATGGGATAAACTCCCTGCTGTAACATTGAATCTCTGTCAGCTTGTTTATTTTTTTAAACTCACACTTCATGACAGGTAAATATTTATTACCACTGGATGACTTATTCATGTGGAAGATCTTTCAGGATTCCCAAGTACTCACTACACTAACAGAAATGCAATTAAGAATAATTTAGTTAAAAGCTGTAAAAGGTAACTCCACGGTGCACACCTCCACTCCAAGCTCAGAAACATATTCAAAATACAACTTCCAGACAGCAAAATTTCTTATGCACTCCATCCATATTAAAATGTCATTGGGTGTTGATTTCAACTTGATTAAACCCTTAACAGCTTATTGAATAATTAGAAAATATCATAAAATTGCATCATATTCCTTTGAGGAGTGCTGTTACCAAAGGGATGACACATACTAAATTTACCCTAACTTTTCAACAGATTCTTAAGTACAAATAAAAAATAAAAATCAACCAAGATTGGAGGACACAAAAGCAGTAAGTAGAAACTTTGAATAAACAAGACTACGTAACAAAGATTTTGCATTACCTACCAAAGACTTTGCATCTACCAAAGACTTTGCATTACTACTGAGTATATCAAGATCAGAAAACCCTGTAAAAGGAATATGGGGAAAAAAAACCCCACAAAAAACCACCAACCAACCAAAAAAAAAAAACAAACTAAAAAGCCCAACATTCAAGGCAAACTTCATTACAGAATTTACAAATTCCCCTTTCCAAAGACTCTAAATGCCTGTGCATAAATAATTATAACACCAGACCTGAAAATTCTGATAAGAAGTTTAATGCCAGCAATGGCAACTCAGACTTAGAATGAGCTTCTGGGACACATAAAATTGCATTGGCAAGGGTGGGACATCACAATGCACATTATCAGAGCAGCAGGGGAACAGAAGTTACAGGGAGTAACACAGCTCAGGCAAATTCTGATTTATTACTAAAAACTCCTTCATTTTTAGTATATTATAATATAAAAATATATTGTCATTACATAATATAAATTACTGTTAAATTATTATAACTATAATAAATGTTGTAATGCTATAATAACTTTCTATTATATTGTTATATTTTATATGAATATAATGGATTTTATAATATAGTGTTTTATATTATTTATAAGTATAATATCTCTCCTTTTTTATATTTTTATATTTATTTATATTATTTTATTATAATGCTTACAGAAAAAAAGCAGTTTTTCCTTCACACAGCCATGGCACTTATTAATCTTGCCAGTCAAAAAACCCCTTTCAGCTCCCCCAGATGCTGTAAATAAATGCCTGGCTAAGTAGCCAGGTCCTGTGCTGTGCCCTGCAGGCCACACGAGTCAGGCTTTCATTGACTGGCTGGAAAAGGCAAGTTAATAGTTGTGGGTCTCTGGTTTATCCCCAGGAGTGTCACATGGCAGCTCCAGATAAAAAAATCCACTGCTAATTTCACCCTGCCTTATATAAATGTCAAGCATTGTGCAGCAGCCCACCCCTTAGGGACTCATGTGCAAATGGTTTTTGTGAACAATTCTGTAACAGCAACCTTGTTGTGGAAGCCCAAGTTGTTTGGCAATCCCACACTCAGCAATGAGGGAAAACAAATAAATAAACCCCACTATTACAGGTAATAAACCTGCTCAGATAAATATGCTTAAGCATAACAATCTTATTACAGAGCAAAGCAAATCTCAGCAAAATGAAAAGCTTTAGAAATGGTGGGGGCTGAGGTGTGCTTCTCACTTTAGTAATGTATTCACTTGTGATTTGAACAAATTAATAGAATTGCTTTTGTGAAAGAATTTCATCATGACTATTACAAAAATAAATAACAAACTCTGTTTTTCAAAAGCATCATCCCAGAACAATTCACCTACTTATCACCAAATCCTTCAAGCTGGTTTTGTGTTATATCATTCATATCCCTGCTTTGAGAATTGGCTACCCCAGCTTCTCTTTGCTCATTATGAGCAGAAATAAATAAATTAAAAGGAAATCCTTATCAAGATACATAAATCCAGCAGTAATCCTCTCCCTCTAATAAAATAATCTAATATAAATAATGCCTAAATGACATCAAGAGTTCGGGGAGAACAGAAGGAGGGAGGTGAAATAGTAAAAGAAAAGCACCTAAGCTTCTGTCACAGCCACTTGTGACAAAAAGTGCTCTCATGTTAGGCTGAAGTGTAAAAAAATAGTGTTTAGGACTAGTTTCCATAGGCCAGCATGAAAAGTAAGCTGCATTTTGTAATGCCTTATATCAATTCAATTTCTTCGTTGCCTGGTTCTTGTTTGAGTCAAAGAGCAGCTGCTGCCACACACACAGATTTGGTGCAACATATAAACAGGGAACTGCAATTCCGACTATTCTAATGTATAGAAATTGTACATTAATGTAGCATATATATTAATATATATATTATATATATATTAATGTATAATTTTATACATTAAAATATTAAAATAGTTAATGTATAAAAGAGATGTAGCCATTGAAATGTTTCAATTTTTACTACATACAACAAAAAGCAGTGAAGAAAAGAAGTAGAAAAAAGAAGAGTGGCCTGAGAGAAGCCATTTTTTATTAATTTTGTGCAAAGCACTCACAAAAATAGTTTTAGTGGAGTGAGGATTCACCACATTAAAGAATAATACACAGGCAGTAAAAAAATTATTTTGGTTTTGTATCAGATCTAAACAAGCCCAATAAACATCCAGAAGAGCTGCAGTGACAGTGCAATAATGGAGAACCCAGACCGTGGATTCTGCTGAGGATGAACAGGCCTTAAAATAACTTGCAGGTTATTATGAAATGAAGTCGTTGGGGGTGAGGAATAAAGCCAGCACCTATTCCATGCCAAAAAGGGACAGGAGCTCCTGGCAGGTGTGTTCTTTAGCCTGCAGTGCCATCGTCTGGCTATGGAAGTTATATCAGCATGGGGTGGGGAAATGCAGCCAGCTAAATATTTAAATGCAGGGAAAGAACAAGCCTCAGTGCTATGCACATTTGTTAAAATACCTGGTACTGAGGGGAGGTGTGGTATTTACATGGAAAAGCATTGCATGCATAAAAGAAAATGTGATTCTCAAATAAAGACAATATGAGAGCAGAACATTCAAACCAACTGACAAAAACTATGGCTAAAATGCCATGTAATATAGAATCATGCTTGTCTTGCCATTTTTTTCCTTCTTTTTCTTCTTTTAATCGAGTTAATAGTTTCAAATTTAAGTTAAACTATGTAATTTGAAAACTGTTGCTAAATAGTTTACGATTGTGGACCTCAGAGGCAAATGCACAAAGTGGTATTTCATTAATTAAGGGACTACAACAACAAACTTTGAACTAAATATCTCATAACATTTAAAACACATACATATAATCGACTCTGAGCTTCACTATGCCAGAAAAAAAAAAAAAAAAAAAAAGAACATTTTCTTTCTCATAATGATTGTTACAGCACCCACAGCTAAGCAACTTCAGGGGCAAGCAAACCCAGCTTGAATGATGTTTTAGACAAAGCTCAAATGAAAGTAGGAGAGAAATTTTTGGTAACTAAGGACTGTTGGGATCATCAGTCTGGTGCTAAAATTCAGATAGGATAAAAAATTCCCCAGGACACGACACAAGTGGGCCTGGAAAAACTCACAATAAGCTTGGGTATGTTTCAAATACACAGGAAAGTAAGAGGCAGTAAGGTAAGAGCAGTTTGTGACATTTACATCAACTTTTTCTAAGTGACTCTGAGAGTTCCAGAGATCTTTTAATTAATTTTGAAGCAGTGTTTGGGGCGAGAGAGAATGTACAAGGAATGTTTTGGAAGACAAATTCATTAGCATGCAGAATAACTTGGTCTGGGCTCCAGTGTGACTCAATTCTCACAGTCAGTCTTCTGCATCAGATTACAACAGATCAGGTTTGAGCACACTGCCATTTGGTTTAAAGGCAAAAAGTTAATAAATTCCCAATAGAGTTCAGCTTACAGAGCCTCCAAAATAAACATGGACACTCTGTCA
The DNA here is from genome assembly GCF_027887145.1 of Ammospiza caudacuta. Lineage (NCBI taxonomy): Eukaryota > Metazoa > Chordata > Aves > Passeriformes > Passerellidae > Ammospiza > Ammospiza caudacuta. The sequence continues at coordinate 5,103,769 of NC_080609.1, read as the reverse complement.
GAGCTTGCACTGGTTAAAAAACTTGAAAAGTGAGCAGACTTCTGAAAATGATGACACCTTCCTTTGAAGATTCAACTTTAGGAACTAACATTAAAAGTTTTGGAACACAAAAATCTCCAAATCTCACAGCAACAACTAATATTTGCTTTTGCTCCAGCTGAGGCTGGAAGCTCTGCAAGTGAGACCACTTTATAATAATAATATAATAATCCTTTCTTTCCTCAGATGGAACTGATGCTTTTTTCCTTCATGCAGTGAGACAGAGCCTCACTGTAATCACAGCTGCAATGTAAATACAGCAACCTTACCCAGATGTCTTAATTATCTTAATGGCCATGGCAAGGAGTGAGGGAATGCCCAGAATTACAGAGTTTTTGGAGGTTCTTCAGAGGAATTTCAATGATACAGCAATACTCCATTTAAATTCATTTGGAATTGCCAGTGACTGTAAATAAGGTCACCTGGGCTGGTTTGAAAAATGAATTTGGCACTCCCTGGAAAGCATTTTCTTCTCACAGCAAACAAAACCTGGCCAGAACTCCAGCACCTGGTGTGTGTGGGGTTATTCTGCCCAGTGAGGGAAAGCTGTGACAGCACAGACCTCCTTTAAAGAAACCAGCCTTCAGGTGAGATATAAACAGCTGTTTGGGACAGAATTTGGAATATAAATGCAGCTGGAAAACACAACCATGTGCTAATTTATGCTAGGATCAAAACTAGGCCCATGGTGGACACGAACAACTCTTGCAACTGATTAACGCAACAAGTTTTATTTCCAAGCACTTCAAAGGAATGGAAATACAGAGTCAAGGCAGATTCAGTAAAGTCCACTAGCTGGGACAACATGCTAATATAATTAAAATATCAAATCAACAAGGGCTCTGTAAGTACTGACTGTGGTATGGGTGGCAGAATACAAGATATTTTGATACACAAAACTTGGTCACTAAATTAGGGAGAACTTCATACTTCACAGAATGGAAACAATTCATATGTGTTCTTAATTAATAATGTTCTTAATCTGACACAATTTTAAGACTCTGATACAAATGAAGCTGTACTAGAGAGACGAGTGTTACTTTTCTGCACGCTATTGAATTTTAATGCTCTCATAGATTTGATGCAATACAGATTCTAAGGGTTTTCAATTTACCTTTTGCATTTTTTTTACTTATACTGTAAAGATTCAAAATTCATTACATTTGAATAAACAGCGCATCACAGTTCTTCAAAAGCTATTCATAGAATATAACCAATACAGAAGGGCAAAGTTCTTTAGGCATTCCAACATTTCAAAAATACCCAAATACTGTCCAAACAAATTTCATCCCAAGGTCAGCTAGAAATACTCTGAGTAATCATTTTGCATCTTCAACAGCTGTGAAAAGGCATCAAAGCCGACACAAACCCAACCCTTTTCATGCAGAAATGTGCTCTACAATTTTGGAAAAGAATGGGGGAGATATTGACTTGCAAGGCCACGAGAACCAGGCAGGATGGTCCTGACTGGATGTCACATCCCACATCTGGCATCTCAGGGGTAAAACGCAAAGCCTGATTTTCTCTGCTTGCTGCGAACCAAAGAAATACTGGAATCTGTCTAGGAAAAACACTGGAATCTGTCTAGGAGAAATACAACAGTACAGGCAGACAAGGACAAAGAAAATGCAAGCCAGCAACACAATAAAACATCAAACTTTGGGTGCAAAGGCAAAGAGTTTGAGGAGGCTCCAATAAAAGTGTCCTAACTAAGGCACAAAGAATGTTTTCCATCCAGCTGTTGTGACAGCACCTCAGATGGTATAATAAGATTTTACACTTCCCTGCAAATTTTGTCTTGCATTACCCATTAGCCAATTACCAGCAAAAGGCCACAGCAAGCCAAAGTTTTCAGAAACACAAACAAATCTGCTGAAACAGATGTTCCCTGCTGGATTTCAGACAATTCACACATGGAACAAACCTGCTCTGTTCCTTACACTTCAACTTTTATCAAGTATTGGAAGTGAAAGAGGGTAACAGAGATCATATTTTTTTTTAAATGGCTTTGTTTGGAAGTCAAAATGTTTGCTCCTTACATGACATGAATATTGCCATTATCCAGGAAAAAAACCTAAATTATCTGTCTTTTGTATATAAGCCTGCTGATAAGGAGGGATAAAATGAAGAATAAAAGAAACCTTACTTTAGACTTTGAATATCAGCATTCTTTTTTGAACATTTATACTCAATTTTTTTTCAGAAATATTCTCTGATCTTTTAAACAACAGTTGTGAGACAGCAAGTGAGACATAGTGGGACATGCCTGCACACCAACCCTTTCAATATTGTCCTTTTTTAGTACTGAGGAGATGAGATAAATGGCAGAACCCCTGGATTTTCTTGACCTTGATCAAGAAGAACAAATTTTTAGCTGAAGTGTGCAACACTGACATGATTACATCAATCTAATCTGGAAAGCACATGGTTTATATATAAACTATGGTCTCTGCCTCATCCATCACACTGAAAGACAATAAAACATATTTCTGTTTGAAAAATCTGAAGGAAAAAAAATCCATTAACCCTTATTTTACTCCTTACATAAGAATCCCCAACCATGTTTCAAAGACTACAGAAAGATGCATACATATTCAGGTTTCTAAATATGGATACATATAAATTTAAATGTAAACGCTCTTACAATAACAGACATTGTAAGAGAAAAATATACTCTGCATCATTGCTGAAGAAATCAGTTCTGAAATAATGGAATTAGGAAATTTTGATCAAACTGCCCAACCACCACCATAAAAAGCCATCTATTGCTGCAGAGAAAAGATTTACCTGGCAAGGGATCCAATACAACTAAAAAAGACAAACTGGAATCAGTGAGAAATGAATTGGATTGCTGGACAGAAGCATATTCTTGCACATGTTCAAGCTACTGGGAAAGTAACAGAGTCAGCAGGTACAAAAAAACCCTTCCAAATGTCTGCTTACCCTTTCCTGATCCAATCACAGCCATGCTGTTAATCAGGCTGGATTACAGCCCAGATATTAATTTGGCAAACAAAACAATCATCTGAATCAGTCTGTCCCCTTCAGACATGCTGAAAACAATCTGCCACGGATAATCCTGCCATGCATGTGCCATTTGTGCTGAGATGAGATCTCTGCACTCACACACAAATGCCAGAAGGATTCTCTATCCATTCACAGTGTGGAAACGTGTCCTGTAATGCCCAGCAATGTGCACAGTGAAGGGAGGCAGCTCAAGGAGTTGTGGACTCCTTTGGACTAAAAACGAATAAATCCTGCAGATGAACTGGTGCTGTGCTGGCTCATCAAAGCATCGCTGAGCAGAGGAGCCCTGTGCTGCTGCTGGGATCCCTTCAGCTTCCTCTGCACCTCCTGGGCTTTGGGTTTGGTTACAGCTTTTTGTCTTTTAACCTAACAAACTATCTCAGCTCATGAATCCTCTCTCTTTTACCTTTCCTGTGTCTCTCCAACCCCAGTGTCAGGTGGATGGGTGTACCAGCTGCTGCCTCAGCCAGCTCCTCAGTGAGTCCAGCCCTGTGGGTGACATTGTGTCCCTCCTCCTGCACTGTGACAGCGCTGTTAAACATAAGCAATACTTCTCTTGGAATCGCTGTTTGCAGAGAGCCTCAATGCACAAAAAGAATTCCCAACACAAGCCTACTCCTGGACAGCACCTGGATACCAACAAGGGGTTAACCAAGAGGAGGAATCACAGAGCTCCAGCCCCTGGAGCCAAACATTTCTGTGTAGGGAGCAGGAATGAACCTGTGCAACAGATACAGAACTGAGCCCACGTGCACAGACGGTCAGTGCACAACCTCTGCTCCCATCCATAGTTATGCTGAAGACATGGAGCAGAAGAAACAAATGAGAATTTTTAATACCTAATATTCTTAACTATTTCCACAAGAATTTATTCTTATTCTCATTTTTTTTTAATTCTGGTTAGAAGGAGAACAAATGCAAAGATATAAGCATTGAATGAAATTTTCAATATAAAAATTTAAACTGTCCATAGATAAACAGCATTCAATACAGAAAGAATGTTATTTATCTCTCTCCATTTTATGATTCAGAGCAGTGGCCTGCACTGAGTTGTTCTCACAAATCTCAAGTGCCATTTCCAAGTTTGCTCTACAATAGTTTCAGTGAAAAAGTACACAGGACTGCATAACATTTACACCACACAGAAGCAGCCTGAGGTCAGAGCATTTGTCTGTGTTAAATCAAGACAGAGCAACTCCAACCTCTTCTATAGCAGCACATTGGCAAGCTTGTCTCAACAGGAGCTCTACTACAAGGACCCTGAATAAATCATAAAAGAACTCACATTTCCATTCCTTTTTTCTGGAGAAATACATAATCTCTGATTTCTAACTCACCAACAGAGCTCTTTAAGGATAGCTTAGGAAAACAAATCTGTCAATGGGTATTTTCCTTACTGAGAGGAAAATTAAAACGTAGGAACAAAATATTTCCATACCCAAGCACAGGTTGGCAGTAAGTTAAATGAAAGAAAAGGCCCCAGCCTGAGTCTCTTCTGTCTGTACAGAGATAATTTTTCTCACATCAGTCTAAGCCCTCCCTTGTCTTTCAGTGCTCTTTAGACCAGGTCCAAAAACCCTGTGACCACAAAAATATCTGCAAATAAGTTGGGTCATAGGTACGTGTTTTCAGGTCAGTCCTTCTTTATCAAATCTCCTATAAATAAAGATAAAATCTTTATTTTAAAAAGTGAGGAAAAAAAGACAGAGAAGGAAACGTCAAGTGGGCAATGACTTGTCTCTAAAGCATCAATGATAATGAAACTCTCTGGCACATGTAAATCCTATAAAACCCCACACTGAGGAGCCTGGGTTATGAACAGCTGGCACCACCCAAAACCTTTCAAAAGGAACTATTCCATCACAGCAGCAGAAACTGCTGTCTGCCATTGCTGTGAAGTTTTATTGGTTCACAAACACAGACAAGATGCAAGACATGTTCCCATTCACAGCGTACTAATATTTACAGAAATGTGGGGTTTTCTCTTTTTTATATAACTTCAAAAGCAAACTCCTCTCTACTTTTATACCTGTTGAAAACTTAATGGCCAAATGTAAACAAAATTTCAGCCATGCTGGAGTCTCCCACAAATTATTTTTCAGTTAATTTTGATAGATAATTAGCATCAACTCAGACTTGAGTTACCCCTTTCCGCTCCGATTCTTCTCCCCTGAATCTCAATATTTTAACTTTCCATTTAGCCAAGTGTTAAAGCAAACAGTTTCTGTCTTCTGCCCTCCCCCCTTGTCCCCAAGTAAAACATAATTCCTTGTATGCAATGCAGGTACAGTACATATGAATATATGCCAAACTAACTTGTGCATGCATTTACTTCAGTGCTAATAAAATATTTTTTTCATGCATATAAAAGAATGTTCTTTCTAGCTCGGTGAGCTTTTTAAGAGTTATTAGCAGGAATGTGTCATATACCTAATGAAATATATTTCAAGGTAGAACAGATTGAAAAGGAAAAGTAAAAGAAAGTCTGAGAACTAATCTTGTAGACAGTCACAGAATTATAATTTTGAGATTTATCAAAATATCTTCAAAACGAAGATTTGAAAAAAAAAAATCTCCCAATAAAAATGTAATTTATTTGCAGCAGCAACCATGTTGATACATATTAATGCAGGGATAGGAGATGTGATGGCTCAAGGTGGAACACATTGGGCAAAAACCACACTGTAGCGAAAGCTTTTTTTAGCCCTGTGCCTTAGCAGGTATTGCAGCCCAGCAAATCCACTATCCATGTCCCTTCTGTGTATTCAGCATATGTAAAAGTCATGCAGCAGAACACGTTGACACTTCAGTGGGAGGTCAAATTATTGTTTTGGCACTTCTGTCACGCCTGTCACTTCAATTCCACTTTATCAAATTACAGATTGCTAGATAGAGTTGGATTAAGGGGAAAGACAGACACACACACACAGAGGAGCAACTGTCACCACTTCAGTTGTGAAATCCCATAATTGCATGTCAGTGACAGCGAGAACAAGAGAGCAGTAATAGGGCTGACATTATGAGCATTCAAATACCAGAAAACTTTGCAGCAAGACTTTGCACTCTGTCAAGCCACATGCCAGGAAATGGACTGGATTTCTGAGCAATTCCTCACATTAGAATTGCCAATATTTATTAGGCTGGCTAATAAATAATGCAGTGTCTTAAGCTGCAGGGCAACTTTCAGCTCCCTGTTTCCCCAGAAGTGTTGCTTTTATTTGAAAAGAACACAAAACTAAGACAAAGGAGAAAAAAAAAAATCCTTTGATTTAAAAATATTGCTAAAAGTAGTATAAATAGCAATAAATAATGTAGATTGTGGGTTTGATTCAGTTTTCTGAGTTTAAGGATCCCGGGAGAGCAACAGATCTTGATTTCAAGATCTATATGTAGATAGATCCATATATATATATATATATATATATATATATATATATATATATATATATATATAATTGTGAAGGAAGCAGCCTTGGATTTCAAGTAACTTTTCTGGTAAAAAACAAACAAACACAAACACACATCCCTTAGATAACTTCACCCTTTTGTGGAAGTTGTGGGAACTCTGCACTGAGGAAGGCATCACATAAATCTGACTTACATGAGCTGAGGTGTCAGGGGAAACATCTGCTGTGCTGTGACAGGAGGATGCTATTCCTGGAACAGCTCATTATTCCCCCTCTGGGTTGCTCCCCCTGCTTCCTCAGTTCTGTGGTCAACCCTCTCCACTTGGTTGTGTTCCTGTCCTGCAATGGTTCAGCAACACCTGGCACTGTTTGTGCACCAGGGAAAGAGGCAGGGGAATCAGGAATCATTTGTTCACTCTGTCAGAGGGGCCATTAGCATTCAAAACTTCCTTAGATTCCTCCAAATCTAAACCCAAATATAATTTAGATACTCCCCTACCAACCCATTGGAGTCTATGATCTTCCCTCACAACAACAACAAAAAAAAATTCTTTCAATGGGAGTGAAAATGCATCTCAATAATACACATAATTATGCACAATGATTGCACAATGCCTTCACAAGGGAATAACAATGACACTTATTCCTATTCACTGCTAAAGAGCCCCTAAACAGCAGGAAAAGGGACTACCATGAAGGAAAACAGTACAGTAACAAATCCACATCTATGATTCCAGGAGCTGACTTAGTCCCTCCGTGGTGCTCCTCACTTTTTGATACCTTATTAATTCCCTTCTACAGTAATCTGAGGATCAGAGAAATTGGATAAACTTTTCCCCTAAAAAAAAACCAAAAACATTCCCTTAAACTTCCAGAAAAAAACATCTTTATATGATCACTATGAATTAACTAAAAAAAACCCCATAACAGCCTGCAAGAAGTCATTGAATAGACAAACCAAAATATATTTGTAATGCTTTTCTTTTTCTCCTCATTTTGCCTCAGACACACTTTATAACCTTACCTACATCTGCCCTTCATCCATCTATTTCTCCATATGCAACTCAAGCCATGGAACTGTAAGTACTTTCCTCATAGGTGTTTTTAATTTGTTTGCCAAGTAATTTGAGATCCACTGACAGAAGGTACTAAAGGGGAAAAAAATGAAATATTTTGCACAGCAGGCAGAGAAAAGGAAAGGCAATACTGCCTCCCCCATACCCCACAGCAGGTAATAGGGAGTCAGGAACATTATGGCACTCCAGGGAACCTTCCTGACCCATCAGGTTATTGCCCTGATGCTCTGCCATAAACTCTGCTGCTCTCATAAAGCCTCTGCACTCCCAGCTCTGAAGTGGGACATTTTCAAGTCAAGATGCATCTCAAAAATATTCTCTCCATCAGCCACTTCCTTCTCCAGAAGGGAAAATGCAGCAGAACATCCTGAGTGACCTTGAGCCCCCTGCTAATGGTGCTGAGCTGCTGCTGAATGGGGCATTTGCAACAGGAGAACGGCACTGCACATCACAGCCAGCACAGCCCCATCAGGGGCAGAATAAACTGAAATAAAACACAGATGGAACAGCCAGAGCTGAAGGATAAAACATTCCCAGCATGGTGAAAACAAGCTGAGACAAAATTATCCAGCACAGAAAGGTCACTGTAAGTTAACTTCCAGCTTGCAGTGTCAGGTGGAAATGTCACACAAAGGATGTCAGGGGATGTAACTTCAGATCAGAGTTTTCGTTTCACAGCTTTGCCATGAATTAATCTGATGATATGACAATTGCAGAGTAAAATGTCCTTTGTGCTCTATTCAGATCTCAAAGACAGAGCAGGACTGGGAGAAATCTTATTTACAGTTTCTTTTTCTACTTATATTTTTGGAGATGACTGTTTGAAGCAAGTCCCATATAAACACATTGTAAAAAAAGGATTACTGCTCAGACCAAGTAAAGATATGAACTGAGATTAAATAAAAAAATAAAGAAGAGTTATAAAATATAATTTCATAAAAAACAAGGTAGGTTTTTTAGGTAATGGGAGATGATGGTGCTGTGTAAGGGCAGCACCAACAAAACGGCTGCACACATTAGAAGCCTTCTAGAGACAGACAGTGGTGTGGTTATATCAAATGGAAGGATTTCAAGGGAATAGTCTCCCTCCTGGCAAAATGGCCAATATCCTTATTAATTGCCTTCCACCAGACCCATTTTGTTTGTGCCCAACACACAGAGTTATATCAGAAAACATGGGCAAAAGGAAAAACAACCTGACCATCTGCCATCAGCCTTTCAATAGCACAACATCACACAGGCCTTGGAATCATGGCTCAAATTCCCAAACATCACATGGCTAGCTGCAGATATCCATGGATTTTGTACAAAAATCACACATGGCATGTTTTTAACAGGATTTTTCCAGTGACAATTTAAGGGTCACTTTTCTACATTTGTTTCTTGGAGAAGCAAAGCTCAGATCACACGAGTCATTTAACATCCAATATTGTGATGTTCAGAATGGTGGTGGGACATCAAAACAAGAAAGCTTGGGAGTGTCAAATGCAGAAAAAAAAAAATCATTAAGTAGGAAATGAGTTGTACATGCACTTATGGGTCTTCTGCAGGGAAAGGTAAAGGCAATTAAGTAATTCATAATTATCCAGACCAGAGAGAGCAGACTGTGCATTGCTTGTCACCTGGTATTCTCAAACCTGGGAGTTTTTAGCCTTGCGGGAAATAAATAAAAATCTTAAATGGAAAGGTCAGTTGAAGACAATGAAAGGAGAGGCAGATCACCGTGATGAAGTGGTTACGATAATTAACTGCTATTTTGGAATTTAAAGAATAATAGATTTCAAAATAATAAGTACAGTTATTAAATTTGAGTTTGCCTGCAGGCAATGCTTTAGTCATGGTTACATAAATTTCTACTTCAGAAGTTAAAGATTAGAAAACTTCAGAAAAAAAGGAACACAAGAAAAGGCACCTTGCCGGTTTGTATTTTGTGGTTAAATGGGAAAATTTCCCATTAATTACTAATGATATAGTTCATTAGTAGTATATTCCATTATGGAAGTGCAAATTATTAGACACTAATGATGCATGCCCTAATTGCAGTAGTTAGTCTTGATTCTAAGTTCAATGAAATAAAAATATTTACTTACAATATTTCAGGTTTATGAATTATGTTACGTTCTTAATTGATGCTTTCAACAAACATGAAACAATTCATTAGTATTAACCAAGACTGATGGATCTGTGTTTGATGATCACTGGTAGCTCCCTCCCTGGACTGGAAAGAACAACTGCCTCTTAAACTTGGTGGAAGCTTCAATTTTGGGATCAAACACAGAGAAAAGATGAAACAGATTGTGCAACAAGGGGTGTTGATCACATTCCTGCTCTTTCAAAATAAAATGCTCAAACAAAATAACAAAAGGAAGAAAAAAAAAAAATCCAGGGGTTTTCTAGACAATCCTTTCTGCTAATTGCAATCTCTGGATATCCTGAGTCACTGAAGGTGGAAACCAGCCCAGCTCAGTCCCTTTAAACCACAAGAGAAGTGCTCAGACACACATCTCACATCTCCTGAAATTCCTCCTGAGGTACAAACCATGCATCATAGACCAGGAAAAAACCCACAGATTCAATAGGCTGGGCTCTGCTAGATTGAAGTTGCAATACAAGGAAGAAGAAATACAACAGCTGAATAAATTATCAGGCTCCTGACACGTTTTCCCATAATTCACATTACAGAAAGAACTTCTGGCTTGGGCAGTTTTAATAGTTGCTAAACACTAAAAAAAGTCAAAACTTGGGATTTAGAAGTAAGGCCCCAGCCTGGATTTTAGCACAAGTTACAGCAACGTGAACCTAAATGGAAGCACCTGGAGAGTTTGATGCAAGCTGATGCTCAGAACCTGCAGCCTCAGTGGGACAGAGTGAGTACCAGCTGGACTTTAAATCACATGTCATGTGCTCAAAACTTCGACAAATTCAGTTACTATTCCACACAGAAATACCCTGCACAGATCCAGATTTTCAAATTTCAGTAGCAACAGATTTTCAAGCAAAACACATTTCCCTCTTGAAAATTGCATTGATTTATTTCTGACAATTACACATATTTTTTTTAAGCTGAAGGTTTCTTTGTGCAGCCTTTGTTCCTTAGTTAGTTTTTACCATGAGTAAGGTGAAGAACACAACTGAAAACATATTTGTATCTGGTTTATATTTGTTCACAGAAAATAAAACTGGAAACATTTGTTTTAATCAACCCCTTAAAGGAAAAAAAAAAAAAAAGGTTTCACAGATACTACTTATAAAGCAAGAAAAAGCAATTATCTTGCTGTGTTACAAATATTTAACATGGTATGCCAACTTTATCATAACAGACTCACAATAACTTTGTTAACAATGTAAATTAAGAATAGGAAGTGCAACTGCCTTGTAAACTTTTTTTGAAGCACAAAGAGATTAGTACTATAATTCACTTCTGCTTCTTCTAAAACCGTTATTCAAATTTTTAACAAGTATATTCAAAAGAGTAAGACTGATTTCTCCCCATTGAAGTTAAAATACAGCATGAACATTTACACATCTTAAGAACCATAAAATAATTTCACATGGTTTAATAAAAAAAAAAACCCTGAACAACAACCAGAGAAAATCCCAGCCACTAGAGCTGCCTGAAAAATCACATTAAAACAAGGCACTTACTTTTCTGTCCTCAGTTTCTACACCAGAACTGCACTCTGCTTTAGTGTCCTGCAAGCACAAACAGAGAAGCCCATGTCACAAACACATTGAGCAGCACTGGGGAGTAACTCAGCTTGAAGAACTGGTTTTTTTGTACAGAGTTATTAAATATACAATGTCTAGTATTGTGCCTTTAGGTGAAGCTCATTAAACTTTACTACAGGCATAAATTTAAAGACAGGATTGAAAAAACACACAAAAATAAATACAAACACCCCAAACCTATTTCAATATAGCGTAGCCAGCTCTCAGGAGAAAATATGATTTGTTAGTATACATTTTCTTATTTGCTTCTACCTTGAGAAAAATATATTTCTTGCTCACTTTTTTGAAAGAAATATAAAGGTAAGCTAAAGAGGAAATCTGCTCAAGCTTCTATCTGTTATTCAATGCTAGCTAGGAGTTGATAGAGATTTGTGTCTGAATCTCATTGCAATGTGCAAGAATAGCAAAGCCTCTGTTTATGATAAACATGTCAATGTGTGTGTGCACAGACTGGTACACTTGTGGATATCTTGGACGTTTTCTTCAGGGGTGAAACAAATGATCTCAAACCTAAGGACACCCAACACATGATCCTTTTATTCCTAAAGTATTTTGACGCATTGAACCTATGGATTTTTGTGCTGAAGACCTGCAGGGATAATTGTCATCACAAAAATTACACTCCAAAAGGCATTTATTGCTTCAGTCACCCTTTTTATAGCAAGTTACTAGTGGAAACTGAGTAAGCAAAACATAATTCAAGTCACTAAACCCTTGTAGATAAGTGTCCTACTAATTTTCTTCTCAAATTTTCTTTTCTAGTAAGGATATTCTTGGAAGCAAATTTTGCTTAACTATTGCAGCTTTAGAGATTTCTATTGGGAAAAGAATAACATATGGCTCAGGGACAATTTTTTGGGAAAAGTACTTCCCTAACCTCTCACCAAAGCTGGAACTACTTTAAGAAGATTTCAAATTATTGGTGAGTTACTTGCACTCATAAATTCAAATGCTGATAGCAAATAGCAGCTCATATTAAAAATGAAAATGAATGTAAAATAAAGAATTTACATTTCTTCTACAGCATGTCTATTCATCTTAAATGAAGGACTGGTTTTACTTCAAAGCCAAAGACTCTCTACCTAAACCTATGAAAGTTCTCAAAAAATTAAATAATTCAACCAAGTAAGATAAAGCAAGGTTTCCTGGAAAAAATACTTTAATTCACAGCAAATTATACTAAAGATGGTTTCATAAGGCATATCAAGTTGTATCACTTCTTAGGAAGCAAAAAACCACTTGTTCTTCTAACCAGTCTAATACATGAATCAGCACCTCTAATACTCTTTATATTCCATCACTTTTCATGGGGAGCCAGATTGCAGTTTGGGGAATAAAAGACTCAAAAATTTTCTTTCAAGTGTTTCTTACTGGCAGCCAGACAGTCTTTCCCCACATCTCCCACATGGAGGAGAAGGAAATTTTCTCTCTGACTACAGGCTCACTTCCTGAGCCTGTTTGGATATTTACACCTGCTTCTTTTTGGGGAGGGATAAACAGCTCAGCTTTTCAAAAGCTCACTTCCTGAGCCTGTTTGGATATTCACACCTGCTTCATTTTGGGGAGGGGAAAAAAGCTCAGCTTGTCAAAAGCCTTCTCCCTCAGGGAAAAGAATTCAAACTCTATTAGCACCAGTGGTCTTTATGTCCTAGCTGTGCCCTAAGTCACCTTTTGGAAAGAGGGTAATGTTCTTTAACATATTTCTTGGTTAATCAAAAATGAATCATCTCTTTCCATATCACCAAGGACACGAGTCGCTGTGTCTCACACACTGACCTAAATTAACTGAAAGCAGAATAAAGCAGCTCCTCTCAGACTGTAGTCATAGCTAATACAGGCTCTCAGCATGATGGATATACCTGAAGACCCAACAGCACTCTGGTTCTGCCTGCTGCCCATGGAACAGTGAATTTTGCTATTTTACCACTCTCCTTTCCCATTGAAAGCAAATTGTAAGAGGCCCAAGTTCACAAGCATTCATTACTCAATTAAAAATGCAGTTTTACCTGGATGAAGCAAAACTCAGCTTCCTCCCAGCTCAGCTTATGTGGTGTGACTGTCTGGAGCACCAAAGAGAGGCAGTAGAGCAGCCTCAGCCCCTAAAAGGTGGGGCCAGCCCAGCTGAGCCTGCTCTGCTCAATCAGGAGTTAATGAGATAACGAGATACACCTGGAGCTGGGACAGCACCTGGAACCCAGACCCCAAATGGAAATGAGACCTCAAATGGAGCCCAGACCTCACCTGGAACCCCGACCTCAAATGGAACCAAGATCAGTCCCAGGAAAAGATTCAGGCTGAATGGCAAATTTCAGCATTTCTGCTCAGTGTTTTATCCCTGAAAATTAAACAAGCATTTCTTCCCTTAGAGTTTGGCTATCTATCTAAAGATATGGAAACTGAACCTTTACAAATTAACCACTGCATCTTCAGCAATGAAAGCCACATCTGCATGGGTTCAGTCTCACTGCAAGAACGTGTTATCTTTGAAATTATACAGTCAGATTTAAAAGAAATAGCTGTATGTTTTCAAGGCTAAACACCTGGGTTCAGACTTCTGCACAAGGGCAAGCTAAAAACCAGTTAATTTTCTGAAGGAATTAATGTTGTAATTCTTTAAACCAATGAGGCTACTGACTTAATCAAGTCTATGTTTAAATATAAATATTTGAGTATATGTCTACATCCTAGATATACTTCTTTTAAAGAAAAAATGTACACAGAACTTAAGCTTTAAAAATCATCAAAATGAATCATCTGTCAATCTCAGAGCAAGGGAAGAAATGAAAATGTTCCTCTCTGGGAGACATCTGTGCTACTTTCTCTAAGTGCAAAATGACAAAGTGCTGTCACTTCCTATGTGTATTGCAAACTTCCCTGCTCTATGAATTATTTGAGATGGAGAAGCACCATTGCTGAAAAGAAATTGTAAAAGCCTAGAGATCTGAACAATGGATCGGGCACCTTCTTTAATGTTGTTACATCACCAAAAAAAAAAAAAGTAAAAACTCAGAAAATATGGATTTTTTTAAAGATTATTTTAGGTATTTTATATAATGATAGAAAGCCTCACAGAATGGAAGCATTCTATGGAAGTTTCATGGAAAAGATAGACTTAAATAGAAAATCCTCTCATCCAGTTGAGTTTAAAACCAACACAATTCCTTTTCTCTCTAGGTGTCACTGCATAACAGCCAGTTAAATAAAATAATTTAAAACATATTAAGAGCTCTATGTTTTATATAAAGTTTCTTTTTGATCTGTTTTGTTTGGTGACAGCAACAGGGAAACAAAGCAAGGTTTTCTGCAGGACTTTGGGGGCAATGCAGAACAAGAACAAATTTAAGAGCTGGGATTTTTCAAGTTTAACACATTGGGGAACAAATCTACCACTTCATCAACAGTTGTATAAAAATTTTATTGAACAAATCTACCACCTTCATTAACAGTAATAGAAAGATGTTACTGAATAAATCTACCACCTTCATCGACAGTAGCACTACAAAAATGTTACTGAAAAGAGGGAAGTGAAAGCTCTAGAAAGCAAAAGTAATTATTGATAGTAACATGGCCCTGAATGAGATTTTGGCTTTAGGATGCAGCAGAAACGTGCATACCCTTACTTTACATAGTTTCTGTAATTCTGTGTTTAATTTCACTCCTGCAATTGCATTCAGGAGCAGAGAAATCACTACCCTGAAGCATCCTTTGGTCCTACTAACACCCCACACGCTGAGCTTTATCACACACTGCAGTTTGCTCCCTCCCTGCCATCCCAACCCCAATCCCTTCCCCTGCTGCCACAGGCTGCCAGAAACCTCCCAAACAGCCACAAGAAAGCAGAAACTTTGGGAAAATGGTCAGAATTCCCAACATGTTTCCTTTCCTCATGTGAGCACCGGGCACAGGGACAGGCAAACAGAGTTGCTGTGCCCGCACTGCCCTCCCAGAGCCCAGGGGAGGAAGGATGAGCCCGTGCCGCTCCCCCAGCCCAGCGTTCCCCCGCTGCCTCCTTCTGTAATATCAAGGATGAGCAGTAGGTGGAAGCAAATTACCTTGTAAAATCCTGTTCAGCCTCCCGCGAAAGATAAACTGATTGCTGGTCAGGTGTTTTACACGTATCCTCGGCCTCCCAACAAATAATGTTTTTTTCTTCACAATGCTGGCTTCCAGTTTCATGAAACAGCCAGTAGCTTAAAGGTGGTTTGCATCTTTTGAAGCTTCTTTCATTTTTTTAAATTTTTTTTTTTTTTTAATTTGTATAGCTGAAATGGACTCCTTTTAATGACTAAAGCATTTAAAAAAATAACATGACCTTACACAAAATAAATAAATAAATAAATAAATATAAATTATATATTTAATTATATATATGCATATATATTTTATAATGTATATATAAATACAATTTTATGAATATATATAATTAAGTATAGATGTTTAATATATATTAATATATGTGTATATATATAATTATATACATAAGTATATATATACACATATATAATTATATATATATACATATACATATAATTAAAAAGTACACTGACAAATTCCAGGTCATTGATTCTTCTGAATATTCTTATTGACTGCTAAATATCTCAAACCCCTGAATTATTGAGGAAAATACTTAATGTGTTTCTCTATCCATTAGCTATTATGTTTCATTATTGCTGCTAACAAACAGGCTGCCAGCAGAAGAATTCATTTGAATTTCATATTAGTTCTATTTCATCCATCCCAGAGAACAAATTAACCACACAGTAATACTTATTGAAGAAGAAAATAAATGAAAAATGAAACTTTAGAATGTGACATTCAAGTCTTCACTAAGTTTGTCCCCAGCAAGTCAGGCAGAAGCCTCATCAAATTAACAAACCAATTCAAGGATTTGAATGGCTTCAACAATTGCAATGTCAAAGATGTAGGAGAGGAGCTTTATTTTGAAAGAAATAGCTTCATCTCTATTTACTAACATTTATGGACCAAGAGGTTTGTGTGTAAAAGCTCAAACCAGGAGAACATTGGGCCACCTGCACCTATTTCTGATGGCTCAGGGCAGCCTTGGGGCACTTTGAGTGAAATAGGAAACAACCCATGTGAGCACAAATTTAAAATCAAATTCTCCAGGTTTTAGGAAGCTTTATTCTCTTGTTTCTAGATAAAAGTAGACTGTAAGAGGAAGGTTTGCAAGACTAAGAAACTTAACTGACAAATTTTATAATAAAGAAATGACTGCTTACAAAAATGCTGTTGCATTTTTAATAGAGATTTGAAAGTACTGGTGTGTGTGTGCCCTCCCACACAGCCACCCACAACACTGCTGTGCCAGTGAGCACCCAGCTCTGATTTCTGCTGCTTTCTGGTACTTTTTCTGCTTTCTGACTTCTTCTGCTTACTGCTTTCTTCTGCTTTCTCCTTTCTTCTGCTTCCAGCCCATTGCTCATGCTGATTTTCAATGCTATCAAGAGGTAATTTTTATTCCACACCCCCCCCCCAAGGAAATATTTGACTATTTCCTAATTAAAGACTTGAGGGAACAGGTACTGCTGCTGCTGCTGGAGCTTTATGGACTGGAGTACATAAAAGATTCCCACTCCTCTTTCTTTCCCTTCTCTCACCTTCAGGAGTCCCTTGTCCTTTCCCTAATGCTCTCCAAACACTCAGGGATGCACAGACACGTCTGCCCAGCACAGAACCCTCCAGCCTCACACTCCCTTCCTCTCTCCAAACAGATGTTCCATTAGCCCAGCCATGCAAAGGTGCCCGAGGGTAAAACCTCCACCTTTCTCCTCAGATGTCCCAAAACCACACATAAAATAGGCAGCGTTTGAAGAAGATACAGATGTAATTCTAAGATGTGAATCAGTCATGTAGCAGTATCAAGCTGTAAATATTGGTTTTTGAAGCCTAGATCAGGTTAAGACTTAATTTTGGGCTAATAAATGCTTCATTTTCAAAGCTGGCGACAGAAACTGCTATTTGGTGAAGCTGTCAGTTTAGACAGTACATTTGAGATTCCTAAATGCAACATCATGTAAACCTACAGGTCAAATCTAAAATTATTTTTCTATATGTCTCTCTCCTTTCAAGGCTGAAAATACACAGGAATTGCCAGAACTGTAAATTTTAACAGTTTCAAACTGTTAAAAATCTATTTCTAAACTATATTTTATTTATCTAATAAAATTGCCTTAGGTGTCAGGTAGACCAGCAGCCACCTAAATAGTCAAGTTTGAAATCACTCACATCTAGGTGGTCAATAGATATTCCTGATAAATAGATATTCCTGATAAATCCAAGGAGCTGAGAAAGCTGCTGGTGTGATTTCAGCATGGCCACACACTGTGTGAGCTGGCTGAGGTGACAACTGGCAATATATACCCAGAGTACAGATGTAACTTTGAGGGAAAGAAACCTAATTTAACAGCTTATGTTTTCAAATTAACAACAGCACAAGGGCACAGCACAATTCCTGAAGGAATCTATATTTTTTTTCAGTCAGGTTTCCTAAATGAAACAAGCACATAAAAATTGCTTCATACCACAGACACCTCAAAACCTTTAGAATATCTTTACTAATTTTTGCCATATTTGACGGAGAAATAAACAGAAGCTCAAAGATATTCCTGTATTTTTCGTAAATGAATGCCTGAGGAAAAGACAGAACATCACTTGCAAAGCCATGCCCTAGTCCAGCTGATCCAAGACCCCAAGGAGAGGTGGGGATGCTGAGAGGAGCAGGATTCACTCTGTGAAATGAAGATGCTGAAGTGGCTGCCAGTGTTTACAGAGACACAACTGTGTGGGCACAGGATACAAATCAATAGCAAAAATACTTAACTTAGGTCCAATTTTCACAGAATCAGTTCCTTCAAAACTGAAGAGGGTTCTTGTTGAACTTTTAAATGGAGTTCACTCATTTTGGGCTATGTAGTGATAAAAAGTATAACTTTTAAATCAAATAGTGGTTTTTCAAGCATACAGAGGGACAGGACAGGAATTGATTAATGACAGAAGATGTGTGATGACTGTAGAAGTGCCTTTGAAAATTAGGGCTCTGTAAAGGTCTGTTTTCTCTTTGATATTACACTACACTTTCGACTATCACAAGTCGAGTTTCATGCTTTTATTATGTTGCTTTTATTATGTTTTCACAAAATATGGCTGTTTCTGTGCAGCAGAACAGTTGCACTCCCAAAAAGCTGGCTATATATTTACTATGCTTCCTTGAGTTGAAAAGTGAAGCAGAATTTCATATTGGTCTCAAGACTTCCCTTAATAAACAACCCACAAACTTTCTCACTTCTGCCTCACTGAGGGGGAGTGAGTGGGGTTGTGCTGCCTACTGGGGTTAACCCACAGCCATCAGAAACTTTAAATGGTTCAGTTCCTACCTATTCTCAAAAGTCATGAGTAGTCAGGCCACAAATTATCAGTGCTTCAAACGCTGGAAATGATTTCAGCCTCCTGGCCCAGTGCTTTGTCGTGCCACTAATAAGAATGCAGAAACAAAGGCAGGAATGAGCACTGCATCCAAAGGACTGCTCCTATCACAGCAAGCTCAAAAGGAGCTCTGATGATGACAGCTATTGCTTCAACATCCAGGGGAAATAAAGAATTGGACTGCAGCCTCGGGCAGCAAGTTGATATAATTGAGCTTTGAGAAGTTTCCTTATCGACCAAGAGTCGTTTTTTTGTTCTTGTTGGCAAGGAGAGAGTGACTGAGATGCTGTTTCTTCTTCCATGCCCAGTGTAAGGTAAACAAGCCCACTTTGCTTTGGAACATCTGCCAAGCTGTGCTGCCATGAACCCTTTGCTTTCCCAAGCATTTCCAGAGGCACACAGCTAAAAGGACACTGGTCCCAGCAGAGCCAGTGTCCCACAGCCATTCCCTGGCACACAGAGCAGCTCAGCCAGCCCTGCCAAGGAACACAGCCACATGTCAGAGGCACAGACGCGGTTCTGCTCCCAAATGCTCAGCTTAGCATCCCCTGCTCTGCTCCCAGGGCTGAGCTCGCATCTTGGTTCCCACTCAGGTGTCTCAGCAGCACATCCATGGAGCTCTGCAGTCAGCAAACACACAGTGCACTGCTCCTCCAGCACCTTTGCCTGGCTGCTCCCCCCAGACACATGCCTTGCCCTCCATAGCAGCACTAAAGTGATGAGCAAAGCATCACTGAACACAAACAGCCCTGGCAGCTTCTTGCAAAAGGACACCGCCATCTCAAGAGATGTAGAGATTGTCACTGTCATATTTTCTGTAAAATCCCTTCACCAGGGTTTCTTCTCCTGGGAAGCTGAGAAGCCTCAGAGAAAAAAACCCAATATTATCTCATTTGCTTCTCCCTGTTCTGCTGCTTTGGAATGTGGCTGGAGATTGTTTATCCAACAGGTGCAAGTTTGATTGGTTTAATGTGAATTGTTTTTAATTAATGACCAATCACCATCAGCTGTGTCAGACTCTGAGGAGTCAGTCACGAGTTTTTCCATGATCATTCTTGTTAAGCCTCCTGTCTGTATCCTTTCTCTATTCTTTAGTATAGTTTTAGTGTAGCACTATAGAATAGAATAGAATAGAATAGAATAGAATAGAACAGAATAGAATAGAACAGAACAGAACAGAACAGAATAGAATAGAATAGAATAGAATAGAATAGAATAGAATAGAATAGAATAGAATAGAATAGAATAGAATAGAAGCCTTCTAAGAACATGGAGTCAGACTCATCTCTCACCTCATCCTGGGGACCCCAGCAATACCACATAGAGATGGTCAAGAGATGTAGAAAAAACCAAACCAAACCAACCTCCCCCATCAAACAAACCATTAAATCACATGGCCCCTTCATGCCCCTAAACCCCTGCCTTCAATTGTGCACTTTTCTGGTTTTCTTTATAGATCCATGTGCACTGAGGAATTAGCCTTCTTTTTACATAAGGAATATTGATTCCTTAGTTGTAAACACTTTTACTTAGTAGTAAATACTTTTAAATGTCTAATAAACCAATGCAGTATTTTTAATTGGAGCGCAGATAGTAAATATCTCTGTGAAGTACTGTGCAGTATGTGAGGACATTTCAGTATATAACTGAAATAGAACAGTTCCTGCTTTTTCTTTATAACTGATTTCACAGTATATTCAGACTGGCAAATTTTTTTCCCACATAATGTGTATGAAAGATGAATGCAAAAATGAGCTCTGGCATTTGGGAGAGAGAGGTGCCAGGTAATCTTAAAGCACCATAACAAGAAGTTAATAAACAGATTTGGATCAATCAAAAAAAATTTAACAAAACCAGTTTCCTCCTCCTTTTCTTAAACTAGTAGAGAAATGAAAGGAAAAAAGTAGCCATCAAAATGCATTTTAAAAGTTTTTTATCTTTATTAGTCCCATAATCTGCAATTTCTCATTCACCAGACTTCTTAAATCATCTATTCCCAGCAGAAAAATCCAGTAGGAATAAAGCACCAAGCATCACACTGTTGACTTCACCTCATCCTCAATCCTGTAACCTTCAACTGTATGACAATTGAAAGAATGGGAATGTTCCAGTTTAATTAATGAAGTAAGCAATGTGTTGACCCAGGAGAAAGATTGTCATACTTATTTCAAAATTCCACTTAAAAGATTATCTCACCAAATCCGATGACATTGCTTCAAAAAAAATCTGTACAAAACGAAGAATTTCATATTAAGAAATGCCAATGTAACATGGCGAAAAGAATCTGAGGGATAAATTTCCACCAGAGATGTGATCACCCCCACCTGCTACCCCCACAGTACATTTTCTCTCTATTCTTTCTATATTACAGGCTAAAATACACAAGTGTGTGCTTTTGATAAAGTTTTTCTTCCAGTTCAATCAAGTTACCCAAGCATGAATACGGGATAGTATGTAAGCTGCACAGTTTAAAACAAAGTAAAATGGTGACAGGAGATCAATTTCAAAGCTAAAAAACTGATTACATAAAGGCCATTTTTGATGGAGCACAAATGGCACTGTTCCCGAACTCAGAACATTGCTTTGGTGAATTATTTTCACCCCTTGGTAAGTATAACTGCACACATTTCCCTTAAACTAGAAAGTTGTTAGAGTCACATTAGAGCAGAAAAATGTATTTTTCCCTCTTTCTCTATAAACCAGGTTAACACACTTTTTTATTTGATCTGGTAAATTTTCTAAATTACTTTTTGGCAAGAACAATTCAGAATTTACGATCCTAATATACTGATACTTTTTCTTTAAAGACTGAACACAAATCCTAAACCTTAGAGGAGGAAAATAAAAAAATCCACAACTTCTTTATGAAACCTGAATTTTAGCAACTTCTGCTCTCAATCCCACTATAATTTACCCCAAGATGGACCTAGAGAGCACAGGCTGACAGGTGATATATGCTTCCTATTTTGCTGTTCATATAACCATTAACACTAACTGCAATAGAGCACATGAATGATAACCACCAGACCCTCACTGAGCTGGAAAATCCAATATTCTTTGCCAAGGTGAAGGGGGGTAGGAGTGGATCTATTAAAATAATTTTGCCTCAACTAATATGTAGTATATCAGCTCAGTAAACAATGTGCCTGCAAAGTTGTTTCTTATTCCTTATCAGTTGTGAGGATTTTATTGGCGTGGTGGTGGTAGCAGTAGCAGCAATAATAATAACAATAATAAAATATACATTTATTAGAATGATGAGGAGAATTGCTGTTATGATGTAAACAGGCTGAAACTTTTTTTTATCTAGAACACCATGCTCTGTAAAAAAGTAAGAACAAACAAACAAAAAAAAAACCAAAAACCCTTGAATTTTTCTTATATGGATTTCTGCAATTTAACCAGCCTCAGATTTCATTTATACAAGTGCATCAAATGACAAACTCTGCGAACAGCTACACTCCTAAACTTTGCATTTCTTGCTGTTGAGGCAAATTCCAGGGGTGTTCTTATCAGTAAAACTGAAATGATAACAAGAGCTCCATCCCACATGGTGCCACCTCTGTATTCCAAGAGGAAATAGAGATTCCATGGCAGTGCTGGGTTATTTTATCACAGGGTCACTGCCAGGTGCTGAACTCAGTGCTGCCCCAAAACTCAAGGAATTCATGTGAAAGTGTGTCATATATGTGAATAAGGTCCAGATTCCTTGCTACAGTAAGGCCAAATGTTTAAATTTTATCCCCAAAAGCAAAGAACAATAATTTTTTAAACATATTTTAACTCAGTATTTTAAAAGAGACAGTGATATTTTTATAAATTCATTCAGAACAGCACTAAAGCACTCAGGGAGGGCCATGCATCCACCAAATGAAAACACAACTAATATATCCTCTGGAAGACAACCATTATATTCACTCTTCTGAAGCAAAAAGAAAAATACTCTTATGTTTTATCCTAGTTGAACAGAAACTAAAGAATTACAATAATATCTTCCACTAAAACAGAGCTGCTGTTCTGTAAAACATGTACCCTTAAACACAAACATAATTAACTGCTCTTCAGCACTCACTGAAGCCTGAAAGGATCCTAAAATCCCTTTAAGTGGATAAGACAAAGCATATTTTCATCAAAATGGAAAATATGAAATTAATTTATAAGGTAATTTGTTAGAAATTCTGATTTTTTAGAAGGATTACAGGTGCATTAGTACAAAATTAGGAAAAGAGGCTTTTTTTTGTCACTGTTTTTAAAAGTATTCCTTCCCATTTTGTGTTTCAACATATGACAGCTTTGTATATAAAAGCAGTCCTTAAAACATCTGAGTCACACAGGCTCTCTCTTCCCCAATCCATTATCTCATAAAAGAAATGCCATAAATGCAAAAGCAAAAATAGCATCAGCAAGTCATTGGGGTGAGCAATGTTCACTGAAGGAATCCTGATAAAGATGGTTATTTCCCTTTGGAATCCCTGCAATGATGTGGAGCTGCAGTCATAACTGGTAAAAACTGCCTCAAAACTGATCAATAATAAAGAACTTTGAAGTAAATTAATCTGAGACCTGCTACCACTTTTGTTTCCTTGTTTTAAATTCCCACCAAATAGAAAGTATTACTAGTTAATTTTTCACTGCTTAAACTGATTAACCATGCAATTTCATCATCCCTTGTAACAGGTTCAAAACAACACCTAAATCTGTGGCTAACTTTACAACAAAAACATTGAACATTATCCTTTTACAATGCAATTACTCTTACTGAGCCTCATGTTATTAATGATATTAATGATGTAGTCAGAGAAATACATTCCACAAAATTATGTGACAATAATCAAAGGATAATACTGAGTAAATCCCATCAGATAGGCACCAACAACACCTTTTTTTTTTTTCACTCATCAGGATGAAAAAATCCATTCCTTAACGGGGTACAATGATATCCAGTAAAGGCAAATGAAGCTGATGTTCAGCAGATCTAAAGAAGCTTCAGAAGAGCAGACCCAGGACAGGGTTTGGCACCAGATGAGCACTGAGATTCTGCAGCAGAGCTGCTCCACTAAATATTGTCTCTGCTGGCCTGTCCATGGTGCAAACATTTCATGTGTAATTAATGGATAAAGGTTCAAAACACCCTTTCAGCCCATATCAGAGCTATCCCAGGCTCTGGAGCACCAGGCAGCAGAGGAAGGACAGGGATCTCCCCTGTCCTCAGAGCTCCTGCAGTGCTGAGGAACAAAACAACAACAGCAGAGCAGAACTGCAGAATTATCTCCCCAAATAACAGTGCATGTCCTCTGAAGGCTCCAGCTAACTGCACTTTACATAATTCCCATCTGGCACCCTCAAAAGCAGAAATAACAGAATTCTCAGATGCCATTCATGGCAAATACTTTATCAGCCACTATCTTCTGCTTGTCAGGAATTTCAAAGTGCAAAGGGAACTCCAGCAGCTTCTGATCAGCAGGTGGATTTCTTCATATGTGAAACTAGTTAAGATCATGAATCAGAGTCTAAATTTTACTAGGAAATGATAATGGGTAATTCATCCTCAGTTCTGTAAAGGTAGAAGAACTGACTTTAACATTTTGAATATGCAAACCAAATATTTAAACAATATGGGGTAGAAGGAGACAACTAGAGCACTAAGAGTGATAATAGCTGTCTGTATTTCAATAGAGGCAGCAATTCTGATATCCTGAATATGGAGCACTCTGGGTTTGTGGCTGTGGGCCAAAAGCAGAGCACTGAACAGGGACAGAGGAGGTTTCTGTAGCCCAACACCATTCCCAGTCTAACTTCTCATTGCTCCAAGTTCATCAAATACATTCCACAGAATCGAACTTGCAGAAATATCAACCAAAAATCTGAGTCAGGATTTCTGGCAGCTGAAAAAAAAAACACTGAAAAACTGCATTTGTGTTTGTGAAACCCCCAAACAATCAAAAGGCAGCAGAGTAAAAGCTCAGAGAGACACCAAACAACCTTAACCCCGAAACTGCCACAGGGCTTCAGGGTGAGGTTTCCGTGCCCACCTCCCCACAGGAATTTAATCCACCCACCATAATTTTACCCAGTGTCTCAGCTCTGTACTCTGCAAAGCAGCAGCTCCTGTTCTAACCACCTTGTTTCTTTGCACATGATTTTCTGAACAAAAAAATGACTACAAGGTTTTTCAACAAGATGAAATAACAATTCTTCATTCCAAAAACAATAATCACAATGGCCACTGAAGTCATCTCCCTTTGCCACAGCACCCAGAAAATGCTGCCCCTTTTTGAATGTTTCAAACCTTTATAAAATATAAGAGCCTATGTATATTTAACTGTCTTTTACTCTCATTTCTGATTTAGATGCCTGAAAAAAGAGATTGCAATCCATGTTTGCAGGCATTGAACATTACAATGATGAAAAATGACTTAATTTGTGTGTTAGTAAATCACTGAGATCAGTTTTTGTAGGTTCTTTTATTTTACCCACAAGTCAGTTGCAGGCTTATTAATGACCATAGAAAACACACTGAATAAAAATCCATGGATATGACATAAATATAAATGGTTCAAGGAAAAAGAAACTTGGAAAATTACCATCTACAACATTAAAAAGGAGTATTTTTTAGCCTACTTTAGAATAGGTAATATGTTTACATCCTCCACTGAAATTTCAGCAACAATGACACAGATGACAACTTAGTTAACTGCTGTTATATTTTTACAGATACACACTTCAAAAGATAAATTAATTCTTTGAGACGAGTAAAAATATTTCCATCTCCACATCCAGCAATACCAGACAGGTTCTAGCCTAGAGAGAGCAAGTGAACTTGAATAAAAATTATTCAGAAAATGATATTTTGGTAGATTCAGAAAAGTGGCATTTGAAAACGGGAAGGTACTGGTGATAACAGCCAAACCTGAGCTGAGATGCAGAACTGAGTGTGCTCATCCACAAGGAGAGAGGTCCCAGTGTGCACACAGGCCTTGATCTGGGCTCAAGGCAGGAAAACAAATATATGTACAGCCAATATTAGAGTCATAACAGTGGAGTTTCAAAGCTGTTTTTTAGTGCAACAGAGAAAAAGGAGGGGAAAGCAAGATAGCCTGGTTTATGTTTGGACAGGGAAATTGTCAGTTGAGAGAAGCAGATAAGAGACAGCCCTGTAGAGAATTGTAAAAACTGGGATCCCTACAAGCTTAAGATAGGCTGAGGGAGATGGGAAAACAGGTCTGCTGGCTGAGACTGATAACCTAAAACCAGAGCTGCTCCATATGCTTCAAAAGAAGCACTTTTAATAAGAAAGAAATCCCAGCAATGCTATTCCTTTCATCTCCCCCTGCTGTCATGGCGCACTAACCATGGAACAAGAGTCCCTCCAAGGCCATGCTCCAAAGGCTCACATTGCAAATACCACTCTGAACAACCACAGAGACAAACAAAAGGAGGGAAATTAACTCAGAAAATTAATAATAATAATAGTTATAATAATGAAGGTCCCTTTCTTTGGTTAGTGAAGCTTCTCCGCAGTCCTGGCTTATCCTGTGAGCTCTTTTTTAACCCTGCCTGGTCACTTGGTGAGAGGCAGAGCTGACAGCAGACCTGCATTTCCTGGGGGAGAACAAAATGAGCACAAACCTCAGCAGCACACACTCCCAGGTGTGCAGCTCCCAGCTGGAGCAAAACAAAACCTCAGATGTTTAAATATGTGAGCATCTGTGAGGCCCCAGGAATCCTGGGGGTCCCTCAGCCACCAAAACTGCACCCAGAGGTCTGCTTGCTCAATAACACAGCTTTAGGCAACTGATGGCACAGCAAGGAAATAGATTTGACCAATTCTCTTGAGAAATTCTAGAGAAATTCTCACATATTGCAAAGATTTCTGTATAAGTGATGGGGAGGAAAGCTTACAATCAGACAGACTGGTTCTAAGGAGGTGACAAGAGGTGACAAGGACATCTGTAACTCCCAGGGTGAGAGGCACACAGCTCTCCAGCAGCACAGAAGCCCAAGAACACCTCTCTGGTGCTACAGAACAGGTAGAACAGAACACTGGAAGGAATTTAGTGCAACTGGAAACCCTACAGCTATTCCAGAGTGTGACAGTGCTCACAGGGCTCTTGGATGAGGGAAGAGATGAGGATCTGACTCCATGTTTCAGAAGGCTTGATTTATTATTTTATTATATATATTACATTAAAACTATACTAAAAGAATAGAAGAAAAGGTTTCATCAGAAGGCTAGCTAAGAATAGAAAGGAAAGAATGAAAACAAAGGCAGCTGCCCCAGACTCTCTGTCTGAGCCAGCTGACTGTGATTGGCCATTAATTGCAAACATCCAAGATGGGTCAATCCCAGATGCACCTGTTGCATTCCACAGCTGCAGATAACCATTGTTTACATTTTGTTCTTGAGGCCTCTCAGCTTCTCAAGAGGAAAAAATCCTAAGGGAATTATTTTTATGAAAAGATGTCTGTGACACCAGAGCTCTCTCAGAAATGCTCCTGAACACTGCGGACATGCACAAAATCCTGATCTCCATCACCCTGGTGCTCTGCTCTGCCTGCAAGGGGCAAAGCTCCCCCTCCAGCAGCTTCTCTGGGGCAGTGATTTTGCTAAAATGCCTTCCCCAGGTGAGAAGGGCTCCCCAGTCAGTGAAAGGTGAGACCAACCCAGTCTCTGACACAGCCCAGCACTCGGTGCTTGCTGCAGCTGGGCTTGCTCCAAGCCACAGGCACTCGGAGTGAATCTTCCAGAGGACAAATGAGGCGGCCAGAAAATAACTTACAGCGGCTTTGTGGCCACAATCACCCTCTACACATGGAAAATGGTCAATCAGGAAAGAACTCAATTTGCAGTAATTTGAAATATGATGTGAATAATACCTCTAAGGTCTTTTATTTCAAGGAGAAACATTTCAGAAAATTTTAGTGGGTACATTTTCAACAAACCTCAGGGTGGTGCATTAGAAAGGCACAGGGAAAGGTAAAAATTTGGTACACACTGAACATCCACCACAAGATTTAAATTTGGGAATATATGGGCAGAGCAATTCAGACCAAAGGTATGCTTCCGGCAAACAGCCCTGTTTCCCAAGTCACTGTTGTTTTTTTTAATTGTGCATTAATATTTTACAGCAAAACCAACAGCTGCTTCTGATTACTCTCATGAGAAGCAGTTTCCTAAAATTAATTCTACTTAAACCCAAAAGACATAACTGATCCATTAATATAACTTGCGCTAAAGCCATTAATATTTCAAGTGCGAGCGCAGAATTGAGAGATAAGAACACAGAACTGAGCTGGAAATGGAATAGTGTCACACACTCTAAAAAATAATAATGTTGGATTTGTAGAGCAATGAAAACACAGAAGAAACACTATGAAAAAGTGGATGTTTATCTGCTCTAGTGTTCATAATTCCTGTGACTCACCAGAGCCCCAAACAAGCAGGAAGAAGTGTTCATTGTGCCTCACAACTATGTGAGGAAAAACTGTCTTGAAAGGTATTTGGATACAAATATTTAGAGATGTGAAAATAAGTTGTCCTTAGCAAAGAGACTGGATGGAGCACACGATGAGAAAACAACACAAGCATTTCTCTCACTATCTGGGGAACAAATAGGTTTTGAAACACAACTGAGAATTTTTAGAGAATTTAAAAGAAATCACTCACTTGATATTTAAATTCAAGCAAAGAATATTTCAATTCTAAAAGAATTCATTGCACCAGTGAAAATGAATTAAACCCACATGTATTCATCAAGTATATACATCAGTTTTGAAGTCATTGCTCAACTTTCACAGCTTAAATAATTTGAGAAACTTGTTTATTACCACATACAGCATAATTAATATGTGGCCTTATTTAAATAGCAAAGAGAAAGTCACATTTCATTAATTATTTTGTAATTTAGATAATAAATAAATTCAGCACATAAAAGTACAGTGCCATTGAACTTGTTATTATACAAAACAAACTGGCAAATATAAAGAATTCATAAACTCTAAGACAATCATATGTTAAAAAAAGGAATCTAACTGCTTGTTATAACTCTAGTTAAGTTTGTTTCATTAAATTAACCCCCAAACTTAGTTAAGTTTTATATGCTTTAACTTCTCACTGGAATAATGCAGTAAGAAATTTTGCTAGACCCTTTCTCTAGAAAAGAGCATAAAAAGTACAGATTCAAAACAAGTTTAAACCAAGAAAATAACTGAATACAAATTCAGTTTGCTGATACAATTGTGTATATTCTGAGCTCTTGTTAGTATAAGACAACATTAACATTTTTCACTGTCCCAAATTATTGAAATACTGAGTCTAATTTTTTCTACTTCATGTCTCATTAAAGTTCATGTCTCATAAAATGTTCTCAGTATTTTAGTAGCTTAATAAAATATTTAGGTATCTTCTTGTTAGCCAGAAGATCAGTATAAAAAGGTACCTGCCAGAATGCTAATCTGGAGATACCCCAGCCAAATACTTATTTTTGCTTGCACAGAACAGTAACCTTCTTTCTGGGCTAACAAAACTGCATCTGCAAAAGCAAGGCAAAGAGGTCAGAGTCTATTCCAAAACCATCACTCCCACCAAAAGTCATCCTTTTCCCTTGGAATATCAAGATCCAAAAGTGTGTGACTGCTCAGACCAAAAGCAGATTAAGCTAAAGGCAAAATTTACTCTTATTTGAAAATGAAAAATATTAGGTATATGCTCAACTAAGAGAATGATTGACTCAGTTTACCCTAAATTTAGAGCACATGTACTTTCAAAAAGCTCTAGGATTTTGCTTTAGGAACTACCCCAATCTTCAAAACATAATGCAAAAGCAATATTAATTATACAAAACCATCATCTACTACAGTTTGCTTTTTATTTTGCTATGAAACCTTTCAGAAAGGAGCTCCCACTTCTTAAATATAACAGAGCTGCATCAGGAGAAAAAGTATTGATCATTTAAAACCAACAAGGAGAATTTTCTAGTGATTGTTTTTGTGCAGATGATCTCAAACTATTGCATATATTTTAAGAACTATTCTAGAAACTCAGATCAGTGTCAGATGTTCTGTGGAAGGCTTGATGAGGACTTTTCCAGTGGCTTTTGGTGGCTGGCACCAGAGTCACTTTGACAACACCTCGCTGGGAGCTCTCAGATCTCACTGCCCTCCTGCCAGTTGAGGCATCCCAGAGCCCAAAATCTGCTCTGATCAAAGCTGAAAGGACAACCCAGCCCTGGAAGGAGGAGAGGGAGACACTTCCATCAGAACTGCAAATTGAAAACAGAAAACTTTTCTGGGATTCTAAAGGAATACATTCAAATCCTTGATGTACCTGATTCATGCACTGTATGAGTCAGTCTGTGAACTCATGCACTTCAATCTCCTGCATCCAAAATCAAGGCTAGATTTCTCTGGTGATAGTAATTTTTTGTTCATTTGGGTTTATAAAAAAAAATATTTTAAAAGGTTTGCTTGAACTGATATGATAAAAATATGTAGGTTTTACATAAATGAGAAGATTACTCATAGTCATGTTTAATTCAGTAGCTTAATGTAAATATTAAGGAAAAATAGTGTAAAGCAAAAAAGGGAATTAATTTAATTGTAATAAGACTCCTTTTTTGTACAAAAGATTAGTCACAAAGGCAGTCAAAGTCAGAGGGACGCAAATGCAAATTGATCATTTACAGCTGAACGCTGGATTTTGCTCATTTGCAGAGCACTCCTGTTTACATTTCTAATCCAAGAAAAAGAAATAAATTATTTGCCAGTTTCCAAAAGCCCTGGAGAGTAATCTGTGTTGGCAGTGGGGCCAAGATGATGAGCAAGGCTGAGTTCCAGCAGCAGCTCAAGCCCCTCTCAGACCTGCCAGAGCGATGGGATGTCCTGCAGGACCAGGGAAACAGAGATGGAAATAAAGGCAAAGAACCCCCCAACTCCACAAACGTCCTGAAACAATTCCCAGGCCACTCTGGGGAACTCAAGGAGTGATCAGCACTAATCCCAGTCCTTCCCCAGCAGATGTGATTCATGTTCAGCCAACCCCATTCCCATCACCGTGTCCAGCAACAATCCTGCCACTAATCCCATCAAGGGGATTCATTCATTGGTTTTTGTTTGGGTTTTTTTAAATTCCATCTCTCACCGACTCAGATAGCAGAATCAAATCCTGAACAATACATTCAATGAGTTACTTAATTAGCTGGGTGAAGGTGAACCAGAAACAGCTGAGTCAAATAATGAGATGTCGAGAGCAGCAGCTCAGACCAAGGAGGGATTTGGAAGAATTCTTCCTGCCAGAAAAGGAAGCACAGTACTTTTCCAACACAGAATACTGAGGGATGTCCTCTTACCATTCCAGTCCCTCCAAAAATACCAGCTGGGGGGAAAATACCAAAGTGAGCTGACAAAAGCAAGGAGAGCAGAAATCACTCACATTACAGCAAGCATCATTAAATGAGTCATTGGTAATTAACAAGTTTGAAACAAAGCAAAAAAACCCCAAACACAAAACTCAAAACAACAACAAAACAAAACAAAACAAACAAACCCAAAACAACTACCCAGAAACATTTTCTAGATAAGTTAAACAGAGAACACAAAAGGGTTGTAATGTAGGATGAGATCAAGCAAGTAGTTTTAGCCTCATTTAAGAAGAGGCTTTCTTCTCCCATATATTAAATAGCTAAACAAAAATTTCACCGCTCTATTAATTAAATCTATTTCATTCTCCCCATTGCAATCCAGAGTCAGAGCAAGTCTGTTTTTCTGCCCTTAGCATTAGCTGAGGGCTCTTGTAATCAGACAAAATTGCAGTCAAAACTAGCTAATAAATCCTTGTTTTATTTCTGTGTTTGGACAAGCAGCTGGATTTATCCCTGCCCTGCAGTCTCCAAGGGATGATTTTTGCCACTATAAAGGAGCATAACATTACATTTTGGCCCATGCAGGTTTCCAGGGGACTCTGCCAGAGACCCTGGGCACTGGCAGGAATTCAAAGCACTTCTTTCCAATGGAGCTGAACAGAGAGACTGTGCTTATTTAGAAAAATAATAAGGTTTAAAAACTGTCATTGTTACAGCTTTGTGAGTTGCAACTCAAAACAAACATGTGGTGCTCAAAGCCCAACTGGAAACCTGCAAGATAAACTGAGAAGGAGGTTTGTCCCTGACTAAATCCTCCTCACAAAAAAACAAACTATGTAGTAATTGGTATATTTTTAATTTTCACCAAATCCATTTTTTTCCAGCCAATATTGGCATATCCCTGCACTACCCTGAATAAATTAGTGCCTGTCTATCAGTCATCCTTGCCAAGAGAAACTTCACAGTAAAAGTAAGCAAAAGTGAGAAAATAAATAGAGAGGTGTAAACAGAAGTGAAGGTGTGTCATGGGAGATGGGATGCAGCAAATCAGGCAAGGCAGAAAACAGTAAAATAATTGTTTAAATACTCCAGGAGAAGTAGGATAGCTGTTATTAATGTGAACACCCAGACTGGTGTCCCACCAGCCCTACAACAACTTTACTCAGCCAGAGTAAGGAATAATCCCAACGGCAGCAGGTCACCCATCACTGAAGGGAGCAGCTGGGAGAATGGGACTTTCAGAAAAGTCCCATTCTTTAATGAAAGTGCAATGAAAAATGGGAATTTTCTGTAATGAAAATTCTTCAGCTTCACAAATCCAGCCCTTCTGAGTTTCTCCAGTCTGATTCTCCCACTCTGCACCCACACATAGGTCTCACTTTCAAAAATATATTAAATTTGCTTTTTTATTTTGTTTTTTCTTCTCCCATTAAGTGCATCAGAAATATTTTATCCTGAAAAGCTTATATGCATCTATTCCATTGGAAAACATTCCATCAACTCTCCAGATTGCCAGGCTAGCAGAACAGGCCATGGGACCTTGTGGCATCAGAGCCTTGTTCTAGTGGCAAATACTTCCAGAAAAAGGAACCAACTTCATGTACCCAACCTCTGTGCATTATCTGCATTGCAGCCACAGGATACTTCATCACATACAAATAGTAAATATAAGTGTTATAAAACTATGTCATAATATAAATATAAATAATTTTTTCACCTTCCAAAATATAGGAATAAAAGAATAGTTCTCAGAGTGTAGTAAAATTTGGATTAAATCTTTTTTCTTCCTCATTTATGGGTTATTTCTGCTATAAGATTTACTTCCAAATTTTAAATTACTAAAAATCTCAGAAACAGCCATCTTAAAATATTGGAACTAGGAACATTTTGAACTTCAGAACTGAATTTCTTTTTCTCTCACATTCATACTGGGTATCTATAAATGTCTAAAAACTAAAACTGTTGCCTCAATAGATCTGCCTTTAATGAGCTACACAACTGATCCAGATAATTGATAATGCAGTGCTGCTTTGGAGAGTCTCAGAAGCCTTAGGATTCCCAGATGTCAGGGCAAACACCAGGCACCCTGAAATTCCAAACATGTGGCAAAAAAACTTCTGGGGAAAAAAACAAAATTTCAGAGCTGCAAAAGGAGTAAAAAAAGATTATTTACTGCAAAAAGCATGAACATTGACAGGCACCATGTTAGAAGCTGAGCATGAAAATTCAGGTTGTAGCATCTCTTCCTAAAGGACCACATAATATTATTAGTAAAAGTAAAGAGCATTTCACATGAAGGACAGCATAATGGTGAATTTTGGGGGCTGTTTTTGTGTCCTCCTTAAAAACAAGAACATTCCCAGCTGCAGTGTCCAGCTGGCTGGAAGCGCCCTGCCAGGGGAACATTTCCTTGCTCCTGCAATCACTGCAAGGACATGAAGTTGTGTTCCTTAATTGATGGTGTCAAGCTCTGCAAAAACATTCCCACATATGCAGAGTCAAAAATGGGATGGTGAATACAGTGAAAGCATTGCACACTGCAGCCTTCAGGCTTAAAGTAAATGACTTTTGATTAGACTCATAAATTACTGAACACGTGGCTGCAGCAGTTGTCAGGAGTTATCAGATAACACAAACTTTACATGGAATCAGAACTAATTCCTGCACAGTGCTACTGCTGTAAAGGCTGCAACAACAATGGCAGACATATCATTAAATGGGCAAACCTAGAAATATAATTAAATTAACTGATAATCATCTCTCTTCTTCTATCCAGACTCTAATTTAATGCACTTGCAAATGTAATGAGGTTCACTGAATTGAAAAATACTGTGGAAATAACAGAAACAAGATTAAATTAATTGCACGACATACTGATAAGAAAGCTTGCCTCAAATTATGTGAAGCACATTTCTAAAAGCCATTAAAAGGCCAGTCACATATCATGCACCTTGATGACAAATAACACATTTAAATTATTTTTTTCACTAACTGGAATATCCGTTGTGTTTCCTAGAACCATATGCTAATTGCTTGGTGCTCTCCCATCTTCAGGTAAATAAATATGTGAAAAACACTTGGGCAGTGAAAAATTAAAATCTGGCCAACAACCAAAATTACTTCTGCTCCAATCATTTCCATGTGATTCACACCACAGAATTTGAGATGAAGACATGCTAAATGTATTTATACCTTGCAGCAGCTTGGGTGAAAAATTATGTTTTCTTCCCTAAGAAACCACCATTTAAATTTCCACAAAGAGGAATAAAACATTCATTCTGAAGGCAAAATAAGCAGATCTCACTTGTGCCTGGGAGTGCTCTGGACAATGCAGCATCTCTGAAGCACCATCGAACATATAGAGCAACCATCCATGTTTATTGTTTTTTCTTTCTTAAAAAGAGCCCTGGATAGGAATTCCACCATCTCTCTACTGTGCAAATACTCGACTGCATTTAAGGCTTTAATTTAAGAAACAAGAAAAGCCTCACATAAAAAAGCACATTAGATATTTTAGTTTATTTGAAAGGAAACCTTTTCTGGCATTATCCAGCAGACCAAAATTTCAAACACTAGTGGGAGCTACAAGGCATCCAATGCCAGGGATTTCAGTGGAATCCTGTCAAGTAATTCCAAATTTGTATTTCCTTGCAGGGATATTAACAACAAAGGATTTGCATTAGCAGCCAGCACAGGGCACTTAAGCCCCTGTTCCCCTGACACGTTCCAGAGGGCAAACAGAGGGTTGGAACCAGAGCTTCTCGTGTTAACAGGGAAAAGCAGACAGTGGCAACTCCCCAGATGGATTTCTGAGCAGCAACACGCTGGCGTGACAAGAGGAATACAAAATCACAGCGGGCCAAGACACTCCTGAGCTTGAGAGCAAAGAAGAAGGGAGAGAAATGTTGAGAAACAGTGAATTAAATCACAGGGCATCGTGCTTTAATGCCAGGGCACTCGGGTGCTGACCCAACAAAAGGTCAAGCAGACACTTGGAAGAAGGTGAGGATTCCACTAATATCAGCTCAGGTGATGAAATGGAAGCCAAGCAATGAAAAGGCTCAAAAAGCAGAAAATTCTGATGACACAAACTTCCTTCGTGCTCTTGTTCTTTCAAAGGCCTTTGTAGAAAATCACCCGAGAGAGGCTGAATCATTTTCCTTCCAGACTGGATTCATCTGACCTGGCTTTCCATGTCTGGAGGCAGCTCTGCCAGCCTGGGCATCCTCTGCTCTGCTGCTCACCAGGACAGGGCTCTCCTGAGCAGGAGCCCTCTCTGGGGTCTGTCACAGACATCTTTTCATGAAAAATCCTTTCCTTAGGATTTTTCCTCCTGAGAAGCTGAGAGGCCTCAGGAACAAAATGTAAACAATGATTATCTGCTGCTGTGGAATGCAACAGGTGCATCTGTGATTGGTCTCATGTGGTTGTTTCTAATTAATGGCAAATTACAGTCAGCTGGCTCGGACTCTGTCCCAGACACAAACCTTTGTTATCATTCCTTTCTATTCTTAGCCGGCCTTCTGATGAAACCTTTTGTTCTATTCTTTTAGTATAGTTTTAATGTAATAGATACCATAGAATAATAAATCAGCCTTCTGAAACATGGAGTCAGATCCTTCATCTCTTCCCTTCTCCAAGAACCCTGTGAACACCATCACATGGGGCACCACATAAAACTTTAAATAGCCAGAGGAGACCACACCCTTAATACACCTGAACTTAAGTCTCACCTGTCTTTACTGTAATTATTCTTTTCTCATTTGGCACCTTTAAAGATATTTTACTAAGTATTTATATAGAGTTCTACCATATTTTTTTTCTATCTTCTGTGTTTTTATAAATAGCCAGTTAAGTTATGAGCTTTAATAAAGGACTTCTTGTAGTAAAATTACTTATTATTCACTAAATACTCAATTCTTAAGAAAAAGAAATAGTGAAATTAGAGGTGTATGGATACACTTGGGCAGAATTCCAGGAGGGTTTATGTCTATATAAACAATGCTTCAAAAGGGAAACTCAATGTTTATACTGCATATATGTCTTGTTACTTATAAAAACCAAGCATTATTCCAGGAACAGATGGTTTGTCAAGGTGGCCATACATGATTTTATTTTCTATTTTCAACATGCCTTCAGTGTAACTTTAGTTCCAAAAAGATCTGGTCCTAAAATCCATTAAACACTGACAATAGAGTAGAAATTGGTGTTAATTAGTCTGGGCCTCCTCCCAAATCTCTACCAATTAAACAAGTGTTTAGTGCTATTAAGCTTACATGTTATAAATCTTTATCAGCATAACAGAGTTGCAAAATGGAAAAGGAGGGAAGCAGGAGAGTATGGAAGAAGTTAAAAAAAATCTAAAACCAAAAGTACCTGAAATATTAAAAAAGGAAAACCAGCTGTTTCCTTCTCTTTCCCTCTAAGTTACCAGAACAAATAGGCATTTTAAAACTCACAACTCTGAGTGAGATTAATATCAAGTTTTTAGGGTTCAAAATATATTTTACACATCAGGTAAGGGGGCAGACAAAACTGAATTTTCCAAGGGGGATTTCCCTACACAGTCTCATGTATTGGTCACACCATTTGTAACGTAAGGGAGCAACGCTGGGAGGAGGACAGGGGTGGGAAGAGGGAGAAAGCTTTCTAATCTACTTCAAGATAAAACTTGTAAACTTGTGTGAGAAATAGAATTCTAATGCAGGGCACTGAAATGAACAAGTAAACACAGAAGAGTTTTGCATTCAGCAAGTCAGAACAGAGCTCTGTGGTTTGAGGTGTTGGCTCAGACCAGCGCCCATCCAGTTCAGTGTCTCACCTCTCCCTGTGCTCATTCCAGGTGCTTCAAAAAAAGACAAATGGCATCTGTTCCCCACACCTATTTCATTTCTAAAATCATTTATGACAAACTTACTGCTGAGATAAAATGCTTATTTACAGCTACTTAAATATCTATACAAATGTTTACAGGGAAAATCAATCATGATATATTTCTGAGCAGAAGCAAAGTGACTTTTTTGAAAAATTCACAGCAAGGGCATCCAAACCCAGTGATTCCACAGCCTCTCTAGACCTTTGCTCTGGGGTTTGTGTAACCTCTTTGTTAACAATGTTTTCCTAATTTCTAGAAAGAATTTCCTGTGTTGCAGCCTGTGTCCATTACCCTTCTGTCATGAATGAGAAGCTTGACTAGGCCAATATTCAAGCAGCAATCAATTTATTAATTAATATGGTAAAGTATGAGCAATACAACGCTGGGTACAGCAGGGGAAGTTTTCCCTCCAACTGCACACCCATAGTTGAGGTTACAGGTATTTATAGGGGTACTCATCAGCTTTCTCAGCAGTTTCTATTCCCAATTTTTACATCCCAATTCTATACACTGTTGTGATTTAGTTTTTCTCAGGACGTATCCCAAAAGGAGCATCCCCAGATGGTGCTGATCTGGTTTCTGAAAGAAGAAACACGAATCCCATCTGGTGAAGTCCAGCTCCCCAGATGTGTGTCCACCTTTTAATTACATGGACTATAAATCTCATAACAGTGATGTCCAACTTCCCTTGGTCGAAACCATAAACCCTTGAGTTGATGTTCATCTTCCTTTCTCAAGCTGCTTTTCCCTGTTTTGTTAAGGCATGAGATAAGCATGTTTCCTTTATATATATTCTAAAACTATAGTTTCAAGGATACAAGCAATATTCTAAAGTTATACTCCAAAAGGTTATTATTGCAAAATTCTGTAAGGCTTAACTACAAGCAAAGAGCAACATCCTTAACACTTTAATTCCAATGCTCCTAAATCAACTAAGGTTAATTGCAAACAAAAGATAAGTTCAAAGTCCTTCTTCCAGGCTTTACTTCCTCAGTTATTATTAGAGTTTGTCTTTATAACTGTCCCATGGTTGGCCTCTACACATCTCACAATCACAAATACACACATGGCCTGTATGTACCTGACACCAAACATAGCTTGGTATTTCACACTTCCACTGCACTTCCAGGGAGTCTGGCCCCATCTTTTTTGTGCATTTAGCTGGTTAATACAGCACCAGCCCAGATCCTCCAAACCAGCTCAGTTGTCCCTGCACCTCTTTGTGCCTCAGGCAGCAGCAGGGGCACAGAGATCCAACTCCAGAGCTCAAGCACTGAGCAAGGGGAGCACAAAACCAGCCCCTGCTTCTCCCACTCTGGGACAGCCACTGGAACCCCAGGATTTTCTCCTTTTGCAGGCAGGGTAATCAGTTAGGGGTAGGAAGCCCTGATAAAGATAACAGATGCATTTCCTGAGCAGGAGCAGTGGCAAAGGCAGCAGGGCTGGGAGGTGACAAATTGCATTATGGTAACAGCAGCTCTCACAAGGCTTGATTAGTCTGCACTGGCTTCTCTGCCAGATACATCATGGCCAGAACTGGTCAGAGGGTAAATTTGTATGAGAACAGGAAATAATTGTCTAACAATAACAACATAATGGTCACCTCAGTTTTTAAAGATGATGAAACATCCCCATCCAGCTGGAGAGAAGATAATTTTTGGCTAACGTTCAGGAAGCAAATGTTGGTTATGCTGGACCAGCAGAGACAGGATGAGCAGACAATCTAATCACTGGCAGCTCTTCTCCTCACACATCTAATAAAGGGACATTCTGCACATGGCACATTTTTGATAAACTGGAGGTGAAAATGCAAGACAAGAATTTGCTAAAGGAGCAGCAAAAAAAAGGTGTTTTGCATAATCACTTCTAATAGGTGTAGGAAAATAAATGGAGGAAAAGTGAGGAGGATTTTAAGCATGTCCAAGTGACTTGCAGCTGGGGTGTAGAACACATCTATCATCCTAATTGTTGCTCAGTCTTGAGTGCCTGACAAGTAGAACATCTGTGTTTAGATAACACAGGCCTGGACAGACCATTCCAACTCCTTTTGGGATTCCTGCTCTGCTGTGGGAAAGATCAAAGCCCAGGGTAAAGGGCCCCTGTGTGTGACACAGGTGACACCAGCAAGGACCTGCTCTGTGGGACCTGCCTGCCCACCAGGCTGTGTCTGGCCAGGGGCTGCCCTGGGACTCCTCCAGTCTGCAACAGAATGAAAACAAATTCAGCCTTTGTGACCCACCCACAGCTCTGTGCCAGCTCACACACTAAATGACAAAATGCCTGCCAGAGCTCTTGTTCCTGTGCAGCAACACAGGAGGATCCACCTCCTGCATGGACAGATTTGTAGCTGGATGAACAGAGGGGGATAAAGAGGCATTTAAATGATTAATACAATAATGGCACCAAGATTCCACACTCATTCAAGGCAACAAGAGGAATTTTTTGGAGGAGCTGAAAGGATAAAATCAAAAAGCCTCTATGAGGACACACTAAAACCCCATTTAGAACATTAACCCTGTGGGGTAATGGGGTTTGAGGTGTTGTAATGTTCGTCCCACTCCAAGTTCTGTCCTGAGGAACATGCTCAGCACTGGCCAGGGCAGCAGTGCTGGAACCTTCTCCAGGATCCCTGCTCTCCCACAAGGCTGAGAATCATTTGCTTTCCAGTCAGGGAGCCTAATGCACAGTTCAATGGATAAGCAGAAAGACAAGGACAACTGGAAAGGTCACTGCAATAATTAAAACTTACACCTCATGAATTACACAGTGACTTTCCTCCTCTGTTTCCTGACATGACATGCTCTTGTTGGGATGAACAGTGGTGAAACTGTGGCAAAGAACCCCAGCTCATGCCCCCATGCAGATTGAGGGGTCAGAGGAGCTTCAGGGAGCTCAGTGTAGCTCCACAATGGCAGTGGGTGAGCCTGAGCCCTTCCCAGGGGTGTCAGGAGGGCACAGCCCCAGGCTGGAGTCCTGGAGGGAATTTCAGAGCAGTTCCCCAATTCCCCAGCAGTGCAGCCCCTCCTGCTCTGCCAGGGCTGCTGTTCCCTCACATCTGGGCACCATTCCATCCCTTCCATCCCACGAGGTGTCCCCAGCCTGGCAGGGACACCCAGAGCAGCTGACAAAGCCCAAGCATTGCCCAAGCAATTTTCTAGAAATCTATTTTGATTTAGGTGAAATGTACATTTTTGAGTTGAGTTTGTGGTTAGAAAACAGAGCTATTTAGCCTGACTGCAAAACTTCGGCTCAGAGAAACTGCTTCAGTGAAGGACAGAGATAAGGATGGGGAGACAGAGGGTGATACAGACAGACTGCTGTGAGAGCAGGTCAACCTGACCTAGGAATTCTTTCAGATGAAGAAGAACTAGCGGCAAACGTCACGCAAAATTCATAAAAATGAATATGTATGAACTGATTGTGAAATTGTATGTATACGTATCTGAGAGGGGGGATAAAAAGGGACCTGAAGTTCCCAGAGCATGTCATTTTAGGGGAAGGATTCCCACATGTGTCCAGTGCTGTAATAAACATACCAGCTTTACACCTTTCACAAAAGTTGTGGAGTTTTGATGATCTCCACAAAACAAGCTGCACCCATGAACCGTGATGGCAACAACAGCAGCCCTCACTGCCTCTAACACAGCCAACACATGCCCAAAACACAAACGGAAACCCAAGATAGCCCTGTCAAACCATCAGAAAAGGTTGTTCTCTTGCCTGACCCACCCAGTACAGCCACCATCCAAGATGAGCCCCTTCTCAGCTTTCACAAGAACACCACCTCAATACACGTGATTTTTCTCCAATGCTTTTCACAAACCGAGCACATCTACACAGACAAAAGACACCTCAGGAGAGGGGTGGGGAAGCTGGTGTGGAAGCCTTGTGAATACAGCCCACTATAAATCTAATCTTACATATCACAAACCATGCACAATTAGGAGGGGTAATAAGGAACTGCAGCTGCAGGATTATTTGTGCTCAGTATTTATCACAGGATGATATCAAGCTCATAAAAGACTGGGTTTATGAGAACAACACTGTAAATAATTTTTTTTCCATCATTTCTTCAACACTCAACAGCAAAAAATCAGCTTCTGTAAAAACCAACATGTATCCTACATAAAAAAGCAATTTGAAAATCTGAGCTTTTAAGAGAATTTTTTTTAAATGTCTTTTCCCCCTCCATTCTGTCAAGTTACCATGGGATTTACCAGGACTCTTAATTTATGGAGGTGTTTTCATTCTGTGTGTGAAAGCATGCATGCAAATACATTCGTGTCACATTAAATTCTAATTGCTAAGTCCAGAAGTGAATTTAGGAGAATACTTAAACTCAGTCAGTGTATTTCTCAACTGCTTTTCAAAACCAGATTATGCTTTTTAAAAAGCAAAGTAGAGAACACACCTTTAAGCTACCAAGGGCCACAAATTCCACCGTTGTTTCAAAAACTCAGATTTGAAACTGAAAACCTTCAGTTATGAGGCATTTTTTGTTTGTTTGTTTTAGTCAATCACCAAAGGAAGAAACAGTCTGACCCTTTGTACTCGAAACAGGTTTGGGCCATTCATCTCAAACCTATTGGTTCCAAGCACTGAGGGAAAGTTCAGGGAACTCTTGAGGTTCTTTATCCCAACTGCAGTTAAATTAGCTCAGTGATTTAATAACATTCCAGCCTCAGAATGAGCAAATTACGAAGGTTTCTGTATTTATTACCCTTTTTTACTTCTTTTTTTCTGCTCTGCCCACTATAAATACTTTTAAATGTTGTGAAGGCTTAAGTTAATAATGAGAACACAGGACCCCAATTTCAACAAAGCATCTTCCCAGGAGGAGCTTTTCCTCAACCAGCACGGCTGTATCATAGGAATTATTCTAGAACCTCATAAATGTCTTTAAAAAAAACGCTTTGGAGATATAAGAGTATGTTCCCCTATAGAAAATGCAGGTGGAAATCTGGCATCACAAAGAGAAAGAAAAACCTTTCTGTCAGCACTGGCACAGCTCTCTGCCATGAAATACCCAAGGATCCTTTAGGAATTACTCTAAAAGT
Organism: Ammospiza caudacuta; assembly: GCF_027887145.1. Lineage (NCBI taxonomy): Eukaryota > Metazoa > Chordata > Aves > Passeriformes > Passerellidae > Ammospiza > Ammospiza caudacuta. The sequence continues at coordinate 5,061,757 of NC_080609.1, read as the reverse complement.
CTGAATGGTCAAAAAACTATTGGAGAATGGATTAGAGATCATACAGAGTATTAAATACTCAGCGTGGCCCCTGCTAGCCATGGGAATGCTGTTTATTCTCTTCTAGGCATGTTATCAGCTAATCTCAAAATATAAGCAACACCCAACACCTCCCCTTGCCTTGAAAGAAAGGCAAAGCCTACCTGAATTAATCTCTTTCACTCTGTGTAATATTCCTGTGGATTGGTTTGGAAAGTGCTGAAGAAGATGAACAAATGCACTGTGATCCCACGTGGACAATAGGCATGCTGAGCTGAAATGTAATTCTCATGGCTGTCCCCTACATTTAGGAACACACAAACTGCGAGCCAACATCACATACACAATTACCAAATTAAGTTCTCTTCTTGATTAACCTAAAGACGTCTCCTAATCTGTGTCTGATTTCTCTATGCTCAACTTCAATTTAAGTCAAATCTGTTAGTTTGCTACTTGTGCTGTGCTCTGTCATCATATAAATGATACCTTAGACAAAACAAACAAAATAATAAACCAAACCCAAAGCAACACCCTAACTCACAACTGATTTAGAATTTCAAACTGCCATCATTTAAAAGAACAACATTTACATTTTGACAAGCAGTGAAAGCACCAGCAATCAGAAGCTTACTGGGAAACATGGAGCATGTAAATCATATTCACTCGTGGCTCAGAGGTTCTCAAGTATTTATTCAGTTTTTGTAAGCAGGCAATCATTGTCACTTGCCTGTTTCCAAAACAGCTCTCTTCTAAAATGCCTTTTTCTTATTACTTCACTGTGAGTGAGGTATTCTGTGTATGCAGCACCTCAGCTGTGTCCCTGAGTTATTATTAATCAAACAAATGATCTCTCTCCATGAGCAAACAGCAAATTTGCTCTGATGGAGATGGCAGTTCCATGGCTTTGGCTTTCCTCTATGCACTGTGTCATCAGCCACGTCCTTCCACTGCCACAATGGTGAATTTAACCCTTGTAATTTTGTGTTGGACTGTAAGAGAAGCCCTATTCAGGTACTCTGATTTCTATTTGTCCCGCTGGTGCTGATTTTCCAAGAACTGATGGCCCATTTGGGAGCAGTATTAAATGTCCTTCAATCCAATCCCACTGTGCAGTTATTACTGATTTCTTGGACCCTCTCACACCCACCCACTGCCAGGTGAGAGAAGCTCCCTGGCCCAGCAAATCCACCAGATCTCAAATTAAAACAATGAAGGGCTTTGACAGAATTCTATCATTCAGAAAATATTAAAGTGCAGCACTGAGGGCCAAGCAAAATAAGTCTTTGAGAGGCAAATGAGAAATTGTAAAGCCCTCAGACAGCACTATAGAATAAAGGAATCACTGAAATAACGGCTCCATTTCCAGGGAAAAGCAACTCCTCATCAGGATGGGATTACTTTGGAAACTTCCAGAACTGATGCCTTTCCCACACTTTCTGGTACAGCCTTAAAGCCACGTCATACTTGAAACAAACAGCCCAGAGCTGGAGGTAAATTGGGTTTTGTCTTTTACATGTTGGGTTTGAATTTCTCTTGCCAGAATGTGCACAGAAAGTCCATGTGTGAAGCTGTTAAAAGGAAAAAAATTCATGTTTTTAACCCTAATACTCACAACCTGAACTTCTCTAATGCTACTCTTTTGATTTTAAAACTGAAATAAATGCAAACATGCATCTTTAAAAGTTTTGTGGATCAATAAATTGTCAAAAGAAGAGAGATGAAAATGAGGAATGGAAGGGTTTACCTTGTTTCATCAAATTATCCTTAAACAAGCACAGGTGGATTGAAGACATCTTATAAATATGTCACATATTTTGGTTAGACTTCTGCTATGGTAATATCCTCAATTAGAAATATAATTCTACTGTATTTCACTTTCACTGGAACCAGCCCCAGCTCATGTCAGGATGTGCAGCAGATCCCTCTCTATAGAGAGCAATGGCAGATTTATAATCAAAATATATTGAGAAACATACTTAAGACACAGGATTCTTCTGAACCACCTGTTAAGGCCAGGAATTCAAATCTGCTCTCTGTGGCTGAAGAAACAATTTAGTCTTTTTGCACCTCTGGAATAACATTTGTTAAGAAATTAATATTTTTCTGAAATTACTCAAAATGAAAATAATAAGCAGGAACAAATCATATATTGATTTTTATTTTTTATTTTTTTTTTTGCTTCTAATCTCAGTGGGACCTGATTCAAACCCTGATTAAACCACAGCTAGACCAGTTTCTATAGCAGACACTCCTGGAGTATCTAGCAAAAATCATGTTTTTGTAAAACTCAACTGGTTTTCTGAATTAATTCCACCCCCCCACCCCACCAAATTATGAATATCCTGGTTGCCTGTAATTTGTTGCCTTGATATTCGTCACATTACTTTAAGTGCTGGGAAACAGAATTTAAACCTTATAACCTGGTACAACACATACAATTCTCCTGGGATTAAAGAACAAAATGTGTATTGTATTGCAATAAAAGCCTGTATAAAATGGAATAGACCAACTCAAGATATAGCTAACCACCACATACCTTCTAGCTATTTTTCAAATGAGGAAAAGAATAGTTCTAACTCTGGTTTACAGCTACTTCAGGCTCAGGGTTCTTTAAAAAACAAAACAACACAAAAGAACCTTGCACATGAATAGGAGCAAACCAACACACACCTAAATAATGTGATGTCTGTGAAACAAAAGGTGGGCATTGGACTCTGTGATCTTGGAGTGATGACAGAATGAATATAAAAAAATGAATATAAGAAGCAAACAAAAAAGAATGGGCTATTGATTAGCTCATCCAAATCTTGTAATTCAAATGTTTTGATAGTTAAACCTGTGCCATCCTCTAACAGAAAAGAATGGGGGGAAAAAATATGTCAAAAATCATTATGTATTTCTTAAAATTCATAATTGTACCACAGTCTAATGTTGTGAAAGCTGGCATGAAAAGTGAAATGTAAAGTGTTAGTAACAAAGATGTGAGGTAAGGCTGTTTTGGTAACATTTGGGGTTATTTTTTTGCTGTTTTTATGTTGAAACTCTTAAATAATTGAAGAACAGCTATTTAGTACAAATGACAAAAAACTTTTAGCAATTAGTGTGTTTATGTTGTGCTTGCAAGGGAAGAACAACATTTCACAGTAATTGCCTTGTAATAAGGTTATTTTCCATGCTGCAGTTCCAGCTGCACCATAGATTTAACAGATACGCCTGTAATTGTTAAAAACATGACTTTTGCCAATGCTGAATGCAGCAGTGAAACCCAGAGCAGCAGTGGCACAGGTGAAATGTGTGAGGTGGAAGGTGAAATGTGTGAGGTGGAAGGTGAAATGTGTGAGGTGGAAGGTGAAATGTGTGAGGTGGAAGGTGAAATGTGTGAGGTGGAAGGTGAAATGTGCTGGACATCCTCCCTGTGAGCTGCTGCTGGGGGCCAGCACAGCCAAGGGGTTTGTACCCTGGACATGGCTCACAAAGGTTTTATGGTTTTGTAAAAGATTTCATGTCCTAATTTAATTGTCACACTTCTAGGATTTCTCTGACTCCTTGGAAGCCCCCAGAGTCAGCCCACCTAAATTCCAAGCCTCGAAGCATAACCACTGCTCAGCTAAGTCTCACCAGAGAGAGGGTTTGATAACAAGTCGCTTTTGCCACCACAGCAAACCCGACACTGGTTCAGTTTGAGATGTAAGGGACAATGCTGCTGAGGGGCAATAACAACTCAATGAACTTCCCCAGAGCAGGGCACCAGCTAGTTAGGACAAGCCCAGGAGGGAGAAAACATTAACTCACCCTGTTCTCCAGAGGGTACCTACTGCTACCCACTGGCTGCTTATAGTGCTGTCAGACCAGAAAATATAGCAATTAACACATTATTTGTTGCTATCAGATTTAAAAAATTGTCAAAAATTTATCAAATTTGTGCTTTTTGTTTCATATCTTGGTTTAATATCCTCACTTTACCCAGAATTCTTTATGCAGTGCTGCACTCAGTTTCAAGGCTTTCTTTGTCTGGCTCACACCAGGCAGCAACAGGGGCAGAGTCCCTCCAGAGTTCACAGTTTGGAGATTTCAGTGAGTTCTGTCCAGCTGCTTTTCCACACAATGATTTTAATGCTTTTGCAGGAGCTCACCCCAAGGAATCACATCACACAGCATCTCTGGTCATCCAAATCTTTACAAACCTGAAAGAATGGACTCAAAGGTACAATTGCCCATATTCCACGGGTACAAACATTGCTAAGCAATCTCACATGCACTTCACCTGTTTTTAGAGTGTCACTCCAAATATTCTCTGCTTAGAATGCTAAACCAGCTCTGAAATGGGTGGGATTTGATCTTCTTTCCCAAAACAAAACACATGAATAAGTCCCAGGGGGATGGAAGGAGAGTGAGAGGAAAGAGAGAGAGAGAGAAAGAGAGAGAGAAGAGAAAATCATATCCACAAAATAAAGAGAGAAACGTGATAGTTTGCAGTAAACATAGACCAGACAAACTGTCCACAGCACTGGAACAGAGGAGAAGGCTCTGGAGTTCACAGTAATGGGCACAGCAATTAATAAGACATATAGCACATGGTAAAATCCATTCTGCCATCTGTGTCAACTGTCCCCAAGTGGGAGCTGGGCATGTTTGCCATGCTCATCAGCATTAGAATTGCTGCTCCATGCCAAATCTGATTTTATTGGCTCCAATGTTAAAAAAATCTATCAGCATTGCTATTTAAAGCTTCTCATAATAATACCACAATTCCAAGCAGAAAACACAAAACCACATAGTACTGGAAATCTTGCCTAACCTTAGTGCCTTCAGGGCAATTAACATTATACCAGAAAAGAGTCTAATCTAAGGTCAATAGAGGTGACTATGCAATGAGATATGTTCATTTTCATAATTGTTTAAAAATTACTACATTTATTAAAAATGCTGTATATAACAGGTTATACAGTAAGAGTGGCAGAAGTAAAGTTACTTCTCTCAAGCCTATTTAAGATCTGATCCAGAAAAAAGTATAATACACTTCCAGTTTAAGGTGAACATCAAGATCATGAGCAAAGGAAAATAATATTGTTTCTCTTTCAAACTCCTAGAGAAATGCAGGGGGTTTTCTAGGGGTTTCTCTTCTTTACATCCTCAAATCCCCTGCGCTAGCAATGCCTCCAGCAAAAGGCAGCGTGTGCACCCAGTGCAATCTGTCACTTTATAAACAGTATCTGACTTATTTCCAACCACCAAGAGCAGTTTGTTGGGCCTGAAGGGACATCTGCCCTCTCTCTGCTTGATGGTGAGCCATGGGCAAGTGGCTGCAGAGCACCTCCAAGCCAGCCACGAGCTGGCACAAGGGCTGCAGGTGGAAATGCTGCCCCATGGGTTGGCACAGGGATGTTTGCACCTGCAGCCCTCCTGTCACCACCAGAAGCTGCTCCTGCTCCTCCTCCTCTGCTTGCACATCCCTGGGTGGTGTTTGCAGGGGTCCCAGGATGAGGGGAGAGATGAGAACCTTGACTCCGTGTTTCAGAAGGCTGATTTACTATTTTATTATATATATATATATAGATAAAATAAAATAAAATAATATATTATAGATACATTTATAAATATATCATTTATAAAATGATACAATATTATATATAATTTTATTTTAATATATATTTAATATATTAAAATAAAATTATATATTAAAACTATACCAAAGAATAGAAGAAAGTATTTCATCAGAAGGCTAGCAAGGAGAGCAATGGAATGAATAATAAAATCTTGTGACTGCTCATAGCCTCGAGACAGGTGTCTGTCATTGGTCATCAAGTAAAAACAATTTCACATGCTGGGTAAACAATTCTCCAAATCACCCTCCAAACCAGCAAAACATGGAGAAGCTGAAGCTTCTCAGATTCTCAGGAGAAAGCGTGCTGGCAAAAGGATTTTTCAGAAAATATGTGTGTGACACATCCCCATGTGCACGGGATCTTGTGTAAATCCACATTTCCTTTCGCATGGCAGCTGGGTTATCAGCAATCACAGTTATCCAGAGACAGATGAGGATTTTCTCAGTGGCCTCTGCCTCAGCAATCATCAGGGGGCTGCTTTCTGCATTCATTCCTGTGGTAACAAGAGCTTCAGATCAAACTGCTCACACTGAGAGCAAAACAAACCCCAGAGAAGGCATGAGAGACATGATTTGTTTTCAGGAGAGAAAAGCCACTTTTGGGAGCTCCTGTAGGACTTCCCACTTTGTGAGTCACACAGCAGTCACAGGGACTTGTCACTGAATTCTCTTCTGCAGGCACCAAAGGACGACTGTCTTTAAATCAGACATGTTAAGTACACCACATCTTCCCTTCAAAAGCAGCTATATTCTGTAACACCTACACATCCAGAATAAATTAGCTTTCTTATTCAGTGGTGTCAACAATGGTAAGCCCCAGAGAATAAGGGAGAAAGAGTAATGCTAGCCTAGGCCAAAATACTTATTAATTACACCTCCTTTCAGATGCCTCCCTTGTTGAAACCCTGTTTGCTGCCTCATGAAATAAGGAATAACACCTAGTCTTTAATTTATGAGCAATAATTTGGAAATTGCCCTAAATTTTTACCTCCTGTTCATTGTTCAACAATGCTGTATAAAGGAGGGAGATACATTATCCCTCAAACTTTTCCCTGCACACAGCTCCCTGCTGAACACCAGAGGAGAATCTAATCTAAGGTCAAAGAGGTGAGTGTGCAATGAGATATTTATCTGCTGCCCACCCCCTGAGATGTCAATAGGAGCAGCTGATGGTGTCAGTTGTGACACTCTTTCTGCAGCAGGCATCTGCCCATTACCAGGTGCAGAGAAAACCTCAGCTCGTTTCATACATGAAACTGGAGAGCTGTCATCTGGTAACAGATTTTTATTACTACCAGGAGTGTATTTGAATTCAAAGTAATGACCTGGAAGTACAAAATTCCATATTCTGTAATCCCACAAGCCGTGCAATTCTCCCTCTTCAGTTACTGCTGAATATCTCTATAGCTTCCTCCGCTGCTCCTGATTTAATATAATGCTATCAACAAACCTCCTTAGTGAACAGGGTCATGGCAAGATTTACAGTGCTTTTGCACAGGCCTGCAGGTGAATTTATTTTACCCAATACATCCATTTAGATCCATTTTCCCCAGAACATTATTCTTCAAAGACAACTTAGCGAGTTCTCCAGCATCAGATAAAAGTCAAGCTAAGTGGTGCAAAGATGACAAGGTGTCCTGCATGACCTTAATCAGAAGTTGAAGTGCAGGATAAAAGTGAGAACTGAACCGAGAGCCACTACCCCAAGTGCCTCTTTTTTAAACATCAAGAAGACAAATGTTGTTGCTCAGACACTTTTTTTTTTTTATTTTTTCCCTCCAGACTGACACCCACAGCTTGTGGATTGCATTCAGCAGGCAAGGGTGGGAGCAATATTCTGAGAAAAGCAGTGTCACTCACCAAACCCCAACGCACTATGTGAGAAAGCTCAGGGCGTCCTGTAATGACAATGGACAGGGCATTAATGGGAAAGAATTGGAATTTTCATCCATAGGTTCAGCACACAGTGTGTTACTGAGCCAGCCTAAGCAAATCCTCACAGCCCTTCCCCTTCTGTTCCAGACATTGCAACCCTCATGTTGTTGCAGACATCTTTTATGGAAAATCCTTTCATTAGGATTTTTCCTCTTGAGAAGCTGAGAGGCCTCAGGAACAAAATGTAAACATTGATTATCTGCTGCTGAAATGCAACAGGTACATCTGTGATTGGTCTCATGTTGGATGTTTGTAATTAATGGCCAATCAAAGTCAGCTGGCTCAGACAGAGAGCCAAGACACAAACTTTTGTTATAATTCTTTCTTTTTCTATTCTTAGCTAGCCTTCTGATTAAATCCTTTCTTATATTCTTTTAGCATATTTTTAATTTAATATATATCAAAATAATAAATCAAGTCTTCTGAAACATGGAGTCAGATCCTCGTCTCTTCCCTCATCCAAGAACCCCTGTGAACACGGTCACACCCACATGGCTTTTTCTGTCACGTGTGGTGTCACACACACAGGCATGGCTCTGGCAGAACCACAACTTCCAAATTATGACAGAACTGTGGGGAGAACTTAAAGCAGCTTTCCAGTGCCTGAAAGAGAGCTGGAGAGGCTCTGACAAGGGCATGGAGGGACAGGACACAGGGAATGGCTCCCACTGCCAGAGGGCAGGGATGGATGGGATATTGGGAATTGGGAATTGTTCCCTGTGAGGGTGGGCAGGCCCTGGCACAGGGTGCCCAGAGCAGCTGTGGCTGCCCCTGCATCCCTGGCAGTGCCCAAGGCCAGGCTGGACAGGGCTGGGAGCAGCCTGGGACAGTGGGAGGTGTCCCTGCCATGGCAGGGGATGGAACAAGACCCTAAATGTCCCTTCCACCCAACACCATCCTGTGATTCCATGATTCTGAGGTTTAACTCTAATCAAACCCCTGCACACTAGCTGTGAGTTAATAAAATAACCTGGTTTTAGAAAATTTTTCTTCCAACTGTTTGGCCTCTGGCTTTACGCTTGCAGACTAAACATCAAATAATTAAATTCTTTCTTCTTTCCATGCACACTCAACACACCACAGAGCTGATTAGCTTTCAATATTATGGAATCAAATTGCTTGATGTTACAACTTCTTATTTTATAAATAAAAACAAGTTGCTCAAAAATAACATAAATTTTGGCACTGTATCAACCCAATTAAACCTCCGTTTTACTAGAATTCAAAAACCAGCCAAAAATAATCAAATTGAGAAATACTAAAACTGGACTTATTCTGTGTGGTGGTGAGAATGACATTAAAATGGTTTTAAAAGACCCAGATAGCTATAAAAGATTAAAAAGCATAACTTTACAGCCAAAGCAGCGATAAAGAGAAAGCACAGAGACACACAACTTGAAGAATGCCCTGACTCTGTGCTGCTGTGGAGGCACTGAGGGGAGGAAATCCTTGAGGAGCAGTTTCAGAAAGGAAAAAGGTAAAGAAAACTCTTCAGCCAGCCACAAACATCCCTGTACTGCAGGACCCCTCAGCCTCTGCATAAAATAATTTCAAACTTCCCCTGACTTCCAAACTTCTGCAGGGCTTGAAACGAGGATGGAGAACAGTCCTGCTATAGAAGGGAGCAGCCAAACACAAATTTTATGCATATTCATAGAGTGAATCTGACTTTTGGAGCTGCTGGTAGTTGAAACCAAGATAAAAGAATTGTGAGAGTTAGGAAGAAATTTCACATGGATGAAATAGAACTGAGTGATGTGACAGCTTTGATCACTGTTCAGAAGCTGGAAAACAAAACTCTCCCTGAACCTCCGCAGAGACATGGGCTGTGCCAAGACCTGGCACAGAAAAGTTTTCTGGGGGAGCACAAGTAGGCAGAGAAGTAAAAAAAGAAGTAAAAAGACAGGGAGGGGGCTGGAACTCTGGGGGCCAAAAAATAATTAAAAAAACCCCAAACTACCAAAATAAATTGGGAGGAAACCAGAGGGTTTTATCCAAAAAACCTTCTCGATCAACTAAGTCTACCAGCAGAAGAAATGCAAACTGAGACAGAGCTCTGTCCTGGGTGTAAAATGGTATTCAGGTGAAAGATTGTCTATTAAACATTAATATAAAACCCTGAGTAATTAAATCTTTTTTCACTTTTAACAACAGATAATCAGATGCAGAGAACATTTAACCTTTTTCACTTAACTTTGGTAATATAAGAAGCTGAAATGTACTGCAACAGGTTTCTTTTATATCTATTTATGATATGACCTCTTAATATATATGTACTTACGTGTATATGTTTGTAGGAAATCTGTACATTAATCAATATTTATCACTCTATAATAACTGAAAAACCTACCCTACAGTAGATTCACAAGAGAAATCAAACTGAACAATGCAGAGATGAGATACCTGCTCTGTTTTCAACAATTCCTATTTGTTAGCTTATTTAACAATGATTGAACATTTTGGGAACAGCTGCCTTGGTAAAGGCTCGACATCCCCAGCCTTCCACTGATGTGCAAGGGCAACAGTGTTCATCCCTCCAGATCTGTCCCCAGTGATATGTCAGAAATCATATTCCTGATGTTCACGAATTTATATAAAACACAGTGGGAAAAGGAAACAGAGACACTTCGAAAAGCTACTCAGATAAAAGGGGAGCCTTTTTCTAGTTGATAAATGCACTCAGTAGCACATTTCTTTATGTAATCTCTCTTCAGACAGTAGAAGGAAGCCTCTGCAGAATATTTTTTTTTTAATAGATGAAACATGAATCATTTTATCTTTAAATTACATAACACGAATGCAAATTAATCAGTATCCTTAGACAACTACAAAGTTGATTAAGTGGCTCTTAAAGTCAGAAGATACCAGAACTGTTGAGCAGCTCTTTTTACATTGGCTGTAACCCTTAATATTTCTCCAAAGCAACATGAGAAAAGCTGGAGACATTAATATCCATTAGAGGGAAAGGCTGGTAGGGATTTGAGAGTGCTCTGGCTGTGCTGTAATCGATAGGTTACCTGCTCAATAGAGGGCATACATTACTTTTACTCCAAGACAAATACAGTGGAAGTTATGTTTTGTTTCTGTCATTGAGCAGCTCTTGCTCACCCCAGCTTTTGTTGAGCTTTCCTTCCACAGAGTAATGAGCCCAGGACTGTTTCATGGCTGAGGGGGGGCTCCATTTTTCAGAGAAATATCTGTCCCTCATCTGACATAAAGCACCGCTTAAGGATGAAGCAATGGCATGAAAGGTGCAATAGAAGCAAAAAAAAAGGGGAGAAAAAAAATAAATTCCCCTGCAGTGGAATTTAGGGAGTAAACTACTTATTTCCTGACAGAGCATGAAACTCTGTGCAGGTAGATAGCAAAGTGGTGAAAGAAAACAACAACTGGCTGAGAGAGCCCAGAAGTGGGGTTGCAGTGGCAATGTAGACAAAATATCAGTTTTAAGATGGATGAAATTAAGAGACTCTCTAGCAGCAACCCCCTCCTCCCCTTCCCAGTTCTCTCCTTCTTCCCAGAAGGAAAAATGTGTCTGAGCCCTTCATGACAACATCAGAGAATTTGGGTGGGGGTTTATGTGTGAGTACAGAATCTGGTTTTGGCTGATGGGATCTTTGAAGAGGGTTGAAATGCTGACATGAGAATAAAAGGGATCCATAACAACATGTTCTGAAATGACTGAAGCTGGAAAGCAAAAAGGGAGGGGGGAGAAGGAAAAAAGTCAAAAAGAAAAGGGAAGAAAAGACAGGGAAAAAAACCCCAGAGGGCTGAGTGGGGGGAAGGAAGGAAAAATAAAAATGAGTAATATGCTACAAAAAGCAAGAGAGGCTACAGATTTACAGAGGAGTGTGTCCACAACAAATGACACCTATTCCTTGAAATCTGCAGAGCTTCAGGTTTCACACAATTGTCTGTTAGAAGAAAGGATGAACACCTACATTTATTCAGTTCTTCCAAGTAAAAGATCAGATGGGTTAAAGAGGAAAAGCCCATGTACACAAAAGGTGGAAGAAAAGCAATGGCTGGAAAAGAGAAATATTTGAATTATTGAAAACCAGCTCATTATTTTCCCTTGAATACATGATCTCAGTAAGGGTTATCTGACATTAATCACCATCTCTACTATGCAGGCAAAGAGGCGCCTGGCAATCCACTCCAACATTGCAGTTACTTTGCTTCAGCCTCTCCTAGTTCAGCAGGAACTTTTGGCTCTACATTTTCTGGAGTGGGAGCTGCTGGGAGAGCTCCAATCATGTCTCTAGGCCAGGAACAACCTGGTTCCAACACTCAGTGCTGACCCCGTGCTGCTCAGCAGCGCAGGAACATCCCTGGTGTAATCACCAGCCCCTGCATGTCCTTTATTACAGACAGCCACGACCACCAGCAAGGGAATCTATTGAAATAAAAGCATTCTTGGTGCTTGTTTGTGCCATCCTGAAAAGCCACAGCTTATCTTTACCCCTGCATGCTGCCTGCTCACCACCACACCAGCTCCCAGTGCTGGAGATGGGATGGTTAAAAGCTCCAACCACAAATCAGTTCTAAAGTCCTAAAATAATTAGAAAAACCAACAAAGAGAGGATGGAATATTCCATCATTATTACCACTTCCATAAATCAGTATTTTGATTTATGACCAGCATCTGTAGCACAGTACAGCCCGTCTTTTGAAATACCTGCAACCTAAGAGGATTTAATTTAATATGGAGCTTTATTAAGAAAATGAAAGCAACAGTGAGCCACTGGGGAACAGAAATCCCACCTCTTGCCAGCAGAGATGCAGAGTGCACCCATCCCTCGGATTATTCCTGCCCACACAACATCCTAACTCACCCCCTGATGGATGCAAATCACTGCTGGATCAATCCTGATATGTTACAGTCCTTCCAGAATTTCCTGATACCCCATCCTAGTGTTTTGGTTTAGATATTATAAGTGTAGAATGTTATGGTCGTGAAAAACAACAGCAAAACTACAGAGAATTTGGGGAAATCTGTAAAATAAAGGGGTTTTAGTAAGCATGCAACAGGCTGTACAATTTTGCACTGCAATGTATTTCAAAAAAAACTATAAGCCAGATGCCAAGAACAACTTGCCTGGGTAAAAGAAAAACTTACCCTACTTATCCTTCAGCCTCAAAAATGCATTTGATAACAAGGGTTTTACTGCACAAAATGTGTGTCTCAAGACAAGATGGAATCCTACAAAAGCAAACTGAGAGTAGTTCACCAGGTGAAACCCATGAAAAGTCTCTCTCCTCACCTGGGTCTTGGGATTCTGGGCCCTGGACAGTCTCACTCTCATATAAATTAAGACATAATAGATTCTATAATTAATACCTCATGACAGCTTTACGTTTTCTTCTTAAAGTATTAAATGAAATCACAAACATCTATGTTTAAACCTGGGCATCCAAATATTGTGCTTAGCCAAGAGTCAGAGCTGTTCCTAAAGCATTTTTTCACCCATAGGTGTCAATCACAATTATCCAGGAATAAATTACACAGCTAAAACATCTTTCACAAGTGCTGTTGTCCACAAGAACCATGCTGAAAAATATTATTTTATTTATTTATTCAGTTATTTTTCTGTCACTTGAATTTTATGTTTTACTATAAATTCAGTGCTACTAAACAGTAGATTCTGAGGCACAGTTCCCTGCAAGGGATGTGAATTTCATCCTGCCTGACCCAGTGCTACACGGACAGGTTGGGCTGCACTTCATCTCGCTGACAATTTAAACTTTCCTCCCCTTGCTGCTACATGAGCTTTGTGCTTGAGTGTTGATGGTTAAAGGGTCAGCTCCTTTTGTGCACAGCAGGGTGTCAGGCTGGAACTGCTGTCGATTATGGCCATTAACTGAGCTACAGGCACACTCAGGGGTGTATTTACTGCTTTTCTTGGAAGCATCCTAAAAATACAGGCCAAGCCATCCAGTTCCTGCTCTCTGCTACTGAAATGCACAGGATGATCCCCATAGCAAACAGTGAATGCAGTAAAAATCCTCTCAGTGACTGGATGTGTTTTCAATATTATTTTACTTATATTTATTCTTGCTTTCCCTTTCTACTGTCTTCTTTTATGTCCTTCCTTCTGTTGTTTCTGACTGGAACTCTGCAATTCTCTTTCACACCCTGAGCCAATGCTTTGTTGATGGCTCGTTGTTTACTGCATTTCTGACTTGCATGTCTTCCTACTGCAAAATCAATGCAGCACTTGGATTTAACATAAAAAGTGAGTGCTAACAGAGCTTTATTCTGTAGCTAATAACAGCCCCATATTATTACTTTTTATGCCCAATAAAAAATGAGAAACTGCCAACTATGGTACCTATGGCAAAATCACAGCCTGAAGCTCAGAAATAAACTTTAAAATCGCAAATTTTGGGATGTGTGTTGGTCACCCAAAGGCTGACTTAACTATCCATGGCACTGAGTTTTAACTACCCATGGGACTGGGTTTTTATCTACATGCTAAACTAGATTTCACTGCAGAGATCATAGTTTAACCTTGAACCAGGATGTCTGTAGGAAAGCGCGGCAGAAGAATCAGCCCAGACTCCAGAATATTCTAAAGGATGATCCCAGGGAAACTGCAGCAAGCAAAAATTTAAAGAGCAAAGGACCAGGGAGAACAGCACTGTACCGACTGTACATTTGGAATAATAATCATGTTATAAAACTGTGGATTTGTCCATCCCCCAGCGAAGATCTTGTTTGATTATCATCTTCCATCACTGATGTGAATGCAAGCCTGCCTGCATCCCTAATTTAGGGCTTTATTCAAGCAAATGCATCTTTCAGAGACTTTGTTTTTGCCACATGTAGCTCAAATTGCTGCTTCAATACTCAGAATCAGTTGAGTAAATCTCAGCGCCATGGTCTCATCTTGTTTGGAGACACATAAATTAAATAACAAGCCTTTTTTTCTTTATAAACAACATAATCAGCACTGGATAAAATATTTGTTATTCCTAGTATAAATTTCGACATGATAATATAGATCTCTTAGATATTAAAGCAAAATACTTGTCCTGCCAACTACAAAGGTTGAAACACCATCTTTTAAATGTGGCAAAAATAGTCTAGGAGATCAAGTCCTTAGATGCAAGATGATGTTAATAATTACAGGAAAAATTAGATATAGTTGCATTTAAACAAGTGCCACATGAAACACGCTTGACCATCTGGTAAAACTGTCTTAGGGTAGGATGCTGGCAGATATTGCATAATCATCTGCATATGACAGATAATTTTAGCTGAATCTAAATTAAAAAAATGTTCTCATACTTCTAAAGAAAAAAATTAAACTGCTTTTCAAACTTAATAAATATATGAAGTTATTTAATTTAATACTGTATGAATTCCATATAAAACTAAAATGCTATGGACACAAAAAAGTAGAACAGTACTTTTTTTAAAACTATTTTCTAGGTATTTTGAATGAAAAATTGTTCTGCCTAGAATTTCTCCTGTATTTTGTTCCTCCAAACAAAGTAGTGGCTTGGAAAAAGTTAGCACAAAAAAACCCCACCATTCTTGTGCTACTCAGCCACTCTTCAGTACAAGGACTATTTTGTCACATAGCTTAATGATCTGGGACGTGAGAGATTTGGAATTCCTCTGGAAGGGTTTTCTGAAACAGAAAAACATCCACAATTGGTAAAGGTTGTCCTTGCAGAGCAGGTGGTGAAGTTTCCCAATTTACACAGAAATTTGTGCAGTCATATCTCATTTAACTGTGTTGATTTACAATTCATTATTTAAACAGTGCACACAAAAAAAAGTGCACTACAACAAAATGTTATCAGTACTGAAGGTCATTCTCTAAATAGTACAATGAAACATGTTTCCTAAAGCCAACTTCTACAAAAAAAAAACGAGGAGAAAGAGAAAAAAACCCCCAAAAATTACTTGAAGGTCTAACAAAACAAATATTGTCATTGAAGACAATTGAATCTTATAGTACTTATTCTTAATACAATATGGAATTAAAATTGACTGAAGGGATTTGATTCTCCTTAAATACATTGAAATGGCTGAGAAGGAATAGAAAACCTGTTAAACAAGTTACAAAAAAAAAAAAAAAAAAAAAAAAAAAAAAGAAAAGCAGAAAAAGAAAAAGAACAGCCCTTCAGGAGTGGATGATCTGGAAGGAAGGACAGCATTTGTTGTCTGTGCAGAATGCCACAGCACCCTCGATTATGCAGCTGCCCTGGGGAATTAATGTTTGTGACTGAGGTGGGAGGGAACATCCTGAGGGCTCCACACCCTGCTCACAGTAGGGCCAACCTTCAGCCTGAAGCAAGTTGCTCCCCATGTTGTTCTGGGAGGTTCTGGTGATGCCCAGGGGAGCCCCTGGCCTTCCTCTGCTCCCCACCCAGCCAGGATCCCCTGGGCTTTGCTGTTCTCCCTGGTGAAGAATTTTACATTTACTGCAGCAGAAGTAGCTCCCCTTCTGGTAGCTACTCATCCTAAGTAGTCGTTGCAATCTTTTTTTTAAAAAGATGCTGTGTAGAGAGGAGCGCAAATCCATGACCCAACATATTTTTATGTATGACCTAACACGGCTCAATTTTCAGTTGTTCCACACACTGGTCTAAAACACCAGTGAATCACTACAGAGCTCAAAGCAACTGGCACTTCTCCCACCAAATATAAGCACCTTGATGAGGTAAACTAATCACCAAGCCAGTGCCCATGCTAAGTTTCTTTTCACATCCTCTCTTCTATTATTTCACCACACCAATTCATTTGCCAGCCTGGTGCTCTGAGTATCACTTTCAAACGAAGCACAAGGTCAGGAGCAGCGAGAGCCCCTCAAGGACAGTGACTTCTCTGCAGCTCAGGACACACCACACCTTGTTTTCTCGGAGGGGGAACAGTTCTCTTCAGCAGCTTGTGTTTCTGAAGGGAATATTATCATACAACCTAATTTGAGAGTGCCACAATGAACACAACCCCTTTTACAGCCCTGCTGCATCCCAAAGGCACCAGCAAGCACTTCAGACCTAAGAACATCTGGAATAACTGCTGGGCTGTGCCCTACACACTGGATACAACCCTGGAAAAGAGTTTCAAGGGTTTTGAATTTTCATTTGTCTTCTGTGAAGTCTCCAAAATGGCCTGAACATTCATTTCCACAGAGAAATGCTGTAAAAACCAAGAGATCCATGTGTTCTCTGCTTCTCAGCATCCAGGAAGGATGGATGGCATAAAGCACAGATGTACTTCACTGGTATCCATTAGCAATCAGATCCATCATGAGTTTATTCCCAACTTTCCCAGATGGATTTTTGATTGTTATTGTCTGCCTAAAAGGTAAAAGCAAAGTGAAGAATCTGATACTGAGCAATCTCTACAGGGAATGCATTGCAGACACCATCATAAAGCCTTCAGACAAAATTATAATTTTGTTGCAAAGTGAAATATACAATAGGATGAAACATAAATAAGAGATTAAACAAATAAAGGGAGGACAGATTCAAGGAGGGAAAGGAAGCAGAGAGAATATTAGAATTGATGTAACTGGAAAGTACCATGTAAGCTGTGCAGGGAGAGCAGAGGGATGAAAATATAACTCAAACAGAACCGCTGCAGTACCATGTAGTATTTTGATGAAAATATATAAATATTAATAAAATATTTATATATTTCAAAATATATAAATATTTCAAAATATATTTTTATGAAAGCATATAAAATGGCTTAAAATAAATTTTTAAAAGTTTGTGGAAAAAATGAGATAAAGAAACTTTCAAAAGAGTCAAGGGTTATGTCCCCAGAAGAACATAACACAACATCAGCAGCAGAGCTGGCTATTAGAGCAAACATATCAGTAAAGAAATTTCAAGTTCAGCATCATGAAAAAATGTAATGAAACCCAATCAGTGGAAAGGCAAATAACTCCAAGCAACAGCTTTGGTACTGCAATTTCCCCTTGGATAATTTTACTGCAAACAACTTAATTCCTCCTCATAATGACTACCCATTAGACCAACAGATATTGCTACTGTCACCTATGAAAACTCTGCTGTGCCAGACAGAATTCCAAAAGTATTCCTTACAAACAACACAATCACTTATTTCATCACAGAATTAGAGGTATGAGCTACAAAAATTAAGACAACTTCCTGCCACATTCAGTCAATCTCCATGCTCCCCACACTATTATCCAAGGAGAAGACAATCCAATCAAATAACAGCAGGAAATCCTAAGCTGTGGGATGGATTTCAGTCACCTCACCACAAACTGGAGGCTCTGTGCTCCCTGAGCTCTTGCTATGGACAGCAGAAAGATTTATTTCACTTGACCGGTGCTGTCCTTCCACTTGTTTGGGGACCCACAGCATTAAATTCTTCTACAGCCCCCTGTGCCCTCAGCAGTGTTCAGGATTCACATTTCCACTTCTTGTTCAGGACACAAACACTTCATAACCTCACACAGCTCCTCTGCTTCTTTTCACCTCTCCCCTTCACCACAGCCCCAGTTACTCATGTTATTG
Organism: Ammospiza caudacuta; assembly: GCF_027887145.1. NCBI lineage: Eukaryota > Metazoa > Chordata > Aves > Passeriformes > Passerellidae > Ammospiza > Ammospiza caudacuta. The sequence goes on along the minus strand of NC_080609.1, from coordinate 5,043,693 downwards.
CTGCTTTATCTAACTGTGATACAGTACATTATAAATATTCAACACCACAGGCATTCCAAGCACATTTATGACCCTAAACACCTTTCTGGGAAATTTCTACCCACCTGTCTCATTAAAATAAAAGTATTGGTTCAGGTTATCCTAACCCAATGCATTACACTTGACACACAGACAATGACTGGGATTGATGCCATGTTTGCCAGGGCAGGGGAGCTTTTCTTTGGCACAGCATTATTATTTCTGCAGGCTGCTGAGATTCCTGCAAATGGATGCTGTGGAGCAGGCACACCCTGCCCTGGCAGTGCCAGAGCCAGACAACCCCTGCTGAATGGGAGCCTGGCTCCCCAGCCTTCCCTTGAGAACAGCAATGATCACCATTGTGGGAAACACACTGCTTCTGCATCCATGTGTGTTTGAAATGCAATTTTTGACCCAGCAAGCAACATTTCCAACTTCCCAATTCTACTTGCTAAGGTACTATACTGCCATGAATGCAAAAATATTTCACATTACTCAAAACTTATTCAGAATTGCATCTTCTTTAAGCAAAGTGATATTTTCACCTTTTTCTTGCCAAGAACCATTAAAAAAAACAAGAGAAAAATTTAAACAAAGTCAGACATACATGAAACTAAGATTAAAAAAAATTTAATCAAGTATCATCTCAGGAGAAAAAAATAATCAGCTGTAAAACAGATTCACTATTAATTTGTCTGAATTGACTACATAGCATAATGTTCAAATCTGGGACACAATTGAAACTGGGACATTATAATCATTATTTAACCTAGATTCTGTAAATTCACCTCAGACCATTTCACTTTTTCCTTAACAGCCAATACTCAATGTCCTGCCACAGGATGCAGACAGAAAATGTTTTGAAAAGCACAGTATTTTCTGCTTGGTGGCAAGGAGTGCCAGCCAAGGCTGGCAGAGAAGAAAACTGCAGCAATGTCTAGAGAGGGCTTGATGGGCACAGAAAGGTTGGGATATAAAACTTTAAATAGCACATAGAGAAAGGCTTGGCTGTCAATACCTTACTGGAAATAGAAAGTAATATTCAAAATAATCTGGCAATAGTTTATTGAAAGAACACAGAAATGTTCTGGAAAAATAGATGATGATGATGGAAAAATAGATGATGATGATGATAATGGAACCCAATTAGAGAAACACAGACAAAATTCTACTTCACAGGCACTTAAGGAGAACTGAACAAGGATTTGGCCGTGCTCATTATCTCATATCAGTACCTCAGAAGATGTAGCAGAGATGTCTAAACTGAAACATGCAGCCACACATACATGAGTGACCCCTCTCACAGGAAAACTGGCACCCACTTTGCCAAGAATCATCCAACAAAAATGCTTAACACTGTAGATACTTCTAATTACCACAAAGTGCCTTGGGAAGTTCAGTGTCAGCGCCAGTCACCAATCACCAGTGTAAGGTTTTTACTGCTTCAGAGCAAATAATTTTCTGTTGTTTACTAGCAAAAAATCCCAAAGTTTTATAGCTCCTGAGCACTGCAGGAAGCAGCTGGATATTTTGCATAATTTTTTGAGAGACAGCCAAGCACAAAGCTCTTAAACCTTCCTGGTGCTAACAACCCCAGTGAGCCAGGGCTGCTTGTGCTGCCCCTGGGGCTGGTGGCCTTCCCTGTCCCTCCTCCCCAGGTTCCCTGTCCCCTTTTCAGACAGGGAATGTCCCCTGTCCCCTGTTCCCTCTTGTGACCTTGCAGTCACTGAGCATTCACAGCTCTCTCCTGAAGCACCCATCAATCATCTAATTAAAGTCTTTTACTCCTACTTTAGGACTCCAGCCAGGTTGAGACATATGTTACTCAAACATTTTGCTGAAGCATTAACTCAGTGCAGACTTTTGTTTGTCTCATTTCTTTGTCCAGCTATTGCATTTTAACACTTACTGAGCACAGACCTGGACCATTGGAGCCCTTGGCAACAAAGTTTCCCTATTATATTTCCCTCATATTAATCAAAGGCAGATTTATCAGCTGGTTTAAAGGTCTGGATGTTGGATCGCTGTCCTAATTCATCTCTGCTTTGATTATATCCTTGTCTATCAGCTCATAATTAATGTTTATAGTGATTACCATCAGCTGTTCTGCAAAAGGGGCAGGAAGGCTCCTAAGGAAAAGCCAAGCTGCTGCAGGGCCACCTCTGGCACCAGCCACATGTTCTGTGACAAATGAGGTGGCACACCTGAGTGCCGAGTGAGGATCACATCAGTAAAAGTCCAAAATCAAAAGTGGGCATCATCCACCAAAAGTCCAAAACACAGCAATGAACACACAGATTCCACAGTCCCAGAAAAGCAGAGCTGAGTGATGATGGATCCAAGCTCAGGGTTCACTGAGAGTCAGGCTGGAAGTGATGCCAGAGGCAGCAGCAGTGGATTCAGGCACAGCCAGGTGTCAGAGGTGTCACACTGACAGGGTGAGGCAGCTCAGAGTACAGACAAGACTGCTGTGTAATACATCTATGCTGAAATACAGCAACGGAATCAACACAAAAACCTCTACTAGAACATGACCTGAAATCTCCTCTTAATTACACCACTATTACACTAACAATGAACTGCAAACATGAGCAAGTTCCCACAATCATATAACCAGCAAAAGTATTGCTTAATACATATCCTCAAGCATGACACAGGCATTTCAAGTCAAGAAAGGGATAATAATAATATTAATTATTATTATTACTGCCATCTGCATATTTCAAATGCACTAAAACAATAATTTGTTACAAGTGTGTAATCAAACTATTATACTCTATTTTTTAACTGCTTTTTCTTGTCCACTACACATTACCTGGTACTGCTCATGCATAAAGGGAAATCACTTTTAATTGTGCAGCAGGTGAGCACTACATGACTTTTTCCAATCTGTGCCTTGAAATAAGTTCATGAGGCAACACTGCAACAAAGCACCAGAGGAAACCAATCTTTACAAGTCTCTGGTATATCAGTTCACCTAGTGTTTACATAGCCTTTTTTTCCTAAAATTACCACTTTAAAACCTTAGTATCAGAGTGAAAAAAGAAAGGAAAGCTGCTACATTTACAATGAGGAAGTCACACATAAAAATTTTATGGTTTGTAAAACCAAACTAAACAAGCACTCCTGAGTGACTTTACCAAAGGGTGCTGAAGACAAGGACAAAAAGGCTCGCTGGGAATCCAGTTCACACTGGCAGGAAATCAATACTTCAGGCATTGACAAGACACAAACACAATGGAAAACATTCTGACAAAGACAGGGAGCTATAAAGAATCCATGTTTTATACCTAACCCTCACAGCACCTTAAGATTTTCTCCACAGCAACTCAGTACAATCTCCCCTTTTTTTCTCACTTTCTGGCCTGAAATTTAGAAGCAGCAGCATTAAATGCAGGAATAAATGGCAGGATCCGTGGGACTGAAGTTCCAGCTTTGAGATGAGGATGGATTTTGGGTTTGCCTTATCACCATGGTGCGGGCAGATGTCAGAGCTGAGGCCATATTCACCCCTCCTTCTCCCCCTCTCCAGGAGGATTGAAAGAACTCAACAAGGATGGAGGGAGTCCCAGCCCAGCCCTCTGAAGATGCTGTCCCAGGGCCACCTGCCCAGCAGATCTCACCTGCTGCTCAGAATTGTCATCCTCACTGGATTCCCCACACTGGCATTTAAACATGTCATGATCCCATCCCTCAATGGGGGGCACCTGGGGCTTTATCCTGTTAAAATGTTAATGTGATAGCTTTTCCTCACCTTCTGTTTGCTGCTGAAACAATGAATTCCACTCTGAAATGGCTGCAAGAGCTCCTGCTTAAGTTCATCAAGCAGCCACAACTCAACTGCAATGTTACATTGAAATAAATTTTCACAGTTATAATAAAATATCCACTCAACCCCATACTTTTCTTGATGGCAAACACTGCTGGAAACAGCCTAAAACTCTGCAGATTCTGACATATTAATGCTAAAACTGAACAGAGCCCAAGAAGAACTTCACATAGGCACATTGAATCCCAGCCCTCCACACTTAACCAAGGTGCAGTGATTTTCTTGGGTTTTTATTAATTCAGTATTTTTCTAAGGTTGTGATCTCCATGACCATATTCTAACAGGATGTGATGACAGTGGCACATGCTGAGTTACTGAAGAATCACATCTTCAGAAGACAGAAATTTCTACTGGATACTTGAAACTAAGCAACAGACGAGAAACAGAAACAGAGTTTTATAATTAATCAAAAAATCATACAGATATAACAATTTCAGTTCTTAATGATCAACAACTATACACATTTCTCTGAAGAGATTTTGCATCCATTCTGTGATGTATCATAAACTGGCCAAAAAAAAAGAACCAAAAAGAGATTTTTCATGAACATGCACACTGAAGTATCTTTGTCCCAAATAGGGGCAGTTTTGAGGTATATACAGTTTTATGTCTGTGCGTGCCTGCTGCTTCTTTCCTTTATTCTAGAAAAGGGTATCATACAGGACCACTAAGGACCCTGCTTTCTGGAAAAACTTCTTTCCCATATTAGCAGCTACGTCTGAAAATTATAAACCTGTCAAATCATGAACATTTCTAAAAGTATCATTATAATATATATTTATCTCAATATCTCAATTCTTCATATAATTTACTCTACTTTTGCAAAGCTCAGTTTGTCTTATGGAAAGCCCTCTTGATCATCCAAGGAAGTGCTTTTAAGAGAACCTACAATTAACATGGGCCTATCTAATTAATAGAGAACAGGGCGTTATTGTGCAATAATCCCTGACAAATTGATCATTATCAATAGCTAATGACTACTTTGTTAACTAATCGCCCCAGGGCAGAAGCCTGTCTGGGGAGAGAGGAACTTTGTAAGGAAAGGTAACAGCTATTAAGAGCCATAAAGTTTGTGTTGGGAGGTGCTCCAGGCATTATAAATCCCCCAAAGTACTCCTGGTAATGATTCCTGGCAAGGAAAGGCAGGGGGGCTCCCCGAGGCAGGAATGCCTTGTGCAGAGAACAATTCTCCACTGCTGCCGGGAGTGCGCGGGCTGCACAATTAGAATGAGAAATGCAGCCCATTACACGGGATAGGAGAGAGCTTTCCTAGCAAAAACAACCCCATTACACACGCTAAAGGGCCTCGAGAAGGAGCCAGACTTAAGCAAAAGCTACAGTGTGGAACTGATGAATATATTCACTTTGGGATCTTTAGTGGATCCCAGTGCAGCCTGGTTAACTGCATCATGGGATGCCGTGTGTGGGTTTAGATTTGGGGTCAACATCTCCTGCCAGCTGTGCCAGGTGTTAAAAATAGGTTAGAAACTGTTGTGAAATAGTTGAGAGATCATTAACCATGTACTGTTATGTTGTCATCCTATTGCAGGGGTTCCACACTGTTGTCTCCTTATCACAACAGTTCCATACCTTCTTGGTGTTTCTCATGGCCATCTCCTCGGAGCACTGACTCTTTCCTCTTCTCAAAGCAGCCACTGACTCCAGTTCCCTTCCCACCCAGCCACCCCACTCTTTTATAGCACTCTGCTTCTCATTGCTTACAGCTGTGGCCTGTTAAAGTCAGGCCTGCTCCTGATCTTTGATAATTGGCCCAGCTGCAACTTCTTAGGGCTAAGATTACTTTCTTTGCTATCTTGATTTTCTGATATTCTATCACCCTACACCGTAAGTTGGGTTAATATATTGTAAATGGGGTTAAAAGGGTCGTTATAAGAAATAGAGCACTCAAGGTACCATAACACACCTCAGTAAAGCGAACCACGAGCCAGCCTGGACAGCCCCAACTGTAATGGGCCAATCAAGCGCCTTAACCTTCATACAAATGAAGGATCCAAACAGAAACCAATCCAAAGGGACAAAAAACAGGATAAAAAGGGGCTTCTGACCCACTGAATCCGTGCTGCTCCATGGGGCCGTGGCTGCTGAGCAGCCCCAGTGCCAGCGCTGCTCTGTCCTCGACAGGAACGCTCCTGCTCAGCCCAAGCTCCCTTGCTTTGGGCCCTTCTTTTTTTATAATAAATGTTGAAATTACTTTAGCACCGGGAGCCTGCTCTGGTTTTTAACACCAGGGATGCTGCCAGGTGACTCTGATAACGTCCCTGGATCCCAGCAAGCAAAAGACTGGCAGACCTCAAAGCACCATGCCTGGAGCAGTCAGGGAGATGCAGAACACGAATCTGAATCCCAAACTTGAGTGAGTATAGCAGAACAGGGCACCCCCGACAAAGGAAATGATTGGCATCTGATTCCATTGATTCAGAATGCTGAACAATTTGCTCTATTAAACTATACTATATTACATTATACTATACTATATCAAAGAGATACTATACTATAGTATATATACTATATAGTATAGTAGCATATAGTATATATATAATATATAGTATGTATATAGTACATATATAGTATAGTATATATACCATATATATACATATAGTGTATATATATAGATATAGTGTATATGCTATATACATATAGTGTATCTACTATATACATGTATATATGTGTATACATATACACTATACTATATTACATACTAAAGAAAACTCATGACTGTCTCCCGAAAGCCAGGACACAGATTTGACCAAGGAATCAAAACAATCCTCAGCAGAATCCAATTAGCAAATCCCTTCAGGTAAACAATCTTCCTAACACATTCCACATGTGCAAAAGCAACAGGAGCAGAGAATAGAGACAAGAATTGTTTTCTCTTTGTCTGTGGTTCCTCACTGTGATTCCCAGGAAATATCCTTGGGAATTGTGCCTGCTGCTCTCTCTGAAGAGAGCTGTGGCTATAAGCAGGCACACTCTGGTTTATGCAACTCACCTGGCCAAGTGTGAACTTGATCTGGAAGTCTGCTGGAACTTCATCTTCAGGGAGCAGATCCCAGACCTCTGGGCTTCCTGGGAAGCTTGGACACATTCCAACTGTGGCCTGATTATCAAATATAAGATTATTCTTCGAGCACATTTTTCTACTTTAAGTGGACACATCTGCATTCACCACATTGAACCATTGCCCATCCATCTCCTGCCTCCCTCCACAGCCTCATTAAACACACACCACAACTTTCAGTTTGCCCACCCAGAGCTTCTCTATTCCTCTCAAATGAAAGAGCAATTTTGAAGAATGGAATGCCAGAACCACTGATCTGCCTTTCTTTTGTGGGTTTTCAAATGTTCAAACACCCCTGCTTCAAAAAAGGACAAAGTTTGGTGGTTCGATTATGCTGTACTACACTGCAAGAAGATAGCAACTTGAAGAAAGAACTAGCATATAAAAAGGAAGAAAAAGAGATGAAATTTGCTCTTGTGGAAGGAGTATAGACTAGGAAGAAAAGGGATGAAAAGCACAGAAATAACAAGATGGGGAAGAAGACACAGCAAGAGTTATACTAGAGATGAACAATACAACTTTGAATGAGCTTTTAGGGGGTAATAAATGCATTATACAATATAGGATCCTATATAAAATATAGGTTGCATATGTATTTAAGTATTAATTTATATATATATTTAAAAACTTTAAAATCCATGGAATTTGATATTGCAACAAATTTAGGTTTGAGGGCCTAAATTATATTTCATGCCCAGAGTCATTCTTGCAGTTGAGATCATCATTATTCTATGGGAAGAAAAGCAGTGACAGAGTAAATGTATTGCTTTTCAGGTAGACAGCCCCCAGAATGCCAGGGTATCCATAAATACCTGCAGGGAAATGAAGAGAGAGCAACTTCAAATGTCAGAGGTTGGATTGGAAATGAGCTTCCAAACCTCTGCCAGCTCCAAGTGGGATCCCATGGGGAATGTCTCACCCTTAGTGCAACAGCACAAGAAAAGGGTCAGGACAACGTTCCAGGCCTGCTCTTCTCCAGAAATGGATCTTTTGTTGAGATTCACTCGTGCCCCTGCCAAAATAAGGAGTTCTTTGGTGTAGGGAGGGCACTGAGAGCTAATTCCAGGTGAGGAGCAGGGGGCAGAACACCCCAAGTTCAAACTTCACACCAAGAGCTCGCCATAAATTTTCACAGCAAGAGATGCAGAACATTTATGCAAAAAATAGAAAAAAATATAAAAATGTCTCCTGAGCCCTCACTATCCTTTTATGCCAATCCCAATTTAACATGCAATGTATCATCAAAGCAACATTACACTGATGGTACAGAATTTATGAGAGATGTCCTGTGTCTTATTAAATAGGAATTGAAAGAAACAGGGTGGAACAGAGCAGCACAATAACATTGTATTCACTTTTCTAAAGACTGAGAAAATAGTTTTGTTTTTTTTTTTTCTTTTCTTTTTTTAAGGGGAGAAAGAGATAATAGGAATGTAAATTAAATAATGTTTCCTCCTGAAGACCTGCTAGATCAGGAACAGATAAAGTGATAAACTTAATTACAGACCTCTGTGCTGCATAATTCATCTTTTCTATATAATTCATCTTCATGAAATGTGAAACTCTTGTTTAGGGAAAAAAAAACAAACAGCAAACAAAAACCAAAACAACACCAAAACCACTTCACTCTTCTCCATTCTCAAAAAGACTTTTCCTGGTTTTCCTCTTAGTTGTCTGCAAAATAAAAGAAAGGTGTTCAAAGTTGCAAAGGACTTTTCTAGACTTTTTGGGAAAGACTTGGAATAGGTGGAAGCAACATCTTACAGTGTCAATGCTTGTTCAACCCTGAAACGCTGGAGCATCTACATTAGAAATTACCTGGGAAAAGAGTTTATATATTAATATAATCAAAAAGAGATTAGATATTAATATAATCAGTCATAATGGTGGAAAGTCCATGGGCAAGTCATCCAGATTGTGAAAGAACTCTGAATTTTCAGTCTAACTGTAGGACCCTGATCTCTTGGATAATGCTCTCTTACTCAGTAACCTCTATATCCATCCTCAAGCTTCCATCAGAAATTAAACATTCAACTTTGAAAGACACTCAGAGCTTCTAATCAAGCCTTGAAGTGACAAAACAATCCAGGACATCTCAGTTTCATTTCTAGTGGCCATCCAAATACTTCAGGCTTATGAAAACGTTGCTAGTTATTTATTCCTGCATTTAATCTGCTCCATTGATCTGTCATTTATGAAGTGGGATGGGAAACTGCAGGTCTGGGAAAGGAAGGCACAAATGTTTAGATGGGACCTGGCTGGTTCCAAATCCATTTATGTGTTTTTACATCTAATACAAGAGCTGCTAATGCATGCATCCCCTGAAATAAACTGCTTTTTCAACAGTGATTAATATTATCAGTGCAAATACTGTAATTAAAATATCTATCAGCTTTTGCCTTCCTCTTCTCTGTGATGCCAGTCCTGGCCAAAGTGTCACACTGTCATTTGTGTCCCTTCAGTCCACTCCTGTAACCAGCCATATGTTTTTGTCCATCAAACCAGAGACTCAGAAATGATACCCAACACCAGGAATGTTTTACAGCCAGGATTTCTGCTTATCAGAGTACTTTAGAGGCAGCACATGCTCATCAGAGCAGTGCCAAAAGAACAATAAGTACCTGCTGAGGCAAAATGGGAAGTGCCGTGTCAAATATTTAAGCACCTGCACATTATGTTCAATTTCTTTCAAAATATAATTGCCTGGGAATTTTGCGAGAAGAGACAACTCCCCCCATCCCTGGTGCCAGAGAGGAAAGGACGGAAAGCACAGACTCCTTCCCCCATAGCTGCATTGCTTCTTATTTGACCCAGATTGTGCCTCTGAATACTCTCCTTGTTTCCAGTGAGAACCTCAGAAATATCTGCCAGGACATTTCCTGCAAGTGGCTGATGTATTTGTTCAACACTCCCACAAATGTCACAGCTGTGGAACCACGTCACTTACTGTGTTTGTTTTCTAAGGCTTTCTTTTAAAATTATCTTGTCCAGTTTCTTGCACCCTGAGATGTGCAAGCACTGTGGGGAAAAAGATCAAATGGACATCCCAAGGTGAAATCCTTACAACAGAGGCACTCCTGGAGATGGAAAGCACCTCACAAGTGCAGGGGATTTCAAACCTGTGAATTCTGTTGAAAATATACCACATTCAAACTTTTGTTGGGAATTTAGCTGACTAGAGACTGGAAAAGTACAAGGCCGTGGCTAATTCCAAGTCCTGCACCTGCAAGATAGCGTGTCCTTGGGCCTAGCTGGGTATGATAACAAGCAGACAGAGAGACGTGGGAAATAGGGAATGTGGGCCCAAAGGGATGAGGAGAAGTTGATGGTATAGTTTAACCAGTAGATCGCTTGGCTTACAGAATATTCATAAGCTCATTATTTGCTGTCTAAGTGTCTGATGCTCTCTTCAATAAACGGAACTTGCTGATCACTCACATTGAGTGTCCGAGTCTCCCCTCACCGACAAATGGCTCATCCCCGACAAAGGCCTCATTCTGCAACAAACTTTACCACAGGAACTACTCATTCATGCAGAGCAGGTGATGTTTCAAGTCTCCAAATTTGCAAATTCAATGTTAGCAATAGAATTTAATTCTATGTTCTATGGACCACTCCAGGAGGTGACAGGAACATTGAGGGGAACAGAAAGAAGGAGCTGATATCAAGTGCATGAGGGAAAATGAAGAAGTGCAGGAGTAGGAACAGTTAATTCAGAGCTCAGTCAACAGGAAGGCACACAATGTGACTAAAGGGAGTAACAACAGGCAAGCAAGAATTAGCATCTAAAAGGAAATTAAAATGTTTCATCTCAGAGACGGCTCTGATTCTGCTGCAGATCTCTGGCCAGCAAAGATGGAAGAGAAGGATATATTGTGCAAAACATTCAAAATGAAACCCAAGTTGAGGTGAGTACCTGCTGTGAGTATGTGGGATGGGCAAGAGAAGCCCCAGCCCTGCTCAGTGTGGTCCTGCAGCATTGCCAGGCTCTCCCTCTCTCGTGGCACAGACAGATCCCTCCAGGCTACTGCCCTCCTCCTCCTCCTCTGCCAGCTCACTGAGAGCCCAACCTGAGCACCAGCCCTCCCTGCAGCACCCTGGAAAATCCTTCCCAGGAAAATCTGGATGCCAGGGGGATCCATTTCAAGGAATCTGTCAAAAAGGGAAATTTCAATTCCCACCCCAAAACATATGGCTCACTGCTGAACTTTGTAATGCTTCCAGATCCCGTTTCAGTGAGCAGGTACTGTCCACAAAGCACAATTTCAGCATGGATGGTAATAGCACAGAGAGGAGAGCAGCACCCACCTGAACATCACCTTGTTAATTTACTTCAGCATGCCCTGACACTGGAGAGTTTGGGAGCTCCAGAGTGGGCAGAGAAAACCATCCCAACAGGCAGTACCTAAGGCTCAATTCTCCACAGAAATTCTGCTTTCTGCAGAGCTCACACTGGGCCTGGGGTATCATCTGGGCATCTCCATCCATCCCCTACAAGACAGATGGTTTAACTCAGAGCTCCCTAAAATGAACCAACAGTTCCAATTAGTTTAATTACTGATTTACCAATACTGTATACAATAAAAAGTAACAATTTTACCATGCTCCAATCAACATCACTTTGTGCTGAAAATAAATCAATGATATTTACTACTTAATATCACAGAAGAATATAAAATATATTCTAAATTATATTGAAGTTAAAACCATCAATATTTCTTTCAGGCTTTGTTATCCAATGAGAATGAAAAATTATCTCAATCCATTTGTTTCTTGCAGATGCAAAAATTTCCTCAGTTATAGCAAAGGAAACAGCATTTACAATTTGAAATGGCATTAAGTGTACCATTAAAGAGCAAATACAGAATTAATATAATTATATTGTTACATACATGCACAGAATTAATATAATTATATTGTTACATACATGCATATTAATAACATATATATATATGTACATATATAAGGTATTTGAGTATAAAGGTTGGCAAGCCTTATTTAAGAAATCTCATACATGTAAACTTTGTCCAAAATTCCAAATATTGCTTGTCCCAAGAAAAAAAGCAAACACCTCCCATCATCAAATCAGTGCTGTGACAGGGAATGACCTTCCCATTTATTTCACAGCTATATATATATATATATATATATATAAATCTGTTTGGGTAAGAGCTGCAGCCACTAGAGTGAGATGCCACAAAGCCACACACAAAGCAGGATCACGTAAGGAAAGTATTTTAGTGATACCCAAAATGTGAAGTGACTTCATCCCCCCATGCCCATCCCTGTAACTGAGCCCACACAACTGCTCTGCCACATGGGCTTTACTGTTTCCCTTTCCGGCATCTTCACACCCTGAGTGATATTTCTCAACATATTTGCACTGCTCAAAAAGCTTCGTTTGGCTTTTTTCCCTGCCGTGGCTGGGGCTGTGTGTGACCTTGAGCTGAGTGCCACTGTAGCAAGCTGTCTCTCACCGTGGGAGTTCTCTCTTCTCAGGTTTGAGCACAGCATCTTTGATTTGGTAGAGCAGCGCTCCAGCAGCTGATGCAGCACTCAGTGATTTTCTCTGGTTTGTCCAGGTTTCAGCAGTGTTTTGCACACACACACACACAATATCCTTTTTTAAAGGCACTTTTGCAAAGTGCTTTGGGAACACTGAGCCTCGCAGCTCCCCGAAAGGCAGCTGAGCAGGATGCAGGTATTGCTGCAGCTCCCTGCAGTGGCAGCCCCAGCAGGAATTCAATAATGCACGGCGAAAACAATAAATCCAGCTGGAATTACAGCAACCCTCAAAGCTTAAAAAAAAAAAACCCAAAACAAACAGTAAAAAGTGTTTTTTTTCCCCCTACAACCTCCTTAACACCGTGCTTGGGGAGCTCAGTGGCAGCAATGACAACACCCCCGGGCCCAACACGAGTCTCCATTTTCCACACCTAATGACAGCAGACTGTGAGGAGATCCCAGCACAAGTTTTCTGATCAGCTGCCTTCAAAACCCAGTGGAAATATCTACAACTCAATCTCATCCCAGTGAGGGGATCCCCCTTCCAGATCAAAGGAAATATAATAGATTAAAGAAAATGGCCAGAATCTTGCTGGACCATGCGGTACCTTTTATTTAAATGTATGACTCAAACCAAGATGAGGTCTGCCTCGTGATGGAATATGAAATAATCATGCTTCTTGCACCAGAAATGGTTAACAGGATATCAAGTATAACAGCAGTGTGCATACAGCTGAAATGGCAAATAGTGATGGGAAAAGTAATCTCATTTTGTTGCACAAGGGTTGTAATGCAACAGATGTCTCTAATTCCCCAAAGCATCCAGAGCAAGCTAAAAGACCCAAATCTCTGATATTTTGTATGTTAGAAATCTCTGGGTGATGGTGCAATGGGTATTTAGCAAAAGAGGAAAAAAATGTTCAAACTACAAAGGGTTTTTCTGCAAACTTCAAAAAATATACTGAGGGTGAAGAAGCTTTCCAACAAAACATGAATAGAACTTTCTTGCAAGTTTTCCATATATTTATAGCATTTTGTTTTTAAATAAGCGCTTCAAGGGATACAGGGGAGGCTTAGACAAGAAACTTGAAACCAGTCCCGGCCCCCAGAATGTGGGACACTGGCAATATAAATTGAATTATACATCGTGGCATGTACAGCAGACAAATTAATTTGCACAGGTTATCTACCTTGCAGCAGCTCCCCAGATTTTCATGGCCTGTGCAACACTTGAAAGGTTTGCTCCAGCCCATCTTCCCCCTCGTCTTCCTGCTCTGCATTATGCCAGATTATTCTGTTATATAGGTCAAACTGTCTTGCAGAAAAAGACCCACATCTTTTTTTGTGATATATAAGGCCAGAGATGTTAACTTTTTAAAGCCATAGCAACCCCATGACAATTATTTCAATTTCCCGTAAAGGTCTTTAAATAGATCAGCTTAGTAAATCATTATGGGGCATTTTCCTATTAAAAACCCTCTTTCCACAGTGAGCCAGGGCTGCTAATCCCCACTTTGAGGAGCACCTGAAACCTGTGCACCATTTCCTACAGCAGCCAAACACTCCTGGTTTTCAGCACCTGGCAAATGCACAGGGCAATTTGTACATGCACTTGTTCATTAATGACACCAAGCTGTCCTTGGAAGGACTGGATATTAACAGGCTGCTGGACAATAGTGATGCCTACATTTTAATGGTTTTACATGCCTACATTTTAATGGTTTTACATGCCTACATTTTAATGGTTTTACATGCCTACATTTTAATGGTTTTACATGCCTACACTTTAATGGGTTTACATGCCTACATTTTAATGGTTTTACATGCCTACATTTTAATGGTTTACATGCCTACATTTTAATGGTTTTACATGCCTACATTTTAATGGTTTACATGCCTACATTTTAATGGTTTACATGCCTACATTTTAATGGTTTACATGCCTACATTTTAATGGTTTTACATACCTACAGTTTAATGGTTTTACATACCTATGTTTTAATGGTTTTACATGGGAGCTGTTAAAAAGTGTCCCCCATTTTAGTGGTGTGCCCCCAGATTACACAGACACAGCTGAAGAAAAAATGCATTTCAGAGACTATAATTCAAATGAGGGCTTGAGAAAAAAGAGGACAGAAAAAAAATTATTTATAATTTTAACTTTCTAATTTTCCCAATAACATAACAAACACTCCATAATCTAACTACAAAATTCCTATTAAACAACAAAAAAAATTAGAACATCTCTGATCTTGCATCGGAGACATTAGGATTTTTTTTTCCATTTCATTTTCAGTTCTGAATATTCTCCTATTTGTATTACATTTGGTGATTAATATGGATCTTATTGCTTCATATAGTTTTTAAAAACCGCACAACTTCTGATTTATTCCACCTAAGGCTCCCATACCTTGACATGTTGCTGGAAGTTTTCTCATCAGGTGAGCTGTGAGCTCTCAATGGTTAAGGTGAAAGCTCCACTGAAATAAGCACTTCTGAAGGAGAAAAATACTACATCTATTATGTACACTGGAAAAACACTGTCTAGTCATCAGCTTTTCAAGAAAAATCAAAAATACAGATGTTGCCTCCTCCAATGCAGTTGGGTGTGTGAGGGATACAAATCCAAAGAGCTCTGGACTGTGCAAAGCCACCTCAGTTTTATGTGAGATATTCTAAATACATTAACTGGTGTGATATTGCCCAGGATAAACTGATACAGACTCTGCTGGTATCACTTGCAGCACTTTGATCATGTAAACAAACATCAAAATTAGTATTACTGGAAGAGAAGCACTGCAGAATGAACAGTGCTGCTTTGCCCCTGATGTATTAAAGCCACAATAAGCTGAGTTGGAGCAATTAAAATAATTTGTTTCCTGTTCATGATGTTATTAGATTTGGACAGATACAGAGGAGATAACAGGATCAGAGAGGAACACAGATAACCTAAAGACAAAGTGATAGAGTCAATCACCACAACCACTAAATTCAAGATCTGAAACTGGTAGGCATAGAGGGGAATGTAAATAATGACAATGCTAAGCAGTAAAAGCATTTATGAGTTGATAGGGAATTAAAATTTAAATAAAAACATTTCCTGGCCTGCTCAGCCATAACAATGTTCTTTTGTTTGTATTCTTTGTAATTCAGCTGCTTGACAACTTCATTCAACCTTCAGCAGCAAACACAAGTATTGATTATCTCTGAGCATCCTAATGGCTGGAGACTGGAACACAAACCATAAAAGCAGAGTTTCTGGTTACAAGTGAAATTATAGTTTACTTACAAGATTGCACAATAAATCAGAGAACAAATCAGCCAGCATAGGGCTCTGGGGTCACTAAAGTGATGTTGACACATTACAATAATGAGAACTTGAAACACCTCATGCCCTATTGATTTTTAAGCTGAATCATCGCCACTGCAGGAGATTACAAGAGTGTGTACTGGAATCATGGTCCACGTGGGAGATGCTGATGAAAAACACCAACAACTGCACCAAAATAGTTCTTTACCTGTATCTATTATACCCCAATGCCTTTCTCCCTTGCCCCCTCCCCAAGGTCTCAGAGCACAATTCAATCAATGTTTAGCTGCCTAACTTCCTCACTTAAAACAACTTTCCTTTCTATTTTCTTCTTTGCCACATTAGTTATGCAGATACATAATGCAGACTTGAAGTGACACTTTAAACATCTCACAGAAGCAGCATTTTAGAAAACCTAGGCTACAAGAAATGCTTTTTAATATTTCAAGTAGCTTTTCTGTTTTCACTCAACAGCAAATTATTCGGCGCTGTAAAAATAATTCCAATAATCACCGACTTATTTTCTCCACACAGTGGAGAATACAAAAAGTAAACACCAAAAGCCTTGCCACCAGCTAAAGAACAAAGATACTTCTCTTTTTTTTTACTCTTACTTCCACTTGGTAGCACTGAGAACAGAGAGCTGTCAGAGGGGTGACCAGTGACACAAAATGATTACAGTCCTGTCACGACAAAAGGAGCAGTTAGAATTTGCACTGCAGCCAATTACTTCAGGAACTCATCATTTTGCTTAAGGGGAGAAAATAATCCCTCTATTATCCCTTCCAGCCAGGAGGGCTCTTGCTATGTGCAGAGGTGCAAGCAGAGAGAGAGAAACTATTTAACTAGAGCCCCCACGGTAAATAAACTTTGAAATTTGTGGCTTGTTCTTGGCAATAAGTACTTTTTAAGCACAGCAATGGTGTTCTTAATGAAGCCTCACTGTTCATCAGCTGTCAAAGACAGAAAAAAGAAAGGGCTAAGTTGGGCTAAGTGCAGGAATGGCTCTGTGAAGAACTAGGTAACCCATGGAGAAGAGAGGAAAGTTTTACCTCTTGATGCACTTCCCAGAGAAAGGGATTAGACAGTTAAATATATCCTAAGGATTAGCTCCTGTTAGGCTCCTCAGAGATATGTTTTTAATCAGTGGCTCTGCACTTGGCATTTACTCCTTTAGGGAGGGGGGAAATTTTCAACTTATTTCTCTTCTTCCATTTGAAATTCAGTGCCATCAGCAAGACTCCAAAAGAAGAGGGAACAGAAGGGCAAGGAATCTCAATTTACGGCAGAGCCCTATGCTTTTAATTCCTCTCAATTTCTAAGGTGCTTATCCTCAACCCAGCCCTTGGAGAGCTGTGATTCCCAACCTTCCTTCAATGTGGATTGCACAAAAGGGGAGCTGCAGCAACAGGCAGGTTTTTAAAGAGCAGAGGTATTTGTGTTTGTGCAGGTGTGTGAGGAGGCAGTGAGCACACAAATCCCCCCTGCCACCCCCAGAACACCTGCAGTTATTTGTTCTTGCCTCTCCTCTCCCCTTTTCCCAGCAGGTACCTCAGTTTTTGCTCCTGTCCATGCCCAAGCTGCTGCTGCTGCTCCATCTCACACCTCAGCCTCAAACTGCGCCTGAACTGGCCCATCCTCTGCCTGATCCTCCCTGAGAGACACCCTCAAACAAATGAGACACATCAGCTCTGCTAAGAGCCACAGAGCAGCAGCTCCAGCCATAATTAATGGGGGAAAACCATCCCCAGCAGGATCTCCTCTGCAATCTGGGGCCTGTGGGCAAGGCTCATTACCAACACAGAAACTGCAGCTCAGGACAAGCTACCTGCCAAAAAAAAACCCCAGGCTTTTCTAGGAGGAAAATTTCATCTCTCAACAAAGCAATATGTTTTTGACAGCTGGAAAATAGCACTGACATGAAATCCAATGAAGGAGATGCTGGGTGTTTGCACAGAAAGAGCAAACAGCAGAGGGTACAGCAGCAAACAGGACTGGCTGCAAAGATGCTGCAGCACTCGGAAAGGGGTTGAGAGAGAGAGCACAGAGATGTGGACAGGAGGAAATCCACACTAATTACCAACTGAGCTGCCTTGCCTCAACCCTTGCTCTTAGGACACTGTGAACTTCCACAAAGAAAAGCAAATCCCACCCAGATTATTGATATAATCTGTTAAAACTGCACATTTCTCATGTTTTATTTTTTCTCTATTATTTTCTATTAGAGAAAACATTATTCAGCATTCTCCTTGTAGTTCTGTAACTTCCAGAGCATCAGTATCAGTAAATGTAACAAATCCCTAAGCTCATTTTGCTAACATCAATCTTAATTAATGGCGTGGTAGAATTCATTAGACAATAATTTTCACAGCATTTGGTGCTGGGCAGCTTTAGCATACAATCATATCACCAATTTCCATTGTTCATCAAAATACAAGTCAAATAAGGGGGAATAGTCTACTGAGGAAGAAAAGCCAATTTATTAATATTAAAAAAGAGCTTCAGAAAATTTTTACCATGCAGGTAGCATATAAATATATGGAAAATTAAAACAGCTACAAATGTGTTATTAAAATTCATATTCTGGGAGAAATACAATGGGAAAGAGGCTGAATTTTGACAAAGAAACTGCCAGCACAAAAAATACTGCAATTTTTTCTCCTTTTTGTCAGTAAGAGAAAGTCTCAGCAGCAACTTCATGATTTCTAAACCTTATTTACAACAAGTCAGGACCCCTTGGTAGAGCACTACAATCACTGGCATGTGACACCCTACCAGGAACTTTCCCTGTAATTTGCAGGAACAACACACCTGGTTCAGCTGCACAGAGTTTAGTCAGAATGAAAATTAGAATGCAAATTGTAAAGAGGGTCCAAGAGAACATCCATGGTAATGACAGAAGATCAAACTGGTTAAAAATTCCAAGACTCTTATACAAAACCCAGAGAAATAACACTAAGGCTCCTTGGTTTTTAAAAGAAATAAAAAGCAGACTCAAAATAAATACCAACAGCTGGCACAGAGAACTAGAAAATTCAGTTCTCAGAAAAAAGGACATGGGAATATGCAATGAAAATTAATGGAAAAGCAGAAGGATATCTCTCCTCCCACAAATTCTACCTGTCAGAATCTTGTTTAAACACTGCAGATGTACATAATTGCAAGACTCAAAGATGTGTAGCCAAACCTGGACACCTGAGGAAACACAAGGAGTGCTCAAAGGGGAACTGCATTACACCCTGAAGACTGAAACCTGCTGCCTTGAGGATCAAACTCATCCCCTCAACATTAAATCCAAGGTAAAGCTGTTCCCAGAGCCTGCTCAGCCCAAAGTAAAATAGATGTGAAATAAGCTCAGGTCTGAGCAAAGCACTGCATTTCTCTCTCCACGGTTCTTTGTCTTCATTTCGAAGGTAACACTGAAGGTCTTGGAGACTCTTCTTTTGGAGTGTTTTGTTAAAATTGAGGAGGTTTGGGGTTTTTTAACTACTCCCTGCTCGGTACTGAGGCAGGGCTGGGGTTTTCCTCTTTGCCACACGATGTCAGTGTTGCCGAGTAAAAATTGGCAATTTACATATTTATCGGGACTCCAATAAAAGCTCAGACACTTCGCTCCTTTTAAGGCAATCACGGGACAGCTTGACAGGGCTGAAGGATGACCCAGTGCAATCAATCCCAAACTTCCAGACTGCCCAAAACATGGAAGGATGTGAGGGTTCCCAGACAGCAAGTAATGGCACCAGTGCCCACATCAGGATCCTCCTGCAGTTAAAATTTTATCTCCAGGGGATTGTGCAATCCCACTTCCACATCTCACTGGCTTCAGTTTCTGAAGGCTGATGAAAATTAATCTGTGTTATGTTTATAAATCTGGTGAAGGAAACGAATTATGAGAGCAAAACTTGAAATATTCCTCAAAAGGTGCAATGAGCCCTGCTGTTCATGCCCACGTCACTGGGGAATGCTCCAGTTCAGAGTGGGTAATTGGCCCATGGAGCTGTGTCAGAGCACAGCATTTCAGACCTGAATGTGCCATAACCTGCTCCTCACCCTTCAGCACACATCTCCTTTGGAGCCATCACTTTAAAACATAAAAATACGCTTCCTAGAAAATTCACAGTGCTGCTAAGGCACAATCAAATTCAATCCTGGCTCTCAGTCACCCACACACCTGGAGAGAGAATGGAGGCCTGGAAATAACAGGATCACCGTAAAATATATCCTTGATACCTTATAACTAAAAATCCAACCATATAGATTTTTTAGAACTGGATCTTTCTTGTTGCGATGCCACTGACAAAAGATTCAAAGTAACTTTTCTTGAACACTTTTTTATGTCTCAGTCCCATTTTTTTCCCCCTATAATCCCTTTGTATCTCTTACTAGCCCACACTGTGTCCCACATTTGGGGTATGGCAGGTTAAAAGTCACACTATGTCACCTTCTGGCTTCAAACACTGCAATGTGATTCATTCTGTGCAGCCTCAAATAAAAATCCTTCCCAAACGGGGGATGGGGAGCAGGTACCAGCAAAGTTCAGCTCCTGTGTGTGTTTGAGGCTGTTTAATTTGCACTAAAAAGCCCAGCAGATGTATGAAACACTGCCTGAGGTCTAATGTATACACTGATGTACCCAGACAGAAGCTTAAAACCGCAGGAAACGAGAGCAGGAACATGAAAAAAATACAAAAGGTGGATGCAAATGCTATTTTCCTTGCTATATCTGTCTCCCTCACCATCTGTATTGACAGACTTTTATTTTTTTAGCACTTCTACACAAAAAGAAATTAGAAAAGAAATGGTAATTGTAAATATTGAAGATGATGGCCATGCTGTTTCAAATCCCTTGCCCACTTGTTACAAGATGCTGCTGTGCATCTTGTGTCTTCCCTGCTAACATTTCATGGAGAACCTCCATGAACATACGTTTGTTCTCGTTCCCAGCACTTTGTTCTGTCACTGTGACAGATGGCTTTACACTGAAGCATATGAAAATATTAAATTCTTCATCAACCTGTTGAAGTTTGAGATGCCTGTAAGTAATAACCATCTTGGCAGCTATTCTTTTAATACAGATATTACAGAAAGCTATTTAGTGCCTCCATATCAGTTTGCTATTTGTCACAGACTATTCTAAAACTACAGCTTTCTTTGAAGTTGATTAATAGTTGCATTGTTTCACTCAAAATAATATAATTTCTAAGCAGAATATTATGTTTTACTATTTGTTTATCCAAAGGATGTTGAAAATTAATTTTAAAATTGCAACTAGACATAATAGGGGCTTGTGCTGTACCAAAAGGAGTGGGGAGGGCTCTGGAACTTGGTTCTCTGCTGTTCCTTCTCTGTCTAAGCACAGCAGCTGATGGAGCACTGTCTTCAAAATTTGAATCAGTTCTCTATAACACAATATTCTATCCTGTGCCAAACATGTTGTTGGCTCTAGTAATGACAAAAAAATCCCCAAAACATGGTGAAAAGATGGTGTCCAACATGCTTTTCCTCCTCACTGTGCTCACATTGAATCAAGCAACTTCAGTTTCAGTTGGCAAACTGAAATTCCCAAGACAAGAGCAACTGGTTAAGAGCACATCCTTTTCATTTCTATTATTTCCTCAGCTGGAGGGGTTTTTGACAAGAGGTTGCTGGCTCCTATATGGAATGTGTAGAATACTACATAGAAAATAGCACAGCAGAGCCTCTCTGGCTCCAAGGCACTCTTACACATCTCAAATAGTAAAATAAAAAGTCTCAACTGATGTTGAGTTCTAATGTGTTCTGTGTAATCAGCTTTTTATTAAGAAAACACCTTTAATGTTATGTTATTAATAGATGTGAAATCTGCACAGTACTCAGATGAAAAAAATTGCTTTCTATTAACAAAGCAAAAATATATTCCAAAAGTCTGTATTTTAAATGTTGAAGGCAATATTACAGGAACAAGGGGAGCTGGGGTGTGTACTATAGATGGTATAAGGGGTTATACAGAACCAATCTTCAAAAACATCAATTCTATTATTATTCTACAATTACCTGTCTGGTCTCTTATTGAGAGGATTACCCAGAACTGCCATAAATACAGACCAGAACTCCCACAAACTCTGACCAGAACTGCCATAAACACAGAAAAGGACTTTCTCAGAGCTCAGTGTCCATCCCCAGCTGAGTGTCCCCAGCCAGCACAGGGTGACAGAAGGGACACCCAGAGGGGAGCTGGGAGCAGGGCTTGAAGAGCTGCACACCCCTCACTGCACTGCTCCTCAGAAAACATCCAGGGTTTGATCAGAAACTTTGCAAACTCCAGAGTTTTCCAAGCTCTGTTCCTAGGAAACACCTCTGATGTTGGTTCACTGCCTCACCCCATGGAGTGAGACAGCAGCAGGAGGTTCTGAACTTGGGTTAAAAATCCCTTTTGGTAAGGACATGAGAGATTCGCCTCTAAATGGGAATAAAATTTGGTATTTGAGAAAGATTTTCTATCTTAGAAAAACACAGCACTGAGAACAAGTTCTGTCAGCTATAAATCAATTCTGTAGAACATGTTTACATGTATAGCTGCATTTTTCTGGCATTGCCTCCCAAATCTTTCCTAAACACCTCAAGTAATAGAAATCCCATAATCTTCCTAACTCATCTGATTAAATATTAAGTATTCTTACCATCAGGAAGCCTTTCTAATGCCCAATCTAAACCTTCCTTTGTGTAATTTAAGCCCACAGCTTCCCAACCTACTCACTGTAGCCATGGAGAAGAAGAACGTGTCAATGCTGTTACATCCAATTATGTGTCAGAATTTGTTTCTTTAAGCAGAAATGAAGTTTTGTGTCTGCAGGATTGAAAGATCAAATGTAACATCTGTTACTAACTCAAGTTGGACCCAGGCACTTTCTATAACATTCAGGAAAATGAAAAGGAAATTTTTCAGTGGGGAAAAAAAGGACAATTCCTTCTACAATGCCAAAGCGAAACATGTCAAAGTTGCAGTGCTGTCTGGCTCTTTTCTTCCACGTTTCCAGTTTTCTCAAAACATGGGTAAAATTTGGAAATTTGTTAAAATAACCAAAAAGGAATAACTAACTTTCCTCTCTACATTCAGTGAAATAACTGGCTGAAAAAACCTGCTTGGGTCCAGTTAGAATTTCACAGTCCTTGTGCTTCAGAGACACAAAGCTTTGGGGGAATAAATGTATACATCCTGCATGCCATTCCTAAAGATAATTCCCCATAAGAACCTCAGCTCCCTCATCCATCTTTGTCTTCTGTTATCTTAATGGGCAAAACGCCCTTGGCTCCTCCAGTGGTGCTAAAACCTGAAGGAAATAAGAGGAGCCCAAGGCAGCTCCCTCCTGAGAAGGCACAGGATAATCTACCTGAGTCATACACTCGGTGCATGATCAGCTGGAGTTTGTAACCTCCACTTCTCTTGTTCTACAGCGCAGCCAAAGTCAAGCTGCGCACCAGCCAGTGACTCACACCCCATTATTTTGTGATATTAGTCATTTAGCTGCTAATTACCACAAAGAAAAAAAGGTTTACTACAAACTCATGGAATAGATTTGCATCGTTTTCCATAGATGTATTTCAGAACCGCAGAAGCTTTATCCATTTTATCCCCGTTGTGCTTCACCCTCAGTTCTGACCCGTGACCGTGTTCACAGGGGTCTTATGTTGAAGGAAGGGACGAGGATCTGACTCCATGTTTCAGAAGGCTGATTTATTATTTTATGATATATATTACATTAAAACTATATTAAAAGAATAGAAGAAAGGATTTCATCAGAAAACTGGCTAAGAATAAAACAGGAAGGAATGATAACAAAGGTTTGTGACTCAGCTCTCTGTCTGAGCCAGCTGACTGTTCTTGGCCATGAAGATCATCCACATGAGAGCAATCACAGATGCACCTGTTATATTCCACAGCAGCAGATAATCTTTGTTTCCATTTTGTTCCTGAGGCCTCTCAGCTTCTCAGGAGGAAAAATCCTAAGGAAAGGGTTTTCATGAAAAGATGTCTGCAACACTGACCCGTGCTCTCAGCTGCTGTGGGATATCACAGGGTCCTGGGTATCACAGGCTGGAAGGAAGGAGCTGATCCAAGGACAGCCCTTCAGACCCTCCTGGATTCACCTCTCTGGAGTGCTCAGGCAGAGCCTGAAGCATCTCCTCACAGCCCTTCCCTCACCCTACAATTCTCTTCTGAATCCTCGCCCTGCGCTTCCTCTCTGCCCACACTTGTCCCATGAGGTTAAACTGACAGGATAAATGCACAGAGCAATAATTCAGAGAAATTCACCCAGAGAAAGGATGTGAACTAAGAGCAGGCAGAGCTAATCAAGTCTTGAATGTATCAGCAGAAGTTTATAACTTTTATCTTTTTATGAGACAGTTGATCACACACACATATCCACACTTCAATAAATTTGAGAGAGTAATAAAACTTTCCAGCAGACTTTGGCAAAATAAAAAACCTCATAACCTCTGTTGCAAAAAAGCCCAATAGGCAGCTTAGAGATCTCAAGTCAGCTGTGAGAGCTTCAGCCTCAAATGTCTGACATCTTACAATAATAATTTTATAATCCTGATTATAAATCATGGCCAATATCTGTGTTCCAAGGTAAACTATTTGAATGCAATGTTTTTTATTTAAATGCAAAATGTTCTAAAAGAATGTCTTAGATGCAAAATAAAGATTTCTAATCTAAATGATAACTAGGAAAGGTTGAAGCAAAATACAGAAATTAAAATGCCTGGGACAGAAACCTCAGGTCTGAATCAGAGCCTCTGTCATAAAAGACTTGCACAGGGAGCAGAGAAATCTTTTTTTCTTCAGGTTCCCTGAGAAGATGAAACACTGAGGTCATCTGCAGCA
Organism: Ammospiza caudacuta; assembly: GCF_027887145.1. Taxonomy (NCBI): domain Eukaryota; kingdom Metazoa; phylum Chordata; class Aves; order Passeriformes; family Passerellidae; genus Ammospiza; species Ammospiza caudacuta. The sequence goes on along the minus strand of NC_080609.1, from coordinate 5,019,083 downwards.
TGGGAAATTTATATTTGTCTAACAAAGAAATATTTTTCAGGACAGTAATGACTTAGTACTGGAACAGGTAGTGTGAGGAGGGAAGGGACCTTCCCTTCCTGATGGCTTGAAAGATGAACAGGATGTCAATAATCAGTGACACTTGACTCCTTGCAGAGAGCAGGGCTGGACCCCATGGCATGGAAGAGTGTCCTCTGCATCACTGTTCTTAAAAATCCACACCGATATTTAGGACAAAGCCTTTAAAGTAACCAAAAAAAAATTGTACATGGAAAAAAATTATACATTTTTATAATTTTCTTGCAAGCCGGGATAAAAGGATTTTTTTGCCTCACTGTAGCACAGGATGGAGTTTTGTTCTGTGCTTGCTCAGTTACATGTGGGCAAAAATGAACGAAAGCAGAACTGCCATACTGCCTCCCCTCTGCAGAGTGCCCTGCCCAGGCTGGAATGCAATCATTAATTAGTGAAATACTCACACACAGGCACGATGCTTCTATTAATTAGAAGAAATGCCAACATACAAACAGGTCTGAGCTTTATTTTTCATTGCCCAGTAGCTCATGGCTGCTGCAGGAAGAGCTCATAACAGCCATCGAGCATTGCTGATGTTTGCCCTTTGCAATTATTCTTTTTAAAAGTTTGCTTCTTTTACTTAGAGCAGGACCTGACCAGTGCAGTTTCCCCTTCCTACAGGACATGAAGGATTGCACAGGAGCTCAGTCCCTGTAGTGATGCCTCAGGTTTAACTTTTATATTTTTCAGATTCTGTGCTGATTTAGTGTGTGGGTCTGGGTTTCATACAAGGGGATGGTGAGCTCTGTGCACAGAGCAGGGAGACAAAACAATTCCTGCTCCAGCTGGGCACCAAGGACAAATGATCCCAATCTCAGCCCCGGAGCACAAACACCGTGGGCTGGAGAGAGAAAAACAAGCAGGGTGGGACTGCAGGGGCTAAAGCTGGAATGGGAATATGAAATGCAAGGTGCAAATGGAGCAGAACTGATCAAAGGGAGAGACCCCGTGACTGGTTGGGCATTTTGGGACCATTTTGGTTCATCTTGGGTGCAGCCCTGGCTGGGCTCTTGTGCTGCCCAAGGTGGATCCATGGAGGCTCTCTAATAAATCCCTGCTTTATTCTGTAATTCTTTCCAGCCTCTCTTCTAGGGCAGCCTTCTCAGGGCATCTGTAGCTGCTGCCAAAGCTATCAGCATCCCCTGCACCCTCCTTTTAAAGCCTCATTTCACTGATAACCCCCAGGCTGGAACACTTTTCACGGCTGAGCTCTCCCCTGACCCTGGGTTCCAGCTCTAAGGACCACCCTCAAGTCCCTGCATTCAGAATGGGTGCAATCAATGAGCCACAGCTACCACAGGGAGCTGCTAAATCCTTCTGCTCTCGAGATTAAAACTGGGCAAACAGAACTTCTGCTAAGCTGTCACATGACTGTGCTCAATTTGATTTACCAGTTCTCATAAAACCACAGAAACTTTAAGAGACAGTGACATCTTGAAAATATAATTGGAAGTATAGAAAACACAGTAAAATACCCAATGCCAATTCTTAATATTTCCCCTTAGTAAATCCTTTCTTCCTGTTGTGTCTCAAAGAATGAGCAAGGATAAGAGAAAAGGCTCAAACTTTCAAATATGAAAGTCAAAATGAAATTAAGTTGCTTCCCACAGCCTCTCTGTTGGTACAAAGTTCAGCCTGCCACAATTGGATTTTTGATTCTGCTGGCACTGGGAAAGCCTCACTGGGAAAGCCTGGATGAAATGCCATTTGAAATGAGATCTGGTTCTGGGATGATTTTGCTCCCTGGCACAGCAGTGCTGTCCTGCTTTTCCTGGTAACTGAGAGGATTAGTGCAGGATTACAGCCTCAAGTGGTGCTGGCTTAACCAGCAAGGTGGGAAACCAGGACACCCCAGCACTGTTCCTCATCCAGACCTCATCAATAAACACTTGCTTTGAAAATGGCTGAAGCATTCAAATGAAAGCATGAGATGATTTTCGTTGTCATTGCTCCTGCAAAATATTCCAAGGAAAAAAACCAAACAAATGGTTTGAGATTTCTCTGTGTCACAGCCAAACACCAAACCTTCCCTGCAAGCACAGGTGGCAGCAGATCTGTTCTTGTATAAAATGCATCTCCTGCTGCTTCACACACTGCAAAGCTGGCCCATGAGAAGGCAGCAGTGACCTGCTGTCCTCAGGAGTGCAGCCCAAGGACAGGTCCTGGCACAAAGCTCAACGCTTCATGCTGACATGGAAACATAAAATTCACACAAAACAGTCCAGGAGGGAGCCAGCATGCTCCAGCAGGACCTGATCTAAATGCTATGTTCTTAGAAGACTTGCTTCAGTTCTCCAAAGATATTCAGGCTCTTAAATTCCCAAATTTAATCCCAAATATTCTAGTTTAAATTCCCAAAATGATGCTGGCTTTGTTTAGAGCACCAGGTAACAGTGCAAGTCCTCAGTGCCACGTGTGCCTCTCACTTGGCTGTAGGAGGTTTGTGGAGTTAAAAAAGCCATCAGAGTCAGGTTAATTAGCAGTCAGAAACAAGTCCTGATGTAAGCTACAACTCATTTATCTGGATAAAAACCATCAAACATCATTCCTGGGTTCCTATTAGTCACGGAATCAGAAAGGCCAACCTGAACAAGGAAAACATTTAAGTTAAAAAAAGACATAAACACCTGTCCAGGCAGCAGCACAGCACCAGCAGAATAATTCACATGTACAAGGTGTGGGAGGTTGTTCTCAGAGTTTCACATCAATCTCCACCACAGGAGCAGTGAACAGAAAATCTTTGCTGAAGTTTTGATCAAGTTCAGCTTGGGCCATCAGTCATCAGTGCCATGATTTACATCTGCTTGTGTCCCTCCCCTCCTCTTCCCAGCTAAATTTGCAGTAAGGAAATTTAGAATTTCCTTAATTAAATTAAATTAAATTCCAGAGAAATTAAATTCCAGAGAGGGAAACCTGCTTAAAATTTCTGAGCATCAAATACATAAAAATAGAAAAAAAATCCCCCAAAAACACTACAAAAAAACAGATCCTCTGGTCTTCCATGTGAAAATATTGATGGGATTTCTAATCATCATTAGCAAAACCTTATATTTCATACATATTGAATATTGATTTAAAAAGCTTCTTTCAATAACTTCTAAATATTTAACCAGTTTTTAATTATCTCTACCAAAATGCAGGTAATTAATGAGTAGCAACCAAACTCCAAGCATCCAAAACAAAAGAAAATACCAGTTTTTACTTCTCCTGAGAATAAAACCACTTAAATAAAAACTGTGGGTGTAAAAGGATTTTCAAGAGTTTGTGGGGTATGGAGGTATGCCTTGTTTTTGTCAACACCTGACACAAAAGAACATTTTGAAGTTTTTATGTCTCAAATAAAAATACTGGAAGGATATTAACTCCAGGCAGTAAAACTGGGCTCTTTGTCATGTTTAATTGCTCGAATTCATAACCTAGTTTTGCTGAATCTGGATGTTACTGCTGACTCAAGCAGTTTCTCCATTTTAATAGAAAAAGTTTGCATGCCTCCACTCCTGTGAGACGAAAGCAATTTTTGAAATATTCCTGACCATCAGTGAAATTTCTCTCTGCAGAAGCCTCATTGCTGTGCATGAAATCTGTAATTAACTACAGAAAATAAAAAACAACCACAAAAGTCTCTGATTGCTACCTGGTGGAGGAAGCCATACTGTGTTCATTTCCAAAGACAATGAAGGGAATCACAGCCTCTGCAATTTAGCAGGGGGGAGAGAAATGAAAAGAGCAACAGGCATGGAGGGGACAAAGAGAAAGCAGAAATGCTTGCACTCAACTCCAATCCCACAAAGCAAACACATTCCGAACTAAAGTTCAGCTAAGGTAGAAGTAGTGAGTGCACAAAGCCACTGGAGACAGCAACTTTGCCACGTTCCTTAACGTCCCCACTGAATGCGTTACAAATAAAATAAAAATAAAATAAAATAGAAAAGACTTATTCCTGCAGACACAGAGCTCCACGGCTGCCATGATAAATTTAGTAGGAAATGCCACCAGAAGAGAGTTTTGGCAGTGACACATTTATTTCTTTGCACTGTCTGCTATCTCACCCACATGCAGTCCCACAGCACTTGGATTTTAAATAAAACGTATTTGTGATGCACCCTTTGACAGGACAAGCCTGTGTTTCTCTCCCATCTGCTGACTGTGGATTTATGGCACTTGTTGTGCTCCAAAGGGCACCCCTGGGCACAGCCAGCAGCTGGAGATCAGAACTCCTGAATTCCTCATCTCCTCTCAGCTCAGCCCAGAACACATTCCCTTCCTTTGGAACACATTCCAAGACAGCAGGAATTAAAGGCAGATAACTCTGCTAGGCTGATTTTCACCTAGATTGGAACATATACCTATTTATGGCACAGTAATAGTTTCAAAACTTTATCCTCAAATAAAGTTAACACATCACAAAAGTTGTGCTTAGCTCCTAGGAGATGCCATAAATTATGTCCTAATCTTGAAATAGATATAAAGCCCTAAAACACTGAAAAACTCTGAAATAATCGAGGCCCTCTGAAGCCTGTTTTCCCATCTCCAAACCCTAGAAAGGTACAACCCTGTGACACAATCCTTCCAACTAAAACTCCAAAATCCCTATCACTGAACTCAACTGAAAGCTTGACTTTAGCAGCTTGATTTTTACTAAGGAGTTAAAAAATACACATGGCTTTCTTAAATTAAAAAATGGAGTAAACTTCAGACAAGATATTTTCTACGCTTAAAATTCCCTATGTATTTTTCCCCAATTTACTGTTCACAATTATCACCACCACAATAACTTATAAGCATGAGTTGACCACATTTCTCTCCCTTCTCCTCTTTAGGTTGATGCTTCTTCAGTTACCACTTCTAACACATTTATCTTCATAAAATGAATTAAAAATTTTATAGCAATATTTTTCTTTACAAAAGGAAAAGCCCAAACTTCCAATATTATTCTCGAGAACATTTCTCTAGACCTTTTCTGGCAGTTCAAATGCCACCAAGTTGATCACTTGAACAATTAATTTATTACTAGTTCCTGGAAAAGTTTTCTGGTGTATGAGCAAAACTGAGATCCTATATGAAACTTCTGCTACAAAAAGAATAAATTTGAACAATTCCATGGCAATGGTGCTACTGAAGTAAGAGGTTTGAGATTGGAAAAACCAAAGGTAACACCTTGATGTTGCTTCATCCATCCATTGTTAAATTATTCTGATTTCAAATATTTATTTAAGTGGGAGTAGGCAAGAACATAAAGCTCAAACTTTCTAAAACTGTGCCTGGCAAGGGTGCAATGAAGTCCTCGAGGTGTCAGGGTGCTGGATGTGGAGAGACAATGAATAAATGGAACCTCCTGCCCACAGCTCCCAGAGCAGGCAATGGCAATGGGAGCTACTGTGTGCTCACAGCATCTCCAAGGCCAAAAAGTGCCAAAAAATGCCAAAAAATGCACTGCTTTGGGAAGGAGAACTCTCAAAAGGATAATCAAACCCCTCCTACATCCATAGCTTTAAAGGAAGTAAAGCTGATGATAGACAGACACTCCCCAGGCACTTCCAGAAAAACCCCTGTAAAGGATAAAACCCCAGAGTTCACTTTTTCCTTTTCATTAAATTATTCAAATCTGAGAAACTAAAAATTCTCCACAGCACTACTGCTCCTGCTGTAGACAAGGGAAGACTGGTCATTGAGTGGGAGTTTTGCTCACTCTTCAACCTTACTTGCACGTTCAAGAAACAGATCAACATCAGGAACATTGAATATCTAAGAAAAAAGCTACAACGGATGGTCAGAATATCAAGATATTCAAACTTTATACCCATCTGTTGCTTCATTTTAGAAATACACACGGAACCAATGTACTGCATGTAAACTGATTTTTCAAAATAATTCATAAGAAAAAATGCAAACTTTCTCTGTAACACTTCCATAAATCCTGATTACTTCTGTATTATAACCAAATTCCTTATCCCTTCAGAAGTGACAAATACAAAGGGTGGTTTGGATCTTACTAAATTCCTCAGTATCCATCAAAATCAAGTACCTGAGGTGGAATTTAATGTACAGCCCTGGAAGAAATGTGATTTTACGGTGTCTGAACTGCAGAGCCCAGCATTCCACTACTGGGCTGCGCCACAGTCTCCTCCATGTGACAGCAAGTCTTTCAAAAATATTACATCCCTATTAGGAGTCCGCACAAGAGTCCTTTTTTAAAAGCTAGAGAAATCCTACTTCCCCACTCCCCTCAACATTTTTTCTCATACTTTGAAGTGTGTGGGTTTTTTTAAAGCAAGAATATTGCTAAAGTCATTCAAAGTATTTAAATTACTTTGCAATTATATCCAGCTGGAAACCGATAGGCACTTTTAAATCCTAGTCTTTTATACCCTGTTCTTTTTTTATTTTTAATGCAAACACATATAAATGGATTATTAACCAAAATTACCTGTGTGTTTAAATTGTATTTATTAACAAAATGCTGCTGCTGTTATATCCCATGCATTTTAACAAGTACAGCAATAAAACCTCCAAATACTCATAAATTGTGTTTGTAGGATGTATATTATGCTGGTGACACACAGGGACCCTAAAGTTAAACAGGCACACAGGTTGGTCAGGAATCCTGTAACCTGCCTGCAATAACAACCACCGGGCAATAATCCACCTGACAAACCCCTTCTAATGAGACTCCTGCTCCCTTTCATATAAATGCTAATACATATTCCATCCGCAGAAAGCCAAGCAGCTCTCTGAAGATGAAGTTCACATAAACTTGAGCCAAACACGGAGGGAGGATGGATAATCCCTCCCGCGCGTTGTTTTCTGCCGGCATCTGGCCGAGGAGCGCTCGCAGCCACAGGAACACGCTGGAGGCAGCACCGCGGAGTTTGTGCGGCACACACCCGGCTCGGCCCCGAGCATCCCTGGGCTCCGGGCCGGCACACAGGCCGGCATCCCCTTCATCTGACTGGTATCCCTTCACCTGGCCGGCATCCCCTTCATATGACCGGCATCCCTTCACCTGGCCGGCATCCCCTTCATATGACCGGCATCCCTTCACCTGGCCGGCATCCTGCATCCCCGTCACCCGGCCGGCAGCAACAAACCCCCGCACCCCCTTGCCTGCCTCGCAGCCCGGAATCTGTTCAGCCTGTCGAACTCACCGCATCTTCTCACCTGATCGACACCCCTGCACCCCTTCACCTGGCCGGCAGCTCCGTGCCCCTCATATGACCGACATCCCCCTCACCTGGCCGGCATCCTCACACCCCTCACCTGGCCGGATCCCCCCCCACCTGGCCAGCATCCCCTTCACCTGACCGGTATCCCAGTACCTCACACCTGGCCGGCACCATCCTCACCCTTCACCTGGCCAGAACCCCCTCACCTCTCCGACATCCCCGCATCCCTCACCTGGCCGGATCCCCCTCACCTGGCCACCAGCCCCCTCACCTGACCGGCATCCCCGCAACACACACCTAGCCGGCATCCCTTCACCTGACCGACATCCTCACACCCCTCAACCTGGCCGGCATCCCCGCACCCCTCACCTGTCCGGACCCCCTCACCTGTCCCCGCAGGTGGGGCAGCCCCCATTCCGCGTCTCCGGCCCCTCCCGGCGGGCACAGGATGGATCCATCCCTCCCCTCCCTCCCTCCCTCCCTCCTCCGGCCGAGCCCGCTCCGAGCCGCCGCTGCCTCACCTGCAGGGCATCTCCCACGCCCGCCAGCAGCTGCCAGGGTTTCATGTTGGGCGGCGATGCGGGAGGAGCCGGGCGGCCCTGCAGCAGCAGCGGGCACGGCCGCGTCCTGCCCGGGGCGCTGCGATGGCTCCGCTACAGCCGCGCCGCTGCCGGCGGTGCCGCGGGACGGGCCGGGTGAGTTCCCATCCGCTGCTGAGCTCCGGATGCCGCCGCGACAGCGCCGAGAGCCCGCGGCTGCCTCTGCCTTTCCCCCCTGCCGGGCTCGGCAGCGCCGGCGTTCGGAGGAGCGGGTTTGTTTTATTCGGAGATAAGAGCGGCTCCACGCCGGCTTAGCTAAAAACCACAGCCTTGTGGGAAAGGAAGGTGGGCACGGGAGAGGAGATTACACTCAATAATTCATTTATGGAGCAGTGGCTTAATGGATGGGCTGAATATTAGCTGCTTGTTAAAATACTGGACGTGGCGCTAAAGTTTGCAGGGGTTCGCTACTAGGATCGATCTTACGGTTAACATTTTGATTAAATGATGATTTATCTCTTGCTAAATTTTGAATTACTTTTTGAATAATATTGCAGACTACCTCATTTTTAAGACAAAGACTGGCTGGAACTGAAAAAAAACCCTGAAAATCTTGCACAAGAGATGGCAGCAATTAACCCGTTTGAAGAGAAGAAAAAAATTTTCAGATGAACATTAAAAACTGATCCCTTTCACTACACAAAAGCACTGCTTATGCCCTACCAAATAAGCTGCTATTTCAAAGTACATCTATTTATGCAACTGAAGTTACAATCTGCAAACAACCACTTGTGCTCTATTGAAAAATTCTCAAGAGGCTGCTCAGAGGACTTTTCTAATTCTGTAAGATGAATTTCCATACCACATATTCACTATTTCTCAAAAAAACCCCAAAAAGTTTACTAAACATCTTTCAATGTTTATCATTATTCTGCAATGAAAATCGAGAACAATCTGATCTCTTGGAAAATAACTTGATATCAATAATTTCCTTTTTTTAAATAAAAATACTTTCTGGCAGAATAGGAGAGACAAGGTTTAATTATGTTCTGTGAAAACTTAACATATAGAAAATAATATTAAATTCGGGCTGTAATTTCATAGTGTTTTCCTTGTTTGGAAGTTTTTATTGTAGCCATGTTCAACTTATTAAACTTTCTTCCTAGACAGACTATGGGACCATTAAGGCACCTTAATCACAATGAAGTGAATAATTTAAAAAGAGAATGTAGCAAGGGTTGGCCTGGCCACTGGGCTTAATAGCCAGAACATCTCAGAGTCACACTGCCTCACTGTGTGGCCTTGACCACATTATTCATCACTTCAGTTTTCCCACTTGTAAAATTAGAATAATACAACTTCCAGGGTCTCCCATCTCTGACTTCTCAGGAGGGCTCGAAGGATTAATGACCCTACAGTGCTCTGAGATTGAATAAACACTAACTGCTAAGGCAGAGCTAATATGTTTCAGAACATTAAAGCACTGAAATGTTAGAAATTCCAATTAAATCACCCTGTGTGTCAAAACACGAGTGAAGTAAAATACAGGAATTACTAAAATACCATCTTCTACCACTTACAATCAACAAAATACGATGGGTTGGCTTATTAGTTCTGTTATTTAAATCTGATTTTTACCATATATTCCTAGCAGTAAGGTCAGATCCATTAAAAATGCCACCAGCAGCAATTAGCACTGCTAATTTACACAACCAGGCTGTCCAGGGCAAGACCATTCAGAGTCAAAGCAGTCAGAAAACATCTCCATTACCACTGGCCTGTTGTTTTGAGCCTTTGCAGCACATATGGGCCTTCAATCAGAGGACCTGCAGTTCTGGCACATGCTACATGTGGTTCTCAGTGCTGCTCTTCAGAGATCCCCATGCTTCACTCAAGTAATGAAAAAGAGTTTGAATAAACTAATTATCTCATTAGCAAAAAAAATAAGGGGGGCAGGGGGAAGCACTGGCAAAGCACACACTGCTGCACTCACAAAGTTGTGAGAACAATCAAAATCAAAATATCGGTCTGAATTCCTATGCCCAACTCAAAAAAGATCATTGCAAATTTATATTTCAGTCTATAGAAAGAGTAACCTTGAATAAAAATCCATGCACATTACACATTCCTTTTCAGCACTCTCTCTCAGGGGTGGGTAACCCTGGTTCTACCACCTCTCAGTTGAACTGGAGATGAAATATCTGGAATCTATAAGGTGATTCTTCCACCTCCCAGCAGAACTGGAGATGAAACATCTGACATCTCCCACGGCCCAGTGATGCCAGGGTTGTCCTTGGCTCACCACAGGGGGATGCAGAAGCTCGGCTGGGATGCCCTTGTCTGACAGCAGGGATTCTCCAGCAGCTGTGGGTGAACCAGACGCTCTAAGCCACACCCTGACCCAGAGTTAAGAGCCTTGTGGGATGAGCAGAAGCTGAGGGGGAATCACAGCAGAGCCTTGCTGTGGTTCGGCTGCTGGGGATCCTCACTGTGACCTTCTCACACACACAGTTCCTGAACCTCTGTCCTTCCCATCACACTTACAGGGACAAACCTCACATAATTGAAATATCACTGTGATGGCAGCAGCTGTTGAGGTTTCAGTCATTCTAGATTTCTATCCTTTTTGCTTATCTTCAAGTATTTTCAATGTACTCATTGAATGCTACAGATGAGCACCATCACATTATGTCTCATGGCACACCAAAAGTTCTAAATGAATTTAGTTTGTCATCCCTTACATCTTCTTCTCCTTAAAAAAGGGAGTGTTTTTTCTTCTGAATTTTCCAATTGATAAAGAAAATCACAGAGAAGCAGACCACAGCAGCTAACTGTAAAATATGTGCCTTTCAGTGAATGGTGCAGCTGGAGGTTTTTTTTTAAACTGCTGCAAAGGTGCACGTGTCATCCTAGAAAGCTTCCAGCTCAAAGCCTTCAGTGGGTAACTGATTTAACCATAATTTCCTGAACTGACTTTCTGCACTGTGGGAACTATTAAAAACCAACATAACCACTGAAGGAAAGTGAATAATGGCAAAAATTCAAAAGTAGCATCTCGAGCAGAAGGCAATTCTGCACCTGCCCAGTTTGTAAAGTGCTTTTACTACAGTGAAATGTGGTTTAGTCTTGGATGCAGGTCCATGTCCAACACACGGGGGCTCTCCATGCCTGATGGATTCCTGCTGGAATGGTTCTTCCTGCAGCCACCTAACGAGCAGCACCACACAAGGGAAGCTAATGAAGCAGATTCGGATGGAAAAGCATCCTGTGATTTGTCACAAACCTGCTGCAGCTTTATTTCAAAAGGGTTTGTGGTTTCCATGTGCAACTTTGAGCCAGACAACCAATGTGTTAAAAAATCCAACGTCCATCAGATGCCACAGACCCAACAGAGCAACTGGAGCTCAAGGAAATCCACATCCGAGAAAGCAGGATGTTAACTCATGCTAAATAATATTCTTTGGAGAGAATCTAAATGATAAGGATTTTAAACCTGAACTAGGAAAAGAAATACAATCAGAAAACAAAAGTTTTTTTTCTCTACCAAGCAGAATTTTAAAATGTTCTCCAGGGGTTGGATCCTGCAAACATCCACAATGCTGATAAGAGCACAGTGAAACTAATTACAAAAGTACACAAAAATAATTGGGTTTAGCATTGGACCTATGTAAAAGATGTTCCAAAAAAGCAGTGACACAAAATACTAGGTGTTTTCAGAAATCATTTTTCTGTATATTCAAAATGTCAGTGCTTTTCTTTAGCCAATTGCTCACAAGCAGCCTCCATAGCAAATTTGTAAATGTGATTATACCAATCTGAATTGCTCCATTTTGCATTAAGAGCTGAGGTTGTATTTTCCCAAGGTGTATTTGCTACTGATGTCACCAATCTCTCTTGAAGGTTCTAGTTCTGTTTCTGTCAATCATGCAATTAAATCAGTTTAAAAATGAATTAACTTAAACATTGCAAGTGTCCAAAGGTACTTTCACACTCTTACTGCAATGCTAAACGCAAAAGTTTTCAGCAGATTAAATTAAAATTTTATTTTCCATATTTTGTCCAAAAAGTCATGCCTAATTTCATTCAGAAACAAGAAATCAAACACCATCAATAAAATAGCAGAGGAACATAATTTTGATGCAACTAAAACAGTATTGCTGTAATAAATGTTACTTCAAACATTGCCACAAAAAAAAAAGTTTCCTGCAGAAATGCTATGAAAACTGCTATAAAAATAACCAGCCATGCCTGTACTTACCCCCCTGTAAAGTGCAAAAATTCACATTCCACAGGATAGGGATTTTTTGCACAGCCACTGCTGCTTAGGAGGTCAAGTTCAAAAAAGAATTACTTATCCAAAGCCCTAAAATAAAGCAAAGTTTCTGAAGAAGTACCAAATAAAAGAAAAAAAATCTGTATTTTTGTCAAGTGTAAGGAAGGCACCATTTACCAGCAGCATTCACTTTCAAAACTGTTGACTCTTTTTTTGAGCTTGTTGCAAAGCTTAATGTGAAACATAAGGTAACAACACATCTACCAACATGAAGAAGAAACAGGTCTCTGAAAAGTCTTGAAGCAAAATAATTCCTTCTGTGCTTATACATATTCACAGCCCTGTTGAAATGCTAAAGTAGTCACAGGAATTTGCATTCCTAAAGCAGGCAGCACTGCCACAGGAACAGGGATTACTAGTAAAGGCTGCAATATGGACTTTAATATCTCACTCTATATGTCCTTCAGAGGTAATCTGGATCTGCATTTAGGTGTTTTTCCCAAAAAAATTACATTTTTTTGTTTAGTAATTAGAAAAAACAACTTTTTACTATGCTATGAATTCAAAATGTCTTCCAATTCTGCAACACTTTTTCCTTCCCACAGTATTAATGTAAATTGCTTCCTCAATAAAACTGCAAAAGGTTAATTTGTCTACAGAGCCCCATGACCAGGAAAACACAGATGTGACACTGCTCACCCCACCAGGGTGGGGAAATGCCAAAACACAATGGAAAATACCTAAAAAACCTGGAAGTGCATCCCCTTGGAGGCCAAATGCTGCAAGGTAACACCTCCAAATGACAAAGTGCAGCCTCTGGCACAGAGCAGGGCCCCGAGTGCTGCTCAGAACATCAAATAAATTCAATATAAACCACTGCCCAGCCCCAGCTGGGAGGCACTGAGGGAGCACCGAGGCTCCCCAGCCATCCTTAGAGGCACAGAGCCCCAGAGGAGACAGAATTGAGAATTTTCACTCTGCCTTTGCCCCCTCAGTAAAGCAGAGTGAGCACAACCACCGTGAGTGAGTCTGGCACGTGCCTGCTCCTACCCACAGGCATCTGAGCAAAGAAAAGAGAATGAGAGTTTAGAGATTTCTAGAAGATTTTTGTCCCAGAAAATAGGCAAAGAAAGACTCCTGGGCAGCTGTGTGAGAAGGATGGAGGTAGAATTCTGCTGAGAAAATGGGTAACTGCCTATCCTTTATTCTTAGTTAACAACAAATCTTTATTTTGCAGCTGTATTTATTTTTACTCCACCTATTTTCCTTTGCAGTTGCTCTCCAGATTGCAGAACACGCCAGTGAGACTTTTGTCACTAGCTTTAGAGGCATGATGTTCACTTCCTCCTAAAATGAATGCAAAGACTTAAATACCTTCATAAATACAGGATATAAAGCAGCATAGGGACTGTTATTTGAGATAATTTAAGCATATTTTCATCACTTAATATAACACAGCAACACAAATGCCACATTTTCTGCACTATCAGGTGGAAGGCAGAGGTTGAGCCCACCTCCAGCTCAGTTCTTGGGGACCTTCTCTCCTTTAAAGTCCTGCTGGCACAGAGAATGTCACAGCTTGTGCATGCAAGCAGCCCCTTGCTCCCGCTCATCTGTGCCACAACACAGTAGACTAATTAATTTTTTAAAGCATTCAAGATGTGACACATACATGGGATTGAATACAGATTAGCATTACAATAATCACAGAGCTTCCGTAGCCTCGAATTTGTCTTCTTGGAGCGAAGTTCCCTTTAATGTGCAAATGAACGATGGCACTACGTATCTGGGAATAAACAGGCTCATTGTGATCTCATTGTGATCCAAACACAGCACTCTGGGTTATATTAACAGGATGGCAGAGAAATTAAAGATCCATAAAAGATCCAAAAAAGGCCCAACTGCCTGGTGCCACATCCTGATCCATCCCACCAGTGGTGTCCTGGAGTGGTGGTAGGAAAATCTCCTTCCCCACAAATGTTCCTGGATTTTGGTTGTTCTCATGACTTGTAAGAGCTTTTTTTGCCCTAGTTGTAAAGACAGGATATGTTTGCCAAGCTGAGTCAAAAGATAGCAAAAGGGACATGAAAATCTCTCAAAACTTCAAACCCAGCAAAAGCTGAGAGAGAGGTTGAGAGGAGAGATGGGAGGAGAGATGGCCCATGCAGCAAAAGGAAAGGGAATGGGGACACAGGGCAGTGAGCTGGCTGGAGTGCTCAAACCCTGAGTATAACTCTTATAGTAAAGGGGAACAAAATGATTTTTTTTTTAAATTTAATTTTTTACCTTTCAGTTTTTGAGATTAACTAAATCAATGAGTCTGAAGTCACCTCACACATCCCAGGCCCCACTTCAGGCTCAGCAAAAGGACCAGCACGTCCTTCAGGAAGAAATCCTTGACTGACTGTGGGCAGGCCCTGGCACAGGGTGCCCAGAGCAGCTGTGGCTGCCCCTGGATCCCTGGCAGTGCCCAAGGCCAGGCTGGGCAGGGCTGGGAGCACCTGGGATAGTGGGAGGTGTCCCTGCCATGGCAGGGGTGGCATGAGATGGGTTTGAAGGTCCCTTCCAGCCCAAACCACTCTTGGATTCATGTGCTTGGCAAAAAGGGCTGCTCCTGGTAGCTGTTGGTAAACAAATACATTCCCACAGGATCCTCAGTGCCAGGGCAGTTAATTATAGGGTTTGCTTTATAGTGAGATGCAAAACACAGCTCAGAAATAGACAGTGCTCCAGAAGGATTTACGGAGACCAACGCTAAGTTTGTCATGCACACAGGATAGTTTATATCAGCATCCATGTAAGATGCTTCCAAGAATAATGAGTGCACAATATTTTAAAAACAAATTTCACACGTTTTTCTGACAAAATGTTGTGAACTCATGGTGTTAATTTTAGCAGTTTCGGTTGGATTTGGGGTGGTTGGGAATGCAAGGGGAAATCTGCAGTCATCAGGATGAGACACTCATTAGCACTTTCACAAAATACCCACTGGATTTGCATAAACTCTGTAAAGATTCATTGGTGAATCTTTAATATGAGATTTCCCTTGGTTTTACTCCACGCTCAGCTCCATTTGCCCTCCCTCTCTCCTCTCCCCTGCCAGCGAGAACTGCTGTAAACAGTTCATAACAAAGCACAATAAAATGTACTGAAAAATGAAAATATACTTGTTATTACCCAAAAGCCTATATAATTGCAGATATAATTTCATAAACTGCAAATATTTTTCAAGAAATCCTTCTGTAAGGGAGAGAAGTACTAATTGGATACAATGGCTTGATAGAGTGGCACTCCAAGTCACTTAATAAATCTGGAGATGCACAGGCAAGTTCTTTAATGACCTGTGTATATAACCCATCCATGGCCCAGCTTGCAGACAGCACAGGATTTGCATGCAAAATAGCAGGAAAAGAGTCTAGAAAAGAGAGAAACCACTAAGGCAGCAGAAGGTTTCTGGTCCTGACTCAAAAACTGTAAGAAAATGCCACTGTGAAGGGAAATAATTATTGCTATCCCAATATTGTAAATGTAGGAATACATTAAAATATATAAAAAAATAAAGCTGGGTCATTTAAGTCTTCTTTAAGAGATCCTTTTCAACAGGCAATATTTGCTATGAGTTTTTAACTGAACTAACCCAGACCTGTTGGACTACACTGACTACATCAACATTACAGCATACAGTCCAATATGTAATGGGAAGTTCACAATAATTAAAAAAACCTTCTCTTTTGAACGATTAAAAAAAAAAAAGCATCACCAGGTTTAAAAATTCTCATGAAAGTTCATTCTGCTGCTAAAAATGCTTTTTGGTTACTTTTGGTTCTAAATAGAAATCTCCTACAAGCATGGGTATGAGTTCAGCATTAATAGGATAAGGTAAAGTATTATTCTGACTCTTAAGGAGTCAGAATAAAATTTTCAATTCAATTCAATTCTTCTCCCTGTCCTAAATTCCCGCATAGAGACATAAATGACATTTAATTTCTGGCGTGCTATACTCCAACCCAACAATTTCTGTTGGAGCCTAAGCTTTGAAATGATTTGAACTATGTACCTGCATAGAACAGTTCCACCAGACAATAGATTATTTCACTTGCTTGCATTTTGAGCAAATTTATTGACTGAGAGTCTCGTTTCATTGCCCCTACTCAACACATCATTATCTCTGATATCCCACAAGCACATGAAAGAATTTTCTAAAGGAAAATACAACCCAAGTGCGAGGGCCAGGATACATTCCTGTATTTTATTTCTGGTTAAACTCTGAGGCTCAGATCACCTTTATGTCTTGTTCACTACTGAGTAATGGAAGCAGGCGAGGGAGAAAAATGAATATAAGTGGTTTTATTTGTCTTGTGGAATCTTTTTTAAGATAAATTAGAACATCAGAACTTGGAGATTTTTCCCTCCTGCTGAACAACTGCGAATTGTGCTGAGGTCACTTGAAGTGTAAATACTCTGAGCACTTTTCATTTGGGTTTTCATTTTAAAAAAAGTAATCTCAAAGTGGAACAAATTTTTTGTTACGGTTTAGTAAGCAGAGTTCTCATTCCAATGCTTTAATGCTCCCAAAGCACAACTGATCACAAAGCAACAGCAGATCTTGGTAAGTAAAAACTCAAAAAAATTCTCTAACTCAGAATTAGCCATTTCCGAGGCTTACCCATCACAGGACTAATTTGTACCCATCAAAAAGCACAAAACTTGTGGGATAATTTCAAAAATCACAATAGCAACAACATCCTCTGTGCCATTCCTCAAAGAATTCTCCTTGTTGGATGCACAGTGGAATGCCAAAGCAGCAAAGCACTCTGGCACTCCCTGCTTCAGGACTGCAAGGGTTCCACCCCAAACTGCAGAGCAAGAAAATGAATAAATCAAAAAATAAATAAATCAAAAAGGCATTACAGCTTTCAGAGTGTGCTAATGACACGTGAACTCCCTGCCCCTGTGACTGAAGTGCTGGTTATTATTGGACAACCACTGGGAAAATAAGCTGTTAGAAAATAAGAAGTCTTTACTTTTATTTCACTAATTCAAACGGCACCATAATGACTCCTTTGAACACGATTTCTCAAAGCTGTCATACATTGTTCATGAGAGGCAAGGAAAACAAGTTCATCAGATATTTCCCTTCTAATTTCTCTGTATCAATGGCAGGAATCTCAAAACACAGGCATGCCACAGTGTCCCTCACAAGATAGTAAAGTAAAACTTAGATGGACAGCTCCTTTCTACCTTTCATGAGATTGTAGGATGAAAAACGATCTAAAGCCAGGAAAAGGAAGAGGACACTGTGTATTCTGCTGCTTCACAACTCCCTATGCCTGGGTATACTGGACATTTTGGGTGGCTGAAAGGGATGGGGCTCACAGAAACTCAGGAATAACTGAAGTATGGATAAAACACATTTCTATGATTATAAGGTAATTTTTTTGGCACTCATACCTGGTAGTGTGCAGCAATTCCCTCTAGACAGAGCTTGGAAGCTGGGCACCAGAAATGTGGCTGTTGTAGCCACAGCTCTCTTCATAGAGAGCAGCAGGCAGGCACAACTTCCCAAAGATATTTCCTAGGAATCACAGTAAGGAACCTCAGAGAAAGAGGAAACAGTTCTTAGCGCTATTCTCTGCTCCTGTTTTTGCACATGTGGAACATGTCAGGAAGATTGTTTACCTGAAGGGATTTGGTAATTGGATTCTGGTGATGGTTGTTTGCATTAATTGGCCAATTGGGCCAAAGCTGTGTCCTGGCTGTCAGGAGACATTTGTGGTGGTACCACTCGTTGGTTTCTCTGGGTCTGGATTGAAGGCACTTGAGACAGTAATTCATGTTTCTACTCAAGTATTTATTATTTCTTATCAGTAAAACAGTCTCACTACTGTGAGTTTGGCAGCTTTTCATTAGAAGGCACAAAATGGCCAACAATCTCTTGTTCCAAGGTCTTTTAAGACTAAACTGTCCAATTAAGAACTGACACCTAGATTATTTCCCTTTCAACCCAATAACTGATCCCACAAAGCTGCAATGCTGACTTTTCTGCACAATTACAAAATGCTACCCAAACCCATGAAGAGGAAGGAAGACGAAGCATGAAGAAGAAACCCAGGACAACACCCTGTGCCCTCCATCTTGCTTCTATCTACGACATACAAAAAATCCTAAAACTTTTTTTTTTTGCCTAAGTGATACACCTACATTAATCTCTATAACCTATTTCACACTTTTGTGAACTCTAGTCTATCTTGAAGTCTAGGAAACTTCCTCCATGAATAAAAGTCAAAGTCAGAGCTGCCCTGGGGGTTCAGGGCACCCCAGAACAGAGCAATATTCCCAGTGCCCTGGGTTTCCACAGAGAGTCATGGGTTTTTCTTTAGTATTCTTTAGTATATAATTTAGCATAGTATTAATGTAATATAGCAAAGTTTAATGAAGTTATTGTTCAGCATTCTGAGTCAGTGGAGTCAGATGCCTGTCATTCCCCACCTCTTTCTACCATATGGCCCTGAGGAATCTATATCAGCATGAACTTCTTAAAATGCAGACAGTGTGGGAAAACAGACCAGGTATTTTGAGGGCTGACACTCTCCTGGACAGGGAGCTGGCCCAGGTGGAGCAAGGCTGGGCAGATGTGCTTTGGCAGCAGCTGGAGCTCGGTGCCAGCTGCCAGCACCCTCCCAGCACTGATGCTGGGGCACACAGAGTGCGGCTGTGGCAGAAATGCAAACTCAGGTTTCAAATAAAAGCTCATGCTTTGCACACTGAGAGCTCCTCAGCCTGGTGCTGGAATAAAGACACAGCACAGCACACGGAGCTGGAGCTGGCAATAAAGGAAACTCCGGACTCCAAATGAGGAAACCAGGAACTCCATTTTCACCATAATCTTGTGCCCACATCCCGGCTCCAGGCACCAATTTCCACCAAACATGCTTTTCCAGAGAGATCAGGCTTCTTTTTGAAAGCACACAAGGAGTCAGCGTTACTATTCCATCCCAGTATCAGTGGGTTTCCCCTCCTGATTTTAGAATTTCCTACCATTTAGAATTTGCTACCAAATGCCACCACTTCTAGAGGTTCACATATTTTCACAACCTTTGCTGCCCTCTATTCTCTTTGGAAAACCCTCAATGCACCCATTCAGAAGACAAACTAAAAGGCTGTAAACCACTATTAAGTGTTAATTTTGTTAAACAAAATGGCATCCACACTCTGAACAGCACATAAAGGAAAGAGCCAAAATTCAGGACACAAGTCAGGGCAACATATTTCATGTTGACTTCAACTGAAAAAAAAATAATTTGTGGATATAAAATTTTGAATGAAAATTACAGTAATAATAAAACTGCAAGTCAACTTTTTACTGCATTGCAATAAAATATTACTCAAAGCTTCAGTATGTCATGTCTCATTCTAGTGGAAAGTTCAAAAAAACCCCAAAAAGATTTAGGAGGTTATAATTTTAGATATATATATTTGTGATATATCTGTATTTTTATATTTCTATCTATAAAAATCATAGAAATGTTCCCAAACTAATACATTTGCTGAGACTTTTAAAAGAAATACTGTTCACCATTATTCCATCAATGAAACAGAGAACACAAGAAAAACAAGTGAACCAAATTACCCCCAAGCCCCAGTGATGCTCACCTGAATGTTTGCTGCACTGAATAAACATTATCTATATATTTTTATCACATATATCTAACATCCTTAACAGACAAGCAAGTACAGCACAACCTGATTGTGATTATTTGGAAAACAGAATAGCACCAGAGATGTTTTTTGAGTTGCAATGCCAGGTACAATGGTCAGGAATATTTTGTAGAGAAGTTGTTGAGATCAGTTGCTTACAACAGGCTGGAAGGCTCTGGCAATAAAGTGCCATCATCTTTTAATAAAATGGGAAGGGTAAAGTTTAATTTACAACAGAAAAGAAAATTTCCTGCATTCTTGTGAATTCTCACACATCATTAAATCTTTTTTGTATTGTTCCAAGAGCAGTGGGGTTTGGGTGATTTCACTAATTGAACTCAGAGCAGGATGATTTTCGGAACACCATTTAAAGATTCTCCTATTTTTATTAACTTCCACACCTAGAGAAGTGAGTGAGCATCACTGCACCTCTGCTCTGGCAGTTTTATTATTTCATGCCAACTTCACACAGTGACTTCAGCTGCTCCTCCTGACACAAATGCCTTCCAAGTGTCACACCTACTCTGCAGATTTCCAGCACAGCCCTTCTAAGACTTTTAAATGGTTGCTCCATCAACATCCTTAGAATTTACCAATATTTCAAGAGAATAAAATATTCCATATTTGTTTATGTTTTATAACTACATATCCCCCCGAGCAAATAAACTGTGTTTCTGTGTTTTCTAACCTGTGGAGTTGTGCAGCATTTATTGAAATTGTAGATTCATACTGTTATTATGAGAGCATGGAACAACAAATATAAAATTAAAACTCATCATTACCTTGAAATCTGGCATGAAACCTGAAACTAAATTAAAACTTATCTAAATGCCCAAACCAAGGAGGAGAAAAACACCACCAAAGGGAAAACTTGTTCCTAGATTCTCGTTCCTATTTCCCATTCAATTTGTTTGCATATTTGCAAACAGAAGACTGAAAAAAGGTACCTGAACAGTCACAACTGAGTCACCTGGAACAGTGAGAGGCTGGCATGTGGATGAAGGGAAACATCTTTGCATCAAGACTTTGAAAAAGTCTAAATCTACTCCAAATCCTGACTTGGAGAGTTGTTGAGAATACAGCAAGATTTAATTCTCTGGATGAGTCTTATACTATATACTATTGATAAAGAGCAATAAAATTACACAAAATGGGATAATTTTTACCACTTCCAAGGAGATATGAAATCATTTGCCTGGGCACAACTCAGTAACACCTGAACTACTCCCCATGCACCTGCACGCAGAGGCAGAAATGCAGACAGCTGCAACTGCAGGCAGATTTTAGGAATTCTGTGAAAACATCCACTGAAACACGAGGAAAAGTTTGCACAGCTTTTCACTGCTGAACCTGACAACAGAAGTTCAATGAAGAATCAAACCAAATTATTTTTCTTGTGAAATAGAACAGGATGCCATTTGATTCAAATCTGCTGCTCCAATTATTTGGTCATTAGAACAATGATTCACCATTCCAGGCATCTTCATACACAGCTCTGGGCCCATATCAAAGAGGCCAATCTGTCATGTAGAACACCAGAAATCAAGTTTTCCCATGAAGGACATTTTTATTTCTGCCAACTCGAGTATATAAATCTTCAAACAATAATAAGCTCAATAAATTTAATGCAGCTGGAAATGAGTCAGATAAGCAGAAATGGCAGGCCTTCAATGAATAACTGACAGGCCAAGGGAAGGACAGGACAGTTGGAATGGCAGCCTCAGCCACAGTGTAAATCAGCACTGAACTATCTGAGAACTCTGCAGGATGCCACCAGAGATGGTGGCTGGGCTGGAGAGAATAGGGGTGGAAAATAATTGCCTGAAGAGTGAAGAACACAAACCAGAGTGCAAGGATTTGAACAGACTAAAGGAAATAAGGATGGGGATAGGAAGGCCAGGCGCAAGCTCACTAACTGATCCAGTGATGCTGGCAAGGGGGGTTATTTAGAGATGCAAATGAGATGGGGCTGCTGTGGAACTGCCTCGAGCTGTTTATTTTTCAGCATCAGTCTCATTACATGATTATGACAATGGGAAGAGGCCAGCAGCTCACATTCCAGGAAGAAGGCCAAAAAACTTAATGTTACAACTTACTGTATAAGCTTCTTGACCAATCACACAAAGCAAAAGCACATTGACAGTAGTTCCATCCAACCACCATAAGCACAGGTACCTTTGGTTAAAAATTGCTTGCTTATTTTGAATACAATACCTGCTTGTACCTTAAAACACAACACACATTATTAAGCTTTAACCTTCCTAATATCTCGCTAGATAAACTTTTCTGTAGCTTGGAGAGTTATTCTAGACAAGCGTTAATACACAGACCATTGTTCTATTTGCCCTTGCTTTTTCTACAGTTTAAATAATTTTTCTGCTAACCTAACTCATGACTGCTGCTTTAGCTCTACTCACAGTTCTGCTGTATCTAAGGCCTGCCTTTTACAACTTTCTCCAAACCCTCTAATTTTATAGATTCCCACAAGCCAGGAAAGAGTCTCAGCACCAGCAGCACCATCCCAGGTCAGGAGCAGGCAAACACTGCTCCTTGTTCTGGAAACCTGGAATTTGAGGGGTAAGGTGTGCCTCAAACACTGAAAGCTGGGCGCCTGAGGGGCCAGCCAAGGTTTTTGGCAACAACGAGATGTGGAGCAAGCTCATCTCCCCTGATCTGAGATAGGCTGGCAAATAAAGCCCTCTTGCTGCCTGCACATCGAAAACCAGTCTTACAAAAAAGCTTCTACAGAATGTGGTCTGTCCCTGAATGTATCAGAAATGAAATGTGTGCAGTAAAACCTGTGAGTGTTCCCTGCAGACACAGCCCTGCACTTGAGCAGAGCCCTTCTGCTGAAGGTCTTTCCGTTAAGTGAAATATAAATTGGTAACTGTTGTTGATACTAATTTCTTAGGCACTTATAAGTAAATTATCCACTAGAGAGCACAGCAACATTTTCAAACACATTCTGCTTATGCCTGCAAGTGCCAAGTGAGGTCCTTGTGGCACTCAAAGTCACTCTCTACACAAGAAATATGCTAAACAATCTGCCATGCACAGCAGAGATAAGGAGTGGACTCAATACAAGGCTTGAACGAGAAAAGGTCAACAGACCATGAACTTTTAATGAACAAATTTTAGCTGCTCCCAGCCTGGTGTGCAGTTCTTGGACATTACTGATGAAATAACTTCTTTTGCATTATCCACTTTTGTGTATAAATATATAACAACATACAACAGAAAGAGAAAATACATAAATACATTCCTCCTACGTGCAGGAGAAAGGCTGAGCAGCTCAGCTCATCAGCATTCTGGGCAAGAGCTGCTCTGTTTCCTGCTCTCCAATATATTCTGGTGATGTCATGACATTTTTACTTTCCATTAAAGAAAACCTTTCATCATTTACTATTTCCTATTTTAATGAGCATCCTGAAAATTCATCTATTGTTTGAAAATGTAAATAAAATATTCTTCAGTTTTGCTATATTTTACAGTTGCTGACAGCAAAAAGATCGTCATCCATATGAAGTACTCTGGAATTTCTGCTTTAAAATATTTTTTAAAACTGCTGTATTCCCACAGGCCTTCATCAATACATTGACAAGGGTGTCCACAGCACGCAGAAATCTGAATTGCACGTCTCAGAGCCACAGGGAGACAAATTAACTCTACCAGAGATCTTTACTAAATATGTTTTTCCTCCTTTTCCCACAAACCATTTGAGTCAATCATTGCTGTAAAAAGATTAATAGCATAGGGCATCTTGTATTCCCAGAAAAACATAGAACTTGGCAGATCTAGTCAAATATGTTCAGAAGAGGATAGATTCAGACACTGAAAAAAAAAGTTATTGTAAGTATTTAAGTCTGAAATAAGCCACATATAAGAGAAATCTTGCCCTCAACAGCCTCACTTACAGCTTTATAAACTGGAGAGGAGGGGATTTATAGATATTTCACATTTTTGTTGGCACCCCCATGAACAATTCCTTCCCGATTTCCAGTCTAAACCTCCTCCAGTTTAAGGCCAACCCCCTTTGTCCTATCAGTATGTGTCCCCATGAAAAGTCCCTGTCCAAACACTCAGCACCATTTCTTTGGGGTTACTCTAATCCACTTTTCTCTTCAATCCTATTAGCTTAAAATCATCATCGTTTTCATAATAGGCATTGTTACATGTTTATACAGTTGAGGAAAAACAAACAAACCACAAAATAAAACAACGAACCACATAAAAATAGAAAGAAGAAACATTAATTTTTTTCTCAATGTACAGTTATGGATAACTCCTGACACAAGTTTAGCAAATCCTCCTTGACATTGAGAAATGTATTTCCATATTGATAGAAGTGTATTTCCATATTGATAGACCTGATTTCCTCTTTCTGCCTTTCCAATCACACCAATGGGGTCTGAGTCAGAGAGGGAGGGTGCAGGGGTGTTATTAACTGGCAACACCCTGCAAAATAAAGCCAGAAAGCAGCAGCAGCAGCCAGATCCTACCTGGAGAGCAGGTTTGTGATACAGGCAGCATCTGTGCCTGCTTCAGCAAAAAAAGTGGAGCCTTTTTTTGATGATTTCCAGCCCCCTGTAAAACAGTTCTCTGCAGCATAAAGTGTCCTGGTCTTGGGAGCAAAGCTTCTTTGAAGGGGGGAAAAATTTCCTGGCTGGGGATGAAGTGCTGACCCGTGGTTATTAGAGCTGCAGCTCCTTCACCTGCGTGGTTTTCCTAAGTGTTTTGGCTCTGCAAGAGTTGATGAGCAGTTTAACATCCTGCTGGGAAAATAATAGCTTCTATATCCATGTGTGGACCATTTCAATTCATCTAGGGAAGAAAAGTAGGTGCAAAGGCTCACATGAAAGATACACTTTTAATAAAGCATTTCGAGACACAAAGAGTGATACTGTCTTCCAATCTCAGTTAAAGACAGGCTCATGCTGGAAAAAAATTTGTTCATGTTGGACAAATGCTGAAGCTGAGGGGCCTAAGGATTCTGTGTGCAGTGTACCACACACTTCTAAAGGGATTTGTGAAATAGACAGCTGTGTTTGGTGTCAGGTACATACAGGCAATGTGTGTATGTGTGATTGCCATATGTGTGGAGACCAACAATGGGACAGTTGCGAATTCTAATAATAACTGAGGAAAGTAAAGCATGGAAGAAGGCCTTTGAACCTATCTTTTGTTTGAAATTAGCCTTAGTTGATTTAGGAGCATTTGAATTAAGGCATTAAGGATGTTGCTCTTTCCTTGTAACTAAGCCTTAAAGAGTTTCGCAATAACCTTTTGAAAAATAATTTTAGAATATTGCTTGTATCTTTGAAACTATAGCTTTAGAATATATATAAAGGAAACATGTTTATCTCACGCCTTACCAAAACAGGGAAAAGCAGCTTGAGAAAGGAAGATGAACATCAACTCGAGGGTTTATGGCTTCGACCAAGGGAAGCTGGACATCACTGTTATGAGATTTATAGTTCTTGTAATTAAAGGTGGACACACATCTGGGGAGCTGGACTTCACCAGATGGGATTCGTGTTTCTTCTTTCAGAAACCAGACCAGCACCATCTGAGGATGTTCCTTTTGGGATACATCCTGAGAAAAACTAGATCACAACAGTGTATAGAATTGGGATGTAAAAATTGGAATAGAAACTGCTGATGAGTAAAAATTGGAATAGAAACTGCTGGGAAAGCTTTTGAGTACCCCTATAAATACCTGTAACCTCAACTATGGGTGTGCAGTTGGAGGGAAAAGTTCCCCCTCTGTACCCAGCACTGTATTGCTCATACTTTACCATATTAATTAATAAATTGATTGCTGCTTGAATATTGGCCTAGTCAAGCTTCTTATTCATAAAAAATTCTAACTGGATTTATCTTTTTAAAAGGTGTTCTGCTTTTGTTTAAATTACTGATTTTTAATCTGACAGAAGTCACTCAAAAGACTGTTCTTTTCAAACAGCATTACCACAATAAAAATTAAAATACATCTAGACTAAAGCAGGAATTTTGTTATTCAGTAAAATTCTGCACCTCTGACTGCTTTGAGTGTATCAAACCAAAGGCTCTCACAAGGATGAGAAAAGACTCAATTTGAGGAAAAGCAAAGAGGCTCTATTAATTAATCAAGGAAAAAGGAACCTATTGAATACCATGGAGAGGTGGTATTTGGAACTCATCAGTGTGGGCTCCTCATGCAGGAGATGGATAAAGAGATGGAATAATCATTCTCAGAAATTCCTCTTTCTGAGTTTTGCCCACTCAGGTGAGCCCAGGACCCAACCCCAGACTCCCCCAGCATGGCCTGGGTCCTACAAGGTGAGGTTTGGGGGCACACAGTGAAATTGGGGTCACACAGGGAGGTTTGGGGGCACACGGTGAGGTTTGGGGGCACACGGTGAGGTTTGGGGTCACACAGTGGGGTTTGAGGGCATACAATGAGGTTTGGGGCACACAGTGAGGTTTGGGGTCACAGTGAGGTTTGGGGACAGACAGTGAGGTTTGGGGGCACAAAGTGAAATTGGGAGCACACTGAGGTTTGGGATCACACAGGTTTGGGGTAACGCAGGTTTGGGGACACACAGTGAGGTTTGGGGTCACAAGGGGAGGTTTAGGGGCACAAGGTGAGGTTTGGGGCACACAATGAAATTGGGCTTGCACAGTAAGGTTTGGGGGCACACAGGGAGGTTTGGGGCACACAGGGAGGTTTGGGGTCACACAGTGAGCTTTGGGGTCCCTGCACCCCCTGGGCTGGCTGCACTCTGGGCTGGAGCTGAGCTCTGCCCTGAGCTTTGGCTGTAACTAAAGAAAGACAAAAAAATCCCCCCAATCTGTTTTTTAGCACCACATGTAGCAAGGATTGGCAGCAGTGGAGCCCTGCCCTGCTGCAAACCCAACCAGGTGACAGGAGCTGCTTTACATAAAGGTCATGGCTGTGCCCCAGCACTGCTCCCCTGTCAAGGACAATAACACAAATCAGAGCACCAGCAATGGGCTGTAAAATCACTCCAGCTCTGAAATTCTCTGCTGAGAATCCCAAGGGAGGTCATTTATCACACAAACTTGTGAATCTCACAAAGACAGCAATGCTATCTTAACATAATCACATTTTTTTAATAAGCCTCAGCTCATCAATACACAAAAATTTTGTGAAGAATCAATTTAATATGGGCCCCTTCAAAAGTTCCAGATTATCCATCTTGGCTTTTTGGAATGGAAACAGGAGACTCATTTCTCTGACAAATTGAAAGATAATTTTTATCTTAAGCTTTCCACAAATACTACTTCTGTGTAAACTGAGAAAAGCACATGCACAGTATCATTTAGCAAAATTAACAGAATTATTTTTGCACTGATGACACTAAAATAAACTCAAAATATACATAAGAAGAAGGCTCTTTTTTATCTTCTGTCTACACACCCAATAAAGTGGATCTCTGCATATATTTCATATAAACCTTTACTCAAATCTCAGGCAGCCCTAGATCTAGCTATATTTCACAGTTAGAGTGGTTTTAATTACGAACTTGTGAAGAATGGAAATGTATGCGCTTCAACATCACACCAGCAAGCTCCAAAGCAACAACATATATGGTAAAAGCAACAGGATATCCCAAACAGCCCAAACCAGCAGCCATATGGCCCAGGACACACATTCCATCTGTTATAGGATAGAATTAGCAGATTATTCTATCCATTATTATATTTTTCCAAACAGAATTGAGAATGCAGAACTATGTACCAGTAGAGAGCTGGTATTTCACTAATCCTGTTCAAATTATGCCCTAATGTGTGTTTCAATAAGCAGTACAGAAATTTAACCTTGTCACAAATTACTTCAAGATG
Organism: Ammospiza caudacuta; assembly: GCF_027887145.1. Taxonomy (NCBI): domain Eukaryota; kingdom Metazoa; phylum Chordata; class Aves; order Passeriformes; family Passerellidae; genus Ammospiza; species Ammospiza caudacuta. The sequence continues at coordinate 4,991,490 of NC_080609.1, read as the reverse complement.
TTGGAAGGAGAGGGGGGAAAGGAAGGAGAGGATAAAATAAAAAAAAAATTAAAAAAGAAGTAAAAAAAAATCAAGATATATGTAGATCTGTCTTGTGGATAAAAGCAGCTAATCCCAGTCTGGCTCCCACACAATAACTCTTCTCCAAGAGCAAGGAAAGGGGAGGTAATTTCCCAGGGAGGTCCTGCAGGGTGACAGAATATATGGATTCCATTAACTGGGGAGCCCATCAATCTGCCCTGGCAGCCTGGGGATGGCAGGGCCACGCTGGGGGTGGCTCAGCAAAGGGGACACCAGCTGAAGGGTCCTGGGGAGGGGGAGCTGGCACCCCAGGATTGCTGGGACAGGCTGGGAATGCCCCTGGGCTGGCTGGGAGTGGAGCTGAGGGACAGACAGACATCACCAGCTCCGTGAGGGGCTGGGATTCTCTGCTCAAACAGCACAGGCAGGGCTGGGCCTTGTCCTTCTCTGGGAGCTGTCCTGGTCTGATAGGGCATGTCCTTGGGTGTCCTGGTCTGACAGGGCATGTCCTTGGGGGGGCTCCAGGATGGGGACAAGGAAAAGGCAGGGGTGTCACACTCTGCTGGCTCAGCAGGGCCTGGTGTGGGATCGCAGAGCCACAGGGAGCAGGGACCTGCATGGCAATCCAGAGCCACAGTGTCACACACAGGGGCCTGCATGGCAATCCAGAGCCACAGTGTCACACACAGGGGCCTGCATGGCAATCCAGAGCCACAGTGTCACACACAGGGGCCTGCATGGCAATCCAGAGCCACAGTGTCACACACAGAGCAGGACATGGCCATCCTGAGCCACAGTGTCACACAGGGGCCTGCATGGCCATCCAGAGCCACAGTGTCACACACAGAGCAGGACATGGCCATCCTGAGCCACAGTGTCACACATGGACCTCCAGGGCAATCCAGAGGCACACAGCCAGACGGATGAGGGACCTGCATGGCAATGCAGAGCCACAGTGTCACCTACAGAGCAGGGACATGGCAATGCAGAGCCTCAGTGTCACACAGGGACATGGCAATGCAGAGCCACAGTGTCACCCCTGACTCAGGGATCTGCATGGCAATGCAGAGCCACAGTGTCACACACAGAGCAGGGACCTGCAAGGCAATCCAGGGTCACAGTGTCACCCTGGCTATGGGACCTGCATGGCAATCCAGAGCTGCAGTGGGTCTCCGCATATATTTCATATATTTAGTTCACATTCATATATATATTCATATATATTTTTCACCCTGGCTCCTGCATGGCAATGCAGAGGCACAGGGACATGTCACCCACAGATGAGGGACCTGCATGGGACATGTCACCCACAGATCAGGGGGCTGCAGGGGATACCCAGTAGGTTATCAGGTCACTGTGACAGTGCTGATAATGCCCCAGGGTCACAGCGTCAGTGCTCCTGCCACCTACAGAGCTGTGCCAAATTTAGGAAACCGTCTGCTTTTGGGAAATGTTTTCTCTCTCTCCCCTGCTTTAAAAACCCCAGAGGAACACTGTAAAATGTTATAGCTCTGCTACTTCACTCTTGTAACTTAACTTTGGATTTTGGGCACTTTTTTTCCCTTAACAGTGCATTGTACCCTCTTCAAAAGTTTCTCCAATTAACCTGTACTGCTAATGACTGCCAGACAAAAACTCTGGGAAGCAACACTAACAGAACACTGGATTTTTCCCTTATTTACCCACCTACTTGTAATTGTGCCACGCTTAAGGCCATTGAATCAAGTGAAGATATAAAAGTAGTTTATATTACTAAAGTACCTGAATGCTGACAGACAACAAAAAAATAACTGTGCATGTGTTCTGCAGTGATGAGAATCTGTGTATCTGCTTCGCACTGCTGTGCAAGGGTGCAGCTCCTACTTGGCTAGAGCAGATGAGATACCAGCCCATCAGCTTCAGGAGGGGTGGAAAAAACTGCTCCCTGGCAATGAAAATACATCATTTTAAGGGCTTAATTTATTTCCTTTATTCGGTGATATTAGTTCTGGGTGCTTTCCTGCAGCATATCAGGTCTCTACAAACCCCAGTATCACTATGGCTAATCTATAATAACATAACTATCTGCAGTTCATTCCATCTCCTGCACCAAGCCATGAAACTCAATTACCAAGTGAGAAAGAAATGGGGAAGCCAAAACAATGATATAGAGCAGGTGCCAGGGTGTCAGTGGAGCTGCCACAGTTATTGCTGTGTGCAGCTGAAGCACCTCAGAGATTGGGAACACTCAGGGCAGCCCATTCCCAGCCACACAGGGCAGCACAGGACAGTGGCATTTACCCGGAATTTATCAAGCTAAGAGGCCACAAGTTCAACCTGTATTTCCCCCACCTCCTTATTCACCTTAAATAATGTTGTTGATGTAATACAATGTTTACACATTGAGGTTTTTTTACTTCTCAAAATAATCATTCTTCTCTACTGTATTTTAAAATGCCAGTGCATCAGAATTCATTACAGAACCAAACAAAACCAACAGAACACATGCATTTAATAGAGAAATAAACTGCAACAAGCAACGGGTTTCAGTATTTAATGGCATGAATAATGAATTTAAAATTAAGTTTAAATTATGTTGAAGGTCATAGAAAAAGCCTCAAAGAAAGATAGTTAAACAGACTTTAAAAGGAAGATTAAAATAGGTGATCTTTTAGTATTCTAGCAAAAACACTCTGTCTTTCACTCTTTATTTAAATTAAAATACCACTCAGTGACTGACCTTTTTAACATGGCCTAAGGGAGCAGGGTATGATCTTGTTAGAAAAGAAGTGATATTAAAAGAGCAATACTATTAAAAAGCAGAAGATGATGGAACCCACAGATTAAAATTTGTTTGCTCAGGGAAGATTAACTTTTATGAGAAGTCCTTCCTGCTACAAGCAGAGACAACTGCTGCTGTTACCACTGTGGTAACCAGTTCAGGGAGTGAGTTAATAAAGACCGTCCTCAAAAGCAAGCCACGAAGCTCAATCCCAGCTTTGCTGACATTTCAGCACAAGTGTCCCTTCTTTTCAGCATCCCCCTTGGCTGCCAGCTGTGGCAGGGATGGACTGGTCTGACTCTGCTCCTGAGCATTCCTTCAGTGGTGTCCTTCAGCTTCACTGCCCCCTTCCAGACTTGTATCAGGAGGGGATGTGACTGCAGGACATGAAATAACACGACACACACTCACACTGCTGCTCTCAAGGCAAAAAAAGGGGAGTTTATTTTCTGACTCCAACATTCATAGATTTCCAAAAGTGACAGTGGATTGGAGGGTGACAGTGCCACCTCTCCAATGACACTGGACAAACCAACAGTCCATCACATTTCTCCTCCTCCATAAAAGAATGCAAAACAAGAAGGTATTTACATAAAGTGTGTGAGAAAGTTCATTACAAGAATGTAGACAGCAGAAGGCAAATCTTAAAAAATCAGGGTGACAAAGGGGCACAGATCCTGCCCAAAGACAAAGAGGAGGGCAAGATTTTGCCCTTCTAAGTTCACAGAAAGCACCTGAAACTGCCAGATTGTTGTTACAGCCCTGTAGAGAGCTCAGCACAGTTATAGGGGAGCACTTTAACAATCCTCACTGTCACTATAGGACACAACACACAATGGAATCACTGCTCTTTCCAAGATAAAGAAGGGATTTTTTACTTTCTGACTCCAACATTTATAGATTTCCAAAAGACACAGTGGATTGGAGGGTGAAAGTGCCACTTCTTCAATGACACTGGACAAACTAGTAGTCTATTAAACTTCTCTTCTTCCATAAAAGAAGGCAAAACAATGAGTTATTTACAGAAAGTGTGGGAAAAGGTTCATTACAATAATGTAAACATCAAAAAGCTTAGAAAATCTTAAAAAATCAGACCAACACCTCACCTCACTTTGATCTCTGCTACTCCAAGTCAACCTCCAAAACCCCTCCTCCCCTTACTTTAAATGGAGTCTATCTCCAGAGATGGAAATGATGAATGCCTAATCCCCACCAAGAATTAAACAGCTAAAACAAGTCACTGATTCACCCCTTCAAGAACTTTCAGCAGAGGTTGTGACCTCACAGTTCTGCACAGCAGAGACCCCTGAGCAGGGGGAGCTGAGCCCTCCTCAGCATTTTGGCACCAGCCAAGAGAGCCCTGAGCTGGTGCCACACTGCCCATGCCCACAGCAGGCACAGGCTGGCACAGTTCAGCACTGGAATTGGGTTTGCAGGGACCCTCATGGCAGGGAGGAATGATCAATCTGACTCCATGTTCTCAGAAGGCTGATTTATTATTTTATTATACTATATTATATTAAAGAATGCTATGCTAAACTAATGACTACAGAAAGGATATTTACTCAATTAAAAAGATAATAATGAAAACTCCTGACTCTCTCCAGAGCCCTGACACAGCTTGGCCCTGATTGACCAAAGAGTGAAAACAACTCCCAGCAGAATGCAATGGAACAATCACCTGTGGGTAAACAATCCCCAAACACATTCCACATGAGCACAACACAGGAGAAGCAAATGAGCTAAGAATTGTTTTCCTTTTCTCTGAGGCTTCTCAGCTTCCCAGGAGAAAAATCTTGGGTGAAGGGATTTTTTAGAGAATGTGAATGCCACACACTGGCATTTGAAAGTTTTACACTTCACTGCTCAGAAATTAAGAAATGTGTTCTGTCCCTGAATTTCCATGTGAGTTTTAATGGATTAAAGCATCACTGTCATGACTTAGAGGAAATTCATATAAATTAGATGGCTGGTGAAACTGTGGGGAGGTTGTGTCCTTGAACTTGTCTGGTGTATCAATTAGTACATTATTAATTAAATCTAAACCACTAGAAGACTAAACTGCATTCAGTGAAGCAACCAAAACCTGATGTCACAAATTATGTGTTGTTAAAGTGAACACTTCAAAATAAAGATGTCCAGGAAATCCAACACTACTGTCTTCCTGCAAGGAACCCAGGTGAAAATCCCCCAAAATACTAAACAGGCAAAGATCCAAAATCTCAGAACATACGACATTTTTACTTCCTTTGGGTCCCAATATTCAAACATTACCAAAAAGGCAGAACCACATATGTGTATATAGGATATTCTACAATGTTTTAAGCAAGGGAGATCCTGTTTGATCCTGTTGTCTCCTTATAATAATGAATTGCTGAACATGCTCAAAGATGACATCTCCTGTACTAAAAAAGAGAATAAACTGGAAGCCCTGCAGTTCTTTTGCTGCAGAGACTGAAATGAGCACCACTGAAACCAGGCATAACCTTCTGAAATCACATTCGTGTTCATTCATTTCAACCTCCTCATGAGGTAAAAACACAAAAGTTACTGGCCAGGCCCGGCAGTGTGGGCCATTCCCTTGGTATGCAGTAGATGCACTGTAAATATTTTCTTCCGTTTAATTCGTGGCTGGAAAGGGATTAAAGCAAAACAGTTCTGAGAACTAAAATTAAGTCAGTGCTGAGGCTTGGATGGATTTCTAAAAACAAGCATTTCTATGAATTTATACATATTATCTAATTTAGTTGCTGGGTTTTTCCCCCATCTTCACTGAAATTTCAGAAAAATTACTCCAGTGATGGGAAACATACAAATATAACCTTTTCCTTTTCAGATCTCAATACATTTTATTAGAGAAATTGGTCTAGTAAAAAAAAAAAAAAAAAAACAAAACAGAGCAAACAATAACAAATAAACTAACAAAAAAAGAGCAAACCATTTCTACTTATCTATCCTTAAAGTAAATCAAGGTAATTTGAACTAATCCAACCTCACCTCTTTGCACAGAATTTCTGGGGTTTTACTGTGCAGAATGGAGATGATGAGACTTTCTCTAACAAATTCTTTGATATTCACTAATACCAAAAACCTTCTGTCCTATAGCCCTTTAAAATCTCTACATACAAAAAAGTAACTGGAACAACAGAAAACCATCACAAAATGAGATAATCAAGTTCTGGTTTTGAAGATACAGAAAACAGATACATGATTTTTAAAAATCAGAATTTATTTGACTAAATTTATGTTTAATCACTTTATTTTCAGATTACCATGGAATCATGACCAAAATTGTGTCTCCTTCAGTAATTTTTCATAAAAGTTTTTTAAAAAAGAGTCTCCAGGATTAGCTAAAGATATTATCAAATCCATGGTGATGTGGGTCTCTCTTGATTTTGAGTCCAAAGTCTGAAACATTGCTGGGTTGCTAAAAATTCCGTGTCTATTCACTTTCATTTGTAGCTAAAGCCACTTTTTGAATTTTGAATAAAAATAATAATATTGAATTAAAACACTGATACTCCTGACAAATAAAGCATAGAAAAGCCTTCACTGACAAGAAAGCCAAAGCTGTTCCCCAATTATTTGAACAGCACTTTCCTCTGACTATGTTATAGATGCTCCCAGAGTTCTCAAAAATCAAATGTTGCACAAATTAATTCCAGAGAAGGAGGTGCAGGGGTGGGCAGGAAGAATCAGCATTGAGTACAAGTCAGTTTAATTTGCAGGTATCTGAGAGGACATTATAACAATGACATGAATAAGGATAACAAAATGTTAAGGAAAAAGCACTGTCTGTAATGATACATTCAGATAAATGGCAAACGTACTCGCATGAACTCTATCATTACTGCTTCAATCACAGTCATACTTAAACTTTGGGGAGCTAATTTCATTTATAAATTCTGCTGCTGCACATCAATTATCAGCAGCATTACTAACAGTGAGGCACAGAACTGCTGTGCCAGGGTGCCTGATTGTCTGGCATTAGCTCTGATAAGAGAAGGGTTGCAAACCACTTTAAATGTCAAAAACCTGCAACAATAATGGGCATAAGCACCAGTTATATTCCTCTAACTTCCCTGCCTCCCTGACAATTCATTATTCTGTCTTCTCATTGCTACATCCTCTAACTAAAAAACATAAATGCCAAAGAACACTAATCTTCCTTACAGAGCATTCCCAGAGAGAATGGGAGAGAATCAAAACCAGAGTTAATTCCCTGAGCAAAATATTTGCAGTTGAGTCTATTTCAAGATCAGTAACAAAATTTTGATGTCAAGGCATTAAAATCAATCCTTTCAACACAGCGATTCAGTTCAAGAAAAAGATGAAAAACTCAGCGTCAGCCTTTCTATAGAAATATCCCAGTATGGCTCCAGTAAAGGGGGCAGAAGGTGAGGAAAGACTTACCCAGAGGTGCTGTGAGCATGGCTGGTGCTGCCACTCCATCACACAGTGCCCTGCCCAAAGCACAGCCAGAGCTGCGGGAGCTGCCTGCTGGACACGCAGCCTGAATGCCAACTGCCTGTGACATTGACTTGTTTCCAGCCTCTTGTAGTGCTGCCGCTATCAGTGTTATATTTGTATAGTAGAATAACATGAAATATTGATTCTGGAGTGCTTATCAACTGGACCTGCTCAAAATACTCTTCCTAGGAAGTTCAGCGCTGCTTCTCATGCAGAACCGGCGCTGTGTGTTTGTGCAGGGAGCTGCTTGCTCTCTCGCAGCGCTTGGAATCCTTTCCCTGAGACATCAGAAATAACTTTTCAAAATCCAGGAGCAGTGGGAAAAGACACAAGCAGTATTTTCTGAAATTGGATGAACTGCCCTTTAAACTAATTTAAATGATTTGACAGAACGACTTTAAAAGACGTCGTCTCTTCCGTTCTGGCTTCAATCACTACTCTGAAATCTGTCCCGGGGCAGGACAATGACCAGCAAATTTCTAATTGCAAAATCAATCACTAAATATTCTAGGCACCTTTTTTTTTTTTTGTTTTGCACGAGGTATTTTGTGCATTTTCTGTGTGCCAGTACGATAAGAATAAAAGCAGAGAGGCTGCTGCCCATGGTTTGCCTCTGCAGCCTGCGAGGGGCAGCTCCAGGGGCACAAGGGATGAATTTGCCAAGGGCTGCACACCAGAGACACCTGCAGCAGAGCCCCCAGACACACCTGGCACAGCCAGTGACAAATGGCAGGGATAAAGGGTCTCCCTCTGCAAACCCAGCTACTTACAGGTAACTTCTGGATGCCTCCGTGGGTTTCTGCTGCTGCACGATGTGGGATCAATTACAGCCCAACCACCAAAATCAACAGGACTTATTGCACACCACCACTCAAAGGCACCTCCTCCCCCTCTGCTTTTAGGTCCATTTTTAATGTACCCAACACTTTTATTCACTATCAATGTGTTTAAAGCAGCTGCTTATGCAGGCACTGCTGTCACAGCATTGATGGTTTTTTTTTTTTTCAGACAGCAGCAGAGTCCTGAGGGTGGGCTGCTCTTAGCTCTGAACCAAATTATGCCAAAAGCAGACCAACCACACTCCTGAAAATTCAAAGCTGAACTTGCTTGTTGTTCTTTCAGCAGGTCAAAAATTCATTATGCTGGTGTGCTTATAAAACTGACAAAATCAACAATTAACTCTCAAACTCACCCTCAAAAAGATTAAAAATGCCTCACTAGGAGAACTGAATAGAACTTTTGTGCTGCAGGTTTTTTCCATTATAACTATTTCAATTTTGTTTTGGCTGAACCCTCAAAACCCCGAAAAGCCACTCAATAACAAAAATTTTCTTTCCAAACTGGCCATTTTTTCCCCTGAGATTTAATGCAATAACAATGAATTTATTTAACATTTTACCCTGTAATGTCTCAGGACGTAGATTCTATTAACTTGCTAAGAAGAGCCACGCATCCCAAACTAGATAAAGACTTGTACTTCAAAGACCTGCAAAACCCTTCCAGATTCAGCTGGAAGATTCTACCACAGAAGTTTATAATGAGCTGAAAAACAGACAAAAAACAGCATTCTGCAAAACCTGAAAAATAAATGAGAAAAAATGTTTTGTTTTACATATTTAGTTGTTCATGGACTTGCACAAATAGAAGTAGAATTTGTTTCATTACAGTGACCATTTCTCTTTGATACCAAGTAAAAAATTCAGCTCACATCTATACAATTGTACATAATAATTCACTGGATTATTATAGCTTTAGAGTTTGCTTCCCTAATGAAAATAAGCCTGCTACAAACATAGATAATCAGATGTATGAAGAAGCACTGTGACTCTGATTAGCTGTGATCCATGAGTCATCTGCAGGAGCTGGAGTTTAGGCATTCTTTCCACCAAAAGACAGCACCAACCTCCCACTGAAACCAGCCCCCTGAAAAGTCCCAAATTTCAACAGAAATGCCCACGAGGAGGGAAAAACTGGAGCCATAATAACTGAGCTCCACAAAATAGCTTGCTGATCACCAAGCAAGAAAAGCTGAATTTCTTCCAAACCTCAGCAGCAAAATGCAAACATTTCCCCCACGCAAAAAACACAAATAAATCAGTGTTAGTGCAACTGAGAGCAGGCAGCACTGCCCACTCCTTGCAGCCCCAAGCAGCCTTGCTCAAGAACACAGAGTTTAGGACACAGATGTTTTGTTCTTGCTTTCAATCCCACTATTTGACTATTCAGTTATTAGAAAATATTCATCTGCCCTTATTTCTCAGCCCACTTTGCAAACGCAGCAACGCTCAGAGGTATTACAGGAACTTCTGGCTGGGCTCAGTGCTGTGTTTCTCCAAAGCAACAGGATTTATTTTTTTTTTTAGTAAGAGTATATTGATTATCTGTCAGGCACCATAGACAGATGGACAGTATAAATAGCAAACATTTGTGTGATAACTTAAGATTTAGATTTTAATTCACTTTTGGGTGGGTTGTTTCCCTAGCATCACTTCTATAAAATCAACACCTTAGAGAGATGAGTAATGGCAGTGAATTTGGATTTATAGCTATAAGAGTCCTAACACTAAAGTAAAAGTAGATGGTTTATTTCTCAGATTTTTCTCTTAAAAATTTTGGTTTTGCATTCAGACTTGCTAGTTTTTTTTGGATTTTGGCTTGCCTAGCAAGCACAACTTTACTTCTACCTAGTGAACTTCTACTAAGCCCAGCTGAGAAGTGCACAAGTGCAGTAATTGTAAAAATAACTCAGCTTTGCCAACAGGGATAAACCCAGCAATGCTTTGTGAGGGCTTTGAAAGAGGAAGAAACACACCTATTTCTATTCTGTTTATCCTCTTGCTCCTTTATTTGCAGTTCAGCATCCCAACACTGCAGAAGCCTCTCCCATGAACTGACAGGACCAATATTTACTGTGAGTGCCTTGATCCACAGGAATCCCAAACCAGCAGAGCTCAGTCACAGGCTGTGCCATTGTGGAGCTCACAAACTTTTCAGCCCTGACACCAGCAGGAGGAACTTTGAGCCCTGTGAGGACATCAAGAGTTCACTGGCACTGCCCCATCCCTCTGGCCAGCTGCTAATTTCACCCTAAGGATTCCATCCAGGCACTGGCTCAAACAGTGACTGGTTTATGTACATGCAAGCATTCCAGCTTGAACAACAGCTTGGCACAGGACTGAGCCCCACAAATCTGCATCCAGAACTGGTATTTGATATGTTCTGTCTCCTCTCCTACAGCAGGAGGTGGAAGTTTCACCATTAACCATTTATTTGCCTGTACTTTTCCCACCTGAAATAAAACATTGACAAGCTTTTTAAAAAAGTTGTGACAGTAAATATATATTAAATACTTTAAAATGGGGCTGAAACACTGTATTACAACTTGAAGCCGTCACCTCCTATTTCCCTTTTCACATTCCATATTTTCCCTGCTTGCTCTGCAGCCTGAGATCAGCACAAAGAATTTCCTTCAGTCCCTGGCAATAACAGGATTCCCCTTGCCCAACACAGGTCACAATAAAGGGAAAAACTGCTAACAAAAATAGTTCTCTCTTCCCCTTAGGATTTCTCTTTCCTGAATTTCATCTGGGCTGTACCCCTGATTTGGCTTTAGCTCCTGTGAGCCCATTTCCTCCACTTCCATCCCTCTACAAACACACCATGACCAAAATGACTAATGAAGTGTTTACTACATGTTAAGCTGGAAAATCAGGTAATTTAAAAGGCAAAACATGACAAGGAGGGTCAAGAAGGTTAATTGTATTAAAGCTGGTGTCCTGGAGTGGCTCATGGGAATGATTTCATGATCTGGAAATCCTCCTGGACCTTAGGAGGTGCAGGGGATGCTCCTGGTGCTGCACCTGCAGCTCCAGAGGCTGCTCTGAGCTGGCAGACCAACATCCCTCTGCTTTGACTTGTCTAAGAATTATTTTGAACAATAAGTAAAATGAAAGCTGACACAAATGCTCAAAATCCAGACTGGTGAAGACAACATCCAAAACCTGAGGACATAGCATGGATAAAAATCTATAAAAGGGCCAGCACACATAAAGAGAAACTGGCTGACACTAATCACAACCTTCTATAGGAAATCTGGTCTGTGTGGCTGTGTCATTGAAGAAGTATCTTGATCAAGCCTACAGTTAATTTCCAGTGTCAAAATTATTATAAAAATTGCATGGCTACACTTTGAAATTTGCTTAGTGCTTAAAAGAAAAAAGGTTGGCAAGAATGAGGAGTGAAAATCACTAGTGTGGTATTTCTGAATATACAAACACTCATGGGTTTTTTTTAATATGCAAACATTTAAACATTAGTGTCCAGCAAATTAGATAAGCACTTGGAAAGTAAAGCACTTCACAGATATACTCAGGATATTTGTTGTTCTTGCACATGAATAAAGCAGAAATGGACTAAAAATAATGTGAGTGTTTTACAACACTGAGAGAGAGGAGGAAAGAGAGAAAAATCTTCTTCTCACTAAAAACATGGCAATGGCTGCACTCAAATCTCAGGTTTTTAGGTAAGACAATGCCTAGTACTTTCAAAACCTTAAAAAAAAGTGTTTCACAAAAAGCCATTTCAGCACAAAAAGTTAACCTTGAACAGGTAGCTAATGATCCAGGCAACTCCAGCCTCAGCAGCAGTGAATAAACAGATTTTAGCAGAGCAGAGCAAAGCCAGTCAGGAGAGAGGAGTGACAATGAAACAGCCCCAGGACATTTCAGTGAGCAGGAAAGTCAGCACTGAGTGAAGTGTGTAAGAAATCATTTCTCCAGACTCTTGATGCAGTCAAACAGCTTTTGGTTCAAGATTTTCCTCCTCCCCAAATTTCTTGTCCTTTGCCAAACAGTGAGGAACTATTTGATACACTTGATATGTTATTGTTATATTTAAATGGCAACACTGTTTAAGCCTTCAGTAATATTTTGTAACCTGTCTAAATTCAGAAAACAGATGATGAGAGTGAAAATGTAGCACAGTGCCCTTCAGATCCTCTGTCATTTGCAATCTGAAGCAACCTGTAATTAATGCCAGGGCATCTAGGGAACACAAAATGCAGAATGTGCAGAACCTAAGGTGTGTTATCTTCTGTAACTGTAAGTGCAATAAAATATCTGACATTTAGTATTGATCCTTGCCATAATATAGGAATTATTTTGAACAATAAGTAAAATGAAAGCAGTCACCTACCTTCACTTAATACTAGAATTAAGTAAATATAAGCCTGCTATCACAGCGAGGCACAGACTTGGCTCACACAGTGGGTATAGTGTTTAAAATGAATTTATGTACAGATATTATTGATCCCTGAGAAGTCATGAGTGGGATTAACACTCTTTTCATGCCTGGCACCATTCTCTGCCCTGCCCTGCGTCTGACCAGCCAATACCCATGTGAAAACAGCATTTCCTAACTCTGCCTCACCTCAAGTTCTGGTTCAGCTTGGGACACCAGCACAGAAAACACATGAAGCCATTGGAGAGCTTCCAGTGGAGGCCATGAGGATGGGGAAGGACTGGAGAGGAGCAGCTGAACTTGGTCTGTTCAGCCTGGAGGAGCCTGAGGGGAACCTCACTGTGGTCTCCAACATCCTCGTGAGGGGCAGTGAAGGGGCAGCTCCAATCTCTGCTCCCTGGGACAGGGAACAGCTGGAGCTGGGCAGGGCAGGGTCAGGCTGGATTTTGGGAAAGGTTCTTCCCCCAGAGGTGCTGGCACTGCCCAGGTCCCCAGGGAATGGGCACAGCCCTGAGGCTGCCACAGCTCCAGGAGAGCTTGGGCAATGCTCAGGCACAGGGTGGGGGTGTTGGGGGGTCTGTGCAGGGACAGGAGCTGCCCTGGGTGATCCTGGGGGTCCCTGCCAGCTCAGGACATTGTGAGATTCACAGGGCAGAACGTGTGGCTGTCCAAGCACAGCAGCACCCGTGGCTGCAGGGCCACCCCAGCTGTGCCAATCCCTGAGCCAAAGGCACTCCTGGCCTGCTGTGGCTGCTCAGCCCAGCAGACAGCAGGACAGACAGACAGCAGGACAGACAGCTCTGCCAAACAGGCCCTGCCTGCTGCAGCTGGAGCTCTGACACTGCTGCAGCTGTGGCCCTGCTCAGCAGATGTGGCCCTGGCAGGGACACCAGGGCTGGTGGCTGTGATTATCATTGCCTTTAATGAAGGGATGGCACCATCATCAGGCTAAGGAGGATTTATTGCTCACACAAACATCACTCTCAGAGGCTGTGAGATCTATGGGAGCAAACAGCCAGACATAGCTCAAAATGGCCACAAGTTCTTTGTTACAAGGCAATACAGAACTTTCTAACCCAATGGATAGGTGCCACAAGGTTTATTTTGCTTTTCTGACCTATCACCTTTACTTAATTTTGCTGCACTGTGCATACTTCCATCCAATAGGTTTCTGTCTCACATGCACACAAATGCTTCTATTCTAACTTCTAAACTCTTTGCTTACTCTATACAACCACACCCCTACACTATAAACCCTTCACCATCTTAGCAATGCAGTTTCTCACTTACCTAACGCATATCCTTAGTTATAACCAAAGTAAGTAAATTCTTACTTATAAGTAAGAATTACAAAGTTTATACTTTGGCTATAAGTAAGTATATTCTTTCTTATAACCAAAGTATAAACACAACTTTATAATTTTTCTACTTAATGTCTGTGTACTGTATTTTTACACCAATCCAAGCTTCTCCCAAGGCTGCAGATCAAACCCTTCAGTGTCTGTGGGAGTTTCTGTTTTTGTGATTCCCACAGGTGGCCACCACCACCCTGGACAGGGACTGGGGAGGGCCAGACTGTCTGATGGGGGTGGGCAAAGATGAAATACAAACCACACACTCAACAGCCAGCAAAGATTAACCTGCACTAGATTTGGCAGCACGCTGGTAAAACATCCCCCTACCCAGGCAATAAATCCGCTGAGAAAAGGAGAAAAATGCTGGGCTGGAAAAAATCCTTCCCTTGTTGAAGATACAGCTGTCAGCACTGCCATGGCAGCAATTCAGGGCACACAAAGGAATTATGGTCCTCAGGGAGCTTTTGGTACACAAGCAAACACTCCAAGTACAGTTAAAAAGTTTTCTAGAGCACCCCATGCATCTCAGTAAGTTGAGCATTGAGGAAACAATCTGACACTGGAGCACTTCCCCACACTGGAACAGGGTGAGCAATGCATCACCCTGCTATTTGTGGCCTACCACTCCATTACTGCTCCTCTATAAAATTACATTGCTGATAAAAATTTATGTGTCAAACATTTTTGTGATTACAGACCAAAAGTCAAAATTTGCATTTAAATAGATGTATTAAAAAGTCAGCAGCACAGGTAGAAGAGGGAAATGCTGTTTTAAGGAAATTTAAATAGGGAGCATCAGCACAGAAGGGATTTTTCTTCTTAAATGATTTGAACAATTTTGGTTTTATTACTGTTCTTGGGTCCAATTCAAAGTCAAGATTGGAACCATAGTATCCTGTAGCCCTGGACTCATCTCGAGAAAATAGATCTCTTTTCATCTTCCCATTGGGAATGACCCCATTTGTTGTAAATAAAGTATTTTTCTGTTCTCAGCCCAAGCCTACACTTTTGACCAGCTCACAGCCCAAGCCATGCAATCCTCCTTTGTTCTCAAGTTCTTCACTCACTTTTCTTTGCATCAGCCACCACAGGCTCAGCTGCAGCCACTGCATTTCTGCCCAGATATTTCAGACAGCAAGGCCACTGCTGAGAGGGATTCCACAGGATATTCCAGGCTGGAAGGGACCCACAGGGATTTCTGAGCCCAGCTCTTCAGTGCATCACTGACACACAGCCCACATCCATGACCTGGTGGTATCAGCACCCTGCTCTCACCAGCTCAGCTGGTGAATTTTCAGTGTACAACCTCAAAATTCACCAGACATTCTCCCACTGCCTGACATCAGCTACCCCCTTGGTCTTGAACATATTTTATTGTGCCCCTTTTTATTCCATAAAGGACTTCTGATGTTAAAGAACTTTTTTTTCTGCCCTCTCCCTAGTGTCCTTTCTTTCTTCTCATTACACACTTTTTATATGCTGTGTGCTGTCAAGATTTAACTTCACCCCTTGCCTCCAAACCTGATTTTGTACTTTTCAAATGGCACCTAAATCTTGGCAATGGAATGCCTGTGCCCTTTATAGTCCAGCTGGGATCACCAACACATGCTCTCAACATAAAAACCACATAAATCAATTCTGTGCAGTGCTTTTTTTTTCCTTTCTTGACAGGCTTTCCAACCATGATAATGATACAACATGAATTCCATTATTGTTAATGGAAGGAGTTACATTTAACTGTTGTCAGTTTTAGCTCTGCCATGAGTCAATGCCTTCCTAAACATGCTGGTTTATTCTAAGAAGAAACTGCTACATAATCAAATCAGCCCTTGGGAACACAGATGTAAGCACAGCACAAAACCATCATAACTAAATTACCATTTTAGGTGTGTGTTTGCTGTCTTCCTCAGACATTCTGTTCTTTCCTACAGAATAATTTCCTTAACACGGGGAAAATCTGTCTGGGAACAGAAATTTCAAGTATAAACAGAGATTAATCATGAGAGGATTTCCTGAAAAATTCATAGCAGAACTTTTCTTCTTCCCAGGCAATCCCTAAATTTCTTCGACGAACCTTTTTCAGGGAATTTAGAAACACATTCAGAAGCATAAAGAACACCACAAAAGCAAGTGTACTTTCCTATGTTGACTCATCCTGGCCTTGCAAACAACTCTTATTGGCAGCAAAGTTGCCTCATTCTCCCTCTACAGCACAGAGCTGCTCCCAGAGCATTCCCAGGGGCTTTAGGCTAAAACTGTGTCCAAGACATGGGGAGCATCAGTGCTGCTCAGGAAATCACAGCAGTGCTTCCCTGCCAGCGGGGGCTTGCAGAAAACCAACAGAAAACCCAGAAAAGGAGGATTAAATTCTCTATTTCAACATCTCTTCCAGCTGCCTGGCAGAGTTAGTATATTCCTCATTTTGATTAAGGAGTTCCAAAGGAAAACCTTTGCCTGCATTTTTATATAACACATATAATAGGGGGATTTTATAAAGTATTGTGAGGTATGTTGTCACCGTCATATTTTCTGATAAATCCCCTTCACCCAGGATTTTTCTCCTGGGAAGCTGCGACGCCTCAGAGAAAATGAAAACAATTCTTATCTCATTTGCTTCTCCTGTGTTGTGCTCATGTGGAATGTGTTTGGAGATTGTTTACCCACAGGTTCCATTGGATTCTGCTGAGAGTTGTTTTCACTCTTTGGTCAATCAGGGCCAAGCTGTGTCAGGACTCTGGAGAGAGTCAGGAGTTTTCATTATTATCTTTATAGCATTCTGTAAGAATCCTTTCTGTATAGTATAGCATTCTTTAATATAATATAGTATTATAAAATAATAAATTAGCCTTGTGAGAAGATGGACTCAGACTCATCATTCCTGCCTTCATCTGGGAACTCTGCAAATGCAAGAAAATATCAATTATATTTTACTCAGGGCTGGGCAGGGTGATTTTTTAGGTGACAGATGTTACCTGACACCCACAGATTGCTGCCTGCTCTCCTTTTCCTTGAAGCCACCAAGCAGCAGCAGTGGGATGAGAGTGGCAGCTGTGAAATCCCAGCTCAGGGCAAGGCCAGTCCCAGCAGGGCTGACGGCCAGGACAGCACAGCCTGCTGGAATTAACTCCAGAGACAGAGGCCGCACAAACACCACAAATACTGAGTGTCCTCCTCACTCAGTATTTCCCCTTCCTAAATTGATTTCATAACATAATAAATCTCCAGAACTGTTTTCTATCCCTCTTTGCTTCATTTTTTCCAGGGGTTTGCCTGCTTTTTTTGGTAAACTGTTGCACACACAGCAGCACTTTCATTAAATTGTCCATTAAAAACCTCATTTTGCAGGATTTCTCCACAAAGATATCTAAATATCTAACTTCTCTCAATGTTAATGGGATTGAGGCACTACAATAAAATCATGGATCTCAGCTGTAATTTTAATATATATATAAATGAAAACTTGGATTATTTTTTTACCCTAAGAGGATATATAATTTAGAAGTCATTTAGAGTTTGGGAGTTTCTAAAGGACATAAATTCACCAAGCCCACAGAAAATTTAATATCTCTTCAGTGAGCCTTGCAAAGATTTTTTGAAGTTTCCATCTAAAATATCTTTTTCTACTTTGTTTTAATACTATGTTCAAAAGCAATTGATTTAGTGTGTAGATATAGCTTTGCCTGAATACACATTAATAAAATGTAACTATTCTTATTCAAGAAACCAGACATAAGGACCTTGGTAATTTGTACCATCCATCTATTGGCCTTCCCATTCAAATATGTGACATTCTTTACTTATTCCCTTGTTTATTCTGTGTGGATTTTTGCAAAACATATAAATAATAAATATAAAAATTTTAAGGAATACATGGAGTTTGGACTATGCTGCCATCTACACATTAGCAACAGCCACAGCATTTCCTTCATGCAGAGGTTTATTCCTTCCCTCTGTAAATACCACAGCAAAAATTTCCAAACAATAATGCCCACCCAGATCCCTCAAGAGCGGACCAAAGTTCAGATCTGAAGAGTTTCACATGCACTGCCCTGGAATAATTCTCTTTCACAGAGCCTCTGTACATTGATCTGGCCCACAAAAATCCTGTGCTGGTGCCTTGAACAAATAAAGAGGTTTTCCCTGGTATCACAGCCCCTGAGCACTGACAGGTTTTCCTCCTCCTTCCCTCCCCAGCTCTCCTGAGGTCCCCTCCTCTAGAGAACAGGACATTAGTATGCACCAACTGTGTCTTTGCAAAGGTTTAATCTCCCCCAGCAATTACCAACAGCAGAGTTTCATTACAGGTACAGTCTGATAAATATTGCAGAGCTCTCCCAGCTGTTTGTGGCTCAGTTTTAATCTGATGGGAGTGGGCACACCCTGGTCCCCCTGCCTGCGTCCCTGCAAGGGCAGCTCCAGAGGCAGCACCTTGGACAGAGGGACACCGGGACAGACAGACTGCTGGAACATGCTCCAAACAACAGCTTATAAAGGGGGACAGGTCTCAACGTTCAACTAACCAGGAGAACTGGGGGTGGAACACAAGGCAGGGAATAAAAGGCAGGAAAACTGCTCGGGACAGGAGGGGTTAACAACTGGATGTGGGAGGAAGGGGTTTGAAACTTGGCAGGGAGATAAACCACACCTGGCTCAAATAACAAAGGCAGGTCTGTGTCACTCTAAAACAGGGGGAGAAAAAACCCAAAAGGACTACCAAACCACAAATCAAACAATAATCATGCCAAATAAAAAAACACCACAACACTCTGGGTCTGCTGCCATGGACTCAGAGCCACCAGGGGATGTCTTGGCACCTGCCAGAGCTTCTGATCAACCTAAGGGTGCATCAGTACAGGTTATAATCCTAAATTCCCACTGTTTTTAAATGGATTTTAAAGCCTGATTTTTTAAGATTTTCTAACCCTTCTGATGTCTACATTCTTGTAATGAACTTTTACACACACTTTCTGTAAATAACTTATTGGTTTACATTCTTTTATGGAAGAGGAGAAATGTGGTGCACTGTTGGTTTGTCCAGTGTCATTAGAGAAGTAGCACTGTCACCCTCCAATCCACTGTCACTTTTGGAAATCTATAAATGTTGGAGTCAGAAATTAAACTTCCCTCTTTTTTACCTTGGAGAGCTGCATGTGCACATCATTTCATGTCCTATAGCAACATCAGCCCTACTTGAGTACTAAAGGAACTAAAGCCATGTGCAAAATGGACAGAAAACAGACTGTACATTGTGTCTGCACTAGCTGTGGATGCTACAGGCTCGAGGAGGAACACCAGGCTCTAATCCCCATCCTTATGGGGAACAACTGCCAAAGACCAGTGTTGGAAATGCAAGAGAGAACAGCCAGATCAGAACTGCACTGAAATGCACTGCTGCCTCCCACCTGTGAGAAAATCTGATCCAAGTGGTTCACACCCCAGGGCACACTGCAGTATTTACAGTCAGGTTTAATCATCCATTTCAGAATTGGGCTTGTTTCAGCAGGTGCTTTAAATCTGGGGGTGTCTGAGTCATAATTTGTTCCATCTCAAAATTTTACCACCATGTAAAATTACAATAAAAAGGCACAGATCCACCTTACAGCTGGTGTAAAATGTGTGACACTACAAGAGAAACCCTTGCCAACACAAACTGATTTTCCAGGGCCTGAAGAGGACAATTGAGCTCTTACATGCATATTCTGAAACAGAAGCAGGCAGCACACCCCTGAGATGTTTCTGAGCATGCCACCTCTAGCAATCCCTGTGCAAACAAGGATTTTCTGTGCTGGGCATGAGGGCTCCTCCCTGCTGGGTGACCTAACATCTCAGACAGCAATTTCCCCTGCAATGAGAGCAAAAAAAATGACATTGCTCTTTGTTTGAATTCACTGCTGCTGGTGACCAGGAGTAACATTCAGCATGACAAATAATTTAATGAACTACTAATTCAGAGTTGACCTTCACTGAAAGTACTGTTTAATTACCCAGTGTTTCTGAAGTCAGGCAGAAGAATGTTAAACCATTTCTGAACAGGTGCAGGAGGCACACGTTAATTTTAATAGCAAAGGTCATTACACAGGTATTTCTGCACTTTTTCCTGGCATCTCTCCTGTCAGAGAATTACTTGGGTATGTTTAGGAAGACAAGGAAGAAAAAAAAATATTTCATGTTCTTTCAGCTTAGTAAAGTCTTGTCTCCTATCTCCTTTTTCCCTTTTTATTTTTAAAGAGTAAGTCTAAATCCAATGATGAAAGAGGAAATACATTATCTTGCAAACTGAAGTGGTAAGATTAGATTGGTGCGTACATAGCTGAGAAATACTTGCAGTATGTTTTTATACTAATGTGTAAAAAAACTTCAAAGCAGAATGGAGACATATTTTCATATAAACCTGTAAAAAGCCCCTTAACAAAACCACTCCACTCATTGAAGAGGAAAAAGAACTCAGCAAATTAACCCATGCTTGACAATCAGCACAATTGTGAAAATTCTTTGTCTGAAAGCAAGATCAATTTCTTCTTTAATCTGTGGACATGAGACATGAACAAATAACTTTGTAGAGAAATAAAGATTTCTTGGCCTGTCTAGCTTTATCTTATCAGGCTCCAGAAGTGGGCTTCATGTTAGAGACTACTTTTTTTTTTAAATCTTATTGCCTGAGGAAGTGTGAAAACAGCCTCAAGAAAAAGCCAGCTCTAACAATATCGAGCTTATTCTCTCCCTCTCTTATTGTTTCATCCTTCAGGCTTTGATGCCTTTCTCACAAGGACTATTAAAAGTTTCCAACCCCAGTGAGAACATGAAGAATGTACCAGAAAGAACTCCTTACCACCCTGTTTTCCTAAGGTACCAAATGACATCTTTTCCTTCAAATGCCACTGGCAATGGGAGGTGGGGGTCACATTTTGCAGCTTAATAAAAGTGCTGCAACTGTAAAATTCATTTTCTGGTTTAAAAATGTAGAAGGGGATTTATTCTCAAGGCCAGTGAGGTTGGGAGTTGTAGTGGATGGGTTTGTTAGGGTGTGGTGGAGCTGGATTTGTTAATTTTGGTTTTTAAGGTTTTTTAAAACCAGAAATAAGCTAGGAAGTGCCAACACTTTATGGACTTCCCTAAAGAATAGGCTGAGCCCTCCTATAATCACTGCTCCAAGAATAAAAGAAATCAAAGGGATTTTCCCTCTTTTTCTGTGCAAAATAACACACACCAACTTTTATTACCTGCAGCCTACATTCAGAGCAGTAGTTCTGCAGGGAATGTTGAAATGCTCATCTGCCCCTTAGCTTTACACACTGGAGTCTGGTTCCCCAAGCCAACATCCCATCCTCAGTGACACTACAGTGTTTCATTAAGAGTAAAGTGCTATTTTTTTACACAGGGGAAAAAAAAACCCCATCACTAAAAAGCAGTAAAGTGTACCAGAGTGGCCCTAAAGGATACCAACTAGATAAGGTGTGTTAGCTGAAAATCACTTTGTATTATTTAACTGGCTGTCCCTACCACACTGAGCAAATCTAGCTAGATGCCAGGCTGGAAGGGAATTTCATGCCTTGTTGTCACAGGAAGGTTTCTGGCACCAGGACAAACTCTGATGCCAGAGAAGCCACTTGTCTCAAAGAAAGCTTTTCCTGCTGGCCTGGCCATGAGAATCCTTCTGGCACTCTGCTTTTGAAACCTTGCCTATCGTGCTCTGGCTGCTGCAAATAGATTGTTGATTTTTAGAAGCAAACTTAAGTTGATGTCAGCATTGCCAATCAATTTCCTAGCCCCTGACAGGCAGTGTAAAATCGAGATTTCAGGGTAATTTTTTTTTTTTTTAACCAGAGAAGGCTGCTGAGTGGAAGGAGGCTGCAGCAGCTCTTTCCTGAGTTCCCTAATGCTGTGTGGGACCCCAAGGCAGCGTCTTGGATAAAGAGAATTAACCATGCAGCAGGGCTGCCCTTTCCAGTGCTCTCCTCTCCTCCTAAATGTTGGTCCCACAGCTGCCCAGTTCACCACACCACATTTGTTTGGTCTTTTTTGCAAACAAATCTCTACAAAATCCAATTCATTTCCAGTCAGAGAAGCTGCCTGATCCAGCCAACAGTAAAAGCAATATTATTTTTATATTCATGCCTACTCCAGGAATTTAAACTATTAACTATACTCCAAAACTATTATTTAGGCTCCAGTAGAACATACTGGGAGATTCTGGATGTTCTATATCCAGGCTCCAGAATGAAGATTGTTTTTTGTTGAAGCTATGATATTACTGCTCTGAAACAACCAATGGCTCAATAATTTCAAAGATCTGTTTTAGGGGTTTTTTTTTTGGTGTGCAGGCATTCAGCCATTAGCAAGGACAACATTTTGATTCAAGTCATCCTTAGGTCATGGCAATTAATAAACACATTCTGTTCCACAGTACTAAAATTGCCAAAAAACCCTCATATTTCAATAAATCAGATGACTATAAATCATGTTTTTACTGAAACAAACATTAGATAATGGGAAAAATAATTGACCACACTCTTCCCTAAGCAGGCCCAGATTATTGGTGGTTATGTTAAATACAGAAATTCACATCCAAGCCATTAATGCATGCTTAAAATGCATCAATAATTCAGCATTTCTTAAGTTCAACCCGGGAAATCACTTTTTACAGATAATATATAGCACAGAACTGTTGGACCATAAACCATTAAGTGTGAAAAAGATGGAAATATGGCCAACCCTGCCTTTTCTGCATAACTCAGCACCTTCCAGAGCTGGCACTGCCCAGCCAGTTCGGAGAGGTTCCTGCAGCAGAGCAACTCTGTTTGCAATTTCTGTCCTCCAAAATGGGTGTGATACTGCAGAAACTGTGGGATAGGATGGAAATGGCACAAAACCCCAGCCAGAGCTGGGATGGAGGAGCAGACAGTGCTTTGTGACACTGCAATTCTCTTGCAAACTGAAGTGGTAAGGTTAGATTGGTGCCTACATAGCTGAGAAATACTTGCAGTAATTTTATACTAATGTGTAAAAAACTTCAAAACAGAATGAAGACATATTTTCATATAAACCTGAAAAGAGCCCCATAACAAAACCTGTATTTCTGTACTGCAGAAACTGTGGGACCAGCAGGATGGAAATGCTACCCCTAGCACAAAACCCCAGCCAGAGCTGGGATGGAGGAACAGGCAGTGCTTTGTGACACTGCAATTTGCACTGTGCTGAAGGGAACTCTGAGAAGGAAAAGCACTCTGTGTGTCTCACACATAGAGGCACTAATAGCTCACTCCCACCATGGGGTCTGGGCTCCTATAGTTTTATCATTAAAGATTTTGGTCAGTCAGCTGTGGTGGTAATTATCACATAAATTAACTGAGAGACAGGAAAACCAGAACCTAAGACTAAAAAAAAATAAAAAAATCTCATCTCCAGCAACAAAGTACAGGACTTCATTTTCCAGTGATATTTTCAAACCTAACACCAATGATGACCCAAGTTTTTTTTCTGGAATATTGCTTAGGTTACAGAAAGAAAGTCTATTAGTGAGTGCATTTACCCCCTGGTATCCAGCTTTTATCTGCTGACCTGTCAGAGTAAAACAATTTTGAAGATGTATTTTCAGATACAGGTGATTAGCACAGCAAGGAAAGCAGCAGAGTGAAAATTCTTTTTCAGAGAAGTGTTACTGCCAAGGAGTGTGGGTAGAAAGAGGGAAAAGCAAAGAACAAATCAGTTTGGGTACACTGGGCTACAGTGATCACATTGTTTTGGGTTGTGGGGATTTTTTGTTTGAGGTTGGTTGGTTTTTTTTAGATAAGGTTATTCTGTTTTAAAATACTCCATGCCCTGCTCAGCTCTGCATGGAAATGTTATCTTTTCAATGCATTCAGCTGACAATGCAAATTTCTAAGAGAATCCTAAACCTTGTCTTTAGACAAGTGTTTAAATAAGGGCACCTTGAGATTTCACTGCTCCATTCCATCGCTCCAATACAGGTTCAAATTTTATTTCTGCTGTTCTTGACAGAATAGGGCTAATTTATTATTTTTTTTTTAAGATCTCCAACAGAGAAAGCCTCTCCCTGGCACTAAATGATGTTTGCTGTTAGGAGGTTTGCCGTGCATTTGTTGTCTGGTTTAGGTTATTTTCTGCTCATTTAAAATCCAAGTTCATCCTTCACACAAGGAAAAGACAAAATTCCCTAACTGTTGTGGCACAGATGTTGTCTCCATGTATCAACATGAAGAAGCCTGAAATGGTTGGAGATCACACTGGGCAGTGGCTGATAGAACTGCAAGGGCATGACACTTAGCTAATTTAATTATGTCAATCACTACTCCCTGTAAAGTGATATTCTCTGCTCTCCTTTTCCCTTCCTGCTTCTCTGCTGAAGTGTTTAATGATGCTGCAGGAGGAAGCTGAGGCCTGAAGGAGTTACACAAGCCTCTAACACTGTTGTATAATTAACCCTGAGGCTGCTGAGGATGGACAGGAGCTCTGGACACCAAGCAGGGACACCCAGAGCTGCCCAGGACAGTGCCCAGCCAGCTTTGGCACAGCCCCAGGAGCCCAGAAGGTGCCCAGGTACCCAGCTCTCATTGCCCAGCCAAATCACAGTGGGCAATGCCTCCTGAGCAGGGGGAGCCCCCAGTGCCAGTGGGTGCCCCTCGTGCCCTGCTCTGTCACCAGGCACTGCTGAAAGGCCCTGGCACCCTGCCCCAGGTACTCAGGGACACTGAGCAGGATCCCCTGAGCCTCTCAGGCTGAACAGAGCCATATCAGCCCTGTCCTGGGGAGCCCAGAGTGGCCCCAAAACTCCAGCGTGGCCTCCCCAGGGCTGAGCAGACAGCAGGGCCCACTCCATGTGCCAGCAGCCCAGCTACCCCTCAGCTCCTCTGCCAGAACGGCACACTGCTGGCTCTTTTCACATGCTAACAGACAGGTTTTCTTTTCCTTTTTCAGTAATATCACTTGTAGGAGTGACAGGGGTAGGAGGGTGGGAGATCTCTTCAGCCAGGTCAAGGAACTTGTGGTTTATTGCACAGGGCCTGGGGGCAGGGCCCTGCTGGGAGCTGCTAAACACAGCTAATAGAGCTAACAGGTAAGAGAGTGAAGTTCCCATTACAATACCATAAATCTTCTTCTGTGCTGAATACTCTCATTCTCACTAACCAATCTAGTACAATAAAAAAATCCTACAGCATTTACATACAGCCTATAAGAATCATTATATTACCATACTCTGTTACATTTTAAACCCTAAAAACTCCTCTTTGGGCCCCTTCTGCCAAGCTGGCAGGGTCTGCTCTGACCCTTGGAGCTGTCTGGAAGCAGAGGGTGTTGTTCCATCAAAAGGGGATCACCTTCAGCCAGCCACACCATTGTTTTCCAGTTGTTCAGTAACTGAGGTATCTCAAAGCTTGCCTTCATTTCAGTCTTGCTTATAGTTTCTATATTCTCAAAATCTTTTGCCAGACAATCATATTTATAAGGCTTTCCTGTTTCATCTTCCCCAACAATCACTGATATTTTTCACTACATTTGTGGTCTCTCCTTAAGTCCACCATCCTCAGCTGTATTTTTTTATTAGTTTTACAGAAGACACCATCCCACGCTGTGAGGATGGTCAGCCCTGGCACAGGGTGCCCAGAGCAGCTGTGGCTGCCCCTGCATCCCTGGCAGAGCCCAAGGCCAGGTCACACTGGGACAGTGGGAGGTGTCCCTGCCATGGCAGGGGCAGGAGCTCTTATAGTCTCTTCTGTAGCCATGATATTTTTTGAAAAATCCTTTCCTTAGGATTTTTTCTCCTGAGAAGCTGAGAGGCCTCAGGAACAAAATGGAAACATTGATTATCTGCTGCTGTGGAATGCAACAGGTGCATCTGTGATTGGTCTCATGTGGTTGTTTCTAATTAATGGCCAATCACAGTCCAGCTGTCCAGACTGTCTCGGTCAGTCACAAGCCTTTGTTATCATTCTTTTCCTATTCTTAGCTAGCCTGCTGATGAAATCCTTTCTTCTATCTTTTAGTATAGTTTTAATGTAATATATATCATAAAATAATAAATCAAGCCTTCTGAAACATGGAGTCAGATCCTCATCTCTTCCTTCATCCTGGGACCCCTGCAAACACCACCACGGTCTCTTCCAACCCAAACACTTCTGTGACTCTATAATTTCTATAAATCATGATTCTAGAAACACAACCAAAGTTTACATTCCAATCCTATCCTTCCTTACAAACCCCTGTGAGTGAGGGTTTCTCAGCACCCTCCCAGGAGCACTGGACAGGCACAGAGGGAGGTCTGTAACTGCACCATTGGAAGATTTTGGGATCTGTGCTGGCGCCCCTCCTCTGGTTTTACATGCAAGCCTCTATACTGCTGCTGAATCAGAGGCCTTTAAAGGTTAATAAACAACAAAACATAGGTTTGGAGGCTATAGAATGAGAATAATTTTTCACTGTCCCCATATCATCACAGAATGATGATACTTGGAGATGTCATATTACAGAATTCTACATAGCAAGAAGAAAGCTGACTAATTGTTAATTCTGCTGCTCCTCTTCCAGGCAAAGAAATTCTTAAATATCTTCCAAATGACAAAAACAACACATTTTTCTTTTTGGTTTTGCTTGCTTCATGCCCACAGCACTACAGAGATATTCCCTGACAAAAACACCGGATGAGCCAAGGAGATTGGATGGGATGTGCAATAAACCTGTGACATTTGGGAAAGCTTGGCAGGCAAAGAACACCCCACACAGAAATCAGACCTCCAAAACTTTTAAAAGCAGCAGCAGCAGCCAAAGAGCTGAGATTGGCAAATTGATTCAAGTTTGAATCTAACATCCCATTAGCAATTATCAGTTTTTCTAAGGTTGCTTTCTGTCCTGTCAGTCTCCAGTCCAGACTGGGAGCTGGGAGAAGGCAGTGGGAGATATTTTTCTCTTCTACACACAACAGCAATGGCTTGTGAATAACATGCAGATGTTACAGTGCTTGTTTCACAGGCTGCTGCAATGATTACATGTCATTAACTAAACAAAGAAAAATCTGAAATTAAATAAAAAGGAAAAACCTGGGAAGGAAAAAATCTGTCTCCAGACACGTTTCAGTTATCACAAGCTTAGCCCACTGCCTTTGCAGCTGGGTTTGTTGCAGGCTCCCTCCACATGAATAACACCCCTAACAGAACCTGGCACACCAAGACCAAGGATAAGAAAAATGATATCAAGAAAATGATATCACAAAAGTACTGAAAACTCCAGGGAAAATCAGTGTGTCTCTGTCTGGATGAAGGCTCTGACATCCCACACTTCCCATGCAAGGGAAGTGTGAGTGACTCCTAAAAGACTCCATCTTCAAACTGTAGATCTTCAAGAATAACCCCCCCAAGAACCAGGATTTACTGAGGACCTGCATAAATCTTTGTGTGCTGCCTATTTATGCCCTACTAGCTCCAATCATTATGACTCCAAAAATATCATTTGTACTAAATAAAATATTTTTTGTACTAAAGGACAGAAGAATCACTTTAAATATGAAAATGTGTTTTAAAGGCTCATTGTGTACAGGGCATTTGCACACTGACAATCTCGAGTGGCACTTTAGAGAGAGTTCTCAGACAGCTGATGTACTTTACCCTGGAGTACTTCCACCATTGGTTTGATATATTTGTTTATGCATTTTATAAAAACTCTTAGTTCAATAAATGCTGCAAGATCAAATAGCATGCTTCTGAATTATGCAAAATCCTATTATACATATTGTAAATAAACTCCATGAAACATTCATCAACTTCAGAATGGTTTCATAAGGACTCTGTGCAGTGCTTTCTCTTTTGTATATTTTGAGCATTACAATTTGGTTGTAGGTTAAACTTTTCCAGAAAGGAAACTACTTTGGTATCAAGACACATGCAACTCTCTCAAGTGAAATACCATTTAAATTACCTTTCATGCCAAAGCATGAGCAATGCAAAGCCACTGAAATGAGAAATGAAGTACAAATCACCACATCTATCTCAGTATGTTTAACACCATTGAATTGTTAACACTAGACCTGAGAAACTCCTGATATTATTGGCATTTTAATTCCTCTCTGATATCACTACAGCAGAAAATTCAGCTTAAAAAATCCTTAGGTAATAAGCTATTGGCTTCTCTGGGTCTGGATGGAAGCTACTTAAGATGGTATTTCATGTTTGGACTCAGGTGTTTATTATTTCTTACCAGTAAAACTGTCTCACTGCTGTGAGTTCACAGCTTTTCATTAAAAGGCACAAAATGGCCAACAATTTCTTGGTACAAGGTCTTTTAAGACTAAACTATCCAATTAAGAACTGACACCTATCTACAACATACTAAAAATCCTAAAACTTAAATTTCTCACCAAGTGAAGCACCTGCACTACTCTCTATAATCTATTTCACATTTTTGTGGATTCCAGTCTATCTTGAAGTCTAAGAAACTTTTTCTATGAATAAAAGTCTAAGTCAGTGCTGCCCTGGGGGTCAGGGCACCCCAGAGCAGAGAGAGAAATATTCCCAGTGCCCTGAGTTTCCATAATAACCCAAAAAGAAGTATGGGAAAGTAGATGTACTCCCACCACATACATCTAATAGAGGATAAATATAATAGAGAATGAACTATAATAAATAGATTAATTCTAATAAATATAATAGAGGATATATTCTGCTGAGTGATAAACGCAGGAGATTCTGAACTGAGCATTAACATGAGAGTTATGCCAATGAGGAGAAACCTTCAGTCAAAGTGCAGGAAGCTTTGCTTCTGTTTGGCTTCTGGGGCTCTTTTTTGTCTCTTTTTGAACACTCAGGGCAAAGGACTCCCCTTCACCCCGTGTTCAGAGGATCTTCCAGGCTGCAACCACTTAGAATAGAAGCAGGATGAAATTGCATAAAGTCTTGCAGATATCAAAAGTTCCACAATTCATAATGAAAGAGAAAAGGGGATTTATCAGCAAACTGTGAAGTCACAGACACTAAAAGAAAATTTAATTCTAAATTTCCTCTTCTGTTATATAGTACAGGCTTCCTGCAATCAGATGGAACTGTTTTCACCAGTTTTACATTGATATTGAGGAAAAACCTCAACAATAACCCAAAACAACACACAAAACAACTGGTTTACCTTATTTTAGGAGCTAATTAGGGAAAAATTATGCATGAAGACAGATTCTTGCACACAAATATGAGGAGATGCCTGTAACCCTTATTTTCTTCTTGCAGACAGACTTACTTACAAACACACCAAACCTCAGAAAAAAGGTTTTAAATATAACTTCTACATTATTATATTTTCTATATTTATGCAAGTACTTTGGCTATAAAAAGGAAATTATTTTAATCAAGGTATTAATGAGAAAACTTGACATTCAAATTAGCTGTTATTCAACTTCATTTGACAAGTATTTTTTAAGGAAGTTAATTTAGTTTCCTTCTCTCTCTTTTTTTTTTCCTCCCCCACTAACTCATAACAAGAAGAGTTATTTTACCTTATGGGCCCTGATTTTCCACTGAAGGGCAGCAGAGCAGCCCAACCTCAGTGAGCTGGTGCTGCTGAGCCAAGCCAGCCCATCTGTGGGCAATTTCAGCACTCCCAGATGCACCAAGAGCCACTGGCAGAGCTCATCTAGCACAGGCTCAGAGTTCACTTCAGACACATGTTCTGGCAAAGCAGGAGAGGTAAAATAAAAAAAAAAACCCTAAAATCCAATTAAAATATCACATCTATCTATCTATCTATCTATCTATCTATCTATCCATCCATCCATCCATCCATCGTCACCTCTGTCTTTCTTTCTATCTAATAGATAGATATTCCTTATCTATCTATCCATTCATCCATCCAATATCACCTCTCTCTATATATCTATCTATCCATCCCTCCCTCATCCATCCCCCCCTCACATCCATTTATCCATCCCTCCCCCATCCACATCCATCCATCATCCATCTATCTATCTATCCATCCCTCATTCATCCCTGTCCCCCATCCACATCCATCCATCCATCATCCCTACTTCCCTCCACTCATCCATCCATCCATCCCTCATCCATCTATGTGTCCATCCATCCATCCATCCATCCATCCATCCAGCATCCCTCCATCCATCCATCCATCCATCCATCCATCCATCCATCCATCCATCCATCCATCCATCCAGCATCCCTCCATCCACCAATCCACATCCCTCCATCCATCCACATCCATCCCCAATCTCTCCATCCTCCACCCATCCCTTCCATCCATCCATCAATCCCTCCATCCCTCCATCTCAGGGAGCAGCACTTTGCCCTCCCTGCCACACTGAGAAATGTCGTCCTGAGTGTTTTTCTGCAATAATTCCTCGCATTTCTCCCCTTTCCCTCCCTGTTCCCATGAGTCACTCCCTCGCTATCCCACCTCACTTATTTATTTGGTTAGTTGCTTGCTAACTGCAGCTTATTTGCACTTAAAATAGTCATTATCTTCCAGCATATCTAAATAATTAGGCTAATGACAGCAGGTTTATTTCTGTTGATTCAATAATGCATCACAGATAATATCACCATCCCAAGTCTGCTCATTTAGGAGTCATTAATAAGGCCTTCCACCAAATGGCAGAGTTGGCTGCATTCAAATAGAATAATGAGGATGCAGTTAGCTTTGTTTCATTTGCTCCTGAATTCTTATGTAAATGGGGTTTTTCTCCAGTGTTTCTCCATTATATAAAAACCCAAATTTACTCCAAAAAAGAAAGAAAAATCGCCTTTTCTGTGTTCAGCTGAACTTAGGAATGCTGGAAAATAGCAGCAAATAAATACTGTGGCCTGTACCATATTCTTATACTAATGATATTTATTATTGATCACATAATTATATTAATTATGTCCATAAAACAGTGTCAGTCCACTCTAGGTCACAACTACTCTGGGTAGAAGAACACACAAAAGGTTGATTAAGGCTGAAGATTAAAAAGAAAATCTCATCCCCACACAGACACCAAACTGACCACTCCTTGATCTTTGGCTGAGAAAACACTTAAATTACAAGACCATTAAAAACACACATTAAAATAACTGAAAGGGTTGTCTGACAATAATGAATTTTAATGGTTTTCCCAGTCTTGGACTTATGAAATCATGAAACTATCCTCAGAGGCTGCAGGAACACAGAAGGGGACCTACAAAACGTCCCATGTTTGCTCCTGGGGGCACTTCAAACACTTGGTTTGAAGGCATTTGCCTTCAAAAAAAGGAGGATTGGGTAGCTAAGTATCAAAGCTGAGTGCAACTGCATCCCACATTACAGGGCCCTGAGATGAGGTTTACCTGAAAGCCAAGGACTGATTTTCTCCCTAAGCAGATCAATAAAACATTTTGGAATCTAAAATTATGTGATTGGAATCAATTCAATAGAAAATGGCTTTCAAGAAAACTACTGCCACTTTAAAAGATTTAAATAGTATTCTTTCATCATAATTCAACAAATACATTTTTTAAAGCCAGTGAATAACATAAATGCTGATTCCTGTCTTTAAATTTCCCATTATGTATTTCTAGATACACAATTTTTGTACACAAAAAAACCATAACCGAGAGCCACACACCAGATCCATAAATACATTTCTAATGCCACACATCAGAGGAGCTGGTTTAACTGGATTGTGTCAGCTAAATCCCCTGTCCTACAACAATCACCTTTAGATGTTCCTGAAAGAATACAAGCACCAGTGTCCCCACAGTAATCTGCCAGGAGGGATATCCTGCATTTTTTTCTGTAGGAAATACCATACATTTATTTAGATAATTATTCTTAACTTGCATTTATTTTTTGCATCTGAACCAGTGGAAAAGCTGTTGAATAGCACAGAAAGAGCCACGCTTTTCATCAGTCTGACTCCATAATCCCTGTCTTATGAATCACGTCACTAGAACATCAATATTCAAATCAATATCAATAATGATTCCAATCTATCCTTTCTCCATTTCACTCCTCCGTCCCTCATTTCCCAAGGGAAAGGCTGTACCAGGTATGAATTCACTGCCTGCCCTGCACAGCAGGTCCTCCTCCCCTCTGATCATTCCTCCACCTTCCCTGGACCACATCTCTGCATGGAAACCAAAATTTGTGCTCAGCAGCACATGTGAAACCAGCTCCAGCAGAAACAGGGCTGTATTTTCTGTGTGCAAGGCCTTCTCTCAAAGTTGCTAAATATTCAATTTGCTTTTTCTGACAGCTGTCAAGCATGGAACTAATGCTGCTGAGAACTCCATCTGATGTTTCCCAAAAAACCCTTCTGAGCAATAATAAGCCATGCACGCCCTCATCAAGGAAAGATTTCCATCTATTATCAAATTCTCCAAGTGAATTTTATTCTGGCACTTAATCCTTCAGCTTTCTGCACTTTCAGTTCTGCCTGCTTGGAACAATCCTATCTCAACAGAAATATTATTTTGTCCCTTTTACAAAGTGAACACTGTAGATTCCCATGCACTTCCCTCCATCAATCCCCTTCACTGTAAAACAAAACTAATTTTTTGAAAAAAAAAATTAAAAAGTCAATTAAAAAATCAAAAAATCAATAAAAATTACAAATTAATAAAAAACAAATTCATTCCAGTGGAATTCTGGCAGATCCAGTGGATTCACTACACTTGAGCCCCCTGGTTCATGGATGTGCCCCTAAAATCTCCCTATCACTTGTCTCTGTGCTGAGATAGAGATCCCAATCTCCAGCCCCCATTGCCCAAGTGTGTCTGAGGCTGCTGCTCTCCTCTGGCTCTGGCTGCATTTCCCCCTGCCCTCCTTGTCCTCCCGGTGAATCCCTCTCCTCTTTCCTCAGCATAACCCGTATCTGCTATCTGTCCTTTTATCAGCAATGGCTCTATCTGCCACAGGGCTGGGAGATCTTGATTCCACTCTTTGTGATTTCTTGAATAACTGGGTCACCAAGTGGGTTTTGCCTTCCAGTCCAACCCTCCTGCAGTGCTTCCATTGATATTGCAGTTTAAGCAGATAATCCCCCTCCCTAAAGAACAGATCTTTTTATGAGAACCTTCCCAGCTTTGCTGCAGAGAACATTAGTCCTTGGAATTTTGGAATTGGGCTTATTTTCAGGTTAGAATACTCTCATATGGTCTTTTCATACATTTTAGGGCTTTTATTCCTTCCATCCTGCACTATTAGCAATGAAAGAATGACGTTGTTTTTCTCCCCTCTGTTCCTTTAGCACTGAACCCAGAGAGCCCATAAAGGAAGGCACAAAATCTCCCCCTGGAATGCAGCATGAATCCAGGCAGGACTTCATTCCCACATCTGAGGGAAGCAGGAGAAACATCGCACAAGGGGGAGGAGTGGGATGGAACAGAAAGAAGAGGAAGAGGAGTGTGTGTGGAACAGTGAAGAAGTCTCCAGAGTGCAGCAAAATAGTGCTTGGGATAATTTCCCCACTTTGAACACTAAAAAGGTCTCCCAAGAAACCAGAGGCAGAGTTTGGATACCAGGAAGGAGCAGTAGTGAGGGGGATGTTTACAAGGATCTGCATTTGGGAATAGTGTTCTGGAAGAAATAATTTATTGACATCTGGAGACAGAGCCACAGTTATTTTAAATATGGGCCATTTTCTTTAAGATTATGAATCATGAAAAAGTTGTCTCCTATTACATCAAAGACTCTTTCAGGGAAAACTAGATGATGATACAAATACCCCTGAACCTACTGAGGATCAGCCTATTCCATTTAACTGCACATCAGTTGGTACAAAATATTTTCAGCATTTCAACAAGTGAGCTTCAGAGCTGCTTTAAAAGTACTCTCTGCAGAATGCTCCTACTCTCTCCCTCTGGTACCCAACAAAGCTGAAGAAAAGCCAACTCTAATGTTATTCATCAAGTTATGCAAATGCAGGTTTCCTGTGTAGTTAAACATCAGGTCTAAACAAGTCATTTCTTTATCCACAACTTGTCCAATACAGAGTGTGCTGTTCTGAGCATACCTGTAGCTTTTAAATCTAAATATCCTCCTGAACACATTCCTTAAACAAACATTCCTGAGTCAGTCACAAGAACTTGTACTGAGCTGCCATAAAATCACTTGTGTACTACCTGCTTTCATTAGTTGTAGTGGGTTTATTGTTTTCTTAGCTCCCATCAATGTTTTATTTCTCCAGGTGAGTGTTATTTGAAGCCAAATGATTCAAGTATTCAGAATTCCTGCCCTCAATGACAAAGGCACCTCCCTGAAGCTGATTCTGCCCTGATCCATCCAGCTCCCATTGTCAGATCATCCAACACTTTCAGTAGAATTGATCCCTCAAAGTGTGATCAGGGCACACAGGGCAGCGGAGCCCAGTCCCAGAGATGGACTTCTGCCATTTCATCATTTCCCCCCTACTTTGGATTGAATCCTCTGCATATTTTGCTATTTACACAAGATTTTTGCACGATTCTATTTCGTATTTTTGCTGCTAGGTTTCATCCATGGTGCTCCTGCCTCCTGTATGCTTTTATTTACAGCTCCCTGTTGCACTAATAGTGACCAAGGTGCAAAAAAGCTTGTCAGACAAAACCAGGCCTATTGCCTGCAGGAAAAAACTTGGAACCAGAAAATACAAATATTTGGGAACCATAACTCATGCTGAAATTTACTTTTGGGTTTCAAGGAATCTGAGTGGCAAAGAAATTGATTTGTTCTTCAATATCCTAACCTGGCTTACACAAAAGACAGAAAACCATCTTAAATTATTTTGTCTCTGCAACTTCTATTACTTGTAGGCTGTGTGGATCTAAAAATCAATAGCACACAACATCTTGGTCTTGATAAAAACATAATTTGTGAAGGATTTCAGATCAATTTTTTTCTCAGTGTAGGCCCAATATATATATATATTTTTTATAACTGTGTCATTTAGCTGTGTAAACTATCCTTCAAGATAAGGGAAAAAAACACCACAAAAACAAACTCTCCAACAAACAAAACCACTCTGCCAGTGCTTCTCTTCTCTTTTCTAGGTGTGCTCATGAAAGTTCCTCTGGGGTGCAGATGAGGAAAGCACAAACTTCACAGTAAAGAAAACCAGGAATATTATAGGTGTGGCAGGGTTAATTTTCATCACAGAAATGCAGATACTGCCCATGCGGTGCTGTATTTTGGATTTTTTGACTAAAGCAGTGCTGATAAGGGTGTTATTGCTATTGCCAGGCTGTGGCTCAGCAGTGCTTGCATCAGGATTGTCTTTATTATTTTTCTCTCTTCTTTTTCCTCATTCTCCCTCCTCAACCACTGAGCTGGGGCTGCACAAGAATTTAGGATTTAGGAGCACACACAGCCCTCCCTCTGTCACAGACATATTTTATATTTTAAAAATCCTTTTGCTAGGATTTTTTTCTCCTGAGAAGCTGGTAAGCCTCAAAGGAAAGGAAAAACAATAATTATCTGCTGCTGTGGAATGCAACCAGGTGCATCTTTGATTGGTCCATGTTGATTGTTTCTAATTAATGGCCAATCACAGTCAGCTGGCTCAGATTCTCTGGTCAATCATAAGATTTTAGTATCATTTCATTCTTTTCCTTTCTAGTCTTCTGATGAAATCCTTTCTATTATTTTAGTATCGTTTTAATATATCATTTTCTTTTAATATAACATATATCATAAAATAATAGTTCAGCCTTCTGAAACATGGAGTCAGATCCTCATCTCTGCCCTCATCCTGGGACCCCTGTGAACACCACCACACTCGCTCTGCACACAGAGCCAAGGACTCTGCTTTTGGACCCACCCGCCCAAACTTGCCCTGATTAGTCTGCAATGGGTTTTGGTCACAGACAAGCTGCTCTCCTTAATGCATTAACAGGTGGAAGCATATTTCAATAGTATAAAAGATAAAGGCTTAACTCCTTGGTAGGAAATCCCACACTGCTGAACGCCAGTGGTAAGTTCTAGAATGGTCCACAGTGCAGTGAGCTCCTAGGAAGGCCCACAGTCAGAGCAGTTCCAGGAGGTAATCTCAGTATCTGATATTAAAACCTCCTGAAGGAAAAGTAAATGCTGCCAGATACAAATCCACTTTGACAAACTCATGTTGTTTCACCTATTTCAGTTTCTCAAACGATGCAGCATGAGGATAAAATTTTCATTTTATATCAACAGATTTTTCTTACTCCCCAGAGCTCTCCTTCCTCCCTGGAGATGCATTTTCCAACTGCCACCTCATATCCAAAATTTAAAGACTTATCAGTTATATGATTTCTAACACATCTTGCAGGACAAATAAAAATTCCCACAAAAGCTGCTGTCTATTGGTTGTGCTTGTGCTACACAGGAATTACACCACAACACAGACTTGTGATTTAGTAACTAACCTCAAATGTAATGGGGGGACAAAAAAGAAATGAAATTTCCCTCACCTCTAAATTCCTGCAATCCAATGCTCCTGTTCATTTCCATGAGCAGTAAAGACGTTCCCCCACTGGGAGAGGACCAGGTGGTGCCCAGGGATGCTCAGATCAGGATAAAGAGATATTTCTAGGGCATTAGATGGGCTCTGTGTGCAGGGACAGGGATTCCCCACTGACCACAGCACTGAGAGACCTCACTGTGACCCCTGAGTGCCCACACTCAGTGGTTTTTTTTCCAGCAGCACACCCCAAAACCCAGAGCAGCCCGGCCAGGTTTAAAATTTCCTGTACTGAGTACTCAAGTGTCTGCTGTGGCTGCATCTCCACCCTGCATAACCAAAAAAAAAAAAACTTTCAGAAGTCTGTAAGCTCTTCAAAGAAAAGGGGATCGAGTTTATATCTTCATTAAAGGATGGGGACACCCCTGGCATGGCCCAGATCATCACCAGGAATGTCATATTTCAATTAGCTCTGCCCTGTGCTGAAAGCACTTTGCATATCACACACTTTCCATACACATTTAATAACTGCAGGATTTTCTTAAGGAAAAATTTCAATTTTATGAGGCAGGAAGGAGCATGAAACTATAAGGTCTTTTTCACTGTCAAATGAAAAAATCATTAAGAATAAAAGTTACTGGATTAGAGGCAGAGCAGAGGAAAGATGGCCCAAGAATGTAGGCAATGATTTGGGATTTGAGAAACATGAATTCAAATCCTAGCTCTGCTACACTCCTTCTCCTGGCACATCACTCAGGCTGCTCAATTTTCTGGCTTCTCCTTCTGTAATGAAGAGATAATAGCACATACTAATCTCACAGGAATATTGGGGCTTGATAGCTCTTAAATGCCACGGAGCTGTGGAAATGAACTTGATCAAAACCCTCTTAAAGCTGCAATCTGGAGAACATCCAGAGTGCAAACAATTGCCAGTGAAATTATTTTGGGTGTTTACATGCATGTGGAAATTTTCATAAAGCCTGAGTAAGAAAATGTCTTTGTGATGTTCAGAAAAGAAGCTGCCATGAACTATAAATACACAGGCTCAGGCCAGGCTGTATTTATCCCCTAAGGCTTTTACTTGGTTAACTCAAAACACCTCTTGGAAAGATGGAAAATTTAGAAAAGAATCCATCAGAAAGAAATAGGGACTGAATTGTTAAAAGGGAAGAAGGAGAAATTAGGAAATTGTCGCAATGTTTCTTTCCATGTACATTTGTGTACAACCAAGGGAATTTACAATGCTAATTTTAGTTACAGAGTTGTAATTTGTGATAATCTACAGTGATATTTAAAAACCCCCCTTGTGTTAGGAGTCTGCCTCTTCTTTTCAAGATGCCCTATTCAATTTCAGTGGCCCTTATGCTCCTGAATCTGCTTTGAGAGAGTAACTTGAGCTGCCCCAATAAATACAGAAATCACCTGCAGCAGTGATAAAGCACAATCTAAACAAGGACAGCTCCTTTATTTCTGTAAGAAGATCATGGTTTCAGTGAGCTGAGCAGCAGAATCACCTGTAAATCACAGGCAGACCGCTGATACTCTGGTTTGTAGCCCTTTTACCATTCAGGAAATGAGAAATTATAGCAGTGGTTTAACAGTGACTCCTATAAACCTGCTCCCACATAACTGCTCCTTCATCCAAAAAAATGGTGATTTTACTCATAAAAACTTCACATTAATGACAGCAAGGAAAAAATCCCACAACATTTTCTTCCCCTCTGGTAAATGAAACCTTGGAAAATGCAGATTTTAAATACCCCAAGCCCACCCAATTAAACAAAAGTATATTTCACTCCCTAAACAGGAAAGCACATATCTAGTGAAACATATCTAACTAATGGAAAAGCAATATTACAAACAGCCACCTAACACTGAATTACCTCACAGCAGCACTAGGAAAAGGAAAAAAAAAGATAAATCCAGCACAGGTCAGGCTCAGCTACCCTAGTTAAGCTTTTTCTGAAGCAAAACATCCATGAGAATATTCTCTGCTCATCATTAGGAGTGGGGAAATGCCTCGCTGCTCCTGGCCCTTAATGAATTCCTACAATAACTGTTGAAGATATCTGAAGATATTGCAAAACAACAATGAATAACATGACAGTGGAGCACATCCTAACAACTAAACAGTTCCCCATCCTAGCTGAGATAAAGTAATGGAGCAGAACTTACTGCATCATTTATGTTGTCTAACTACCATTCTTCATCCCTTTTTTACTGTAATTTGCACATATCAGTAATTCAAAGTGCTGCAATTGAAAAAATATTCAACTCTCTAGACTAATACTCTCATTCAGACTGCATCAGAATAGAGAGAGATGGATAAAAAAGAATGCCATCATTAATTTTTTTCTATATTTTTTAGGATAAAGAGATAATATTGGTTTCTTTCTAAGAGAATTGTGGTATTTTATAATAGGTCTCTTTCACAATTTTTTTTTCACATCTCTCAGGTAGAAATCCCTAGTCACACTAATCCTCCATGGCATGCTATGATGTTTTGGAAAATAGATTTATTGTTTTAACAATTTTTCACTATGTGTTTAATGAGGGGGAAAAAAGGACTCATAATGCCCTCTAATATTTTTCAATGCAATTACAGCTATTTCTCTTTTATTATGTTCTGTGTGTTTACAATTCCAAGGAAAACACAGCTCACTCTAAAATTAGAGAAAAGGGGTTTAAATGTCTTTTTTTTTTCCCTGGCTTTATAAGCCCTTCCTGCAGGCGCCTCTGCAAGGTAAGACTGGAGAGCAAAAGCCTTTTAATATAAATATTTTTACATCCAGCAGGGTTTAAAACATGGATAACCATGGCAGAGCTTCCAAAGGATGAAGCTGTCAAATTAATATGAAGCAGCACCCCTGGCTCATCCTTTCTCTGCCACTTTAAAATCTCTTAGTCAGGGAAAGGTGTTACTAATAAACAAGATCACTTAATTACAGTATGTTTATCAAATTATGGAACAGCTGTTGCTGCATGCACAACCTGAAGAAGAAGAAAAAAGAAAACAACAGAATGGGCAAGAATTGTAGAAACTTTCTGCCAAGCACCAAAACACTTCTGATTTCTTTTCTTTTTTCTGCTCCAGACCCCCTGCCAGTCACTATTTGTCCTTGATTTCCCACTGTATATTTGGAACAATTCTATCTCCCCTGCCTGTCATGTTTATTTTCAGTGGTTTTCTGGAGCTGTCTTGTATTGCTTTGTTTACTGGTTTGCTCAATGCACTGCAGCTTTGCTGGAGTACTGGAGGCATCACTGCACCATTAACAGAAGGTCAAGC
This sequence comes from Ammospiza caudacuta, assembly GCF_027887145.1. Classification (NCBI taxonomy): domain Eukaryota; kingdom Metazoa; phylum Chordata; class Aves; order Passeriformes; family Passerellidae; genus Ammospiza; species Ammospiza caudacuta. Next base: position 4,951,981 of record NC_080609.1, on the reverse strand, counting down.
ACCCAAATCCATAGGCTGGGAAACTGAATTTTAAAATCGAGGATTTCTCTAGTTCAAACTAGACTTACCTCAACATATTTCTCTATCAAAACGAAACAGGAAAACAACTACAAATCAACTATAGCTGGGAACTGAAATGAAATTCAACCCAAGGAATACAAAATTCCATTATTACAAGAGATTTTGAGAGGGAGCAGATATTCATTTGAACACATGCAATTCCAACACCCTAACACCTGTGTGCTGGGGTGGAATTTGTGGTTTGCAATGCCTTTTTCCGGGCAGGGAAGGGGACAGAGCGTTCCAGCGGTGCGGTAGCTGTGCCCCGTGCCCCAGGAGTGAGGAGGGCATCCTGCCCAGGCAGATGGAGCTGCCAGGAGCCAGCTCCCATCCAGAGCTGTTTCCAGGCAACACCCGGGGCTGGGGCTGAGCCTGCTGACACAGGGACCCCTCAGCTGATGGAGAGTCCTGCTGCTGCCCTATGGGCACCGGGAAAATAATCAGCGCATGATGCACGAGCGGGTTTGGGAGCGTTAAACCTTCCTCAGGTTCCAAACGAGCGTTTTCTCCTTCTCTCTTCTTGCAGCTCCCCAAACCTCTGCTTTAGTTCGTTGAGGGGAAATGAATATCTTTTTCCTGGAAGCAGAATTTATAGCTACTGAGGCACTGTGTTCACAGCCAAATTAATGTGAGCTTCCTCCAAACATGCTGTGATTATCTCAGGGACTGCTGTCTCCCCTGGGCTGGAAACCCCAACCTCCTTCGTGCAATTTCTTACCAGAATTTTTCTAACAAAAGCTGTCAATTGCATCAAATTCTGCTAAGGGCTGTAAGGTTATTCTGTGCTAGAAAATACTGTTCGTGACAGAGGAAAAGCTAAAAGCAACAAGCATGCTGAGCACTACAGAATTGATTTAAATCTATCCTCAAGATGAACAGGCTTTTTTTTTTTTTCATCCAGTAAGCCAGGCAGTCTTTTTGAAATAATGAAATCTTATTTCAAAGACATTAGGAGGAAGATGGTGTTCAGTGTAGGAGAATAAATGCAAAACTCTTTTTTTTTTTTTCCTAGCAAGGACTGTGTGTCTAATTTTTTCAGTGACATGAAACTTTGTGTGTTGGGGCAGAACTCAGCTTCTCACATTAATACAGTGGAACAAAAAAGTGAACACAGTCTATTATTTTGTCAATAGTCATGTGCAACACAGAACAAAGAAGAGTGTAATTATAAATGCATATAAAGCAAAATATACTCAGCCTAATACAGAACAAACCATGCTCATTATCTAATACAAAATATCTGAGAATTGGAGTTTATTTTAAGCAGAGGATTATTAAAAACTGTTTAAATATAAAATACACATCTACCACAAATTACAGTTTTGTCTGACACTTCTGTGTATATCCTGAATAAAAAGTGCTTAATCATTATTGGTTTTATGTATGTGCTATAAAGAAAAACTTTACTAAAGAATAAATTCCTAGTATAAGTGAGCAACAAGTGGTTTGGATTTGAAAGCTTCTTCTCACAAAGGGAAAAGGCAAAAAACTAATCAGCACAAATACTTTTTTCATATGTCCTATAAATTTTGGAGCTTAATTCATGATATTCTAACTTTATAGAGAGCATTTTCAAAAGGACAGCATGATGAATGAATTATCCATTGCTGTTCTGAGGGCACAAAGTGTCTGTGAGTAATCTGTACACAAAGTAATCAGCCAAAGGTGGCACAAACCTGACAGTGACACAACCCAAACATGCACGAGGGAAACACAAGAGAAAATCCCTTTAACCTCCAGCCAGAACCAGGCAAGATCATTTCCTAAGGATGTCACTGCTCACTGAAGACTAAAACCCTCAGACCCTTTACTTGTGCTCTGCTAGACTGGTGATGCAGCAAGCTGGAGAGTCCCAGGGATTTCTGCATTAACTGGGAGAGCGCAGGAGAGATCTGGGAAAATCAACAGGCAAGAAAAAACCCAGGGACTTACTGAGAGGAGGCTCTGCTCATGGAAACAATAGGCACCACTCGCATGGGGCTTCTGTGGAGTTTCCTGGGGAGAGAAAATCACATTCTTAGTGGGAATGAGGGATTCAGGGCAGCTCCTGCTTGTGCTCTGCCCTCACAGAGAGATCCAACAAAAAATACAATTGATAATCCACTGCTTGGGCTGTCACTGCACGCACTGTTGGGTCAGAAGGGTTTTTTTAATTGTAGTACAAAGCCAAACTGCAAAATCTGGTTATCGATTCACAAGCCTCATTATTTATTACACATTCCATGGACAGTTTGCAATGCATTTGAAACTAAAAATCTATGTTTTCATTTCAAATTCACCTACTAAAATAGAAATTATTAAGCCATAACTGCAAATTTTCCCCAGCACAGGTTTCTGTTTCAACAGAAACACACCACTGTAATTTGCTTTTTGTGTATCCTTCAATTGAAAATTTGCAGCATTTTTGCAAAAGAAAAGTTGTCATAAAATGCATAACAAAAAGGGGGGCATTCAGAATATACTTTACAAGCACAGATTTGGGAATTCCAATTGGGTAACACTATTCCCTGCCATTCTTTCTTATTAATGAGCAGCTGTGACATGTAACATTTTGCTGAATTATTCACTGAATTCCAGTAGGTACAGTAAGCTCAGCCATACATGCATTTTTCATTTCCACATGCAAAGGGCATTATGGATTCTTTGATACAAATACTCCTGAAAGTAGAATTTTTGTCCATATTTTGAGTCTCCAAAGATAATACACACTTAGGTCAGAGTATAATCAAATCAATCTGTCAGTAAATTTAATATGCTTTTTATCCACGTCAGTAAAATTCCTAACAGTAAACAGGGCACAATTTCCAGGGCTTGTACGCACTGAAATTATCTGCCTCACCAAGTACACTGGATTTGTTACCCAGCTACTCTGGCAATACCTAAACAACCAGCAGGACTTCAGGCATATCCACATGATTTTATGAAGCAACTTTGAGTAGAAGGAAAGACTAGAAGAAGCTGGAAAATGCCAGTAGTTTTTTGTGTGAAAAACCTCTACTGTAATTGTGATAAAATCCTATTTGCAGGTCTCAGGATAACCTGGCTGGCTCTGGATTTGGGCATTTAGCCTTATTCCTCACACTGACACAGAATGCCCTTGAGAGCTGCCCACACAGCTACAAGCAATCCTGTGGAGAAACATCACCTGCACATGGCCAGTGCTAAATTTCCTTTTCCACAACTGCCATCAATTGTGGCAAAACATGAAACAGGCAAGTTTTGCACTCCTATGACTGAGAAATAAACTCCCAGTCAGCCAAGCTTTGCTTGCAGCTGGTATTACAACATTTACACGTGGCAGGCACACCAAGAGCAGCAGAGCTCCTGCTTGTCACTGTCACATTTTCTGAAAAATCCTCCTTGCCCAGGATTCTTCTCCTGGGAAGATGAGAAGCCTCGGAGAAAAAGGAAAACAATATTATCTCATTTGCTTCTCCTGTGTTTTGCTGCTTTGGAATGTGGTTTGGACATTGTTTATCCAACTGGTCACTGTTTGATTGGTTTCATGTGAATTGTTTTGACTTAATGACCAATCACTGTCCAGCTGTGTCAGACTTTGGAAGGAGCCACGAGTTTTCATTATTATCTTTTAGCCTTCTCTCTGTATCCTTTCTCTATTCTGTAGTATAGTATTCTTTAATATAACCTAATATTATAAAATAATAAGTTAGCCTTCTAAGAACATCAATTCCTGCCCCAGAAAACAGCACACCTGCTCTGTTCAGGGACAAGGGAAACTGCACAGGCAGTTGGAGGAAGCCCAGCTGAGCGTGTAGGGAGAAGTTTGGCACAGATGACTATCTATTAAAATTCACTTAAAAATGAAGAAGTGTTTCCAGGTGAAAGTGCCAGTACTGAGACACCCCAGGGATTTCTCCCTCAGGGCTGCAGCTGAGGCAGCCCCAACAAGCTGAGCTTGTTCTGCAGGGTCACTGAGACAGAGCTCATCCAGGCTTCAAAAATATCACCAGAGCCAAGCATTCCAAGAGCATCCCAGACATGATGTTATTTTCCAGTAGAAGTGGTTTCATTAAGGATTATATTAAAGAAAATAAAATTACCTAAAGCAATAATAAAAATCACTACTAATACATATATACAATTACTAAGCCTGACTTAACATCTACTGCTTCAGACCTTTATCAAAAGCCTGTGTCTAAATTGATCTAATCTGATATTTTTTAATTCTGTTCTAAAAATGCAATTAAACAATGATATCTCTTGCTGCAAGTTAAAAGCCATCCCTTTAGATAACAACCAAATACAACAAGCAGCGAGTTCTGCCATCATTAGACTTCTAACCATATTACTTCTATTTTGAGGCTTTTTTTGTTTGGTCTCAGTTTAATTTCCTGTCAGCCTTACAAGAGATTTCTAATGTTTGGGCTGTAGGATATGCTCTGATTAAAAATAATCTTCCCAATTACTGCCTGGCACGACTCTACTGCCACATGCACTCTGCCACTGGCTTCTGCATTTCTGTCAGCAGTAATTGTGTCTGTAGCTTCTAACTGTAAATGAAAACCCAGGGGGCATATTTGGGTTCCAGTTTCCTTTGCCCAGCCATATCTTTTAATTTGCACTGTCTGTCAAAAGGAGATGTTTGTAGGCACTAAAAGGAAATCCTCAGAACATCAGGTTAAAAAAAGGGAAAAGGAGAAAAAACGAAATGCAACTGGAATATGATAAATCACATTTGATATTTATGCCAGGATGCTCCACATAGAGCAGCTCACTGCCTTGATTAGCCTTAGAAGAGGGGACTGAAACCATTTACTGAGCATTTCTAGCTGCACTTTATTACCATTAAATTTAATCCTGAATCTTAAGCAACACCTTAGTACAGCTATTTCTTTTAATTCAGTCGTTACAATGAATGCTTTACAGAACAGCATTTCCTATTAGAATGAAAAAAATATTATTTTTCAGGCTCTGGGCTCAACTGTGCCATGAGGTTTCCATCTCCAACCTGGCTGACCTCAAACATGGCCCTCTAACTACACTGCCCCTTCTCTCCAGCCTTTGGGCTCCTGTGAGGACTCCAGACCCCAAGGGTCCCCTTGTCCCCCTCCATCCCAGGGGGCTGCTGCTCCTGGAGCCCCCAGGTGGACCCTGGGGCTGTCAGTGGGATGTCTTGGGAAGGCTGCTCTAGAGCAGAGGCTGGACAGAGCTAAAGAATAAAGCAGGGATTTATTAAAAGGATCTCCTCAATGGATCCACCTTGGGCAGCACAAGAGCCCAGCCAGGGCTGCACCCAAGATGAACCAAAATAGCCCCAAAATGGGTGACAGGCCATGAGGTCTCTCACTGTGATCAGTTCTGCTCCATTTGCATCTTGCAGTTCATTGTCCACTTCCAGCTTTAGCCCACGAAGTCCCACCCTGCTTGTTTTTCTCTCCTCAGCCCATATTTTTTAGGGTCTTGGGCCTGAGATTTGGATCATTTGTCCTTGGTCCCCAGCTGCAGCAGGAATTGTTTTGTCTCCCCGCTCTGTGCACAGAGCTCACCATCCCTGAATATGAAGCCTCAAACACTAAAGCAGCACAGAATCTGAAAAATGGAAAAGCTCAAACCTGAGGCATTAAATGGAGCTGGCTCTGCTCTCCAGACCCAGCTGGGCTGTGCTCCCTGGGGCACCACAGAGCTCCTGGGAGCTGCCCCAGCCCTGGGAGCCACAGGGCTCAGACCTGGCCCTCAGTGCAGCCACAGCCACCAGGGAGGATGTGCTGGATGCATGTTCAGACCCCACAGATTCACTTTTCCTCCAGCAGTGCTGGAGAGGTGGCCCCATGTCCCAGGGAATGCTCTGTGTGACAGGAGCAGCATGGGATCAGGGTGGCCTGGGGCACAGAACCTGGAAGGACAAAGCACCAAACACAGGCCGTGTCCTGTGAAGAGGGCACAGAAGAAACTCAAGGAGGAGAAAAAACAACTGATACAATGTCAGAAATGGAGTTTTGTGTGGAAGAAAAAAAGAACAACCAACTACAGGTGCAAGAATGCACATGGGGTACTGCAAAGGGTAACAGCATGAAGAATATTAACAAGATCAGTTGCAGTGTTTGCTAGAAGCAAATATTCTCTATGAAATTAAAAATACTGCAAAATCTTCAAAAAATAATTTTCTATGAAGTCTCAGTTTCGATCTTTCAAAATTAAGTATTTTTTTGTCTCAAAATTAAAATGGCGCACAGCACATTTGGAATCCAAAGGATGCAGAGCATATTCTTGTATCATGGAATCATGGAAGTCCTCTTTGTGATAGGAGGATAAACACTGAGATTTGGTGAATCTGACCAGGGATTTGGCCAAATAGCACTTAAAATTGAATAGCTTCTCTTGGCATAAGAACTGATTGGAAATATTAAATGCAAATGTTAGTGGTTTGCACTGTTTGCTGGTTGATGCTCTGTATTGTTTGTACCTGTACATGAGGGTAGACACTGGGAAGGTGAGAACAGACTCAGTCTCAGCTCTGTCCTGAACCCTTGGCACAGCTCTCCAGGTGCTTCCTTTTGTAGGGCTCTGCCCCTCAGTGCATATTCTGTGCAACTAAAGACTGGTAACAGAGAAGATCTTCAACACATCAACTGAAAGGTCTGTGCTGTGGAGATGGTGACCACCACTGCCTTCACAGCTGCATGGTGGTACAGAGGAAAAATGGCACAGTTCTGTTAAAATATTACTTTTAAAATATTGCACAAGCTGTGTAAGAAATCCTTTGTGCCCCTCCGAGCCCTAAAGGCCAGCAGGGCTGCACGTGCTGCAGCACAGAACCAGACTGGGATAACCTCAAGCTATCCTTGCTTCTATTTCCATATCCTACCTGAGATAAAACCATCATTTCCAATGCATATCCCCCTACCTGTGACTGAAACTGCCAGAAGGTTTAAATGAATACCTAAAAAAGAAGGTAAACCACTGAGTTAAAAAGGGTTACTCCTGTGACTGAGGCCATGTGGATGTTTACATATTTACTCAGCACAAAACCTGTAGGATTAAGTACGGCAGCAAACATATCATGAAGCTGAAAGGAATGTGGGTCTCTTACAAGAAAACCTTTCAGAATTTTGGCTGCAGAGACAGCTCAGAGGCAGAGCCTCAGCTCCTCTGCCAATGCAGGGAAGGGGCAGAGCCCAGGGCACAGAGATCCCCATTCCTATTTCCATGGGACTCTTTCGAGTCCCAGACATTTTTTGTTTGGTTGGTTGTTTCTCCCCACTTTCCCACAGCACAGACTGTTCTGCCCCATGAGCACGTAGAAAATCCCACCAAGAGCAGCAGTGCTGCTCCCCATGGCAACACAGCTGTGCCTGCCAGACTGAGACCACTCAGTCCAGGGAACAACAGGCTCAAAGGAGGTGCAGAAACAACAAAATTATCTGAAAAAGGCTTAACTGGCCTCATCTGCCACTAGAGAAGTCCTCCCACCAATTCCAGTGGTGAGATGTCAGCCCTGACAAACACTGGGAAGCAGGAACATTGCATTTCCAGAACACAGGCTTTGCACTCTGCATTTTTAAACTAGTGGTTCTCTCATCTATCACAGGTCAAGAAATAAATCACAGCTCTATAAGCAATGCAGTTCAGAAAGAAATAGCCCATGTAGAGAGAAGAAGGCTAAGCTTACCTATTTGTTATTATTTTTAACAGAAATTTTGACATTGCTTAAGAAATGTAGATGGCAATAACATCTAAAATCAAAGACTAGAATAAGAAAAAATAAAAACAAACCAAAGCCCACCAGTTTATCCAACAGCTTTGTGATTTATGGCATAATTATTCTTAGAGAAACAGTAGGCTACATCTCTGAGCCCTAACAGAAAAATAATAGTTAGAGGGTCCATCACATTCCACGGACTGGAGCCTGTCTCTTGTGGACAAAGCAAAGCAAAAATCTCATTTGGGTAGACACACCTAATTTTCTGATCCACAGACATTTCTATCATCACAGAAAATAAAAACATCAATTCACATGCTGGAGACAGAGGTGGTGAGATGGATCAGCTGACAAACACCAATCTTCAGGAAAATGGATTTTTGTAAGGTCATCAGGGCTTGAAAGGGTCCAGCCTTCCCCCAGATATCACAAACCATGCTGGAGGCATCCCCAGCCCGTGGTATCCACCACAGGGCATGCTGCACAGAGGGGAGAGGTTACTGCACCCTTGGCACATTGTAGTTTTATCAAAAGGGTTGTTACTGTTTATGCAAAAAATTATTTCAGTCTGAATAAAGGGCAAAAAATAAAATAATCTAAACCTGGCATATTTGGAGATTTACTCCTGCTACATAAAATGACTACAACTGATTTCAAAAAGCCAAGTTAGTGTTTGTTTTACACAACACAGGAGAGCCTTGGGCTGAAGGAGCTATTTCTTGTTGTTGCTCCCAGCTGGGTGCAATTTGACAATGATTACAAAATGCAAAGTCACAAGTAGGGAGCAGTCCATGCAGATCCCACAGTGGAGTGGAAGTGCTCTGCTCTGATCAGAAGGAAAAAAGGAGGAAGCTCAGCTGTGCCAAACAGCAGATTTTCCCCAAGAGTAACATGACTTTCCATGGGAGAAAAAAGGACCAAAAAGTATAAATTATGTAACCCATAGACATCTGTGGGAAATTCTTAGGGTCAGATTGGTTATTTGGGGATAAACAAAAACTGTGCTTGTGGCACATTCACATTCTCTGAAAAAATCCCTTCACCCAGGATTTTTCTCCTGGGAAGCTGAGAAGCCTCAGAGAACAGGAAAACAATTCATGTATCATTTGCTTCTCCCGTGTTGTGCTCACAGGTGGAATGTGTTTGGGGATTGTTTACCCACAGGTGATTGTTCCATTGCATTCTGCTGGGAGTTGTTTTCACTCTTTGGCCAATCGGGGCCAAGCTGTGTCAGGGCTCTGGAGAGAGTCCATTATTAGGAGTTTTCATTATTATCTCTTTAGCATTGTGTAAGTATCCTTTCTGTATTCTTTAGTATAGTATTTTTTGATATAATGTAGTATCATAGAAAAATAAATTAGCCTTCTGAGAACATGGAGTCAGATTCATCATTCCTGCCTTTGTTGGGGCATTCCCTGCTAATACAATAGTGAGGTTTTTTAACCAGAGTTCTTTCAGCAGGGAAAGAACCAGAAGTGCAAACATCACCATTTCTGAGTGACCAGTTCCACAGACCTTTTCCTTCCTCCATGCCCTTCCCCAGCACCCCAGCAGAATCCCAGGCTGCTGGCAGTGGTACCCCCTCCATCCCTCCCAGCACCAGGAGCTGCAGCCCAGCCAAGTGACACCTGGGTATGATATATTCACGATATCCTCATCACTGGGAGGGGGCTGAATGGTGGGACAGGAGCCTGCCAGCCCCTGCAAATCCCTCACAGAGCATCTGAGCCTGACACTTAATATTCACACTGGATTGCAAGCTATGTACTCAAGGATAAAGCTCAGTAATAATAAAGATTCACAGTCTGACAGGCTCAGCATACAAATTCTCAGTGCAGAGCTCACTTTGAATATTCTTCTTTTAATCTTAAAAGGAATCAGCAATTTTCCTCTCAGAAACAACAGTACTTGATGTTTAGTGAGGGAAACAATGGAAGGAGAAAATAAAATTTTAGTCTAAATTTAGATATTGGTAAAGAAGCACCAAAATAAATATTTTATTTCAATATCAGAACACTGTGTCCCCAGTCCTTGTCTTGCTCATCAGACACAGAAATACATCAAATAAGCTATGCAGTTTCATTTTTTGCAGGGTCAAATCCTTTCAGCCAGAAACACACTACTTTAAACCATTTAAGAATTTGCCCACACTTCCAACAATTTATGCCATGTATTTAGCATGTCAGCTGTGAAGCCAAAGTCACTGGAAATATTTAAAACCTAGATATATGTTACCAGAACGTGGTACCTAACCTCTGGTCTCACTAGTGCCATGCTGGGTCACCAATGAACAAATTTCTAGGTGCTGTTTAAAATTCATTCTAGCCCTCAGTCTTAGTCATGTTTTAGTTCATATCTTATCCAACACTGCTTAGTGCTGTGCTTTGTACAGTAATATATTAATTGCTGATTTTACAGTGGCACTGTTAAGCCATAGCCCATTTTTCTTTTTCTTTAAAGTTTTCTATTTAATGTTTATTTTATGTTACAACAACTTGGCAACTTGCTCCTGGGGTGTTTTTTTGCTGTTGTTTGTTTGTTATGTAAATGTTATAGATGTAGGAAATGGTGTAAAATGAACAAAATTATAATTAAATTCCTGATGGTTTTTACACTGAAAATACTGCTACTAAACATTAGCTCCCCCTAGACACTTTTCTTGTTTTGTATTTTGCTTCAAATGTCGACAATTCTATTACTAAATCCGCCTTTTTCTTTTAAAACCACATTGCATCCAGCTTAACTCCATCTCACTAAATCACCTTGTTAGTCATACCTTGATTCATTGCATTTCACTGCCTTTCATATTTAAATTATTCCATTTCTTTCCCTACTCCCCACGCTACTTTGAACACGACAAGTCTCACTCTGTGCAGGGATTCCTCATACTGCACCCTCACAGAACTCCCTCTATTAACACTAGATCATTCTCCCTGCAAGCTTTCCTGAAGAATTGCCTTCCAAAACAATCCCAAATCTGCACATTCAGTCCCAGCCCGTAATTCCATTTACATTTCCTGAGCACCAGGACAGTCAGTGCTGGATTTTCTGCATCAGAAACCAAGAGATAAACCCTGAACTCCAGCCCTGCACCAAGCTCCTCCTGCCTGCTGGACCTGCCCATGGGGATTCAGACAGGAATTCAGGCTCCATCCCTGTGCCCACATCCCCTGGAATCAGAGGTTTTGGGGGACATTATTGTATTTATGGGGTGCCCTGTGGCAGGAAGGAATGATGAGTCTGACTCCATGCTCTCAGAAGGCTAATTTATTATTTTATGATATTATATTATATTAAGAACGCTATACTAAAACTATACTAAAGAATAGAGAAAGGATACTCACTAAATGCTAAAAAGATAATAATGAAAACGTGTGACTCTCTCCAGAGTCCTGACAGAGCTTGATGGTGATTGGTCATTGTTAAAACAATTCACATGAAACCAACGAAACAATGACCAGTTGGATAAACAATCTCCAAACCACATTTCAAAGCAGCAAAACACAGGAGAAGCAAATGAGATAATATTTTTTTCCTTTTTCTCTGAGGCTTCTCATCTTCCCAGGAGAAAAATCCTGGGCAAAGGGATTTTTCCAGAAAATATGAAAGTGACACATTATATTAAAGACCACTGTACTAAACTACACTAAAGAATACAGAAAGGATCCTTACTGAATGCTAAAAAGATAATAATGAAAACTCCTGACTCTCTCCAGAGCCCTGACACAGCTTGGCCCTGATTGACCAAAGAGTGAAAACAACTCCCAGCAGAATGCAATGGAACAATCACCTGTGGGTAAACAATCCCCAAACACATTCCACATGTGAGCACAACACAGGACAAGCACATGAGGTAAGAATTGTTTTCCTTTTCTCTGAGGCTTCTTAACTTCCCAGGAGAAAAATCCTGGGCAAAGGGATATTTTCAGAGAATGTGAATGCCACAGGACACAAGATACAGAGGATTGAGGCGCAGTGGAGTCTGGCTTATACCATGGAAATGGAACTACTCTCATTCTACAGAGGGAATAAGCAGCTGAATCTCCAGATAATACAAAAATTATTATTATGGCATAAAGTGCTGTTCATCCTTACTCTCTTCTTGACCAAAGCTACATTTCTCAGGGATTCCACCCACAATCAGCATTCACTCCTCAGACTTATTACAGAAATAAATCAATAGCTCCTCTATTCCAATAAAATATTTTTCTTCACGGATTTCTTAACTGAGCCTTAGAAAAAGATCATTTCCAATGCTAAGCAATGGATCAGCATTTCTCTTTAGAGAGTGCAGATATGGAAATGCAGTAACCTGAGCTCAAACTGTGGATGAAGTGGTTGAAGCAACACCAAACCTGGATGTTCCTCAGAGCTGCCCTGCCCGTGGGAGTGTGAGCAATCCTCCCTGCCAAAACTGCCTCTGCCTCAGTGCACTCCCCACCACTGGCAACTCAGAGGAGAGGAATCTTCTCCAAGCTCATTTATCCTCCTGAAAGCTGCTCTGCTGCTCTTTGGCTTCTCCATGCAGGAGCTCAGTCCCTGGGGCTGACCCTGACCTGGGCAATGAGGGCTGGAGAGCAGCCACAGCCTCCAGAGCAGCCACCAAGTGCCCCAAGCTGTTTGCCAGCTAAATATCTAAGTTATTATTTCTATTTGCAACTCACCAAGAGTTACACTGGATTCAAAAAGCTGCCACATTTACCAAGAGCTGCAAATCCCAGCCCGAGTCACCCAATCTTCTGGGCAATAACCAAATCCTGCCTGGCTGCACTGAAAGGTGTCTTCATCTCTGCAGGGGTTAAAAGAGTAATTGTTGGAAGGACTGGGAGATAACTTCTTGCTCCAATGGAATTTTATTCCAAGTCAAATTAAAAATGGCTCAGGATCTTGCTACAGAAGGCAATCACTTCAAAAGCATCAGAAACTCACTGCTCTCAGGCAACAGTTTGTCTAAAGGAATCATGGCAATATTTTGGGTTTTTTTCCCAAATATTACCTTGTAAAACATTTTGAAAATGCTTTTGGAATGAAAAACAGTATTAAACATTTTAAATCATTATTAAGATCTAGCCTACTAAACCAAAACAAGATTATTTTCTTTACTCAAAAACATATTTTCATAGTTTGCAGCTTGAAAATCTGTGCAGGAAGGAATGATTCAAGTCTCAGAGCCAAAAGTCAGAGAGAACAGGTAAAATGTCTTTGTCCTGTTTAAACATCAAAGCTCTTCTGGGTATCATTTAGATCTACCCATCATAATTCAGATACTTGTGAATAATTCAAGATGCTATGCTTTAACTTCTATCAGCAATTCCCTTGAGGAGGAGCAGTAAGTAAGCATTTCTTATAAGTTATAGCATGGATCCATATAATTAATATTTTAATGTACTTTACCTGTCTTACTGTTTGCTCTTGTGATATTAAGTTGGTATTAAATAAATAACACACTCAGCTAACTTGTCCTACTTTTCAAAGATGCTCCAATTTATGTAATTGGTTTATTTGATTTATTGTTGCATCTTTACTCGAGTTACATATTCTGTTAATGTGCTATCAATGAAATTAGCTGTTTCTTAGAAGGAAATTTTTTTCCAAATCAAGCCAGCATTTTTACTGCAGAAGGAATGCACTGCTTGTACTTCCTTGGAACCAAAATACCTTTTGAATGGTGGGAAGTAACCTGCTACATCCTTCCATGTTTTCCTTGGCTTGCTGAGGCAAACCAGAGATGACGTGCTGTTATTGAAGCATAAGAAAAACAGCAGCACCCCAGTTACAAACCTCAGAGGTGACTAAAGGCACATAAAATCATAAGAAAACAACAAATTTTTCAAATAAGAATTCAGAGAAAACTTCTGTCCAAGGTACTCTAAATTATGTATCACGCTATCACAATTTTGAAATTAAATCCAGGAATATGAAGAAAGATTGATTTCAGCTTTTCTTATTTGCTAATAGTGAAGAAATAAAAAAACTTTACTTCATGAAGTAAATACCCATCTTTGGTTAGAAGGATAAAGAATCAGCACACAGCTTGTATTTCTGAAATAAACTTCATTTCTGCACTGTACACTGATGTCCTTCAGGAGCTGTGCTTGTCTGCTCTCCACGCTCACACAAACTCTCAAGGTAAACAGGGATGGGGACACAACGAGAAAAATCAATCTCTGGAAACAGAGAGAAAATTAACTTGTTTATATTGCCCTCCCTCAACCATCTCCATTCATGAAGGATATTAATTTTGACTATTAATTAGAGTGGCATCTGTCCCTGCCCCACTGGCAGGAGACCAGGGAGCACGAGCAGTGCTGGCTGCTGCTCCAGGTGTGCAGGGAGTGAAAACTCATTCCTGAGCTGCTCCACCACAGCAGCAATGATTCACTCAGAGTCAGCTGGCTCAAACACACCTCCAGGAACACACTGAGTGAGGATCTGCAGTGCATGGAAGCATTCTGGATGTATTTTCCAAACTTAACATCCCTTAACAGAACTCTGCTCAGCAATGCCCCGCTGGAGAGCAGCCACAGCCTCCAGAGCAGCCACCAAGTGCCCCAAGCTGTTTGCCACCTATAATATCTAAGTTATTATTTCTATTTGCAACTCACCAAGAGTTACACTGGATTCAAAAAGCCTCAGTCCAGGCTGCTGATTCCAGCTGCTGCACATGAGGCAAAAGCTCAAAGCCCACAAACCTAACACAGGCATTATTCCATTTATTCCATATCTCACCTGGCTTTAGGACAGCACACATCTACTACATAGTCTGAAAGAAAATTACTGTCATTATATATAGAACCTGCTGCATTTCTAAAAAGTTCTGACAACACAGTAAAAAACTACACTGCTAAAGTTTTAAGACCTACAACGTAAAAGTGAACTGTTTCATATCTCTCACGATTGGATTTCTCTGTATTTTTATATTTTCTACCTTGTTCTCTTAGTCCATGGCAAAACACTCTGCCATGCCAGCATGTGTACTATAATAGAAATATAATTATGCATTCTCTGCAAGGGACAATCACCTCAAGTATCACACTTCTGGGAACTTGGACTGACAGCTGGGACACAGAAGCAAAAAATGCCCATTTGGAACATTTATGAATTCCTGCATAATTCCCAATTCTTTTTGTGACTTCCATTTTATTTGTGACACTATTTACACCAATTTTACCTTTGGTGCTACAGCATTGTTTCCAAGACTTGAAGTTTCTCACTGCATCTATCAGTCCTGTAGTTCCAGACAAAAACTTTCAATTTGTGGCTAAAACGACAACACAGAGCACACATTTCCTTCCCAGCATGCCAAATTCCAGACTGAGAGCAAAGGAATCTCAGTATAATCCTCTAATGCCTGAAACCCCTTCAAGCACCTCAATCCATCAAGTGTTAAACATTTTATAACACCTATAAACACTCCAAGGGTCTAATGAAGCTCATAGTACTAAGAGTGCAACAAGTGAAAGGTGGTGTAAAAATCAATTTTCTTTCACCTCAGCTGATTTATATTCCTTCCTGAACAAATTAATTTCACACTAAGCAACTGGTTTAATAAAACTTGAGAGCAGCCCTATATTAAAGAGTTTTGTTCCTACTCCAGGCAGAGATAACTTGGAAATTGTAGTAAAACAGCAGTCTGGGATTACTCTGCAATTTGTAAAGCTTGGCCTGCCTCATTTCACAGCTTTTTCTCACTGAGTTTTATTTCTGAACTTGTGAAAAGGAATTTTAAAAAGCATAATGCAGATTTGGAGTCCAGAAATTACGCTATAAACAATAACATATCAAAGTAAACCAGGCAAGTATGGAAACACATCCCAAGGAAATAAACACGTTCAGAGCTTTAGTGCCCAAACTGAGAATTAAACTGTGCTTAACTCCAGACCTGTTTGCAATAAAAATAGTTGTGTTACAAATAATAAAATCAAGGGGATTGCTGACATATTTGATATGAAACAAGGACATGCCATTGCAGCACAGCAGGAATATTCAGCATTTCTGCCCTCTCCTCTCTGCCGTTGCCTTTTGCATCCCTTACAGCCCCAGGAAATCCCAGCACACAGAAGGGCTCCTCCTCCTTTTCCCCATCCCCACAACCACCAACATTCTGCTGGGTAGTGAAGAGGACAGAGATAAAAAGTGAATTTCAAAACAAAGTCTATTTTCTGTTCACAGATTGCAGTAACAGTGACAAATTCCATACATTAAGACCTCTCTGGAGCTTTCTTCTCAATTGCTCAATACAACTGCATTTTCTCAAAGAGACACAAAACTAAACCAACTGAAAAAAACCAAAAACAAGTATGATGCAACACTCCACAGAATGCACAGAACACAAAACCAGGGGCTCAAGCTGAAAAAAACCCAAATAAAGGTAAATGCTCTGAGAACTGAAATTAGCTGAACTTTTTTACCATTATTATCTGTTTTGACTGTACTAACAACAGAAGTCAACACTATGGACTGGATGTAACTTCTCCCTCCTCACTTGCACATCTTCCTGGGGTTTCCAGGCTATAATCTTAAGGCAAAAATGTCCATAAAAACAGGTGCACAGCAGAAATAGGAACCTGGAATGTGTGCAAAATATGTGTAATAAATATCTACAACATGATTTGAGTAATTTCAGAATTATTAATGCATCTCTGAAGTGTTTGTTTAAATGTTTTTAAAATTAATTTGACTTTTGCAGCAATTGGCTCCTTATTGCAATTGTGCTGAGCATTTTTAGCCAGCATGGAGATTTGATTTGCTTGCTATTGATTGAAAAACACATGAACAAAATCACTGCTTTTTTTTCTGAGATTAATAATATCATTTGAGGCTTCAGGTTTGTGTTGTCTGATATTTCTTAGGATGAAAAAGCCAATGCGGTTTGTGACCCCAAAGCCAACTCACCAGAAAATGAAGCAGCAAACAGACCACAATTAGATCCATAATGGGAACTTAAACATAAAGCAACACAAGATAATTGAAAGTTGTTTTCTTTTTTCTCATCTCACCTGCATAAAAATTCACTGAATGACACAAAGGTGTGAAAGCACACAAAAAAGGAGTTTCCCATTAAGAGGCTGAGATAGGAGCACTGCCATTCACAGTGGGGGCAGGATGTGGCAGGAAGAAAGCACACACTGCTCCAGTTTGTGGAAAAGCTGTCAAGGAAATAATTTCTCTCCTTGTTTCCAAAATATAAAAAAATATTAAAAAAAGAAGATTTGATAATGGGAAAATTTTGCCTGTCTGACTCCAATCATTTAAGGCAGTTCCAAAGGAACAAAAAAAGGAGAAAAGTTTTTAGAAAAGGCAAATAAATGAAGGTTTCTTACATAAACAAATGGACATGTCAATTATTTTAACAAAGAGCAACTAGTGGAACTTTTGACTTAACTCCATTTCCAAACACTGCACCAATGATTTTCCCTGACACTGAGTAAGGCCATTAACAGATCCCACTAGAGATTGGAGAAATTTAAGCATTAATGGAGTCTTTACAAGAAATTAAGAGCCAAATGAGAAAATCCTTATGTTTAAGGCATTCAGGTTAATTATTTCAACCTGGTGGACAAGGATAAAGTAAATCTTAATTTCAACCTTTATGTTTCTAAGTAAACTAAAAAGGATGATAACCTTTTAGTATTCAAGCTCCTAATAGTAACCCCACATTTGACCAGGTATGCTTTTAGCCTAATGAAAACTCTATGGTGTAAACTGGCAGAAAAAAATTATCCCTTTCTCACATTCCGATGGAGTAATTAATAGTTGTCCCAGCTCACTGCAAATTGCCATGCTTGAAAATCCCTCCAATCCTACAGTGGGACTTATTTGAGAGCCTTTGTTTCAGTGATTCTTAGATTGGTTTGACTGACAAAAAGAAAAATAGTTCAGCTCAGTTCTGAAGGTTTTGTTGTGTTTCTGACCAAGCCTTTTTGCTCAGTCCTTCATCTCCAGCACAGAGTGCCAGGAGAAAAAGTTTTAAATAATATTCTCCTCAAGAACCATCCACAATCCCTTTGTAAATCCTGCCTGCTTACACCATCAGCAGAACTCTGGGCCCAGACTCAGACTGCATTTGAAACTGTTTCACACCTTCTAAACACAACTTTCCACCTAAGGGCACAAGGAATTTCAGCAAACTCCCTTATGCCACATTCCCTCTGCTTCCAAGTGCTGCCTTCACTACACAAATCGCAGCTCACCGGATCTAATTGTTATTTCTCCACCTGATAATCAGGATTTCAATTCTTCTTTTCTTATGTCACCATTATATTTTCTGAAAAATCCTCTTTGCCCAGGATTTTCTCCTGGGAAGCTGAGAGGCCTCAGAGAGGAATGAGAACAATAATTATCTGATTGCTTTGGAATGTGATCTGGAGATTGTTTACCAGCAGGTGAATGCTTGATTGGCTCCATGTGAATTTTTTTTAATTAATGACCAATCACCATCAGCTGTGTCAGACTCTGAGGAGTCAGTCAGGAGCTTTCATGATCATTCTTGTTACGCCTCCTAATGTATCCTTTCTATTTCTTTAGTATAGCATTCTTTAATATAATATAATATCATAAAATAATAAATCAGCCTTCTGAGAGCATGAAGTCAGAGTCTCATCTCTCACCTCATCCTGGGGACCCTCACAAACACCACATTCCTTCCACTACAGCTTTTGCCAATCTTTTCTGCTACGAAACATCTGTATCAGAATTACATTAATTTCTTAACCACAGTGCCATTTTCCTGAATTGACAGGAAATTTGCAAACAAAAGTAAAAGTCTCAGAACAGACAAGAAAAGGCAGGAGATGTGCTGGGGGAGCCAGGTTCTCTAAAGAAGGCAGACCTGAACAGCAGCTCTTTGCCAAGCAGCCAGAGCAGGATATTCCAGTGCTTTTTGTTGATTTAAGGTCTGTGGCACACTGCAGCTGTCACAAGGAAGGGCAGACAAAAGACAGGCTGTTGACTGCAAAATGCTTTAAAGCACAGCAGTTTTATAGAGAATTCACTTGGCATTTGTCTCCTGTAACATGTCTCTGTGTAATACAGGGTATTTCTCTCCCTCCCTGCTCTTTAGGGAGAGATGAAGTTGAATGCACTGACTGGTACTTAACAATCAGATTTTGTCAGCTTTTGTGCTGAATGGCACCTTCCTTGTGCCATCACCTTCCCAGCAGTGCTCCTAGTGTAAATTATTGCCTCAGTCCCTGGGAAGGTGACAGCTCCATGCACTGAGCCGGGGAGGGAGCCACGTGCTGTCAGGCAAATCACCCTGATGGCACATCCATCCTCCCTGCTGTCACCAGGGCCACCCCTGCCCTGCTGGCACTGCCCCAGCTGCACACACAGCCCTGGGGATGGGGGCTCACTGCTGGCTGCAGCTTTGCCCAGGGGGATGCGGGGTGCAGAGGGTCAGGGACATCACACCATGACCAACATGATCCAGTGAGGCCAAATTTATTGGCCCTAAAAGGACTATATTTATAATAAATCTCTACTGTCCACACATGTCTAGCTAATACATGATTGGTTAATCCTGGCTGTTCACATGTCTAAATTAGAATGCTGATTGGATCATCTAATTTTTCACAGGTCTTGCTGTGGTTGTCTGGCCCACCCATGGCTCACCTTTTTCTTACTTTCCCAAACTTGCTGAGTCCTGATGACTCCTCTTCTTGTATCTCTTTCAAGGATATCCCAAGCCCATTTCTGAATATGCCCATTATTCACTGTTTGTGAAACGTGTTCATTGTCCATTAGTACAAGCAGGCTGGATTGTGAATCAGCTGAATATGGCCATTGTCTAGCAAGACCTCCTCAATCTGCAAAAAACTCTCAACAGGGGGACACAGGATGTGCTTTCCCTCATGTCAGAACCCAGGACATCCCTGTGACTGCCCTGTATGGCTCCAGACCCTGCCAGGGGGCTCAGGGACCTTGGCACAGAGCCCAAAACCCCTGTGCCTTTGATTTTAGTCCATGGAAACAATTACAAATGTGAAGATTCACAAGTCACCAAAGTTTAGGTAGAGTGATAGCTTGTTTGTCACAGGGTGAAAAGCAGAATTTTGGGGTTTTTAGAATGGGGGCTCAGGGTCCCAAGATGGAGGAATTTGAGCGTGTTCTGTCCTTCTTTCTCCTTCTTCTTAGCCTCCATCTTCTGGGTGATGGTGGCACTTTTGGATTGGTTTAGAGTAGGAACACACTGTCCAACATAGATGAGAAGTATTGGAAAATAATTGTAAATAATGTACAGGTTGTTTTTGGTATAAAAAGATAACACCATCCTGAGGGTGGGCAGTGAGCCCCTGACTCACCTGCTGAATGGACCTCAGCAGGCCAGGGAAAGAATGCTACAGAAAACAGAAAATAAACAACCTTGAAAACCAGAACAGAAGAATCCTGACTCCTCCTTTGGTTCCTGGGCTGGGAACAGAGACTCTCTGACACATCTCTGGGTCATCTTGACCACAGAGACCCCCCAGCCCCTCAGCCCTTGCTCAGGCAGGCACTCCCAGTGCTGCTCCGTGTCACCCTGTTCTTCCAAAGTTCTTCTAAACCTTCTGATGTTCACATTTTTGTAATGGAGTTTTCATGTAAATAATAATTGTTTTGCATTCCTTTCTAGAAAAAGAGAGAATTGATAGACTGTTGGTTTGACCAGTGTGGTTGGAGAGGTAGTGAGAGGAATAGTGGACTTGTATTTCCAAACAAGCTGTGGGTCTGCTGGTAGATAAAACCAGCACTGAGAGATAAAAGAAACAATGGGAAGTGTTCCACTGATTGATAAATGGAAAAAGATGTTTGTTTTTACAAATAAACTTCAAGTTTGCTGATAAACAAAATTAGACATTGAAAGATGAAAGAAAGAAGGGGAAAGAAAAATCCCTAAAATCCATAAAAATTAAAAATTAAAAGGAGGGCTATACATTAGAGGGAAATCTTAGGTATCAGGTGTATTGGGAAGTCTGAACCTCTCAAATACCTCAGAAATGGGGAAAGAGAGACAGAAATGTGGCTGGAAATTGGGATATAAAGGAGGCTGTGTCCTCCAAAAATCAGAGAGATCCCAAGGGAATGCCCCATGGTCTCTCCCTTTATTCAAATAAAGTAAAAGGACTCCTCCATCTCCTTTTTGGACATAAACCTCTTGTGTTTGTAGATTAGTTTTCCTGACAGTAGCAATTTCATCCTCCAATCCATGGTCACTTTTAGAACTCTCTAAAAATCAAAGCCCAAAAATAAATGTACCTTTTTTTGCCTTAGACATCTCAGTGTGTGTCATTCATTTTGTGTGGTAGTGCCACAGCACTAAGCCAGGTATCCCTTTTCTCCCTGCAGGAAAGGCCCCCAAGGCTCAGAGACCCCAAGAAAACCCCACATGCTGAGCCTGTGGACCAGCAAAAACACAGCACAAAGCTCAACCCTTCCCAAAATGATCCCTCCTGTCCTCTGGCCAAGTCCTCTCCACACATCCAGCTCTGATATTCCTCAGGTAAAGCCCTGGGAGAGGCTCAGGTGAGAAGATGAACTGGCTGATGCTACAGTAAACCAGGCAAAGACATCCCCAGAACACCAAAAAACCAATTAGCAAGACACCATCCTGTTAAATAATTTGATTCTCAAAAAATCCTATCCCTCATTCCAAGAGGGGATCTTAACACTTGATTTTAACGTGCGAGACCATAACCTGTGCCTGGGACTGCTCTGAATGGAGCTCATCTGAGCACAATCTCACTGCTAATGGGAGCTCTAAAGGAACTCACTGAGCTCAGCTGAGCTCATTATTCAGCACAGAAGTGAATAATTTGTGCCTGAGAAGTTTGATGGCATTAACAAAATTCCAAACCAACTGCTGGTGAAAGAACTTGGCTTTCACCACTGTGCTACTTGGCCATGTGCTCAGGATCCAGAGGATGAATGAAAATCATGAGCTAAGGAAGCCTTTCCATCAAAAAGGGAGAACAAGATGTGAGGGGAGGCAGAAACAGCTGTGAGCAGAATTCACCTCTGTCCCAGAGTCAGTAGAAAATCTGAATTCAGTCAACACACGTGCACCAGGCTCTGCAATACACAGAATGCAAGGCATTGCAGGGCACTATTTTAAATAAGACATGCTGAAAAGTTTTATCTATCAACTATTCATAAGTGCACACCGCTGTTTGTGATCCTCATCGTGGAGGGGAAAGTTCTAGGAAACACAATTACACACTTCATTCCAAAGTGAGGGGCTGGCATCCAGTGGCATTGTCACTCCACAGAAATCAATTCTACAGCTGCCTCAAGCATTGCAGCTTCCAATGCCACAGCAAGCTCCTTCCCAGGAAATATCTAAAGATCAGATCCAGAAAAAATTCAGTTCTAAATTACCCTGCTCCTTCCTTCCTCTTCATCAGCTTCGGATTTTATTTATTCTACTTTTTTGCTGTCATAGTAATATATTACTGAAAATACATTTTCAACTATTTTAAGGAAAGAATGTGTGTTTTTAAAATAATTTTATCTTAGACAAGAAATCACTTTGAAATTATGTTACAGCTCAAATAAATTTATAGTTCCTGGAACCAATATAAGCGTGTATTTTCCATTTTCTTTTTAGCTGTGTATATAATGAATTTCACAGATTCTGCTGATGCAAACACAACCCAGTCTAAAGAAATTCCTTATCAGTAACAGCAACAGAGACACAAATCTGCAAACAATGTTAAGTGATAATAAAAGAAGATGAAGAATGGATCATCTAGGCTGTAAAAATCAGCTGGAAGAACCTTTTTAAGTATAAAAAGGGAGGCAGAAACGTTCTCACCATCATAATCATTCCACCCTCACATAATCCAGGCCCAAATTATTTACATGGACTGGTGTTGTAAGAACTGATGGGTTTAATTTGGGAGTGGAGGGAGGGGATCTATGTTTGTGTACCTTGAAAAACAAAATAAATTTGTCTTCAAAATGTACAGAACAAGAAGGAAAAATAAATAAAATCTTACAATAGAAGATTATATAATTTAAATCAGGTATTTAACATAAATGCACACATATAGAGTAACACATTTATACTGATTTCTATCAATGTTTCTATAGCAAAATCACAGACTCATACTAGGGGAGGGTCAGGAGAGATTTGTGATAGCTTTGGCATCAAAAACAGATAAAGAATTTGCAGATTATTTAAATTGCATTATGTCCTAAATCCAACTATAAACAGAAAGCATTTGGAATAATTTGAATATTCTGATCCCTGTCCTACCTGACTTTCCATTAATTCTCAAGACAGTTATTTCATCTGTTCACCACTGTATTTAATGCTTGATTTCACCATAATAAATGATGTGATATTTTTAAAGTATCGAGTGTCTTTTTTTGCTGTGAGAAATGGAAAGCCAAATTTGGCTTACCTTTATCTGAGAATTGTGCAGCATATTAATGCAGCACAGACTAAATTAGAAATCCCTGTGAGCAGTGTCAGTTTTCCAAAGCTGGGGCAGGTTTGTGGTTCTGCTTTGGGTTTCTGCTCCTCTCAATTGATTTCTTTACTCCAGTGAGGATTCCCATAGCTGTCAGAGCCACCCTGGCTTGACTGTGGTATCTCAAGAGGACTGAGGAGCTCAGCCTTAAAACTGAAAGGAAATACAGGAGCTGGCCACTGAAAAAAGAAAATGCTGGAATTTTTGGGTCTCTGAGCCTACTGTGGTGACAGCCAAACATTAATCCCCAGCCTGGCTACTAAAAATAGAAATATTTTTTGTGCTTCTCCTATGGAAATATAACCCAGCCTTTACAGAAACATTACATATGTGACCAGTTCATGCTAGGGAAGCTACAAAAAAATTGTATTTGGTACATAACTTCAAATTTTCATCAGCTATGAGAAGCCTTTCTCTCAAGGAGACTCCATAGGTAAAGTTCTATTTGTAGTGGAGTGTGACCGTGTTCACAGGGGCCCGAGGATAAGGGAAGAGATGAGGATCTGACTCCATGTTTCAGAAGGCTGATTTATTATTTTATGATATATATTATATTAAAAGTACACTAAAAGAATAGAAGAAAGGATTTCATCAGAAGGCTGGCTAAGAATAGAAAAAGAATGATAACAAAGGCTTGTGACTGACCAAGACAGTTTGGACAGCTGGACTGTGATTGGCCATTAATTAGAAACAACCACATGAGACCAATCACAGATGCACCTGTCGCATTCCACAGCAGCAGATAACCATTGTTTACATTTTGTTCCTGAGGCCTCTCAGCTTCTCAAAAAGAAAAGAATCCTAAGGAAAGATTTTTAATGAGAAGATGTCCACAACATCCCAGGACATGCTGAGTGAGGGATTCCATTCATTTTCTTTGTATGAAAGTGGTAAAGAAGATGTACATTAACTATTAAAATAGTAGCTATCAAGAAGAATAAGCATTCTCCTTTAGATTCATGTTGTGATGAACTACATTATAATCTACCTACATCCACAAATACATCCCTAAACACCAACACCAAATCACTTACAACTACCAATAAACAGTATTTCATCAGTGTACCACTTGATGGCATTTAAAGGACTTTATTTCCATACATCCAAATGCCACAGCAAATTATTTCAAACCAGTAAGAAACACAAATAATTAGAAGGTTACGTGTGGCATCTTAATTTACATTTCAAATTGCAATAAAGTCATGAATGTGGCTTGACACTAGAAATGTATATACTGAGTCAGATGAGCCCTGTCCTAAATGTGAATATGAACCCACCAGGATGGATCACTGGCTAATAAAGGTCCTGCATGCTGTTGATTTTGGAGTTTCTCTTTAAAGTGTGTGACAGCTCTGAGAGTCTTTCCCTTTCCTGCTCCAACAAATATCCCACAGGTGGTGAAGAGGTGAGGAACAACCTGCACCCACTTTTTCTGTAGTCAAGTTGGTTTTAGGTCAGACTTCTGCTGTATTTAGAGTCCTGACTCAGCAAAGCAAATCAAACCAGTGCCCCTTTCCTCTCTGTTTTCACAGATCCTGTTTGTGAGTTTGGGTTTGGCTTGTCGCAACTATGAGGTCAGTGTATAAAATACTGGATTATATAGAAATATACATATATATATATATACACAATTATATATATATATAATATATATATATATAATATCTATTTTATGTACTACAATTCAGCCTGAGCCTGACTATGCCTCTGAAACTCAGCCTAAAAAATCTGTAACTAGTCACTTTTCATATTATCATTCTAGTTTCAACGGTTACCATTTTAACAGGTACATATCTGTAGAAAATATATTTTTTAAATTTCATGTATGGTTCAAGAGAAATGGGAGAGGAAAGGAATATGGTAGCTGTAACATTTTCAATTCCCCTTATTCATCTGTGCCAAGTTAAAAATAAAATACTATTAGAATAAAGTGAGTTGCTTGATGCTGTTTCTTCAATGCCTTGTGACACCAATCTGCAAACCTGCTGAGTTCCCAGATAAACAGTTTTACTCAAAATAGCTAAATTATTTAACATGTTATGCATGGAATGCTATTTCCATCAAGGTACCATGTATATTGATATAGTAGCAAAGTGAGATTCCCTTCCAGAAATAGCATTGTTATGAGCTCCTTGGATGCACAGGTGAACAATAATGGAAGTGAAACCTCCTGGGGCCTCTCTTCAATCTGCAACTTGTTCCAGAAATTGTGTTTTCCTGGGGGAGAACTTGCAGCCCTTTATTCCAGACTAACTCACCTTAATTGCTTCAAGCTGCTTTTCTGTTTGCATTATTTGCCACCTTCTCACACATTCAGAAAGAAACCATTACCCTTTTTGCTGCCAGGCTAATCAGTGCCACAACTTTACACTGGCTAAAACTGCTAGGTAAGGGGAAAAAAAGAGAGAGGGGAGAGCAGAAAACATCCTTACTGCCAAATTATGTATTTTCATTAAGTTCTCTTTCCTTCAGAGGAAAAGAATCTCTGAGGCTTGCATGAATCAATAAAAAGTATTGGGTTTATAATGGCAGAAAAACAGAAGTGTTTAATTTATTAAAGCATATCCATATCCTTGCAGGCACACAGCCTCCTCTCACCCCCAGTGCATTGGAAAAACTCAGAACAAATGGAAACTCAACACAGAGAATGCAGAGTTTCCTTTGTTTTTCAGGAGAAAATTTCTGGCTTACTTTGGCAGCCATGCATTCAAAGGGATTGAAGTTCAGCATCTGTTCCCATCACATTACCAGCATTTTAGTTTTCCATTTGCTGTCATTTCAATGCAGATTTTTTAAAACAATGAAGAAATGGCGAAAAAAAATATTAATGAATGAAACAAAATTCAGCAGGTGATTTTTGCTCTGACAGGTATATCTTTCCTCTTGTCCAATTCTCTGAATCAGGCTTGAGGAGCCTTGAGGAAAAGGAACCTTTTAAATATAGTTCCAACCTGAGTGCAAGTATTTACCATTAAGGGACCACAAACTGCTCCTCTGAGACCTTCTCTCCCTGCTCTCACAAAGGAGTTACTTGAGAAGGGACAGGATTTTTAAAATTTTAAATATTAAAATTTTGCAGAAATTACCATTTTCAATGCAACCAGTGGAAAATACGAAAGCATAAAATATAAAAAACCCAAACTCCATCTTTACAATCCCACTCAATAATTTGGTCTGTCAAGTAATTACAGCAATGCAACAAATTTGAGAAATCTTGTTCCCCTCAGCCATCCTTTGAGACAGTTAGCAAAAAAAGGCACTCTACACATCATCATGTTAAAAACCCCCCACAACTCAGAATCAAAGTATCTTTTGGAAAAATCACCAACAAAAATCCCATCTTACTGAAAGCAATTAGTGATTTTCATTTATTTCGGCCTGCAGATGCTACAGGACTGAGACAGAGCTCTGTGGGTACACAATACCCCCAGCCAGCACAGGCACCAACAAAATGCAGCTCCCAACTTGGAAATGTTCATTTAACATTGATTTACCACAAGATTTTGAAATGGAGAGGAGTTCACAGAACAGCTGTGAACAGCTGAATTTGTTTATTGGTGGGATCTCTGCACATGCCTGGACTTTGCCTCTCTTTTAGGATACAAATGAAGATAAGCACCAGGCCCTAGACATGAAGAAGTTGTCCCTTCTCAGGATTATTTGCACAATTTTCATGCCAGTCCTTCCACTGGGAGAAACAGCAAAGCAGCCAACATTTGTGCCTCACTTTCCAAGGGATCAGATTTAGGATGCATTACTCAAACAGATCACTGTGCTGAAACACCTTGAGAGATCAGGTTGGCAAGCCAGGCGTGACTTCTGATCACAAAAACCACAAAAGGGAAGTAAGTCCTGTAAGTGAGCTATGGGTTTTTTTAAGATGGACTTTAATTTGGAGAGAATAAAAGGATAACAAATGTAAAGGCACTTTAACCTACATTCCCTCCTATGGTAACATTTTTAACTTTTGGCCTGTGTTGTCTGTTCGGGGGAATTCCATCATGACAGCATAAAGGATGTGCAGCTTTTACAAAACAGAGGCACTTCTAATGGCAGCTTGCAGCCCCTGGCCTTTTGCACCTCCCCAGATTGGCCATAAAAGCTCCCTGTCAGCTGCAGGAACATCAACATCACTGCCCAGAAACTGAGAGGCTCCACAGGAACAGCTCCCTGCACTATGAACTGCTTGGGGCTGGCTCTGGGCTCTGCACAAACATCCTTTAAAAGCAGTAAAACAGCTTTTGTTCTCTTTTCAAGTGGAAGCAAGCAACATTTAGAAGCGACATGAAAGGGACTCTCAGAGTTTACAGCACTGCAAGTTGTGACTGACAGTTGCATCTTTTATTTCATACTAAAAAGCTGGGGCAATTTTAGTGCATACTTCCATACTGGCCTACAGTTTGGGTTAACCAGAATTGCAGAGTGGAGGATCAGCTCTGCTCCCAGAACAAAGTTATCTAACAGTTTTTAGTACAAAGATTGAGGTAAACCACAGCCTGAACCCTTGGTGTAAATAGTTTAACTAGAATCAGAGAAATTAATAAAAAAGGGACCCACACAAAGATCACTGAGTCCAAGTCCCTGCTCCTTGAAGACCTTCCTCAAACAAACTCCCATGACTGAGAGCATCATCCAGATGCTGCCTGAACTCTGACAGGATTTGTGCTGGTGCCTTGGCACTGGAACAACAGGAAAAAACCCAGGAGCAATTCTTTTTCAAAACAAAGCAGAAACCTTGAAGTTCTCTTATGCTTTCTGTTGCCTAATATCTGTAGGGCTGCATTCACAGGAAGATCAGTCCAGTGCAGCTCCACTGTTTTCCTCAAGGTGTTTTTTAACTAAACACACTGAATGCCACCCCTGACATTCATCCACACATCTCCACGAGGGCGTCTCATGAAATGTTGTTTCCAGGGACAACCACAGCCATAAAGGTTGTACCAATTTTAGTTAATGCCATTTATTTTTCTTTTTGGGCCAATACAAAGGTGTCTCAGCAAACCCAGCCCGCCAAGACCTCCGCAGGTGCTTGTCAGGAGCTCAGGTTTAAGATCTGTGCTTGCCTAATCCAGAAGCTGTTCTGGATTTCTCCCTGAAGATTTCTACACCCTGCCCATTCTGCAAGGCCAGCCAGCGCAGCTGCATGGTGGAATTTCACCCTTCAATTCTTGCTCTGTTCATGCAAGGGCAGCCCAGCTCCGGGAGCTGCATTTCCACCCTCCTTACTGTGAAAAATGCCTATTTTATAATTGGTTCTTCACAAATATTAAAATGCATATAATATGTATTATGTTAGAAATTTATATATGCATTTATATTATTCAGAAAGTTATATTATACAGTTATAGTGATTAATCTTTTTAAAGTCATTTTAGGTTATAACAATGTTATAATAGAAACTACGTGATGTAAGATACTTCTATGAACTAGCTCAAGAAAGGGATGAGATAATTGTGGCATTCACATTCTCTGAAAAATGCCCTGGCACACTCACACACTATGCGCTCACACATATTTCCACCAAATAAATTTCCAAATGCAGATATTTAGACAGAGCTATACCCACCTGAAGAAACTGCTGCAACACCTTTCAAATGAACCTCATTGATCACTGTTTAGAATAAAATCCTTCAGTAGAAGGACAGGATTTATGAGGAGTTATTAATTATTCTGCAAGCAATTTCTTCACGTCAAACAAACAAAAAAAAAAAAAAACCCAAATCCAAAACCAAGAAAAGAAAAGAAGAAATAAGTGTGTTAAATATATATATCCTAAAAGTGATGTTACACAAACAGTAACCAGATCAAACACGTGCAGGTACGGACCTTGATTGAAGTGCTCATTTAATATAATTTAGGTATCTGAAATATTCTGCTTACTTGATTAGAGTAGATTGTTTGCATTTTGATTTATTGCTTCAAGATCAGTATTCATTAAGTCACTTAATATAAAGGCACCCTTACAGCTGCTATCCTATTAAAGGTAATCATTTTTTCCCAGTCCTGTTTATAGCACAGTCACTGTTACACTGAAACAGCCTGGAACCATCCATTAATCACAACCTCAGTTTCCATGTTCAGGCATCTCCAGAAACAACTCCTGGTGGTGAGGCCTTGTGTTATGCACAGGAATTACAAATTATATTTTGTCTCAAATTCAAATAGTTGCTAGTCTGATGTACTATCAGGGAGGCCCTGGGGTAAACTGTGCAAGAGGGTGATTCCTGTTTAAAATATTGCCTAGAAGTTTCAAAATGTCATTTCTAGCAGTGTTGTAGGACTGTGGTTTTTTGTCCTAAGAGTCTCAGTTTTCACTCAAACCAATGCACTGAAATCAATGCAATTCCTCTGTAACTCAAATAAACTTTTTAAATTCAAATTGTAAACACAGCACTTTATCTTTCAGCACCACTGGCCAAAGACTACAGACCTGCTTCAATGGTTCTGGCTGATACATTTTACATTTACTCTTTGCCTGGTATCAAAAGGGACAGAATAATCCTGTGATGGTGACATGTAATGAACTGAACCACTGGCCAAAAAAGATTAAAATTACAGAAAAGCCACAGTTGGTGCTTATCCCCTTTGTTTTATCATCTCTGGAAGGTCAGTAAGAAAACACCCTGACACACAGAACAGACAAAGATAAAACACACACAAATTGCAGCAAATTGCTGTCACCTCCTGGGTTTGTGGCATGAGTTTATATCATGCTACCAACATTGATTTCAATTCATCAAAACCCTGTAAACCACCCTGGAGAGCTGTGCAGGAGACAGCTCTTAGTAGCTCTGATTAGCAACTCTTCTAGGGTTAATAGGTAATAGTGGGTTAATAGTGCCCACTCTCTGATGTAGACAACCAAACTAAAATTGACCTTCAAGCCATGCTAAAACATTCATTTTATTTTCCTAATTATGCAAGTTATTGATAGATGAGGAAAAAAAGGGTTTTGTCTATTCCATAAGTATATCAATTACAGAATGAGTGTATCAACCCATCAGTAATGCAAAAACATTCCATGGGATTTATCAAAGACCAAATAAAAAAGCAACACCTGAAAATTCCAGTATTATTTCCTCCTAAAAAGCATTTTTGTTCCTGTTGGTAGATAATGCCAATTAATATACCGATACATCCAAGAAAAACAAAAAAAGTTTGGCTATACTTCTTCCCTGGCACAATGCAACAGGATTTCAAAGGGCTTTCATCAACACAAATTTTATTTTGTAATAATATTCTGAAAATCAGCACTTCCAGTCTGCAGCTGCCCCATGCTGTTTGCCCAGGGATCAGGGATCCATCACAGCCCCTCTGGTCCTGAGAGAAAGAATTTCTCACAGAACTCCTACTAGCATCCCTTTATACATCCAATTATATA
Organism: Ammospiza caudacuta; assembly: GCF_027887145.1. Classification (NCBI taxonomy): domain Eukaryota; kingdom Metazoa; phylum Chordata; class Aves; order Passeriformes; family Passerellidae; genus Ammospiza; species Ammospiza caudacuta. The sequence continues at coordinate 4,921,428 of NC_080609.1, read as the reverse complement.
TATTGTTACACTTATTTCTCCTCTTTCTGTGCTTTCTATCCAAAATCATTACAATTAATGGAAAAAGTTCCATGGCCTCCAAGGGATTTCATCTATTCATCTTCCCACTCTGTCAAGAAATGCTGATGTTTAAAGGAATTGTGGTCCCTGTTCTGTGTATCTTCATTAAAACTACTGTGGCAGAAGTAGTTCAAAGGCACAAGGTCTTTAAAGCTCTGAAGAAGCTTGAAAAGTTTGCCTGGTAATATATTAAAAATAGATATTTTTAGTATAATAAAGCTTCAGTGAGGTACTGATCAGGTAGAGGAGATAATGAGAGAATGAGGTAAGAGAAGAAGAGCTACAGAAAAATATCAGCCAAGGTATCTCAGGAGTCAGAGCAAGGAACTTCAGTTTTGTACTTTAAGAGTATCTGAGCAATCAGTTCAGTGTTACATTAACAACTGATTTCAAATGGACCAAAATTATGACTGAAACAACAATAAATGGTCACGTTTGGGTCACTGAAAGAAGACAAATCACATGCAGCTAAGTCACCTTACAGCTCACTTCTTAACTCTCTCTCCCTCTCCAGTTTAAAAAGTAAGAAAATAAAGTCACATAATAAAAGCAGAAAACATAACAATTTCTTCTCCAACCTCTTGAATTAATACAGTTACTAAAACTTATGAAACAACCTTGTATTATTTTGTAACAAATCCATTTCATTTAAACAACTACACAGGGACCAGAAGCAAAATGCACCTGGGGTAAATAATGGCAAGTAGATTTTTTTTTCCCTTGAACATCACCCAGTCTACTAAAACATTACAAGCAATTCAGAAAGCCAAAAGTTCATTAAAGACTGTTATCCTTTGGCCATTTTACTTTCATTTTCCTTAAAATTAACTCCCTCAGAGGTTTTATTCAAGTTATCTGATGAACAGTCATAATACTAGCATGAGAAACATCCCCAAGTTACGCAAACCTCACAAGCTTCCACTCTGCAAGGTACAAAAAACTTCCATTTCACTGGGATTTACTTCCAGCAAAGATGCAGCTGGTGATACCACTGGGCCTCAGAGGGATTTAGGGACACAGCACAATCTTCCCTAACACCAGAATCCTGGCATTTTTGGGATGGATGCTGCTCCATCACCACACCTTGCAGAGATTCTCCCAGGGCAGCAGCAGTGCCCAGTCCCCCTTTATCCTTTCTGTGTTTATCCTTAAGGAGGGCGAATGATCTGCCTGGAGGATTCTGGGGCAGAGAAAGGCTTCCCACGTGTGTCTGTCCCACTGAGAGAGAATGAATTCAGTGAATGGGTCCTGATCAGCCCAAGCACAGCACCCCCACCAAAGGGCCTAGGAAAAGTTTCAATAATTTTCAAGTGCTGCAAAAAGCAAGAATGGAGTAAATAAGGATAGCAAGTAATTTGGACTTGGGCAAAAGAAAATTAAAGCACTGGGATGCTGTCATCCTATTGCAGGGCTTCCACACTGTTGTCTCCTTATCACAAAAACTCCATACCTCCTTGGTGTTTCTCACAGACAGCTCCTCACAGCACTGACTTTTTCCCCTTCCCAAAGCAGCCACTGACTCCAGTTCCCTTCCCACCCTGCCACCCCACTCTTTTATAGCATCTGCTGCTCATTGCTTACAGCTGTGGCCTGGTAAAGTCAGGCCTGTTCCTGATCTTTGCTAATTGGCCCAGCTGCAGCTCCTTAGGGGTGAGATTCCTTTCTACACTACCTTTATTTTCTTATAATCTATCCCCCCACACTGGGAAGCTGCCACAAAGGGCAATGCTACAGCCTGCCAAAATACTGGCAGTGGCCAGAATATTCTGTACTTACCCCAGTTAAATACAATTTAGGTACATCAGCCTGGGTCTGAAGCTGCAGGGCTTGATGAACAAACACAAACCACATCCCTTTTACTACATTTTGCTCAGGATTTCCTACCATGCAGAACTAAACTGGTGGTTTATGTGCCCACTATGACACTTCTCAAACTTTTAATTACAGTCTGAGAATGTGCAATTGATATACAGGTCCCACCCAAACATAAGTGTATGAATGGAACTGACACAAGGGTATGAAAACTGAAATCACATGTTAAAACCTCCACTTCTGCATGGCTAAAAGCTTTTCATAGAGCAATTTTCAAATATCACGTGTGTTTGGAATGACAGAGCATGGAAATGTAAGTCACTACTGCAGGAAAAGAATTCTTGGCATTAAGCATTACCAAAATAAAGTACATAATATTTCATTTTTCTCTTTTTATGCTATTTCCCCTTCACATCGAATTAACTAACTGAATTTTTATTTTTTATTTATAGGAAAAGATTAATGCCCTTCACCTAAAGGACATTCCTTGATCCCAAACACAGAAAAACTTCCTTTCCGTGGTGCCCAGGAGCATCCACAACCCCCTGGATGTCCCTCCCAGGTATCCCAGCAAAGCTTTCAGAGGGGCTGCAGGGAACACAAACACCTCCATGCATCATTCCCACCACTCCTCTGCTCCCTGGTACTTCCCAGAGATGCTGCCAGGCCCAAGGCTCCTGCATCCCCTGAGAGCAGCAGGCTGAACTCTCCACTCACATCTAAACCATCCTTCAGAGGAAACAAGGAATTTCTTTTATAACCCTGCAATAGGCACCAGCTCTTCACGGAGCCATTTTTCATATCTCAGCTGTAATTCCACAAATAAGCCTTTTAAATCCAGCAAGTGCCTCCATGGTGTGTCCCAGCCCCCCCTGGGGCAGAGCTGGAAACAATCCACACAGCACTTCCAGTTCCTGGAGAAATGAGCAAAAAATTGTGTGCAATTTTTCTTCTTAGAGCGTTTGAAATTATTCTGCTGTCCATGTGAAATGACCACTTTGGTCCTCAGTAAATTCTTTAATGAAAAAAGGAATACAAAAGAGCAGCTTTATTAGCCTGGGATATGGAACACAGGGCTGAAGGTAGCAAAATGGCACTGATGAGATGAACTGCATTATTTCCAGTCTCAATCTACTGTGAACAGAATGAGATTTTCTCAACGTTTTTGGGAGGGGGAGTTGCTTGCTCACTGTGTAAGCTTTGAATTTCAGCACTCACTCAGAACATATTGCATCTCTGCCTTCCTTTGCTCGAGCTTTGAATTGCCACAGTTCCAGGCTGGAGCCTTTCCCCAGTGATCAGAGATGGACTTCATTTCCATATTCAGTACTTAGCTGCTTCTTTCATCCATCTCTTTGCTAAAGATGATTTCCACATATCCTATTTGACTACCATCTAGAATTCCCCTTTGAAATTCTTTGGGAATGAACAGAGCCATTGGAGCCCTGGCACAATTAGGGGACTGTAATCTCTCTGAGTTAAATTGATGAAGCAATCAAGGCCTGGATTCTTCTTTGAATATAAAAAGACAGAAGTGCAATGAAAATAGTTTATTTTTGTTTCAGTAAAATTTATATTTGAAGTCTTCTACCACCTTCTCAAGCATTTAACTAGACTAGAAACTTTCTTATTCCTGCTAAATCAATCAGAACATTTTCAGAGAAAGCTCCTAAACGAGGCTCTGGATTTAAAACCTTATCCCAGCATTTTAACTGTGAACTTTGGCTATATCCCATTTCTTCTCAGACCCTGCCAGGTACCAAGCATGAATTTCTTAGCCCAGCGCCATAGAGAGCCAGCTATTTTCTGCCATTAGCCCTCTTCTCAGCTTCCTGCTTTTCTAAAAAATCCAAGTTTCTCTGTTTTCAGTCTCTAAAGACCTAAAAATTACTTTCCTTCTTGAAAAAAGAATAATTCTTTAAAGTATCTGTATGACATATATGGTTATTTTATACAACTATGGGGAAATATGTTCTTGTTTGTTTGATAATCATGACTGAGCAATAAATGAAAAGAAAAAAACAGAACTTTGAAGCTTATTGCAAAACCAATAGTGTTTCTATCATATGGATTTTGTTTACAGACCTCAGAGAACCCACAGGAATGTAAAAGCATCCTCCAGCATTTTAACACCAGTCACAAAAATCCTGTGTGTGCATCCCCCGCCCCCAGCACAGCAGGCAGGCCAAATGCACAGTTCCAATTTTAATATTTATAAATTGTTAAACATGCTCTTTATCCTATTAAGCTATAATTCATATTAACTTCCAAATAAGCCATTCCCATTAAACATGTCACTAAAACAGAGCTTTTGAACTACAAGCAAAACAAAAAGCCCCCTTTGAACTATCAGACAAACAAGGAGTGGGGAAATATCCAGGAAAAAATGAAATTAAGGGAATTATTTTAAGAAATGGGTAATATTTTATCCTTCTGCTGTGTATGACTTTGGGCAGGAATCAACTCCGCAGAGCTGTGTGCCCTTTCCATTTCCCATTCCTGGCCTGGGAGCATTTCAGGGTAGGAAGGGAACTTTTATTGTTCAGAGCCTTCACCTGAAACCTGAACCTGGAAGATTTTGAATAGTTTTGAAAAAGGACTCACAAGTGAGTATCACTTAAACCAAAACCCCTAGATTAGGTCCAGCAATGTGGGACACTCAGTATTGCACTGTGGAGAAACTTTGGGTACGTCCCTTGGTGTCTGTGTGCTTTCATTGGTGTCTGTGTGATTTTATTGGGGTGTGCGTGCTTTTATTGGTGTCTGTGTGCTTTCATTGGTGTCTGTGTGATTTTATTGGGGTGTGTGTGCTTTTATTGGTGTCTGTGTGCTTTCATTGGTGTCTGTGTGATTTTATTGGGGTGTGTGCGCTTTTATTGGTGTCTGTGTGATTTTATTGGGGTGTGTGTGCTTTTATTGGTGTCTGTGTGCTTTCATTGGTGTCTGTGTGATTTCATTGGTGTCTGTGTGATTTCATTGGTGTCTGTGTGATTTCATTGGTGTCTGTGTGATTTCATTGGTGTCTGTGTGCTTTTATTCCAGGTACAGCAGCAGCTCCTCCCTCCCTGGCACCAAAGTCGGGGACTCAGCTCAGTAAAGGCTGTGAAGTGCCCAGCTGGAGGAACCCCATGAGATACAAACACAGATTAACCCCCAAGAGAGGCAAACCAAGGGTTTTGCTCCCCTGTAGCCCCCCAGGAGGCTCTCTGCTGGTTTCCCTTAAAATGCCAAATCAAGCAGCCTGAATCAAAAAATCACTGGGAGAAATCACCAAACCATGCTTTGGTACCTAACCCAACCTGCCCAAAAATCAGTGAGCGGATGAGCCCAGAGCATTGCTGGCAAAGGAACAGAGACTCTGAGAGAGCAAAGGGCTGAGGCTGCAAGGGAGGGAAATTGCCACCAGAAGGTACATTAAAAAAACCAACAAACATCATATCAGGTCTAAGACTGAAAAGTCTTTATGATTTCTACCCCTGAGAGTACAGAACTAATCAGAAAGGGTGTGTGCTTCCCTCTCCCTGCCAGCCCCACACAACCCTGTCCTTTCTAAACCAAAACAAGGATTTTCTTTCATATTTTTGAGCTTAACACAAATTTTGTTATTCCATGAGCACAATCATAGCTCTGAGAGGAGCCCCCTTAACTCCCCAAACCAGGATTAATTTATTATGGCAACAGGGGAAGAGAGAGCAAGGAACAAACATTTTCCCCCAAAGCATCAGGACTGGCAGCCTACACATGGAAATACTGAAGATTCTGGGGTTTTTTTTCCCTGCCTGCATTCCAAAATTCTCAGTTTTTCCTTCTCCTGATTCTCTCTCTGTCACCACACCAAATGACACACTGCCCCATGTCCTGTGAGCAAACAGCAGAGGAACTCCAGGGCACAGCACAGTGACAAGGAACTTGCACCACAGATCATTCTGATTGCTGAAAGCAAGGCAAAAATAGTCCTAGAAAAATGTCATATTAAAAAAATTAATTTGACCCACAGACAATTCAGCTCTTGGATGGATCAAGTATGTAAAGCCAATATGGCTAAAAGGCAAATCCTTTCAAAAATAGCATGAGAAACAGAAACAGGATAAAGAGGAAAACACATTTACCAAGGATCCCTTAGCACTTACCAGAAAAATTAAAACATATTAAAAAACATTTTTGAAATAATTACTTTTAATTTTCATCCTATTGTCTTTCAATTTTTTCTCCAGAGACATAAAAATGATGATTTTGGGTAAGACTGTGAACAGCATCAGAAACTTGCAATCTGATGTCTCAGAAGAATCTTCTGCTTCAACCATTAAACCCTCCAAAGACTCACTAGGACCTCTCAGTACTCAGAAACCACCACTGTGCCCACACTTCAGCCATTTCACCACATCTGCATATTTATTCCATAAAAATTAGGTGTTTCTGACTTTAGTTTTCAAGTTAAGCTATGCTGCTTGCCCTAAAAAATCCAGACTTGACATTTTATTTGTATATTTTAAATCTGGCAGACCACATTCATTTTTTTGACTGTCAATTCAGCTGAATTGAACTGCCTGTAGTTTTATAGGTGCTGCTCAGCAACAGCAGCTCTATGTTAGCAACTCTGTGCTACATTTAGATGTCCACTCACGCAAGCCTACAGACATAAAAGTTTCATAAATAAATACATTTTCAAGGTGACTTTCTTTAAAACAGCTCAATTCAAAGATAACAATTTTTTGCCTTCTGGCACTTATCCTAAAAAATATTCATTTTGCATGAGTAAGTCCGTGTAAATGGCAAAAAAAAAAAAAAAAAAAAAAAAAAAAAAAAAAAAGATGCCACTACTGCTTTTAAAAATAGTTGGGGAATAAAAAAGAAAGGAAGTTACATATTTTCTAAATTCCTCTGTAGATAATGTCACGGGAAATTTGCTCTGTAGCTTCAAGTAGACAAGATGTTGAGGTCAGCCTTGGGCTCAGCTCAGCAGAGCAGAGGCAGAGGATATTCCAGGCTCCCCCTGTTCTTTCCTTGGTTCTCCCAGCAGGGTTTTCAGCAGCTTTGGTGGCTGCAGAGGGGCTCAGACCCACAGCTGCCCATTGCCCTGGCCTGGGGCTGCCAGCCTGCCAGGAGATGTTCTTGGGATTAGGAATGGATTTTTAAATTAAAAATAAAAGGAAAATTAATGAAAATACTGTGATATTTTTTCAAACATATTGAGGAAAATATTCTAATTGTAAAAATGATGAAAAGAAAAACACACTGATAAGTAATCATTTTGGTTTGTGTGTGGGACCAAAGGAGAGAAACCTGGGGAGCAAACATGGTTCTGCCACTGCACCATGACAATGGGATCCTTCCTTTCAGAGTGATGCATTAGGATTTCAGCTTTTATAGTTTTCATATATTTGTCATCCTGCAGTTTTTAGTGTATAACTCCAAACTCCACACACACTGTGAGCTGCTGCTGTCCCATTTTGGGCAGACACAACAATTCCTCTCCAGGCCTGGGAGTCAAGGACACCTCACTGCCTCAGGCCTGAGATGGAAACAAAAGGGAGCTGGGGGGGAGAAAACCTGGGGTAAATTACTTCATTACCTGAGGCTGGAATTGGGAGATTAACCCCCAATGTGCAAATGGACCAAACTTATAAAAATATATGAAAATTCACAGCCCATCATCCATTATTTGGGTGTAGGCCCTGGGGGGCTTCATCTGCCCTAAATGTACCCGAAGGCCTCTCAAAAAATAGACCTGCCTTTTATTTCCTTAATTCTGTCTGGCCTCTGGTTTTTAGGTAGCCCAAAAAGGCATCAGGAGAGCCAAGTTAATTCAAGTTAATTCTGACTCCTGGGTAAGTGCAGGGAACCCACACCTTTGTTTTGTGCAATGCCTACAGATTCACAGGGAGAGAACCACAGCCCAAACCACAACACACCCAAAGATGGTTGCAGAAGAGGAGAAAAGAGAAGTCATGTGGGACTGCATTCTCTCTTTTCCTGCTGACAAGCTCAACACACAGAAAACAGCACACATCCAGTGACATGAGATTAACATTAATGGAATAATGCCAGAAACAGCACAGTGCGGCTCGACTGACAAGCTGACAATAAATTAATGCCTTGGCCTTTTATATTTGCTGCACAACTTGATTTCCTGGGATTTTTTGCTTAAGATGCTACAAAAGGGGGGGAAAAAAAGAAAAGTACTTGTTTTCTTGTGGGCAGTGAACTTGTTCTCAGCCTTTATAAATGTTGCTTGGAAGCACAGTGGTGCTCCTGCTGTCTCTGCTGCTGTCCGGGTACAGAGATTTCTCCTCCTTCCAGGAGGTGTTCCATACCTCCAGTAAGGGATGTGTAGGTACCTCTACAGCACCCGCAGATAGATGTGCCAGGATGTTTGCACAGATACATTTATTGCAAATATCCTGCAGGATAGAGCAGCATTCATCCACAATGAAATGTGTGTTGGTGGCTGTCAGACAAAGTACAGCCTGGGAATTGTGAAATCTAACATTCATGGCAAGGCTTATTTTCTCTCTGTACCACACAAGTCACTAGAAACTATTATCTCTAAGGGAATGATGGCACAGAAAAGTTTACAAAAGTGCTGCAGAGACTATGTTTGGAAAGCAGGAAAAGCTAAATCCATATTGTAAGGCAGCATTCTTACATATGTGAGAAGCACATTTCAGAGATCTCTCTAGATCCAACAACTGGTTTTTCCCTTTCTGGTGTTACCCAGTTATCCATGTTGTTAAACATAGATTCACTGGAAACCAGCTCCACTCCAGAAAAAAAAACAAGTGGTGTAACATTTTATATTTGAATTATGTTAACATTGTGAAGACACGAGTTTTTCTAGCAGTTCCCGTTCTTTCAGCTTCCCTCTAGGCAATGTTAGAGCAAATTTCCCTCTTCTCATCTACTGAAATTCAATTTTTTTCAATTTAGAAGGCAAGGGAGAGAGAAAACAGACTTTCAAGAAGCATTTCTCCAGACTAGAATTGTTTGCATCATATTTGCATTAAATATACATTCTACATGCAGTTGTCCCTGTCTGAATTAAACTTTAGAGGAAAAGCCCTTATGCTCATTGCTCTCTGTGCCTTTAAAAAAAATGATGCCAGATAATGTAAAGAAGAGGGACATTAATGAGAAATATTTAGAAACAGACAGGTCACCTTTTATTTTTAATATATGTAACTTCATCAACTACTCAGAGAACATGGTTATCAGAGTACTATGACAATCATGCCAAGAAGTTAATTAGTATAAAATATACTGCTATAAGTAATTTTCATATCCAGTTGATGGATTTTTTTTTTATTTTATTCCTTTTTTCCCCAAGCAATCACTGTACTCACAGATTTTCATGAGAGTCAGGTTTTCATGAGAGTTCAGCTCTCATTTTGGCACCCAAAGGAGAGCCAGACTCTGCTGGGAGCTCGGTGCCTCGCGGAGCAGGAACTGCGAGGAGCTGAGCTATTTTCAACATCTACCAGCTGCTGTGTAGGTTGAGAATATGAAATTCTGAGCTCTTTAAAAGCCTGGCCTTACCTAACTAAGCAAGAATCCTAAATCTAGGAAATTACAGTTCCTTCTGCAGTGTCCTTTGTCCTGCTGAAAACTTCCACTTTCAGTGCATTTCAAGAACTTTGCATTCCCATTATTGCCACCAGGCCCCTCGCTGCCTCCACGAGCAGCCCTGACCTTTCCAACACATCCTTCTTCGGGGAGAAAAGGTTATTTTTTCTTCCCTGCTTTAATAGCAAAGTTGCCTCATTACTGGCACTATTAGAATTTTAAACTGCAATAATGCTCACATTTGGCTCGGGGGGCTCAGAGGGCTCTGCCAGTGTCACTCCAGGTGTCACCTCACCTGTATCCCCCCAGGTACAATCCTCAGCCTGGAGAACAGAGACAGCTTCTCTCTGATCAGGTGGAGAGTGCCTCGTTCTTCCTCAAATTATAACAGCACCAAATTCATAATTATAATAAATTACAAATAATTATTACAAACTAAAATATAATACAAATACAGAAATGTCAATCATTATCAATACCTTATTAATTTTCTGGGCAGCAATAACACCAGGGTCATTTCAGAAAAAGAAGAAACAGTGCAGAAAAATGGGAAGGTTGTGCTGTGCAAACATTCCAATTGCAGCAGCACATAATTCACATGGAGCACAGTGCACAGGCATCAGCTGTTCTTCTGGAACACTTCACTTCCAGGATTTCTTTGCAATAGATGTTGCCTTTCTCACTCTACAAACTTCTGCTCCCTCACCATTTAGACTACAGAATCAACTCAAGCATTTTTTTTCAAAGCTTCCTTGCTTTTCAATTACTTTTTGGGCAAAATGCATGAATTTGAAACCTACTTTTTTTAAATGAAGAATTAAACCAAAACAAAGGATTGTAGCAACCTTTTGATACTTTGAAGATTTAATCAAGCTTACGTTTTTCTACTCTTTTTCTAATTTTTTGTGTATTTTGAGATGAAAGAGATAAAGTATGTTTTCTGCAAAACAGTCCATCAATTTACGTGGTCTGCAAAAGGCCTTAACAATTTCATAATAATGATTGAAAAACCACAATTATTTATGTAAACCATCAAGAGCAGAGAGACAATCCTGATTCCTGTCAGTGGAAAATGAAATATTTTAGAGACATGTAGAGAGAGACCTATAGAGATGTGTAACCAGTGGTTTAAATCTTTTTTTAGAGTTATTGTCAAGAGAAATTCAGGTGAGGTTTCCAGTTTGAACCAACAGTCCTAAATGCTTCACTTGGATTGCACTGACACAATCTTATAAACTCAGGCAATGCACTTTGGTTTATGCAACAGCCCTGCAGAAAAAAAATAAACATTTTGAAGAGATTTGAGATTGTCTTGTTTTTAAACATGAACTGAAAATCTCTAAACAAATTATATTAGCAAAATTATCACCACTACCAGACAGCTACATTCCTCATGTTAATTTCAAATATATTTTAAATTTAATTCCAGTTGTCACATAAACTATTACGCACATGTTGTAATCATGCATCTCTAATCAACTTTAGATCCCAAATTACATTTGTCTGGAAAGCTTCAGGCTTTGGATTGCAGAGTCATGAAACCAAACCTTTGTGGACACTCACATTCCTACAAGGTGGGACAGAGGCTGCTCCTCCCCTTCCCAGGATACAAGGAATTACAACTATCCTTCAAATTTTCATCAAATAAATTGTATAAAAAGGATTTTGGAAGTGCTCTTCCTCCAAGCACTAAGAGGAAACTGAAATTCCTGCAGAAAGTCAGGATTCTGGAGGTGAAGTGGAGCATCCCATCCCTTCCCATGGCATGGGAAGCCCATGGAGTGAGCAGAGCCCTGGAGATCAGAGTGCTGACCACAGCAAAAGCCAAGGATCAACCTGGACACACTGCAACGTTTGCTTTGCACCTTCCCACCAGCAGACTCCTCCCTGAAGGACCAGACTGCACTAAAGTGAATTTGAAAGCAAAAAAAAAAGTCATTTATTAATTTGCCACTTCCCCCACCCCATCCTCTTCTTTCTTGGCAATCAGCTGTGATACATAACCTGAATTTTAATACCAAATTACAAGAGCGCTGTGTAAATGGCACACTCAAAAATGCAGACTTTCCCTTTTCTTTTAGGTAAAATTAAGCTAATCTGCTTTGACAGAAGAGGGCTCTTTGGAACCACCTAGTGAGTCTCCCAAATATGAAGCAGTAACTCAAATGTCAATTACTTTTCCAACAGCAGACAAATTGCTGGCACACTAATGCAATTTAAGGACAATAATTAGATAACAGGACTACAGAGTGTACCAGGTGACAGAGTTTCTGAGATAATAGAATCTAGTGTCCTACTTCTTAAATATTAACATCATTCCATTTCAGTCAATCGGTTTATGGTAATTTTAAAAGGGCAAAGCAAATTCTTTTTATTGCTAATAATATTGTGCTTCTGCAGCATTAGCTTTGAAGGTTAGCAATTTACAGGGTCAAACCTTAATTATATTATTTCCTTTTTATTTACTTTTCTTTTTTAATCTTTCCTCTTTTGAAGTCTTTTCCTATTATAGAGATTTTAAAGCGCTTTATTAAAAAAAAATTGAAACTCTTGAAATGTGAGTTCACCATACTCCAGGTTCATCACAGCACATGTAACATCTTTGTCAGACCCCTTTGGAAATCCAAAAAATCCAAAAACTTTTCCTTTAATCACTTTCTGTTATAATTGCATCCTAGTCTGAGTGGTTTGGTTATGTCAGGCAATCCATGATGCCACGTGCTCTGTCCAAGGCTTTGCAAAATAAATGCAGTCCAGTGGCACTCCATAAATATTCCAGGCAGAAGAAATCTCCCTGCTTTAGCCACAAGTACCCAGATCACTAAATTTCACTTTGCATCATGAATTTATATTGGAATATTCTCGCATTCCCACTTTTTTCCCCTCATTAGTCAGCCGTGGAACATTTGTTTCCAACAAAGCCTCTGTAATTCTCAACACTAAGCCTCCTTTCATCCATAAAACTGATGCCCACTGACACAGTGAAATATCTCCACTCTGACCAGAGACTAGGTCCTGGACAGGGGGGAATTTACCTGAAATAATGTTTAACTTCTCAACTGAGGCCACAACAAGAATGCAGATTGTGTTCTTCGGGGGCTTTTTTAAGTCTTCAAGTGAATAAAGACAGAAAAAAAAAATCATAACACAGACCATGAAAAAATGTGTTTAAAAACATACTTTTTTCCCATCTCAAGCAAAGGAAAAGCTTGAAGTGCTGCATTAGAACCAGCCAAGGCTTTCAGAAATATTTGTGCCATTCTCCCAAAGCCATGCTTGTATTCTTTACAAGCCTTGTGCAATACAGTTTTACCTGTTCTGGAGTGATTGCTAACAGACCCATGAAAAGGTTGCCATTAATTGCACAGATTTTGTTCCTTCTCTTTGGGAAATATTCAATATTGTAGCAGTGGTTTGCTACAGGAAAATCAGAATTCATAGCAAAACATGGAGATAACTCTTTCTTATCCCTGTGGGTGCCTGTGAGCCTACAAAGCTGAGCACCCTGCCCAGGAATCACTGGGGTACCCTGTAAGAACAGGCTTTTCTCACTTTTTGGTCATACACAAACACTATTTTCATTTATCACACGTCCCAGTTCCTGCCCTGCAGCAGATAATGATCATTTACCTCCTCCACTGTGCTTTGTTACCCTGCTGATAATCCCAGCCATGGAAAAGGCACTGCCTGCACCTCCTCACTTCATCCGGAACGCCTCGAACACTGATCAGAAACACAGAACTGCCACAGCTGGGTCATCTCTGCTCATGGTTCCCCTGGTTTTCCGTGTGGGAACAGATCTGTGGATAGCTGAACAATGGAGCCTGACATCCCCTTGGTGCTCCTTCTCAACAGGAGAATTCTTGTTCATTTTGTCCCGCAGGCAATGTGGATTAGTGAAACCAGTAATGGAAATGCACCATGATATCAGAGGGGTATCTCTGTGATAGTTATCAGGATGGCAATCTGGGTATCAGAGTGGTCATGTCTGCCCAAGAGCTCCAGGAGCCTCATCCAGAGCAACCAAAACCACAAAAAAACCCTCTTTTTTATTATCCTCCAGCCCTGTGACAGAGCCATGGCTTCAGCTGCCACTGCCAGACTGGAACAAAACCTTTGGAAACAGCAGAACTGCAAAAACCTGCCCAAAGCAGATCCCAACAGGCACAGAAAACCTGGGGTTACTCCCTCATTACCCGAACTGCAGTTACAACTCACATTTGACTTCAAATGAGATGAAAACTGTCATGTCATCAGTACAAAAGCAATCCTGGAGGTGAACACTCTGCTCTCCGGCATCCTGAGCTCTATTTGTTTATCACACCATCAATCAGGACAATTCTTCACTCACAAAACACCTTGAGGGAAATTTCTACGAAAGGAAATAAACAAACACCTTCAGCAGGGCCTGATGGGATTCACCCCAGAGCTCTGGAGGAGCTGGGGATGCTCAGCTGGGACCCCTCCCCATCACCTGCCAGTCTGGGGAGCTCCCTGCTGACCAAGATTATTCCAACCTGCACTAAAGGGCTTGGGGAAAGACCCTGCAGCTCCTTCAGTCTACCCTCAGCACCTGGGGAATTTTATTTATAGAGTATGGATTATATTGGATAGTGCTGGGAGGCATTTAGGTCACTGGAAAGGAAAAAAGCTCTGCCCACCCCACCCTCAGAGGGCTCAGGCACTCAGAGCTCACCCAGATCCATGGGTGTGGAGCTGGGAGCTTCTCACATCATGCTCAAAACAGAAGAAATGAAGAATCTGTGGAAAAAAAAAAACAAACACAAAACCCAAAAAGAACAAAAAAAAAAAAAAAAAAAAAACCAAACCAAAAAACCTCAAAAACAAAACAAAAAATGACAAAGAAACAAAAAACAAAAAAACACAAAAAAAAAACAAACCAAAAACCCCACCCAAACAAAAAATAAAAAAAAATTAAAAAAAAACAAACTAAAAAACCCCAAACAAACAAAAAACCACCAAAAAACCAAAAACCCCAAAAGCAAAACAAACACAGTAGAGACTGGGGAGTGGGTACTGCTCCACGGGGAATGCTTAGAGTTGATAAACATTTATAGCCCAGGCATCAATAATTTTGAATCTGGTGCTTTTAGTAGTAAAGTGACAAAATAAAGGAAGAGGTTGAAGAGACAGCAGGAAGGCATAAAACAAAGGTATTAGAACAGCAATTAGTAGGGAAACACTTCATATAACGCATAATAATGAGCAATACATGTTATTAATACATGATATACTTTGCCTTTTTAAAACTTCACACAATTCCTTTAAATAGCTACAGGAAAAAAACAGAGATTGATATCATTCCTTTAGACATCTTTCCATTGAGCAAACTGAACCCAACAGACAACCTTTCCATGAACTTACTCAGTTCCATATGTTTCAAGAGTGATAAATCATTATTCATTCCTCTAAGCACAAGAGCTTTCTTAGTTCCTATGGATAGGGAAAAAACACTTTTTGGACAATGAAAAATTCTGTCTTTATTCTTTCTCCTACTCCTTTTCACACAGCCCTTACTCTGTGTCCCAGGATAATGAGAATCGAATATAAATGAAATAAAGGGACTTCCATCTACTTCTATGAAGAAAATAAAGCCTTTTTTTTTTTTTGGTAATCCAACATCTCATTTCAAAAAGGAAATAGCTTGGAGACTTGGATGCTTTTTAGAGTACACGTCTGATTCTATAATGGTAGTCTAAGAAAATCACACTCCTTTAAAAAGAAAGTCCTACATTTATGTTGTTTGCAGTATTTTCCCTACCTCATGCTCTCCTTTGTTTCAATTATTTCATACAAACTTTTTTTCATCATTAAACACTCTTGTTTTCTATCTCTAGAGAACATAATTTTTTTTTCATCCCATATTTATAAAAGCATAAACACTGAAGACTATTTCTAGGGGTCTCTGTAGCTCTACCTACTATAAATACTCCCAGATCCTCCCTAACTATTCAGTTCTGAAATAATTAAACCTTTTTGGAGCAAATAAAACACTGGACCTTGATATCTAAGAGCTACAGCAAGGACTCAAATTGTGCCCACATTTCTGCACATATTCTTTCATTTTAGCCTTACTATTAAAATAACTAAAACTATATTGCCAGAGCACGTTTCAAATGCTACAGCACACAGCTAACAGAACAAATAAATGAGTTAGAATGCTACTCATTGTTTGCCTTTATTTCAGAATAAAGTCAAATATGATTTATCCCCTGGCTGTTTCAGCTTCTCTGAAACTTTGCAAATGGGATTTACATCCTGAGTGCTGAGACAAGCAGGTTAAACAGCTTCTGCTGTGGCATTTGTGCGCTCTGCACGGCGTTTCTGTCCATGAACACACAGTGCTCACTACACCCATTCCTTTGCTCTCCATTCCTGGTTCTCTCCTCCTTCAGAGCATCTCAAGAAGGGCTGAGGTTGAAGGGGCCTCTGGAGATCCCAGAGATGCCATCCATCCCCCCTGCTCAGAGCAGGGCTTAACAAACCCACAGAGCTTCACTGAGAAAACTCTCCAAAAAATCCTCAGCAGAAAAGAAATCAAATGAGAGAACACAGCCTGCAGTGCCAGGATATCCATGGAAAGGCACTGAGGATGGAACTGATTATTTCAGGGCTGAAATGTGCCCTTTTTCCTCTCTCCAGCTCTGCACTGCACAGAAATGCTGACAGGGAACCCTGCAGCCAGCTGAGGTGTCAGCAAACAGCAGCTCTCAGGGTCTCTTCCAAACAGTAAAAAAGAAAATAAAAATAAGAAAAGGAAGATAGAATATAGAATAAAAAAATAAAGAATAAAAAATATAAATATAAAAATATAGAATAAAATAAAAAATACAAAATATAAAAAATAAAAAAAAAAGGAAGACAGAATACAATATAGAATAAAAATAAAGAATAAAAATATAAATATAAAAATATAAAAAATAAAAATAAGAAAAGTAAGTAGAGAGAGGAGCAGAAATGAATCGAGTTCAATAACTGACCAGAGCAAACAACTGCAGGGGAAATGGAAACAATTAGGGAAAACTTCTAACGAATTCCATAAGGTTGTTTTGAGAAAGCATTTAGGCACATGTCACCAGGAGATACATCTCAAGGAAATGTGGCAAAGGTCATCCAGCAGAGCAGGAAACAACTGACTTGGCTCTCAGAATGGCTGAAGAAAAGAACCAGAAAGAAAAGGGAGACCAGAATTCTGAAAATCTATGGCAGAGAAGAGAGGGAGAGACAGGAATGGATGGTGCAACATGAGATGATAAAATGGGGAGTACAGAGGAGAACAAGATGACACAGTGGGAAAACAAAACAGGGGGCAGGGTTTACAGATGAATCTGAGTCCAAAATTTATGGAATCATTGTCAGAAGATGAAAAAGGGGATGACACACACAAATAAGGAGAAAAGGCAGTGACTTCAAACATAAAACAAGCTAACAGCTGCTCTCCTGTTTCACTAAGTTGGATCATTTACCACATCCATATTTCAAATAGTAATTAATTAAGTTGTACTGGAGCCAACAACAGCAGGGACTCTTTATTAATGAATGCATAGATCTGATAAACAACTGTGCTGAAGATGGATTTTACTAGGAAATTTTAGCACTACCATTTCCTATAAGAATGAATATGCATAAAGCAGAGTCCCTGAAGGCTTTGAAGGTATGAAAAGTAAGAATCCAGACACTATTCCATCAGCAGCAAAAGTTCTGTGGAATCACAACTGAATGATATCGAGTTCTGAAATATCAACTTCATGATACACAAACAGTATTTCAGCATTTCAGAAAAAAGAAATTAAAAGCTATAAAAAAAAAATGCAAACCACCCACCAGAAAACACCACTCTTCCACCCAAACAAACAAAAAATTATTTGTTTTTCTACACTAAGCTTAGGAAATTGGAGCACTTTTCTGAGAACGATCAGAACTCCCTGGCTGCTGTTCAACATGCAAACAAGTCTAATTACTCCCTCTGGCTGGAACCACAATGCTTGACTCCCGTCAGGGGCAGTTTTTCACCTGGAATCCTGGCCGAAGCTGCCCTGTCTCAGGCATGCACATGCAGACCTACCTCTCAGGAGCTGGGATGAGCCCCTCTGAGCACCAGAGTCTCCTCAGCTCCAAACCTCCCAGCTGCAGCCTTTGCACTGCTCACTCTATGTGGGCACCACTCACTTTGTTGAGCAATAGTTGCTCCCTATTTTTGGAATAAGGTTCTACTTTCCTGCTCAGAAAGCGGAGTTTAGCTGGAGGCTGCTTTTTCGTTCCTTTATTAAGCATCCTTCAACACATTCGGCATCCAAAAAATTTATTCATCGTAAAGAAGGAGCTTGGGTACAAAACTGGTCTTAAAGTTTAGCCCCAAGTTTTCCAGATCTTTACCAATGGCATTTAAATCACACATAAAGCTCGAGGAAAAGGTCACATTTCCCAGCTTTCTAGGAAGGAAGGACAGAAGGAAAGACCTAAGTCACAATTGCTTAGTCATCCAAGCTCTGAGCCCAGCCACCCAGAGCAGAAACCAGAAACACAAGAGAACCGTGTCTGTCTTTCTAAACAAATCTGTTTCACATTTTGCAGGCAATAAAAAAAAAAAAAAAAGAAGAAAGACGAGTCAGTCTGCAGCTCAAAGCAGGAGGAAAAAAAATCATAAAGCTGTAAAACAGAGAGTGTGGATAATCAGTTTTCATCTTTTCCACCCACTTTGGGGTGAACAGGCTACAGCAGGCCAGAAACAAGAATTTCTACCTTGCCCTCAGCACGGCATGAAAAGAACCCAGCAATCCACACACACATTTCATAGACCACAACTGGCTGTACTTTCTTTTATTTCTGTTCTATGTAGCTTTCACACAAGACTTGCTATTATTATTTTTTTTTGTCCTGCAACAAAGCTTTCTCCTGCATTATTCTTCCTTGGTATCACCCCGTATTTATTAACTGTTAATATACACTATCCATGCCAATAATTCCTAGTACAATCTGATCAGTAAAAATCCACTTAAACCTAGTGGCATGCCCCCCACACCCTTTTATCAAGATTATTAGCATTTGTATTTTATTTTATCAAGCCCTGAGAGGCTCTAAGCAGGATCACAGTCCCAGTGGCAGCACAGCACATGAGGGATTTGAGATAGCCCAGCCCAGGGAGGTGAAGTGGCACTGATTCCCCTGCCACAGGCACAGCATTGTGACACTGCAATCAAGGGATCTGCCTGAGGGAACCAGGGATGCTGCTAAGAGAGATTAGATTGAAATCTAAAATCCTTGACACCTAGCTAAGTACACATGACAAGACTGTGGAGAATGCTGGATCTTTGCACCTTTCTGTAATAAAACCTGAATGGAATCTAAATAGATTTATTCCATCTGTCTCTTGAAATGAAATGGATATGAATTTGTATTTTCTGGGCTACTTCTATTGACTACTTGCCCTTCTGCTTCTAAAGCTGAACACAGAGTGAGGGTATTATAACCAATACAATCTTTATTTCCATCCTTTGAGAGTGCCTAGTAACATCCATCAATATCAAACCTTCACTTAATGCCAACCATCACACGAAAATTGAAATTCCAGCACTCTTGATGCAAGTATTTATAGCAAACCTTGTGAGAGAGCTGCTAGCTGGACTAATCCTAACCTTGACATTTTGGAATATGGGATTAGAAGTCTCTGCAGCTGCTTTCTTATGAGTTGGTGAGGTGGCAGGAAAAAGGGAAGTGTGTGCATCCACTGAAATCAGAGGCAGTACTTCCAGGCTGATGTCACATTTTAAGAATATCCTGGGTACTTTCAGTGCAAGGTTCTGTCATTCCCTCAGTGCACACACCCCCAACACCCAGCAATCCCACAGGAGAAATCGTGACTAATGAGCACCCAGCAGAGCTTCAGAACCTGCCCTGTAACTCAGAGCTGGAATGAACAGTCACTGCCATTGGAACCAGAGCTGGGGCCATTTGCAAGGAGCCAAAGCCAGATGGGGATGCTTCCTTTGCTTCCACTTTGCTTTGCTGTTCTCTGCATAATTCCTGCCCCAATCCCCTCAACACTCTCAGAATATTTTGCATAGGGAAGGACACGCTGGCGTGCAGCACATTAATCTTCATATACCAACAGGCACAACGTGTGCCAATAGACACAACAACCCATCGTGGTACAGCTCAGAATGTCTCAGCTCCTCATTTATTTTCAGCAATGGAATTAGTCAGAAGTACTGCTGAAAAGAGTTTGTGTTATTCAAATTACACTGTAAGCATTTTCCTTCTTCACAGTTTTAGTGTAAAGGCAATAAGATGTGGAAAAGAAAATAATTTCTGCCATTCAAAGTGCCCAGAGCTGGGACAGAGGCATGAGGAATAGCAAATAAATCAGGAATTTACACACTTTCAAATTCACCCATGATATTTTATTGTACAAGTTTAGGTCCTAACTTTTCTATCAGCTTTCAATGTGCTACTTAACTTCCTGACAGTGAGGAAGGTACTGCTGTGACTAAACTGCAGAAAGGCATTTTCTAAATGTCCATGGACATGTGCATGGGAGTACATCTATTATATATATAAAAACCAGATCAATTCACAAGTCTCAGCAACATTAAACAAGATGTTCCACTTCAAATATCTAATGCTGCTAGAAAGTTCACCCTGTTACATTTAAGAACAGATGTTTTGAAAGTAAAGATTTTTACATAGCCTCATACTCTAAAGTAGAAAAACTCTAATTTATAAATCAGCACTTACTTTAACATGCTCTAATAGAGTCAAAAAGTCATTTTTAAAACAGTTTTAAGAAGTTGATTTCAATCCTGAACATTTTTCTTTCTTTTCTAGATGCAGTTTCAGAGGTTAGCATTTCTACATAGGCTACCACAGGACAGATTAACACATAACAGGGTTATAATTTATATATAAATTATATAACACATAACAGGGTTATAATTAGTCTTTGCTGATGCCAGCTCAAGACCACTCACACATTCCCATGCAAGGCTGCTTTCCATTTAGAAAACCTTGATAGAAATCATAAATTAATCATTTTCTTCTCTAAACTTTATCCCATATCACTGACTTAAAAGTAAATAGCCCCCTAAAACAAGATAGCATGCACATTGTTCATACTTTCTGTTCAGGTCAGCCACGTGTAAAATAGGTGTGTGTTCATGTAATTGGCTACAGTATTTTGCTCCATGGTTAAATGCATGATTTCCTCTAAGAGAATGCCAGTGTGGTCTGCATCACATTTTCTACTTCATAAAGATCCAATGAGCTGTGACCACAGGCTCCCCAACTTAATGGAAAGTTCACTTGCTGACTTCCGAGTTTAAATTGTCCCTTTCTACTGCAAATCAATAGATTTGAAACACATCAATGGATCTCTTCCCCAAAAGCTCTAATCCCAAGAGACTTAGAAAGTAGATCTAACTCAGATTTATCACTCTTGCAGCACACCAAACCAAAGGTCCTTCCTCTTTATAATACAAATAATAAATAAAATTAAATACTTATACATATTAATAATTATAAATACGTAAATATTTATAAATAAATATAAAGGAATATTTATAATAAATAAATAAATTAAACTAAACTGAATCATGGAGACACCTCCTTGGTGCAAACCATACCCCTTGCCCAGGGATTCAGCTATCAGCAGCTGGCATTATTTCCTTTCTAAAATGTTGGAAGTTGTCTTTACAAAGCTATGCAGTTTTTTTAAACAGTCTTTTGCTGCTCAAAATTTATTTGCTCCCAGCAAGAAAACAAATATCTGAATGATAGAGTAAATTCAATTCCATGTACATAAGGAAAGATGCAAAACACCCACATGCACTTCTAGCTGAGGATTTCTACATCTTTGCAGCCAAAGAACTGTCCTTATATTAAACAATTTTTTTAAAGGCATAATTTTTATTTGTTTTTTCATTCTGTTGTATTTTTAGATGGCTACCTCAATCGACAAGAAAATGAAACTAAATAAAATCAAGGCAGTGTATACCTAGAGTCCCACTATGCTCATCAAGACTTGAAATATTCTATATGGAGATCTAAGTCTTAATCAGCATTTTTAATAATTTCAGAAACCTTTAAAACATTATCACAGTCTAGCAACATCAGAAAATAAATGTAGAGGCTGTGTTTGGGTCAGGGAAATGAGGAAAAAGGGTGTGTGGTGGGACTGACATGAACAGCCTCAAGGCACCTGGAAAACACTGAAGCAGGAATTAATGACCACATTCAAATAAATTTTTAGTGCATAAATTAAGATGAGGAAGTTAAATAAAAGAACTTAGGAGAATCAAGATAAGGGTTCCACACACACAGAGGTTCTCTTCAAGCTGCAGGTGCTTGGAAAATTTTGATGATCATCTCCAGAGATTTTTGTCACAATCACTGGGATAAAGTGGAATTAAGAAAGAAGAGAACTAAAACAGCCAGAACCCAGACTGAATGTCACCTGAGGTCAAAAATGGAGGGTTTGTGTTCTGAGGGAGGGGAAGAACACTTAGTGCTCTTTTGGTGCAGGCTGAAACTTTTAAGACATTATTTGGCTCCAAAAGGGAGCCAAGCAATTCCTAAAAAGGAACATGGTTCCTAGACCCTCTTATAAAAGAGAATAAATTTATGAGAAATCAGCTTTTTCAAAGTCCAGCACCTAAAATGGGAACTGAAAGCACCAGGCTAAGTGCAAAATGAGAACCACAGAAAAATCAATGATTCCAATTTGTAAAGAAAGCACAAATCAAATACTGTTAATATGATATATAAGCACAATATAAACTATTTGTACTACACACATTAAGGGCAAATTGCTTGAATAAATTCTATTTTTATGAAAAAATACTGCAAACAACACGCTGGCATGTCAGGAAAGTAAAAATAATAACACTGCCATTATTAGTACTATATGCTATTTCCTAGTGATTTCCCAGGATCATCTGTTCTCACTTCCAGCAGCTGTTTAAATCCCTTTTTGCCTCACCAAATCCAGTTTTGTTTTACATTCATTGTATAATTTGTGCAGCCTAATACTTATGCTATTACTATAATGCTCACTTCATTGCAAACATGAAAAAGAGGCAATGCTTCTCCATTTGGAATTTCAGGAGGCGTTGATGGTTTCAGCAGGGGACTGTGAGTTTTGGGAATGAAAAGAGTGTTGGGTTGCTTATTTCTTTCTTTCCCTCTCAAAGCAAGTGGAAACAACATTTTGAGAGAAAAATACCAAACAACAGAGCAATCCCTGATATGGCCAAACAGAAGAAGAATATGTTAGCACACTAAAAAAGGTCAAATCCAGCCCCAAGGATGAGAGAACAGACCTTGTGAAGAGTCCTTCCATGGTAGAAGAACCCAAATTTGCTCCTCAGCCTGGGCTTTCACACACTCCACATCATCCCCTGCACTGATCAACTCAAGCCCCTCTGTCTCCTCTCAGCCTCTTTTTAAATTCAGGCTGCAGAAAAAAAATCCTAAGCATTATTTTGTAATAAAAGACTAGATTAATACAGAAAGAGGTTTAGGGGGTTTGCCTCTGTCCAGCAGCTGAAAGACAATTTAATTTAATAGCTCTGGAGAGCACATAGAGAATGAACTGTAACTGAGGGCACAAACAGCTCCATCATGGAAATTATCATTGCAAAAGTATCTTTCTCAGTTTCACAGCAATAAAAAGATGGTCATGGGTTTGCCAAAAGATAGATTTTTCTTCACCCAGGCACTGTTTCTTCCCAAAGGGTCTGAAAAGTAAGAACACCATGGAAAATGGAAAGGAGCAGCTTAGCAGCTGCTGTCCACAGAACTGTTTGAGTAGAAGATGAATGGAAATAAAGCTTGTGATTAATCTTGGAAGGAACAATCACTGTGAGGGCCACATTTTTAACATGACTCTACTTATAAGAACTTATTTCAGGTTATTAATTCTGCTTATCAAATACGCCTCGTACTCAAATACTTCATTTTATTTTGTCAAATCATTAAAAATGCATCACAAATTGAAAAGTAAACAACCAGCTGCCACTGAAACACAGTCAGTTTAGAGCTTCACTCTGAATGGGATGGAAATAACCAGGGTAAACACTTGTATAATAAAAATTACTCACCCTATTTGAAACACTATCACTTTCACTGCTTTTTCTACAACTTTCAGGCAGCAAAACGGGCTCAGCAGCTCAGCCTCCTCACTAAAATAAACACACAGCTTCATGTGTGTATTTGCAAACACTTCCAGGACAAACAGAGCTGCAGAATGATTGGGGCCAGGAGGACAGGCCTCTGGAGGTCAATGAGCTCCAACTGCAGCTCTTGCTCAAACTGAACCTACTTTGAGCTCAGGTTTCTCATGCCCTGTCTGGTCACGCTTTCAGTGCCTTCAGGTATGGAAAGCCCCCAGTGTGTCTGGAATCACTGTGAAGAGATTCCAGAGTGTGACAGCACCGCCCAACATCTCTGCTGGGACGCGACCTGCTCCTGCCTCCACCCAAACCACTCTGGGCTCTGGGGTTTGGGGTTTTTGATGCCCGATGGGACATCATATTCCAGACACAGCTCCAAGAGGGCCCAAAAAGAGCAATAGTTTAGCCTTCCTTAAGTCCTACAAAAGAATCCTTATTTAAGTGTTAATGCCAGAAAAATGGCAGCATGTAGAGATGAGATTTTAGTGGTGCACAGCAACATGAGGATCACCTCTAGGGAAGATCATGAGGAGTAATACTGCTACTCACAGGAACACCTATATGGCTCCTCACTCAAGAGCAAGGGTGAAAATTAAGGAAAACTGTCACTCTTAGTTGTTAAATATCTTCATTAGCCAAGAAGGAGGATAATTACTGCTCACAGAATTCACAGTGTGAAAAATCCTCATCCATTTTCTCTCCTGTTGATGCAGCACACACCAAAGGGCTCACACTGGGGGCTTTTCTGCACACAGCAGGCGAGGGAGGGGAAAGAAAATCCATCAAAGTGCAATAGAATGCTTGCCTCAAACCAACTTCCATCACTTTATATGTCCCAGAACCACAGAAAACTCTTACTAAGGTTTCTCTTGCTTGTCTATTAATAAAATATGTTTGGAATAAAGAATACTACACAGGTATTGCTTCAGTCATGCCTCACCTGTTGCAGATTTCCTGAAAATAAGCACTGACAGACTCTTCTTGTTGGGTCCATTGCCAGGCAGCTCCTCTCCCTCCAGCCCCCTGGATAAGAATGTGACCATGTTCACAGGGGTCTGAGGATGAGGGAAGAAGAGATGAGGATCTGACTCCATGTTTCAGAAGGCTTGATTTTTTATTTTATTATATATATTACATTAAAACTATACTAAAAAAATAGAAGAAAGGATTTCATCAGAAGGCTGGCTAAGAAAAGAAAAACAAAGAATGATAAGTTTCTGGGACAGAGAGTCTGAGCCAGCTGACTGTGATTGGCCATTAATTAGAAACAACCACATGAGACCAATCACAGGTGCACCTGTTGCATTCCACAGCAGCAGACAATCATTGTTTACATTTTGTTCCTGAGGCCTCTCAGCTTCTCAGGTGGAAAAATCCTAAGGAAAGGATTTTTCATAAAAGTTGTCTGCGATATAAGAGCATCTTCCATGGCTCCATTGTAATGAGCAGGCCTGGCTGGGGAGGGCAGGTGGCTAAAGGACAATGCAGTGGCTGTGAAGGACATTTCTATCTCATCAGAATTCCTTGGGAGGAAGAACCACACCCTGTATGTGCACAGCAGCCATCAGTCAGGGGTGAGCAGCCCCCTAAATGGTTATCGCGCTGTTCATCAGGAGATGGATGAGCACCAACCCCATCCATGGCCCTGCACACACTCCCAACAGAGTCTGCATGGCAAAGGCATCCCCACATGGGCACAGAATGATTCACTGCCCTCCCCTCATGTTGGAACCCAAGGAATTCCTCTGGCTGCCCTGGAAGGCTCAAGCCCCTGAGCAGGGGGCTCAGAGACCTTGGTGCAGAGCACAAGACCCTGTGCCTTTGATTTAGCCCTTGGAAAAAACAATCACCAACCTTACATGAAGAATTACAAGCCACGAAAGTTTAAGTAGAATTACAGTCAATTTATCACGGGGTGAAAAATAGATTTTTTGGGGGGTTTTAGCATGGGGGGGTCAGGAGGCAAGATGGAGGGATCTGGGTGTGTCCAGCCTTTCTCCTTCTTCTTCTTGGCCTGCATCTTCTGCTGTGATGGTGGGCACTTACAGATTGGTTTAGAGTAGAAGCTCACTGTCTAACATAGGTGACAGGTATTGGAAAATAATTCTAAATATTGTATATGTAGTTTTTAGTATAAAAAGATAACACAGCCCAGGAGGCAGGCAGAGTGCCTCTCTCTGTCCTGCTGAGCAGACCTCGGATGGATAGGAGAAAGAATATTATAGATAAGATAGAATAAACAAACTTGAGACCGAGAAATGAAGAGCTCTCACTCCTCCTTCAACTGCCAGGCTGGGAAAAGAGACTTTCTAACACATCTCAGGGTCACTCTGACCAGCAGAGAACCCGAGACCCTCATGCTGGAGAAAAGGCTTGGAACAGGGAGGTTTTTATATAAATAATCTCATCCCCTCGTAGGGCTAAGCTTCTTCTGAGGATTCGCAGTGAAAAGCTTCTGCAATCCC
Organism: Ammospiza caudacuta; assembly: GCF_027887145.1. Lineage (NCBI taxonomy): Eukaryota > Metazoa > Chordata > Aves > Passeriformes > Passerellidae > Ammospiza > Ammospiza caudacuta. The sequence goes on along the minus strand of NC_080609.1, from coordinate 4,895,345 downwards.
TCCCCCTTTTTTTGCCCATTATTTTCAAATAAATAAATGTAACAGATCACAGTTTCCAATTATAATCCATTAGGTATAATCGTTTAAGCTGCATTTTGAGGGTAAGGGTTTCCTTATTCTAGTCCTTCTGGTTTTCAGGTTTTAGAAAATATTTTAAAAATTCTAAATCTACTTCACAGCAATTTTACAGGTCTCCTTCTAATTTACTATTCCCAATTATTATAATCTACATTTTTTAGTAATAACTGTAGCATATACCACAAACTTAAGAACTTAAATTTTCCATGTATATTGCTAAGACTTATATATTTACATTTTAAACTATTTTAATTGAGCCTTATGCTGCATAAAGCTAAATTTTTCAAAAGTATAATTTTCTGTAATTATTTTATGTTTAAGCTATTACCTTTTTGCTCTACAATATCAACAACACACATGTAGCTATTTTTCCAAATTGTAGCTTACAGATATCCATGTTTCAAGTATCTACAACTGCTCAAGACTTCCTCCATTTCCACAGCATTAATAACGGGCAAAGAGTCTAGAAAGTCACACGATTTACAATTGTTAAATCATCATGAGTTTCAAAGCAACTGAGTTACCTCACATCTACTTGCAAAGGATTAATAAATGGAATTTTAGCAGAAGAAACATAGACTAATAAAGTACAGGCAATGCACATAAATTATATTACAGTTATCATATCCTCCACGTTCCTTTCAGTGCTTCATTGCAAGTTAGTAGTAAAATTAGAAATAAGGACGCTAGAAAATTTTTTTCCTCCTGTCCTTCCCCCTCAACTTCAATTGTCTTTCAGGGAAGCTACAGACTCCAATCTTCTTCCTCACTTGCTGGTGGCAGATCCATCTGATTGCCCTTACTTTGGCTGCAGAACCACTCATCTGCAGAGGGCTGTGCTCAGAACCCAGTCCCCTCCAGCCTGCCCACACTGGCTTGTGCCTCAAAACTCCAAAGGAGGAGATGATCTGTAAATTCAATTATCCCTATAGAAATAGGGGGAAATTACAGCCTCCCACAAACCCTCTGCAGCCCTTGGGACTGCAAAGGGACCCTCCACGTCCCTTGGATGTTTGCTGCTCCTTCCCCACAGCCTACACAAACACTTGTGCTGTTCACTCTACTGCCCCATTCCCAGCAATTAAACCTGAGATATAACATAGTGACCAAGTCAGTGAAAGGGAATTTTCCCAGTGTTCTTAGAAAGCTCCAGCTGAAAGTTCCAGCTGTAGCCACCAGCATGTACCACACTCCGAGTGCCCAATATGGCACTGCCAAGGAGCGCTCTGCTGCTAGAAAGCAAAATCAAAAGCTCTGTTGAAATAAATATTCTACATTCCCCTGGCAAAGTTATAAGCCTGACTGGGACAAGAGAAGTAACAAAATGGAAATGACCAGGTGGATGTGAGCAGGATTTACAGGCAGCTCTTTGGAGAGCGGGAGGTTTCTGCAGTGACATTAACTGAGCTGAAAACGAGTCACATTCACGCTTCTCCGTCAGCATTTCCTGTCTCCAGGTGTTGCTCTGCACTGAAACAAGGCTGGGGTCAGCTCTCTCAACATGAAAGTCTGGTGCCACTTCCAGCACTGGGACACCCAGCCTGGGCTCCATCTGCTCCTCCAGCAGCACAGCCTGGAAATCCAAGGTCAGCTCTACCAGAATCCGTTAAAAATTATGCAAGGTGGAAAATATTTCAAGCATAAAATGATTATTTTCCAGCTATTATTATTTCTCTATTTAAACCCTCACTGATTGCACTTATTTCAATTATTATCTCTGCTGATATTTTAGCTATTAAGCAGCAAGCAGCTATCAAGTTTGTTTGACTCTTTTCTCTATCATTCTTTTGCACAGAAATCTGAGTAATGTCCTACTGAAACAAATAAAACCAAGAGACTGCTAAGTTATTTATCAGCATTCTACCAGTGTCTTTTCCATACCATTTACAAAAATGCATTTTGCTTACAATGAAAGGTTGAAGACAGAGGCTTAGGAGATACATGACTTGTACCTTGGCAAATAATTACTATTATGTTCCTTACACAAAGCTCATCATTGCCTTCTGCTTTTTCCATGATAGGACAACTCTGGAATCATAATTAGCTTTCTAATAAAGCACTTCCCCCCATCACAAGTCCAAATTTCCACACATTTCTACCTGAGGACTCAATAAAAACCAAAAACAAATAATAAGAAGCTAGCATAATCTAAATATTTGACTATATTTACAATTTCTAAATCTGTTAATTACAAAAAAACCTGTGAAATTTAACCCCCTAGTCTAACTTCAGAACTTTGTTTCTAAAAATGTGAATTCACTCAAGAAGTGAAAAGTACTGTCTAAAATGTTCCATGCATAGAAACATTGGAATATGGAACAAATGTTCCATGCAATTTTCCATTTGCAATCTTGCAACTGCTTTATGTTTCAACTAAAGGTTCAGATCATATTTTTTACTGGTTTTATTCCACATATTATAACAAAACCTGAAAAATCTAGTTGTATTTAGTGAGGAAACTATGAGCTCATTTTCCAAACTTCAAGTCAGGACCAACTTCACTTACTGTACACTGGAAAAACATGCAGCAAATCTTCCAAAACACAATTATGAAACAGATAATAGGAATCCACTGTGGTTTGAGTCTTGACCATAAAAATATTCATTTTTTTAAGGGAAGGGGGAAAAGAAACCAAAATGCCCAACTCAATACAAAATTCAAGCAAAGTAAGAGAGAAGTCAGATAAAAAATTGCTATACATATGCAGAACATAATAATTTGGTTTTATTTTAAAGATATGTAATAAGAAAAATCAGAATGAGCATCATCTTGATGCAAATAAAATCAATGCATCTGATTTTATGTCACGGTCTGTTTGTGAAATACCGTGAAATGGCCAATACAAAGAAAAAAATAAATCACACCCAACCCAAACGCCATCCCTTCACAGAAATCAAAGTGTTACAGAACAGCCCAAATTCTGCTGAAAAGTGAAGCTGCAGTTGTCTAGTACACCTGGAATTATGATCCTATGAATCTGTATGCATTCTGAGCCATTATCAATTTTAGCACTTCCTACAGAATGCTCTGTCACTGTCTAATATTGGGACTAGAACTAAATGATAATTTCCCCTTGTTACCAACAAACTTTCTTTCCCAAACAGTATTTTATATTTCACATCCACAAAAACACATATTTTGGACATTATTTCTTTTCTGCTCATTGATTGAGAAGCAAAATTAATTACATTTAAACAACTGTCAGTACATCTAAGTAAGTGATCAAACTTTCATTGCTGATGGCTGCAAAAATACCAAAGAGATGCTTTTGACAATGAGTAGATGAAGGAAATTTTCCAGGTCATTGTGATATAAATGATAAAGCAGGCTGCCAAGAAACCCCTCAGCAGAGACCCTCTGGATCTGGGAACTATTTTTTATTTCTCTGCATAACTCAGGCACTGCTGAACTCACTGAACACGCCACAATAGAGATTTCCCAGAGCATGCCAGCAAATCCACAAGGGTAATTTAAGCAGCACTGCAAGAACATGTCTTTTAAACTTCTAAATAAAGATATTCAGGAGCTCATGTAATTGCCTGGAATCTCTGGAGTCAGTTCAGACAACAAATTCTGTCAAAGGATTTCCTCCCAGGGAAGGGTCACCTTAAAGACTAACAGGGGAAGACAGCAAGTCCATTAGATCAAAGGACCAAATCCAGCACCGGCTTGACATGTAGATACAGGGCAGGAAAGGTGTCAGAAAATTAATGAGCCATTAACTGGGCTGAGACTAACACCCAAAAAGAGTAAAGAAGTGCATGGAATTGGATATCAATCTGTTGGTGGCAGCCCTGCAATGGCTTGTAGCAGCGAGTTAAGGAGGATAGATGGAGCAAGGAGAACACAAGCTCCAGTCACCTGTCCAGAAAAAAGCAAGCCCTGAAAGGCCTGCAAGCCTCAGGAGATGAGCTCATTAGGATTCCAACCCACACAACAAGAGGCTGGACACTGCAATACTTGTTTCTCGCTGAAACATCCAATTTTTGCAACAGTAAGTACACACATAAGGGGTAAAGTCACACACACTGCAGTGGCAATGTATTTATCCTAGGATTATTGTGCATGACACCTCTCCTCCCAGCCCCACGAAATACCAAATCCTCTCTGGCACTTCCTAATAACAGCAAGGAGTGCAATGCAGGCAGCACTTGGAAGAGCAAGGCAGGAAAAGTTCTGGCCCACATGACAGGGCATCTCTTTAAAGAGCCACAATAAGGCCATAAAGGGACATTAGAGACAGACATTTAACTGAAACTCAGGGTAATATCCTCCACTGGGAGTATTAGCACTTAATTGGGAACAAACTAAGTGACTGATTTAATTCTGATATATTGCACCATCTGTGGAGTCCAGGTTCTAATTGATAGGCCAGCTGGATGTGGAGCAAGGTACAGCATGTGAAATACTGTACTTTGTTTCTCACTCATTATTACTTTGCTAAACTGTTAAAGTTTAAATTGTCCTTTCCATTAAATGGGCATTGTTTCATACTTATTCCTCGTTAATTAACACGTTATGAAACAGGTCATGGCTTTCAGTACATGACAAGAGTGTTACTCTGAAAATCTCCTTGTTTTCTCTTTCCTCTATAAAATCACCTTAACAATACACATGAAAGAGGTCATGGAGCTGCTCATGACCATGAACCTGTGCAAAGAGATGAGTAAGTTAAAGGAATTGCTCAATTCTTATATCAATTCTTATTCTTATAGCTCTGTATAGCCAATATATGCTGTAACAATATATAAAAAAATATATATTGGTTTATAGTTTCTACTGTGAAACAAATTCTGATTCACTTTTCAGCCTAGGCTACCCTTAATACAGAAGCAGGAAGGTGAAAATCAGTAGGTTTGGGACCAGGGAAGTCTATAGCACTTGACTGCCCAGGTAATTTGATCTGAGAACCATAAAATTGGCTTACTCTAAAATATGGGCAACTTTGCAAACCTCTTAAATGTATTTTATAACACATTTCAATAGCTGGTCAAGAGTGCCTGGACTTTGGAACAGGCTTCCTCCTATTCCATATAACAAAATCCAAAGGGATGAACCTGAAAGTCCCAATGGCAGCAGCAGATGTGAAATAAGAGACATTTGAGCATCCTGCTTTCAGTGGTATGAAACTATTCTCACCAAGGACTTCATCCATTTTACCTAACTGTAAGGCAAAGGAAAATAATTTTCATATGACCTTATATAAATCCCTACTGCCTCAGTACAAAATGGACTTTATTGTAATAAATGGGCTATTGACGGACTCCATTAATTACATCTATTTGCATGAATGGAATAGGGGTGCAGTTAAATAGAGGGACTCTGGAATTCTGACTCACTGACTGTGAGTAAAAAAATCACCAACGGTTAATTGCAAGGAGATGTCTCCTCTGATGGTAAAGTAGGATCTACCCAGTCCATTCCCACTTTTATTTTGATTTCAGAACTCTCAGAACTGCCAGCGTGTGCCCCAAGCTGTGGCAGCCCCAAACGCAGCAATTTCCTCATATTCCCCTCAGACACACAATGTCAGGAGCTGCTCTCATCCCTTGAGCTGACACTGCCAAACCAAGCAACATGACAGATGTTAATTAAAAGAAATAAATACAGCACAAGTGTTGAAACAACACAATTCATGATCTGCCATGCAACAAGAAAAAGCCAGCAGCTCACTTTATGTGTTGATTTGTGCTCTTCCCTGAGACATAAGGAACTCATCTGCATTCTAAAATGATATTGATACACTTTATTCTGCTGTTCCTGTCCTGTAACCAAACACATGAAGAAGTTTTTTAGGCTCTGAAAGAGTGGAATTACATTTGAATTTTTTGTTTTGTTTTGTTTTTGCAGAAAAACAGAAACACTTCTAGAGGACAGTGGTTTTGAGAACAAACTCAGGAGCAAGTTTATCTCATAAATGCTTCCCTCAAACATTTTCTAGGGGAAACAAAAATAACTCGAAGCTTCTTATCACCTGAACCATACTGCAAAAGGTCAGTGTCAGAGCAGCAGCCATTATTAAGCTCCGAGTGGCCTGGATTCTTCCATTTTTCAGGGGGGAAATTTCATCCAACATCGATTAAATCTGTTACACAAGTGAGAGTCGCAGACATCTTTTATGGAGAATCCTTTCCTTAGGTTTTTTTCCTCCTGAGAAGCTGAGAGGCCTCAGGAACAAACTGTAAACAATGGTTATCTGCTGCTGTGGGATGCATCAGGTGCATCTGTGATTGATCTCACGGGGATGTTTGTAATTAATCACAGTCACCTGGCTCAGACTCTCAGCTCAAGCCACAAACCTTTGTTATTCATTCTTTTCTATTCTATTCTTAGCTAGCCTTCTGATGAAATCCTTTCTTCTATTCTTTTAGTATAGCTTTAATGTAATATATATAATAAAATAATAAATCAAGCCTTCTTCTTAATAAATCAAATCCTCATCTCTTCCCTCAACATGAGACTCCTGTGAACGCTGTCACAAGTCAGTGCTTCACATCCTGCACACACCAGCACAAGCACAGAAATCCAGGGCAGTGGGATCTACGCTTTAACTTGAAATAAACCCTCTGATTTAGCAATTGTTTTCTCAGAGAACCCCAAAAAACCACCAGAACCAGTTAAAAATCCTTTTTCTTTCACTGCTGCGCCCTCCTGCAGCTCCTGGCTTGCACAGGAGCACAAACACAGCCCAGTCCAACACTTCAGCACGGCTCAGAAAAATCAGATTAAAAACCCCAGAGTGCAGATCCCAGTGTGTGCCCAGGAGCCCCAGAGCTCTGCAATCAGCCCATCCTTGGTGCACAGCCCCTGATTTACAGCCCAGGTCAAGGCAGCAGCCCCAGCTTCCCCTCCTGCTTTAATAAAAGCCCTTCTTAAAAATACCAAACAGATCAACATCAAGAAAGCAAGATATGGAAGGTTCATTTTTCAAGTCTGATCAAACTGGGGAACTACTTTTGGTGTCTGTTCTAAACTAAGAGAGGGATAAAGAGGGAATCAAAGAGAAAAGTGACAGAACAGCAGAGGGGAAAAAGAAAACGAAAGACAGTTTGTGGGGGGAAGGTGAAGATTAGGACAAAACTGCACAGAACAGGCCCATTTGAGTAACATTTTTTATTTTAAGAGCCCCTTGGCTATGCCTTGGCTCAGCTTTATCAGCAGGATATATAATTCCTCACAAATTTTCCTGCAGCAGCCTTTTGATGAGGTGGCACAGTAATAAATGGGGAGATAATTTGATGTGTTGAACTTTTATTGCTGGTGAGGAATAAAAGGATTTTCAGCTCCCTGGCTGAGTGTGCAGTACTGACAGCTGGAGCAGGGAGGGAGAGCTCCCCCAGATTAAACCACAAAAGGAGAATAGGTATGGATTTCCCATAAAAATAACTCCAGTGATAAAACACAGCGGCACTGAGTACCTGGAAGAATTAAACTGTGATTACCAGCTGAGTTTATGAAGTTGGCCTGTCATTCTCAAACAAATGGAATAGTGGGGGCATGCACACACACACACACACTGCACTGGGCACTCACTGGAGATGGGAGTGCCCTGGGGGTGCAGCCCACGGGGAGATCCCAAGGGCTGCCCAAAGCTAAGTCAGAGCCAGCAGGGCTCCCTAAAGCTCAGTGAGAGCCAGAAGAGCTGCCCCAAAGCACAGGGAGAACCCCAAAGCTCAGTCAGAGCCAGCAGGGCTCCCCAAAGCTCAGTGAGATCCACCAGTCCTCCCCAAAGCTCAGTGAGAGCCAGCAGGACTCCCCAAAACACCTTGAGATTCAGCAGAGCTGCCTCAAAGCAGAGTAACACCCAGCAAGGCTCCCCAAAGCCCAATGAGAGCCCCAAAGCTCAGTGAGAGCCAGCAGAGCTCCCCAAAGCTCAGTGAGAGCCAGAAGAGCTGTCCCAAAGCTCACTCAGAGCCAGCAGGGCTCCCTAAAACACCTTGAGATCCAGCAAGACTGCCCCAAAGCACAGTGAGAACCAGAAGTGTTGCCCAAAGTTCAGTGAGAGCCCCAAAGCACAATGAGAGCCAGCAGGGCTCCCTAAAACACCTTGAGATCCAGCAGGGCTGCCCCAAAACACAGTGAGATCCATCAGGGCTCCCCAAAGCTCAGTGAGATCCAGCAGTGCTCCCCAAATCTCAGTCAGAGCCAGCACCGCCCCCCAAAGCGCTGTGAGAACCCCAAAGTTCAGTCAGAGCCAGCAGGGCTATCCCAAAGTTCAGTGAGAGCCCCAAAGCTCAGTGAGATCCACCAGTGCTCCCCAGATCTCAGTCAGAGCCAGCACTGCTCCCCAAAGCACAGTGAGAGCCCCAAAGCTCAGTCAGAGCCAGCAAGGCTCCCCAAAGCTCAGTGAGATCCACCAGTGCTCCCCAAAGCTCAGTCAGAGCCAGCACCGCCCCCCAAAGCTCAGTCAGAGCCAGCAAGGCTCCCCAAAGCTCAGTGAGAGCCCCAAAGCTCAGTGACACAAAGCAGGGCTGCCCCAAATCTGTGCCCACGGCAGGCACCGCTCCCCACTCCCCTGTGAGGCTGCCCCAGCCCCTCACACTGATTGTTGGCACCTGCTTATGGAAATAACCAAAGAGAACCCAAGGAATGATGGGTTTTAGAGGTTCTAGAGGAACAAGAATTGAAAAAAATCCCAAAGGAGCGTCTGGTTTTGCTGTTCATGGTTACCAAGTGTCCGTGCCCGGGTGCAGCACTGGGGGCTCCGGGTGAGCAGGGGATGCTCCAGGCTGGGCACAGCCTGTCCTGGGCACCCACCCTGGGCACCCTGAGCCTCAGCCAGGCTGGCAGGGCCTGGGGAACGCCTGGGACAGAGGGAAAAGCCCAGCAGGGACTGAGGGGGGACCTGCAGAGGAGCCCCATGACATGGAACAGCTCCTCAGGGAATGGAAAATCCCCTTTGAAAACAGCTCACCTCAGAAGCACAGTATAGATCATTTAGTACAGTATCATTTTATGTATTGTTTAGTACCATATTTTATATATCATTTAGTACACTATCATTTTCTGTATAATTTATTACTTTATCATTTTATTTATCAATCATTTTCTATATCATTTAGTACTGTATCATTTTATATATCATTTAGTACACCACCATTTTATTTATCATTCAGTACTATATCATTTTATATTTCATTTAGTATTGTATCATTTTGAGCTCTACCTGGGCTTCCAGCCTGCTTTACAGCCCACCACTCCAAGCACAATTCCTAATTAATAATGATAAATGATATTTGATGTATATAAGGCATCTAAGGATGGCTCATGATTTACATAACATTCAAATTCACAAAGCTGATTCTGAGTTCAATTCTGTCTTAATGTATTTGCCTGTGTGGTTACAACAGCCACAATCAATTCTGAATGTTGATTTGAATTACTGAAATGTAATTGAAGAGTAGCTCATTGACACTGAGAAGGCAAACAAACTGTTAATGCTAATTCCTCTGAGTACATCTCACCAAGGGTACTGGCAGGAGGGAATTGAAAAAATACATATTCCCAAATAACAGAAAAATCTCTGAACACAGATACAGTTTAAAACAGTAAAAAAGACAGTTCTTTTACAAAGAAAAGAAATATTTTACATATGTAAATAACAATGATCTTATACACGTTAAGGAAAATTATTTAAGCCTTAGGAGCCTCATATTTGCCTCTTTTATAAGAAAAAGAAAGGAAAAAGTAGATAGGCTGTAATTCACCCTTGATGTGTGGTATAGAAAACATATTTAATGGCTTTCCCCCTTCCCCATAACATTCAAATTGCCACTTAAAGGCACAAGAAAAGCAACTATTTTGAAATATATTGAAGAGCCCTTCAATATATTTAAGCTATATTAATACTATAAATTACTATATAATTATTTTTCCATTTTAAAATTAACTAGGTTTAATTACTTAATCTCTTGTGCTATGCCCCGAAATTCCAATGCCTCGTCTTTGAGGAGATTTTTGCTCCAAATCGGCCCCGGAGCACAGGCAGGCACAGCCCAGCCCCAGCAGAGAGCGCAATTGCTGTTCCAATGAGCAGGGTCTGCGCACACCGAGCCTTGCACGGGGGCTTCGGGCAGGAAAAATCAAAAACAACATCATTGTTAATCATTCCTTTCTAACCTTCAGATGTCTCCTTTCTCTTTCTTTAGTATAGTTTTAGCATATCATCTCTTTTTATATAACATAATATGATAAAATAATTAATCAGCCTTCTGAAAACACGAAGTCAAATTCTCATCTCTCACCTCACCGTAGAGACCTCACAACCCACACAGAATCTCCTTGTGCCAAGGAGGAGAGAACTCACACTCCTGTGACATTACATCTCTGATTTGAAATGAGCTTCAGGTTTTTGTGCATTTCGAATGCTTTGGGTGTTGGGCAATTGAGGAACTGTAAAGTGCATCGGTCACAGGGAAAAGCTGCCAGTAAATAGCAGAGGGCAGCATTAAAACCTCAAGAGTCAGCAGAGGTCTGAACAAGATGCTAGGGTAAAAGAGTGAACACATTTTGAGAAATAATAATATACTTTACTTCTCAATTTCTAACAAGCATTCACCCTCCAAGTTCGCAAGAAAGGCTCTGTTTTCTTTAAATGGCAAGTTCCAACCCATGTGAGTGGAAAACTTTCTAGAGAATCTATGCATCGGGCCTGTTTTTAGTAGATACTCTAAAGGAGATGATTCCTGAGACATATTTTCCCTAGTAAAAATATGTTTTGGTTAATTATGGATGTTTAAGAGCACATGTAGTAAACACTTCTCTGGAAATTCCAGTGCCCATTTCATATTTCTCTAGGAACATTCTAATGAAGACAATTACATAGAGCCACTAAAAAAAATTAAAATTAAAAATCAACTTTCAGATTATTATTCTTACAAATTAATTATCAAAACTCTATTAATTTATTCCATTAGCTTAGACACTATTATACTACATCATAATTCTCTCTTTTAGGATGGCACATGATTTTATTAGTCTGTTCTATCAGTTTTGGAGGTTGAAGGCTTCAGGGTGGAATTTTTTTCTCCTCCATCTAATAAAGGTTATTAAGAATTTAAATAAGGTTTGAAAGTGAGAATAATTTGGACACCAAAGTAATGGCTACACATATCTCACAACAGTAGTTCATTAGTGGGCTGATATTCAGTCAACTAAATCAAAGCTTCTCGCTCGTTTTGCTCAATAGATTTCCACCCAGCTCCTGAAATCCCAAACCAAAAATCTCAGGCCTGTTGAACTGCAGGATTTACAGGAAGGGTGAGGTATAACACTGTGCACTTTGCCCAGTACCTTGGTGGTTCTGTAGCCAGAAATAAAAGGGAAGAGCAGAAAACCTGCAAACATAATATAATGAAATATATTTTATTATTTTATATATATAATAATCATAATATAATAAATTATATATATATATATATATATATATATATATATATATATATATAAATACCCTCCAGTTCTTTAAAAATCCTTTAAAAAAATCTTTAAAATCCTAATTAATTAGACCAAATATGCCTATCGCCTTTAGCAGCTGCACTGGCAGTGCCAGGGCTCTGCAGCCCATTGCACAGCAGCAATCACACAGAAGCTGCACCACCCTCCCTCCCTCTCAGACCAGGGCTTGTGCCCACCCTGAGGACTGTGTTGTGCCAGCCTCACATCAGCAGAGGCAGCGAGCATGCCAAATGGAGTATATGCATGCCACAGAAACCTCAAATGCTTAATTTCTGCAAGCACACTCCCCCAGACTCATGACACTGATAAGACATGAACCTAGAGTAACATCCTCTTGAAGAATTGCTCCTTGCCTCAACTAAATATTTGTTCCTGTTGTATTAACTTTCCAAACTAATATACAATCAAAATATCCAGTGGCCCATTTAACCAATTTACATACTGAAGTTATGGCCAGCAGCCAGTCTGAAGTGAGCTGATTCTGCTGAAGAGGTACCTGGGGTCCTTTAGAAATTCTACCTGGTGACCCTTGCAGCGGTCTAATAAAATAATTTCATGGCACATGAAACACTGAGCAAGGAAAAAAAAAAATCACTAAAAACTGATTACATTATCAAACTCTATGAAACTGCATCAATTTATTTTTTAAAAAAGTAGTATTTCAACTCTACCATACCATGGGGAGTTACACCTTTTTCAACCACTGCAAGGAGGAGTCCCAAGGAGTGTGTACCATGAGATAAAACCCTCCTGGAAGCTGGAAAAAGCCATTTTCAAGTGTGGCTTGGTTGCTCGCAGTAAGGTCAGCTCAGGCACGGTCCAAACAAAGGCTCCAGTGCCGGGCAAAGGCTGGAGCTGGCTCTGAGGGGCAGAGCAGCTCTGACCTGGCCAAGGAGACACTTTGTCATGCCCAGCAGGGCTGCTCCACGCCAGCTCCTGGGCTGGGTGGGACCGGCCATCACAGCCCCCCTTTGCCCTGCTCCTCACCCTGGCACAGCTCGCACACAGCCCAGCCCTGCTGCGGCTCCAGGGCAGCAGGAAATGCAAAATCACCCCTGGGACGGCACAGCCAGCGTGGGGAACTGAAAGGAAATATTAAATACAGGCTGAATTACAGAAGGATAGTGTCACTCTTGTATTAAATGATGTATGTGACATTGTATTATGTCACTTCATTATAAGTGACATAAGCTCCCAGGTGCTCAGAAGGCAAATGCAAGTTTTTATCAGACACCACCCATTCTTTTATAGTTAATTATGACACAGCTGGACCTTATTGGTCCTTAATGAACCCTTTCACACCATTGGCTAATTAGGAACAACACCCTTCTTGAAAACAACACGCTCAAAACACAGCTGAAAAGATTAAGGATTGTTGTAATTCTTTCTCTGAACTGTCCAAAACTTCCTAGAGTAAGGCCTGGGAAAGTTTATCTGACTTTCTCTGACCAGACTTTCAGCATCCACAGTATAGTTGCACCATGAGGTCTGACTTTTAAACATACTGTGAAAGGGAGCAACATCCTTAACTCAAGATCTATCCTTCCCTGTATAATTAAATTTGACACAACAGGTCATGTACATAGAGCCAAGGATCTCTCATTCTTGAGGCTCACAAGATGCCTTGGGAAGGTGGGGAGCCCACTGTTCCCACCAGAACCCAGAGATTATTTGGGGATCATCCCATAAATAGGCCTGATTTAGCTTTTTGAATATAGTTTGGGATTGGCCAAACATTGGTGCCAACAGCACCCACGGGCAGGGACTGGGGCTGCTCTGGTTCTGTTTTTGCAGAACCCACTGCCAGGGATTGGGGCTGTTCTGGTTCTGCTATAGGAGAACCCACAGACAGGGATTGGGAATGCTCTGGTTCTGTTTTTGCAGAACCCACAGACAGGGATTGGGGTTGCTCTGGTTCTGCTATAGGAGAACCCACAGACAGGAATTGGGAATGCTCTGGTTTTGTTTTAGCAGAACCCACAGGGCACAGATTGGGGCAGGGATTGGGGCTGTTCTGGCTCTCCGTCAGCAGAACCCCCAGACAGGGATTGGGGCTGTTCTGGTTCTTTAGCAGAACCCATGGACAGGGCAGGGATTGAGGCTGCTCTGGTTCCCCTGTGACAGAACCCACAGGCAGGAATTGGGGTGGCTCAGCTGCTGCTGTGTCCCTTCCTCTGTGAGGACAGAATGCTCCAGGGGACATGGCTGTGGCTGTTCCCCGAATTTCCTGCCAAAGCAGGGCAGAAATCCCAGCTCTGAGCCACAGGCACTGCCAGCGTGCACACAGGTGTGTCCTGTGTGTACAGCCCCAGGTGCTGGTGGCAACAGCACAGAGTAATTCTGAAAGCCAGCCTCGATCCAGTGACTCCTGAACCTGCAGCTGATCCTCTGGAGCACTGTCTTACCCCATAATTACATTTATTCCTTTAATTACACCTCCACACTGAGTGTGCTTCAAATGAAGAACCAGTAATTCTCTGGCATTTTAATTTTCAGTTTAAAATCCACTCATTGCAAATGTCACTCAAGACACACACATGCCCTGCTGACATCCAACCTGATTGAGATGAGCATTGTTTTACCAAGAATCACTGAAGAAGATGATAATTTTGCTAACTAGTGAGATCTGTACATGATGGCATTATAAAAGGCTTTGTTCCAATTTCCGTTTTCCTCTCTGCAACTTGATGACAGCTTCATTTTTTTAATACGACTAGAAAATTAAAAATCCCTAGAATTATTTTTAGATATAATAACTACCTTAGCACACACCTTCTGCTTTGCCCTTGTACTGAAAAAATAGGCCCAATTCTGCAGGCCCCTGACTGATGAAGATCTATCCCAATGTGCTTCAGAGGTTGAAAGAGAACAACTGTAGTTAAAATGAACATTTCTCAGCTCACCCCATGCCTCAGCATGCCTTGCAAAAAAGGGATTTTTAAACTTGCTCCATTGCTCCTTCCTTCACCATGCTTTTCGCTCTAAAAACAATAATATGTTATGCTTGAGTTCCTATTTGCATGATGCAACATATTGCCAATTTTTAAAAATATTTGCAGTAGTTTTAAAGAGAATTAAAATTTGAAATGCAATTAGTTGCCACCTGTCTAGTTCAGAAGGTAAACTCATTCTCTTTTACAGAAAAATGAGACCATTGTTAGAGAAGCATTTTCCTCATGAGAAAAATAATCCAAAATAGAGCTTTCCTTGAAAAGAGGCATGAGAAAAAAGTCCTTCCAGTCCTTTTCATACAATAAAACAACCAAACCACCAAAATCTCAACACCTCACAACTGTAAACTTGCAGGTAAATGGCAGAATCGTACAGCAAGCTGAAAATGAAACTCTTTCCTCATTAACTTCCAAATTAGTGCTCTGTAGTTGTATGAATAAATCTAACAGAAACCAGACATTCCAACTCTCCATACTATGCCAATTCTCACCTGCAGAGCTCAGAATCAAATTCTGACCAGAATTGCAATGGATCTACATTTTAAATAAATAGTTTGAAGAAGAATCACTAACAAGTAAAGGATTTCCTTGAGCAGAAAGATCTGACACATTTCTAAATGTCACCAAAAATCTCAATTTTTTATTTTCTTCAGAGATTTTTTTTTCACAATGATGAGTAATACCTAATTTATTTTAAGTACAAAACCAGCATTTTCTGTAATTTTTACTAGTCAGTTTTTAACTGGGAAAATTACAATACCTCTTGCTTTTCTATTAAACAGGTGAAATTAGTCTGTCCAAGTTAATAAATCACATATAAACTATGAACACAGAGCAACCAACTGTGCTACACTTCATACACAAATTCTGTCACACACAGGCAACTCATCTGTCTATCAAAATCAAAACTAATCTATTAAACTTATTAATTACCAACTGGAGCCTACTCATCTTTAGGTAGTTCTTATGGGAGAGGACTAAAAAATCGGGAGACAGCATGAGTGAGAAAAGTGAAATAATTAAGGAGCATTCCAATAACTCCTGCAGTGGCACAACAGAAATGGTGTAAAAAATGGAATTATTCAGGATGAAACTGGCCCAGTGGAGAACAAACCACAACAAGGGGAGGACAAGTTCAGGGTTCCTCAGGATCTCTGAATATTGTTGCTACTTTGGCCCATTTGAAAAAAATGCCTTCTGCAAATATTCACTTGTCATTCAGAACAAGTGTTAGCTAACAAAATCAGATGGAATGTGCTAAACATTGCTTTAATTAAGACTTCTCTCTTTGACCAGTCTTTAAGCACATCACTGAAGTGATTACAGACTTACAGAACATAGTGGAAATTATTTTTTCCTTTTTCTTTTCCAGCTACTAAAATCAATATAGTTGCTTCCATCCAAGTAACACAACTGCAAGAACAGAGAAAAATCAGCTTCAAGCAATTATCCATGTTCATAAATCTTTGTTCATAGCCACATTAACATTCTCAGCTTCATGCAAGAGGCACGGTGTGCTGCAGGGGAGTAACAGAGATCAACAGCCAGAGCAGTTTTTATTTACTCCAGATAAACTGCACTGTGTGTAATCACTTTTTTTGAGCATTTAATGAACCATATTTCGGCTGTATTTTCACTGAATCACTCATTTGCATTTATCTCAAATGCAGACCAGCATTTGATACCACAGTACTGGGAGGTTTTATTGCAGCCCACTGTTCATCAAAATAATTTAAGACAAGCAGAAAAGTCCACGTGGGTTTGCTTTGACTCATCACCACCAACTCCCTGTGGGTTTTTGTGGGAAACACCTAATGGAGAGCCAGGTTTCATGTGCTTAAATGCTTAATAGGCCTCCCAGGCTTCCTTTTTATTGGTGGAATTTCTACAAAATAAAAAAAATAAATCTGAAAGCAATAAAAAATATTTGGAAAGCAATGATTTTCTGCACTCCTGCCCTATCTGCAGCCCAAGATTGTAGCCCAGCTGGGGATGGGAAGCATGCAGCAGTCCCAGGAGCTTTTCCCAAGACAGCAGCTGACATTCCACCTCCCAGCCTGGCGCTGATGTGCACAAAACTCACACAATGAGCCTTGACATTTGTCATTGTACTTAGCTACAAATGCATTACAAGAAATTACAAGGGATGCTATCAGAAAATTGCAAACCCAGTGAGTGTTTCGCCTAGTTACTGTAATTCCTCAATGCTGTTCCAATCTTGTGCAAATTAGAGCCACTTACAGCTCTGAAAACTGACAGGAAACCGAATGAGGTTTTCATTATGCTTTTAATAGTCTTCCTCTGGGCTCCTTGCTGCTAAAAGATTCTTGGGGAAGAGCTCTACAGCCTGCCTACCTCCATGCTCATGCTCAGCCACTAACTCAGGATAGTCCATTACACTTCTGCAACAAAAAGCCAAACCAAATTCCCTTCCACAAAAGGGAAGAAGCAGTAGTAAGGAAAAAAAAAAAAATCTGTAAGAAGCTAGGATGGAGATTTGATTTACATTGCCTCAGTATTGTGAATACTTCCTTTGTGGCTAAAGAAATGAGAAGGTGATAATCAAATTCTGCATTTATAAATCACATCTTGTAACAGATTTATGAATACTAAAGAAACTTCCTAGTGGCTCCTGTAACACACACTTCATTAGTATTGACTCCAAAGCTGCTGCACTCACTGCCTCCAGTTCGGTGCAGACAACACCCCTACCCCTAAACCCACCCAAGGTTTATGAAGGGTGAGCTTTAAGGAGCTGGGAATTCTTGCAGAAGGAGGGCCAGTTCCCTACAATCATCCCATAGAAGTGGCCCCAGGTGTCACTGCAGACATGCCCATAACAACAAATCACCAAGGGTGGCTGGGAGAACACTGCCTGCATTTCCTCTGTGGATTTCAGGGGCATCATCCTCCACCTGAACTCCTGCTGTGCTGATAAAGCCACTGAGCTCAACAGTGACAGACACAGCAGGGAAAGCAGGGAGCAGCCCAGAGCCGCTGTGAGCACTGGGGAGAGGGGTTTGTGCTGGATTCTCTCTGCTCAGAGCATCTCAATTCTCCTCACCCTGTGCACAGCTCTGGTACAGATCCCCACTGGGGCTGCTGGCTCATCCTCTCTTCTTTCCTGTCTCCCCCAGTGTTAAAAACAGGTTAGAAACTATTGTAAAATAGTCGATAGAGGGTTAAGCATGTACTGTTAATTTTGTTATTATCTTGTAAAAGTGATTAAAAGGGTAGTTGTAAGAAATATGGTACTCAATGCACCATAACACACCTCAGCAAAGTGCACCACGAGCCAGCCTGGACAGAACTGTAATGGCCAATCAAGCACCTTAAACCTTCATGCAAATGAAGGATCCAAACAGAAACCAATCCAAAGTGACAAAAATAGGATAAAAAGGGGCTTCTGACCCACTGAATGCGTGCTGGTCTATCTGTGCCATCCCTGCTGAGCATCCCCAGCGCTGGCGCTGCTCCATCCTGGATGGGAATGCTCCTGCTCAGCCTGGGTCCCCTTGCTTTGGGCATTTCTTTTATTATAATAAATGCTGAAATCACTTTAGCACTGGGAGCCTGCTCCCGTTTTTTAACATGTACTGTTAGTTTGGTTATGGTAACAGGGATTAAAAGGGTAGTTACAAGAAATTACATCCAAGTAAAGTGCAGCACCCCCGCAGCAAAACGAGCCAGCCTGGACAGAACTGCAATGGGCCAATCCAGCACCTTAAACCTTCATGCAAATAAAGGATCCAAAAAGAAACCAATCCAGAGGGACAAAAAACAGGATAAAAAGGGGCTTCTGACCCAGGGAAGGTGTGTTGCTCCATCTGGAACATCAAGGCCATGGCTGCTGAGCAGCCCCAGCACTGCTCCATCCTCAACGGGAACGCTCCTGCTCAGCCTGGGCCCCCTTGCTTTGGGCCCTTCTTTTTCTTCAAATAAATGCTGAAATCACTGCAGCACCAGGAGCCTGCTCTCGTTTTTATCAGCTTTTTCACTTGAGGTGGGATGGTGCACTTTACTGAGGTGTGTGACGGTACATTGAGTATACCCTATTTCTTATAGCTACCCTTTTAACCCCTTTCACAATATAACAACCAAACTAACCGTACTTTCTTAATGATGTAGCAATTATTTTACAACAGTTTCTAACCTATTTTTAACACCCATCCTCCCATTCCCTACTCAGGGCTGTCACATGTGGCCAGAGGACACGGGGCAGGGAACACACAGAACCCATGGGGAAAATCCCCATCCTCTCTCTGGTTCCCAACCACCCCTTCCCAGCAGCAGCAAACAGCAGCTGAGCTTTGCACTGGCCACAGGAACCACCTTTGCAGTGTTTTTTTTATGGAATAACAACATTTTGAGGCAATCTGCTGCTTATTAAGGCTGTGTAGAGATTTCTCTGGGGAGGGGGGGGAAAGAGAGAGGTTGGGCTCTGAGAATTCAAATTTATCAAGGAAATGCAAATAGCTGGGGCATGCTAAAGTAAGGAGGTAAAGCTCACAGAGCAGAAAATGAATCTCTTGATAACAAAGCATCTCAGGAACTCAGTTAATGCTCTGATCATTCACTAATAGCAGCAATACATTTCTATGAATTTTAAGACCATTCCACCTTGCAAATGGAAACATGTCAAGGTCTAAGTTTCTCTTTCTATTAAAATGAGGGAAGTAAATTTGTTTCCTAGCATTTTCTCTCATTTGTTTCCAGGATTTAAATAATCTGTGAGTCAGCATGTTCTCAGCACACGTTTTTCCATATTAGTTATCTAAAAATACAGCACTGAGCAGCCAGCACCATTTAAACTGAGAGGGATTTCAGGCTATTTCTTGCATAAAATCAAGTGACAGCAAAACCACTGCCATGGTCAGCTCCTGAAGCTGTTAAGAGCACAAAATATTCACACAGTGCCAGAGTGTCTTGTCTACATTGCCTGTGTCTATGTAAGTGAACCAAGACACCCCAGAGAGTTCTGAACTGGATAATTTTACAATTTAAACTCTACATCCCCCTGCCCCAGGCCCATCTAAAGTGACTGGCATCTAAGTGATAGGAAGGCATGCCTTCAATTGAAAAAAAGTGCGGAATCTGCTGTATAAATCAGTGCGTCTGTCACAATTCACCAGCCTGTCTTATCAACTCATGCTTGGCATGTGTTCCCTTAGGCACCAGAACCTGATGTTGTAAATTAATCAGCTGCTGCTGCTTTCTTGGAAGTTTGGATATGGGTAAAAGGTCTTTAGAGGCTGAGGACATGCAGGTAATTCCTTCCCACCATCCCTCCTCTGTGCTTTTCCCATGAAGAACTGGCTTTGGGTAAAGAAAAAAAAAAAAAATATATATATAATGCATAAAAATTCCAGCTCAGATGTTCCCTTGGGACAGCAGCCACCAGCTACTGCTTCCCTGCACTCTGAATCTGTGACTGTTTCAATTTCACTCGTTCCTGGTCATGCTGCCCTTTCCAGAGGCACCTTTGTGCCTTTTTTCATGGCTCTTTAAGCACATGGTTATTCTGAGTAGACCAAAAGGCATCTAAATGCATCTCAGATGCTGCAAATTGCTGCTAGATACTTTTAAAATAAATTCATCTGTAGCCTTTTAAATAACTGAGTTAGGGACAGCCTCCTGCACACCAGGAATTTCCCCAGGAAACTGAAATACAGAACAGGCAGCTTGTGCTAGTACAGAAACCCAAAATACAGAGAATAGAAACCAAAATTTGCTCTTAGTAGATAAAGTCTCTTTGAGAGCAGTCAAGGGGAATACTACAATCAATCCCAGACATTTTACAGGTGATTCAAGCATATTTTATCTTTCTCTTGGCATTTCCATTCAGCCAAAGAGCTTCCATGAGCCAATAAACTGTTCTTGGCTTCCTGAAGATCAGGAGAGGAGTTGAGAGCTCTTGGCTTAAATTCTTAATTAGGGGTAAAATTTACAATTTAAAATAGAAATAAAACAAAACTCACAAGCAGCATTTGCAGCTAGATGAAATAGATGCTTCAGTGTTTATTATGATGGATAACAAGATCTCAACAGTGCTCCTACATCAAAAATGTCAGGCTAAGCCCAATGCTCCCACAGGATAATGTGATCATTAAATTGCTACCCTAAATGAGGTGGAAGGACTAAAAATTTCAGAGAACACAGGATATTTCTTCTCTTTCTGCTAAACAATCACTGCTGGCATTCCCATATTTCTTGCCTGATCATTAACCACTGACATAATTAATATGCACTCACAGAAGCCTCAGCACAGTTAGAACATAATCACCTATAGATTTGATTCATGGAAGTGTCTTTTTGGAATAACTGAAACAGACTAGGTTTCTGAAATGGTCTTGGATACAGAAGCAACAAAAAAGCAAGTTGGGAGTTGCCAACTGTGGAGGGGTCCTAATTAACAACTCAATTAAAAAAGGCAAATTAAAACTTTATGGTTCGTTATCCTTCATTGCTTTATAAATTGTTTTGCTAAGCAAATGATTAAGAATGATTATTCTATAAAGCTGAAATAGAATCTGGTTTTCCACATTTTTAAAAAATCCAATAAAATAAAATCAGTTAGTTTCCAAATAGCCAAACCATATTGATTGCAGAATTTTGTGCCAATTCAAGGACAAGAGCATAAATGTGTTAGAAAATTACTGTAAACATTAAAAAATTATTTCTCCTCTCCCCTGTTTTACATTGAAGAATATCTCCAGCTCTTGTGATTGAGTGTCTCTACATAGCTTTTATTTTTACTGGGTTTTTTTAATGCCACCACTCTCGTGCTCATCAGAAAGAATTGCCCCCCTCTTAACATCATGGATTTCTTTACACACTCAGAACTTTTGGAATTATAATTTGATAGTTCAGGATACTGAGGGGTGAATAAAACAGGTTTGATCATAGGGAATATTTGACAACTTACAAGAGATTCCAGAATGATTCATCTTTGCATTTTTAAAAGATGTTTATGGATATTTTTAGATGTCCTGAACTGTCCAAGACAATGTTTGGAAGTCTGTGTTTCTTACTGTGCTAGACACAAAGGCCATTTTCATATAAAAATATATTAATATGCTACTGGAAAAATGAAACACTCTATTGTTTAGAAGTCCTGTTGGCTATTTTGTAGTCCTGTAGGTGTAAATAAATTAAAAACTAGGAAACTGAAAGACAGAACAGGCAGTCTGTGCTAGTAAAGAAACCCAAAATACAGAGAGTAGAGACCCAAATTTGTGGGTTTCTACTCTCTGTATAAGAAAGTTTAAGCCCAATACAACTTTGAGTGGAAAACCACAGTTCTTTGTTTCAAATTCTGACTTACTTGAGGCAGAGAAAAAATAGTTTGCAGATTGTTACTGCTTCCAAATTCAGCCAAACAAAAATGAAGAAAGCATTAATGAGCGTGAACAGATAATGCCAATTAATGAAGAGGAAGGAAAGCAACTCCAACAGTCAGCTAAAGACAGAAGGTCACAAAGTCTCTAAAACACAAAATTTAGCATCCCAAATTGCCTCCCACTGCCCTGGGTATTTCAGGAACCATTTATTTCCTTTCTGATCTCTCTTTCCTGCACAGATTTGAGCAGGTCAAACACCCCAGAAATGCCTGCACTGCTATGAGAGACAGATTTTCCCCTGAAGACAACAGAGAGGGCTCCAAATGCTGATTCCAGCTGGGTACCCCTGGATATCCAGGAGTTTCTGGACCTGCTGAAGAAGGAAATTCCCCCTTTCCACTTGATGTGAGAACCTCTCCCCTCCCTGCGCTGCACACACTGAAAACATCGCTCTGCTGAGGGACACAGAATTATCAGCACTCGGATTTGGCAGAGAAATTAACAAACATGAAAAACCCAATCCTTTTCTGCCCTTCCTCACTGATGCCTGCACAGATCAGAGAGCTCAGAAACTGCAGCAGTTCACAATGAGAATTGTCTGATTCCATAAAACACTGACATTGCTATTGCACTATCAAATGTCAAATAAAACTTTCTACATAAGTCTTCCTAGCCTGTAAAACTCAAGTAACTGATTATATAAAAAATTACTGGAAAGATTGTGTTTTACACCTATTTAGAAGAGTATTTTGAAATCTGGACATGTCTAATTTTACTGAAAAGCATAAAAATTATTTCTCTGACAGAACAGCACAGTTGGGATAAGGTAGTAACTCCCTCAGTGGAACAGAAAAGGGAATTTTGTTGCAAAAATATTTGCAGACAATCTATGAAAGATTAATTTCTCATTCATCACTAAAAATACCTTCATTAAAGGTAAGTTAATTTATAAATACTAATTGTGTCACCAAGAAACTCCATTTACACAGTCACTATGGCCTTTTCTACTTAGACAGGATCCAGCTGTTTTATGAACAATCTTTCTGAGCATCTTCAATGACAGCCCAGCCTTACTCAGCAGAAAACAGCCTCGAGTTTCTGCATCAAAGCAGATTGTTCAGCAAGACAAGCAACTTCCCCACAAAACCATGGAAACAAATTAATGTGTGCTGCTGACAACCAGAGGAGTTACTGAGGGAACTTCATTAGAAGGTTGCTCCTCATTATTTCCACTTGCTAGTAAGAAGCTCAGAATTTTTATTTTCCTTGTGGTTTTCATTGAGTTTTAGATGTTTGTTTCTATTTTTTCCCCGCATTTTATAATTACATATCTGTATCATGATTTTACTGGCAATATGATGCATTTTGGGCAATGCTCTGAGCAAATCCTATTCATATAGTACCTAAAGTAGACATTTGATATCAAACCTTTATGGCTTTTATAACTTTCTCATTATAGAAATACATCACAGGACTACACAATGATTTTCATTTCATATCCTGCATCATTACTGAGTGAAACAGTTCATTTTCCTGCATATATTGGATTTAAGGAATTAAATACTTATAGAGCATATGGACTGAGCCAGATTTACATGTAGGTAATTGGCAGCATTAAACTCACTTATACACAAAGGAAAAAAAATAAAAATGGCCACACAACATTCTCTTCAGTTCTGAAACCAAAGCAGCAGCTTTGAAAACTAAAACAAGTGTGGAGTAATGGGGAAAACGGTCTCTGCAAGGAAGGGAATGGTTTTTCCTGCCCTCAAGATTCACAAAGAAAATATGAGATGCATGAACTGAATACTCTAAAGTCATTTATCACAATAAGTGAGTTTAGAGATGTCCTTCCTTGGGGATGGAGGCAAAGGGAAACTCCTCAGGCTGCTGCTCCTGAACAGCTCCTTGGGCTGCTGAAGCTTGGCAGTCTTTGCAGTCTGCAGGACAAAGATGAGAATTTTGTCACAGTTTTTCTATTAAAAAATCACAAAGTCGTTTCCCTGACTTGATAGGAACCCAACATAGTTTCTTTTCTCTCTGCCAACTGAATTCATGACCAAACAGACAAAAATATTAAATCAACCCTTACATGGGTGACTCACATAGCAGGTAGCAATTTGTTTTATCAGATCCTATCCCAAAGCAAATAGAAATAACCACAAAAATGTTTTAACATTAGAGAGAAAAGACATATGACACTAAATCTAGAGATACCCTTTATAGATAGATGTTTAATTTCATGAGATTTCCTCAAGTCAATTTAGTGAGCTCTCATGCAAATTCAACATCAGGGGCTACTCAGGATAATCAGGGTCAAGAATAACGTCGAAGAAACCAAATGTTTAAAATGTTATTTTATAAAGTAATAACAAACAACGTGTTGACTTCTAAACATTATTGGCAGTGGGACAGGACAGTCAGTTAACAGGTGAAAAATATTTCTCCCATATACAGACATTCTAGTCTAGAAGTAGCTTGCAATAAAAAAAGAAACAACACTCATAATGACTCGCAAATAATAATGGTTCTCATTTCCCACTATTCAAACCAGCTGAACAAAGTTACAAAGAAATTGTGGAAATTTGGAAATCCATTGAAATTCAGTGTCTTGTAAGTTCATGCAGAGATCAACAGTTGGGAAATCCTACACTTGAAAGAATACAGGAAGGAAAAACTTGGATAAAACAAGAGTGTTTCTATTGCTAAGGCAAAGAGAAGCATAAATAAAATCAGAAAATAAATCAATTTTGAGGAGTTCTTACAAGCTGTATAAAAAACAGCTGATAGGAGTAGGGCAAGACATGGTTTGAGCTGGGAACACCAACATCTGTGGCAAACTCCTCCAAATAGGCACAGTGTTTTCCTTAGGATATCTTTATGACAGCAATAATAATGATAAAGCACAACAAGCAAATAAAGGAAAAAAAAAAGGAAAAGAGAAGAGGAAAGAGAAAAAAAAAAAAAAAAAAAGAAAAAGAAGAAGAGATGACTGGAATGATTTTATCCAATTTGTGATGTTTAATCCCACTGTTGCCCCGATACTGAAATCCCAGGAAATCACTGGCAGAGTGGCAGCTGCTGATCTTCCCACTGCCAGCACTGCTTGCACAACTGATTAAACGACTCTGGCTGTGCAAAACGAGTGACCTAAAGGATGAATTATTAATGACAGCAATTCCCAGCAAGTTCTCACTGATGAACTGATGCTACTGCTGACTTGCAAAACCAGCTGCTTTTACCTCATTAGTTAAGAACAGTTTAATTTCTGACATGCCTGCAGTGAACAAGGGTTTTGTTTTCCCAAGGCCTCCCATATTTTAAGGAAATAACTTCAAATAGAAAAACTTCTCACTCAGGTGGTGCTGATCACACCTGAGTTCTCAAACACACCAAAGACACATGAACATCCCAAACCAATTGCCACACCAGAATTGATCCCCTGCAGCTGCAGGAAAAGCAACATTTTCAAATGAAAATTGATCCTGCAGTATGCAATAACACACTTGTCTGATATTCATGAATTCATTATTGTGTGAGTAAAGGAAGATAAAATGAGAAACACTCAGTGATGTAAATAGCTTTATGCCCTGTCCAGTAAAAATAATAAATCATCAATTACCTTTTCATCTGAATGCTCGAGTAAAATAGAATCTCACCTGAAGATATGATCAATTCCAGTTAAATGCTTACAGATCTCAAATGAGAATTTAGTTAACCATGAACAAAAGATATGAAATTGCCAAGTTAAAACAAAGGTGCCAGGGACCCTTTGTACACTGAGGTTCAGACAGGTTTTTAATATGGTGAACAACAGCCAAAGAGTTGGTTACCTGGGCACAAATCCTGTGGCTCCAGAAATTCCATAATCACCATAGCATCATAAAGCCAATATTAAAGTTTTAGTTTATAATGATGAATATTCACTGCAGATTAATTTGAGGGGTTTTTTATTGTCTTCTGCTACCCATTCCCTTCCAAAGCACAGATAAATTATTACTCTTTTACACAGCCATTTATTCAGCACTCACTCAATTGACATTCAATAAATTTTGATTATCTCATGAATTGAAAAACACAACTCTTTCCGACTTGTTGGGTCATAGTCTTACTTGGGAATTAGGAGTTTGGAATAAAGTTCATCCCTGCATGTCCTCCATTTCACATGCAACAACTATGACTTACCATATGCCACAGATGAATTAAGAGAACTTACACAACAATAAGAAATACAAAGTGACCCTTAAGCTGTCCATGAGCACAAAAAGATGGCAAAGTCCAGCAGGCTTTATAACTTATTTGTTGTTCCTCTGGACAAAGTAATTTTCTGATTAACTTTTATCTTTTATTCGCTTTTATCTACACCCCTGCACAGAGCTGCAAGTGAACCCCAGAGCTGGGTGGGGAACCTGCCCCAACCCCACAAACCCAGCAGAGCAGGGCTGGGGGCTTTCCCTGTGCCCCAAACCCCACAAATCAAGCAGTGCAGGGCTGGGGTCTTTCCCTGTGCCCCAACCCCACAAACCCAGCAGAGCAGGGCTGGGGTCTTTCCCTGTGCCCCAAACCCCAAAAATCAAGCAGTGCAGGGCTGGGGGCTTTCCCTCCATGCACAACC
This sequence comes from Ammospiza caudacuta, assembly GCF_027887145.1. Taxonomy (NCBI): domain Eukaryota; kingdom Metazoa; phylum Chordata; class Aves; order Passeriformes; family Passerellidae; genus Ammospiza; species Ammospiza caudacuta. Next base: position 4,868,903 of record NC_080609.1, on the reverse strand, counting down.
CTACAAATCCAGCAACTGAAGGTCTGGGGGTTTTCTTTGTGGGCACAACCCCACAATCCAGCAGTGCATGGCTGGGCCTTTCCCTGTGCCCCAAACCCCACGAATCCAGCAGCTACAGGGCTCAGGGCTTTCCCTGCATGCACAACCATACAAATCCCAGCAATGCAGGGCTGGATGCTTTCCCTGTATGCAAAATCCCACAAATCCAGCAGCTGAAGGCCTGGGGGCTCTCCCTGTGCCCACAGCTCCACAGGTCCATCAGCTGAAGGGCAGAGGGTTTTCCCTGTATGCACAACCTCACCTTCCCTGTGCCCAAACCCCATAAATCCAGCAGCTACAGGGCTGGGTGCTTTCTCTGTGCCCAAAATCCCACAAATCCAGCAGTTGAAGGACTGGGGATATTCCCTGTTCCCAAAACCCCACAAATCCAACAGTGCGGGGCTGGGGGCTTTTCCTGTGTGCCCAAAAGCCCACAAATCCAGCAGCTACAGGGCTGGGAGTTTTCCCTGCATGCACAACCCCACAAATCCAGCAGTTGAAGGACTGGAGGTTTTCCCTGTGCCCAAAACCCCACAAATCCAGCAGTTGAAGGACTGGGGTCCTTCCCTTCCAGGGAAGCAGAACCCCAGCAGCCCAGCCCAGCCTGACCCTGCTGGTCCCACACCAGTACCACCAGTGCCAAACTGGGAGCTCCCACAGCAGCAGGGCAGACCTGAGCAAGTCCTGCTGCGAAATCCACCAAAATCATCCCCAGATTGCGGGATGGAGCTCGTGCCTCCAAACCCAAAGGTCACCTATCAATTCTTTCCCATCACAGTGATTGATAGCAGGACATTTCCAGCCCCCAGCTCTCCTGGAAGTTCCATGGGCACAGATTATTTAGTGCTGCTCCAGTGCTTGCAGTGATTAACAGCATCATCTGCCCTGTGTGCTGCTGCACTCTGCTTCTGAAGGGACCAAAACAGAAACCCAACTGCACTGTCCTGCCCAGATAAGCAATTTTCTGCCACCTGAATGCACAATGTTGAACTTTTTTTTTCCTCACCCAAGAAAAACAGACTTTTCAGGCATATATTTATGATATTCCTGATATTATATACTATTAACGTGCTATTTATATTATTTCAGACAGTTATTTAAATGAAGGAGGTATTTGACAACTTTTTTTTTTTTATTCCTTATACCTTGTTGTGTCAACTTCTGGCTTTTATATAAGACTTACTTTGAGATGCTAAAAACTGACAAAATGTTGCTATAATACTATTATCAGTAAAAGAAAATATTTTAACCCTTTCCAAGCAGAGAAATAAAGCACAGGCCTCAATGATCACCACACTGTAGTGCACAAAGTCTGCTCATTTTCTAATCTCTGTCTTCCCTAGGCTACATAGAGAAGCCCTAATAGGTTTGTACACACAAACACCCCAAAATAAATATAAATAGCCACAATATCAGGTAAAATCATATCAATGGGAGATAGAGAACATGAAAGAACACAAAAGGGGGAATATGGTGGTGACCATGGTGGTTTGGCTGCCCTGTGCATTCCACCTTCACTGACTTTCAACACTCCTGTGGTAGCACAGGCTGTCTCCAAAGCATGGGACATCCTGATGGCCACTAAATAATGAGAACCAGGGGGAGAAGTGTCATGGGACAAAACACTGCAAAACAGGAAAAGTTTGTTTGGGGGGGTTCTTTCCAAATTTTAACCCATTCTTGGCTGAGAATCTGCACAGTGCAAGCAACACATGCTCCAAATTTATGATTTAAAAATTAAATTTTCTCATAAACTTGCTGATCAGATAATAAAAATAACTTGCTCATTTCCAGGGAGCTTTCCAGAGTGGACTTAATATTCTGTCTTCAAAAGCTGTGCAAGTACAAATGCTCCAGAAACAGCCCAGATTACTCTGTTCCTTCCACCACAAACCAGTCCTGAACTACTTCAGGTTCCCAGTGCCTGAATAATCACATCAATTTAGGCTCAACAGCTCCCAATATCTCTCCAATTTACATCACTTTTACTACAATGCTGTCAAGATCCCCAAGTCCACAGCCAGATCATTTCTTAACCACTGAAAAATGAATCCTTGGGATTTATCTACTCCCTAAAAATCAGGGGAAAACCTCATTCTGCTCACTGCTATTATTGTTATTATTCACTACCTCCATCTACCATGAGAACTAAGAGATAACTCAAGTAGGAGCCACTCCAAGGCACACTGGATGCTGGCACCAAGCCATAGCAAGCAAGAAGGGTTCCTTACCCATTTAACATAACAGCTCAATTTTGCACAGCAATTTAGATCTGCTGAGAAAACGAGGCAGTGATTTTATTTCTCACAAGATTATGTACAATTGTCATGCTTTGCAGGCTCATGATCCCACAGCACTTCTGGCTAATTTTGGAGAACTTCTTATACCTGGCAAGAAAGGACACACTAGGGCAAGTAAATGCTGTGCTTCCTTCTCCATACCTACTGCCTTTCATGTGGATCTCACACATTTACATTGCAAATCCACCTTGGAGATGACAAAGTCATTTAACTCTCCCAAGCTCCAGTAATTTTGATGTTGTATCCCAGCACAGACTTCCTGCAAATAGCTGCACTCCCAACTCAAAAGCCTCTGGCTCTGTTTTGCTGTGATAGTTATATTTCTTATTTAATTGTGGTTTTATCTTAAAACAACCAAAAATGCATTATGCAAATAAGTCCTTTCAAGAAATCACTTTGTGAAACTAAAATAAACTTGAAGGTCTATTGCCTTGTAAATTATTCATTGTAGCCTTTGAAAGGACAGGATACAAACTGCACAAAAACAAGGCAGCAGGAGAGACAGGTCTATTTTTAAAGTCACTTTGGGTGTGACATCATACTTCCAAAAGTCTGCCGCCACAGGCACTGGGAAGCAACTTTTCCATAATCTGGGTAGCAGACAGAGGCTCACAGTGCTCCAAACCACAGAGCTGGGTGAAGACTGCACAAACAATCTCCCAGGCTTTCCAAAAGCTCTCACTGGAAAGGTTTGAACCTGAAGCCCATATGGAAAATCCCCACTGACCTGAGATTTATGCCCAGCTCTGAGCACACCTTGGGTTTGGGCACTGCTGTGGTGTCAGCATCCTCTGAGATGCAGGTCTCATGGTCAATCTCTTTGTCCAGCTGCAGATTCCTACTGCCTCCCTGAATTCTGCAGTGAGACAAAGGCTCTTGGGGGTAATGCAAAGTATTTCACATCCTCAAGGTCCACTCTGTGCTCCTTCCATCCTCCTCCACAAACCTCTTGGTGAATTCTGCAAGGCATTGTCCTCCTCATCCCCCATTGTTTCGGTAATTCCAAAATGCCAGCCCCAGAAGGAATGCTGCAAAAAGCCTCACTCAGCTACAAGATGAACATCCAGGTATTTCAGTGAGAATCTTTAATGACTTCACTGCCCACAGCTGAGGGGATCAGCTGTGCCAATTTCCAAAGCACACACAGGCATTTCCAATCCATCAGCATGAGGAGCCTCACCTGGCTCTAATGAGCCAGACAGAAACTGAGGTACCACTGAAAATCTGAGGTAACACCAATTAACAAAGTTTTCCTACAATTTTAAATAAATGAAACTCTTGAGCACAGATATAGTTTCTCTGTGGCATTCAACAGTATCACCATATTGAGTTTTCTCTCAGTGCACTGTCAAACTTCCTTCCTCCAAAAAGATTCCACAGGAATCTACAATGAAGCACCTGATGCCATGTTTTTATATCCTTTCCATCAATTGCTTGGAAAGCATCAAATTTTGTACAGAATAAACTTCCTCAGAGCAGGCAGGTTTTCCTCCTCGTTCGGTGCTCTGAGCAACAATGAATTCAGTTATTTTTGGCTCATGCTCACCCTCTGTTCCTTTCCCCTTCATTACAGAGAAGTGACCTCTGCTCTGCCAGCAGCCTGTGTCACCTTCTGTCCCCTGCTGGGTACATGCTCAAAAGAAAACATTTACAAAAGAGCCTGCACTTACCCCATGCTGCCTTCCAGGATACAGCAGACAGATCTGAGGAGCTGCAGCTTCACCTTCTCCCTCTGCTTTCAAGTCACACCGAGCACAGCAGCACCTCCAGAACAAAACCCCCAGGAAAACAAAAGCCCCTCGTGCCTGCCAAGGCTGGGAGAGCTCTGCTCCACATTTCCTACATCCCCAGCACTGCAGGCTCACTGGGAAAGCTGCGGGGAAGCTTTTGCAAAAGGGAGCATTTTAACTGTGCCCTCAAAGCATGCATGCGGCCCGAAATCAGGAAAAAAACAAGTGCTAATTAAAAGTAAAGTGATGATGACTGTGACACTGAAAAAAAAAAAATGCAATTCTGTAGCAAATGAGGAAAGTTATGGGGTTTTTTAAAATCAAAAATCATATTTGGGAGTGAACTGCCAAGGCAACTTCACAAATATATCAAACATGTCAGAGAATAATGACTGGCCATTTATCAACACATTTATCCATACAAGAGGCTAAAGTCAAAGAATATCTGTGACTTAGTTCAGCATTCACGGATCACTCTATTTAAACTAGACTTTAGCAGCTCAAATACCAGTTCTGTCTGTTTTTTAACTTAAATATTTACCAGTTCGTTATCACTTCACAAAATAAACATCACTTGACAAAATAAACATCCCTGAAAGCCTCTGCAAATCACTGCTACAGTTTCAATCCCTCCTATATTTTACCTCTTCTGCCCCAAAACGTAGATATTGCCTTATCTTTCTGCAGGAAACCAAATGGGCAGAGAATACATCTATTTCTGCTTAACTAGAAAGCACAAATTACAAAACTTAAATCCTTCACATGCTTCAGGGTTCCTCTCTGAATGTACTGTAGACCTATCATAAAGAAAGATTAAAAACTATTTAACTGTAATCAAAAGCTGACTAATATGTACAGACTAGAAAGTAAATCATTAATGCAAAAGATTTTGTGTTCATTCATCTCAATTTTGTGTTGTACAGAAACTTTCCATAAAAATGATTGCTTCATTTCAACAGCAACACAATCTTTTGTTTCCTATTCACTCTTGCCAGTTGTCATCCTCTTCATCTTTATGGTTCATAACTCTGAAAACTCCAACTCTGAAACTCTCCAACAATATGCATTTAAAACATGTATAGATCAAACGCTCAAAAATAAAAGAATTTGTTTTCCAACGCTTACATTTGGTTCTATGAATGCTTTTCTAACAATACATTAATGGGGAAAAGAAGACAACAAGGTAGCAATCCCCTTTCAAACCTCCACAATCCTCCCAGTTTATTTGCCCATAAAGATATTTGCTTTTCACTGTGCACTGATTGGCTTTTCAAAACAAGAATTTCTAGGCAAAAACTGATACAACCATCTTCTCTTTCAAGGAAGGATGCTCACCATCCCATTTCCAGAGGGCAAAAAACTCAGTTATTCTCACGTGCACTGAGAGATTTTGAACTGTTCCTTGGCCACTGAGGAATGAGAACTATATTAGAAACATGAGAAAATACATACAGAAAGTAACATAAGGATGGTTGAAAACTCAACTCCATTTCTTACAAGGCTGAGGCAGAAACAATGAAATGCAGCAGGCTGCCATTAAAGAGTCTTCCAGCATGGCAAAACCCTGAGCTGCATAAAAGAAATTCATCTGCATAAAAGAAATTCATCTCAATGGCAGCAGCCAGTGTTTCATGGCATGAAATTCAGGGAAGTATTTTGTGCTGCCATGGAATAATTTGGCAGGACAACACTGCAGACCATGGAATACACAGAACATCATTGACCCTTCAAAAGAAGTCACCCCCTACAATTTCTACTATTGTGCAGCCAATATTTGGTCCTGTTTCCCTTATTGAAAATTATATTTATGGCTCAGATCTTACTCCTAACAGGAAATACATATTGCTCTGTATCTCTCCAGGGTGCAGTTCACAGGGTACTGCAAAATGCAGGAGTCCCACAGCCTGGAGCTGCTTTTGAGTCCACAAAGACACTTGCCAAGAAAGTGTTACAAGATTAAATATCAGGAGAAATAAGCCATGTATTCATTAAATTGCCTTTCAGTGTAATGGTACAAAAGGTATTAAAACTCTCTGGAGCAGGGTTAATAGCAGATTTTATGGAAGTGGTTAATTAAGAGGTCAGCAATTTCCTTGTACATTTACATTGGGTTTATGGACAGATTTGGTTGAAGGAATGTCTCACCCCATGTAAACTGGTAGATTGTAAGATCTGAAGGGAGCAGTTTCTGAAAAAATGAATCTTGATGGGCTGTGCTAAGATTTGTGGGTCCCTGAGCTTCTCCCACTCTGCTGGAGCTTTGGGCAAAGTTACCAAGCTCACAAACACCTGGAATCATAGGGGTAAAACTGGACTGAAAGAGCACATTATACATCAAAAAAAAAAAGGACTGAACCTCTTTAGAACAACTTCCTAATTGTTGCACTGAGCCTGGCCGGCTGGAATTCCCTTTGTCTGTGGCAGGGAGAACACAGAGGGAGGGAACAGAGCCAGGACCTGGCCTGGCCTGAGCACAGGGATATCCCAGGCCAGGAGCTGCCATGCTGGGCAGGAAAACACAGGGAGAAAACACTGGGGCACCCCTGGGGCACTGCCTGGGCAGCACCTGCTGAGGGATCTGCTGCATTGTTGGGGAAGATGGAACAGGAAAGCCTTATAAATATGATTGTCTGGCAAAAGATTTTGAGAAAATGGAAACTATAAGTGAGATTGAAATGAAAGCAAGCTTTGAGATGCCTTAGGTACTGAACAACTGGAAAACAATGGTGTTTTGATGACACAACACCCTCTGCTTGCAGACAGTTCCGAGGGTCAGAGCAGACCCTATAGCTTGGCAGAAGGGGCCCAAAGAGGAGTTTTTAGGGTTTAAAATGTAACAGAGTATGGTAATGATTCTTATTCAGCACAGATGATTTATTGTATTGGAATGGGAACGTCACACTCTTACCCTTTTTACTCTCTCACCCTCTCTCCTCTCAGGCCTGCTCTGAGCTGTGTTCGGCAGCTCCCAGCAGGGCCCTGCACCCAGGCCCTTTGCAATAAACCCCAAATTCCACAACCTGGCTGCAGAGATCTCTCATCTGTGTCCATCCCAACTATCCTACCCCCCGACGCCCCTACACTGCATCACTGCTTGGGGGTTTTTCTGTCCTGTTCTTCACCTTTGTTCAACTCACAGGTCTCCTTGCTTCTGCTCTTTCAAGTCTCGTCTCCATCCCAGCAGAGTGAACAGGGGGCTGTGGGGATGCTGAGCTCCTGGATGGGCTGAGGGTTGTGCTGAACAGAGCACATAGCAGGGAAATGTTATGTATGGGGAAAACCCTGTGCAGCGAAAGGCACAGGATGAAACGCCCGGTACTGGGGGCTCTGGGAGCAGCTGTACCTGGTGATGGTGCTGCTGCCCCTGCCTTGTCACTCCTACCCAAAAAGATGACAGAAGGGGAAGGGACAGAGCCCTTCCCACAGCTCCAGCACACCCTAAGCCAGGCCACCCCTTCCTTCATCCCCCAGATCCACAAGTCCAGAGAACACCTCCAGACGCTGCTGATCTGCCTCTGAGCTGCAGCATAAATCACAGTATAACTTGATCATTAATTGGGAACCGATCATGCAATGGCTAGAGCAAGGGCAGAATCCATCCCTTTAGAAAAGCTTTGCTCAGGAGGCTCCAGTGCCTCTCCTGAATTTCCTGAGGATGGAAGGTAAACACAAAAAGCTCTCCATGCAGTTACACACACAGTTCAGAGAGATTGACATCATCTGTGTCTGCCACAACAACACACAGCACACTGCCACAAGGCCCAGAAAGCATGTCCCAGAGATATATACTACAGAGATTTTTCATTTCAGTGACATTCAGGGAAAGTATCTGGAAGAGTAACCACTGGCTTTTCAAAGAGATTTACACTGGGACACTGCAGAATGCTGCAGAGAGATGAAGGTTTCACCCTTTTCCTGCCTCTCTGCCCATGTTAAGTCCCATTGATCTCAAAATAACAAGCACCAACAAGAAGCAATATCAGCAGCATATACTTAAATCACCCTCTAAGAATTGAGAATACTTGATAAATTTAGCACAGTTGCAGCCAGGGGCAAAAACTTTGCAATATTGGAAGTATGCTGTGAAGCAGAAATGATGTATCTGCACTGAATAACCCCTCTTGCCACAATTCCTGCTTGTTCTCTTCCCTTTCTATATTTAGGAAATCGAAGCAATTTAATGTAAAACAGCAAAGCTGGGAAATTGACTGCAACTCTTAAGAAAAAGCCTAGGAGGCTAATGAACCATTATGGTAAGAGCTGAATAAGCCCAGATCCTGAAAAGAAATTGGAGGTGTATTTTAGATATGCATGAAGACGATCAAAAAACCATTCCACATAGATTGCTGTGTGCAAGTAGGGCACTTTGTTTAATCTTATCCAGCTATACAACTTAAATGAAACAAACCTTTAATTTGACTTTCAAAAGCATTACTGTATTTTGGGAGCTGCCTTGAAGTCGGCCAAGAAATGTTCCTGGAGGTATTTCAAGCTAATTTTTAAAAGCCAAGAAGTTTCAAATATTAGAAAAATAGGCCCTGCTTTTCCCCAGAAGGGAGGAAAGAGTGAAAAAACCCAAAACTTTTTATCACTGCTGTTGAGTCAAGTAAAATTAAGGGATTTATTACAGATATTGATGTGACTGGTTAAAAACATAATTCAGAAGGACTCCTTACATTTTCTGAAGTTTCTCCATTCACAGATACACATCACATGGAAATTTAGCCATTGCCATCAAGATTTATAACCAATCTAAGTTCTAAAAAGAGCATCATCAGAGCCAGTGTTTATAGAAAATCACAGACCCTCATGCTGCAAACACATTTGAACTGAACTGAGACTACTCACGCACATAAAAATAAACTGCAGGTGTACTTGTGAGATCAGGGCCTGACTGACCCCAAAGGAATAAAGAACAGAGATATCTAAAAGCTCCTTTGGATCTCCTATAAGTGCCTGAACCTGCAGAAACTAAAAAACATACAAGGAGGACTAAAATTGGGTCTTGCTGTGAGAAAGAAGTAAAAAAAACCCAAACAACTCAAACCAAACTAAGTCAACAACAACAAAAAGAAACAAACAAAAAGAACACCCCAAGCCACAGAAAAACCTTGTCTGATCAATATGCAGAAAAGGGCATTAGTAGTTCCTTACCTTGGCATGAAGTAATCATAAAGATTCTTTGGGACACATTAAAAAGAAGTCTAAATTAAGTTCTTTTATTATTTATTAAACTGTATCTTAAATGTCCTAAGTAACACTAACGCTTATTACAGTCTAAAAAAAATCACCATGGATTTTAGATGCCTGAACACCAGGGCACCTGTGTTTTCTTGTTTTGATGGAAGTTAAGGTGAAAAGAGGCTCCTAGGTCAAGGCAACAAAAAGAAACAAACAAGAAAACCACCCCAAGCCACAGAAAAACCCTTTTCCGATCAATATGCAGAAAAGGATATTAGTAGTTGGTATAAAGTAATCATAAAGATTCTTTGGGACACATTAACAAGAGCACTTTCAAAGTCTAAATTAAGTTTTTTATTATTTATTAAACTGTATCTTAAATGTCCTAAGTAACACTAACACTTATTACAGTCTAAAAAAAATCACCATGGATTTTAGATGCCTGAACACCAGGGCACCTGTGTTTTCTTGTTTTGATGGAAGTTAAGGTGAAAAGTGACACGTAGATTGAGGCAATACCTTTGTTTAAACAGACACATGGCTAAAAAAAACTGGTCAATTTTAAACAGAGCCTCGTACAAATGCCAAATACACTCAGCAGCTTCCAGAGCCAGCCAGGAGCTCAGCATCAGTGCCCATAATCCGTGGGGACACCAGCAGTGCTGAGCATCCATGGGGACACCCAGCACTGAGCCCTGGCACAGCAGTGCTGGCACCCACGGGCTGCACCCCTCATCTGCACCCATCTGTCATCCAGCCTATAGAAATCAGCAATTTCCCTGCTTTCTGCTCTGCCATTTAATTCTAAACCAAGGAGGATGTAATGTACCATACAGCAGAGCAAAGCCAAGGGGAGCAGGGCGTGTGCTTTGCTCTGCTCTCAGCACAGCCCAAAGGGAAGGGTGCTATCGTGGCACAACAGAGCTGTGCCAGCCTCCACGCTACCAGCCACTCACTCACCACCACATTTTAACCTGCTGAAGGTCTTACAGTTAAATGATTGTTTTTAGGAGTGGACTTTCATTCTGACACACCTCTCATATGCCTTTATCGGTGGGGAACAGCAGTGTCAGCCAACAGCCTGGCAGGTTAAAACATATTGGATACTCCAGAGAGACTCCTGAGCCTCATCTCTTATTTATAAGTCTGAATTTAAATGAACATGAGCCAGAGTGTCTGCCTGTACGGAAGATTCCCAATACTCACTTCAGAGTTTATCATAGCAACAAATGACTGGAAGAGAATTGAGACACTCCAGTGTCAGAGTGAGAAAGGTCATAACTATCTTAATAGCTACAGTGTCAGAAAATAATTTAGCCAGTTTAGGAAATAGAGTTTGATTGCAGTTAGCAATGCCCTGATTAGCTACAAACATTTTGAGTATTAGCATGCCCCAACATCCAGAGAATGCCACACAGCAAACAGCAACCATGGCCAAAGGAGAGTCAGGCGTGGCTGACTCAGAGCAGCATCCCAGGCAGCTTGTCAGACAATAAACTTCTTTTTCAGAGGCAGCTGCAGGTACAGCAGTGCTTTCTGTTTGCAAATCCAGCACTGGGACTGGGCAGGCAGGCAGGGCAGGTGAAGGGCCCCAGGGTGCCCAGCATGGCTCTGCACAGAGGGGACACACGAGCAGAGGTGCTCCTACAGCCCCTGCATGTGGCAGCACAGCAGCCCTGGCCAGGCAGTAATTAGCATTGACTCCATGCTTCTCAGAAGGCTGATCCATCAATTTATTTAACTATACTTATTAAGAAACCCATCACCCTTCCAGACAGTCACAATACAGGTGGACTCAACTGGTCCTTGAATCCAAACACCATCACCATTGGCCAATCAAGAAACCACCCTTTGATAAACAAATCTCCATAACACATTCCAATTCCACATGTGCACAGCAACAGGGGCAGCAAGTTGTGAGGAATGGTTACTCACTTTTCATAGTTTAGGAAGGTTTATTAAACCTTATCAAAAATACAACAGAAGACTGAGTAGAGAAAAAAAGGTTATGGTGCTGGGAGCAAAGGATTTTCATTTTCCCCACCATGTGCTCTCTCCCCCACACATTGGGGGTTTCCCCTTTTTAACCCTCTAGCCCCTCCCAAAGTTCTGTCCATCAACCCCTTCTTTGCTGTCAAGTGATGGAGATCTCCTCAAATCATGATTGGAGTTCCATAGTGACAAGCCAGATGTCCCAACCCCAGCTGTCCCTTGATAACCACATAAGGGGGTACAACATAACTATAAATCTATAAAACTTTTCTTAACCTATATACATTATATTTGTCTGCTAATTGTGAGAGTCAATCACTGCATTACTCATCTATCAAAGTGAAGATCAGAATTATAATTTTTTTCCTCTGATCTTCTCACAGCCTTCCCCAGGACAACACCTGGGAAAGCTGTGCCTTGCTCTCTATGGCCAGAACTGCTCCCACATCCCACAGGACATCTTCAGCAAACACAGATAAAAATATACATTTTGGATATTGCATTTGTACGTATTGACTGTGTTCAACTCCAAGCTCACTGTGTTATGCTGGAGACTTATGGAAATTAGACTTAAAAAAACCTCCAGAGTTAAAGAAGAGATGGTTAAGCAGGGAATCCAGAGGGCTACTGGAATCTTCACATGCTAAATAAAAGCCACAATGTCTTCAAGACCACAAGGGTTAAAGGTGGGGTATCAGAAAATCAAATTGCACATTGAGATTTTGAACTTCAGACACAGCCCTAACAGTCTGAACAGAAAGGATTGGGGATGGCTGAATCAAACAAGATGTAAAGAGTTGTAAACAATTCATGACCTGAAGACAAGTGTAAAAAAATGACAAATAGAGACTGAAATGGAAGAAAAAGTCTAAGAATTAAAGCACAGTAATATCTCCTAAAGCAACATTAACATATATTCCACAATGTCTCCCAGAATATCTCAGACAATACAATTCCCAATCCTGACCTACTATTGGAGGCCACCTCAATGTTTTTCTTACTAATGTTACTTATACATAAAATATATTGAGGCAGAGCATATGGAATAATTTAATCAAGAGAAAAAATTCCATATAGCTTTATGTTGTAGAGTGACAATCACATGTCATAGCTTGACTACCAACAATTTTAACAACATGACAGATGATACCTCTATTTTAATACAACATATTTGAGCATGTAAATATATGCTCACAGAGAGACTCTGCACTCCTCTAACCACCACAGCACAGTGAATATTGTGTGTGGAATACAAATGCAGGAGTTCACCCATCAATTTTAAGTCCCTATAGCTTATTTAAAAGACCTTCAATCAATTAACAAAACTCCTTTTCACATAAAAAAGGCTCATTTTCCATAGTATACAGATGTCTGTCCAAATCTGATGTAGAACAGGAGTCCTTTATTTCTCCCCAAATGCCAAACAGGTATTTCCCATAAAGGCATTAATTTTTATTGATCTAATTGCTCTAACTGCTGTTCACTTTCAAACAAACAAACCTGTCAAAAATAAATGCACAAAAATAAAAGCAGCCTGGCCTGTGAAGAAAGGGGCTCAAGGTTCTGCATGCAATTGATGTGTATGGAGCACTTCCAAACCCCCATTATGTATTTTAAAAGAGCTGGATGTAATTTTCAGCTGAATAGCCCTTTTATGATTTCTAAAATCCTGTAGGGTTAATAACTCAGCTCTTGAGGCTTTACTAGAACAGACATTTCAAGAGTCTTCAAGAAGTTGTTACATGCTGTCCTCAAAGCCCAACTCCAACAGAAAAATCTTCAAACCCCTATGGATTTTCTGCTTCTGGATCAGTTCTGGGCTCCTGCATCAAGCACAGGAGTTTGTGCCTGTGAGTTTGGTATTTGCTGGGGTCCCCAGATGGAGGAGGAATGAAGGAATCTGACTCCTTGTTCTTAGAAGGCTGATTTATTATTTTATGATATTATATTAAAGAATGTTATGCTAAAACTATACTAAAGAATAGAGAAAGGATACAGACAGAAGGCTTAAAAGGATGATAATAAAAACTCCTCAGAGTCTGACACAGCTGATGGTGATTGGCCTTTAATTAAAAACAATTCACATGAAACCAATCAAACATGCATCAGTTGGTAAACAACCTCCAGACCACATTCCAAAGCAGCAAACACAGGAGAAGGGAATCAGATAATCATTATTTACATTTTTCTCTGAGGCTTCTCAACTTCCCAGGAGAAGAAACCCTGGTGAAGGGATTTTTCAGAAAATATGACAGTGACATGTGAATTTGGGTTCTTTGAGCAGCATCAGTCACTCCCAAGCCCATCATGAGGAAGCAGCACTGGGATCTCAGCTCTGAGCCCTGCAGATGGGCACAGGAACAAACTCCCACCTTTCTGTGGGCAGCAGCCTGGGGCTGCACAGAGCATCCCTGAAATGCACTCACTGTGCTGCACACTGTTTCACATCTGTCAACCCCTCTGACTAACACTAGCCCGTCTAAAAGAGGCAGGAAAGAATACAGAAAGTATTTTCAAATATCCTCTTCTGAGTTTTGGTTGGGTTTTTTCCCCTCGTTTCCTGTTGCTCCCTTTCCCACAAATATAAAAAAAAACAAACATTGATTTCCCTGAAAGGAATGTATGACCTTACAAAAGAAGTTCCACCAGCATCCCAGTCCCACCCACAGATGTCAGTTACAGAGCGCAGCCCCTCTGAGCCCCTCAAGCTGGGCAGGGAATCGATGGGATGGGATGGGATGGGATGGGATGGCTGCCAAACAGCAAATGAAGAGGGAGAAGGGTGGGAAAGAAAAGGCCCCGAGCCAAACCCATCAATAAACCAGAGCAATGTGCAGAGCTGACCCACCTCCCTGAGCTGCAGCCTTGCTGACTCGGAGCAGTGAGTAAGGGAATTCCATGTACTCCCTGGTCCTGGGAGTCACACAAACAGCTACTGTGACACCCTTGTGTCACTGCCCGGCTCCCACAAGAAGCTGCAGGTGCTCTTTAGCTCCATTCCCCCTCCCTGAGGCACCCACTGCTGAGCTGGATGCTCAGATGTTGCATTTCCTGCAGCCATCACCAGCTGAACCAAAAGGTGACTGTGGAAGTATTTATTTATATTTCAGTTCTGGACTAAGCACTGAGAAATGCAGGACAGTCTTCCCCCAGTGTGCAGACTGCTCATTGTCCCCTCCCCACTGACTGCAAAAACACCCCATGGACCCAGAAAAACCTGTTAATGGGGAAAAAGCAATGTTTCCCCCACAGCTGCTGCCCTGTGGGTGCTTGCATTGCACTGCCCATAAATGCACATCTATTCTGCACATTATCTCATTTAACACACTGGTCTCAAGCACTGGAGTTCAAGCAAACCTCTCAAGCAAATGGATAATAAATGGTTTTCTCAAAACTATTTACAGAAGAGTGTCAATACCATATACTTAAACCCCATTTAAGACACTCAAATATCAACAAGATGACTTACTCCACTGGATGGCAAAAGAATGTTTACTTCCTTCTTTCCCAAAGTTCATCCAGGACAAGCAAGCATAGTAGACAAGGAAAATTAATTCAAAGAGCTAGCTGCAACCCTTTAGATAACAGAAAAGAAAATGGAAACATCTGGAGGATTTCTTTTCAGATGAGGAAAATGGGGAGGAACTAAGTGATGTTTCCAGGTTAGCATAAGGACAAAATAAAAATAAAATTAAAACAAAGCCTGCTGATCTGATACTTCTTAACCTTTATAAAGCAAGAAATCTAAAAGCCTTTAAGTTCCCCTAAAGCACCTGCTTTGAGATCATTCTCCCCAAATGATCTAGTGTTATTTAGCTGATGTATCTGCATCATGGATCTGATCCTCAGGCAGCAGTGAATTGGGGAAACCCCAAATCTGAATGGTTTAATAAAATAAATATAAGAATAACAGTAAAGTTGGACGCTGCATGGCAAGTTAAGGGGAATTATACACACTGTTCCTTGTGCACACTGACTCAGCGCCAGCTCTGGCTCACTGTGTGTGAGTGGTATGGATGTGACTCCTGTGATTTCTCCACAAAGATATATATGACAGGAGTTACTCCTGTGATGGAGGGAAATGTTGGAGTAAAAAAAATGAAAAATGGTAAAGAAAGGCTTCATAAAATCAAGCCTGCTCTAAAATCAGTGGCTGGCCTTGTCAAGCTGGTACTTGGCAAGTTCTCATGTGAAAGCAATCCCGGTGTGAGCAGTTCATTAACATAACAATCTATTTCTGGATGAAAAACAACCAGCACCTGTAAAAACTGGTTTTACACTGTTAGATAGAAAAATGAAAACTATCTCTGACAAACAACTTTTCCTGCAAGTACACACTGATGTTTGAGTGACCAATCAATACAGACTACCAACTTGTTAATGACCAATAAAGTAACTGGCAAGAAAGCTCCTGACTAATGGGAGTCCAACACAGGTCTGTAGAACTGTATAAAAAGGAGTTATGTGAATAAAAAAGGGGTCTTTCCACCATGAAGGAAATAGAGTCTGTGATTTATTCCAACAAGGAAAGACCCCTGGGAGTGGGTGATGTGGGAAGCACAGCAGACTGCTTCTCCCACCCATTAGAGTGCCCTTCCCAGCCCTGTCCAAGGGACACTTCCCATGGCTCAGTGCTGTCCTGCTCAGCCACTCAGTCCAACTGAGCACTTCTATTTAGCACACAATATTCACAGGGAAACTTCCTCTCTATTTTTGCTCATTGGCTCCCTGAATTATGTAAAATAGAGTGAGAGCCCTTCCACTGGTGGACGCAGCCCTGCATCATCAGTCATCACAAGTTGACTCCAGGTGCTTTTCATAAAGCACAACCACTTATTAAACAACAGGTAAATCCAGAGCCATGGAAGATGTTCCAAAGACATTAGCTGATCATGAATTTCCAGCTGGCTGCTAACTGGAAATAATCCTATTTCTTTTGCTGCAAAGCCCCTCACAGTCACACTGTTCACTTACAACAAATGCCTCCTCATTAATTGCTGAGATATCGGGAATTTTTGCATGGTGTGAGCTGGCTCTGCAGCAGGATGGTCAGGTGCTTCTCAGCTGGGGATCTCTGTGTCCAGCACAAGGAGCACCTGCAGCTGGATCAGCTGAGGTTCCTGTTCTCCTGAGCTCTCAGCCATCCAGCTGGCCCATGGTCCAGCAGGAGCATCCCAGCATTTGCATGGAACTGCTACCAGTTCATGCCAAACTGTGCATAAAGCACCTCCCAGCCCATGAATCCCCTTTGTGTCCATCCCTGCATCTGCCAGAACAGTTTCCACCAGCTCTTTGAAAGCCTCCCTAGGGCATTTACATTCTCTGAAAAAATCCCTTCACCCAGGATTTTTCTCCTGGGTAGCTGAGATGCCTCAGAGAAAAGGAAAACAATTCTTATCTCATTTGCTTCTCCTGTGTTGTGCTCATGTGGAATGTGTTTGGAGATTGTTCACCCACAGGTGATTGTTCCATTGCATTCTGCTGGGAGTTGTTTTCACTCTTTGGCCAATCAGGACCAAGCTGTGTCAGGGCTCTGGAGAGAGTCAGGAGTTTTCATTATTATCTTTTTAGCATTCTGTCTGTATCCTTTCTGTATTCTTTGTACAGTATAGTATTCTTTAATATAGTATTATAAAGTAATATATTACTTTATAATACTATACTCTTTATATAGTTTTTAATACTATAGAATACTGTATAGTATATATAGTATTATATACTATATACATTCTATTGTAAGAATATAATACTATACTCTTTAATATAGTATTATAAAGTAATAAATTAACCTTCTGAGAACATGGAGTCAGATGCATCATTCCTGACACGGAGAT
The DNA here is from genome assembly GCF_027887145.1 of Ammospiza caudacuta. Taxonomy (NCBI): domain Eukaryota; kingdom Metazoa; phylum Chordata; class Aves; order Passeriformes; family Passerellidae; genus Ammospiza; species Ammospiza caudacuta. The sequence continues at coordinate 4,851,827 of NC_080609.1, read as the reverse complement.
CCCTGTAAATACAACACCTCCCTCTCCTGTGGGGTAAATCCTGCAGCATCATCGCACATGGAGCTTTCTGAGATGTCACCTGCTCTGCCTGAGGAGGAGACACAAACACTTCAGCTTCAGGTTCTGCCACTCACCTGGGCTGTGGGCACAGACTGCCCAAATTCCTCACCTGAGCAGCTCTGTCCCGGGCAGCAGAGCCTTGCTGTAACTGGGTGGCTCCATCACCCTGCCCTTTCCCCTCAGTGTGCCCCAGCAGGGCAGCCCTGGGCCCTCAGGCAGTGATGGTTTGGTGGGTGCACACAGGCACAGCCCCAATGCACCATGAGAGCCACATGGCAAACAGCAGCTTCAGCCTTTTCAGCACAACTTCATTGTGAAATCCAGACCCTACCACACCTCGTCTGAGATTAAAATAATAATTACAAAACACAGCCTTGAAGAGGATTGTAAGGGTGATTATGTAATAAAATCCTTTTTTTCTTCTTGAATGCATAAAAAGACTAGGAAGCCTTCTGTGGATCTCAGACAAGCTTTGCATTATTTTTCTATTTGAACTAGCATGATTCATTTATCTCTTCATTATGAATACTTAAATTGTTCATAGAGCTTTATTTTAATTAACTTCTGTACAGAATGTCAGCACAAGGAGAATAAGCACCAGCTTCTACCATTTAGAATGGCTGACACAAGTTTTTGTTGTTGCTTTTTTTTTTTTTTTTTAGTTTGTTGTTTGTTTGGTTTGTTATTTTAAAACTGTGCACAAAGCATGTTTTCTGCAGAGCTTAAAAGAATTCTGGCACCTCTGAAAATATCAAACACAAAAGTAAATGCGAATATATCCAAGTACAGCCCAGAAGAACATCAAATGAAACCACTGCTTGCAGGAAGCTGAGCTGACCACTCTTCACCCTGCTGCCTTCTGACTTATTGGCCCTGTTTGCCCCATCTGAATAATGGAAAGATTGATTCTGCAAACAAATGCTAGCATTCCCCTCTGTTAGGGTTTTTAGCCTCCTATTATACAGAAAAAAAAAATTAAATGAAACAAAACCTGCTTGTCTTCAGGCAGTCACAATCACCTCTATTAATCTATAAATATCCTGTGCACAATAACTCATGGCGTGTATAAAAGCAATGACAAGGTCACTTACTATGAACAATTCATGATCCGTTTCCCTGGCAACAGAAATGTGTGGCAACAAGGGAGAAAGGAACAGGAAAAATTATAGGATGTTTCCATTATGTAAGAGACTCCTGTGATTTCTCCAGAAGGATTTACCTAAAAAGTCTCAGCCTCCAGCTGCTCCTCACTCTCTCCAGCTCTGCACCAGTGGGAACTTTGCTTGTTTCACTGTGGATCTACAGAGTGAAAAGAACACCAAACATGTGACTGAGAACGACTTGAGTTGTGTTTTAAAACAAAACCCAGCAGGAATGTGATCTCCGTGGGTGAGTGTCTTCCAGAGGTTTGAATTCTTAGTTAGCATTCACTGTTAGTTACTTTGTCATCGGCCAATTAAAAATCAATCACCAATTTGCACGTCTCAATGGCTTCCCAAGTTTTCAACCGGACTTATGCAATTAATGTATTATTTTAGGACCTAAATTATTGTCTTCGTGTTCCTCCCAGATGAAGAGGGGAATGATCAATCTGACTCCATGGTCTCAGAAGGCTAATTTATTATTTTATGATACTATATTATATTAAAGAATGCTATACTATACTAATGAATAGAGAAAGGATACAGACAGAATGCTAAAAAGATAATAATGAAAACTCCTGACTCTCTCCAGAGTCCTGACACAGTTTGGCCCTGATTGACCAAAGAGTGAAAACAACTCCCAGCAGAATGCAATGGAACAATCACCTGTGGGTGAACAATCTCCAAACACATTCCACATGTGAGCACAACACAGGAGAAGCAAATGAGATAAGAATTGTTTTCCTTTTCTCCCAGGCATCTCAGCTTCCCAGGAGAAAACTCCTGGGGGAAGGGAATTTTTCAGAAAATGTGAATGTGACACTAAAGTGACTTTCTAAGTGAAGGCTCAGCAGAAGCAAATGTTTCCTACACAGGCCATGGCTCTGGAATGCCTTTTCCACCCTGAAAATGCCATTTCCATCTCTAAAAGTTCTCAGTGCACAGGTTTGCAACAGTCAATATTTCCAAAGTGATCCGAACTCAGCCTTGATAAGGACTTAAGCAATAAAAGCTGTGGTTCTCCTGAACAACACAACCCAAACAGATTCCAGAGGAGCTGAGATGAGTCTGGCCATATCAGAATGGGAGCAGTGGTGTTTGGAATGCTCAGCTGCTCCAAGGCTGTGCACAGAGGAGGAATAAATGACAAGATAACCAGAGCCCACTGCCATCCATCACTGCAAAAAGCAACGTTTCTGAGCTACCCCAGGAGGGAGAAGCAGCAGTAAAACAGCTGAGACCACAGATAGAGCACAGCCACAGTGACTCACCTGTGCGCTCTAAAACTCCCTCTTCTGTCTCTGAGAGACAGGGGTCAATCTATCCCTTGCACACAGAAAGCACTGTGATCCTTGACGCTCAAGTTTTCAGCCTCTTTCCATCTATTTTTTTTTTTGCTGCCCCTCTCCACACTCCTCCAAGACAGTTCTCCTGCCCAGGAACACGACTGAAGAAGGAACAGGAACCACTTGAAGAGGCAGAACTATCAATCCCACAGACCCTGTGCCTGCCTGGATCACCAACTCAGCCTTGGAAAACTGTGACTGAACCTTTCAGTGAAGAAATAATTGATCTCTGGACAGAAAGCTCTGAGGCACAACCCTATGGGAAATAATGGGAAGTGAGAGATCTTTGGATTTCCCAAAGCACCCAACACTGCCATAAAGACAAGAAGGAAAGCAAGGGGTGCTTGAAGATACTGAGAGTTCTGCATGAGTTCTCTCATGTCCCAAGGTCAGCTTTGGGAAACATGCAAAGCCTGAGGGTGCATTAGGGTTTGATTTGGTGGGAAATGCTACTCACCTTCAAAAATTTTAAAAGGTTTATTAAAACTTTATCAAGAATCACAAGAGAAGACTGAATAGAGAAAAATATCACAGCACCAGGAGCAGATTTTCGCACCATGTGCTCACCCACACAATGGAGATTTTGCCTTTGAACACTTTAGTTCCTTCCAATGACTCCTTCACTGTCCAGGGGAGGAGTTTACTTCCTTAAATCTTGATTGCAGGTCAGATGTGGCCATAGCGACAATGTGACCCTTCCAAATGTCCCAAACCCAGCCAGTCCCCTGATAACAGCACAAGGGGGTAAAACCTAACTATACATCTATAAAACTTCTCTTAACACATATACATGATATTTGCATTTAATTGTCAGAGTCAGCCATGGCATTAGTCATCTGTCACAATTTCAGCAGGTAACTGCAGCATCAGCTACGGCTTCACCAACATTCCATCCCTGCAGGGGGTTTGTAGCTGTCCTCACCCACAGGAAACACCAACTCCACCCAATTCCACTCTGAACAGAGGCCCACAGTGCAGCCACTCCTTCAGCCAGAAAGGGATACAAAAGTTTTTAATAATTCAAAAGAAAACACCTTGAGGGCAACCTAAAGAATGCTGCAATCCCTGGGTCAAAATGAGCAGCACAGAAAACCCAGGATGCTGAAGAGAACAAACACCACACATTTAGTTTAACACACATTAATCCTGCAGCAGAGGAAACTTTGCAGTGGGTGATGGAACACCTGAGTGTTTGCTTCTTCAAAGCCCAGGGGAATTGGCACTGCAGAGCCACACCAGGCATGAAGAACAGCTATTCTGCTCATGTCCCAAGTAAAAGCCCATTTAAAAAGAGATGCTGGGTTATAGAGATGCCTACACAATTTCCATACAGCTTTGACTGGTTACAGACAGAACTAAACAGAGCTGCAAAAGAAAAGGCAATAAAATGAGTCCCTAAACATGCATTAACCATCTGAGCTCCTGTGTTATTCCTAAAATCATTGTATTTTTTTTTTCTAAGAGGTTATACAACCAACAACCTTGACCACACTTGGAATGCTAGGAGAAGATGAAATGAAACTCTTCAAAAGCAAATTTCTGTCCCTTGTTCAGCAGAACACTCCTGTCATAATTAGCAAGATTGATAAGATTATTTATTTTATGCTCTTCACAATGGGTGAAACTATCCAAGCGTCTGTAATTTAACTGCAATGTTGATCCTTTGTATTTCAGACAGCAGGGACACAGATATGAAACAATAAAAAAAATCCCCCCCCCAAAAAGCCTAAAAATTCTACAATTATGTCCCAAAAAACTCTGCATCTAGAAGAATAAGAATAAACTCCTCTTGAAAAGTAGTATTTATTAAATTTTATGTCAATTTCATGATTAGGAAAGAACTGACTTTTAATTCTCAAACTCTTGAGCTGGAAAGACCAGAATTAATTCTTCAGATTTCAATTTGCAAGCTTTACTAACTCTGCATATCCTGGCAGAGATGCCAGAGTTTCACACTGTAAGGGGAACTCCTAAAGGAAGGTTTGTTTTTCCAAAACCAGGAGACAAAACAGAAGGGCAGAAAAGCCCTTGCACTGGCTGCAAACAGTTTTATTTCTGTGCCCTTCTCCTGAAATACTCCACTGACAGTATGGAATTGCAAGGATTCAATGCCTATAGAATCTGTGCCCTTTTGAACCTACCAATAATGAAAAACGTAGAAACAAAAAAGGCCGATGAAACGCAAAAATTCCCTTCTACCTCTTTCAACAATACAAACATCACAACATTTAAATAGTCAGGAAAATGTATCAGGCATGTTCATTCAGATGATTTTTCTTTATCAAAATGTAGCTTTGCTCTTCAGCTGTGGAAGGAGATGGGAGGTTCACCTCCCTTTCCTTTAGGATTATTTTAATTATATAGTGCTCCACCAAATATCTAAACATCACCATTTTCTCCTGGTCTTTTCAAACCATTTAATACAAGTTATTTAGACACTTCAAGTTGTGTTTCCTCTGTCAAAACAGCAAGAAAAAAAAAATCAACCAACAAACCCAGGTTTTCAATTATTTACTACCCCTGGAAAGGGAAATACAAGCTAATATATATTTTATCTCAAATCTATTTTTTCTTCCATTAAACAAATTGAACCCAAAGCCCCAGAGTTAACAAATAAAATCTTCCCTCTGTTCTCTCAACCATTTCAAATGTCAATCCTGAGTCCATAATTAACACTGAGTTCCACAACACAAGTCAGGCTCAGGTTTGCTTTTATTCCATGTAGCAGTGAAGAGAGACCTTACAGGAAATGCCTTCAACATTTTGAAACATGCAAATCTTTCTCTTTTTTTGCTTTCAAAACATTGGGGAAACATCTTCCATGGCTCCTTTCCTTTGTCAGGCTAATGAGCCGTGCTGGTCAGTGGGTTCTTGCAGGGCAGGATTTGCAGCATTACAGGAGATTTCCCACTGATAAAAAGCCACACAGAACCCATATCACAACACACACAGTCATCTGTCACTCTAAGTTAGCCAATTGCAGCTACAGGGGGCATTTTTAAGCAGGCAGAATGTAATTGCCTGCTTGGAATTCTGCCAAGCCACTGGAGCTAATTATTTTTTAAGGATGAATTCAGCGCTCGCAGGAAAGCTGATGGATCAATAGCAAGGGAAGATGAAGGCAGTTTATCCACGGTGCTGCTGTGGGGATGCAAAGTGCCCTGCTGTGCCCTGACAATGCCCATTGTCCTGCCAGGGGAGGGGGACAAGCATCAGAGTGAGGCTGCTCAGCAACATCCACTTTCCACAGCGTGAGCACACCCAAATCCTGACCCAGCTGCCAGAAACTCCTTCCTGCTGCTGCCTTGTTGGGACTGCCTAAAAACAGAGGCCAGACAGAATTCAGGGAATAAAAAGCACTTTTATTTATTGAAGGGCCTTCAGGTACATTGAGGGCAGATGAAGCCACCCAGGGCCTACACCCAAAATGAATGAAGGGTCCCAGATTTTCACACTTTTATAATTTTGGTCCATTTGCACATTGGGGGTTAATATTCCAATTACAGCTTCAGGTAATGAAGTCATTTACCCCAGGTTTGCTCCCCCAGCTCACTTTTGTTTCCATCTCAGGCCTGAGGCAGTGAGGTGTCCTTCACTGCCAGGCCTGGAGAGGAATTGTTGTTTCTGCCCAAAATGGGACAGCAGCTCACAGTGTGTGTGGAGTTTGGGATTATACATTAAAAATTGCAGGATGACAAATACATGAAAAATAGAAAAGCTAAAATCAAGCATCATTGCCCTACCACAACTCAAGCCAGGGCCTTATGTTCTTCACATGTGGAATACATTACAGGAGAACACTGAATTTACAGGCTTAAATTTAGTGCTAAAGGGGACTGAAATAGCCTGTAGTTTGTCCCTGAGCAAGAAGTAAAAACAGGCTCGGGGATTTCCCTGCTGCCTGATAAATGCTTTAAAAGACCAAGTGTCAGAAGGAAAAACTAATTCTACTCATAGCTGCATAACATGATAACCTCCAAATAAACATCATGCATGGGATACACCTGTCTCTCCTTTGACTAACTATTCCACACTGATATTACGAAAAAAAAAAAAAAAGAAAAAGATTTAGTCTCCTTATTAGGAAAAAAACCCTAAAAAACATGTCCAGATTCCAGCTTAGCACCACTGTCACACCCCAAGAGCACTTCGCAGCCACCTGATGTAGCCATCTTTTTTAGAAGATAATATACTCAATACCTGCTGTAAAACTAAGAGGACAAAAAAACTTAGCCAGAAATGAGTTAACTACATTAAAAAAATTATAGGTGTGTAGCATACAAATCCACCCCTGTCAGATACTGGATGCCTGGACAGAACAGGTCAGAGAAAGTAAAATAAAGGCAATATTTTAGATACAGTAAAATTGTTTTTCTAGTTTAGCTGTAGATGCAGAAAGCTTTTTAAGTTCAAAATAGTTTTAAGTGCTTCAAATAAAATATATAAGTAAAAGTGCAGCAATAATAAAATGCTTCAAAATAAAAATGCTCTCTGAATGAATATTGCAAGTTTTTTACAAAAAGTCAGAAATGCTGTTTCCTGTAACAGAAATAACATGAACAAAAAGACCTTCAAATCTAAGTCAAGAAGAAAAGATTGAATAACAAGAGCTAAATATCAGACCACATTTGCATAGTTTGCTCTAAAATGCAATGTTACAATTCTCCTACATTATAACTAACAGGAAAATCTAGGAACTGACACTGAAAAAAACAAAACTGACTGTACAAACCAGAACCATATGGACAACAAACACTGTGTTTAACAAGGTCTAAATTCAATATCTTCATGGTCACTGCACAGCCCTGAAGTGCCCAAAGACAAGAAACAAGGAAGGGACAGCACTCCTCACACTCTGTGAGGAACAGCAGCGAGATGGAAGCAGCAAACAAATCCTGCAGGCTGCTGATGGAAGCAGCAGCAGCCACAAACATCAGCAGCTCCAATTCCTGCCCTGGGAGGGATCAGGGATGGAAATTGGAGGTAACACAGCCAAACATGGCACTGATGGAGCACATCCCCCCAGTGCTGCTGCCGCACAGGGGCAGGGCTTCCAAAACTCTGCAGCTCCTCACTCACCAGGGAGGGGAGTTGGGAACATTGCCTTGGGTTCAATAGTGTTATGACAAACACACTTTGACACTATTAAAGGGAGAATTTAGGGACTCTTGGGGTTTTTCCTCTCTCAGTAGAGGCAGAGAGGGAGCAGAGCCCTCCCTCCTGCCACGCTGGGCTCCAGGTTTCATTTCCTCAGCATCCAGCTGTCACCTGTGCTCCTTCCCCTCACATTGACAGGGTCTGGCACCAGCATCGAGTCACAAATGCCAATGGACCTGCCTGGACTCCGTTTCTTACCCAATTAAAGAGAATTCATCAGGCCAGAGGAGCAGAGCTGGAGCTCTGCTGTCTGTCCTGGCACTTTCCTCTTCACAGCCCCTAATTCTGGCACAAACACTTCTTTACAGCAGGGCTTTAGACAGTGCTATTCTCCCATCAAAATACCCAAAACACCAAAATATCTGCGCAGGAGAGTTTCAAAATATAAATGTCCACTTCTGCAATTTAATGGCAAAAGTGGGGAAAAAAAAGGAAGAAAATCACCTGTCTTCATTAAAAAACAATCCAACATTTCCCTTGCAGAATCTGATCATTTTCCCAGATTTTATTCCTCCTTTGTTTTGCAGTTGGCACTTACAGATTAATCAGTCATTTTTATGACCTGTACACCCAGTCAAAACCCATTTATTTGTTGTTTTTGTTTTTGGATGCAAGACACTCTGGCTACGATTTCAGCTCATTTCTACTCTCCATCCATGCCACTACAATTCTCGCATTTGAGTTTTTCCATCCAGCTCTTCCTGATTCTTCAAATCTAAAATCTAGTTTCCTTGACATAAGCACTGAAAAAATAAAACCAGCAAATTTTTAGAAACAAGAATCAAGTACTAAAGTGGAGAGGAGAAAATACAGGACAGAGTGAGAGCACAGCCCAGCTCTGCACTGCTCCATGTCAAAGAAACCTGATGGAGCTGCTGGAATTCTTCAAGAGCTAAACAAGTTATCCTGGAAAGCTCAAATTATTTTAGAATCAAAATAAAGGCCAGATTAAATCACTATAAGCTCTTTCCTCTGGGCTGCAGCTCTGAGAATCTTCAATATAAACCTGAGTAACCAGAGCTAATCAAGGTTCATTTATTGTGCACTGGCAGCAAAGAACACCAAAAAACTACTAAAATATAACAGCTTTTCTTTGAAATTCCTTACTTTTCCCTGCTTATATAAAACCCAACAGGCAGGTTGCCTGTGCATTGCACCCTCTCACTGACATTTGAACTTGCACAGAAACCTCTGCCCAGCCTGCACCATCCAGCAGCTTTTCCAAGCAGGCTGACACAGTGATGATTCTCTCAATTCATTTTTTCAGCTTTCTTCTCATAAAAGGCTTTGTCCAACCAAAGTTAACAGGCAGTGGAAGCAGGATCAGGATGAATCTGCATCTCTAAGACTGGTAGAAACAGAAGAGACTCAACTCTTGAAGAATGCAAACAAGAAGTCACAGATGTTCCATTTAGTTCACTTTGCAAAGCGACAATTTGAATTTCCTTTCCAAAGAAAACATCTGTGGCAAAGGTTTAAATTTCCTTTTCCCTTTTGATTTGAATTCACTCTCCTTTCCTTACATGTCCTTTATACAGACCAAACAACACAGGGTTTGGTTTTTTCCCTAAGAGCTAATAATGACACACTGCAAAGTAAAACCAAAACTCCTCAGCAGTACTGCATCATTAGAAGTAATTTATACAACTGCTACAGATGACTGAGTCAAAAAGGAATTATGAGACGTTGCAAACCATGAATCTATTAAGGAGAACACAGCTTTTCTGTGTATTCCCCCCCTCTCCTCCCCTCCAGCTTATCTATGGCAGTAATTTCTGAGGGCTGGATGCAATCTGTGCTCCTCCTCAGGACCCGTTCACTGCTGCCAGCCTGGGAACAGGAGCAAGGCACGAGCACTCAGGGCTTGCACACTGCCATTCACAGCCCCTGCACTCCTGCAAGTCAGCCTGAGAGGCACAAAAGGTCCTGCCTTGGCCACTCTTTTAGCAAGAAGGGTAAATCCTTAAAAATAATATTTATATTTTATATGTTTATATATATTTATGCATGTATACACATTACTATAACATACATTAATATAATGTATAAAATATACATACTATAATTATATATAGTATATATATTCTATATAAATATATAAAATATTTTGTATCTACATTAAATATTTTTATATATAAGAATTTTTGTATTGGTTAATATATTATGACACCATCTTTCTACATATGGATTATATACATGCATATACACATAGAATTGGATATTATACTAGGAGTGAGAAAAGTCAAAAGAATGAACAAAGACAAATTAGAACCAATTTTCTCTAACTTCTTTTCCCTTACAGTTAAACATCCTGAATACTTTCATACACCAGAAATGGGAAAAGGGGTGGTACAATTTTTCCTTTCAGTGCAACAACACTGGCAAGCTGATTCAGTTCCTCTTCTTTTGTAGTAACTAAGTTTTCCAATGGAATTGTGTGGACCTTAAAAATAATATTTATATACATATATATATAAATATAATATGCATAATATACTACATATAGCTTTATATAGTATATATTATATATAAGTATATATACATTTTTAATGCCTATATTAAATATTTATATCTAAGAATTTTTGTATTTGTTAATATATTATGACACCATCTTTCTACATATGGATTATATACATGCATATACACATATTTCACAGAATCACAGAATGAACTGGGTTGGAAAAGACCTTTGAGATTGTCAAGTCCAACCTACGACCTAACACCTGCTCATCACCTGAACCCTGGCACTGAGGGCCACATCCATTCTTTGGTTCTAAACTGGGCACAGAAATAAAATCATTAGGGTTGGGGTTGGTCTAGATGACCTCGAAAAATCCCTTCCAACCCAACCTGTTCTGTTATTATATGGTAAAAACATGCAAATTCACACACACACCAAAACCATGGCAACTTCTCAGGCTGCAAATGCAGAAAAATTTAGGAACCAAAAGAAAATTAAGATAGTCCTTAATTTCTAGGTACAATCTTGGAGCCTGAGACTATGACACCTAAAGTCATATCACAGTTCAGGAACTGAAATATTTTATGGTTGTTTCTCCAAGAGCTGCATGAAAAACTGGGATCACTGGAAGAACTCAGCTCTCAGTCTAACTAAGGCAGCAGCAGGGAAAAAATAAGAAGTTCCACCTAAGATAATTCTGTAATTACAATAAATTCTAGATTTTCAGGAAAAGGAAACAAACAGGTATTTTACACTGTAGTTTTCACTATAGGCAGCAGCATAGGAAGCAGAATTATTAAGCCTAAATATTTCCAGAAGAGAAGGGATCCAGATCCTCAGCTAGCAGAATTCCAACCAGAGAGTAGAAGGGAAAAAAAAAAATAAAAGTAGAACACAGTTCTACTTTCCCCAGTTATTTCTTATGCTTTAAAAGAAAATGTGCCTCTTCTGAATATCTCTTGCTCAGGGTGAATCTCCCAGCTAAACCTGTGTTTTGTGGAGCTCCAGCACACAGCTTTTACTATTAAATCAATAAATACTGTGGGAAACGTGTATAACACACAATTCTTTACACCAGAAATTCAAAGAATCAACCACCCCCCAGAATTAAACTGCCCTTCATCAATAAACACAAGGGGAAATCATTATGATTTTATACCAAATGCAGAACAAAGTCTTTTTTATTCTACCCATCAAATTATTCTGATCTCAGGGCAGTCTTTTCAATATGAAAATGATATTTTTCCCCCAGCAGAGAAAAGCAGTCCTTAAGTGAACTTATGGAATATACATTATTTAGGCAATGAGCCAACTGCCATATGGTGCTGATACATTTTAATTTTGATATACTTGAACTACAGAAGCTACTTCAAATGTGAGGAAAGAACACCACAAAAGAAAAAAGCACTTTACTAGGAGACCTGGTTCTGAGACTAAGAATCGCCCATGCCCCTCCTATAACACATTTATGTCATCTCATGGCTGATTTTCCCCAAAATATTTGAAGGTACTTGCTCTCCACTTTTGTAGTTGCAGGACACAAACATTTTATTCTACAGAAAGTTATCAGGCTTTGTAATAAATTACCTAAAATTTTATTAATGTGACCTCTCTCCTGTAAATATATATTTTAAAAGAGAAAAACCATCAAATCTATCTCCTGATAGTTTATAAGACTGACTCCTTTGCAGGAGTACTGAAAACAGCTATAACAGGAATTAGTATGAGAGATTTAAGTGCATATTTCCCAATTTTCTAATTACAGGGGCTTCTTCCAAAGTATATTATTGGTGTTTAAGTATTAACGCACACAGTACTTACTTTGATTTCTCTGTTTGTTAGATAATTAATCTAAACCAATCTATTCTATACAAGGCAATTCATCCCATGTTAATCTGCACCAATCAACTTGCGGTTACATTATGCATTAAACCAAAACAAACAGCATCAGAACACAGCCCACAACACTTTGTAATCTCATTTACTTTCTAACACATTCCACTGTAACTGGGCTGGCGGAGAGGAGCTAATTTTTTTTTCCTGCAGGAATCACAAAAATCCTGGAAAGCTTACAATATCAATTTATACATCAACACATGAAACACAACCTGATAAAACAGCACAGCTGTACTTCATCTGTATCCAAATTATGAGAAGATCCTCAATGCACATTTTGTTTTGAAAATATTACACAAAGATTTGTAAACTCCATGGCAGCATGCTCGCAATCTGCTAGGACTCCTGGCTGAAGGTTGAAATCAAAAATAAACAGCCAAAAAAACGCCAAAGCACCTGTGCCAGGCTGCCCTCAGTGCTGTGCCCTGCTGGGCTCTGAGAGCAGGATGGATAAATGGGAAATGCAGGAGGGTCCCTGCCATACTCACACTGTGCCTGGTGCTCCCTGCATTAGCCTGGTGCTCCAGGGCACTCCCATCCCAGTGAGGGGTTTTAGCACCACACTCTGCCCTGGAGCAGCCTCTCAGTTCTGCAATCACTGCAGGAAGAAGCTGGCACTGCCCAGACACAGTACTAGGGGAAGGAGAAGCTCGACATGTAAACATGAACTTGTGTCCTGCGCATCTCCCGAGCAGCACAGCACTGGCATGGAAATTCAGCTCCAGAATGACATCTCTGCCTGCACAGCATTGCCCCATCTGCAGCAATGGCACAGAAATGCAGCTCCAGAGTCACATCTGTGCCTACACTGCACTGCCCAAGCAGCACTGGCATGGAAATCCAGCTCCAGAATCACCTCTGTGGCTATACAACCCTGCCCAAGCAGCAGCACTGGCATGGAAATCCAGCTCCAGAATCGACTCAGTGCCTGCACAGCACTGCCCCAGCAGCAGCACTGGCATGGAAATCCAGCTCCAGAATCACATCTGTGCCTACACTGCACTGCCCAAGCAGCCCTGGCATGGAAATCCAGCTCCAGAATCACCTCTGTGCCTGCCCAGCATTATCCCTGCAGCATGGAAATTCAGCTCCAAAATGACCTCTGTGCCTGCACATCTCCAGAGCAGCAACAGCAGCAGCACTGGCATGGAAATCCAGCTCCAGAATCACCTCTGTGCCTGCCCAGCCCCACCCCAGCTCCTCACACCTGCAGTGGGGAGCACACCTGGAGCCAATCCCACCCTACAGGAGCAGAGGCTGCCCCACCTGCCCTGGCCAAGCCCTCCAGGGCAAACAGAGCTCTGGGGAGTCCTGTGCTCACCCTGCCCCTGGCACAGACCCTGCTCAGGCCATGCCAGCACAACACCCTGCTCCTGCTCTGTGTGCACACACTGCAGCAGAGCCAGCCCACACCCCTGCCAGGACCTGGGCACTGCAACCAGGGCTAAAAAGGTTCCCCAAGGAGCAGCTGAGCTGGCTGCCTCACCTCCTCAGCCTCAAAATCAGCAACACTGCCAGGTTAATGCTGGTGATAATTGCATTTTAATGCTTTATAATGTACTTCACATGCACCAGGTTAAGTCAATAGGGAAGCTAACTGAAGTTGCAGCATATTTCTTACACTTCTAATGAGATCTCATATTTTTGAGGCTCACCAAATTACACTGTAAGTGCTATGTGATCTAAAAGAGTCTTTTAACACTACTAATTTATCATTCCATTCTGAATGGTCAATGGATTGCCCAGCCACCCCACTCTTTTATAGCACTCTACTTCTCACTGCTTACAGCTGTGACCTGTTAAAGTCAGGCCTGTTCCTGATCTTTGATAATTGGCCCAGCTGCAACTTCTTAGGGGTGAGATTGCTTTCTACACTGTTGTTATTTTCTTATATTCTACCCCCCTACAGGAACAAGTCCTGCATCATTTTACCTTCCCATAGAAGTTCTCTTTCCAAAATCTGAGGCCACATTCTTCTTACTCAAATCAGAGTTTTGGACAAGCAATTATCCAACTACATTTGGCAGCACTCGAGGTTGCAAACACAGGGGTCTTTAAGCTCTGAATAAGAGTGAAATAAAGTGTGGACACGTGTGTATTTGAGCTGCCTCTCACGTAAAACACCTGCAGAATGGGCTGTGGATTTCTGACTTGAGTCCAAAACAAGACACAGCAATAACCAGGACATTGCTTCTCCTTCCAGCCACTGGGAGCAGCTTTTTCCATACTAAAAGGTCTTACAAGGAAAGTCTAATACAAAATTTTTTCTAGATCTGTAGAAGAAACAAAGTGTTGCCTTTACCTGACAGAAAAGCAGGCTCCTGTGACCCGGACTACAATGCCAAGCCAATGGAAGCTCACTAAGCCCTTCCTGAAACTGAGAGCAAGCACAGACACAAACATCCAAACTGATTTAAAAACAGGTCTTCCAATGAGAAAATTATCATACTCTACAATGATTTCTTTTCTTAAGGAGCAAAATATCAGAATCTGTATGTAATTCTTGTTTCAACTGAATACCAAAAGCCTTGAAACAACATCTACCTTTGAACACATTGATGGGTCCAGGACAAATTTACTGCAACATGTGCAGCTGCAAACAGGTGGGCAAGAGTTTATCTTCACTCATTGCCAACAAATCAGATTTTAAAATTCTCAGCATACCCTAATGCTCCAACTACACCTTCAAGGGAAACAGAAGAAAACACCCAAGTTGACATTTTTCTAACAATTTCTGATGTTTTCAGCCAAAAATCCATTCTGTCCCCCAAGCACCTTCCTTTGTGTAACATCCAGCTCCTGGATAGCCCAGGAAACAGAAATTCCAGTGCTATTTCTGGACCCAGCAGGCTCACAAAACCTTTTTTTTTTTATGACAGAAGGCAGCAGACAAGGATGTGTATTACATTTTGAGTGCTGTCACTGACAGGATGCATTGTGGAGGGCTTGAAAGACACAACTGCTACTGGGAAAACAACCAGCTCTCACTGCTGCCTGCTCATCCACCTCATTAAAACAGGAAAGAAAGGAAGAGTTGGTACACACAAATCCCAAATGAAAGCCAAAATGGGACCCAGAATACCCCAAAGAAAAGGGAAGATGGCAGTGAAAATTTCAAGGCTAATCCAGGAATTTTCTCTCATACCTTTTACGAAGTCTAGCACTTTGATGCCTCAATCAAATATTCTGCCACTTCTGCCACTACTCTATTTTAAATAACATTTGCCTCCAGTTCCAAAATACATTTCCATGAATACACAAAAGGAAAATATACAGCAGACACTGGTATTAAATATTTAACTTTCTACCTTAACAACCTTTCTTTTTGTGTGTGTGTTTCTTGCTTCTGCTTGAGGCTAAACAGTAAGGCCAACTTGTGAAGCAAGGCTGGTATCAGTCCTTATATATTATTCATTAATTTCAGATGTACCAATCCCACCTCTGTCTCTAAAGCCAGACATGTCACTTCATAATAAAGCTCTTTCAGCTCAGAAATCCAGAATTCTTATACTCTGAAGAAACCAGGGCATACACAACATTTATGGGGTTCAGCAGTGCATAACTGTGACTTCCAAGTACAGGAGGACTTTTGAACCTGAATTTAATGAGGCAATTAAGAAACAAATACACGATTAATTTTAGACTGCCTTAAAAGACCAAGCATGATTTTCTGGCAGCAAATATAACTTTATTCAATACTTTTAAGAGGTGATTCTAACTCCTCTTACAGAAAAAGAAAATCCCACCTGATTTATTTGCTTCCAGTTGGTTACAGAGGGGAGAAACCACTTGCTTCAATCTCCCAGCACAGCTCCTTGTCACACATAGTTACAACTCCAATTGACACTTGAAAATTACCACTTTCTCCCTTTAGCTGCACACATTTACCAGCAAGAACAAAATTAGTGACACTCCCAGCAACTCCTCACAGGAAAGGTTGCCAGAGACTGACTGAGCACCTGGCTGAAGATCAGCAACACCACCAGAGAATCTGGTTTGCTCTAAAATATTATGAACAGTTCATTTTTGGTTTATTGGGACTGTGTGTCAAATCTCTTGCTGACCTTGAATTGCCTGACAACAGAATCCCAAAGGTGCTACTTCCACTGTGTGGGGCAGCAAGTGAAATACTTGACCAAGTCATTTGAAAGTACACTGGAAGGAGATTTCTGATCACAATACTCACATCTATTCCATCCTGTGGGTGAATTCCCCTCTGCCTGTAGAAGGTGTGACACTCCTTGCCCTCAGCATAGGGTGAACACAGCTCTGTGTGATGATAAATGGCATAAAAAAGTGTAACCACCTGTGCCTGAAGGAAAAACCTTCCTTCCATCTCAGCCAGAGCCCTCTCACACTGTAGTCAAAACACCTCAAAACCTCCATCTGCCAAAATGAAAAAATCGCATTTAACTGCTTTTGTGGTCAACATCCCTTTCTGAAAGGGCCATGGCTGGGCTAACTGCACCCCAAGCTAACCAGCACCTGCCCAGGTGCATTTCACAGATGCCCCGTTATGTCACACAAAGAGCTATCCTATGTTAGGTCATTTTTATTGTAATCTTATTGCAGGGGTTCCACACTGTTGTCTCCTTATCACAACAGTTCCATACCTCCTTGGTGTTTCTCACGGTCAGCTCCTCACAGCACTGACCTTTTCCTCTTCCCAAAGCAGCCACTGACTCCAGTTCCCTTCTCACCCAGCCACCCCACTCTTTTATAGCATCTGCTTCTCATTGCTTACACCTGTGGCCTGGTAAAGTCAGACCCGTTCCTGATCTTTGATAATTGGCCCAGCTGCAGCTCCTTAGGGGTGAGATTCCTTTCTACACTACCTTTATTTTCTTATATTCCATCCCCCTACAAGATTTGACCCTTCTGTCACTTATATTTAGATTATTATGCAGAAGATTTGTCCCTAAAGGAAAAAAAAAAGCTATTATTACCTAATGGTACCTAACAATAGACAGATTAATGCAGATCATGGAGTTTAATATTGGCTTGAATATCCAGAATAACTAATGAAAATTGTGGACAGTGATTTACAGGGCTAGCTCTGCAATGTGTTATCACACCTCCTGACAGAGAAAAGCATTTACTAACACACTTTCAGAAGAACAATCTGTTTAACACAGATTTTTTAAAGATTTTTTTCTTCCTGCAGCAATTTGCCTTGTATTCTTAAACAGCACTCGTTTTGCTTTGCCAACTAAACATGGGAAAAGTTCAGTGTTTATACAGAGTACACTGGAATGTCAGGTGCTTATTTAATTGCTTTTGTAGCCAATTTCCTTGCCCCTCAAGGCTCATTAGTCAGTCATCTAATCATTGCATGCAGTAATGCTCCCTCTGTGTTTCCTCCTTGAGATCAGGAATATATCTTCATCTGTGCTCCCAACAGTGGTGTCCTTCAGCCACAACCTTTCTCAGGGCTCTCTGACTGCCTGCCAGCCTGTCCCACATGGAGGTGGATTCCCCAACTCCCATTAATTCTGCCCCACCATGTCCTCAGCCATCTGGATAAGCAGCTAATGGAGAAGGAATGCTGTTCCAGGAAATATCTGTGTGACTTTGCAGTGATGGCTTTGCCGCACCTGCCCACCTGAGTGTTTCACAGAGGTGCAGAAGGAAATCAGGGAATGCTGCTGAGCTCCCTCCCAGACCTGCAGCCGGGGTGAGGCTGAAGGGATGGATGTGGAGAGGAGATGAACAAGCAAGGTGCCTGTGACGGTGTTCACAGGGGCCCCAGGATGAGGGAAGAGATGAGGATCTGACTCCATGTTTCAGAAGGCTGATTTATTATTTTATGATATATATTACATTAAACCTATGCTAAAACAACAGAAGAAAAGGTTTCACCAGAAGGCTAGCGAAGCTAAGAATAGAAAAGAATGATAACAAAGGCTTGTGGCTCGGACAGAGAGCTTGAGCCAGCTGGGCTGTGATTGGCCATTAATTATAAACAACTCTATGAGACCAATCACAGATGCACCTGTTGCATTCCACAGCAGCAGATAATCAATGTTTCCATTTTGTTCCTGAGGCCTCTCAGCTTCTCAGGAGGAAAAATCCTAAGGAAAGCATTTTTCATAAAAAGATGTCTGCAACAGGTGCCAACTTCTGGAGTGGCTTCAGAGCCATGAACTTCAGAGCCCCAGGGAGCTCTGGGTGAGGCTGTGCCTCAGTTCCCAGTGACAGGGCTCACTCCAGTTAAACACCCTCCTGCCTGTCCCACATGCAGGTGGATTCCCCAGCACCCATTCATTCTGCCCCACCATGTCCTCAGCCATCTGGATAAGCTGCTGAAGGTTCTGGAACACCCCTCAGGTGAGGAAAGGCTGAGAGAGCTGGGGCTGCTGGAGAAGGCCAGGGGGAGCCTCATCAATGTGTACAAATATCTGAAAGTGGGGTAAAAGCAGCACAGGCTGTTCCAGTGGTGCTGGGACAGCAGCAGAGCAGCGAGCACACAGTGGCAGCCAGGAAGTTCCCCCAGAACACCTGGAGGGTGCTGAGCCCTGGCAGCCACCTGGGGATGTTCCAGCTGGGATGGCTCCACCTTGGACACACCCAAAAGCCACCTGGGCAGCCAGCTCTGGGTGTCCCTGCCCAGCTCTGGTGGCACCACAGCACATCCAGAGGTCCCTTTCTGCCCCTGCCAGTCCCTGATCCTGTTCAGTCCACACTCTATGTAAACACACACATTAAAAACACAAACAAAAAAAAAAAAAAAAAAAAAAAACCCTCACAGAACTATCCCCAAACAAGCAAAAGACATGCCCAGAAGCAAATTAATAATTTGCTGCCCAAAATAAATAGTAGACATTTGTAAGTGTCAAGGCAGCAGGCAAATTGGATTTTCAAAGCTGAGTTTCCATTCAGTTTAAGCAGCTGACTGAGAATTCCTTGGGATCCAGTTTCCAGAGAAACTGACAGGTGTCACTGAATTAGCACAGCAGTAAGGTTATTTGTTTATTTATTTAGTATTTAAAAAGTCAGCAGATGTTTAGGTGAAGTTACTATACATATAGTTTGTATCTAAACACTGAAGAACCGTCCAGCTGCCTGCTTACTATAAATATGAGTTTCTTCTTTTGGGGGACTGGAGGGAAGGGAAAACAGAGAGAAATGAAGCTTTCCTGAGTAGAATTCTGACAGAAGGAGGGCTTGAAAAGCACCCCAACAGTAGCTACTGGAGCAAGAAATCCCCAATATCATGCTCTCCAATCCACAGGGCACTGCAGCTTCTCTGCTCTTCTGTGCATACAGAAAGCAACAAAACTCATTTAGGAGCTTTCTAAACATTGGGATTTAATTCCACAGCAGAGAAGAAACAAGGACAATAGGAGCACTGCAAGTTATCTACACACAGGCATAGAATTTCTGAGAAATGCAATTTTGGATACAAAATGGTGTAGAATTCTTCTCATAATGGAAAAGTGGCTAGGTTGAAGTGCTTTGGAATAATTATAATATAAAATGAAAAGCTTCTTGATGCATTATATTACTTGAGTTGGAGTAATTCTCTTGAGTTTCTATTTTTAAACCATGATAGTGTGTTAATGAAACTTTTCAAGGAAACTTCAGCTGCAGACAGGGGAAACAAATTGCTGCTAACCCTTCAGAGCTTCAGCTGAAAGTCACCATGAAAGGAGCATTAAATGGGTATCAGTTTCATAGGCAAGAAAACTGATGATTCAAATTCAGGCTTGCATTCAGTTTGTAAAATATAATTTACACAACATAAACCCAGAATCCAAAGAACTTATTACAAAATGTCAAATTATTTCCTTCTCAAGATATGAAGTGCATATATTAATAAAATGTAAATAAATAAAAAGAAAATATTATTTTTTAACTGTTCCCTAAAGAAAGTTCATGGCTATTTTTTGGTCCATTACCACAAATAACATAACAAATCTTGTTCCAGATCCTAGAGGTTGCTGTAAAAGGGAAGGGTTTCTTTTTATTTATTTACTTATTCATTTGTTAAGATATGCACTTCGTATGTTGAGAAAGAAATAATTTGACATTTTGTAATAAATTCTTTGGATTCTGGGTTTATGTTGGGTAAATTATATTTAATCACAGCAGGATTGCTTTCACATGGGACCCTGCAAAAGGGTTAGCTGACAAAACCAGGGACTGATTCTAGAAGAGCAGGTTGATTTTATGAGGCCTTTCTTTATAATTTTTCTACCTTACTGCAAGCTAAAATGAGGTAAATACCACCTACAGATGAAATAAAAGAGCCAGATCATTCCTCTGCCTTTCCCCACAGGGAGGACATGCAACTCCATAATGCAGTCCAGAGAACTTCACAGTAATTTGTTTTAATTAAGCAAGTTACTATCAGTTACTATATCAGTCCCCTGATATATTCTGCACAGAATTCTGCATTTCTTGTGATTCCTGGGAGAGCCTCCACCCTGATGAGCCATATTCTAAATAAGAAAGCCATATAATCTTCCTAACTTCCACCCAATAGATCAAAATTATGTTATTAAAATATTCAAGAGCCTTTGCTCTCACCCTTCTTTCCCTGGCATTAAGAATAAATCATTCTAATACCAACAGCAGCTAAAAATACCTCTGTATTTTTAAAATACTTAGAACACACCAATATGCCTATCAAATTGGGCAAAATGAGTGTCAGAAGTTGGGCAAAAAATGACAGAACATCTTTGTATTTGGGAACTGAGAGGGTCCTGCAGCCTCTGAATATTGATTATGGAACCAGCCAACCTCTGAATATTGATTATTGAACCAACCAGCCTCTGGATATTGATTATGGAACCAACCAGCCTCTGAATATTGATTATTGACCCAACCAACCTCTGAATATTGATTATTGAACCAACCAGCCTCTGAATATTGATTATGGAACCAACCAGCCTCTGAATATTGATTATTGACCCAACCAGCCTCTGGATATTGATTATTGAACCAACCAACCTCTGAATATTGATTATGGAACCAACCAGCCTCTGAATATTGATTATTGACCCAACCAGTCTCTGGATATTGATTATGGAACCAACCAGCCTCTGGATATTGATTATTGACCCAACCAGCCTCTGAATATTGATTAATGATCCAACCAGCCTCTGGATATTGATTATGGAACCAACCAGCCTCTGGATATTGATTAATGATCCAACCAGCCTCTGGATATTGATTATGGAACCAACCAGCCTCTGGATATTGATTATTGAACCATTGCAGAGTGCAGGGGCAGAGACAGCCAGGCCTTTGCACAGGGTACCCCTGGGTGCTGCCCCAAGGAATCCCTGAGAGCGATGAAATAAGCTGGAAGTGCTTTTCTGACTGGAACAAACAGCAGCCCCAGCACCACCAGATTTATTTCCAACTGCTCCACGAGGTCACTGCCCTTGAGCACCATCAGTGCTCCTCAGGCCCAGCTTGGCCCTGTTTTTCTCTTCATGGGAAGCCCTCCATGGGCACAGGCTCCTTGTGTGCAGTAGCCTTCAAACAGCATCTTTCACCTCTGCAAAATAAAACTCACCCCCAACCCCTTTTTTTTCTTTTTTCTTTTTCTTTTTTCTAAATGAGGATTGAGCCTCAAAAATTAATCCAGTGGGAGAAATTTACTGAACACAGTGAAATGTCTAACACACAAAGATAAAACACTTAATGGCACTGCCTAAATGCTGAAAAAAGATCAGGCTTTGAAAACAGCTATGTGAGAAATCATCCTTTATTTCCCACTACAATACCTCAAGTAGGAGAAAACTGTGTCATGCGCTGCATTTTTTTATTTTTAATCAGCAGCTGCTCACAGACATCCCTGCAGGTGTTTAACTATTGAAATCTCCCATTTAAAAGAGTGACTTATTTGCAGCTACACTGAATACACCTCAGATCTGTGCCCAAGATGAAACACACCAGTCAGCAAAAGACATTTTCCTGCTTCCCCCAAAACCAGTGGAGCCATTCTGCTGAGGAGCACAGGGAATGTTGCAGAAATCCTTCAGCTTAACAGAGCAGGCAAAAAAACCCAAATAAACAAAAAAAAAAGGAGAATTTTCTCCAGCACTGTGCTGCCTGTTAGTTCATCTTCCTTAACAAAAGTCCATCCTTCATTTAAAAACTAAATCAAACATTTTTAACATCTGTTGCAAGGTGACTGGACAGGACAATGCTGCCTTTCAAGGGCTGGAAATGGAGCAGGATTCAGAGCCAGAGTGGAATTTCCCATTCCAGGGGCATCAGCCCAGCCTGGAACAACATCTCTGCCAAAACTCTCTGGGAATTCCTGACCAGAGGCTGCTCCCAGCCTCTCTCCCAGGAATTTGGTGCTTGGGGGAGACTCCAGGGCCAACAGGAGTTTGGGGTGTTTGTCATCAGCTGTAGAAACTGCATTAAGGGCAAATGCACCAAAACCAATCTTGGAAAATCAAATAGCTTCTTCCCATCCTACAACCTGAGCAATGCTCTACTTTGGGGGGTTTGTACTCCAGAGAAATCTTTTTTTAGCTACCTTGCCTGCCTTGATTCTCATTTGCATGATCTGAAGATCACTCCAACAGTGTGAGGTGAGGAGAAGCAAGGAGTAAGTCACAAAGAATAGGTCTGGCACGTAAACAAATGCTTCAAGATGACAGAGCTTGAAGAGAGAGTTGAAGAAAGAGAAATGTAAATTAAATTTCTCCTTGGAAATGTAATTAAAAACCTTGAAGTGAAGCTAGACTATTTTATGACTGTGAATATACAAAAAAAGAACATGGTATGGGAAATTGTAAAGGTAAGAAGGTTTTCAGAAAGTTGGGATCTTTCATCTTCCTGTTGTCCATTGAGACATCATGTAATGATGCTGATGCCACTCAGGGAACATCTCCCAGCAGTCCTGATCCATTCATGACGAGAAAGAACTCCCCAACACACACACCAGAAGAACAAATTCATAAAGTAAATTCCTCCTTTGAAATGTAATTAAAAACCTGAAGTGAAGCTACCCTATTTTATAACTGTGAATATACAAAAAAAAAGAAGAACATAGGAAATAGTGGGAAATAGTAAAGGTAAGAGGATTTTCAGAAAGTTGGGATCTTCCATCTTCCTGTTGTCTGTTGAGACATCATGTAATGATGGTGATGCCACTCAGGGAACATCTCCCAGCACTCCTGTTCCATTCTGAAGAGAAAAAACTCCCCAACACACAGCCCAGAAGAACAAATTGATAAAGTAAATTTCTCCTTGGAAATATAATTAGAAACCTTGAAGTGAAGCTAGGCTATTTTATGACTGTGAATATACAAAAAAATAAGAACACATTGTGGGAAATAGTAAAGGAAGATTTTGAGAAAGTTGGGATCTTCCATCTTCCTGTTGTCTGTTGAGACTTCATGTAATGATGGTGATGACACTCAGGCAACATCTCTCAGCACTCCTGTTCCATTCTGAAGAGAAAAAACTCCCCAACACACACACCAGAAGAACAAATTTACATCAGCTCAAGAAAAGCTGAAGGAAAGAGCCTTTTCTCTTCAGCCAGGGTTCCTGGTGAGCGCACTGGGTGCTGCAGGTGATCAGCACTGGGGGGACAGGGCTGGACAGGGGCCACAGAGACCAGAGTGGGGCTGGAGCTGATGGCAGCAGGGCCCCAGGTGTCCCAGTGGAGCTGTGGCACGTCCACCCCTGGGTGAGGACGGTGCTGGCAGAGCCTGGGACACAGGAGCCACGTTCAGGGGGTCTCAGGGGGTTCCCTGAGCTGCCCATGGAGCTGGCTCAGGCCTGGGTTCCCTGGCACCAGGCTGTGCCTGCTGCTCCTGGCCACAGCTCCATCTGCTCCTGCACACCTGAGCAAAGCTCCATCTGCCCAGCCCGGCCCAGGGCAGCCTGGCACCCTGCCACACTCCCTGCTTTAAAAACTGGGGTCAGCATGGTCAGCCATTCCTCCCCGACAAGGAATCCTGCATCCTGCACGCTCTGTGCCAGCAGTTTGCATTTCAGGGAGAGTCTCCTCCACAATGTCATCATGCTATTGATTTTTGAAATGCAAGGAAGACAAGGAACAGCTCATCTGGTTTTTATTACCGTGTATAAACAGTGGCAAAATAATCTCCAAATGAGAGAGACAGATTTGATTAGACACATCAGAGTTCAAACACACACCCTGGCTGTGCAAACAGGAGGGAGTGTGCCAGCATTCTCAAAATGCCTCACAATACAGGAAGGAAACCTACACAAGAAACAAAAATCTCAATTAGAAGCTAAGGTGCAATACTATCCATGACATCCTCATTTGGCAAAGCATTTTACTGTACACAGTCTGAGGAGGAGTTACACACAGGGAAAGCTGGTGTGTACATGGATGTCAAGCCAGCCTTGCCCAGAAATAAATCCCTTTTCAGGAAACTATTTAAACCAAACAGGCCTGTATTGCCATGGTGTTACATCACTTACTATTTCTATAATATTTCATTCCAGGGAAATTATTGTGTAAAACAAAAGGGCTGTATGACAAGAACACACTGACATCTGCTGGCTTCTCCAAATGAATTTCTCTCAAGATTAGGATTTTATGTCCTCAGCAGGTTTTCCCCTATCTAATGGGCTGCATTAACATTGTCTGTCTCTGGATATACAAATGAAACCAGTTATTCTGTACTTGCAAATGTTAAAGTGTGTGTGACATTCTGTGGCTAAGCAATTCACACAAATATACTTCTCTTCCATCTTTGACTTCTAAAGGATCACAGGAAATTACTTTTGCCTAATTTGTATGAAAACACCCAGTGATAGGGCACAAAATTTACATTCAAATAATGATTTTCCTCATTTCTTTCCAACAAAAGACCAGAACTTCCAATTTACTATCCAAAACTGTAACTGGAGCTGTCACTCAGGCCAGGGTGATCATGGCAAGTATTGTTTGCCAGGAATGATCAGCCAATTAGAAGACCAGATTTTATTTTATTTTAGCAGCACAGACACCTAAAGATAACACACAAATCACCTAGCACACCTATCCAGGGTGATACCCAAACACAGCAGAGGAGATCAATTATCTCTTATCATTCACCACAATCAACACAGGCATTTTGATAACCACAACAGAGTCCTAAAGACTGAACATCTTCCAAACCTACAGCCTGCAAAAGTCAGACATCCCAGCTAATGCATGCAGCTCTAACCTGCAATGCTTGTGAATAGGGAACATTCTGTAAATCTTCATGCACTTCTAAGTTTGTCATTTGAAAAGGGTGTGATAAATTCATTTAATGCTTGCTGTAGGAATCCCAGCTTAGCATTTCCTCCCTCGTGTGCGCTGTAACACAAAGTTATGGATGACAATTTAAACACAAACTAGAAGGAATTCAAAATCATAATTCACAGTGTCAGCAACTCAGATGTGTTGCATTTAGTTACTGAGGCATACATTTGGTATTGGAAACAATGATGCAAATCATCAAATAATAACAGTTGCCAAGCTGTGCTGAGTGCAGATCATAAACACCTTCCTCAATATCTCTGTATTTCCACATCAGCTATCAGCTGCAAGGTCAATTCCTTTTATCAGCTCATTAGCTAGGCTCATTTCAGAGTTGTGAAAAGGTAAACGGAAACCACAAATTCACCTTTTGAATGCATTATTTGAGCACTCATGTATTCTACTGAGAGCATCACCCTCCCATTGGCTGCTCTTCCAGCGTGGTGCCAGGCAGGACCACCCACACCCCAGTGCCCAGCAGCAACAGCACTGTGCTACAACATTCATCTGGAACTCCCTTTCCATTTCCTCATTTGAGACAGTTTATTCAATTATTTAAACTTCTTATATATTAAACATCAGCAGAGAAAATGCTGAGGGAAAAAAATAAAAGGAAGGGGAATTTGTTATTACCCCAGAAGTCTCCTACACTTTAAAAGGTGATTCCAGAGTCTTCAAATTCACAGATGACAAGAGGCAGCCTTCCAGCAGAGTGAGAGGAAAAATACATCTTTAGGAGATCCCCGAAGGCAGTTTTGAAAACAGGATCCCTGTTTGCCCCACTCAGCCATTGTACAAATACCAGAATTAAAAAATAATAATAACAATTTTAAAAAGACCAGTTCCCCTCTAATCAATTCAGAGGCCTCACAATGACCCTCAAAGGTGCAGGCTCCACTGTGAGCTGCCCTGATGTGGACAGGCAAAACTGATGAGGGAGGTAAGAGGAGAAGCACAAATGGTACATGATGCCAGGACATCAGAAGTGTTCCTCCTCCCCATTATGATCAAGATCATTTCCTGCTGATTTACATGACAGAAGGTCTGTAGAGATTTTGGGGCTCGCTTTGGAGACCTTCAAAGAAGAAGTACTAGATTAAAATATGTGGCATTTTAAGTAATAAATGCATAAGATACTAATACAACACAGCTCAGGAGTCGTGGAAACACTGGCTGAGGGTGAGGTCCTTAAAACAATACTGAGATCTGCAGATAGGACAGCTTTGATTCAAACACAGGGACAGCAACAAAGCAGCCAATTCACCACCTAAAATTTCCCTCAGCTAATAAAGATGTGCCCATTTATGCAACTAATAGAGCATTCCTTTATTGGCAAAGTGAGAATCTCTCAGAGCAGGGCACACATGATGACTACAGCTTGATTTTGGCAGCCAAAAGTCTGAAATCTGCAGGCAGGAAGAGCTAATCACCTTTCTCACTCTCCATTTCTACCTCACTTGCATTTATTACTTCCTTGTGAACAGTATGGTCATGTACCATGGAATAGTTCATTTGAGAACTATTCCAAAGATGAGAGAAAACTTTATTCAATCTAATTTGTACCTTAATGATTCTTGATTAAGATAGCTTCACCCTGAAAAAGCTTCAATAATTTTTGACACAGAAATTAGTGTCCAATCTTTTTTGCTTCTTGCACAGTCAGTGACAAAATATTTAGTGGCTTCATTTGGGAAACAATTTTTACAATTTTAAGATTTCCTATCTGCTAGAAATACTTCCATTAGAAATTTGGATTCATATTTTAGCCTACTGCTTTGTAACAGTGCAAATATTGAAAGAGAGGAAAAGTCTAGGTTACTTTTAATATCAAGGGAAGCTTCCTAATTTTCCTTTGCTTTGCCTGCTTGTGAGGCTGTAACACAGCAAAGCATCACAGTGGCTACCAGATATATCAATTAAAAATTGCATGGTTTAAGGCATGTTGATAAAGGCACACTGATATTAAGAGTTATTGTTTTATTCATCAACACAACTCCCCCCAAAGCACAACAGTTGTTAACACTGCCACACAGCCCCCAGGCTGTCAGCCCGTGTCAATCAGCCACAAGCTGAGCTGTGACAGACCCTGACAGGGCCATCACAGCTCCGTGGTCACCACTTGAAAACAAATTTGCAGCTCAAGCCCAGGTAACGGTGCTGATTGGAACAGAGATGCTGGGAACCATTAACTTGCAGAGACTTGATTTTTACCTACATGTATTTACTGTGCTGTTGTATTTTTTTGTACTGCTTGAGTTTTAAAGGTTTTGGATTACTTCTTTTCATTCCAGACAGGGTTTTTACCTGAGATGGGAATGTGCCTCAGTGTCCTTTACTGTCCTGCAGACCCCTTTACACCACAGCATCAAAACTTGTGACACACTCTGGATTCATTAGAGCAGAAAAGCACCTCATATTTAGAACACAATTAAGTATTTAGGTTCCTATCACTCTAGGACATGAAACAGAAAGATGTGGACACTGGATTTTCCAAGGCAAAAAGAAGTTTAATTCTGACTCCTACATTTATAGATTTCCAGAAGTGACAGTGGATTGGAGGGTGACAGTGCCACCTCTCCAATGACACTGGACAAACCAACAGTCCATCACATTTCTCCTCTTCCATAAAAGAATGCAAACCAATAAATTATTTAAATTAAGTGTGTGAGAGAGTTCATTACAAGAATGGAAACATCAGAAGGCTTAGTTAGAAAAACTTAAAAAATCAGGGCAACAGGTTCCCACCTAAGCCAAGTTTGTATATAATGAGATTTTAAGGGACACTTGAGTCCTTTTTAAAATCCACTCAGGTTCTGACACACACACACACACATTTTAAAGAAGGCAGCTCTCTGGCTGAACTGAAGCAGCAATTTGAGTCCATTCAAAAGCAGGATCACAACCATGAGCACTGAAACAACAGAAAGGGGAAAACCTCTGACTAAACCACATTAAAAGGCAAAAACATGTAAGGAGTGTTACCATCAAAAGTTGATTACAAACCCTCCTGCAGAGAAATGGTAGTTGCTGGAAGCAAAACACTGCCCACAGTGCTTGGAGGGGCCAAACTCCTTGACTGCATCATTCTGCCTGTTTGGAGCAATGTGTGCAGAGAAGAAGTGATTAATCAGATGGCTCACTGGATATGGCAGCTCCAGAGTGAGGATGGAAGATCATACCAGCACCAAAACTGACTGATTTGGAGGCTTTTTACTGTGGGAGGAGCAAAAAACAGCTTCAACATCAAAGAAGATGTGATTTTAGAATAAGGCTTGTGCAGGAGGATCTGGCTGTGCCCTGTACCCAGAGAGCTCCATGCACCAGGGCACAGGTAAATCCCACCCTGCCCCACCTGACAACTGGGCTGTAGGGCTGATTATTCCAGAGTGCCATAGATCCTTAATAAACAGCTACAGCCAGAGATTCAGCACCAAAACAAAGTGAAAGCAGCGCTCTAAAACAGAAATAATGAGACAAAAACGCGCATGAAAAACTCCCAGGTAATACTGGGGACTGGAAAACAATAAGAATGGATTAATCAGGTTTGAAGCTGAGGACATTAACAGGAAAGCAAGTGTGTGAAAGATGCAATATGGCCAGTTTGGGGGTTTGGCAGGAGCCCAGCACTGGTAATGGCCAGAGCAAACCTGCTGGGTGCCCTGTGCAGGCCAGCACAGCATCTCGATGGCAACCAGAGCAGGGCACCAGGAAAGGAGGGAGCCATTTGGAGAGTGTCCTAAATTAAGGAGTGGGAGGAGGGTCTAATATCACAGAAAGATCAGGAGGATATCTAGATCCATTCACCTTCCTGCTGGGTCACTCTGTGTGGCTCAATTCAAACTGCACTCTGGGACTTCCTTAGCATTTTTATTGTTGCAGCTCAAAATGGGGATCACCATGTGGTAGATGACATTTTAGGCAGCTTATCTTCCATGCTGCAGGAAAGGACATTTAGGTAACTACTTACAGACACAGTGCACTGCCTGCAGTGGAGTGACACTATTTTATTATTTTTCTTAATCCTGGAGCCACACTGTAGAGATTCATTGTAACAGCAGAGAGTATTTCATATTATTTCCTGAGATGCTGATCAGAGAGAACCACCCAGAAGCATGACTTGAAGCTGATGCTTCAATGTCTTTTCCCAGAGCAAAGCTCTGCTCTATGGTCAGAAACCACACAGGCTGTGCTGAATCAAGGGAAATGTTACAGAATTACATCCATTTGAAGACAAAAAGATTATTCTGAAAGCAGGGTATAATACTGTATTCTACAATTTCATACAGGCACTGTTTACAGGTTCTTTATTGACAGTCAAAAATCATTTGCTCAACAAAATATCTCCATAATATTGCATAATCCTTAATTTAGGAATGATTGCTAACTACAAACAGTGAATGAACAGAGCAGACAAAGATAGAATATTGGCTGTGACAGAGAGTACCAAGCCTTTGTCCTGGATCAGTGCCATTCAACTTGGTCTAATTTCTCTCTCCTCAAACCCTAAATTACCAGTCCTCTACAACACATGGAAAAACTCAGACACCTGAGGGCCTATTTAACAAAACATATTTAAAAGAAAAAAGCAGAAACTCAAGAACTGGCTATCCAGAGCAGCAGCAATGCTGATTCACCAGCCAAACCACTTTTGTGAGAGATGACTGCCATTAATCACTGAACAGACATGGAAAAGATACGTTTTTTCAAGACAACAAGACAATTACACAATGTTTTATTTTGAAACCCAGGGCTCTGTTTGAGGTGCACTGCAGACTGTCAGCTTTGTAAGACAACAGCATTACATGTGGAACTGTTTTCTACATGTGTCTCTCATGTGCAAGCTGCAGCAAAGAGAAAAAAGCCTTAAAACACCCAAAGGACAGACTGCAGGATGAGCCAAGTCCAGGGAAAGCCACTGCACCTCCCCGGGCTTTCCCACAGGGCAGCACACAGGGATTTAGTGTTTGATCTCGTGTGAACATGGGGCTGATTAAAACACAGCAAAGCTTTTCTCTTTCAACAGAAGTACAACTGTCCAACAAAACCATCCTTACACCTGTACACAGGGCTTCTTCCACCTTCTCTACAACTGCTCCAACTATAAAGAGTACTGTAAAGTACTCATTAATATCAAAGTACTATTAATGAGTACTTTAATATGAAATGGTGCCCCTTCCTCGTTTAAACATTCTCCTAAATTTCCTACCCACACAAAAACTCACACCTTCAAAACAGTACACTTTTATAGAGTTGGAAATTTCTACATCAAGTCTGAGTTTCCCTGAATTTCTCAAGAGAAAAAAAATATTTTCAGGCCAGCTTCTTACTGCTTTGATCATATAATGTTTGCTCACAACTAATACAGAGACTGAACTCAGAGACAATAAAATCTTTACAAAACTCTTGGAATCAGCAGCCAGGAGAGCAAGATGTTATGGGTGCCCTCATCAAGAAAATTGGTCAGCACACATTCATATTTTACTTGATTCTAGAAGAAAATGCAGTGGAACAGTGATGAATAAATGCTCAAAAGTAAAGGAAAAGTTTGGATCCCAACTATCACTGCAACAGACTCAAATCAAAGATGTACAAAACTCACAGAAAGCTGAGAGGCACTAACTCCCCACTCAGGCCATTCCCTTAAGAGTTGGATTTGATCCTTGTGGGTCCTTTCCAACCCAGAATGTTCTGTGGGTGTGATTCTGTGCAGCTCCAGCTCTCACTACCATTGCTTTAGCACTGAGGAGCCCAAAGCAGCAATTGCTTGGGATGTATCCTAGGCTGCATCATTGAAATTCACTTTTTTACCACTGTGACCTCTCCTTGCTGTATCCTAAACTTTCCTGACCAGGGGTTGTGCTCTGGAGGGCTGAAGCCAAGTGTGCTGCAGACAGAAAATCTGAGTATTTGTAGTGTTTGTCCCAGGCAGCTGCACCTGGCCCTGCAGCCAGCCCTGCGCTGTTTATCTTCAATGATTCAGTTCTGCATGTTTGCCCTTTGACACAGCCAAGCTTTCAGCTCACCCTGCTCTAACCAGGCTCCTCAACACCTTCCCAGCTGGAGCACAGCAATTATTTTAATGGATCTCAGTCTGCTCACACCAACTGTGCTCTGTGCTGCTCCTGCAGCTCCCACTCTGTGGCACAGCACTTCCCACCCCTGGGCGTTTTCTGGGTTTTAGGGCACTCAGTGGCAGAGGCAGTGTAAATTCCCATTTCCTGAGGCATCTTCAGTGTAAATTCATATTTCCTGTGCTCCTTTCAGCTATCAGCACAGGAGCTGCTGGTTGGGAATGTGGGATTTTGGAGCTGCATCCAAAGTTGCAAAATGTTCAGGAGTTTTTAGCTGGCTTGGAGAAAACTGCCACAGAGCTTCAGTTTTATGTTAGAGACGTTTAACCAACTTCTGAAAGATATTCATCCTTATAAAATACCAAACAGCTGCTTTCCCCTTGAAACCAGCCAAACCAATACTTCACAAAATAGCTTGGATTTTGGAATGTTCCCTAAATATTCTTCCTTCTGGATGTCTGAAAATCAAAAAATCTTGAGCAGAAGAATAGAGATGTTAAACTACACCTACTTTACAGAAAATAGTATTCCAGCCTATTTTTGGCCCTTGATGCTCCTTGCTGGCCAGCTGTGACCCATCCTGGTAATCCAACACAACCACCCTTCCTCCCTTTCCTGCTCTACAGAATTACACAAACTGCAGCATCCCAAAAGGGATTTTCCAGCTTCTTTCAGTTTGAATACAATATTTATTGCATCAAATTGAAGGACACAAATAAAATTATCGAATTTGCAAGAAGTTGTCATTTCTGGAACAGTAAGTTTTAGCAAAATACTAGTTATGAAGGGAAAGTGTTAT
The DNA here is from genome assembly GCF_027887145.1 of Ammospiza caudacuta. Lineage (NCBI taxonomy): Eukaryota > Metazoa > Chordata > Aves > Passeriformes > Passerellidae > Ammospiza > Ammospiza caudacuta. The sequence goes on along the minus strand of NC_080609.1, from coordinate 4,819,664 downwards.
AAATACTGAGAGTTTCATAAGCAGCTTTTAATCTTTAAAGCAGACATTCAGAATAGGTGATGCAATCACAATCTACTGATAACTTCTGCAAGAATGCACAACATAAAGTGTCAGAGATGGCATTACACTCCCCAGAATGAGCACTTGCACTACAAAATAATCATGGGCACTGGAAAATTCAATTATTTAAATAAAAGAACAAAACTACTCATAAGAAAGTGCAACTAAGCAAAGAATTCAAAGCAAAAGAAAAAGTTAAAAATGGCTTGTCACTAATGACCTGGGAGAAGATCCTCAGAGAGAGGAGATTTCTGCCCTCAGGAAATAGTACAGCTCCAGTTTTGCTCAATGGAGTCATCAGAAGTTCTGCTACAGATATTTGTGATTTCACCCTATCAAGACCAGAAACAGTCAGGACCCCTCATAAATGTTCTGTTTGCCACTCTTTTAAGCCCTGTCCGTTTTCCTGCTCCCTAACTTCAGTTTTGTTCACACTCTACATTTACAAGGCTGTGTGAGATAAGAGGATCCCCATCTCACACATGAAATGGGAAGGAGTAAAGATCCAACAATTAAGTAGAGGGAGTTCTGACATGCATAAAACAAACACATTTTTCAGCTACTATACATTCTCCCAGGCTGTACTATGATGTTATTCTTAATTACATCAGATTCATCTTTTTCAGACGAGTACACCCTGCAGACAACAATATGCTTAAGGCAGCCATACCTTCAATAGCTGTAAATTATATTTTTTCTTGTGGCCAGCACTTAAGAGCTCTACCCTTTAGGGTATATAATGCTTCTAGGTAGATTCAAAAATCAGATCATGCCAGTTCAAACTACAAGGTGAAAAACTAGCAATGGTGGATTTTTTAACTCAGCCATTGGTCTCTCCTCTATTTCCAAGCAGCTCAACCTCCCCCAGTGCCAGCAGATACTGAGCAGCTCTTTGGTCCTGAACAAAGCACCTTACCCGTCCGCACAAAGTACTATTTCCATTACATTTCTCCTAAAGACTAGGCAGAAACCTGGTAAATCCAGCATATTATACAGGGCTAGCAAAGAAGCAGTAGATCTCCCACAAAGCAACAAGGAAAAAATACTGCAAGAGACTGACTGCCATACCAGAGGAAGGGTTTGCAGGGAAGAAGATAAGATTCTTTAGAAAATAATAGGTAAGAGCATTACCAAGAAGAAAGAAAAACTCATGGAAAAGACAGCAAAAGCAGGAAGAAAAGTAAGAGAAGAATGGGAAGACAAAAAGCACAGGAAGGATGCCATCAGAGATGACACAGGTACGAGCTGATCCTGCCTTGGGCAGGAACACAGACACTGACAGGAGTGCCTGAGTCCCTCCTGGCCTTGCTGCTCATGTTTAACTTCAAGGGGGCTTTGAGCAGGGAGCGAGGAGACGCTTCAAACCCAGCAGGCTGGCAGCCACGGCCTCAGGACATAGCACTGCCCTCGTGTGCGGCAGCAGCAGCAGCCAGATGGGATCACGCACGCAGCGTGCGGGCATCCCTGGAATGACTCTCAGGGCTGGGAACTGCACCTGGCAGTGCTGCATGTGCATCCTGGGCTGGAAAGGGAGCACACTGCGCACAGGGACTCACCACCACACTCTGTTCCTCCACACCTGACTCCTGACAGTATTTCTGTCGGTAAAGGGCAGCCTTTCATGAAAGCCAGAGCAGCACCCTCGTCACGTCAAGGACACCAAGTACTTCAATTACAAGAACTACAAAAATCATCAACATACTGGGAATTTTATTCATTGCATTTGTCAGCTCTATTACTGATACTCGGCTAAGTACTAATAGAAAAAAGAAATATAGTCTTGACATTAGAAATACAGATTTCATTTCAGCAAATGCTGGATCCTTTGTCTAATGTATTTACCAGAAGAATAAACTGTAAATGAGACTTGGGAAGCCAAGCCTTTAAAGTCTGCATAAGATAGCAAGTAGATCTCGACTATAATCTGAATTCATACATAAAAATAGCTTCCTCAAAACCCAGTAATGTAAAACGTTCCAGTAAAAGTAAATAAAAATCGAATATCTGCTCTAAATCACTACTACAATCCTGATAACAGCAGCACGTGATATCAACCACTTTCCTGAAAACTAAATGATCTGTTGACATACATATTGAAAATTCACACAGCCCCACTTCTTCCCCACATATAACTCCTCAAGCAGCTATGACTGATTTCTAAAACTTAATTATTTGACTATGAGGGCTAGCTCTGTTTTAGACTGCAATTCATCCACCATCATCAATCTCTACCACAGAGTGACAAAACCTTGCTTCTACTTTTACAGCCCATGCATACAACTGTTTTCACACTTCCCAATGACAAATGAAACACACAGTATCTTTCCTCTCTTAAGTATCATCGAGTCTGGAGAAGTGAAACAAGGTACTTGACATTCTTGGGACGCCACCAGCAGCGTCTGCTGTGTTTTATGCTTCATCTCGCCTTAAATAAGCTGAATTTTATTTAAAAACAGTCAGCACTAAACTTACTTCAGAACGTGACATACTATAGCACATTTGCAATTCACAGAGTAGATAAACAAAAGCTGCGGATTTGGACAAGATCTTTCACACTTCGCTGATGTGAATCACTCCAGTCAAACTTCAGACCACATTCGTTTCACCATCTGTGCGAATCATGTTAAGTTGGCAGCTCCGTGTCCAACAGCCCCATCACAGAATTTGGAAATGCACGGCGTGTGCCACTGTCACATCTCAGACCCCTCTCCCAGGGCACAGCCCTGCCCTGCCGAGGAGCGGCATCCCCAAAGAGCTGCCTGGACATTCGCACAGTGTCACTGCACCCGCACCGAACAGCTATTAACACCGACACTTTCTTTCCCTGACAGAGGCATGCAGGAGAAAAGCGGTCTGATGAATCGCCAATAAAATCAGCAAATACCGAGGACTTACAGGCAGGTAGTTTCCCAGCAGTTCAATATCTGCACTCTTTGAACGAGCAGCTCGGCAGAGCCCCGAGCGCCCGTGTTCCTCGCCGTTGCCTGCCTTTGGGAGCCACCTCCCGTGCCGCGCTTCTCCCCGCGGCGCTTCGCGGGCGGCAGCGGAGCCGGCGCGGTGTCCCCGACCCGCGGGCATCCTTCTGCTCCAGCGCCGGAGCTCCCCGAGAGCATCCCGGCCGCGGGCGCTCCGCGGGTGCGCATCCCTGCCCTCCCTCCCTCCGCCCGGGCTGCCCCGGCAACTTTGCGGCCGCGGGGCAGAGCGGGGCGGCCGCAGCTCCGCGCACCTGCCGGGAGGCTCCATTCACCTGCCAGGCAGCACCGCGCACCTGCCGGGATGCTCCGCGGGTCAGGTGCACCGCGCACCTGCCGGGATGCTCCGCGGATCGGGGGCACCGCGCACCTGCCGGGATGCTCCGCGCCCCCCGGCTCCGCAGCTCCGCGCACCTGCCGGGATGCTCCATTCACCTGCCGGGCAGCCCCGCGCACCTGCCGGGATGCTCCGCGGGTCGGGGGCACCGCGCACCTGCCGGGATGCTCCATTCACCCACCGGGATGCACCGCGCACCTGCCGGGCAGCCCCGCGCACCTGCCGGGCAGCCCCGCGCACCTGCCGGGATGCTCCGCGCCCCCCGGCCCCGCTGCCCCCCGCTCCCGCGGCCCAAACTCACCATAAAGAGGCGAGCGGAGGCGAAGGGTCGCGGCGGCCCCGGCAGGCAGGTGGCAGCGGGACGCGGCTCCCGCCGCCGCCGCAGCCCCTTCCCGCGGGCAGCGCCGCCGCCCTCGCTCTCTCGCTCACCGCCGCATGCCGCGCCCCCCGCCGCCGCCCGGCTCCCCCCGGGCTCGCCGCGCTCCGGCAGCAGCGGGGCCCCCGCCCGGCCCGACCGCGACCTCGGCGAGACCCCGGGGGCGGCCCCGCCGCGGCGGTGGCGGGGGGAGAGCAGGGCCCGAGAGGCGGCTCCGCTGCGCTCCGCCCGGGAGCCCCGCACCGGCCGGACACGGAGCTCCGCGGGGCGGAGGCGCTGCCGCTCGCCAGCCGGCGCGGAAAGTGGCTCGGCGGCGGCGGCGGGCGGAGGTGACCTTCAAGCCCGGCGGGGCGGGCTGGGGCGGGGAGCGGGAGAGCGGCGGGGGAGCCCCAGCGGCGCTCCGGGGGAGGCGGCGGCAGCGGGGGCGGGATGCGGGATGAGGGATGCGGGGCGGCCGGGGGGAGCGGGCCCGGGGGGAGCGGGGGGCTCCCGGCTCCGGAGGCGGCCCCGCCCGGCACCGGCGGCCGCGCGGCGGCGCCCGGGAACCCGCGGGGCCGAGTGGGGCCCGCCCGCACCTCCGGGCTCGGCTCCGGGCATTGCTCCGGGCTCGGCTCCGGGCAGAGATGCCCGCCGCCGGGCGCTCCCCCGATCCCGAACCTTGCCGGGGCAGCACCGGCGGCGCGGCCGCAACTTTGCATCCCCAGGGCTCGTCCCGAAGAGCTGTGCTCTCCCCCCAGCCCGAACACACGCACCAAAGCGGCAATTGCTGATTAAAACGGTGCCCTTGGCGATCCCCAGCCATCTCTGCCTTGCTGCCTTCCCTGTGCCCAAGGGAAGGCAAATCTTGCAAGAATTGTAATGCTCACCTAAAGAGAAGAGCATCGCAGCGTTCCTAAAGGCATGGATTACTGTTAAATGAGGCTGACAGCAGTTATTGACGAGAAAGTTTTGGGGCGAAAAATAAACATCGAGAGCTGTCAGAACACTGCCTTGTCCTTCTCAATACCTTAGGTATTAGGTCTGTAGTGATCAAACGTTTTTGTGCTGCTCGACCTTCAGCTACAATAAATTAATGCCCCTGGGACTTACTCCAACATGTAACTGGTATCAATTACAGACGGGAGTGTGAGGATCAGACAGATGTGCTGCCTCCTGTGGGGTAATAGTAGGGACTTGTTTCAAGCATCGAGATGGAAATGCAAAGCAGTTATCAGGTGATAACGAGGAGGCAAGCTTTAAATTATAGGCATGTGGTCCCTTAAATAAAAAAACTTCACGTGAATAATCTTCTCTATGAACTTTTTCATCTGTGCAGAAAATAAACACAGCCAAGTCTTCGTAAGCTGAGCTGCAGTTCCCACATGGATCATGTAGAGAAGCACATATCAAAAGCACATATCTGTATCCCTCTGCCTCTCCTGACAGATTTGGGGCTTGGCCTATTTCTGCTGCTATTTTAAGGCCCAGGGTGTGATCCTGGATCCCCTAAACACGGAACTCAGAACTGCTCAGGAGGGTTCCTCTACCAAGGCACACCAGTTTATGAACCTGGATCATTTCAGACAGTGACTTCAGAATTTATCATTCCTCATCAAACGTGAAGCAGTATTTAATGGCTGGAAAATTTGACTGCACCTCATTAAAATCTGTCAGATTACTGAGGAATACAAAGTTACTCAAAGATTCATTCTCAGGATCAAAACTCAAATTATCAAGTTATCCCCACAGAATCTCTCAAAATTCATGTCCCACTCTATAGTCTGATCCCTGTGAAGTTCATGTAAAGATCCTTGGATGGATTTTAAATCCTATGGGTTTCCTTCATTTTTCTTTTCAGCCTTCCAATTCACTCCAAAATCAACACAGAGAGGGCAATGGGAGGCCTATGTCCAACAAATGTAAATTGGAGGTCAAAACATTACACTGAAGTTCTCCAAATCACTAAAATATTGTTTTACAGTTGGTAACTGATTACTCTGCAGTTCAAGATATTTAAAGCCATATTCACTAATCCCTCTATGAGAAAGTGATACTGGTAGACAGAGAGTAGAAATGAGGCAACATTTCATCAGCTCTTCCTTAATTTGTATATTTAGGCCCTCTAATAAAATAATTTTCAACATTTTGATGAAATATGACTGACTGCATCAATAGATTTGCCATATGGGCCAATACCTCCTGCTTTGTCAGCAGATTTTAAAAAAGAACCTGAAAAAGAAATGCCCATGAAAAAATATCCACCCTTTGATGCTATATGCTGATGTAGTATGAAGTAAACTTCCTTGCTGGTGAAATTGTTGCCATTAGGTTATTCAGGCTAAATGCTGGCTCACACAGAGGTGACCACTGAGTGACTCAGAGTCACATTCTCCTGCCCCTACACTCAGTGACCATGAAGCCCCAGGGTTATTAAACACAGCAAGAAAGGAAAGGCCATCCAGTCCCTTCCCACGTGAAGCAGCCCAGAATTCCTCTCTCTTCTCCAAATATGTGACTTTCAAGGCAGCACCAATGCAAAGATTTTTAGGTATCTCAATTTCTTTCCAAACCTGACCTGTAGTCTTTCTGTATCCACTCACCTGTCTGGACAAAGCTGGCAGTCTCCAGAATGAAGAGTTTAAAACAATTAAAATTATTTGAAATTATTTTATTATTATTATTATTTTAAATTATTTTAAACTATTAAAACTATTTTAATGTAAAATAATTGAAAATATTTTAAAATAATAAGAAGCCAGAGCTCACACAAATGAGCTAAACCAAAATCCATCATGAAAGAACAAAAATCTCACAAACTAGACATAATAAAAAGTTTTCTTTAGGCTCTCGAGCATTCCTATTGAGTAGTGAATACTCACTGGAGTGTTGAGAACTACTCACAGGATTAAAACTAAATCAGGTGCAGGTGTTGGTGACTTTGATCTGTGCTTGATTAGAGAATCAGGTGTGTGCTAAGTGACTGCATGAGAGCTTGTCTTTTGGAGTCTCAACACCTCCATGCTCTCCTTTTGTACCAGCCCTGTCAAAAAGGTTCCCTTGGCTTGTTTTTCACATCTGTCTTCCCTTTGTTCCCCTCACATGAAAGAACCCTGAACTGCAAGTCAGATCTGTCTTGAAAGAGCTCCTTCATTCTCCAGACTTTGCTGTGTGTGTGATACAGAGGCTCCCAGCTGGGGTTAGAGTTCTGGGGGAAGAAATAACTTTGGGTGAGAAGAAAGGAGCAGAGAGAGCAGCCAGCATCAGTCTCGCGTGGGCAGGGACCAGCTCCCAAATATTTTCCTGTTTTCTGCTCCAGAGCTCCAGCATTTCATTATTTCCTTTCCTAAAAGCTCTGATTCCAAATGTGCCTGTGCATCTCTCCCACAGGAACCACCTTCAGAAAGGCATCTTGCTGTTTATTCATCTTCGGAATAAACAGAGCATTTAAAGCATTGGATAAAAAATAATCTTGGGCATTCCACCCCAAAGTTATAATTGTGTAAAGCATTGGATAAAAAATAATCTTGGGCATTCCACCCCAAAGTTATAATTGTGTAGAGCCACAATTCTCAGTCATTTCTGTAGGAAATACAAAGAAAATACACAAACTTAAGTATCATTGTGAAGTCATGCAGTTCAAAATTTGCTTCAGAAGGAGACATTTTCCAATGTAATGTAAATTATCTGTGGGAAGAGAAAAAAATAAAGGACAAGTAGCAAATGGCTCCATTTGCTACTTGCTTCCAAACATAATGTTTGGTAGACACCCCTGGTCAGGGATTAATTCTTAAAATATTTTTTAAAATTTCTCTTCTGAATAAAAGCCTATTTCGTGTTTTTCTTAAATTTGGAAACCTTTTTTCCCTTATAGTGAAATATTTTATGTATTTATTTCCAGATTTGGGAACTGGTGTGAGGTTGTTCTAACCAAGAGATCTCAAGAGCACAGATCTGTAGTATGTGAGAGAAGAATGGGAGGTGAAAGAGGATTTACTGGAGAAAATAATTATTCTGAACAGCAAACTAAGCCAGTGTTGTAGATGCTGTATCAAAAGAAAAAAAAATCAAGAGAAAAGGGGTAAAAAATTTATTTAAAGTCTTCAAATATCAAGCTTCTGGGGGAAGATATAAATAGATATCTTCTGGAAGGAAGATATAAATAGTACATATATATTTAATGCTTTAAAAATTCATATTGTATGTGCAGCAAAGAATATCTCCAGCACATCCACATCAACATCCACAGTGATTTATTCCTGCTGGGGGAGGCTGCTCAGGACATTACCAGTGGGAAGGGAACACAGAAACCATTGGCAGTAAAATTTGTAGCTTCAGGGAAAGTATTGGTGGTGGTGGTGGATGTGTCACAAATTTCAGTGCCACAAACACCCCATGAATTGTCTTCAGAAAAAAAATCTGCAGAAAAAATCTTCATAAAAAATCTGCATTGCTACAAAGCTTGGTATTAATAATGCCTTGACATCAACCCTTTGGACACTGGCAGGAAAAGCAGCCTTAAATACTCCCTGGGTTCTTGAAATTCATGACAAAAAGGACACACAGACATAAGGAAATGAACAAATCACCTTCAGCACACAAGGAACATGAAAAAAAGAAAAGGAAAAATATGTACCAGTCTGTGCATGTGCTGTGCTGATGGTGTGGGGTTTAGTTCAACTTCAGATTTCTTAAATTCTTTTTAATTCTTGGCAATTTATAGTGTGTTGAGCACGGTTTTTATGGAGTGGATAAGGACATTGTGTGTTTATGTGTGGGGTTGGATTAATGGATCAGGTTAGATTGAATTTGTCATTTGCTTGGGCTTTGTGTATCAAATACTCTGAATAGTTTAATGTTTTTGTCTCCATAACAGAAAAAAGAATTGGTACCTTTTTTGTTCATATAGTTCTACTCAGGAGAATAATTTTGGGATTTTTGGCCCATACTTTTTAAAGTTATTGTTACATTTAGGTTTCAGATTTCAGTCATACTTAATAAAATGAACTAAATTGTCACAGAGATTTAACATTACTTAATTAGAAATTCATAGCTATTTAGTAGAATCTTGGAGTAGAAAGATAATACTTCTATTTTTAATGCCCTAATAGCAAAATCTCCATGAGGTTGTATCTACATATCTATAAATTCAAGAGTTTCCCACTTATTTCCCTGTGATAAAACATTAATCCCTTTCCTTTCTCCAGGGAGCTGTAATTTTCCTCTCCCCTGACTTTGACTTACAGCACATGTACAACTTCTCTCAAAGAAAACATCTTGAAGGAGCAACTGCATGCCCTGCTCCCTGGCACCTCCTGATTTTTATCCATCTCCTTTATCTCCTTTGGGTTACTTTGGGAGTGCCTTGGGGCTGGGGGCCGTTCAGATAGGGCTGATGGCTCATTGCTTGCTCTGTGCTGGAGAGGTCAGGCTGCTCCAGGTGACCTTTCTGCTGGGAAAGCCTTGCTGCAGCCCTGGGAGCTGCCTTCTTGCTGTCCCACGTGGAGGGAGTGCTCCACACGTTCAGCACCATGAGGTTGTGTGCTGCCCTTGATCTGGGAACTGGAAAAGCAGAAACTTCCACAGACACTGAAGGGTTTGATCTGCAGCCCTGGGAGAAGCTTGGATTGGTGTGAAAATACAGTACACAGACATAAAGTAGAAAAATCGTAATTGTATGTTTCTGTGAGAAAGTTGTAAGTAAAAATATGCCTTAGGTAAGTGAGAAAATGCATTGATAAGATGGTGAAGGGTTTATAGTGTTGGGGTGTGGTTGCATAGAGCAAGCAAAGAGTTTAGAAGTTAGAATAGAAGCATTTGTGTGCATGTGAGAGAGAAGCCTATTGTGTCACAGACATCTTTTCATGAAAATCCTTTCCTTGGGATTTTTTCCTCCTGAGAAGCTGAGAGGCCTCAGGAATAAAATGTAAACAATGATTATCTGCTGCTGTGGAATGCAACAGGTGCATTTGGAATTGGTCTCATGTGGTTGTTTCTAATTAATGGCCAATCACAGCACAGCTCGCTCTCTCCCTGTCCCAGACACAAACCTATGTTATTCATTCTTTTCTATTCTTAGCTTAGCCAGCCTTCTGAGATGAAACCTTTTCTTCTATTATTTTAGTATAGTTTTAATGTAATATATATATAATAAAATAATAAATCAGCCTTCTGAAACATGGAGTCAGATTCTCATCTCTTCCCTCATCCCGAGACCCCTGTGAACACAGTCACACTATTGGATGAAAGTATCCCCAGTGCAGCAAAATTAAGCAAAAGTGATAAGTCAGAAAAGAAAAATAAACCTTGTGGCATCTATCCATTGGGTTAGAAAGTTCTATATTGCCTTGTAACAAAGAACTTGTGAGCACTTTGAGCTATGGCTGGCTGCTTGCTCTCTCAGATCTCACAGCCTCTGAGACTGATGTTTGTGTAAGCAATAAATCATTCTTAGCCCAAAATTAGTTCCATCTCTTCATTAATAGCAGTGATATTAATACCTTGCTGTTTTCACTTCCATTTCTACTTAGGCAGAGCTCTGGAAGTGTTGAAAGGAATTGTTGGAAGCAATGACATCAGGTTTTTCTTTGTGGTTGGGACAGCTGCTACTGAAATAACCAGAACTGTGGAAATGTTTAACCTAGTGAAACCTCCAGCTGCCTCCTGAGGATGCCACCAGCCCTTTCCCCAGCTCTTCACCAGTTTCCTTCCCTGGGCAGGACAACAATCCTGGGTTTCCTTGAAAAAGAGCTACCAGGCCCTCAGCTGTGAGCTCAGAGCCTGAGCAATTCCATGGTGGCCAGCAGGGACCATGCAGCTCTTGGGAGCAGCCCTGTCTTTTAAAGGAAATAAATAATGTTTAATATATATAAATATTGCAGGTGCTATACAAGGGGCTGTGCAGCTCTTGTCATAAATAAGGGAACCTTGAGGGAGCAGAGGAGGAGTCACCTGCTCAGTGATGGTTCCTGTAGGAGCTGGAGAGTCCAGTTTAGCAATTCCAGAAGACATTCAGGGTCTGCTTGGTGCTGAGAAATGTCTTTAATTCTTACATTGCCACAGCAGGATTCAGAGCAACTGAACAATTGATAATTTTTATGGTTTCTCCAAGTGCAACTTTTTTTGATTGTGCCACAATTAATAAAATATTTAATGGAGAATCATTTGTACAGGTTTGGATGTACTTTTTCCATACCTGCAGACTTTGCAGTTCACTCTTTCTAGAGCTGTCTGATCACACTGGCACCTGTGACACCCTCAAAATGTGCCAAAATTTGCACCACAACCTCAGACTTTTCACCCAAAATTTGAGGAACTCATTGACATGTGCATTTACATTTTAGAAAATTTAAAATTCCTTTTTGCACTGTTAATTGAAGTACTGGAAGACAGAATTTGGGAAAAACCTTTAGTGAAGACTATTTGATTCTCAATCCCCTCAACCGAGTTTCTAGCAAGTCTTTGTAGTTCATTAGCTGCTGGACCTTGGAATTATCATCTGCCCCTCAGTCTAACAGCATTTGAAATTAGTCCAGAACTGAGGATCCCAAACCCTGGAGTGTGGACCAACATAACTAGAAGAGAACCACTTGCCTAACATCACACATGATTCTATGTTTGCAGCAGAGAAAGGATTTAAAACAGGGTCATCAACAACAAATATCAGGGAAGATAGCGGTTAGCCAAGAAAAAGAAATTCCCTGAAAATAATGAAATATTTTCCAAACATTTCATTTATGAATCCATATTACTTTAGATAAAGAATCAAGCTGGCAAGTGGCCCATTAGAAATAAGAGAGGGGAAAAAAACCCACAGAGGTGTATTCACTCACTTTTAAGGGTAGAAACTCCCAGAAAATCCAAGAGCTGCAAGAATCAGATCTGCCAAAATCTCTGACTTTTGGAGTTAAACTACAGTTACAGAAATAGGTAATTTATTTCTAGTATTTTTATCACTAATGTATTCACATCTCTGCTCTCATATGTAGAATATATATTAGTTTCATAAAAATGAATTGAAATTTACTATTTCCTGGATTATCTTATTCCAGTTAAACCCTTGATTCATAAGGCAATTGCTGAAGATAAATAGAACTTCATGAATTCTTCATAAACTGCACAAATTCATGAGTTAGAGATGAAAAATGTAAGCCACACAACCCTTCATCTGCAGGCCAAAAAATTGGAGTCCAGGTTTGAGATCAGCAGCGCCCAAGATCCATTTTCATCTTATCACCTGAAGGCTTTCTGGTAGCATTTGTGAACTCAGTTTGTTCCCCCGGCTCCATCTCTGCAGGCTAAGTGGCCACATAAATAATTCACTGGAACTTGTCAGAAACAAGAAGTTGTGAAATGTAAAGTCCCCTCCATCCATCCAGCTGTATAAGCAGCACACAGGAGCTAATTTTCTAACCTTTCACTAAGCTGTGCATGGAACTAGGCACTGAGGAGTTCTTGCACATTTTTAATAAACTAAAGCTCCTCAAATATCAATTCTTTCTAATAATACATTCCCTAGAAATACCACTTTTGAGGTTTTTCTGTTCTTTATTGCAGAAAAACTTCTCACAGGGACCTTTTGGCTACACAACTGTTACAAAAAATAGCTTTTCCTTAACTGAATAACTTTGGTGTTCTGCTGTTCAGGGGAGAACATCGGAGTCAGACTTAGCTGAAAGAAAGCACAGAGGGGGCAGGGGGGACATGGCACTACTTATTTTGGGGTTTTCATGGTTTTTTGCAGTGTGGGTTAGATTACAATGGGATTTTTAATGTCATTTGGAACCATAAATGTTTTTTTAGTTTGAATGAGAGAGAAAGCATGACGACCATCCTCACCTTTGTCTTGGCAGCACTCTGGCCATGTCTCCTATGAGAACATGGAATAACAAAATCATGGAGTGGTTTGGGTGGGAAGGGACCTTGAAACCATCACACCCCACGGGCAGGGACACCTCCACAGACCAGGTTGCTCAGAGCCCCATCCAACCAGGCCTTGGAATGTGGCACTCACATTCTCTGGAAAATTCGTTCTCCCAGGATTTTTAATCCTGAGAAGCTGAGAGGCCTCAGGAACAAAATGTAAACGATTATCTGCTGCTGTGGAATGCAACAGGTGCATCTGTGATTGGTCTCATGTGGTTGTTTCTAATTAACACCAATCACAGTCAGCTGCCTCAGACTCTCTGTCCAAGCCACAAACCTTTGTTGTCATTCCTTTCTATTCTTAGCCAGCCTTCTGATAAAACCTTTTCTTCTATTCTTTTAGTATAGTTTTAATGTAATATATACCATAAAATAATAAACCAAGCCTTCTGAAACATGGAGTCAGATCCTCATCTCTTCCCTCATCCTGGGACCCCTGTGAGTCCCATCACAGAAATGATGAGCCCAAAGTGACAATAATCATCCTGCAATCCTGCAGCAATATCACCTCCCTCATCCTCTGAGACATGCAAAAGCGCTTCTAACATGTATTTACAGCCAGCCAATGGCTACAGAAAATATCACATCAATACACAGATCGAGCTGATGCTTGAGATGACTTTCCAAACCACCTTTGCCAATTTCTTTCTGCAAATAAGGGCTACATGTTAATTGCTTTAAATATTTTAAAGGATTAAGCAATTATGGAGTTTTATAGAATAGAGTCAATAAAAAGAAATACTCTCTTTTCAAGTCTACTACATGAACTTAATTATGAGATAAAGTGTTAATGATGCTGTAGTAATTTTACACTGTGAACAAGGCAGATGTAGAGGCTGGCTGGGCCTGTGATAACAGGAATTTCAGTGGGAGTTCAGCTGGGCACCTGCTGCTGCAGAAAACCCCTTAGGTTACAAGTCATTCCTCGAGGAAATGAGTTTTTCAAGCTGGCATAGCAGCAAGAGCCAAAGGGCTTGATCCTTTTCAGAATGAGAGGTAGGAGCCTAAACCACTTCAGAATTCTACAGGCTTTCTCCAAAAACTCACTTGATTAATCTCTAGCAGACTCTGGAAGACTGTGACTAACTGTGAGGGGCCACTACTAATTTTGGTTATTAACCTCATTTGATAGAAAGATAATCTGTTTCTCCATTAACGTTAATCCCTTTAAAATATTTCTAGTGCTTCTCCCATTAATCCATGCCCTTTATTTGATTGCAGGGAGACTAATTGCAGAGTAAGATAATGGTTTGGATGAGTATGTCTGGCATAAAAAGCCCCCAACAACTTATCTTTAAAAAGATTTTCTTGAGAGAGAAACACTTCAAAACTTTTATGTTTCCTAGGCCTGGAAAGGAGTAGGCTATGTAGGGATTCCTAGGTTAAAGTCTCCAGAAGCATTTAAAACCAGGGTTTGTGGTGTATTCTTACACCAAACACATTTAAAATCCTTCAGCACTATTCAAATAAAACCAAAACTTGATGGGTAGAGAACATTTCACCTGAGAAATAGGTGTCAGTAACATGATTTCTGCTCCCTTCTTTGTTCTGAATGGAATGGGAATTGGAAACCTGCATTTCCTGGGATTTGGTCAATCTGGGGACATGGCGGTGTAAATATTTAGCTCAGTTAATAAAACAGATGTAACACTCTGGACCTGGTGCCAACAGAACAAAGACCTTGTCCAAGGGCCATTGGTTTCAGCAGCATTTGGGGAGTTGGTGTCAGCTTCATTTTAAACCCAGCAACAGAACCATCTATTTCATTAGGCAGGGAACCATGAAAAACACACAGAAATTGAAATTGATTTGGGATTTAGAAAATACAAATTTGGGAAATTGACTTTGGGATGTAGAAAATACAAATTTTTTGGTGAGATTCCTCCCCCCCGAATTTCTCATCCACGCTCTCTTTAACACTGCCACGTGAAGAGCTATGTTTAGACTCACATGTAAACCTGGAAGGTTTCCTGTACCTATGAACTGCTTCCTCAGCATGCAGGAGACCATGGCAGAAACTTTCATGAGGGAATTCTCAGGCAGAGCTGGGAAGGTCAGGACCAAAGCCTCATCTCCCAGTGCTCCATGCCTGATGTAGTACTTTCCCAAAGGGATTGCACAGAGCACACACAATACAAGGCAGAGGATCCCTGGTTCATATAAGCTGTTTCTAAGCCTAAATTGGCATAAATGGCTGAGTAAAGTGAATGGGGAAGAGCAAACAGACCCCAAAATCTTTCCTAATGACCTCTCCTGACAGATGCCACCCCAGCTCTCAGAGCCACATAAAGCAAATCCAGCACAGCAGTGAATCCTGGTAGGAAAGAGTTTGTGGGCTGATAACATTAAATGATATCATTTACATTTTTGATGGAAATTGTGCAAACCAGCTCAGGTGAAGTCCTTATTCATTGGAAATTGCATTATGTGCAGCATCCCCCAGGTTTGTCACCAGAGTTGCACATTTGCTGTCACTCAGCAAATGAATTTTGCATTTCCTGCATTTATCTGTGTCCCACAGCTCTCACTGACCCTGTCCCTTTTCCCTCTTTCTGAGCTGACCATGGCTCCCAAAGTGTTTTGGAGAATATTGTGTCCTGGTTCTGTACTAAGGATAGTAAATCTGTGTTTGAAAGAGACATTTGCCCTCACACCAACAAAGCAAAATGAATTCCACAACAACCAGCCTCTGCCCATTAGATTTAAGAATCTATGCAGGTTCTCCAGTGAGGCATAATTCTTCCACAACACTGAAAAAATTCCTCCCCCCTTACCCTTTTATTGACTTTTAATGCCTTAAATATAAAATTCTAGCACTCAGCCTCTTTCTTTATCTACACCTTTCCTCATTTCTCAGTTTCATAGCAGCAGCTTTATTCCCTTGTATTTTACTCTACTTTACATCCTTCCTTTCACCAAGCCACCTCTTATGAACTGTGTGCCAAGAGTGAAGGCTCCACCCTTTTCATCACCCCTGGAAGTTCAGGAAGTTTTGAAGAGGCCTCATGATTTATGTATTTTCATGGAGCATTCTTCACCTCCTGCAAAGTGTCACAAGATAATGAGGTGATGAAAAGTTTGTGAAAGGGGATGTAAAAGGCCACGTGTCAGACATCACACTCCAGAAATGCACCCAAAAGTCCCCTTTGGGCTCCTTTTTTCCAAACTAATCCAAGGTTTTCAACTAAAATATCACAGCTGGAGAAGACTGGACTTTACCTGAGAAACTTTGATGTGAATAATGTGTTTACCTTATTTTTGTTATCTTTAGTGGATATTGTTCATTTCTACCATGGTAAATATTGAAATCTCACAAACCTCACAATTTCCATAACATTGTTTTCATAAATTTTTCCAAACAAAGCTCACAAGTCCCATCTAAAGTGAATTTTTGAGCCTAATAAGGCCCTCACAGACCTTTGAGGAAGAAGAAGAGCTGAAGGAACCCACAGAACTTTTCCATAATACCCACCAGGGTCCGACCCAGGTAAATTCAAGCTGGTGGTGAAATTATCAGATTGGTAATTTCACCAATTAAATTGACAGCTTGGCCATCAGGCTCAGCTCTGAATGGAGCCAGTTCTGGGGTTATTTCATAGCCTTTGACAGCAGCACATTGAAAACCACCTCCAATGAACAAACAAATTAAAACCCTTCAGAGATTTAGCAATGAACAAGAGGAATTTGCTGTCCAAAATCAAAAGTGCAGTTATATGTAAAATTGAATTTCTGCATTTCATTTTTGACAGTTTTTTTAGAAAGCAATTCACTACTCATTTGGAAACTGGCAACTACAAATTTAGGAAACATTGAAGTATTAAAAACTGCTATTAGACAGTTTCAAATGTTGATCATTACCTGGAAATCAGATTAAAAATGCCCAATTATAACAGAAACTCATTTCTAATATATTTTTATTCACCATCATCCTTGCTTCATGAAATCTGATTCCAATCTGGGAAGATTCTGCCTCGCTGTACCTGCCAGGGCAGACTCAATTTCTTGCAGCCATGGCTGTGCCCTCACAGCCAGTTTAGAACTTCATCACACTGTCAGAGAATTCCTATTTATATAAATATCCCTATATTTATTATATAAATATTCCTATATTTATTATATTAATATTCCTATATTTATTATATAAATATTCCTATATTGAATAAATGAACCCAGAACAGTTCTTCAACACCTTCAAGCTGTAAACTTGCTAAAATAATGAAAAAACGATCCCATTATCACATTATTAAAATACATATACTTATATCACATATATATTTTAATACCACATTATTAAAATACATATACTTACATCTGCTCACTAATAGTTTGCAATTCTGCCAAGGTTTACATTCACGAGCAAAACAGCTATAAATTTCAAAGGAATTTACAATTATTTTACCACGTCCTGTTAATAATAGCCAGACTATTCCACGAAAGTAATAGAGCAGAAAAATAAGGCTATCTCTTGTCTCAGGTCATATAAACCATCATTTAAAACCTATCAGTGTGCTGTGGTTGTTAGAGGCAGTGACACAGGACTAATTGATGGTGACCAGGCAGAAGGCACCCAGCTGGAGCCATCCTCCCCAAGAATCAATGGCACAAGGGTCACCTCGGCCGGGCGTGCCCCCCTCTCATGCCCTGCCAAGGGAAGGACGGAGCGGCGCATTAAACCGAAATTATACAGCACCGCGGGAGAACGGCCCGCGCCGCAACGCTCCTGGTGCAGAGGAAATGGGTACGTGGGAGGGAAGCTGTTTGAGGAGCTGGTTACCAAAAATGAAAGCAGAGCCCAGTGTCACCGTAATGTTTTCTGAAAAATCCCTTCGCCGGGATTTCGTCTCCTGGGAAGTTGAGGAGCCTCAGAGAAAAATGTAAATAATAATTATCTGCTTTGCTTCTCCTGTGTTTTGCTGCTTTGGAATGTGGCTGGAGATTGTTTACTAACAGGTGCATGTTTGATTGGTTTCATGTGGATTGTTTTTACTTAATGACCAATCACAGCCAGCTGTGTCAGACTCTGAGGAGAGTCACGAGATTTTCATGATCATTCTTTGTAGCCTTCTGTCTGCATCCTTTCTCTATTTTTCAGTATAGATTTAGTATAGCATTTATCATATCGTATAATATCTAAAATAAATATAGTAAAATAAATAAAGTATTATAAATATAATAAATATAATATAATATAATGTAATGTAATGTAATGTAATGTAATATAATATATATAATAAATATAATATAATGTAATATAATATTATATAATTAATATAATATAATATAATATAATATAATATAATATAATATAATATAATATAAATAATAAATATAGTATAATGTAATATAATATTATATAATTAATATAATATAATATAATATAATATAATATAATATAATTAATATAACAGAATTTAATATAATATAATATGTTATTTTTACTCTTTGGCCAATCAGGGCCAAGCTGTGTCAGGACTCTGGAGAGAGTCACCAGTTTTCATTATTATCTTTTTAGCATTCAGTAAGTAACCGTTCTGTATTATTTAGTATAGTATAGCATTCTTTAATATAATTTAGTATTATAAAATAATAAATTATCCTTCTGAGAACATGGAGTCAGATTCATCAATTCCTCCCTTCATCCAGGGAACCCTGAAAATAGCACAGCCCACACGGGCAGCTCCCCCTCTGGTGCTCAGCTCTGGGGATCTGCTGCTGCTCAGCTCAGGAAAAGCAGAAATCAGGAAAACCTGGCCTGCAACACTGACACAGAAATTTCACTCTCTATTTAAGCGATTCAGGACTGTTAATTTGTCTTTGCAGCATGGTTCCAGTCTGTCCTTACATTGCTCCACCTTCATGCCATGATCCCACAAGGAGGTTCCTAAAATATAACTCAAATGAGCATAGAATAGGAAAACTCACAGGAAAATAAGCCAAGGGAGAATCATAGAGTAGTTTGGGTAGGAAGGGACCTTAAAGCTCATCTCATTGCACCCCCTGCCATGGCAGGGACACCTTCCACTGTCCCAGGTGCCCAGCCTGGCCTTGGGCACTGCCAGGGATGCAGGGGCAGCCACAGCTGCTCTGGGCACCCTGTGCCAGGGCCTGCCACCTCCAGGAAAGGCAAAGCCCAGTGGTCAAGGCCACCCAAATTCCATTTCTGTAGAGGCAATTGCCCTTTGTTACACACAGACAAATTATCCAAGGGGCGGGAAGCCTCTAGGAGAAGGAGAAAAATAAAATTATGTTTTCTCTGAAAGCCTGCACTGCCTTTGACAGTTCCTAGAAATGGGAGATATCAAAATTCACGTTCCATGTAGGTGCTTGGGTTTGTGCAGGCAGCCAGTCCAAGTAGGCTGGGTTGTTCAGAGAGCAAGAGGTGAGAGGCGGAACCATCCCCTTGAGCTTCACCCTAACAAATGGAAATGCTCAAAGAAAGACTTGATTTTGTGGGGGTTTTGTTTGTTTGTCTAGGGGATTTTTGTCATTTGTGTTTGGTTGGTTTTGGTTTGTTTTTTTTTTTTTAAGAAAACTTCTGTGGTTGTCACAAAATCTTGTGGTTTCTACACAGGGCTTAGAGTGCAGCAAGGGCACAAGTCTGCCACAGGAACCACAGACATTGGCAGCAGTTCCAGTTTGCCCAGCAGCAGTGGCACCATGCAGGTCACTCCAGTCCTGAGTCACACACAAGAAATTCACCACTAATTCCCATTTAATACAGAACCAGTAACCAGTTTAGGTTGCCAATATTGCACAAAGGAATTAAATATATTCACTGGGAGAAAAAAATATATTAAAAAAACAAATTGAACCAAGGCTGCAGGGGAAGCATGAGGCACTAACCCCTGCAGTAATCCTAAGGCTTCTGTCCTGTTCCCACTGATAAATTTATTACAAATGTGTAGCCATGAACTGCAGCAGAAAATTTCATGCTTATATTGATGAGATTAATGGACTATTATCTCATTTCCAAGATTACTTAGAATTGATTTTATGGCTCCTTTCCTCTCACGGGTTTCAAGCACTGATTAAAGAAAGGCCTTGGCTATAAAACCAGAGCCTGAACTTTGCCAGGTTTGAACTGTGTTTTCATACAAGCTTTTTTGCTGGAAGCACAGTCACATCTAAAGAAAACATTTGTAAGAGCAAAACCCACATTTTTTAATATTCTTCCTTTTTTTTCTCTCTTTCTTTGGCACCAATATGGTAATAAAAAACACATTTCTGAAGTATTCTTCCGTTTTTTCTTTTTCTTGGGCACCAAGAAATGGCACCCAAGAAAAAGAAAAATGGAAGAATGGTAATAAAACCCACATTTCTGTAGTATTCTTCCATTTTTTTTCTTTTTCTTGGGCACCAATAAGCTCTGGGGAGGGCAGCAGCAAGGAGCCTGGTGCTGAGGCTGTACCCCAGCAGGGCATCATGCCAGTGCTGCTTTCCCTGGGGATATTCAGGCTAAGGGACTTCCATGGTGATTTCCTCAAAGCCAGCACCAGCACAACCCCACAAGAGAGAAAGCAGCCCTGCACACTCTCTACTGACTAGAAATGACACTCATGTGGCAGCAGCAAAGCAGAGAGCCTGGACTTGAGATCTAAAGGTATAATTATGCTGTAGAGTAAATAAATAATTAGAAGAAATGGCATTTATGTTACTCTAATAACAAAAATGCCATCTGTGTTACTCCAAATCCTGCACAGCCATGAACCAAAGCCCCTTCTCACCTGCACACACAGCTTGGACATTCCTGCTGCCTTTGGGGCTCTCCTTGTCTGTGGCTGTGGTTTTAAAGTGGTGCACAGCTCCACTGATTATAACTGGAACAAATGTTTTGCTGACTATTTTCATCCAGAAATACCAGTATATCATTGCTAGCTGATAGAGAAGCAGAGCGAAATGAAAATGTACAATGGAACTACATTCCCAATGTGACAGTAAAGAAAATCACTGTAATATCCATCTGGTCCTATCACATATTTGGCCAAATATAGCCCTTTCTATAGTACATTGTTTTTATTTACTTTCTGTTACAAAAACATACTAGAAATGCTTATAAAACATGTTCCCTTTTCTATTTCTCAGCATACAATCACAACTAGTTTTAAAAGTAATTCTGAAAAGAAGCCTAAAACAATGGTTAGAATAATCTCTTTGAATTATCCTCCAATATATTTATATACTAATACAGACCTATGTTTATATAGCTGTATACTAATGTGGTCCTATTTATAAAAATAACATTTTTTCAACCAGTTGGAAGAAAGTTGGTTCTAGGAAAAACACCAAATTTAGGAAAAAAACTTGAAAGAGAAAGGTTGTGGTATTTTCTGAGTCCCCCATCGAAGGGAGGAAATGATGAATCTGACTCCATGTTCTCAGAAGGCTAATTTATTATTTTATGATCTATATTACATAAAAGAATGCTATACTAAACTGTACTAAAGAATAGAGAAAGGATACAGACAGAAGGCTAAAAGATAATAATGAAAACTCGTGATTCTCTCTTCAGTCCAACACAGCTGGACAGTGATTGGTCACTAAGTCAAAACAATTCACAGCAGAAACCAATGAAACAATGACCAGTTGGTAAACAATGTCCAAACCAAAGCAGCAAAACACAGGAGAAGCAATCAGATAATTGTTGTTTTCATTTTTCCCTGAGGCTTCTCAGCTTCCCAGGAGAGAAATCCCACGCAAAGGGATTTTTCAGAAAATATGACAGTGACAAAAAATGGGGCAAATAATTTGCATTTTGTGCCAAAGTTCTCCAGCCTCAAGGGTTTGAACCCCCTCCCAGTTCAATAAAAGAAGGGTTCTCAGCCCCCATCCTGAGGGGGTTTGCTCTGGTACCCCAGAGGAAGGTGTTGCATGGCCCAGGGTGTCCCAGCAATTGCAGGTGGCCAGGTACAAATTCCCCTCCTTGAGCTGAGCTGGGAATAAATCATTCCACAAACACACCTAATCCAATTCTGCTCAATGGCTCAGGCAAATTGAAGGCAGACAAGTCTATTCAGAACAGGCATCTGAAATGAATCTCACATATAAAATCAGTCTAACAACCTAAAAAAAAATAATGCGTTTGGTGACTCATCTGGATGTCAGAACATCCAGAACTCAGGGAAGGGAGAGACTGGAATAACAAAGTCCTGAGAGGTGCAGGGCATGTGCATGCAAACAGCTGAGGGAACGTCCCCACACCTCAGCAAACAAAGATTCCAGAGGGCAGGAGGACACCAGGGAAGGTGGAAGAAATAAATACTACTCATCAAAGTCTTGCCGAAAAAGTTTTCATCCTTTCCTGTACAATCCAGGATAAAAAGACTTGGAGACATAGAAAGCAAAAGTACATCAGAAAAGTATTCTTACTGTATTTCTGAGAGACCCTCACCTTAATACAGTGCAGAGCCTGATAGTGGATGGTGTTACAGTCTAGACTCTCCTCAGAGAGCGCTCCTGAGACACAACCTTGCTCTATCACACTTCCCATCTCTTCCACAGAGCAATCACACATACCATCCTGTCATTAAATGACAAAAATTAACTTTAAATTCAGCCTACCTGACAGGAAAAGAAAAAAAAATTCTAGAGTAAAAACCTTGATTTGGCCAGACCAGTCTGATAATGGAAAAAATGCCTCCCTCCTAGAGGCAAACTGTGATCAATGGGAGACACAGAATCTCAAAGATCCAGCCTAATTCTAATTCCAGGGATGTAGAACAGTGCTCAGGGTTGAAAAATACAGTAGAACTTGCTAAATTTCTGAGTCTTAACATTCAGCCCTGAACTCTCCTGTACTCAGAAAAGCTCTGTCCTTTAAAAAGGTGAATATTAAATCAGACATCATTTTTTCAGTCCTTATTTTGACAGAATTCCGAGCCCATTACTAGCAAAGAAAATAACTGAATGTAAAAAAGGCTGCAAAGTTTTAGCTGGAAATTGTCTAGTGAAACAAAGCCGAGCTCTGATTGTACCTTTGAATTACGTTATTTTTGTCTGATTTAAAAGAAGCAAAAATAAAAAATACAATGCAAGGTCAGCAGAGAATGAACAATGAAACAACACCTCTAGACCCATGCTGAAGCATAGGAGAAGACATCTTCAGCTGCCAGATTTTTCTAGAGTAAAAGCTCTAGAAACACTAGTGGTGGTGGGCCAGCCCACTCAGTGATGGGCTGACCTTGCCTGGCTGCCTGAGGCCCACCCAGCCACTCTTTTCCTCCCCCTCTCCATCAGAACAGGGGACAAAATAAGATGGAAAAGCTCAGAAATCAAAATTAAGACATTCCAAAATTAAGACTGTCACAGGCAAAACAGAGTCGACTTGGGGGAAGTCAATTTAATTTCTTGCCAATTTGAATGGTGGGAAACAAATACCAAAGCCAAACCACCTTCCCCTCCAGGTTCTGATTAAGGTTAAAGACAAAGGTTAAACCACTTTCCATCCTTAATTTTTTCCCCAGGTTCCACTTCAGGCTCCTCTCCCTCCTGTTCCCTGGAGCTGCTGCAGGGATGGGTATCAGTGTTATGATCCCCAATGGGTGGGAAGAATGATTGGCCTCTGACTCCATGATATCAGAAGGCTAATTAATTAATTTATAATACTATATTATACTGGAACTATATTACATTATTTTACACTAACCAGAACTATCACTAAATGTAGAAGCGACAGGGGGTAGGAGGGTTGGGATGGACAGAGATGAGAGATCTCTGAAGCCAGGGCTTGGAACTTGGGGTTTATTGCATTTATTGCAAAGGGCCTGGGTGCAGGGCCCTGCTGGGAGCTGCCAGACACAGCTCAGAGAAGTAAAGAAAAGTAAAGAGAGTGGGGGAGAGGATGAGAGAGAGGATGAGAGGATTGGAGTGTGAGGTTCCTGTTACAATACAATAAATAATCTTCTGTGCCGAATATTCTAATTTTCACTAACCAATCTACTACATGATACAAGTCCTATAGCATTTATATACAGCCTATAAGAATCATTACATCACCATACTGTGTTACATTTTAAACCCTAAAAACTCCTCTTTGGGCCCCTTCTGCCAAGCTGTAGGGTCTGCTCTGACCCTTGGGCCTGCCTGCAGGCAGAGGGTGTTGTTCCATCAAAAGGGGATCACCTTCAGCTGGCGATGCCATTGTTTTCCAGTTGCTCAGTAACTGAGGTATCTCAAAGCTTGTTTTCATTTCAATCTCACTTATAGCTTCCATATTCTCAAAATCATTTACCAGGCAATCATATTTATAAGGCTTTCCTGTGTTGTCTTTGCCAACAACTAACTAACTAACTAACTAACTAACTAGAAAACCCATGACTCTCTGCCCGAGAGCCCTGACACACACACATGGATCCAACTGGTCAATGAATCCCAAACACCATCCCCAGAATCCATTCAAGCAATCACCTGGGGTAAACAACCTCCAGAACACATTCCACATGGGCACAAACACAGGAGCAGCAAATGAGATAACAATTGTTTTCCCTTCTTCTCTGACGTTTTCTTGCTGCCTTTTCCAGAAGAAATTTTTGGGAAATTGTGCCTTGCTTTTCTCAGTGAAGAGAACTGTGGTTACAGATGGGCAGAGCACTGATGCTCATCTCCCTCTTGTTCCTCCCTGCTGCACTCAGCATCCCAGGGGTTACCAGGGGAGCCCTGCCCAGAGCCTGCAGCCCATCCTGCCCCTCCTGCTCTCCCCAGGGGCTCCAGGGCTCTTTTCCCCCTGCTCAGGCAGCTCCTGCCCTTTGCTGCTCCGTTCCCTGGTGTGGCTGATGCTCAGCCCTGACTGCACTCGCGGGCTGGGAGTGACAGAGCCAAGCAGGGAGTGCCCTGCCTGCTGTGGGCACACCTGTGCCAGCCTAGGGGGGGGGTCTGTCCCCTCCCATCCCACCAGGTGTGCTCACCTGTGCCAGTCCAGGGGGGCTCTGTCCCCATCCAACCAGGATGAGATAGTAAACACAGGAAAAGAATTTCCATTTGATATTTTTGCTCTTCTTCATATTGAGAAATTTCATAATTTCTTCTAGTCTTAAGGCTCAATTTCCAAGCACCAGAAATTTTATCCTTCTGAGGCAGGGATTTGGGCTCAGATATGTCCAAATAATTTATATTTTGGCGGGCGCACCTGTGCCAGCCCAGGGGGGCACAGCAGGGCTCTGTCCCTTCCCATCCCTCCAGGTGTGCTCACCTGTGCTAGTCCAGCAGGGCACATCCAGGCTCTGCCCCCATGCCAGGGTGGCTGCTGGCCAAACCCAACCAACCACACCACATTTTCTGATTCTAAGACTCCTGAAGAGCCACATGCCCAGGATTCCTCCCCAAGTGCCCTAAACATCAGCTCCTGTCACCTTCTATTTTTCTATTTTTATTTATTTTATTTTTATTTATTTTTAACAACTTAATAAAATTTAAATACATTTATTTTTAATACCCTCACTATCCATTCTCTCAATTCTATTTTTCTAAGTACCACAGACACAGATTTTCTTTGCAACCATCTCTTTTGGCAGTTCTTTCTCTCCCTTCTGCCCTCAGCCACATTGCAGCACAGCTTTCTCCCATTTAGGGAGTCCAGGTGGGCCTGGCAGGGCTTGAGCATTGCCTGACCCTGTACAATAACACTTTTCTCCAGAGGCTCCTTACATTTATTTTATTAGTCCCTGGTACTGATTCAAGTAAACACAAAGGAACCACAGGGCAGTGGTGAATTAGGATCTAAATTTTAATTCCTGTTCTAGATTCTTGATTGGTTTTATTTCACTAGAGGCAAGCTCTCAAGACATAAACAGAATTAAAAATGCATGGACTGAACTTAAAATGTAATATAACAAATGAAATGCAATGCTGTTACTTAATAGCCTTGGCTATTGAAAGTTCAAAGACAAACTGTATTTCAATTATAAAATGAAACATCGTTATGTTCAAAGGAAAAACATCCACTGAGACACAAAACCCCTTCTGGAGATTTTCTTGTACTATTTCCCTATTTTTAAGCCACAAACTCCAGGGGAGGTGCTGTCACACATCAAACCCATTCAGTTCACCAAACCAGGTTATCAAGGTGACCTAATTTAATCTTCAGCTGATGGGGACATTCCCATGAAAGACTCTGCAGTCTCCAATGGCTTACTGGGGCTGAGTCTATTAAGTAAAGAAAATGAGCAGAGCATATTTCCTTATATTCTTAAAATATCTTAATTACAAAGAAATTAAGAGACACTCTTTAGTGTTTTAGAAGCACTGCCAGCTGAGGTCAGCTCACCACACCACAAATATTTAGGGAACATTTACAGTTTCAATGACTTGCTAGGGAATGGCTTGATCCCAGACTTTCCTGGTGCAAAAATTAATCCACTTAACCAAAAAACTTCATTCCTCTGCCACTTTATAGATGAAGAAAGAAAATGGAAACAGAGAAAAGGGAAATTCTTTGCTTCTTGGATGGCTCTTGCAATGTATAGCACAAAAACTTCATTCCTCTGCCACTTTATAGGTGAAGGAAGAAAATTAAAACAGAGGAAAGGGAAACTCTTTGCTTCCTAGATGGCTCTTACAATGTACAATACAAATATTAGCCTGTGACTGTTATTTAAACTCTGATACATGGTGTGACCTGTACAGGAAATGGGGTTTGGGGTGATAAATCCATGTTTTGTTTTGTATCTGTTCCAAATCTCTGTATTGCTAACACACACCAAAGCAGTTTCTCACCACAAGCAGAGGTTGAATGGCTGCCAATGAACAATTAAAAGCATTTTAGTTGACCAAGCTTGCAATTTAAATTGATTCAAAGCCATTCCCACTGTGTGCTCTGAGGGAATTAAAGTCTGCTGCAGATGCTCTCTTAGAAACAGAACAGGCATTTGTGTTCTTGTTTGAGCCATAAGAAGTTGTTTTACTCTGTTTATGCTGTAAAAATCCATCTAAGCGGGATTTTAGAGGTTGGTGGAGTGTCACACTCTGGAAAGTCACTCTGGTGACAGCAAACTGCATCAATGGATTCAGCACTGTGCCATAGCATAGGGGAAATCTGATTTCCAGCTGCAGCATGGATGGGATTGGGAAAATCCCAGGAAAGCAGTGTCAGAAGGAGTACCAGGAAAGCAGAGGCTGGTTTCAGGAGGTGATTTTATAGCTCAGCTTAGAAGAAAAAGGTGAAAGCTGAAAGTCAGTCAGTGCTGGTATCTTGGGCCACCAAGGGGGATCAGGACCTGAGCTGGGGCTGGTGCTGAACTGACAGGACCTGGCTCAGTTCCTCTCTTGGATGCTGGTTTGTAGTGGCCATAAAGATGATGAGGTGATTCATGGGGAGAATTCCTTCAGGGAAACATGCCTGATGCTGTTTTATAGCTTACAAACCACTGGGGAAAGTCCATAAATTTAAATTGCACAGTGGGGAAATCTTGGGCTATAGATCAAGTCTACATCCAGAGTTTCCCCTACAGCTGACTACCAACTTCCTAAAACCTGAAATCCTGATTTTCTACTTTCCCTTTTTTTTTCCTTCAATAAGTAATTCTTAGCTTTTAGGAGAAAAATAACCTTTAGTAATTCAATTCTTCTACTTTACTTTTTCCCCCTGTTCATAAGACTGCTTCTCCATTTCAGTTGGCAGGTCCTGTCATTCCTATCTATGTAAAAAAAATATTTAAAAAAAAATTCTTTTTTTTTTTCTGGTATTAAACAGGATCCCACCAAGTGTGTTGAAAATGTAAACTCCACCATTCAAGACCCAGCTCCCCTGTGCTGCCACTTTGTTGTTGGATTTGCACCCAGACCCATTAGAACACTGACAGTGTCCAGGTTGTTGCCAGCCTGCTGCAGCAGCACTGGAGAAACGGAATCCTCTGCACCTTTGAAAGAAGAAAATCAGACCTGTGTGCTACATTAAAAAAAACCTTTTAACTATGCTTAAATCATATTTATAAGTGCTTAAATAATTG
This sequence comes from Ammospiza caudacuta, assembly GCF_027887145.1. Classification (NCBI taxonomy): domain Eukaryota; kingdom Metazoa; phylum Chordata; class Aves; order Passeriformes; family Passerellidae; genus Ammospiza; species Ammospiza caudacuta. Next base: position 4,792,079 of record NC_080609.1, on the reverse strand, counting down.
TCAAATAAATTAAGAAAAGTTACAGCGGCACATAAGAGAATCCAGTATGGCTGGATGCACCAGGGTCAGCTTTTATAGACAAATTACCTTTTTCATTGTCACTTTATTCTCTAAATATTCCTTTTTGAAGCACACATTTCTCTGAACTAGCAAACATGTTGCAATATAAGCAAATGACACCTGTGTACTTTGCAGCTGCCCAGCCTGGAGAAATACACTGAGCAAACAACAAACACAATCTGTTCTCCTGCACCTTTAAGAAATATAATTAAACCTGGATAAAGGCAGTGCAAAGCAGGTAAGGCTTTAGCATTTTTTTGCTCCAAATGTGGTGATTTTTTGATAAGAGTGATTGATTGTGTCTGGGTAAGTTTGCTTAATATTTGCTGTGGACACTGCCTTGACTGGGGCTCAATCAATCACCTGGAACAGGAAATCAGGGCTAATGCACTAAAACAATATCTGTTATGCACTCAGTTCATCCATCACAATCCTCCTGAGCAGTGTCAGGAGCAGCCCTGTCAGGGGCTGTGGGTTCACAGAGGATCTTGGAGCTCGTTTTTATTCTAAAAGAGATTTCTTGTTCAATTTTCAATGTGCAGGAATCACATTCTGCACCCCGAGCTGAGCTACGTTAGGAATTTGAAACAAATCAAATGCAGTGTACCTGTTAAAAATTTCCAAATCATGTATTAAAATCTATGAACTTCAATGTTGCAAAATTTAACAGCAGAATTCCAACAAGGCCACATTGTCTCTTAACTTGGGTGGGTTTTAATTCCCATCATTCACCTCAGTGCTTTTCTTAATAACTTCCTTTTTTTTCTTTTATTTTTTTGGTAAAAGGGACTGTTAAATATGTTTTATATGCAAAATAGTCTAATTTCTTTTAATTCCTTATAGGTCACAGATAAGCTCACACCTACAGGAAAGCACATAAATTTTCCAAAACAAGCAGAAAAATAGAAATCATTTTAACATATCTGAGCCCACATACCTGATTCAGAAGTATAAAATTTCTATTTCTAGTGCTTGGAAATTAAGCCTTAAAACTAGAAAAAATTATGAAATTTCTCAATATGAAGAAGAGCAAAAATATAAAATGGAAATTCTTTTCCTAGATCTATTATCTCATTCCTCATATATAAACATTTAAAATTTAAAAAATCACCAGAAACTTGAAACCCTGAGGGAAGAGCATTCTGTACAAGCAGAGCTACAGGACAAGGCCCTGCTGTTCTTCTCCAAAATTCCTCAGAGCTGCTTTTAGCTACCTGACATCAGATTTTATCATTTGCTTTTGGACAGAAACCAACATCTGACTACAAGTAATGACCCCTTTGGTTTTTTGTTACAAAATATCTGTCTTTTAAATTAAAATATTAATCTCTAACTATGCCATAAGTTTCTCTTCTCTGTAAAAAGGGAGCACTTAAAAATTTGTGAAACTTTCAAGTTCCAGGTACCCACACCAGAACCCTGCAGCAAATCCTAAGCACAGGCAGAAAACAACTGGAAATATTCTAGGAAATGCAGATTTACAGCTCCTTTGACATGAATTTTGCTCCTTTGATGTGAATATTTAGAGAATAAAGCGACAAGGAAAAAGGTAATTTGTCTGTAAAAGCTGACCCTGGTGCATCCTGCCACCATGGATTACCACCAGCAACAGCATTGTTGTTTTGAATATTGCATTTCTAAAGAATTCTCTGATGTGCTGCTGTAACTTCAAGCACCCAGAGTGGCCCCACAGCATTTTCCTCCTGGAGGACGAGCAGGGCCAGCCCTGAGCTCAGCTCTGTAAGAGGCTGGGGGAGCCTTGGCCCATCCCCAGTCACCACAGCCACGAAGGGAACCTGCACCTCCATCCACTGATGGACTGGGTGCTGTTACTGATTGTTTATTGACAGCAGAGCTCGGATTGCGTGTTTAGAGCTGAGTGTTTGGAACAGATGAACCATAAATGAAACAGAAATGGAGATCTGCCAGCTGAAATCGTCCCCAGAGGAAGGGGCAAAACGCTGTGGAAAGCACCAAGGCTGAGCATAATGGCTTCATTTGCCATTTCTCCAAGCCCTTGGAGATCCCTGTACATGTTCTGCCTCTTGGGAAACGTCAGGATGTGTATGAACATTAAAGATCCTCTGATCTCCTTTTAAATGCACACGCTCCCTAATTGTGCCCATAATGTAATTAATTATTGTAGCAATGTAATGTAGTAATGTAATTAATACCTCTAGTTCTCATTCACCCCTATAAATTCCCCCAGTATATGATGACCATCTCGTCCTCATTGTTTATTAAATATTTTTTTGGAAGGCCATGGACTTGCAGAGTTCTCACACCCAGTTTTCCTCAGCCACCCCGTGGTGTTTGTGAGGGTCCCCAGGACAAGGGAAGGGAAGAGATTAATGTGACTCCATGTTCTTAGAAGGCTGAATATAATGTAATATAATATAATATAATATAATATAATATAATATAATATAATATAATATATATATCATAACAACAATTAGATTAGATTATTGTTGGCCTTGGACAAATTCCTGGTGGAGATAATGTAATACACACACATATTTATATAATATTTATATTATATTATATTATATTATATTATATTATATTATATTATATTATATTATATTATATTATATTATATTATATTATCTATACTAAACCATAGAGAAAGGATACACCAGAAGGCCTAACAAGAATGAGCAATACAAACTCTTGACTCTTCAGAGCCTTGACACAGCTGGACCACGATTGGTCATTAAATTAAAACAATTCACATGTTTGATAAACAATCTCCAAATCACATTCCAAAGCCGCAAAACAGGGAGAAGCTGAAGTTTCTCAGCTTCCCAGGAGAAGAACTGCTGGCAAAGGGATTTTTCAGCAGGTGTGACAGTGACACAGCCCAGGGTGTATCTCAGAGCAGTGCCCAGCCAAAGGCAACCCCGAGCATCCCCGTGTGCTGCAGTGACAGCAGCTGCTTGAGAACCACTTTTATTTTGGTTTTCTATTGTCTTCTGAGTGACATTTTGACAACAGCCAATCCACTTTAGTGATCCAATCTTTCCAGGGAGCAATTTGTTGCTGAGAGTGGGTTTGTGCATTCCCCTGCAGAGGCTGAAGAACAATATTACTGCACTTTGGAGCTCATGAACAGTGACAGACCTGCAGAAGAGAACTCAAATGGAGAGCCTGGAAATCTTAAGAACCTTGAGCTAATAGCTGTGGTGTGAACATATTTTTAGTCATGTAAAAAATATAAAAGTTCCATTTTTGAATACTGACAGTGTAGGAAATCCAAATTTTGTGTTAGTCCTCTGAACTGCACATGGTGAGGATTAGAAATTAAGTTTTTCTCTTCCTTCATTGCTGATATTGTCTATTTTTCCCCATTGCTGTATTATTCAAACTTGAGGTGCCATAGGCCATGTCTTCAATCTTGTTTTAGTGGAGATTTCTTTATGCCAGTAATTGAATGGTAGGCTTTATGTCAACTTACTTGTTTGTCGACACAGAGCACTGTCACCAGCTGTGCCTATAACAATTTCTTTTGTGACATGTACGTCATTATCTCCTCCAGGAATTTGTCCAAGGCCAACAATTCACTTCAAATCGTTATTCTGAAAACCATCAGAATGAAAGTACTTTGAAATATTATTACCTTAGGACAAAAACGATGCACTGATTTATCCATGTGCAATTTCTTCCATATCCTTGGTCTCTCTACACATGAGCAGAATTTCACCAAGAGCATGAATTTTGAGCTGTGGCCAGGAGGGAACTTGATGGATGGCAATGGGAAAAGGAGCAAAAAATTTGGTGACAAAATTAGTATCATTAAAACTTAGCATTATTGTAGAGTATTTAGTGTTGTTTGGGACTTTTTATTCCATGATTGATAGCAATACAGTGCCATCTATATCTTTCTGCATGCAGAAATGGAGGCACCAAATGTCTATTTACTCAAGATCCTTCAATTTTCATTATAGCATGGCCAGAATGCAATATCGGGGCTAAAACCTGCAATGCTGAAGAGGACCACTGGTTAATAAATCCCATTTTCACCTCTTACCCAAGTCCACAATTGATCCAGGTGCTCTGATTTTGTTCTTGGTGTAGTATCAGATCAGTGTTTTTCCCTGTTGCACACAGTGTAGGGGAACTCATTCAAGTTTGAGGCACATGGGTTGTTGGAGTTGGACACCCTGTGCTCACAAAGCATTTGCTGCCTTTCTATTCTGTCCATTTGAAAAAAAAAAACATGGAATGGTTGGGTTGGAAGGGACCTCAAAACTCATCTTGCTCCACCCCTGCCATGGCAGGGACACCTCCCACCATCCCAGGCTGCTCCATGCCCTGCCCAGCCTGGCCTTGGGCACTGCCAGGGATCCAGGGGCAGCCACAGCTGCTCTGGGCACCCTGTGCCAGGGCCTGCCCACCCTCACAGGGAACAATTCCTCATTCCCAATATCCCATCCATCCCTGCCCTCTGGCAGTGGGAGCCATTCCCTGTGTCCTGTCCCTCCATCCCTTGTCCCCAGTCCCTCTCCAGCTCTCCTGGAGCCCCTTCAGGCCCTGGCAGGGGCTCTGAGGTGTCCCTGGAGCTTCTCCTCTCCAGGTGAGCACCCCCAGCTCTGCCAGCCTGGCTCCAGCCCTTGGAGCATCTCTGTGCCTCCTCTGAACTCTCTCCAGCAGCTCCACATCCTTGTGTTGTTGGGCAGGGTCTCACCTGAGCAGGTAAGAGGGGCAGAATCCCTCCCTTGCCCTGTGGGGATAAGCCCAGCCCACTGGGGGACATGTGGCACTCATCATCAAGCAAATCCCACCTGCAAATTCATCCAGACAGCCCCATGACACTCATGCAAAGCAGCTTTAAGAATTTGCATTTTGCCATGTCATTATCTTATGTATAACAATGCACATGGAGCTGTTGAGATTCTCCCTGTATAGCAGGGCAGGAATTACAGGATAAAAGGTCAATGCCTATGGAATGTCACACTACAAATAGCAGATCCCATTAAAACATCAGTGCTCTTGTAATTGAGACATTTGTACCCCAAACAGGAGCTAAAGGTTTTCTAGAGTGCTGCTGAGTGAAATATGAAATTGATATTGTCACTAAAGATCCTCCAAACAAGTCATTTTTGCCACTTGAAGCAAAGGACACGAGAGGTTTTTAAACACCTAGCAGGGCAGAGATGAATGCAAAATGCATGGGTTGGGTTTCCTCCTGTCAGGGAATGGTTCCTTGGAGCCCCTCTCCCCACTCCCACACACACATACATTATTCAGTGTGCTGGAGACCATCTGGAACCTGCTCCTGAAATAGCCCAGGACTTGATGACCTTCCAGAAACGCCACAAAAACCATTTGTTTGACAAGGGTTTGGAAGAAGGTAGTGGGTGTGTTGTTTCTGAAGGGTTTAAGCAGGCCATTTTACAGTTTTGATTAATGCTTGATTTAATTTACTATTTGTATGTGACTGTTTTGGAGAGCGAGAGGTCACCCACTCTTAATGTTGGGCTTAATGAGTGCCTGCAGTGTTTACTGCTGAAATAAAGCTGCACATAAACAACCCCTGGCACAGGGCCTGCTTCCTGCCCAGCACAGCCACTCTCTGAGGAGCTGCTGGGCTTTGTGTGACACAGGATTTTCCCTCCCCTGAGACACCAGCCAGACCTGGAGGAGCAACTGGGGCAGTGTGTCTGCAGCTCACTGCTAAACTGCTCCTGAACACCCCATCCCAGTCTGCCAAATGCTGGGTGATAGGTGATGTACAGTGAAAACATACAGATCCTGAAGTGATGTACAGTGAAAAAATACAGATCCTGAAGATCACGGCCTGTGTAAGCATATGAAAAACTAAATCATAAGCTGTTGCATAAAATAAAGATAAAAACCTGACAATTCCTCGTTCTACTCATTTCCCCTTTTCTTTACCATGTTTTAAAGTACAGGATTCAGAGGCTGTGGCAAGGACAAAGTTTTTGAATATGGTAGGAAAGATGATGAATGATCGATGGTGTGATTAAAAGAGCAGAGTGTGGAGAAGAGGGCATGGTCACAGTGCTGCAATGAGGTTAATGATCTTGCTTTGGTTATTTAGCTGGAATAAATAATTCCAGCATCACACAGATTTCCACTTCCTGACAGCAAAAGAGACTGGGCCCTCATATAACAGCAGTGGAATTGGTGCCTGAGTAAATACCAAGCATGGTTCAAAGCAAGAAATGTACTTCTGTGAAAACTAGGGGAGAACTTCAGACAGATATCACATAATTAACTCCAGGATATTTATCAGGGCAAGCCTGTAAATAAATGTCTGTTTCTTTGAGTTCAAAGTCAGGAATTTGCATTTAAAGACACAGAAGAATGTTCTGCATGTCATCCTGTGCATCAAAAATAATTTTTGTAGAGTAGGAGTGGCAAAGGGGAGAATCTACTGAAATGATTAATTTCTATAGGAGAAAATGAATTAATAAATGAAGATTCTATATTTTCTGAGGTGGAGGAAAAGTGCACCTCAGACAGATCTGCCTTGTGCCCCATTTTTGCAGGAAGGATTTCCCTGCTCAGCACAGCCTGTGTCCCATGTTTGCAATGAACTGCTGGGTGCTTGTGCAGAAGTCAAAGACACCTCACCCTTCAGTGCTCTATTTCTCCTCAACAACAACAACAGGATTTTAGTTTTACCTCTGCTGGAAACATGACATATTTCCCAAACTTACTCATCTCTCCCCACAGCCTGACTGGACACGTGTGAATTCCCTGCTCACTCATCCCCTCTCAGCTCAGCATGGAGACACCCAAAAGGTTTCCAGTGCTTGGAACACAGCCCCTGCAGCCAGGCACTCCCAGCACAGCCCTTGCTGAGCCCAGTCTGTGCCTCTCCATGACATTTTAGTTTCTGATTTGTCTCTGCAATGCCCCTCAGTGCCATGTAACACTGCGTGTCTCCAGCTGCTTAAGTTGCTTATTTCCCAAAAGGTTACTCACAAAGTGCAGGTCGTGGGGATCAAGTTGTGTAGCTCCCATGGAGTACAGCAAGAATTTCACAGTAGAATCCCTGCAAATTCTTTGGGGAAATGTATTAATTTTTAATGAGTCATTAATCACTTTGCTGACTTCACAGCCAGCACTGCTGAGGCAGCCTGACATCAACAGCTAAGGATGGTGCTTATGATTTCCTAGAGAGAAGCAGAAACTGCCTTATTTATTGGCTGATCTGGCAGAATCCAGGGTTTTGAAGAGTGGCTACTGCCACAGCTTTGCCAGGACACTTCACCTGACAACACAGCTGAGCATCCACTAAAAAAATATTCAGTCAAATTCATCAAGTAAAGCATTAAAAACCCAGAGCACCTGCAGTCACTGGAAAACAATGTTCCCATGACTTGTTCACACAATAAATTCTAAAAATTTCAATGGCTGGTAAAATGCAGAATCTGAAGAATGCAATTTGTGAACGATTTGTGAGCTACAACTTTGCAAACAGCATTTGTACTTAGGAGAATATTTTGGGGTTCAACCTCACAAAATGATTGGAACTGCACAGTGATTAATTAGCACTAATGAGACACCCAGCACTGGTGTTTTCTCTGTGACTGAAGAGGAAGGCATCCAACACCAGAAATTTAAATATATTGATAAGGGGAGGCTGCATGATGATGATGATGATGGCACAGTTTGGAGGATTTTTAGATTTAAGGAGACTTATCTGAGAGAAGATAGCTTTGCTTAGGACTGTGGAAAATCATATGGAAAGAGAAGATGTAGGAGATAACAGTAGTATGAAAATGCATTGCTTAGTAAAATGTTTGGGGTTTTTAAGGAAGAACACTCATTTGAACAGACATATGATCTTCCTACCTCAGCTCAGGTTCACAGCAGGAAATCAGAAATACATTAATCTTGGTCCAGGTATTTTCAGTTATGAAATGGGCAGTGGAAATGAATCATACATTTTCAACAGTTTGGGGAAAGTTCTTGGAGATGCAGGCAACCTGCTTTGCTGACTTGACTGAGTTAATTCTGTCCATACCAGCCCCGTGGTGCTGTGGTTTGGATTTGTGGTATTAACACAGGGATGTTTGATTTGCAAGTGCTGAGCAGCACTTACACAGCTCCAAGGCCTTTTCTGTCTCTCTGGATGCCCCACCATTCAGGGGGCTCCAACAAGAAGCTGGAAGGGGACAAAATATAGGGAAAACAGCAACGAAACAGCCTCTGTAAATGTATTTTCTGTTTCATCAAGAATAGGGAAGGTGTTGTTACATGCAACAGGCTGTCTGCTCTATTCCTCCTGCTCTGCCTCCCAGAGCACTCACGACATTTCAAAACCACCAGCAATGTGCAATATATTTCCCAAAACTTTATTTATCTGTGTCTAAAAAAATATTCCCTGCACAGTTTGTTGCGCTGAACTCTGACCAAAGAGCCGGTGCAGTTTGGAACACTGTGGACTTAGCAACAAAATAATGAGATTTCTTTTTTCCTTTGAGAGGCCTGTGAGGAGCCATGAAAGGGCTGGATGTGTGGGTAGCTGTGGCTTTGGGCAGCTCTGCAGGAGCCAGCTGGAGGGGTTGCTGTGCCACCCAGCGTGGTGGGAAAGCTGCGGGCAGGGCTTTGTGTGCCTCACTGGGGGCTCCACATTCCCGTGGAGTTCAGCAGCTTGGCAAGGTGAGCCAGGAGCAAGAAAGGAGCTCTCAAAACCCTCAAATCAATTTCCTGGCAATCTGGGAAATACGTGAGGTGCACCAGGCAAATGTTTGTGCTGCAAGAGGCAGGTCCCAGCATCCAGTGACACTCGGAGAGAACAAGAGAACAGCTTTCCTCCAAACCAGAGCAGTCTGAAGCATTTAGTTTATTTTTGCTTCTCTGAGAGGAGCCCAGCTATGCAAGAGTTTTAAAGGAATTGGGGAGGGAGTGAATGTGTGACAGTGTTCACAGGGGTCTGAGGATGAGGGAAGAGACGAGGATTTGACCCCATGTTTCAGAAGGCTGATTTATTATTTTATGATATATATTACATTAAAACTATACTAAAAGAATAGAAGAAAGGATTTCATCAGAAGGCTGGCTAAAAATAGAATAGCAAAGAATGATAACAAAGGTTTGTGGCTCAGACAGAGAGTCTGAGCCAGCTGACTGTGATTGGCCATTAATTACAAACAACCACATGAACCAAATCCCAGATGCACCTGTTGCATTCCACTGCAGCAGATAATCATTGTTTACATTCTGTTCCTGAGGCCTCTCAACTTCTCAGGAGGAAAAATCCCAAGGAAAGGATTTTTCATAAAAGTTGTCTGCGACATGAATGCACACACAAGTGAGAGATCCTGAATTCACTCTGAACAAGGAGATGTTTCATTTAAATTAGTTTATGGGAGTTGGATAATCTTCCAACACTGTGGATGTGACAATGAAGTTAATGTATTATTTTGGAAAAGGCAAGAAGCAGAAGGATGCTGAGAATCCAAGTACAACCAAAATTTGTGAAAATGGATTTGCTGGCATTTGTTTCAACATGTCAAAGCAATTCTTGGTATGTGGGAAAAGAGGCAAAAATATAAGGGGTTTACTGGCACATCACATTGACTTTGACAGATGCCATTCCTTCAGCAGTGGAGCTGGTTTAGGTGTAAATAGAATTCTAAATACCAAGGCAGGAATTTTGAGGAGACAAGGGGACTTGAGCTCTTAATTTAGTTTTATACTTTTTCAGTCATTCGTGTGCTCAACTTTGTGAAATCCTCCAGGATGGAATATCTGGAGTTTATCCTAGCCTCCAGAAGATAGCTAATTGGGTTTGTAATCAGTCAGGCACAGATCTGACTCCAAAGCAGAAGGAAGGTTGTGTTCTGCATGAGCTGCTACCCTGATTGCAAAGAGTCCAGAAATGCAGAGACAACCAGAGGGGGATTTTTACAGCCCCCCCTCAGCCATTGCTCACAGCAGTTCAGTATAAATTACTGCAGGCTAGCACATCTTATTTCTCAGTAGTGGTAGCAAGGTAAAAACTGTCAATTGGGTTTTTTTTCCTAGGGAAAGTCTTTTAATAGTAAATGAGCAAGAATATTCAGGTGGGCAGCAGCTTCATGCAGAGAACAGATTTTACAGAAATATAAAAGTTTAAAAAGCAAAATATTTCAGCTGATTAGCTTTACACCATTGTTGCTATCATTCAGTTTTCATCCATGCTACACTTGCCTGGGAGTTGATAATATCCTCCCATGTCACCAGACTCACCTAACTGCCTTCATGTCCTACAGTAAAGCGCAAATCTACAGAGCAGAATCAGAGCAAGCAGCAGGCTAACAGGGCAGCTGAACTGAAATAATAATAATAAAAAAAAGGCTAAAACGTTGAGCTTTCTATTTTCCAATTCACTTTCCCCACGAGTCTTATCAATTTTCCAATCAACATTACTATATGAATTTTCAGACAAAGCCTGACTAGACCTCTTAAAAAGACTATTAACCACAGCTATTCCAGAGCCATGGCTTCTGAATTAAAGGTCATGACAGTTATGAATGAGGTTATGGGATTTTTCACTCTACTACTTGGACTTACGTCTTCAACAGAAGTGGAAATTTAAACCAGAAACAGGATTGCAACATGACAAATGAATGAAACTGCAAACTGCAGAGAGCAGGGCTAAGAGGAGGTCACTGGTGAGGCACTGCAATGAATTGGTGATGTTGATGCTTTGACAAGCAAATAGATCACAGAAAGGCAGGGCTTGGTGCTGGCAGTGCCTGCAACAGAACCTTCCTCCAGAATGCTGTGAGCCTGACTGATGGAACAGTGATTTTAAACCAGTATCACAGATAGCACAGGTATTTCAAACCAGTATCACAGACTCTGTTTTCCCCTGTGTGTTAAAGCTCTTTGCTTTCTGCTCTTTCCTGATTCCTCGCTTCCCTCTGTGCCCTGACAATCTGCACAACAGAAATGTTTGGCTCCTCTGCACCCCTAGATTTTGCAGTGAGCTTGGCTGGCAGCATTGCTCGCTTCAAAGCAAGTAGGACTTTGTGGTCACACCAAGAAATCAATGACACGCTGAAGCACTTTTTAATTAGCCCACTGTGGTCCTGAACTCACCCCCAGTTGCAGAGATTAAATAATTGCTTATGGCATTCTCAACGTGCAGTTCACCACAGTGAAAAGAAGACTATTGACTCAACTGCTAAGTTTTGAGGACTGATGAAGTCTTGCTGAGTGCAGAAATTCTTTTCAGCACAAAAAACCCCAATGCAGTTTTATGACCCAGCTCCTTTGAACTATTTTAATTAAGGACTCCTATGATAAGGAAGAAGTTGAAAAGCTATTTAGCAGGAAGACAGGCTCCCATTTAAATGTTGACTCATGAAGTCAGCACTTTCAAGGGTATTACTGTACATTTCGTCTTTTCTTTTCAAAGCCATTAACTTCTGCCAGCACATTTCTATCCATCGTATGTCTTCATGATTAGGAACCTGTTAAAGTCAATATCACTTAGATATCTATTCTCTTTCAGTCACCCTTGATTTTTTCCCCTTGTCTGCCTAAATTTAGACTGCAAATTTTCATAAACAACTGTTTTCACCTTTCTATTCAGATCTTCTGTAGTTGCTATCTGGCATGAGTCCCCTGATCTAAGCAAGCCACCTTGACACAGGGCTTGAAAACCTGGCCTTAAGACCCATTATGTTTAAAATGCAACTAATTTAACTATATAATCTTTCAAAAAGGTTATTGTTGCATTCATTTTACTAGTAAAAATGTATAGGAAACATGTTAAAGGAAAATAGCATTTTTAAATGTTAGTAGAGCCGTGTAGGAATGATTAATGGTTTTGAACAAAGAATATTTACAGTCTTTCATCTTATTTCTTAACATTTGAAACAAAGAAAATAATATAAACTTGTATTTGATAATGCTGAGTTCATCCACCAAAATTGTGCCATCTGTGCAAAACAAAAAGGAATATTTGCCCTTCAAAGCATTCCATGACAGAAAATCAACAGAGCACTCCGGGCTTGCTATTTTTAAGAGGCATTCAGCCTGTGCAGTAGGAGTCTCAAAAATCCCACTTGGTTGCTCAGCAGCTTGGTAGGATCTGGATTCCTGCAGGGAATTAAAGCTGCTGCCAGTCCCTGGGGGAGAGCCCAGCAGCAGCCAGGACACAGAAGCTGCTCCTCTGCTGCTCCTGCCCCATCAATCTTCCTCTGTTCAGAAAAAGGTGAGCCTTGGCAGTGAGATGTAGGCCATTCATCAAGGGCAGGGGAAAAGGAAGAGAAAAACTCGGGTTTTGGGAGCAGATGTCCAGGCAGCAGGAGCAGCAGCACGAGAAGGGGAAGCAAAAGGCCAAGGGGCTGTGGGGCTGAGCACAGGAAAGGATCCGAGCTGTGTGTGCTGCGCCTTGGAAGTGCAAACACTGCCCTGTGAATGGCATGGGAAGCACAAGACATCCACACAGGCATGGGGTGTCACCACATTTCTGTTCAGAGAGAAGAGCAAGGCACAACTCTTCCCAAGAATATTTCTGGGTTTCACATTCTCTGAACCTCAGAGAAAGGAAAAACACAATTGTTATCATTTGCTGTGCCTGTGTTTGTGCAAAGGTAGAATGCAATGTGGAGATTGTTTACCCACAGTGATGGTGTTTTGTTTCCTTGCTCTGTCAGGGCCAAGCGTGTGTGTGTGTGTGTGTGTCAGGACTGTCACTGAGAGTCACAAGATTCTGGGCAGTGTGTGCAGAGCTGAGTTCTTGGAAGCTTCAGTTTAGATGTATTGTAATATAATGTAATATAACTTAGAATAATATAGTCTAATAAAGTAATTAATTAGTTTCTGATAAGATGGATTCAGATGCATCATTCTCTCCCCGCACTGGGGTTGCCTGGAAATACCATAAGCACAGGGAGCACAGGGCATGAATCCAGCATGAGGCTCAAGTCCTGGGAGCTCTGGGGGGTTTCTGAGATGCAGGAGCTGCTGGAGCTCTGGGACTGTTGAGTCAGGGATGGAAAGAAAGCCTCCAGTCTTCAGGTGGATCAGAAGACTCAAGAAGAATCTTTACCAGCAAGAAGCAGCAAGCTTTATAGCCTCCCTTCCTAAGAGGAACCAGATTGGTCTCAAAGTAGAAACATCTCACATTACTGGTGACTATGAATAGCCAGAGAGATAAGAGAGAGATAATAGAGAGATAATAATTGTCTTAATTTTTTCCTCCAAGATTCCCAGGCTCAGCCTGGCAGAAATTATCTCTGTTCTTTTCCTAAACGAAGAAGCTCCACACTGCACCGCTTGGCACCTGACAGGCTGCAGGCACTCACCAAGTTTTCCAGATTGCAAACTCACATTGTTTTTCTGTTTAAAAGGCATCTGGATGATTTCTCCCCGTGTGGCTCCCATTGCAGGGCATTCCAGGATTGCGGATGGGGCCAGGGGGGGATGGCAGCAGGTGCCCCCTGCTCTGGGTGCCACCAGGGCACAGTGAGGGCATTGTGCCCTGGCCTGGGTTGCACAAAATGCATTCCCACACCGCTGTGAGCAAGCTGCTCCCGTGGCACCAGACTGAGCAGGGGCAATCCTCACATTCCATCGGAATATTCTCATTTTCTCTGCATCTCGGGCAGGGAACCTGGGGTTCTCAGCAATAAGGGAACTCTGTTTGCTGGGAGGCATTAGAGCCAGAGCTGCACAGAGGCTTGGCTCATTCCCCACCTGCTTGAGAGAAACACAGGAGGAAAACAGGATTTGAAAGGAGCCAAGCACTCCAGGCCTCTAAAACCAAATGTACAATTGCGTTTTCATTTTCTTCACTGAAGGAATATTAACCTGCCTGTATTAACTTCTATTTAGGAAGATGCTATGAGCTTATCTTGATATTAAAGGTTCTTTAGAGCACTTTCTATACTTCAGTTCTTATTTTAGTTTAACTTAATTAAAATCTTTTGAGATTCTCTTCATGAGACACACTTAGCCTTTCGGTAACAGAATATAGATAATTATACCACACCAAACATTTGGAGATACATTGAACAAAGTAAGGCTGTCCAAATCATTTTGTTAAAATAGTGTCTGCCTTATTATTTTTTACATTGGGCAGGCTTGGTGCCTCTGGATAAGATCCTGGTGGTGTTTCAGGGCCTACTTTAGAATAATAATTATTAATATTATATCAGAATTAGAATAATTAATTATTATATACTAGAAAACAATTATTATAAATATTAATTCTTATATATATATATAAATTATTATTTATAATAATAATTAATTATTATTATATAGACAATGTGTCAGAACACCAGGACTGGAACCATCCCTGAGGAAACACCTCCCCAGACACTCCCATACCTTTAAAGAAAATGAATATTGCAATATCAGCTGTCATGAGCCCACAGAAGCTGCAGCCAAATAGAAAATTTATCTATTCTCTTTGAGTCATATCTGGTTCATCACTTCCTACATCTATCCTTACACCTTTCTTGGAATCTCAACAAGGGGCCTTCTATAATTGATATAATTATTTTTCTGAAATAAAGAACAAGTAATAAAACATAATAAAGTAAAAATATAAATTATATTAATAAATTAATAAAATTCAATTATAAAAATAAAAATAATAAAATAAACAATAAATAACAAATTATATTATATAAATAAAATATAACAATATCATAAAGATAATATAAAATATAATAAAATAAAGAACAAGTAATAAAATTTGTATGCAGGTACAGCTAGATTTTTTTTTAACAGAATGCATGTAAAAATGCATAGAAGGTAAAAATCCATAGAAATCTGTCTTGCACTTGCACTTTGTAAGGAAAAGTATTTTGTACATATTTTGTTAAAGAATGCAAAATTGAAATAGTTTTATTGTGTGACTAAACATGGATTTTATGAATTAAAACATATTACCCTGGACTGGCTGTAACTGTGCACAGATAAATACCAGCATTGATTCAGGAGTGTAGATTGGGCAAACCCTGTTGCATACAAATAACCTGCAACATGAAAATGTATGCTCCACGCGCAGCCACCCAAAGGGAATCAGATCGAAGGGCTGAATATCTGGTTTCCAAATTAAAAATTCAAATCAGGACATGTAAAGTAGTTTAAAATAATAATTACACGAATCCCAATTAAGTAATACACAGTAATTACAATGAGTGCTGTTAGCAGGTTCCAAGCAGGGTCTGGGTGCAAGGCAGGTGCACCCACACACAGGAGCAGGAGGATCCACAGGTGCCTGGGTGCCCGAGACCCCTGAAATCCCCTCACTCACCCCTCTGGGCTGCCTGCTACTCTGCCAACCAAAACCTTGCTGCTTTTATGCGTTTTGCAGCTTAAAATGTCCTTAATGAATGAATACCAGGCAGAATTCAGGAAACAATTTGTGGCACAAAACCAATTTATAACAAGAGAATCGTGTATGCTCTGATCAGCAAAAGGAAACTGGAGTTACTTGTCCCTAAAGTTTGGCTTTTGCCTTTTTAGTGTCTCACCAGGTGCTTCAGAGGACAATTGAAATAATGTCTTTATCCGCACGTGTGAACAATGCTTTAGGAACCAAAGTTTTACCTTCCATATTAAGCCACATTGTTGAAAGAAGTGAAAACAGGGAAAAAAGCAATATCTCATGCTCAGAAAACCATGGGCAGAAACAGAATTCAGCTGTAGTAGTTTATCGTGGGAAAATCTTTAATGCAAAAAAAAACCCAAACAAATGAAGCAGAGCACACTTTAGATTGAGCTACCTGTGCTTGAAAGCTAAGCAGTCTGCAGCCAAAAAGCAAGATTACATGTTCTGAAATCTGTCTTGGGAAACTTCTTATTGACAGAAATATTTATCTTGAGTTTGTGGCAATTTAAGGGGTAATATTTTGTTTTTTCTGTACTGCATGCTCAAAGCACAACACACTGAAATACCCAGGAACCTCTGTATTCCATGTGCACCCCTCATTTTTATGCAGCATTTAGGAGCATGTGTGATATCCAGACTCCACAGGTTTCCTGCTGCATTGGGAATAAAAGATTGCACATCAGTAAACCCAGCTCACATCTGAATGCTGCTCTGCTATATTTTCCCCCACACTCCTACAGTGATGTAACCAAATTCTGTGTTCTGAAGCTTTGCTATTTAACAGAACTTTGTCCCTTAAAACATTCCACTGAAGGAATCTGAAACCTCCTCTAATTTTGATCTGGATTTACCCATGCAGAGTGGATTGCACTCAGTGTCTGAAAATACAAATTCAGTGGAAGCCACATTGTACTTGTGATGTTACCACAAACACTGAATCATTTCTACAAAAACAAAACAGATAAAGATGAGGCTTCTTGAAATATCTCCAGTGTGGTGACACTTTATTTTCTATATAAAACATCCCATTCTATATTTTAAAGTCGTGTTTGTAAATAATCTTTTCCCATCATGATGCTCTTCAGATATCTGATTCCAAAGTGCTCTTTTGCTGAGGGCCTGAGACTGCAAATATGCCACAAATGCAGGGTCCAAATGAAAAATCTGCTGGGAGAACTGGAGCCAGATTAAAATATGAACAAAGGCTTGGAAGAGACTGTGTATGTCTGGTGGAACGTGTATTCACTCAGCCTTGCATGTGTGCTCTCTCTTTCTTTTACAGAGCCAGATTTTTTTTTTAATGAAAACTTTTCCTTTCTTTTTCCTTCCAAATTTCAATTATTCCCCCTGTCCCCCCCAAAATCTGGTGGGAGCTCCAAAGTTATTGTTCTAAGTTTCAAAGGCTGCCTAATAACAATAATGACAGAAAAGAAAAAAGTGAGAACTTTCATCCCAGCTCCTTGCAGGCTTGGATTACAAATGGGAGGCTGCCACTCTCCAGGCACAGGCCCAAATAAACAAGTACCAAATCCCAGGATGACTTCAGGATCTGCTGAACTTTCAATTCCTGTGCTAGGCAGCAGGACAAACAGGCAGCAGAAGCTTTGGAAATCAGGGCACCCACTCTGAAAAGCCAATTTCTGACTCCTTGCAGGGATGGAGGTCCCGAACATGGCAGCAATGGCTCTGGGGATGTTTCAAACTAGATGGATTCTTTTTTTCTGAATCTTGCTTCTCCTTTTGTTTTCTCCTTGTGACAAAACCCAGAGCCCTACCCATTTCTTACCATGGGCCAAAGGAGGCAAGAAATCCCCAGAAACTCCTGAATCTGGGGTCCAAAACACTAATTATTAACATGAAGATAATACCTTCACAGATTTTCAATAAAAGCTCAAACCATGCTGCAGAAAAATATTTCAAGAGGGGGGAAGAAAGACTCCCAAACAGATCTGATTTCCATTTCCACAATTAACACACATTTTAAAAGTCAGAGCCTCCACAGCCATGCAGCCCTGAAGAGCTCAAGGGTCTGTGGTTCAACTGAATCATCTGACTTTCAAGCAGAGGACATCTATTTTAGTTCATCAGACTTTCTAAAATTAACTGAGGTTCACAGCTTGGTAAAAAAAAAAAAATACATACTGAAAGAAGCCCTCTAAATCTGGATTGCATACTGATAATTAAAGTTCCATATTCTGAAGGCTTTTCTCAGGGTTTTTGCCTCTTTCCAGTAAAATCGTAGGAAATGGAAAACTAACATTAAGAACAAGCTGAAAGGAGCAAGCTGACTTCCACAGTTCTCAAAAATACCAAAGGATTGAACAAAACACACAATGTCATGATCAAAAAGATGCAGCAGGATCTATTTTTGTCTTTAGGAAAAATAAGATGTTAACAACAGAAATATATTTAGCCTTACACAAAAAGCACAATTTTGCCATATTATTATTAATGTGTCTATAAGTCACTGAGATCTGTTAAGAGATTCTTTAAATATAAATGTCTCCTCCTGACTCCACAAAAGACCTTTATCCTTTCAGTATGACACAGAACTCATCTGTTTGTCTCCAACACCTAAATCACAGGAATTCCTTCCCCTTTTCCTTTCCTTTTGCTTTTCCTTTCCTATCCTTTCACTTTTTCCCTTTCCCTTCCCTTTTTTTTCTCCTTTCCCTTTCTTCCTTCCTTCCCCTTCCCCTCCATGTGTGGGGGCCTCTTTAAACACTTCATACTTCGTAATTAAACTAATTTCTCTTGATGCATTGTCTCAGTTGTCCTTAAACCCTTCAATCCCTTACCCCTTGTTACCTGTCCCTCAGCTTTGAGCTATTTTAGAGGCTCAACCCCAGCAGAGTTTTCCTTCATTTGTTGCCCTGCAGGCTGGGGGCAGGACCTGAGCAGCCTTGTTGTGAGTGACACCCAGCAGTGACGCTTGTGGAAATGTGTCACACATCAATTCACATTTCCCCAGAGTGCCAGCCTAAGCCAGGCCTGGGATTTTAGCACTGAACAGCAAATCTTTGGAGCCATTCATCTTCTCAGCACACTCCCATACATTCAATGTCCCCCATGCTCTCTTCCACCAGCAGAATCCCCACCAGTGGAGCTTCCTCCTCCCTCCCACTGCCAGCTGAGGAAATGCTCTCCATTAAAAACCCCACATTTCTGTTCTGGCTGCTCAGAGAGCCATTGCCAGGCTCAGTTTTAACCTCACAGGAGCTTTGGGGTCTCCCTGCTCCATCTCTGAGTGCTCTGGCCCCCGTCCTTTATCAGCAATCCAGCACCTCCTCTGCCTTACTGCTCATTCAGCCACATATTTCTTTTTCTCCAGGAACATCAGCATTTCCCTATGGGGAAGGTTTCTGTCTGTCCTGCATTGGAACACTATCAGCTGGTTTATTTGAACTTCATCACCAAGCTACAGATTCTCACCACCCTCTTTAGTTTTTCAGTGCAGTCCTAAGCTACATAAATTCCAAATATTTTCCCACAATAAACTACTACAGCTGAATTCTATTTGTGGCCATGGTTTTCTGAGAGTTGAGATATTGTTTTTTTCCTATTTTCACTTCTTTCAACAACGTGGCTTAAGATGGTCCTGTCAAGGTGTTCTTCATTTATTTCCACAATCTGATTCCTACAGTATCTGGTTTGATTTTCCACTAAAGCCCTTTACGGGGGCATAAAAGCTTTATCATTAAAGTTAATAAAGGTAAACAATGGTGAAGTTGGAAATGGAAGAGGAGAATACTAAAACAGGCACAGAAAGGACAGAAAAATACCAACAAAAGCCTTACTCCCCAAATTTAAATAGCTCCACAAATTCACCCATCCTCTATGTGATCAGTGTTATGTTCATCTCTCACAACTGCAACTCAGAGAAATTTTTGTCTCAACAAACTTAGGTTACAGATTCTTCTCTGTGCTAAAGAAATTAATCCCATACATCTTTTATAGCTTCCTGAAAAGTATATATTTATGTCTGGTTTGTCTTGGTCTTCAGGTTTATATTGTACAGCCAATTGTAGCACAATAAAATGCATTGATTTTATCTACACAATTTATGTACAGTGGGATAAGAGAAACAAATGTACATAATTTACAAATTTGTTCAGGCAGAAGGTTGAAAAACAAAGATACAAACACAGAAAAATATTTCTACCTGTCTGCATTACTTAATTTAGAAGTTTCTATGAGAAACAGCATTCATGGGGCAAGTGGAAGTAGCATTTATGTGCAGCATTATAAGGCAGTCACTTAAAATCCTGTATTTCCACACTCATTAAAGCTCTGCTCAGAGGAGCCCTGCTGATAAAATATGATTTGGTTCTTTCAGAGCAATATAATTTCCTGATGATTTTGAAAGAACTTTATTTTTCAAAGGGAGAAGGGAGGGGAGGTGCATTCCTGGGATTGCACAAGGCAGTTTGGAGGAGCCAGGCCCAGCTCCTTGGGCTTGTTTAGGGTGGGAAAAGGGAATGAGCACACCCAGGTGTGACAGAAATACTCAATTACACAGGGCCAATCCTGATGTGGAACTTTCACATTGCTTTTTTGGGAAAAAAAATCTAATAAATCTAATAACTTTGATCCCTATTTCAAGAATTATTTATGTCTTAACAGCCCAGTGGGTCACCAGGAGTCATCATGACATCCTTGTATTCCTCTGGGCTCTTTCAAAACTAGCAATTTCATTTCACTTTCCGGTATTTTCCAAAAGTGGTGAAACTCCTGCTTTTCCCACTGCCATTAATTTCACAGGACCTAGCAGATAGGAGCTCAGTGGGCTCTACACCATTGCTGAAATTACGTAGGATAATCCCCAGAGCTCTCAGCAGTCATGCTAAACCAAAAACATGCACAGAAAAGTAACATTTCCTATTTTTGTGTACCAAAACCTCTTGCTGCTGGTGTAATTTGTATTTATGCTACTTTATCACACAGTGCTGACAGGGCTGCAATAGCCCAGCTCAGCACTGCTTTGCTATTTCATTTTGGAGAAACGATTTCCAAGAGATTTGGTGCCTTATTACAGCTTCATTAGAGAGGAACAAAAAGACATGTAACTGTCTAACAGCCTGTGAGGCTTTCATGGCACGGAGACTGCTGGGACAGAAATGCTTGAAAGTACTCCTGAAATGGCCAGATGCAGCCCCAAATTCCCTTTATGGAGAATAAAGTCTGGGTACTTTTTCCATTATTCCCATCCTATAGGAGTAATGCAAACCAGGTGCAACAGAAGCAAGAGTTCTGATTTGGATTAATAAAGTCATAAATCAAAGTCTCAACTAAATACCCATTCCCATCTAAATGCTGTCAAATTCTAGTGCTTGTTGAAGTGTAATTCTTGTCATTTGTGCTGGTTTTTTGGGGGTTTTTTTGCCCATGGAACCTCCATTTTCCAGAGATGGTCCCTGGAAATGCAGGATGGAGTTTGTGCAGCTTGGTGCACCTGAGTTCAGCCAGGTGAGACAGGATTCCTCTGTGTGCAGGGGCATTTTTCCTGGGGACACTCAGGAATGACATGCACATTCATGGTGTGATTTCCATGTGTGTCTAAAGATGGTGAGAATTGCACAGTATCTGCCCTTATACAAGGATATAATGATGTCTTTATACCTGTCCTTCCAATAATTGCTGCCAATAAACAATGTACTGTTCATAAACAACTGCTGCAATCCACAATGCAAGGAACTCTCAGAACTTTGGGCCAAAGCTTAGAATTAAACCCAGGATTTGATCTGAGATCTTGGAAGATGTCACGGACATATTTTCCGAAAACTCCTTTTGTTAGGATTGTTTCTCCTGAGAAGCTGAGGAGCTTCAGCTTCTCCATGTTTTGCTGCTCTGGAATGTGATTTGGAGAATTGTTTACCCAGCATGTGAAATTGTTTTTACTTGATGACCAATGACAGACACCTGTGTCGAGGCTGTGAGCAGTCACAAGATTTTATTATTCATTCCTTTCTATTCCTTGCTAGCCTTCTGATGAAATCCTTTCTCTATTCTTTTAGTATATAATTTTCTTTTAATATATATCATAAAATAATAAATCAACCTTCTGAAACATGGAGTCAAGATTCTCATCCCCTCCCTCATCCTGGGACCCCTGTGAACACCACCACAGGAAGAGGCTTCCAAACTTGGGTGACAGAAGTGAGAATGTGGATTTATAGTTTAAAATTTTACGTAACACAAATTTTAAACGTATAGTTTAAAGCTTAATGTAAAGATTTACGTTAGGCCAAGTAGAGGACAGTTTAGAGTTTTAGAGTTTAAGACATAGCAAAAATAAAAGTAGTTACAGAGGTAAACAAGGCATTTAGAATGCAGCAGTGTAGGTTTGTGTGTCATAACATGATTGGCTAAGAAAGCTTACAGTGTAGCATGGATCCATGAGAGGAAATATTTAAGGATTGGGTCAAAATCATAAATAACCTTGTTGGCAGTATTTTATTAGTCAATAACTCCTTAAAAGGTTTGTAACTAAGTGTCTTATGACCTTCGGAACCATGCTGTAAAGATGTGAGCCAAATTCACCCTTCCTGCCTATGTAGAAGATTAGAAAATAAACCACAACATCTAAAAATAATTCAGAAGTCCTGTCGCAAATCCCTTCCAAAAATTCCCCACAAGTGAATTATCGCAAATCACATTTTAGGGAACTGGACCTGGTTTGCAAAGCCAACAATGAGCTGTTGATGCCCTGAGTCCTTCCTATCAATCCACACCCTGTTCCTTCCCAGGCAGGCTGTATGACCAGCACTGCCCCTGTACCCTCCATTTTACACAGAACTGATGTCTTTGCCCCATTTTTGGGTGAAATCAGCAGTGGGGCTGCCTCTGCAGCAGCCTCTCTGGATGTGATACAGCTGGGGGTTTTTGGGCAGGTTCTCACAAATACAGATAAGAATTCCTCAGATTATTGAGGTGAACCTTTAATCTTTTTAGGCTCCAGAAAGTAACAGATGCCAGTCAAGTCCAACATTCAGAATTACTGCAAAGTTCCAATCGTTCTAAACCATTCTGGCATGAAAAATATCAAACAAGAACCCTTCCCAAGCATGCTCCAGCACAGAAAGCAGGGCTCAAACAGCAGGAGCAAGCTCAAATGTCCTGGTTATCTACAACACCTGTGCAGCAGGGAGATCAAAGCAAGGTATGAAAATGGCAGTTTCCAAAAAACACTGAAGGAGGCTGAGACATACCAGCCTGGAAGAGAAGTTCATTGCACTTACACATGCACTTGCAATGTTTATGAGTCTCTAGGGCTGAGTAAATGAGCCAACACTAAATAAAAGGAAGCAGTCAGAAGGCTGTCATTGTGATCTACTACAAATTCCAACCTCATTCAGATTTACCCACTCCTCATACCTCAATTCAATTCAACTGAGTCAAAATTCTTCTATAACCTTGTCTTCCATAATAGAATAAATCCACATGTAGGACTTAAATGAGGGGAAATGAGAGTAAGACTGAACATGCTATAAGGATATAGGAAGGAATGATACAGAAAATAACTGTTTCTGGTTACACTTTTACATGTGTAGTCACCAGAGAATAATGGGCATTTTGCAATAAGAAACAAAAAAATACTACTAACTCTAGCAACATCTGCTACAGGGGCAGGCACAACACTGTTTGACCATAGTTAGAGAGGGGCTTAATTATATACAAGATTTAAGGCCTGATTCCACATCATTCATATGAAAAACTTTCTACTGTTGGGGTGTTTAAAGTAGCAATCTTGCTTTAAGGAACAGGTAGAGTTTATCCAGAGAATATCCTTGTGCTGAAAACACATTTTGATTTTTTTGTTTCTCATACACATTTTAAAGAATTTTAAGTACAACTGTTTAAGTTTCACATCAAAGTGTTAAATTGGTATTGTACAAAGGGCAATATTTTTACGCAGTTGCATTGAATCAGCTCTTCAGGAGCTGGTCCTGCCCTCCTACCAGGGATGGGCTCACATTTGTGTTGTCTTATACATTACAACAGTTCTTTTATCATTATAGGCTGTCTTATATATCAAGAGTTGCTGTCTTATACATTACAACAGTTCTATTATCATTATAGGTTGTCTTATTTATCAACAGTTCTTTTATCATTATGTTGCAAGGGTTCCATGTCCTCAGAGTTTCATACCTTCTCGATGTTTCTCGTAGGCAGCTCCTCTGAGCACTGACTGTTCCTGGTCCTTGCAGCAGCCATCTCACTCCTCTCACTCCTCCCTTTTATGCCACTTGTTCTTATTTGCTACAGGTGTTGCCTGTTAAGATAAGGCCTGCTCCTAATCTTTAGTAATAGGGTCCAGCTGCAACTCGTTGGGGGATAAGATTACATTCTACATTACCCATACTGTGTCCTCCTACACACTTGGGTCTGCAAATGAAGGGTGTGAGCTCTCTGTGTTTCCCTTCTCTCTGAGTGTGGCTTTTCCAGCAGGGTGTGCAGACCCCAGCGCTGATCAGGGACTGCGGAGCAGCCACAGGACAGAGAAAGCCTTTCTGCTTGCCTTGGCCAGGAGTAAATTCTGAGTACTCAGGGATGCTTGTACCAAACCCCAGCAGGCTACTGACACCCCACAATCTGTGACAGAACAAAAAAATCCTTAGCTGGAGGCAGAAATCGCTGTACATGTGACAGAATGAGAGGCCCTTCTAATAGGCATTAAAAAATTAGGTTTCTAAGACAGTACATTGGCAGCAGGCATTTACTTTATCTGTACATTTGGGAACACGTCGAGGAGCAGCTTTTCAATCTGAAGGATCAAATCTGACACAATTCATCAGACAATAACAGTGAAATCAAAAAGACAGTAACTGGAAAATGTAATCCTCCCCTGAAATTCTCCTCAGCTCACCATCTGCTTCCATTCTATTACATCCCACTGGGGACTCACTGTCTTGCAACATCTCCTCTGGGTGGAATTGCCACAGATGTGGCAGGCAGGGATGCTGGCTCTGCTGCACGAGCCCAGCCGGGCTTTGGGGGACACAAAACACGAAGGGACACGAGAGCATCACGCCAGGAACGGGGAACCCAAACCCAGCAGAGCTCACGGAACCCAGCCAGGCTCTCCTGCAGGGAAAGCAGCAGGGCTGAGCCAACACAATGGCAAATTTGCAAGCATTCAACTGCAGAGGTTATTTCCTCAGAATGCCCTCAAACACAAGCAGTGCCTGCAGTTGTCAGAAGTGTTTTGCTGACACAGAAATGCATTGTTGGTGCCTCAGACGTGTGTGGAAGCTCTGTGACAGGAATTTCTTTGAAGGACAGTGCTCCAAGCCATCTGGGAAGAATAGCAGCCAAGCAGGGCTGACTGAAATGCTATTTTCAGTCCTCCACAACTCCACTAGACTTAAATGGTGGAAATTCTATTTTAAAAGATATATAATCCCTACAGCACAGAGAGAACAGGGAATGCTGAGATCTATCAATTCTCCACTAGAGTTTAGGACATTGCTACCAACCCAAATGCATTATCAAAGGTTATTCTTTATATATTAACTTTATATATATATATATTCTTTATATATTAACTTCCCCCTACCTGTACTTATTGTTGTGTGATGTATGCCACACAACTCACAGCTCTGAGAGCTTGGGGGGAAAAAGAATCTGTGTTTTCTTGTTAATTTATTTTTCATTCTACAATTCAAAGTGCATGTTCTTTGAGTAGGAGGTGTAAGTGACCATTTCTGCTCCCAAAGAGAGTCTCACCAGCAAAAAAGGAACAAAGAGGAATCTGTTTAATTTATTCATCTGAGTTTCAACTGCAGCTGAGTTTCAGTGGGGCAGAAACAGAATCCTGAATGGCCCAACCATCTTAGGGCACTTAAATTGAGTTCAGCTGTGAGCAGGAAATCTGAATCATGCCCAGGTGAAGAACAGAAAGTTTTTATAAAGAAATCTTCCTACTATTTTGGGTACTCAGTGTTTATTCCATTAACTATCAGACAAGCTGTTCTACCCAGAAACAGAAGCGTTGGCCTGGTGTGGGTGAGCTCCTTAGCCCCCCAGCCCCATTTTGCCAGAATTTACCTCCCCCAGCTCCAGCCCAGCCAGGTGTGGCCTCACCTTTCCCACCCCAGCAGCCCTAAGGGGGGTGAGGTCACATTTTTGAAGCCAAATCTGTGTGGAACAGTTTCTCCCATTAAGCCACAATGCATTGGGAACTGACAATTCCTGCTGGTGTTGTGATAAAGCTGATGAGAGATTTATTCAGTACTGGATAAAAGCTGCCTGCAATGGCCCTTTCCTGCTGAAACATGGAATTTGCACCACACATTAAGCAGGATCTAGAATGACCCTGTCTACCACATTGGCTGCAAACCCTCCAATTTTTAGACAATGACACCTTTTAAATTCTATTAGGATAACCATTACTTCATACCTTGCTAACAACAAATAAAAATTTGTTTTCAGTAATAATGTATTATATACCACAAAGGAGTCTTCAAGGAATTTAAAAAAAATGAATTTACCTAAAATTTCCCCATCTTTTTCCTGGTCAAGTTTTTTTTTTATTACTACTAAGCTGAACTCTCATGATCACTTCAAAATATATTAATAAATCCAGGCCAGTAAAGGAAAGAGATTCATGTTACTATTCATATTTTAAGATATATTATGTGTTAAAATTCATTTGGTCTTTTACTGAAATGCCAGAACATCGAAATGCTGAAATGTTTGCACCTCATTTTTGCAAAAGGTCATGTTGATTTTTCATGATGAAAAGTTCATACCTTCCCACTTAGCAAAAATGGGAGATACAACAAAACCAAAATATGTTTAATAAGAAACTTCTGATGTACTGAATTTATGTTGTCTCAGGGTAAAATAAAGCAGAAAACAAACAGTTCTTTACAACAGCTGGCAAGGGTCTTAACATACAAGAAAACCAGGAAACTCCTGAAGCCTTTACAAATCCATTTGAAAACCTCTCCATCAGATTCATTTCAGTTTCTTGAAGTCTGGGAGCCTCCAGGGATTTTGGACCCATTAAAAGCCTGTGACAATGCATCAGTTTAGACAGATTTGGAATGAACATAAATTCCTTTTTTTTCTTTCCATCCTTTGTTCTACTCTAAGGTCTCTCTTTAATTTCTTATTGAGTGATGAACGTACATCTATTGAGCCTCAATGTCTGATAGGATATTACCTTTCTTACTTTGCAATGCAAATGCAATGAAGCATTAGCAATGTTCTAAATAAACTCTTCTAAATACAAAATGTTTGCTGTATCCATTATTTTTCTGACAAATTATTTTTGTGAAATTATTATTCCACTTGTGTAATGCAAAGCATGATCATATTAAATAAATTGGAAAACTATACTTCAGATTTGCACATTTTCAGTATTTTATTTCCTTCATAAATGCTTGAAAACTGTGGTGCTTTGGGAAACCACTTAAGCACTGGAATACCTCACGAGCAGCAGCTCTCCCCATTCACATTCAGGAGCAGTTCTTTCAGGAGGACCATTACCAGAATGACTCACCTTGGTTTTAGAAAATCCATTTTAACCTAAGAACAAACTCACCGCTTGGAATTTCAAAACACCCTGGCACAACAGGGTTTTTATGTATTTCAAATTCCAATGTGCTGTGTTTCTCCCCCTCTCCTCCCACTGCTGCTGTGCTGTAAATCAATTAAATGTTTGTCTCCCAGCACCAGCCCTTCTAACAGGTTTGATCAAGGCAGTGGCCACTACCCTGAGAACACTGGCTGTCTGCAGGGCCAGGATAGGGAAAAATCCAGAATTGTGGGATATCTGCAATGTCAAACACTGTCATCAGTGGGAGCCTGCCCAGAATGATCCCAGCAGCACAAAAGACAGAGTGAATGTACTTGGGAACTGAGGGCAGGGAGTGCCTGGATATGGATTCAGGGCTACCCAAACACAGAGAATTATGTGCTCTGAATGCATGATTCAGAGGGCTGAACCTCATTAAGCCAGGTTATATTACACTATATACCACACTAAAGCTGTGCTATACTGTCAGAACCCAGCAGGTCCCTCTGGGTGCCCTGGATGGCTCCAGCCCCTGCCAGGGGGCTCAGAGACCCTGGCACAGAGCCCAAGGCACCTTGCCTTTGATTTTGACCCATGCAGCAAATTACCACCTTTATATGAAGAATTACAAGTCAGGAGAGTTTAAGTAGAATAACAGTTAGTTTGTCACAGGGTGAAAAGCAGAATTTTGTGGTTTTTAGAATGGAGGTTCAGGGTCCAAAGATGGAGGGATTTGGGCGTGCCTTGTCCTTCTTTCTCCTTCTTCCCAGCCTCCATCTTCTGGGTGATGGTGGCACTTTTGGATTGGTTTAGAGTAGGAGCCCACTGTCTAACATAGGTGATAGGTATTGGGAAATTATTGTAAATAATGTACATGTAGTTTTTAATATAAAAGACAACACCACCCTGAGGGTGGACAGTGCGCCAGTGACTCACCTGCTGAAAGGACCTCAGCAGGGCCAGGGAAAGAATATTATAGATAACAACAAAATAAACAACCTTGAAAATCACAGCTGAAGAACTCTGACTCCTTATTTGACTGCTGAGCTGGGAAAAAGAGACTTTTTATGTATCTCAGGGTCACTCTGACCAGCAGAGATTCCCAGACTATACTAAAGAGATACTGAAGCAAAACCCATGACTGTCTCCAACCATGATGACACAGCTTTGACCCAACTGGCCAATCAACCCAAACAACCCTCACTTTGGGTATACAACCTCCATAACACATTCCACATGTGCCAAACAACAGGAGCAGTGAATAGAGAAAAGAATTGTTTTCTCTTCTCTGAGCTTCTCACTGCCTTTCCAGGAAACATCCTGGCAGAGAGAATTATGTGAGTGAACACCACATCTGGATCCATCCTGCCACTGGAGCTGTCAGGGTCTGGCAATGGAATTGTTTTCGTCCTCCTTTATGATCATTCCAGCAGCAGAATGCTGGGAGCACCTCATTATGTAAATTGTTGTGTTAATGAGCCCCACCTCTCCTGAGCAGGACTCCCTGTCAGGACTGCTCCCACCTGGGTTTTGGGACATTCTGAGACATTCTCTGTTCCACTAAAGGTGACAGCAGCACCAGAGGCATTGGGTTATTATGGGATGTGATGCTGTTCTCCAGTCCCCCTGCCCAGGTGTGTCACCACACAGATCCCTGCTGGGGCTGCCAATAACTGGATTTTATGAGCTTTTCCTGCCACCAGAAAGGGTCCTGCAGATGTGAGGGCTCAAGGGCTACCATGACACCCAGCCAATGCCAGGATCCCTACATCAGTGCATGTACCCACACCCACCTGTCGCAGACATCTTTCATGAAAAATCCTTTCCCTAGGATTTTTCCTCCTGAGAAGTTGAGAGGCCTCAGGAACAAAATGTAAACATTGATTTTCTGCTGCTGTGGAATGCAACAGGTGCATCTGTGATTGATCCCATAGAGTTGTTTCTAATTAATGGCCAATCACAGTCAGCTGGTTCAGACTCTCTGTCCAAGCCACAAACCTTTGCTATCATTCCTTTCTATTCTTAGCTTAGCTAGCCTTCTGGTGAAACCTTTTCTTCTATTCTTTTAGTATAGTTTTAATGTAATATATATCATAAAATAATAAATCAAGCCTTCTGAAACATGGAGTCAACATTCTTGTCTCTTCCCTCATCCAAGAACCCCTGGGAACACCGTCACCCCACCATCCCAGGATTTGATCCCACAAGAGACCCTTTTACAACTTCTTTCCTCTTGCAATAACAAGAAAAACCAAGCCCATCACCTTCACTCATTTTCCTCCTGTAATTCACCTTGGCTGCAATGCCCTTCCCAGTTAATAAAACTGAGACTGGAGATGTGTTATGATTCCAGCCACATCATCTTATTGTCATTTCTTATCTTAGATTTAGATCATAAGCTTCATGAGGCAACGTCTGTGTTTTTGGGCTGATTTTATACAGTGGCTGGTGCACGGGCTTAATTCAAAACTGTGGCTCCTAGGAATTGTTACTAGTGATAAAAAAAAACTGTATTAATGAGCATGCATTATCAATAATATCATTAGTGTTATTCTCTGATAAATGTCATCGTTTCAAAATCAATGTCAGGCAATTATTTTAAAATATACACTGGATGGATTATTTTCTAATAACCCTACAAATGTGTGTCTTGGTCAAACGAAGAGACAAATTCAGCTCCAGCTAAGCATGAAATACTCTGTAATGTTTTCATTAGGAGGTTACATATGAGGCTGTTCATTAGACAGACTAAATAAGTAGACGATAAATAAAAATTGAAAGAGAGAAATGTTCAGGGCATCAGGATAAAATCAGAAGAGCTTCTAGTTTTTTCCTGATAATCCAGCCCTGCTGGATTCCTGCAAGAAGACCACTACCACTGCTGCCCTTTGCCAGCTGGAGGTGTCCAAGCAGTCCCCAGGTCCTGCCTCATGTCCTCCCTCCCCTTCTGGTCAGGGCCTTCTCCACCAAGCCCAGCTTTGATTTGTGGCTTTAATGAAAACCACTTTGTGGTTAATAATTTATTCCTGTTCTCTCTTGGATTATTGGTTTAAGTGCAATTAATTGATGGCTAATGACAGGAAAGCTGGGATAAAAAAACCTTCTCTCTTTTGTGCTGTCTGCACTCTCTGCCATGGAAGCAAGCTGGGTTTGCCACCTATTTCTTGCAGCTAAGTAATGATCATTTTGAAAGAGCATTACCAGTGTTTCTGGGCTATATATAGAGATACACGTGTAGCTGTGCATTAGGCACCATCAGTGAGCTTCTTCCTTCACTTATCATTTCTACCATGAAAGAAAAAGATGAGGCTAATATATACAGAACATTTAAGAGTATTTGTTTCCCCTGAATGCACTCATTTTGGTGATATTCATCATCATTAGGCACAAGGTTTGCTTCCTTTCCTTTTTATTTTGGTGAAGAAAGCTTTCTCCCCAGCAGTATTTGCACTTGTACAGATTTGGATCCTCCCACTGGTGGAAGCTGTATGTACTAGCTGGATTCAACGAGTGAATCGAAATTACAGAAATATGTACATAAATATTCATCTCTTCAGGCTGTTTTCACCTCCTTTCCCCTCAAAAAAAACCAACAAAAAAAAAAAAGCTAAAAAAGCTGAGTGCTGTAGTCAGTGGATTAAGGCACACAGAGCAGGGATGGGGTGGAATCAGGATCAGGTATCAACTTCCCAGTGACCAGAGGCATTGCAGTGACCTTGTCTGTCACAGCAAAGGGCTGTGGACACGTTAGTGCTTCAATCAGCTGCTCCTTTGTGCCATCCCAGGGACACAATGTGTCCTGTGTGAATGAGGTGCACTGGCATTCTGCTTTTACAGGAATTAGGAGCAGAGAGAAGTGCCCTTCCTAGAAATTAAGCTATCTAACAACTTGGAGTTTGGTGTGTGATTTTTTTAAATAAGTGAAACCAAACATCCCTTTTTCCTTAACTAGCAACTATTATTTCTGCATCTTGAGGAATAAGAAATATTAGAGATCATTGCTCTACCAGAAACAGGCGCCTACAGATTACTCAAAGTAGGATAGAAAATTATTTTCATGTTTCTACATTTAAAGAATTTGGGATTAAAGTTACATTTATTGACACTGAACATGAGAGTGTCATGACATCAGTCAGTGACAGCACTTCAAATCTAGAAGTTATTAGTGTAAGAAAAGTTATTAGTGTAAGAAAATGCCCATTTTGGCCCAGCTGTGCAGAGAGAGCTCTGTGAAGGGGGCAAAGGGGATGAGGTGCAGGGCACACTGTGTCACAATGGGCACACTCATGTCCTGATTGTGCACGAAGAGGGACAGCCCTTTCCTTTCCTTTCCTTTCCTTTCCTTTCCTTTCCTTTCCTTTCCTTTCCTTTCCTTTCCTTTCCTTTCCTTTCCTTTCCTTTCCTTTCCTTTCCTTTCCCTTTCCCTTTCCCGCATTAAACCCATTTGTTACACCTGTAGATTGTCCTTTAGACACTCACCTGCACAGGGACATTATACCTCCCTTCATGAAATACCCAGCTCCAACAAGAAATTAAAAGTACAGTGCTGCAGTTTTCTTGGGTGATTCTCTTTGGAAGTTGCTTTATGTTGGCATCAAATGTATCCATGACCTCAGAAAATTTCCTGAACATTGACTTGAAAATGAAAATTCCCATTACAAAAAAAAAAAAAAAAAAAAACACCTTATCTGCTTCTTCTGGAAGTAACTGATGCAGGGAGATTAAATGACTTCACCAAAGACAAGAGTCAGGTCACTCCCTTTAGACCCTTAATATGTAAGATACACATTTCATTTTGTGTCATCACGTACAATGGTTCACAAGCACACATGACAAGGTAATTTAAGGAATGTGATTGAAAATTTTCATGGACTAAGGAACATCAACATGCTTTTAAAGTACAGGAGAGTTAGATGCCTAACACATACCCTGATCTGGATTTCTCCAACAAGCAACTGAACAATTAAAGGACAAAAAAAGAATAACATTAACAGTCATTCACTGTTTGGAAATTAAAATACCTTTGGAAATAAAGATAGCTCAGGTGATCTTTCTTTTTTTGGTAGGAGGATATCCATTATTATCCAGCAACACTGGAAAAAGGTTTTTCTCCCACTGACTCTATCAGATTACACCCCTCCATCACTTTCTCTCTTCACTTAGTGATGGCTGGGTTTGGGCAAATGTCTGCAATAAAACAGCTCCTCTTTCCAAAGCAAAGCAAACAACACATGGTAAATTTAACACAGCCAATCCTCTCCCCCTCCAAACGACTTTCATTGCATTTGCTCCTGATAGTGACAGCTGTGTTTAACGAGCTGGAAGAACAGGTCAATGAAACATATATAGAAATAAAAAATATATATCTGCATGTTGAGAACGGGTCAATAAAACATAGATAGAAATAAAAATATATATCTGCATGTTGCTGCAGTGTCTATGCCATACATGCAGGCATTAAGGCAGCTCATGGTGTTTTACCCTCCTGCAGGATTTTATCATAATGACAGAGCACTGCAGGTTCCATCAAACAAGATTAAAGATTATTTCCTCACACAATACTGCCAGTAATTCCTGAGTGTTTAAGATGCATTTTTCAGGTCCGTAGATTGGTTCAGACGATCAGAGACCTCACCAAGGATGTCCTTGCCTGGCTCTGTGCATTTCATTACTCCTGGGGCCCCTTCCTGGTCCAAAACTGTTTTACTGCTACTTCCCAAGGAAGAGTTATCTCCTGGAATCAGCTGCTGTGCACATTTTACTAAGGCAAATAAACATTTCAAAATTACAAACCTAGAGGGTTGAGAAGCTGCTAAACCGCAATAGTTTTGAGAGCTATTCCTAGGGAGCACTGCAGCATTTTCCTCCTGTGGAAAACCTAAGCTATTCCTCCACAGTTGCTGTTGGCAGAACCAACACCAAGGATTTGCCTGACACCCCCCAGCACCTCCAAGACCCAGCTCCTCTCTGGATGTTTATTCTCAGATCTTCTCTTAGGCCCAGAAATTGGGGCTTTCTAAAAACAATGTACTCAGAAAAAAGAAAAAAAAAAGCAATAAAGGCACAAGGTTACAATTTCAGTGCTTAAAGAGCATTTGAACATCATTAGCCCAACCAAGGATATTGTCCAAACTGAGAGAATGTGAAATTCTCTCAACCAAGAATAATCCAGGAGCCCAGCACAGCTCAGAGCTTCCAACTGCACACTTAGGAAGAATCCTGGCAATAAAGTGCCTAAATAACCACAGCAGGATAATGATCCTCAGAGCAGTGTGGAGGCAGCTGGGATTGGAACTTGAAAGAATCAAACTTCTTGGCTCTATTCTTTCATGTTCACACACAGGCCTGAAAAAGCTGAGTCGATCCTTTCAAAAGTG
This sequence comes from Ammospiza caudacuta, assembly GCF_027887145.1. Classification (NCBI taxonomy): domain Eukaryota; kingdom Metazoa; phylum Chordata; class Aves; order Passeriformes; family Passerellidae; genus Ammospiza; species Ammospiza caudacuta. The sequence continues at coordinate 4,758,802 of NC_080609.1, read as the reverse complement.
AAGTTAATGAATTAAAGTGTAACACTGAAGAATTTATTAAGCATTAAGGAAAGGATCAGAGCAAATGATCCAAATGCTGTCTCTGTGAGAGTAAAGGGAATGGCTAATTAGCTGTGGCTTTGCACCCTAACACACAGAACCAACCCTAGGTTTGCTTTCAGATCAAAACCATGCTGAAATGTTCATAAGAAAATAAAATTTTTCACATGCTGGATGAAATGAGTGATTCTGCCACCTAACAGAGACCACCATTAGATTCCAGAGCAAGAGGAGAATCTTGGCACCACATTAAGTACAGCAGAATGCTCCAGATGAAGAACATGCTGGCTTTGAATGCCTGCATGGGGTAAGTGTTCCCAAAAAAGCTCAAAAGGTGCAGCAGTACATCAGCAGCCACTTATTCCAACCATTATTAGAGAAATTAATAATTAATTACATCTGGAGTCAATTGTACCAGAACTGGGGGCTCACCCAAAGTTTGGCCACAGGTACAAGAGGAGAAGCCAGGGGAATGGCCCAGAGCACAGCGAGACACACACACACCACAGCTCTGTTCTCACCCCTGCCAGCTCTGCCTCAGACTTACACCAAAACATTGAAAATCCTTTTAAACTCATTTCTGGGAGAGAGCAAAACCTGCCAGAGACGGTTTTAAACGCAATTGGTTGTGAAGAACATGGGGACCCAGACAGAGCAGTTTGAAGGGAAGGAGCAGCTCTCAATTTACCTTGGAGCCTGTTATGGCCCCAGGCAGAAACTTCTGCACTCCAGCAACTCTGTGGAACCACCGTGGCAAGAAAGAGTCTGATATGTGGTCTCCAGTCTGATATGTGTTCTCCAGTGTGATATATGGTCTCCTCAAGCCCAGTCTCATAGCTTTTGGAGATTTAATCACACCTGAGATAGCTCAGCTACCTTAGAAGGCATAAAATCAGCAGGATGGCTTCTGTGGCAGTTTTGGAAACAAAAAAGTTTTATTAAAAGGCAAAATAATAAAACTCTTTGCAGAGAAAAACCAAACTAGGTGCAAGAGGTTTTTGCTCCTGGTAAAACACCCCACAAAACCCATCAGTTTCTTTGTTGTCTTCTTTTTCTAGTAAATTGCTCAGGTGGGACTTTTTGGCTCCTGTCCCATTGGCTATCCTTAAGTTTGAGGAGAAATCCCCCAGGTCCTATGAGGTGTATTTTTACCTAATTGAGGAGAGAAACTTGTGATCTTTTTTCCTTTTTGAAGACACAAAGGATAGTTTGGTCATTCCTTTAAAAGGGGGCACATTCCTAAAGTGTGGTGCTGATTTATTCAGCACTTCGATGGAGAGCAGTGGGGAAAGGAAAAGGAAAAGGAAAAGGAAAAGGAAAAGGAAAAGGAAAAGGAAAAGGAAAAGGAAAAGGAAAAGGAAAAGGAAAAGGAAAAGGAAAAGGAAAAGGAAAAGGAAAAGGAAAAGGAAATGGAAAACCCCCATGTCACCCCCGAGTTTGTGTCTCCAAACCTCCCAACATTGTCTCGCACCCTCAGTATTGATGAGGACATTCATAAAGTTGCAAACACAGTCCAAAGTGCCAAGTTATTTTAGGTTATTTCCAGTTCTGTTCTATAAACTGGCCAGGCTAAAGACAGCCCAAACAACCCTCTGGAATACTGAGCAGCTTCCAGTGAGGTTTCAACAGCAATTGAGCAGATTTCCATCCCTCTCAGAGAAACAGTGGGGAGCTGAGCAATCTGCAAACCAGTTTCTTACCCAGAAAAATGAACTGATTTCCCTCTCTTTGAAATCTCCTCAGGTGCACTACACACAGTTCATCCAGATGCACTGTGATTTTCCTGCATGTGTTATGTTTGCATGTGGAATTTGAGTCTTGAGCTCAGAATTGCTTTGAAGCTGCCACAAGGACTCTGTAAACTTGTTTTAACACATTTTTTTTCATTCCACATCCCACTGAAAGTCTGGTCAATCTGGGGTTCTGTTGTCCATTAAAATTTTCAAACTTCACTTAGAACAAGATGAGAAAGTCCCATGCTGGTGGCATTTGTTGTTTTACTTGCCACAGCTGTAACAACTCTGTGTCTCTTAATTTGACTCTACACTACTTGAAAAGGCTCAGTGCTGAACAGTTACAATTTCAGCTCATATCTCAGCAAAAGCCAGACCAGGGACTCTCCATTTGTTACGCCATTTAGCACCTACACAGAATTTTAAGTATACCTTGAGCCACTTCTCCAGCAGGAACGCAATTTAATCACAATTATGGCTCTGGTTTCTGGTCTTAGCTCTGACCAAGGCATTTTGACGCTGTGTAAAGTTCTTTTACCAAGTTCCTGAACTCTGTAGGAGCCAGGGCCTCCTTCTTGATGTACTTCATGGGTATCAAATCTATTCCATTTAATACTATTTTACAGAATTTGGTGTATCCTGTGGCACCAGTATATAATATATTAGTATATATATAGTATATTATATAATATTATATTATTACAATATTATATAATATATTATGTCTTATAGTAATATATGTATTACTATATATTATATTATAATATATAGTATATTATATAATATTGCTGATGTTGGGAAGATAACAGAACTGCCAGACAATAAGCATTTTTAATTATCTAAATGAATTTGTTTTTTTACAATCAGTTAGTAATTCGTGGTAAATTGCAAAACTGACATTTATCATGCTAAAGGATGAAATGAAAGTATTTGATTCAGAATATTAAACTACCAAATCAAGTTAACTAGCCAGTTTTCATGAAATAACAGGGAGGATTATGATGTAAAAAGCAGCTAAAATCCTATTCTGGCCTTATTAATGCAAGGAATTTTCTCAATAACATTCTGAATTGCATGCTCAAGCCTTGATAGCTCGGTCAATATTCTTAACCTGAATTTCTTCATCATTCACAAAGCTTTGAAAATCAAAAGTGGGCAAACCTCACAGTTTCCCCGTGGATATAGACATATAAATCAGTGGTTGCTGTGTTATTCAGCCAGGCAATGTTTTCCCTGAAAGGAATGACAAAGAATGCTTTGCCCTTCTATTGCAGAACAAACAGAACAGCTAAAAATTAAAATATCACCTAAATATCACCAGCATTCTAGAAATTATTTAAAACAATCCACATCCCAACAAAACTCTGTGATTTCAGAGAAATATTTCCTAACATATTCAGTTTATTCAATATAGGGAAAGTAAAAATATTACATTGTACCCCAGTTTGCCAATGGACCTCAGTTCTGCAGCATGATATTTGAACACTGGTGTAGCCAGAGGTGTGTACTTGGACAAGGATTTAACTGCTTTCCTCAGTGACTTGCAATGCAAGGCTATCACAGACAGAATAAAATCTGCCTGATTAAGAAAATTCTGGAGGGAATCTCAAAATTAGTCTCTTAATGACTCTTATAATTTTAAAAATGAGATTAAAAAGTTAAAGAAATTATAAAAAATGAACCACCTTACAATGTGTTCTTTTATTGGGTCTTTGATTAACTGAAATCTGAGAAGGGATGACCCGTGAATAATTGTCAGCTCATTTTAAAACCTCTGCTCTTTCCAGCTTGCTATTCAGTCTCCCTGAACTTCTAAAGTGTTTAATTAAAAAAAATGATTGGACCAAATCTTCAAAATTGTTCTATAGACCTTGAATGCTGAAACAGAGGAAGTTACCAGGCTGCCTTATTCCACAAGCAAAAGAGTAGAAAAACAACACCTCAAACATTTCTATTTTCTTTCAAATGAACCCTCTCTGTGGGGAACAGCACCATCCCCTGCTGGAGCTCTGCCTTGCAGAGAGCAAATCCTGATTGCCACAAATGCATTTGCTGTACCAAAACATTTGACTGAGTTTTAGCCATTCCTATGCTCTGCCAGAGTGAACAGGGCTGGTTTCACCTCTGCTCAGGTGTGACAAGGCGGGGTTTGGTTGGACTCGGTTTCAGAGGCTTTCCCACCCTAAATGTTTCTGTGATCAGTCAGGAACTGTCTCACACCACACTCAGTGCCCACTGACTGCAAGAAAAATGGTTTTCCACATTGTGTGCCCCGGGATCCACCCAGCAAGGCACAGCTGGAGGATTCCTGCCCTTGCTCAGCCCCTGGATCCAGGCTCAGAGCTCATCTCTCAGGAACATTTCTGGCCAACCCAGCTCTGGGAGTGCCTTCCTGCACCACGAGGGCAAAGAAAGAATTCCAGCTGAGGAAGATGGTGTTGTTGCTCTAATAGCACAGTGATGATTATCTCTAGTTGTTATTATTTTATTCCATTAATATATTGTTATTATTCCATTTTTGGGAATTGGGACTTAGCGGTTGACTCAGGAGCGCTGCTATTCAGTGGCTGTAGAGAATGAGGAATGCCAGGTTACCAGGACAGCTGAAGCTCCGCATCACACTGTGCTAAATTGCTTGGGCACGTCCTTAATTTCATGAATTGTCCACTAAAATCATCTGCTTTTATAAAACACCTTAAAAAACCCAGCTTGTGCAATCTTCTCTCAGCTCAAGGATGGCCAGCTCTAATCAATGTCACTGCAGAGCCCAGGCTGGATTGTTTATTTAAATATTCCAACTATTTCACTTGCAGAGAGCAGTACATGGTGTTTTGCTTATTTTCTTTGTTTACCACTTCTCTTTCTGATTCAGGGTTTTAAAACCAGTAAAACTGAATACATTATCCACACATTGGAGAGTCTCTTTTGTTCCCTCCCTCTCTCCCCACTCTGAGAGAATGTTAATTCTGCTGCCAGGTCAGCTCTGGTGATCTGATGCCAACTCCCCAACCTCTCTCTATCTCCTGATAATAATTTTTTAAACAATAAAGATAAAACCAATTGTAACATGTTTTTATAAGAGCCAGGAAAAAAAAAGCCCATATTTAAATTGCTGCACTGACTTGAAAGTTCAAGGAAGCAGAAAGAAGATGATTATACTCCTTTATTTTCAGATTTTGATATCCTGGCAGGCACTCTCTGACACTGCAAACATGCTCTGCCTTATAATGCTACACTTAGTGAAGAAATTTAAGGACATTTTTAAAGTTATATAAGGAGATTTATCGACAAGGAATTCAAAACATTGTCTTGTAGACTTTATTTTATTGCTAAGTTTAATTAATGTTTCCTTCAACCATGATCTAGATAATTCAGTCCCTTGGGAGGAGGATGAGGGGAAATCGTTCAGCAAAAAAACAAAAAAAAAAATTTACAGCTCTGAAAAATAAACTTTTAATTAAGTCCAAGAAAACCCAACCAATCACAAAATCTAAACTCAAGACAGAGATAAAATGGAGTCATTTGCATTTTCTAGAGTAACTTCAAACTATCTGCAATCAATGCACAGGGTGTCCAAATTCCAAATGTCATCAAATGATGCAAAAGCGCTCAGCACTAAAATAGAGTTAAATGTCTATTCTTGTGAGGACTAGATTCCAAACCTCCACCTCCAGATGGAAATGCTCACAGGTTTAGATGATCAGGAAGCTCTGAGTTAGAGCTCAGTGGGCTCAGAGCAGTGTTAAGGAAGGTCACACTCAGTGAATGCCCAGCCTGGTGGCACAGGGCAGCAGTGCCAGGGCAGGGTAACATTTGCTGATAATTCCTTGTTATTTGCAGCCCCAGGCCCTCCTCACATTACAGAGTCCTGACATTTAACTGACCTTGACAGATTTCTCTTTGCGTGAATTTGTCCAGTCTCATTTTTAATCTAGGTAAACTTTACCAACCATAAAATCTGACAGGAAGAGAGTCCATGGCTTAATTAGAGGTTGTGTTAATCAGCAGCTCCTTTTGTTCTGAAGCCACTACAGCAATTTCCTTTGGAGTGTCCTACCCTCTGCAAGTGAAGAGACAATGAATTCTCATGGTCTGTTTCTGCTCACACTTCCACTCAGGTGTTGCAGATTTTTGCCATAAATTCCCTCAGTCACCCTTTTCTAGGCTGGAGAGGTTTTTTTTGTGATTCCCTCAAGCAGAAGCTCACACATCACCATGTTCACACAATGAACGGCTGTGGGAGTATTTGCCATCCCCATGTAGACTCCACACACATTCCAAGTTTAAATAAATTCAGCTGAAGGAGAAAAATAAAGCCTTGAAAAGCCTTTGAGAGAAGCCAGCGTGGTGAAGGGGAGCCAGCACAGATTTAGGCAGGGCAGGTTGTGCTCAGCAAACCTCCTGGAGCCCTGTGAAGACATTCCAGGTCAGAGAAATCCTGTGCTCATCCTGCAGGCAGCTTTCCCAAAAGAATTTGGGAAAAATCTGCATCAGAGATAAAGGCTATAGGAAAAAACAGGGCACAGGATGCAGGAGGGCAGAAGGAAGGAGCAGGAATTTCACTGGATTTTTGCACAGCCTGGTGCCTCCCCAGGTGTGATCCCAGCCCTCCCTGGAACTCAGCATTTGTGGGACAGCACAGACCTCAGGCACTGCAGAATCAGCAGAGAACAGCCTTCACAGGAAACTGCTGATTAATTTTATCTGATTGAAATTAGAGAAGCAACGAGAGCAAGGGGAGCGAAGTGTAATTACTGTGGCAAAGCAAGCTCAAGGTACCTCCCTGAGTGGGGCTCAGCAAGGACACCAATAATGCATTTCTACCACTTCTCTAACTCATTAAATATGAGTCAAAACGTGTTTCAAGAACTTCTCCACCCATTTCCAGTAGCCAGGTCTGTGAGTTCATGGCATGGCACTACTTTAGATGTTGATCTGATAAACATTTCCTCTAAATGGCCTCAAAGCAGCCAGCAAAATACTGAAAATACATCAGAAATTTTTTTCTGGTGTATTTTTATTGCTATCACCAGAATGTGTGAGAAATTTGTCTCTCACACTCCTGCATCCTAATATGAAGATATCAAGACAACCATATATTTTTGTCTCTTTTGCACAAAGGAGGAAAATCCAGCAGAATGACTTTGTTTATGGAACAGTCTGGGATTTTTGTTATGGCAAGATTGGGCCACATTACACAAATATATGAGGTTCTAATGTGCCATCCTCAAAGCCCTTGGATACTGATAGGCAGCAATGGAGAGATAATTACAACTTTTAAGAGAAGGAACAAAGAAATATTCCCCTACTGAGTAGTATAAATTCAAGGCTAATAAGTAGTTATTAGTATCACACAAGTGGAACTGTGTAAATTATGCAGAAAAAGTATTTACAGATCCCTTTCAGTTTCCAAGTGAATTACTTTCAGCCATGTGCTGGATGCTCACTTTCATAAAAAATTAAAGCTGTTGTGTTTTGCTACAGAAACACAGCTCGTGAAGAGGAAGTTTTTAAGTTTCATTAGACAGTGATGTTATTGAAAACAGGTTTTGAATCTTTACCAAATATATTCACGTAGGTGCTTGTGTACCCAACCAATTAAGGTCTGGGAAGTCCATGCAGTGCAGCATTCTAAATCATTCATTGCAAGAATCAAGCTCAAAGTTCCAATCTGTACAATAAAGTTTACAGAAAACATTTCTCAGAAACATCTGAATAATTAATACACAGCTGAGAGAATCTCAAGCCATTCTGCAAGTGGAAAAAAAAAATTATTTCCTATGAATTATTCATTTAGCTCTGCATACAACTCTTTTCCTTAACCCAGGAGGATTTACTCTTTTTAGGTGATTATCTGCCACAGTAGCTCTGCTAGACTGGAGCTTAAGTGATGCTGTTTGTGACTCTAGACTGGCTCCTGGGGTAGCCAAGCACTTAAAACCACAAAAACAGGGTGGAGGAGGCAGATGTTGGGCTATTCTGTTCCACTACAATCAGCTGGGAGGAGAAGAGGAGCTGCAGCTCCAGCAGGCTGCTGGAAATGTCTCAGACATCTCCAAGGTGGGAGCTCATTTTGGCAGCACAAAAGACATTCCCTTCAGAGGCAATGTTTATTCCACTCTTCTCTGTAGGGTGGAAATAAACATTGCAAACCTTCTAGGAATGTTATGTTCATTCCTCTCTTGTAGGAGGGACAGGGGGTAGGAGGGTTGGGATGGACGGAGATGAGAGATCTCTGCAGCCAGGTCAGGAACTTGGGGCTCATTGCAAAGGGCCTGGGGGCAGGGCCCTGCTGGGATTTGGGGTTTATTGCACAGGGCCTGGGTGCAGGGCCCTGCTGGGATTTGGGGTTCATTGCAAAGGGTCTGGGTGCAGGGCCCTGCTGGGAGCTGCCAAACACAGCTCAGAGCAGTAAAGAAGAGTAAAGAGAGAAGTAAAGAGAAAAAAGGCAAGATCGTGGCAAAGAGGATGAGAGAATAAAGAAGAGTAAAGAGAGGATGGGAGAGAGGACAAGAGAGTTAAAGAACGAGGTTCCCATTCCAATACAATAAATCTTCTATGCTGAATATTCTATTTCTCACTAACCAATCTAGTCCAAGATACAAATCCTACAGCATTTACATACAGCCTATAAGAATCATTACATTACCATACTGTGTTACATTTTAAACCCTATAAACTCCTCTTTGGGCCCCTTCTGCCAAGCTGGCAGGGTCTGCTCTGACCCCCTGGAGCTGTCTGCAAGCAGAGGGTGTTGTTTCATCAAAAAGGGATCACCTTCAGCTGGCCACGCCATTGTTTTCCAGTTGTTCAGTAACTGAGGTGTCTCAAAGCTTGCATTAATTTCAATCTCACTTATAGTTTCTATATTCTGAAAATCTTTTGCCAGGCAATCATATTTATAAGGCTTTCCTGTTTCATCTTCCCAAACACTATCTCTTTTTTTTTTAAAGTTTGCTGGGCAGCACAGGAATCTGACCCTGTAATACCTGTTGTTCCTTATTAACAGAGACTAGCATTCCCTGGTTTTAAAACAAAAAAAAAAACCCAGATGACACAATAAAATCTGTTCACTGGTGCAGCAGAAACCAATTACAGCACAGAAACATGAAGATTGAAAAGCAACAACTTGTGACTATTTGTTCTGGCTGTTTTCAGAACACAACAACTGAGGCGCATTGGCATGTTCCAATTGTGCCTCTTTTTTTTTCCACAGCCCACCTTTCCCCTCCTTCCCTTTGCTTTAAATGAAGGCTGCTTTATCATGGGGTGGAGATGCAGCTCTCTCCAGAAAGCCAGGGAAGAAAGAGATACTGGAATTTCTGCTGAATGCAGAGAAGTAACAAAACAATGGTATAAAAGCATCCGTGAAGTGCATACATCAAAGTCAAAGGAAATCTTTGTATTCTGCCCGTAATGCTTACAAGGTAAAGTGGCATGCAGATTTCTTATTTAATAAATTCCCACAGAAAATTAGTTTTTCACAGTGGGAAGAATTTCAAGGCTTGCTGCGATGAACAGGCAGGATCTAATCACTGCTCAGGCTTTGTAGATACACCAGGGTTTGCAGATATTTCAATGATCCAATTATTCTGTTGAGGCACAATCACCTTACCTGCATACTAATCAAGTCATATGCCAACATGAAACAACTCTGCCTTTTCTGGAAGCTCCAGACATGCACAGCTCCCTGGCTGACCTTCTGCCAATTACATTCATTTCAATTCTATTAGCTCATCTTTTGCCCAAAGGTGACATATGCACAAATCTATAGGGAAAATTGCCTGAATCAACTCTGCACTGCACAGGATGCAGGATGGTTGCTCAGCAATGTGAATAGGAGGCATTAGACTCTAAAGCTGGATGCAATTGGACACTAAATAGCAATGAATTTTTCACTCATGAAACCTCTTCAGAAACTGTAAAGTTACATTCCATAAAAAGGACAGGATTCTGTTTATTACAGGAAACAGAATCAATTACTCAGTTTTATACCCTTTGAATACCAGTTCAGAATGAGGACAAACAGAGCTCAGCTCATTTCTGCTGGATCAGAATTTAGAGTCACTGTTGGGGTTCCCTTTTGGGAGGCTTCCTTCCCACCTGATGTTCTATTCTAGTTCTTTGTGACTGTGGACTGAGATATTAATAAACTGACTCCATTTGTCACCAGTAGAATTTTAGAGCATAGCAAGCAGGGATACTTTCAATATTACATTTTCCAGCGATGTTTTGTTACAAAAATGCTTGTTGTCTAGGCTTTCTAATAACAGCCTTCTCCTCAAAATAACAGTGGGATTCTTTTAAATATTTATTGGTATCTCCTCCAGAGAGTCATATCAATTTCTAAAAGCCACCGACATTTTGTCAGAACATTTCTGATAAAATAAGCCCAGAAAACAAAGCAAAAGCCACAATATTTTTCAGGCCTAACATCAGTGGTGCTAGTTCTTTGGTTTATAGACAACTGTTTTTACATCAAGTGCCTGCTCTGTCAGGAAATCTGTGCCCTTATGCAGTGCTGCAGAGTGAAAGGAGAATTCCAGAGGGTTTGTAGAGGATCCAAAGGCACCCCTGTGTCAAACCATCAACCCTGGAGCTCATGGGGCCACCCCAGCCAGGTGTGAAATACTGCCTGTGATTAACAGTGATCAATGAGCCTTTCCAGCAACCCCTCTGCTTTCCCTTACCTGCCTCTTTTAAATCGTTATTAGCATTTTAACCTGCCCTGAGGACAAGGGCAGGTGGACAGACCAATGTGTGACACTGGTGACTCTCAAAGCTGCTCCCTTCCACTGCCATCCCTCACTTTTGGCACCTTGAACATGGAGAAATTCACGTTTTTGTTGTTGTTGTTTCTCTGCCATTCCTCACTTTTGGCACCTTCAACATGGAGAAATTCACTTTTTTTATGTTTTTAACTACCCCTGCACAGCCTCACCTGCAGCACCAGGCCAGGCAGCAGCTGTAATTACTGCATCAGGAGTTGGTTAAATACTCCAAGGCACTCTTGAGGAGAACTCAGCTCCATTAAATGAGAGGGATAAAAGGCAGTTGGTTTTCTGTTTTCCTTCTATTTCATTTTTCATACAAGAAGCTTGTTCAAGGTAGTAAAGGGAAAATACCTCCTCGAGAACAATACCGAGGTGAATTTCTATTGCTTTTTTGTCCTGTAAGCTTCTTACAAGGAAATAAAAAAAAAAAGAATCAAATAGATTCTCTGGAAGAATTGACTTTGTAGAATAATAACACAGAAGGAACAAAAGAGGAGGACAGACGGATAAGATGCACATACTCCTAACAAAAGGATGCATTGTTTATTTATTTTTCAAGGCTATTTGTAACACGTGAGTGTCCCCAGAAAAAGCTTTCAAAGGGAGAAAGTGCTCACAATTGAGGAAAAATGCTCAAGTACTGCATATTTTACAATTATAAGTGTCTTTTCTTAAAAGAAAAACGTCTGAAAAAGCCTATTTGTTTTTGCAGCTGCAGATATTTACTTAATAAAATAAATAAAAGCAGGTATAGCTCTGCCATCTCCCACAGAACTGACATGACAGCAAAGGAAATCCAGTAATTACAGAACTCAAGCAATTCCTAAATTTATAACCATTGTCAGGTTGGAAATAAGGAAATAAAAAACTGTTTGTCTCATGTAGATTTCCCTGATAAATCCCAACAGTTTTAGCCGGGCTGGCTTTGATCTGAAGACCAGCTGAATTCTGAAAGTACCAGATCTCTGTCAGAATTATCTATGCAAATCTGGGTGCCAAGAGGCTGGCAGAAGGCAGTCACTTTTATACATTTTGTCACTCTGTCTAAATGACCTCCTCTTTAAAATATCCACTCAACCCTACATCCTGCTATTCTATACAACAGCTTTTCTTCTGATTGTGGCAAAAAATCCATCCACCTGCTGCACCCAGAACTGTATTATTCTGACCACTTCTCTTTTTTTGCTAAGCCTCCATTTATATTCCTATGCAGACCAGAGATTGGCAGATGATCCTGCAAACAATTAAAATTTAAGTGAATTTCCCAAAGATATTTCATTAGTATTAAAACAGGGCACCTCATAGATTTTCAAAGTGGATTTCAAAGTGCAAAGGAATTCACAATAGAACCCAGTTCTGCCCAGATTCCTGATGAACTGAGCAAGTGAGGAGAGGCAGCGAGCAGTGACCTTGTGTGAGCCTCTGCCAGGCTCTGCACATCTGGAATTAGCTAGATAGCCATGCATTAGATATGCCCTGCACATTTCTTCCAGGATGCATCCCAAAGAAGTCCCTTGTATCTTTATTACACTACATTAGACTGAAGTTTCTCGGAGTAATAAACACAAGTGGGTATTCTACACCCACCTGTAGAATAATGGAGCATTCAGGAGTTGCAGGAGTGGCTCTGTGGAGCTCAGAGTGTCCCTAGGCTGGGCTGGGAGAGGGGAACCAGCCCTGGCAGAGCTGGCCCAGCATGGCCCAGGGATGGGCTGGCACTCTGTGTCCTCCCAGGGACCAGGGCTGGGGGTGCTGGGAAGAGCTCAGCCAGTGCAATGAGCTCCAAAGGGAAGAATTTGGTGGGGCACAACAATTATATTGTATTTTAGATCCATATTTATATATACATGATGCCTTGGTGTGGCATTCACATTCTCTGAAAAATCCCTTCACCCAGGATTTTTCGCCTGGGAAGCTGGGAAGCCTCAGAGAAAAGGAAAACAATTCTTCTCTCATTTGCTTCTCCTGTGTTGTGCTCACAGGTGGAATGTGTTTGGAGATTGTTCACCGACAGGTGATTGTTCCATTGCATTCTGCTGGGAGTTGTTTTCACTCCTTGGTCAATCAGGGCCAGGCTGTGTCAGGACTCTGGAGAGAGTCACGAGTTTTCATTATTATCTCTTTAGCATTCAGTAAGTGTAAATTATATGTGTATATAATGTATGTAAGTGTATACAAACTATACTATTCTTTAGTATAGTTCAGCATAACATTCTTTAATATAATATAGTATTATAAAGTAATAAATTAACCTCCTAAGAATATGGAGTCAGATTCATCATTTCTCCCTTTGTCAGGGCATTCCCTACAAATACAATACCATGCACTACAGCATCTGACAAATATAAAAGCTAAAACCTTCATGCACACAGACACATATTCTAACATAACACATTATTCTACAACTCATTGTTCTAGAAGCATCTCAATAAAAGTCTTTTTCCTGCCCTCTACACAGCAACATTGCCTGGCCATGATTTTCAGGTGGAGCAGCCGTGGAATTGCAGTCTGTAGTGAGGATGCAAAGCTCTACAAGCAGCCCCTTCCTGCTCACAGGGTGCTTCTCTCTTGGCTCTGAGTCTAGAGAAGCTTTAAGGATTAAATTATTCCCAAAAGATTTCACTGCGCTTTTTATAGTAGTTAAAAATAACTTTAAAATTGAGAACACTGAAGCAAAAATTCTGTGGTGAATTTTAAATTCAATTTTAACTAGCTGTGGATTATCGAAACATTTACTGAATAAAACACTGATTCTTGAATACCAACAGTTTATTTTTTTTTCACTTAACTTGCTCTATCATAAGAGGCAATAAAACTAGAAGATAAAGAAATACTTTAGTTGCTCTTATTTATTTGTGCCTGCTTGGTGTTCAACTTCTTGCCCTTTGTAGATTCATGAACATTTACAAAATATATCAAACACAAATATCTAAATATTTTCTGTTACAAGGCTGAGTTCAGTGACTCAGGGGAAAGAGGCCTCTAGTCCCCTCCCCACAGAGCACTGCAAAGCAGAAACATGCTAATCAATAATATTAATTATATTAATATTATTAATTATAATGATTATAATAGTGGGTTATATTTATATAGCCCTTCCCTCAGTGTGGGAATTAGACAAACAGAAACTTCCCCAGATACAAGAAGGTTTGATATGCAATCTTAGACAAAGCTTAGATTGGTGTAAAAATAAAATACACAGACACTAAGCAGAAAAACCATAAACTTGTGTTTCTGTGGCTGAAGTAAGAATATACCTTAGATAAGTGAGTCCATTGATAAGATGGTGAAGGGTTTATAATGTAGGGCTGTGGTTGTGTAGAATTAGCAAAGAGTTTAGAAGTTTAATAGAAGCATTTGTGTATAACTGTGATAATAGCCCATTAGGCAAAAATATCTGCAGGGCAGCAAAATTAAGTAAAGGCGATAGGTCAGAAAAGCAAAATAAACCTTGTAGCAACTGTCCATTAAACTAGAAATTATATATTACCTTGTAACAAAGAACTTTTGACTACACTCGAGCTTTGGCCAACTGCTTGCTCTCACACATCTCACACCCTCTGAGACTGATGTTTCTCTGAGTAATAAACCATTCTTAGCCCAAAAGTATTCCCATCTCTTCACTAATGGCAGCAATAATGACACCTCAGCAGGCAGAATTTATTTTACTATCCCCCATCCCAAACCAGACCTTAAACACCAGCTGAAAAAGCTGGGTTCGCTAGCCTGGACTTGTTCTGCTGCTCCACTGTATGGTACCCATTTTAGGAGTAGTAGAGCTTCATTCTAGAATTTTCCCACAAGTTTGATAATAATATTTTAGTATTTATTTACAGAAAGAATTATTTGGGTTAATATTTGCTTAATCTATTCCTTCCTTTATTTATATATATGTCCACCTTCTCGGTCACCCAGAACTTGCATTACATTGTGAATGATATAGATATTAAGAACCTACTTGCTTCACTTCCTTTTTTTTCGGTGAAATTTCTATTTCTGCCAAGAGCTGCCTGATGCTAATATTGTCAGTCCATACATGATGTGAATATTGGCATTCATTTTCCATGCTGTCACCCCAGCAGCAGGCACTGTTTTAGTGCCCTGATATGGTGACTAACACTTAAAAACCCTGGAGAAAGAAAGATAAGCAGTGGGAAATACAGTCCTAGCAGGGATTCACAAGTGAACCTTTCTTGATGAAAAGAAGCACAATAACTTTACAAATGTTTTCATCATAATAATCCAAATCCTTATGAGTCACAGCAGAAGAAACTTAACACTGATTCCTCTAAAATATTTACGACTCTTATCACTTTTTGACCAAATAAATGGAACCATGTTCTGAATCACCAACTTGCCTGGCTGTTACCAGGGAAATTTGCAAAGAGGGGGGAAAAAAGCCAACTGACAACTCTTTGGCTTGTTTAACTATTCAGATTTAACTGTACCCATTCCCTCCCAGCATTATGCATGCAGCATTTCCACTAAGAGGCTGGCTGATTTCTGCTCTCTTTTCCACTCTTTTATGAGCAGCTTCCTCAGTCTAATTAAAGCAGAGAATCCAGCTGTCCTCCCCTCTGCTTCAGAAAGCTAAGGGAAGAACTCCAGGAAAATCACTCTTCAGGGACTCCACAGGGATAGCCAGGATCTGAGAAGTGGGAATTGAAACCTCAAGCCCCAGATTTGTGAGCTAAAAAGGAGCCACATTTGCAAGTTCTCTTAGGAGCTGCTCCAAGCCCTGCGTTTTGGGGCAGCCACAGGCACCAGAGCGGGGTGTTTAAAGGGAAAGATGTAAAAATATTGCATTTCCCACCTGAGCTGGCCCAGAGCAGCACTGCCTGGTGAGGGTGGGGTGGGATGGGGCAGCTCCTCACAGATGATGCAGAACATGGATCAGACTTGGAGGGAACATCCAGGGGTTTTTCCTCTTTGCTCCTGACAAAGGGGTCCCTGTGTTAATCAGGGCTGGGGTGATTATGAACCCCAGTGTTAATCTGGGGTCATTAAGAACTGTGACACTTTCCAGGAGGGCACAGGGGTGGCACAAACCCATTTGAACCCACACCTGAACCCAGCTTTGCCTTGAACAGGAATATAACCATCAGGCTTTTGTGGAACAGACCGAAATGCATTTCAAAATTTCACCTCAACAGAGCCAAATCCTATCTCACACCTTTGCCAGACTGGCTCCATCAAACATCTTTCTCCCCCAGGAAAGCTGGGGAATGCTGTCTGTCTCTGGGAAACAGCACAGTCCTGTTGCTGTGCCTTTCCCTGTGACTGCCCATGTGGGAGACAAGCATCTGCACAGCTGAGCAGGATGGGACGTGTGGGCTGGCACCAGCATCAGGAGGGATGGATTGTCCTGCAGCCTCCCGTCCTCCCAAGGACACAGCTCAGGAGCAGAGGGGGACAGGGCTGGATGTGCCATGTCCCACTGCAGCGCCCAAGCCTCTCCACCAGGACAGGGAGCTTTGCCATCCCTGCAGGATGAGGGAGCACCAGCAGAGCTCTGGCTTGTCTAAAACTGGGATTTTGCTGCCCTCATCAGTTTACAGCCCTTGAAATTACCTGGCTTGCTTGTGCCTGAAGCTAACCCTGGAGATGAGCTTCCCCAAAGGTGCTGCAGCTCATTAAAAACTGCACTAAACAGTTGGCTGTGGATCCAGGAGAGGTGGCCTTGCTGCATGATTAAGAAAAGTAAAATGAACTCCTGGAAGCTGTATAGTCACTAATGAATTTCCTTTGAAAAGTCAGAGGTCAAACACAAATGTCAACAGCAGGATTGCAAACTGTCCTCAGTTTCATCAGTGAAATGGTCAGTGCAGGCTACTGACTCCAAAGATAAATATTTAGAATAAAAATAGAAAGGTCAGCCCAGACAAATGCAGACTTTACAAAGCCAATTAAATAAAACCCTCAGGATAGATTGTATAGTGATGATATCCCAGTACAGTCCTGTATTAAATCAGATCAATACCGGAATGCACTTAAAACTGATTTTTGAGATAAGCAATACACAGTAGGGCAAGTTGTCTCTGAACACTGTGAAAAGCAGACACTTCAGGTGAGCATGGCAGAACCATGATCACAATTTTCCAGTGTTAAAACCTCCCTGCCTTTTCAAGTAGCAATATATTTGTGTTAAAATTAACAGTGTGCCCTCACCAGCACAGTGAAGTTGATACAAGAGGTCAAAATCAGTTAATTACTGAGAAGATGTGTTTATGGATACTCCAGGGCTTAAAGAGATGTTTAGCTCTCACATTGCCATGTAGGAGCTGGATTATTCTCAGACAGAGCCCAGCAGATGATCTGTCCCTCACAGACTATTCTTTTAAATACACTGGGTGCAAAACAGACCAAAACAAACCTCATAGTTTGGATTTTTGCTGGAAATGAGCTAGCTTAGTTAGGGAATTGCTAAAAAGCAGATTGTGCCTGGTGTGAAGGGGGGGATGCTGATTTATTAAAAAATGGATATTGATCCAATACCAATATCCAACCGTGACAGATAAAGACTCTATAACAGTTTAAAGTTAGCAAGTGTGTGTTTATTGTGGGATAGCTCCCACATACACATCACAATTTACAGGTGATTACAGAGTCCTTTTATCTATACAAGTATTGAATACCCAAAATACAAATACATATTCATAACTTTGGTACATCCCATTCCCCACTTCGTATGGTAATTAGTTCAAAAGTTATTTAGCATGTGCAGTTTGTTCCTTGAAATGGGCCAGTGGTCCCTTTCATGGGGAGGGGTCCCAAAGCGAGGAAGTCAATGAAGTCTTCCTCGTTCTGACCTTTCTATCTTTTCAAGGCAAATCTGATAAATGAACCCTTGGTAGAACTCCAATTCCCCATCTTGAATTGGTTTCAGAACAGAGGAGACCACAATTGTCTTATGTTCCTAAAAGCCATTTATCAGTTTCTACATTCTTCATTATAAACCCAGCTAACCAAACATTATGTTGACAAGCAATCAATTATTAGTTAACTACTAACTTTTAACTTCATCAAGGCCTAACCATTTATTTGGATTAACTCCAATAAAGTTTATCTCTAACTAAAATCTCAGCCCCTCTAAAATCCCTAAATTCTTTAAAGTTTATGTCTCAATGCTGACGAGCTGTGTACGTGTGACACAAGGACGTGCCATGAGCAGGGGAAATCTCCTCCATCCCATCAGAAGTTCCATCAAATGAGGGATCATAAATATCTGCTGCTCTTAACCACGTGCACAGCACAAAGAATTATGCCCCACTGCACCTCAGCTTCTGAGACCTTCAAAAATTGGAATATCCCAGAGAAAGCTGAACACCCACCCTCAACTCATCAGTTATCAACACCACACTGCCTGCTCTGGATCAACAGGATTTGAATGAAAAGTCCTCCCCTAATCCTCCTCTTTGAAAGGAAAATATCTGTGCATTTAAAGCATCATCTGCCTCATTCCTTCACTCATCACAAGAGCTTATCTGCAGCCCTAGACAAGTGAGAACATTCCAAGCTACGTGTGAAAAGCAAATGGGGAAAAGAGGAGTGATAAATTTGGCAGTGGTCAATATGTTCAAAAGTTTGAATGAAAATCTGAATGGTGTAAAGATAAAACACACCCTAATTATGTAGTAAGCCTAAACAGTTTTCATAGTGCTTTCATCTATTTAGTATTTTACATTCATAATTTAAAAGTGCCTACTAATGCATTTACCTGAGATGTGCTATGATCAATCAGGGAATAAAGCTGCTTATTCTCATTTACACAGCTGAAACAACTTGTTTTAAGGCAGGAGAATACAAAATTTGCAATATCTTTTATGAAAAAATATTATTTGACTAAAAAACCAAACAGTTCTAAAAGAAAATGTACAATTAGAAGCCTTTCTCTGCTATTTGTTTACAGAGTAGGCTTCAAGTCACTGACCTGAAAACCCAACTAATTTTGACCTTAGATTAAAAAAAAGATTCTAAAGCTGAATGGAAAAGGAAGTCCATAGAGCAGCTCATGTACATGGTCAGCTTCTGTTGTTCTGTCTTTGAAAGGCCTCAGCTTCAAGGTCAAAGTTACTCATTCATCCCATTTTGAATTATTAAACATGTTTTTGCTTTCCACAAATTTCCTCTAATCTACCCACCTCGTTTTCTTGTGAGAGCTGAGGGAAGAATTGAGCTTGGCATTTTGATGAGCTCCCATTGCCAGCTCAGGAGAGGCATGGATCAGCCATAACCCAATTTCTGGAATGTAAAAACTCTACTAAAATACACATGGAAAGTCACAGGGACTTGAGAGATTGCTTTCTTCTTCTACAGGGGAAATCTCACAGAGACTCGAGGAGAAAAGCCCAACAATTGTGTTTGAGAACCAGAGCTGAAGCAGCAGAGGGTTATCCAGGATGGATAACCAGAGCTTTTCTTCATTAGTAGTAGAGAAAAAAGGTGGAAAATGTAAAAATTGCCTAAAAATGCTGCCACAGAAATTTTTCACCACTCTACTGGTGGTGGAAAAAAAGCCAAAAACAAAACCAAGAGAAATCTTCATTTTTTGACTGCTTGAGATTTTCCAAGACAAAAGACATTTTTTTCCCTCTTATCCAGCTGCTCCTCCCAGGTGCCAAAGAAATTGTAAACAAGACTAATAACAAGAGGGAAATCACTTCAGTGCAAAGTGGTATTCTGGGGGAAAAGGACTTCTGGAATTATTTCTTGTTTCTTCCCCCAAGCAACAGCTCATTCTTACCTGGGCCATGATCTCCAGGGAAAACTATGACTGCAACACTGATAAAACATCATAAATAAGTCCTTAAATCACCTCGCACACAAATCTCTTCTTCTCCAAGTAAATAGAGAATGTTGGAGAGTGACCACAATGAGAAGAAGCAAACTCATTTTTAAAGAAATTCTTTCCATGCCATTCCCTGACAGTGCCACCATTAACCTGGACATGTTGATATTTGTTTTTTTGAGCTGCCTGACCTTTACCCTGACAGTGCCTTTGTCCACAGGCTGCCAGAGCCCCTGTGCCCCCAGAAATGCCCCCCAAAGTGCCACCAAACCCCAGCCCCTCTGTTCTGCACTGTGCACCAGCTGGCAGCCCGACAACTCACAAGGAATTTATTTTTCCCAAGAAGACAAACACCAGCAAATTGAATTACTGTGCTAACAGGAGCAAATAAAATTTATTTAGAAAAGGAATGCATAGTGAGATTATCTAATTAAAATTATTCAGACTTGCTTTGCAGTGCCAGTGTTTTGAAGAGGGATAGCAGGTAGTACAGTATCTAGTCCCTGTGAATTTATTAGTGTTGAGCTTTAACCCTACAACTGTCAGCTCTGATTGGAAAAATTATGTTCAAGGTTTTGTAGCAAGAAGTGATTAAGTGCATTTACAAAGTGAGGACATCCGTTCCCAAGCTGCCTAACATCAATTAAAGGAGGCCAAATTAAATCGATGTTCTAATTCTACAAAATTAATGGTAACTTTTTTTTTAATAGATGTAACAACATTTCCCTGAGGTCCTGTAATAAATTCTTATCACAGCAACTCATGTAGCAAGTAAATGGTTACCTATCCATGAAAATGCCATGTTTCAAACCAGTTATGGGAATGATGACAATGAGGTTTCTAACGGTTCCAGTGTTCTTCCAGGCATTTTATAGTTTATTTAATGCTTGAGAGTTCTTTGTTTTTTCCTTCATGCTTTCCTCATGTTCAAAAGTATTCTTGTTTATTATGGAAGTATTAAATTTTTTTTGCATTAGTTCATTTTAAATAGAGCATTCCCCTAAACTCATGGGATCAGGAGCTAATTAAGGTTACTCGTAATTACTTTTAATCAAAATGCAATCATATGTCTTCACTTTACATCACTCTGTAAAAGGCAAGAGGAATTGTTTAATTTTTTTGTTTGGGGGACTGGTTTGTTTGTTTGTTTTTGGTTTTAAGTGTTGGTGACATAAACCAAACACTTGAATTTTCCATATCACCGTTCCTGCTCAGGAGATGAAGAGGCTGGAGATGTTTGAGGTGCAATTTTTCACCCTAGGAGCTGAGGTGAAGGCACCTGCTCCTCGTGGCAGTGTGACACTGGCTGGGGGTGATAAGGAACTAGACACCCATCAGTCTGGGAGAGGCAGCTGAATTAATGGCTCCTATGGTTTCTAAACTGTCACTTTGTCTCTGCCATAATGCTCTTATAATTGTTAGAAAAGACACATTTCACTACTCTCAATGGCTTCTTTAATTCAGCATTTAAAGCATCAAGTAGAGAGCCATAAACCAAAATTTCTGATAGTTACAGCCATATCCAGGAATATTTGTCACTGCCATTAACTCTTCTCCTTCTGGAGGATCTCTCCTAAAACATTGTCCTGACCAGAACCATAATGGACCATATTATCTGTATTACATTGAATAAAGTATTTATCAGAAGCTTAACAAAAATAGGATTAAATTACTCTGCCTGTTTGGTTCAGCTTTCAATATATTTAAGACTAGGCCTTAATCTGCTCCTGGGCCTCTCTTCTGAAAAGTACAACCAATATGCAATGGCATTCTCAAGCCCATGCAGGACAAACTAAAGTGATGAACACAGCTCAGCACTTGAACTCTGATTTTATCAATTCAGCACACTCTCAGTATTGATTTAAAATGCAGTTTTGTAACAGAGGTTTTGTAGTGATGCTTCAAAATTCATTAAACACCACAGATATTTCCTCCTAGAACATTATTCTGGTCTCCTGACAATCGGTGGCTTTACCAACATGTAATCATCTGTGTTTATCTGGAGATGCTCTTGTGTCATTTGTCAGAATAAATCATCTAGAGCTCAAACACGATGCTGTTTTCAATTTCATGTTTTCAGAAGTCCTGCTGAATGTGAAGAGCTGTTCAGCTGGGAGCTGCTTTGCCTCTCCAGAGAAGCTACAGCAAAAGGCATTCACTGAATCCAGAGCAGGAGAGAAATTCTTGTGTTATGTTTGAAGTGTAAGAATGTAAAGTCTGCATAAAAATGTAATAGAATTTAAAAGATTGAACTCTTTGAGCTTCTCTAGATGGTTTGGATCTACTCTGAATTCTTCAAATCCTACTCAGGACATTCACTATGTCCTTTGGGAACAAAGGGCACTGAGGAAGAAGGAAATGAGATACAGCAAGGAGAGCAATTTTCAAACCAACTGCTGGGAGTTACTCTGTTATAGAAACCCTGTGAAGCTGATTCTGAAGACTTCAGCCTAGTACCAAAATCATAAACTCCCAATCCAACAATGTCCTTTAGTTAGAACACGTTAGTAATTCAGCAAATAATTAATCATATGCAATAATTCATTATAAAGGGAAGAAACCACTTCCACACTACAAGTAATTGAAAACTCTTTATCAGACCAGTGTCACAGACATCTTTTATGAAAAATCCTTTTCTTAGGATTTTTCCTTCTGAGAAGCTGAGAGGCCTCAGGAACAAAATGTAAACAATGATTGTCTGCTGCTGTGGAATGCAACAGGTGCATCTGGGATTGGTCTCATGTGGTTGTTTCTAATTAATGGCCAATCAAACCTTTGTTATCATTACTTCCTTTTCTATTCTTAGCCAGCCTTCTGATGAAATTCTTTCTTCTATTCTTTTAGTATAGTTTTAATATAATATACATCATAAAATAATAAATCAGCCTTCTGGAACATGGATCCTCATCTCTTCCCTCATCCTAAGACCCCTGTGAACACTGTCACAGACCAGAAAGTGAAATCAGGTTTCAGTGACAGAGAAATGTGGAACTCCCAGGGAAAAAGGTGCCTTAACAAGCAACTAAGCACCCCAGGCTGCCTCTGTCATCTGCCATTTCCTAAGGTGGAAAATTCAGATCTCCCCTAAGCAAAGGGGGCTTCCCCTACAAGACATGGTTTAATTATGACCGCTGAGAAAACTCAAGAAAAGGAAATATTTTGGCTATGCCTTGTTGATCTCTCAGCCAAGTTGCCATGACTGGGGAGGAGAAAGGCTCTGTTTCACCCACTCAGCTCCACCTTTCCTCCAGCACTGCAGACTCTCTCCCAGGTCTGCTCCTCTATTTTCTCCTCTGCAGTGCTGGGCAGCAGCTTCTCTCTTTTTTGCCCCCTGAAGCAGTTACACCAGTGCAGGTACTGCTGCTCACCTTCCCCAGCTTATGCCAGGCAGGAGATGGAGAACAATGCTGATTTTCTCTTCCCCTATTACAGCAAAATGAACATTTCTCCAAGCAACCACAGCAGTTTTAAATCAAACTCTCCCTGGGTTTGTACAGAACAGTGTTTCCTGAACATGCTTGGTGGCTGTTAAGCTTGAATGGAAAGCAAAATATTTTAGTACTTAGAACCAAACACACACTGCCTCCAAACACCCCCTCATAATTCTGGATATTTACCTTTGCAGGGAGTATTGCTGCTAAGAAAATTGGTTTTTAAATGTACAATGGGAATGGGCAGCAGCACCCTTCCACAACTTCCTGATGAAGTCCCAACCCAAAATGCTGCCTGGGTCACAATTGCTTTATCTGTAAATAAATGTTACCTATGAATATCTATTTTATAAACACATTATTTCCCCTAAACATAAACCCCTCATGCTCTCTAAGCGCTGCATCAATGTGTTTGCACTGATGGAAACATTTCCCTTTGTCCTGCTGCGGAGTTTATGGTTTCTTTGCTCCAAACTCCTCACATTCCATTCAGAAACTTTTCCCAAAATATCTCTTTTGCTCATCTTGGGCACCATGTTAAACAGCAGTACAGGTTTAATTAATAAGAAATCAAATTTTTGCATTTTCGCATACAAATTAAAGCTGTTGAACTAAATATCTGATGGAAAGACATCTGGCTTTCACCAGACACTGCAGTCCCCAGGCTGAGACCTTTTCCTATTTGAAAGTGACCTGTGGGGACTGATTATTAACAATTTAAACTCCTCTTTCTCTCCATCAGCTTCTGCCACCTCCTGCCTAAATTGAGCTCACGTTCACTGCTCCTCAAACCTGGCACAGTTCCATTAAGGCCCAGCTCCATTAAAGTTTATGAAGCTCTGCCAATTTCCCTGGCAGAGAATTTGGCCTGTGCTTTGTTTAAAGGTTATAAGCCTTGCCTGCAAATGCTACAATTCCATGTGGAATTCAGCATTTTTACAGCTGCCCATGTCAGCCAAAAGGTCTTCAGACTCTCAGTGAAACTGAACAATGAAATTCTTAACCACCTTCCAGTATTCTTACAGGTCCTTAAGAAGGGAATTTTTATCACCCTAATTTACATTGTACTTATGAAATTTCATCTTTTGCCCTTGCTGCTGTAAATTTTTTGCTCCATATCAAGAGAAAAGGAAACTTTTTTTTTCACCAATTATAGAAGTAAAATAAAAGGCAGAAGTTTATTCATTCTACTTTTACTAACAGAATATACCAGTACAGGTTTTCAGTGTAAGAACTGAATAACCACCTGTACTCCTGCTCACCTGATTTACAGTAATTAGTCAAAGGAACGAGAACAGTCCCCAAACAAATTTCACTAGGCCTGAGGATGGAAGAAAACCTTGGTAAGAATCAAAAAAAGTTACTTTGAAATATCTGGCTCCTTATTTTAAACAGGTAATGGTAAATATTAATGTACTTTCAGCTAAAACTTGCTTTTGATGTTTTTCTGTAAGTACACTTTTGTTAACCACGTACTTCATAAACATGACAATTGTTGCCCATGATTTTTCCCAGCACACAGCCAAGGAACACATCCAATTTTAATGGGAAGAGCATGCTAAGGCCTTCTGAATGTTAGTCCTTGCAGAAGGAAGAGATTTATCTTCAAACAAAGATCTACTTAAATGTGTTTGTGACAGCTGAGGAATTTATCTCCAATTCTTTTTGCCTCTGGTGTGCCACATTGCTATTTTCCCCACAGCAGCATGCAAGAAGCAAACTAAGATGTCATATACATAATACAGAGATAAAAAATGACCCTATTTCCATGTCCATGTGATAAATGGAATGAAAGTTCAGTGAACACATATTTGCACATTAATTGAACTGCATGATTCTGTCCTGTTCAATCAAGTCACTACTCTGTGTACCAGAGGAAATTTTCCCCCCAGAACCATTAAACCAACCTTATTGCTTAAACACATACACACTTTTACCTATTTATCTTCCTGCCTTGCCAAGATAGAAGAAAAAAGTTACCTCTGCATATTCCCATGATTGAAAACACATACACAGGAATTTATATATTACTACATCACATCACTGTGATGAGAATCTGAACTAAGTGTTGCTGCTCATGGTAATAATCAGAGAACAAAGGTATTTGATCAACTTTCTTCACCTATAAATATTTAGGAGACATTTGGGCTTTGAGAATATTAAGTTTTCCCTCAGAAATCAAGTTTTCTTTAGCTGATTTAATCATCAAGATCAATATGGCCCATCTAGAGCTGTGACAGTGTGATACTCCTGAAATCCACCACTGAGGACTGACAGAAGTGTGATTAATACAGCACTTTAAAACCTTCATCAAAACACATCCAGTTCTCCCACAGGCACTGAAAACTCACAGCATTCAGCAAGAGGATGTGGAAGGGAAGTAAGAAACAGAATCAATAAACAAAGTGCACTTTCAAGTCAATACCAAGCCTTTAGTGAGACAACCTTATACTCACTCCTGTCACCATCAAATTCCTGATGCACTTTACTGAAACACATTCTGGAGACACAGGTCCATGAAATGTGTGTGTTTATAGCTACACCCACAGGAAAGGCATGCAGGGCAGCTCACAGCTGTCATTACTAAATCTCATTTTCTTTCAGAATTCTCCTAGGAGCCCTGTCCACACAGATTTGGGCAGGTTAGGGGGGGTGTTGGTGGGGATGCAATCTTTACATCCTTGGGGGAGAATTCCAGCTTCAGGCTCAGTGGATGGACCCAAACAGCCCCATCAGCCTGGGGAGCTCTGGGTCCAACATTTCCCTGCAGGACCTCACTCTGCAGAGGGCAGAGACACCCAACACAACGCCAGCCTTGGGTTCACCCTGTCCATGAACAGCCTTGGGGCACCACCAAAGGGACTGGGCAGCCTTGGGTGGCAGAAGGACAAAGAGAAGCCTGTGGAAACTTCACAAAGCACATCTCAAAAGAAAGACCGAGGCTCAAAAAGCCTATGAAACAAAAAAACAAAAAAAAAAAAAACAAAAAAAAAAAAAAAAAGTCCAAGAAACAAAACCAAAACAAACAAATAAAGGAAAAAAAAAGGTGAAAAAAAATTAAAATTAAATACCCAAACCAAACTAACAAAAAAACCCAACCAAACCAAAACCAAGCAACTAAACCCTTCAAACCTCAAGCCCAGTTAAAAGACTGTTTGCAGAGAGTTTATTGGGGAAGGCTGTGCAAATTTGAATGAAGCAAATGGAGGTAACGGAATTAGTCCATGGAACATTTTTCATACATATATTAAAAGAAAAAATCCCAATTCTTAAACCCATGTAGCAACACAGTCTCAGCTACCAGGGGCACACATAAGAACCTGCATGGTATAAAGCCATAAAGATTTCAGTCAACAAATATTCTGCCCTTGTTTTGTGATGCCCCTCCTAGGATCACCATGACACACCTGGGCACTCTTCAGGCTGTGCTGGGACACCTCAAAAAGATCCTTTTTAAAAGCCTACATGACCCAAGCTTTTGTCACTCGACTTGAGGTAGTTTATAGTTTAAAGATAATTTATGTGTCCAAGTCCTTGCCAAAGTGGATGGCAATTAAAGCCTAGTACTTATTTAAAGAAGCACAAAACGAAGGCTCAAGTTCCAATCATATATATATATTATAAATGCTCTATTTAATAATATATAAACACAGTAAATTAGACAACTGGTTGTGTTTAAACTGATGAATTGCACAATACAATCTATCTGGGGTTTGTGAAAGTTTGTAATTTCCATTCATTATCTTTTGTTGAACTACTTGCTTTCCAGTGGTAGAAGCTTCTGCTTCCATGAGTAAAGTAGTCCCCAAACCATAAATTATATCCTACAGTTTTGACATCATTTATTTTCATACCATTATACATGCCAACCTTTTGACTACTCAAGATCAAAAGAGTTGCTCTCCAGGCTCATATTTCACTGTAGCTCTCATATTTTATGCAGCAAATTAGGTTTTACAGTAGCAGCTACAGCAAGACTGTCTCTCACACTGCACAGCTTAAAATTACAGCACAGGATTTCAGAGGGAAGGAGCACAATCCTAGAAATTCATGCTCAAGTTAAAAATGGATGAAAACTTTGTACAATTCTTCTCCATCCATTTTGTGTAGTCCTTTTACATCTCTATGTAGCTAATGTGGTTAAACCTCAAAATTTTAAAAGGAAGACAGGATTCTGCCTTTGGTAATAAAAGTTGGAGGGGAATGCATCAAATCCTGATGCAGGCAGGTATTTGGTGTGTCCAGGGGGGGCTGCAACCCAGGCACATGCCAGGGTCACCCTCCAGGCCATTAATTTCCTTCCTGCCATGTCTGCAATGTCCATATTAACTTGTCAGGATAATTGCTCCAGCTGGGAGCTCCCATCACTGCCAGTCAAGGCTTTATTGGGGATCTGAAAACACAAAGTGCTCAGCAGGATTTATAAGGGACACTGAGTTACCCAGAGACACCTTTCACTGGGAGCTCAGACCCTTAATCAGCTTGCATGATTGAAAAATACTTTTTAGTGGAAATAACTGAAGACACGACATCAAAAATCCCAACTTCTGCACAGTTACAACTGTTCAGTTCTAAAAGCTTGAAAATTAAAAATACTTTTAATTTATAAGTCTTGATTTTGCACTTGAAATTATAAATATTCTTAGATATATTATGCAGAATTATGGCGCCATTGCAGTTATCTTTTTGAGAAAGATACCTATTTATATATATATTTATATACTGTATATAATATATATATTTATATATATATATATAAACTGGTACCTATTTATGTGTGTATATATATATATATATATGTATGTATAAAAATAGGTACCAGTATATATATATATTTATATACTGGTACCTATTTATACACAATTTGTTGCAGCTTGATTTAGCCAAATCTAAAGTGATTTCAACAGACCTAGCAAAAATTACAATCTTACTGCAATAATATCCTTTTGATAAAATCTGAAGTCCCAGTACAAACTACAGAGATTTCAAACACCTCAAAATACTCAAAATTATGACTACAAGGAAAGCTTTATCCTATACTCCTATAGATATGTAGTTTTCTTTAAAAGCAAGTATTTTCTTGCCAAGGATCCTAAAGATAGGAACTTTAAGAAATACTAATAGCCAATCCTTTATTAGTCATCATGATTGATCACTCCATGCCTCAATCCACTTGGAGGGAAGAGGGAATACAGAGCTGGGTGTGATTAACAATGCACAGCTCCAAGCAAAAGCTGTGGCTGATGCAAAGTATTGATGCACCAGAACGGGGAGAAGCTGTAATCCACTCACTCATCCTGAAAAACAACCTGAAAATAGAAATGGAAATGTCTCCTGTCCTGAGCACACACATCCCCTGCAGTGATGGCACACGAGGTCCTTGCATGTTAAGTGTGCTGGGGAGAATAAAGTAGGGCAGGGAGGGGAGGGAGCTGAGTGACATGTTTTTATCTGCTGTGGGGTTTTAATGCAGCACCTGCAATTTACCCTGACAGCATCCAGCCAAGCATCCGTCTCTCCCCAGATAAAGTTCCCACTGATATCATAGTTTTCCCATAGAAATCAATCAGACAGCCAACAGGATTTAAAAATTCGTCATGAGCTAGCAGAAAGAATTATAAGTCTAGCAGGAACAGAGCACACTGCAGAGCATCAAAGCAGCCACCGTAGGACAATATTGGTAGAGGCATATTTCCTGAGCAGGCTCTGCTATCTGTTTACACACACACACCTCACTGACTCCTTTTCCAAAGGAATGAGTTCACCTTGCCACCAGGAGCAGGCAGCAGAAGCAGGAATGGTCCTGCTGGCAGTGAGACCCCAGCTCTGCTGCTGCCTCACCACAAGATTCCTTCATTCCTCTCGTTCTGCATCATCTCCAGAGTGAGTCAGACACTGGGCAGAGCGTGCAGCACAGCCTGGTGGGCTGGGGGCCCCCAGGAGCAGTGCAAGGCAAGCAGACCATAATATCAGCAGCACAAACCCTTCACAGAACCACAGAATGACCAGGTTGGAAGAAACCTCAAAGATCATGGAGTCCACCCCATCCTCAACACCTCAACTAAACCCTGGCACCCAGTGCCACATCCAGGCCTTGTTAAACACACCCAGGGATGGGGACTCCACCACCTCCCTGGGCAGCCATTCCAGAACTTTATCACCATTTCTGTAAAAAACTTCCTCCTAATATCCAACCTATATTAACCAACCTATATATCCAGCCTGTACTTCCCTTGAGGCTGCGTCCTCTGGTTCTGTCAGTGCTGCCTGGAGAAAGAGACCAACCCCAGCTGACTACACCCACCTTTCAGGAGCTGTACAGAGTGATAAGGGCACCCCTGAGTCTCCTTTTCTCCAGGCTGAGCACCCCCAGCTCCCTCACAGCGCTCCATGGTGGCTTTCAGGCCGTATCTTCCATGGACACCGTGCACGTTCATCACGTCACCCACACAAACACATTTCCTGCCCAAAGACGGGGGTTTCATGCACATTTACCAATCAAAAACAATGAAATCGCCTGTCCTGCCAGAGGATTCTTCTCTGGAGAATCCCAGGGGGCAGCAGAGGGTGGAAGAAGGGAATCCATGTGCTGCCCTTTTCTGAGCACACTGCTCCCCAGCCTGACCCATTCCTGCCACATCAGGGACATGGGGGGCTTAACAGTGACACTCCCTGGTCATCAAGGACCTGCTGGATCACTGGGTAAATCAGCCACACTTTTGTTATCATTAGAACCATATTCTCCTTATTATTCTGAGGTTTCCTGTAAACTGTGATTTAATAACCTCCTTGGGCTTTGAGCTGATTTTGATTCCATTTTATTGAGACATATTGGCACCCTTTTCTTTATGAGAGTAAAAAATAGGCTGCCTTGACATCCCTCCCATTAAAGCAGGCAGAGAGCTAACACACAGTTATGCTGAACTTGTATTTCAATCAGGCATGACCTCTCACTTCTCACAAGAAGGCCTTGAACTTCACTGTATCATTTATTCAAATATTGCAGAGGAAAAGAGGAATCACAACAAGCTTTCTCTGTTCTATTTTGGTAACACCATTTGTTTCAGAAAAAAGGAAAAGAAATTATGCTTTACCTAACATAAAGATCGTTTATTCTCACTGCTAATTAGAAGGAAGAACACTCTGGAAAGTCAAATAGTTTGCTGAATGAGACATCTTTTCATGGGGAAAAATGTACATACAAAAACAATAAAAGGACTAGATGCCATATACTTGTAATAGATAAAGTCAGCAGAATGGAAAAAGGGTATTCCTCAAATTACATGAAAATTTATTTTATTGTGTGTTATGGGAATTGCTACAGTGTACAGATGTATTTGAGACTGATCTCAGGCCCATTTTGTAATTGTATTGACAGAAACTGCTAATCTGGGTTTGAACAAGAATCAAAAAAAATCTGGGTTTGAACAAGAAACCAGGGTAAGCTGTGATAAAATCTTTGTGTTTGACTACCTATGCATAAGTTATTCCTTTTTAAGATGCCTCCAGCTTGCATATTTACAAGACTATGACCCTAACAGACATTCTGTGGGCAGATTTGGCAATTATTTTTGGAAGGTTTTGCTGCCTACAGCTTTGACTCTGTCACTATTTGTTGTCCCTTTGTGTTAAATGATGGAAGGAAGGTCCTGGGATCACTTGACAGCTTCCTCTAGATGTTCTCATCTCTGTGGTGCTATGTGGCAACCAGCATTTAGAAAAAGCCCAGCTGGGTTTGTATCTTCCTGAAACATCCAGTAGCTGCACAAACACACTAAGCTCTCATCCAGACTTCATACAAAATTTAGTAAGGGAACACAGCAGTCATCTAAGAACAAAAGAAAAAGGAATAAACAAATTTCAAGACTACTCAGATCAACAGTTCAAGAGCAGAGTAGAGGCTCTGATAAAAGATTTTAGAAAACAAACCTAAGTGCTTTTTTTATTCAAAAGCAGAGCAGAGACCTTCCACACAAGCACTCCAGCAGCAAACAACAGAGGAGCTCTAGTGAGACAAGACCTGGCACCAAGGTAAGCCCGAACAAGGGGATCTGGGGCTGTACCTTTCTCAGAACTGTTCATGAAGACACAAAAGTAAAGCAAAATCAAATCAAATCAGGCAAAACTAAGGGCCACTGTTGTCAAAGCTGAGGAAATGTCCTGTGTGTCCTGTCACCCCCACAGTTATGTAAGACTCAAACCCCACCAGAACTGTAGTGCTGGGCCCGTGTGGCTTTCAGGAAGAAATTTTGGGAAGCTTGCCATTATGTCAAAGAAATCCATCAACCAGTTCTGCATGCCTGTTATCTTTTTATTCGCTATGCTAGGTGAGTTACTCCACTCAACTCAGACTATTTCCCAACAGCATTAATCCCTGATAAAGGAAAATATTTAATTACCCTTTACCTCCAATTAGAATTTGCCCTGTATTGAAAAATATTGCCAATTGTTTCATGAATGGGAGGAACAGCACCCAACCATAACCTCTCACACACAGATCTGTGCCTACAAAGTCAGCAGCCCCACAGGCTGGGGCACAAACCTCAGCTGGTGAGCTCTTAAAAAACAACCAAATGTGTTAACTCAAGGTTTTGCAATCAATAGAGTTCAAACAAACGAAGCAATTCAACTGGCCAATGCAGAAATTTGCAATATTCCCAGAATTTTACACACACAAGAGAAAAACCTACATGAGAACATTTGACAAATAAATAAGAAAACAGACTGTATAGAAGGCAGCAGAGTCAATAGCAGTACCCACAGTGACAAATCTCAGCCCCCAAAATCCTATTACAAAACAAGAAACTGAAAATTACTATTAGCAGGCTCTTGATAGAACAGCACCAAACATTTGAACAGTGCAACAGTGAAAAAACAGATACAAATCCTACTCCTGAAACTCCCTAAGACAAGCCAAGTATGCAATTGAATCAGACCAGCTAAATTGAACACTGATATTACAGTCTCAATCTAAATAAAAATGAATTATCTCATTCTTTTTGCAGTATGCAAGTGAACTCATGTCCTTTGAAGTAACCAGCACAGTTTATCTATTCTCTTTAATAATGCAATTTAATTTACCAAAGGTTCATATTAAAAATTTATCCAGCAGTTAGAGTTACCTACACATTTTGTCACAGTTAAACACTGGCTTTGGAGCACACCACAAATTCCCTACTGTGAGTCTGAGAAGGGTTTCACAAGGAACACTCTGAGCTTCCAACTGATGTTACAAATAAATGACTCAGGCACTCTGCACCAAATTAAAATATCTGCCAGTCATTACAAGTGCAGTGGCTTGTCCAGGAGAGGAAAATGCATTTGAGCACCTTTGTGCTCACAAAGGACTGCCACTTCTCTTTAGCAGTCATTTACTCCAAACACACTCCAACAATCGGGATATTTTCACCTCTAAGAACACCTCCAGACCATTCAGAAACACTCACACATCAAGAGGAAAGCTGACAAAATAAACGAGAGTCCAAAATGATCGAGCTAACCTGCAGCAATGTCAAGCACCTAACACACAACACTGCTGATGACACTCCAGAATTCAGTGAGAACTCAGCACAAAATCCAGCCGCTCCCCCATGCTCCAGCAGCTCATGTGGAGGTGGACAGAACATGTGCCAAGCCCTGAACCACCTCTGCAGCAGGTACAAACCTGCTTGGCTGAAGAGCCAAAATAAACCATCCAAAATGAGCCATCCCATCCATCCCCTCACGAAAAGCTCTTTCTACTCATAGAGTCCCACCCCATTTATATCAAAGGGGAAAAAGGGAAGGGCACAGGGCAAGGTCAGCTTGCACCTTCTAGGAGTGGGAAATAAAAACAAACACTGAACAAACCTCTGAATTGTGTGGTTTTGATGCCATGGAAACCTTCAGAAAGACACGCACAATGGCAAAACTTTCCTAGAAGGGCTTTATGAGCTTAAATATTGTTACACCGTGACCAGATTTCCAAAGATTGGCTCATTAAGCACTAGAAGCAGCACAAATGCCATCCTGAAGTAACTTAAACTTTCACCCCAAGATTGTAAGCAAGCTGGCCCCTCTATCAGAAGCACTGAGAGCTATTTAACATTCCACCAGTATAAGACAGAATTTCCTACCTCAGATTTGCTGGCATCCAGCGATGTCAAAACCTGAAAATTACAGGAAAAATGCATTAGTATTGATCCAACAAAACAGGAGTGGGATTAATTGGCTTTTGAGGTAACTGACATCAATTGGTTCTGATGGCTTCAGGGAACAGAACTGAAGAGAACTGTCTTTCACACTGAGACTATTCACCTCTCATGCATATCAGAAGGCAAAACCAGGCATAAATTAAAACAGCAGAATTCAGGAATATTGGGTAAAAATCCAGGAAATACACCAAGAGAGAACTGGGAAAATATGTTTCCATTTTTACTAATTTTTAGTTTGTTGATGACAAGCATAATGCACCCATAAGCTTTCCAAGCCAGACACAATTCCCAGGATATTCTCTGGTAAGATTTCAGTTCCACAGTGGTAGAAGCAACACACTGAAGGCCTGAAGTTCCATGTGGAGCGGGATAAAGGAAATTTGGCCAGATCCTTCTCACTAGGGACAGTCTGCTGGGCTGAATTCCAGCAGCCAAAGCTGCCCTGAAGCACCAACATCACTGAGTTCTCTGCC
The DNA here is from genome assembly GCF_027887145.1 of Ammospiza caudacuta. NCBI lineage: Eukaryota > Metazoa > Chordata > Aves > Passeriformes > Passerellidae > Ammospiza > Ammospiza caudacuta. The sequence continues at coordinate 4,725,371 of NC_080609.1, read as the reverse complement.
ACCCAAGGGGTACACTGAGCTCAGCTCAGGTCAGTGTCCAACACCAGGGAGATACAAAGTCAATTGCTATGAAAAACTGCACAAAATCCACTGCTGGCAATAGAGAGAAATTCATCACTTATAGCAACTTAAAACAATTTATCATTTAAAGCAACTGAAACATTTTAAGACACCTACACACTGCCATAGGTCAAACAACAGACACAAAGTTAATAAGCTCATATTAGACTCTAAGGGCTGTTTAACCACGTCGTGAGACAAAAAAAAAAAAAAATCTTTGTTAGAACTTTGTGTCCCAATACTGTCACCACTGTACTAGGTCGAAAAGCCATTAATAGTCTCCTCACAAATTCCAGACTGACACCCAGCTATGACTCTGTCTCCAGGAGAATAGATCTTCCTTTATATTGGTGTTAATCATCCCTTCCAAAGGACATGCCCAGCTCTCCCAGGAGCAGGAGGAGTGCCCAGCCATGACCCTGCTGAGGGAAGGTGGAGCAGAGCTCAGATTTTATTGAGCAGAGCTCAGCCTGCACAGCAAAGGAGACAATTTGTGTGCAGAGCTGCTGTTCAATGGAAGGCATCTGTGGATTCATCAAAAACTTATTCCAGAGGAATTTAGGAATGGAAATGAACTCCTGTCACATCACCACACGGCACCTGCAATCACAAACAGTTATTTAATTGAACCTGATTAAAACCCAGGTTCAGCTTTATTTGAAATGTGTATCTTTGTCACTAATGGGATTTTTGAAGCTGTTCAAGAATTTCTCTCACACAAGCAGAACTGACCTTATTTAAATTCTATTTATTTACAAACAACCTATCTCCTTTTTGTTGTTGTTCCTCTACATCAATATTTTTTGGTGTTAGCAGTTATTTTTCCTTTCCAAAATAAACCATACAAAAAAAACATCCCATCCATTCCTTAGGTCACTCTGGTAGCATCCCCTCACAAAAATGTCTTTCTGCTGATACACTCATAGAGTTACACTCCACTTATATCAATGTAATTACATCTTTTTTGGAGGCAAATGACTAAAAGCCTATATTGTAGAGGATATACCAAAATCCTGTCTTAAACCAGCAGAATTTGGAGTGGAGCTTCCTGAAGCTGCCATAAATCCTGCTCTAAACCCTCTGTCAAAGGTGCCCATCTTCTCCCTCTATCAGCTTTCCAAGAAATGTGAACAAAACTGAACAATGTGACTACTCCAGGACTCACTAATGCCTTGCAAGGCAATTACTCTTCTGTTTTAATAATTCACCTTAAGTGTCCAAAGACTGTATTTCTTTTTTATATTTTTGTGCCTTCCTGGTGCTTTACAGTCACCCGGTGGTCAGCTGGACCATTGGACATGTTATGTCCCTATCTTTCTTCTCCAAGTTATTGTCTGATAAATCCCTGCTCAGCAGCTGAATTCCAGGTAGTTCTTAGAAGCATGACCTTTTCCTGGGTATTACTAGCATTAATTCACTTTTATTTCAGTCTGCAAGCCCATCCATCTCTTCCTGGATAACACACTCTGTGTTAGCAATTCCTCCCAGCTTTACATTTTTATCAAATTCCATTAGCACATTCTTAGGCCGAGCATACTAATGAAAAATTATTAAACAAAATGACAAATAACACAGTGACACTGCAAAGAGAGGAGCTTTCTGTGGACCTGGTTCAGCAGGTCAGGGTGCCAGGCTGTCACAGCAGAGTTTTCATGCTGAAATCTGCAGCAGCACAGCTGAGAGAACATCTGCACCCAGGCTGGACACAGGGGCACAAACAGACCCTGAGTTATTCTGGGAACTCTGCAGAATGATCCTCACACCACAGGGATTGTGATCTTTGATAGTGCACTCACCACTACACCAACAGAGACAGAGATGGAGTGTTTCTACCTAAAATAATGGCATTCCTCAAGCTAATGTTGAATTAATAAACAGTGAAACACATTCATTTAATATTATGGGTCAAATAACACTCATTAAATTAATGGGCTGACTATTGTTAGTCTGTGAAGACCTGACAATTATCTAAAAGTTTTAACAGTGATTTTTATTTGTGTCTTAACGCAGTGAATTATCATTCTATCTGTATGACTGATTTCTTCCTCCCCCTCACTCCTACCCCCCTGTTCCTGAAACTTGTAATTTCTAGCCCAGCAGCTGCATCCCCTGTCACCTTTGAGGAGCAGTGAATGAAGACATGGGAGCAGTGTAATGGGGATGACAAAGAGCTGCAGTTCCAAGCCAGCCTTTGCTGAGGCTTTTGAGGAAGTGTCTGTGTGTCACAGTGTGATCACTCAATTAAATCCTCTGAGAAGGCACTGCCAGCTCTCCAGCTCCCTAGGAAGAGCTAAGATCTGCAGCCAAGCCACCCCAGACACAAAAACAATTTATTCACCCCTACCCCAGGTCAGAAGCACCTGGAGTGATGTGTCCATGATAAGGCAATTATTGCAGAAGGTGGGAGCGGGCAGAGAGGAGAGCTGGGCTGCAGACAAGGTGTGGCACCATCAGCTCACCTCATTCCCCTCTGCAGAACCCCTTTTGCAATAATCCACTGCTCTGCCCCAGGATTCCTATGAGGGATCAGCATTTTCCCTCTCCTGCTGCTCCCCCTACGACATTTGATGCCCTTGGTGAAATCACAGCAATTTCACCAAGGTGTGGCACCATCAGCTCACCTCATTCCCCTTTACAGATCCCCTTCTGCAATAATCCACTGCTCTACCCCAGGATTCCTATGAGGGATCAGCACTTTCTCTCTCCTGCTGCTCTCCCCATGACATTGGGGGAGAGCAGCAGGAGAGAGAAAATTGGCCTACATTTGGCCCTAATTGAAACATTTGACCGTAACTGAAACCCACAGCAATTTCTCCAAGGTGTGGCATCACCAGCTCACCTCATTCCCCTTTACAGAACCCCTTTTGCAATAATTCACTGCTCTGCCCTGTGATTCCTGTAAGGGATCAGCATTTTCTCTCTCCTGCTGCTCCTCCCATGACATTTGGTGCTTTGGTTGAAACCACAGCAATTTCTCCAAGGTGTGGCATCATCAGCTCACCTCATTTTCCTTTACAGAACCCCTTTTGCAATAATCCACTGCTCTGGCCCAGGATTCCTATGAGGGATCAGCATTTTCTCTCTCCCCATGACATTTGATGCCCTGATTGAAACCACAGCAATTTCAGCAGGAGGAATTATGGCTCAGGTGAGGGATCCTTGTCTCTCTCACCATAATCCCTCTGTGACATAACAAAACCCTGGGTTTATGTCACTTTCCCAAGCAAGATGCAATTTATTCTTCTTGTGCTACGAGCTAGACATGACACAGAAAACACCTTTAAAAATAGATTTTTTGCTATTCCTGCAACTTGTACTCAATGCAGAACTTCCCATTCTACATGAAGAATCCTGCAAATACTGACAAAAACATAGACATGGTGATGACACTGCAAAAAGAGGTTTTTAAACTATGTTTACTGCTCCTAGCATATAGAGAGGCCTTATCTTGAGGTGCATGCACAGTTCCTCTCTCCAGAATGAGCAGAGGACAATATTTGCAATTCTAAACCAGGAAGCAAATGGCTGCTATTTGTTACACATCTCAAGACAACACCTTACCAAAAAGAAATAAAGGAAACTGTCTTAAATTAAGTCAGCTCCTCAAACATGAGACTGGACAGCTCATTTAGTATCAGTTTTGTATTAAAAGTACAAGAAATTGCTTATGTCAAAGCTCAAAGAAGAAAAAAAAACCAACCAAAACCACAAGGTAGATGTTCTGAGCCAAGATTCTGATCAGTCCTGTGCCTGAAGATGAGTGATAATTTCACTGAACTCTCCCATCTCACCCACCCCAGCGTGAAGCCCTTTTTCTGTCCCTATTTTTTCTAAAAAAGACATTTCCTTAATTTCACCCTTTTCCAGGATCCCTGCTCCAGCAGAACCACAGCTCTGACTCCATGATGTGACCTCCGTGCTCCACTGTGATAAACAACAGCAGGGAAACAGGAGAAAGAAAAAAGATAAAGACAAACCAACCAACAAGCCTTTAGGAATATTGCAATGTGTTACCATCCTATTGCAGGGGTTCCACACTGTTGTCTCCTTACCACAACAGTTCCATACCTTCTTGGTGTTTCTCATGGGCATCTCCTCACAGCACTGACTCTTTCTCCTTCCCAAAGCAGCCACTGACTCCAGTTCCCGTCTCACCCAGCCACCCCACTCTTTTATAGCATCTGCTTCTCATTGCTTACAGCTGTGGCCTGGTAAAGTCAGGCCTGCTCCTGATCTTTGATAATTGGCCCAGCTGCAGCTCCTCAGGGGTGAGATTGCTTTCTACACTACCTTTATTTTCTTATATTCTACCCCCCTACAGCAATGTACTGTCTGGCACTTTTACTATTGGCAAAATTAGAAAAATAAGCCAAACCATATTGTAATATTTCACTTCCTAAAGCACTGTGCCTTTGAAACATGGAATTCTAATGTGCCTTGCCAAATTTAGTGAAGTAATCATGATAAATATAGCTATAAATCTAAATTGTTCTTTAAATGTATTTAAATCTATCAAAAGCATAAAAAATATGCATGCAGGAGAGATCACCTTCTTGCTAAAGCAGTTCTTGCCAATTCATCAGTTTTCATTCACCCCCTCCTTGATTTCTAAAAGCAACTGTGCAAAGTGAAGCAAAATGAACTTTTACATCCCCACTCCTGCCTAAGCCTACCAAGAAGCCCTGCATGACCCTTTAAAAACCTAATCCTTAATGGTCACCCAAGCTCCTGAGTGTCAGGAAGGTGGGACTTGACCCAAAAATGTTAACTCATCAAGGCTGGGCTTTTCCATTTGTGTTCTTACCCTTGTTCTGACTAATGCTCAAATGAAGTTCTAAACTAAAACTATTTTTCTTGATTAACACCTTGGATATTTTTTTAAAACTGTCTGTGAAGGATTTAAGAGGTTTATTTATAGCAACTCCTCTCTTCACAATACATACAAGATAGCCAAGTTGAGACTCTCCAGAAAAGAAAACTCTCAGATGGATTTTTTGCCTGGGACATGAAAAATGAACGCCTACATTTTTAAATCCAAGATTTAATTTTTTAAAGCAAAGTCCTGGGCCCCACGGAAGCTGTGAAGGTAAAATGCTGTCCTTCAGCACTTGCTCCTGAGAGCACAAGTGAGAAATTCCAGGGATATCCTGCAGGATCAGCTCCCTGGAGCTTCCACAAGGCTAAACACAATAACCTATGGCTGTTACACATGAGTGCCCAGCAAAAAAATCCAATCTATTAAAGGCATACATGAATGGAATATGCTGAAGGGAGGACAGGGGGAATCAAGACTCATATTTCATAGATATGTATCTTTAATTAAATTTTGCTCAGTTTATTTACTGCTATGGATAACAGCATTAGGTTACTCTAAATTTCTGTTAACTCAGTAAGTCTACAGGCAATGACTTCAGCAGCTGATGAAAAATATATCTGCTCCTAACTACATCCTAGTAGTGTTTGTGATGCTCAATTAATATTGGCCTTTTAAGATCTTTAATTTAAATTTGCTCTATAAATCAGTCTGCAAAGAGTGGAATAGTTATCATGGATAGTTCACTTAATGTATGAAATCTCAGTCATAATATCATCTTTTTAAAAAATTCTGTAGTGTAACCAAATAAACTCTCTAAAATAAATAAATAAAAGGAAAACAATCCCTGAAACACTTGTTCTAACTAACTTGTACAATAATTTTCATGAAAGATTCTGTATATTTGTGTGCCTGGTACAAAACAGTTGGAGAACAACACGGATTTCTCTTTGAAATTGGAACTCACTTTTACAAAGCAATGTGACCTGCACAGAACTTGCCAAATAACTCCTCTTTAATATTGGTAATAAACTCCATTATTCTTATAATGAGGTAATGAGAGAAAACATCAATACACAATAAGTTAGGCACAAAAAAATACACAGGTTTTGTATGCAATAAAATGTATGGTCTTTGTTTGCTGTCCTCTTAAAAGTAACCTAAACCTACTTTATCCATACCTTTAGCAAAATATCCCCATGCACTGCTGCCTATGATAATCTTGGCAATTTCCAGAAGTCAGCAAAAGTGGGATTTCACACTTATTAGATGGTAGAAATTCATGATCCAGAATGCAACTGCAATAAACTAAATCTCAAATTCAAGGTGAACAAAGCATTTTCAAGTAAACTGTTGAGCCACTACAGCTTTTCCATGGATTCTGGTAAGAAATTACATTAATTGCTTAATTTAGCAAGGAAAAAAAAAAAAACTGGAATATAAATATAAACAAAAAGATCTCTGATGTTTTTTTTTTCACATGTCAATAATTTTCCAAGGCAAGAGGACAGAGCAAAAAGGCAGCAATGAAACAATTCCCTCACCACACTCAGCAGCACTATTAGCACTATCCATTTCACCCAGGAGCAATAAACTCACATTTTTCGGAATGCCCACATTATGCCAGAATAATATAAAAATAGATGATGAAGCAAAAACGAGGCAGATTTAGCCCTGGTGTCCTGCAGTAAGTGCTGTAATTGCACAGCAGCTCATTACAGAGAGCCAGTCCCCGGAGCCTGCCCTGGCCCAGTTAAGCAGCAGTAATAGAAAGCAGCTGTGTGAGGACATCAGGTCAGCACCATCATTAGCCCCGAAAATTGCATCCCCCTGCACCATGCAGCAGCCAGGCACTCACACAGCATCAGCCTCCCAAACACCAGGTCAGCCTCCAGGGCATGAACTCCACCCAGGAACTGCATTAGCAGTGCCCTGGCAGCCCTCACTTTGCACAATTCCAGCCCTGGAATGAGTTTGGGCTGCTGAGCAGGGGACAGGCAGTGCCATGGCAGGGGACACTCTGCAGCCTTGGGGACAGGAGCTGGGTACTGGCACTGCCGGAGCTGAGACAACTCCCAGCTCTGCCCAGGTCGTGCTGATGCCCTGGAGTGGCCACCTGGAACAGGCTAGCCAAGATTAAGAGATTAAAAGTGGGTATTTTCAATAGATACACCTATTTCCAATAGATGCACCTCCCAGAGGCTGCACCCAGGATGGATGATGGGCACAAGTTTTTTACATAATGATAAGTTAGGTCCTTTTACACATCAGGGGTTAATCCTCCAATTACAGCTTCAGGTAATGAAGTCATTTACTCCCAGTTTGCTCCCCCACAACTCACTTTTGTTTATACTTTTTGAGGCCTGACAGAATGAGGTGCCCTTGAGTTTCAGGCCTAGAGAAGAACTGTTTTGTCTGAATGAAAAAGGAGAAGAGTGGCTGACAGGCTATGGAGTTTTAGAGCTATACACTAAAGGTGTACAGAGAAATATAGAAGCTAAATCTCTAGGCATCAACAGGAAGGTGATGCCTGCAGCCACCACCATCAACAGGAGTAGCAGGACATCCTACCCCCCATAAAATCTCATCTGTTGTTTGTTAAGCGTAACAAAAATTTGAGTTATTCCACATAACTCAAACTGGACAAGATGTCTCACAGGGAGTTACTTTGGTGCCGATGGGGTTCTCCCAAGTGCCAATAAACATCTTGGTTTGAAGGGACATCTGACAAGGCAAGCTGGATTTCTGACAGTCATCCACTTTACAACCACAGAAGTCACACCAAACTTTGACAAAGTAGAAATCTTCCATGCATTTTCCTGGAAATGTGTGGAGTTTGTCCCACAAGTAGGGATGCCTGGTCCATGGTTACTACCCTGGGGTTGAGAGAATCTGTGCATTATCATTATTTTGGTGGTAAATTACATTCAACTCCTAATCCATACCATTTTTTGACAGCTTTAATATAAGTACCTTGATATCATGCACTGTTTTATGATGTTCTAATCAACTATATATTTTTTTTAGTTTTATGCAGTATAGGAAGTAATTCTGATTAAGATCTTCCATCTGTTATCTTTTGTCTGTTCATTTGCCTTAATAAATAATTCATCTTTATACAAGTATATCTGATTTGCCATTATTAGAGCTTGTGGGACAAAGCAATTCAATTATACCTTTATAACTGCCTTAAATTTAAACTGTTGCCAAACAGCATTTTTCCCAGTATTATATTCGCAGTATTTGTTGAGAATGTCCTGACTAAGGCAGGAATAATGCATCTGACTCCATGTTCTTAGAAGCCTAATTTATTACTTTAGGATACTACATTATATTAAAGAATACTGTACTATACTAAAGAATACAGAAAGGATACTTACTGAATGCTAAAAAACAATAATGAAAACTCCTGACTCTCTCCAGATTCTCCTGTGGGACTCTGAGCTGCCCTGAGGATGAGGGGCAGAGAGAATCCCTTTGTGCACTTAAGCTCCTTCCCAGAACAAGTTTAAATGAAGGTAAATCCTTCCTTAGTGTGGCTTTCACATTCTCTGAAAAAAATCCCTTCTCCCAGGAGTTTTCTCCTGGGAAGCTGAGACGCCTCAGAACAGGAAAACAATTCTTATCTCATTTGCTTCTCCTGTGTTGTGCTCATGTGGAATGTGTTTGGGGATTGTTTACCCACAGGTGATTGTTCCATTGCATTCTGCTGGGAGTTGTTTTCACTCTTTGGCAATCAGGGCCAGGCTGTGTCAGGACTCTGGAGAGAGTCAGGAGTTTTCATTATTATCTTTTTAACATTCAATAAGTACCCTTTCTGTATTCTTTAGTATAGTATAGTAGTCTTTAATATAATATATCATCATAAAAGAAAAAATTAGCTTTCTGAGAACATGGAATCAGATTCATCATTCCTTCCTGCCATGGGAGCCCTGCAAATACAACACACCAGTATCCATATCCATATTCCTCCATCATTTCTCCATCTCTGCTCGAGGCCGTGGGGCACAGAAACAAAGACAGAGCTCTTTGCCAGCATTTCCATGTGTTCTGGTTAAAATACAGCCTGTGGAGTCAGCCAAGCTCCTCTCAGGTTGGGATGCTCATTCCCACCTTTCCCAGGGATGAGTCTCTGTTGGGACCAGCGTGTCCAGAGCCCCTGGGCAAAGCAAGGCCTCACCTTTGAGGTCCTGACAAGTTTTGGTCACAAAAGCAACAACCCCTCCATCAATGCCAAAGACTAAACAAGTTCAACTCTGTGCTGATGTCCTCCAAATTTTTTCTCCCAGCACTGGTTCTGGTTGGTTTGTTTTGGGGAAATTAATGATGATACAGCAAGGTCGTGGTACCTCTGCTGTAGCGAGCAGATGTTGACACATTAATGCCACCAGCCCATGCTGCACGAGCACAGAGCTGCTCCTGCCTGTCACTGAGCACAACCAAGCAGCCCAGCCTAAGAAATTCAGTCTAAAAGGCAAATGTTTGAAGAAAAGAGCTGCACTTTGCAAAGCCATCGCTCTGTATCATCCTCATCAAAACACACCACTTTTCTCTTTTTTAAAAATCAACCCAAAGCCGGCAGAACAATAAGAAACCAAATATTTTTCCCTCTCAGCAGCACAGACAGTTTTCAATGCCATTTGTAAGCTGCCTATTTATCCCTGACATTGACAGCTTGAGTGTATCTCCAGTTCAGGTTGCTCTCTTACACCGAGGTAGAAATAATCAAGTATTTTTCCATCTTTTTGCTGGGAGGACTCAGAGCTGAGGGTGCATATCCATGGTGTGAGATTCTCATGGTAAACTGCACAGGAGGAAGGCACCACCATTCCCAAATATTCCAGGGAGCAGTCTCACCACTGGGAGGGAGCAGAACTGGGGTACTTTCATGTCTAAATTAAAATAAACACTTTCTTCTTAATAACCTCATGTCAGCAATACATTTAAAGCATTAAAAAAGGGAATAGATGAGCAAGATGAGAGCAGGGAGATGCTTCACCAAGATAAAGCAATGCACAGCCCCTTTATCTGTGGGAAGTTTAAGATTTGTGGTCAGTATTGTTCAGTTTTAACTACCTAAAGTACATATTTTAAAGGAATTTTACTATCTTTGGGAGCTATTACTGCAAACTGAATTACACAAAAGGCAGCAGTGCCCTAAGAGTTAGCTACATAAGTGCCATGTGTCAAACTATTCAGAATTTTGAGTCATATTTTAAAATCTGGAACTTCTGACAACACGGCAGTCACTGTGGCTGGAAATGGATAGCAATTCTTCCATCAGCCCGGCCCCAAACAGGGGACTTAACACCAGCACAGCTTGAGAGTCCATTTAAACTGTGGCAGGGCTGTAAAAAGCCCTTAACAGAAGCATTTCCTAAGAGAAAGTCTCATCTGTTTCTAAGCTACAGCTGTTGTTCATTCAGGACTGATAGGCATACAAAATAAGAGATGGATCACTCGGTCTCAAAGGCAGATGTAAGCTATTCAAATCCTTCACTCCTGATTTCTCATCATTAGTAGGTTTATACCTGTCTCCTGGCTGTGTTTAATGCTGCAAACCTTCATCCCTGTGAGCTGGACAAACAGATTTGAAATGTCCCAAAAATCCTCTCTCAGCACAGCAGCATTCCCAGCATTGCTGCAGGAGCCACCCTGCCCCTTCTGACCACCACCCAGAGCTCCCTGACACACCAGATATTAGAATTCCTCACATTTATGAATATGGAAAGAGTCTTAATCCTCGGAGTGAAAGATCACAGCAAGAGATGCTTATAATTTCCTAGGGCAGGAAGAAAATAGTGCAATGAATTATGTAAAATACGTTAAACGTGGGCACTACTGAAAGCCTTAAATTAGGAAGCAGAAAGTATCAATAAGCAACACCTATTCTCTTCAGGAGTGGATCCTCTGACTTTAAAGGTGTGGTTAAAAAGCAGGAAAATGTACAGATAATATTCTGCACATTCCAGAACTTAAATCTAACAAATGTAATAAAATGTAATAACAAGTGGTGGCCCTCAAGGGTCCTGCAGAAATAGCTTTGTCTTTTGGAATTTTCCCTGTGCAAAAAATATTAAAAAATAAATCAGCTTTTCTTTAAGCATCTACTCCAGGATTTATGTACAGTGGGTGATTAAAAATAATTAAGAAGTCCATGCAAATGCTTTCCAATTACAATGTACCATTTAAACACTCTTGATCAGAAGGCTCTAATGCTAAACCCGGTGTTGTTGAAAGCCCCTTTCAAAGCAGATGAAAGCTCTCCTGCCTATGAACCCTGAGCCAGGTCCTTCTGCATAGACCAAAGGAACATTGCAGGGCTGCATCAGTTCAAGGTGATAAACCAGCAAAAAGCCACCAACAACCAGATTCTGGAGAGAAAAATCACGTCAATATAAAATAACAGTAAATTCAGCTCCACTTGAAGGAGATTTTAGTGGAAGCTGCTGTTTGGAAATAAAAAGAACACAAAAGCATCCCTGAAACCCCACACTATGCCCCAAATTAGAGCCAGAGAGGGTCAGGAACACAAAGCTGTTTGCACTGTATGGAACTTAGGTGTTCCACCCCAGCCTGGCTCCATTTTATACCCTGAAATTTCTTTAGTTCTGAGGGAGGTGACTGCTTTAAATGAGAGAGAAGTTTACAGGTGTGTTGGAACCCAGGACATTGCTCTGGCTGCCCTGGAGGACTCCAGACCCTGCCAGGGCGCTCAGAGTCAAAAACACCTGTGCCTTTGATTTTAGCCCATGGAAACAATTACCAGCTTTGTGCCAGGAGTTACAAGCCACAAGGGTTTGAGTAGAATGATAGCTAATTTGTCACAGGGTGATAAAGTAGAATTTTGGGGTTTTAGAATGGGGGTTCAAGAGGCAAGATGGAGGAATCTGGGCATGTCCTGTCCTCCTTCTTGCCCTCCATCTTCTGGGTGATGGTGACACTTCTGGATTGGTTTAGAGTAGAGACAGACTGTTTAACATAGGTGATAGGTATTGGAAAATTATTGTAAATAAAGTACACATAGTTTTTAGCATAAAAAGATAACACCGCCCCGAGGGCAGTGACTGTGCCACAGCCCAACCTGCAGGACAGACCTCAGTGGGTCAGAGAAGGGATGTAACAGATAAGAGAAAATAAACAACCTTGAGAACCAGAGCTGAGGAATCCTGTCTTCTTCTTCAGTCGTGGGGCTGGGGAAAAAAAGACTCTTTAATACCTCGGGAGCCATTTCAGCAACACAAAACCTGAGACAAGTGATGTTTCAGGAGTAGCCAAAAAGTTACCCCCGTATGAGAGCAGCCCAGTCCAGGACAAACAGTTCCTAAAGCTGGTGATGCTCAGCACAAGCCTTGGCATCCCAGGCAATTCCTGCTCCAGCTGTTACTAAGAAACAAACCACACAAGAGTTCTGCTTTTCACTTCTGTACTTCTGACTAATCACCGCCATTATTCCACGGGCTAAAAAAGCGAGCCTGTCTCCTGCCCTGTGGTTTGCCTGGCTGCAGGCTGTTTGCCACCCCAGCAGGACCCAGCTCTGCTGATTTCCTCAGGAGCCCCAAAGCCACAGCCAGGCTCAGGGAAACAGCCCCTGCCCAGAATGGAGGGGGCACAGGGGACCAGCAGCTCCTCAGGATAATGCCAAAGGATAATGTGACATTACCTGCTAGAGGGAAATTGCAGCTCAAACTCTGCCCTGAATCTTGTTTCCATGGCTGAGGGAAGTTTAGACAACCCAGCAGATCTAGAAATGGCAGGAAAAGCCAACCCCTGTCCAGTCCCAGCTGTGTGGGGAGGTGAGAAGGGCAGGGCTGGCAGGGGAGGAATGCTGTGGGGAGGTTCTGCAGCACTAAATGCTGCTTTGAGAGGTTGGAGATCTTGTATTTGCTGGGAATGCCCAGTGGCAGGAAGGAATGATGAACTGGAACCCGACTCCATGTTCTCAGAAGGCTAATTTATTATTTTATGATACTATAATATATTAAAGAATACTATACTAATAATATTCTATTATTAGAATATTATTATATATAATATATGTATAATTATGTATATAGTATATATATAAATATATATATACTATATATACACTAAAGTATACTAACTAAACTATACTAAAGGATACAGAAAGGATACTTACAGAAGGCTAAAAGATAATAATGAAAACTCCTGACTCTTTCCAAAGTCCCAACACAGCTTGGCACTGGTTGACCAATAAGTCAAAACAACTCACATGAAACCAATGGAACAATCACCTGTTTGTAAACAATCACCAAACACTTTCCACATGTGAGCAAAACACAGGAGAAGCAAATGAGATAAGAATTGTTTTCCTTTTTCTCTGAGGCTTATCAGCTTCCCAGGACAAGAACCTTGGGCAAGAGGATTTTTCAGAAAATGTGACAGTGACATTGGGGGTGTGTTTGTGTTACCAGCACTGCACTCTGCCTGCTCTAAAACCACTTGTCTCTATCCACCAGTGTTCCCATCAGTCCATATTGTTAATTTTTTATTTCTCAATCAAGAATTCATGGAGGTTAGTGTGACATTGCTGCAAATACCCTGGCAGCCTAGTAACTGTAAATAATGGATAGGGCTCCAGAAATACCAACCAGCCTCTCGTTGGTTTGGGACACTTAAATCGTGCCTGCCCCAGCTCACCTGCCAGCAAACAAACAGGTTTCTCTCTGCACTGCAGCAAATGCCTCATCTCTCAGGAAAATTAAATGTGTCATTGAAATGGCTGTAGTTTTGGTAAGTGCACACAGAGATCCCACTGTGACAGAGCTCACAAAGATGCACTGAGTGCAACCATCTCCTTTCCCTTCAGAAAGCGTTCTGCAAAATGCTAACAAATCTTCAGCAGCTCTGGTGAATTTTAACACAGTTACTGCATTTCATACCACACTCCAGTAAACTATATCTCCCTCTTTACATTTCTGCTAATTTCTAGCATTTATTTTAAAAAAATATCTATAATGAACACCTACTATTGAAGGCCCATTTGCTCCTCCCATTTTCCATTTAACCTCAATGATTGCAGCCTCCCTTATTTCCTTTGGTGTTGAAAAGTACTTTTACAGCACTACCAACACAACATATTTGTTAGAGTTCTTCTAATTAATTTTCCATGAACCTTTCAGCATGAAAAAGAAGAAAAATCTCACATTCCTGCATGAAAAATGAATTCTATTTTCTCCATTTCCTTAGAAATTTACATTCTGGGCTCATCTGTGCCACATATTCTTTATGGATAATGAGCAAGGCATCCTCACTTAGCTGTCACTGAGGCAGTGAAATGTTTACAGTGTGCACTTTGGAGATTCTGGCAGCTTAGATTCCAAGAATATTTCTTATTCACGACAAAAAGCTCTGTCCTAAATTTCTCTTGCACATGAACAGAAAAAGATTGATCTGAAGAATCCTTGAACTTTGCTGACCTGCAGTAATGCTGTTTGAAGGGAGGTTAGTTCAGAGACTTCACGCTCGTGATCTGCTTCATGTGATGTGACAAAGACTCTTTTCTGCCCTTAACATCCTGCAGGACTCCTTGGGAAACTGAAAATATCAACTAATGGAGAGACAAATACCTTCATTATGAAGCTTACAAACAGAATACGCACACTGTATAACTTTGGAGAGGATTCTCCTACCTAAATTACCTATTCTGTTACACTTTGGGGACAGGTTATTGACAGGCAAAAGAAACCTCCTGCATGAATCTCATGCCTGTTCTGTGCAAGAGATTTCATTTAACTCATAAAAAATCTCTCTCCCTAATCACCTCTCTGAAGCCATTCTTTAGCCAAGTCATAAGAATCTGCCTGTTGTAAAGATGATGTTAAGATTTCATTTCTGTGCACAGGTCCAGTCACAGGCTCACAATGACATGCTCAAGCCTCTGGGCTTTATTGAACCAGGGCCTGGAAAAAAATCTTTTATGCTTCTTTCTTACAAAACCTCATATAGTTTGAATAAATCTTTGAAATGTAACCAAAAGAATCTCACACGAGATGGTCTTGCATTGAAGCCATAACATCCAATTCATGTAGATGCAGTTGGAAGGTTATTGCTGTCAAGTTTTGAACTTGGGCTTTGAAAGACATAAAAAGTGACAGATTTCCTGTCTAGAATCCCCAGAAAGGAGAACAGAGCCTTCTGCAAACCTCTCCTTCCTCAGCACAGCTCCTGCACCAACCTGAGCCTTCTCAAACCTGCTGGGGTTGTTTTCTGCAATCAATCAAATTTCCAAGTGTAATTATTAACACAGTCTTTAATTAAGTGAATCTGTTCCTTTTGATGCATTCTAAAGAAAAGGGAGTTATTGAATGTTAACAATTCAAACATTTCAAATGCTTTTTTGAGTTCTGACTTAGAAAATCTGGATTAATTCTCAAGGGTCTTTAATGCAGTTACTAATCCTAAAGGAATTGAAAAAATATATTTAAACCTATGTTTTCCATATATTACTCTAAGATGTTCATCAGTTCATCAAGAGTAATTGCATTTTGCAGAATGAGGCAACTTCTGCCTTGCCAGGAGTGCTGGTACCATGGTTTTTCTGAAATTTCAGCATTCTACTGCTTATATTATTTCCCCTAGAAAAAAAAAAAAAAAAAAAGAAGATATTTTTGTTGCATAAAATGCTGGTACAGTGGAATAGCAACCCTCAGCCTCCTCAAACACACAGAAAAGTCCCAATCTAAACAATGCTGCTTCAGACAAGTTGTTTTCACACCAATTATCCTGTGACTCAGTAACATCTTGATAATAAATGACATAATGTAAAAGTATTTCTTGCCAGTGATGGGGGCCCCCCCAGCCTTTTAAAATCTTTATATTAACTTGTCAGAGGTGAATCTCTCAGATCTGAACTGGCAGCTGTGAATACACAAACCATATTTCAGCATTCCCTGCAATATCCCTGGGTTTGTTCCTTGGCACACTGGATAGTGACTGGAAAAGTTCTTGCAGAGTTAAATCATGAGAGGGGCAGAGAAAAAGGGAAAAAACTGTGCCAGCCTCGAGATTTCTGAAGGTTCAATGCAATACAACAAATCAGCTGCAGAAGAAAAAAAAAAACAAGGGGAAATTGTACCTGGTACTTCTTATTGCAAACCTAATGGCCCCCAGCCTCCTGTGGAACTCTAAATTATAACTTAGATAACTGTAGCAACAGTCAGGAGATAAATTATTATTATAATAGATCTTCATACAATAGCATCAGATCTTCAGAAGGTCTGGAAAGAGCCCTGACAAAGATGCTAAAATCAAAGCCAGCAAGAAACTAGCAGGAGATCCAGTCAAGCTAAAAAGGTTATTCAAGGCATTAAATTATCACTTCTAGCCTTAGTTTTTAAGAACTGTGTTCTCCATTTAAAGAAAAAAAAACCCAAAAAACAAAAAAAAGAGATGCAAATATCTTGAATTCATGTGAAGAAAGTAAGGAGTCCATTTGTCCAAAGTCCAAAATACATTTCCAAAGTCCATTTTTCTAAGTCCAAAATCAAAAGGAAAAAGCGTACATTGCAATTCTAAATTCAATTTGTGTGACTGATCCAGAGTTCAACTCATGCACCAAAGTTGGGAGCCTTTCAATTAATACTTCTGTGTTTTAGCCCTGAATTTGCCTTTACTCTGAGTCTTTGAGGCTCCAAACTTTCCCGTTCCACTCTAAAGGAAAACTCACTGCTGACAATGTGCAAAAGACAACAATATACAGGTAGCAACCAAGCACCTGGGACACACAGCAAAAATTAGGCTTTAATTTATATCAAAAACTTGACCCAAAATGAATGTCCACCCCTAGACAGGCCAAGGGATAGCACAAGAGGTGAGGCATCCTCTGCATTGTGGTGACTGAGAATTTTCTATAGAGAAATGTGGGCTAAAACTTCTGCAAGAAACTGATTCAATTGGAATTCTGTCTGCATTTAGAGCCTAATACAAATTCCAGCTTTTTGCTTAAAAAAAAAATCCCATCCTTCTCTACCTAGGAGATTTGAAAGATGTATTTCCTGGAAAGTATTACACAATTAAGCTATTTTTACTGCTGTGTACACTACAGAAAACCAATTGTCAGAGAAACACTTCACATTTTTCTCCACACTTGTTTTTCTGTGCAAAGAGAATTGAAAATAATTAAAACATTTTCCTTAATTTCCCCACTGGAAAGGATACTAGGGAAGTCTGACTAGCATAAAACATGTATTATTGATTTTTTTTTAATATTCTTACTTGTAAGAGACATATTCCACTTCTCCTTTCAAGGAGAGGATCTCTGATAGCCATTATCCTGCTGTTGGAAAGGAAAAGGCTGTATCTTCCCCCATTATTCCCTTGTTCTCACACTTCACATGTTACTTGTTAGTGGAAACCTTGCAAGGCTCATAATAAAGGAATGAAAAAATCAGAAAACTTTCCTCATTACCAAAATAATATCTATCTAAATGATGCTAACAGAGTTAATTCCAAATGCAAATGGAAGGAAAAAATGTTAATTTAGAAGAATGAAGTGACAGAAAAAGAAATTATCTTAATTGTGCTTATCAGAAAACTTCCCTATTGTAATTGTGATTTAAATATTGTGGGCATAAGCTTTGATTGCCTGAACAATTCCATTGATTACATATTAATTTGTCTTGAAACACAAACCTGTCTGAATTCAACCTCTCACTTTTTTAACACCATCCATAGCAAAACTACAGAATATTCAAGGTCCCAGCTTGTCCCATCCCCAGAAGGACTCAGCCACCTCCCCCACACTTGTGTTACTATTTTCCCTTCTCAAATCCAGCTTATTTCACATAACCAATTTAGAGAGCAATCAGAGCATCCCAATACAGAGCAAGAGGAGACTCAGCTGCAGGCAGGAATTATTTTACCCACTGGGTCACCATTACCACCAGTCCTGAAGACACAGTGACCCCAAGGTTTGTCCAGCAGCTCTGGCCTGAGATACCTGCATGTGTGCGAGGAGGGAAATCAGCTACAGCAACTCGGCAAAGCACCTGGACCTGTCAGGAAAGTTCCACAGTGCTCTGAACAGCTCAGACAACTGAAGAATCGAAGTGCTTTTCTCTGCCATCAGCCCCGTATGAGCTTTCTGCTTAATGCTGTCAAATTATCTTCTTTTTGTCTGTGGAGTTTGCAGCATTTGCAGCAGTTGCACTTGCATATCAATGAGTTATCACACAGCTCTTACATTTGCTGTGCAGAGGTTCCTGTGCTGTCTCCTGCACCCTTTCTGCTCCTCTCCATGACTCTCTCCTGTCTGTGCAGGGTCAGGCTGCCCAGAGCTCAGGGTGAAGGAGCAAGGCCAGCAGCAGCAAACTGCAAACAGGGACTGTGTAATGTGTGGTAAAAACCAGAGCAGGCTCCCAGTGCTAAAGTGATTTCAGCATTTATTATAATAAAAGAAAGGCCCAAAGCAAGGGGGCCTGGGCTGGGCAGGAGCGTTCCCTCGAGGATGGAGCAGTTCCAGTTCTGGGGCTGGGGCTGCTCAGCAGTGATGGCCCCATGGAACAGCACAGGTTCAAAGGGCCAGATGCCCCTTTTTATCCTGTTTTTTGTCCCTTTGGATTGGTTTCTGTTTGGATCCTTCATTTGCATGAAGGTTTAAGGCGCTGGATTGGCCCATTGCAGTTCTGTCCAGGCTGGCTCATGGTGCACTGTACTGAGGTTATTATGGTACCTTGAGTGCTGTATTTCTTACAACTGCCCTTTTAACCCCTTTTACAATGCAATAACCAAACTCACAGCGCATGCTTAACAATCTATCAACTATTTTACAACAGTTCCTAATCTATTCTTAACAATTTTGAAGTTGCAAGGTGCACCAAACACAGGGAATGTTTGGCATCTGACTGCAAGGCTTCAGAATGCTGAACACTCCCGTTATTAAAACTATACTCTATTACATTACAGCTATAATAAAGAGATATACTATACTATATTATTTTATACTTACTATCAAGAATACTAAAGATATTATACTCAACATAAAGAATACTAAAAGAAAACTCTTGACTCTCTGCCTGAGAGTGAGGACACAGTTTTGTGTGATTGCCCAAGGAAACAAAACAATCCTCAGCAGAATCCAGCCACAAAATTCCTTCAGGTAAATAATCTTCCAACACATTGCACATGTGCAAAAACACAGGAACACCAGATGAGATAAGAATTGTTTTCTATTTCTCTGAGGTTCCTCACTGTGATTCCCAGGAAATATCCTTGGGAATTGTGCCTGCTCTTCTCTCTGAAGAGAGCTGTGGCTGCAGTATAACCCATTCTGCAGTGCCCTTTCCCAAACCAGGCTGTCTCCACCTGCCCCTGGTGCATTCTGCAGTCTCCCATGGTCTGTGGAGATTTGTCTGCAGCCCTGCCCTGCTGATGGGAGGCTCCTGCCCCAGCCTGGAGGCAGCAGTGCAGAGGATTCAGCAGCACATACACCCCTGCAAGTGCAGAGGATTCAGCAGCACAAACCCTGCAAGTGCAGAGGATTCAGCCCTGCCTGCTCAGACACAAGCTGAAGTTGCAAACAGCTCCAGCAGCCCAATTTCACTTTATTTCCATGCTTGTCTGAGATGTCATTTGGGGAAATTCATATATTTTCATGCATTTGCTTTCCACAGGCTGGCTGGGAAATAAGGAAATTATTTGCTCTAGGAGCTGTTGGTGGCCTGTCACATTGTTTTGGTCAGGGTTGCTCTGTTTGCATCGCTCTGAATTTTCAATCATCTACCTGTGACTTAGTGGTGACCCCAAAAAGAAGTTTTGGGGCATGAACATGGAAAATGAGCTGTACCCTCCTCACCTTACGCTGTGTATCAACACACAGCACAGCACATGTGGATTTATAACTCAAGAAGAATAAACAACAAAATGCAACTCCTATCTGAAACACATTCATATAAAGGTCACTTTCCACCAGAAGTAAATAACATTGGGTTTGGGGGAATCACTGTGGGTGAAGGGGAGAAAAATGCACTGTTTGGTTTGGGGAGAAATTGGTTAGACAGAAGGTGTTTCAAAATATAATCAAAAAATAATTAGAAAAAGGAACAAGCCAAAGGACAAACATCTGTGACAGAAGGATGTGAAGAGATAAACAAATCCTATGTATGACAGTTAATTTCAGTTCAGACCAGAATCCTGCTGGGCCACATTTGGAGTAGTCTGTAAACACCCTGGGAAAAAAGAAAACTCACATTAATTTCAGTGTGAACTGTGGCAGCATCAACAAGCACAAGATTGGAAAACCAAACCCAAGGCACTGAAAATACCAGATTTCAGCAAAACTACATCTCATAAGGATAACAACAATACAGGGAAGCCACAGCAATTTCCTAATTTCCTTATCACCCTCTTCTGTTTGCCTTTTGCTTAGCAGTGAATGCTCACCTACACAGACCACAGCTTGTGTGGGCAAATCACAAATAAATAATAATCCAGGCAGAGCTGTGCTGGAACTTCAGCTGTGGGGTTGAAGTGCTTTTGTCATGAAATAAGTCTAAACCCATAATTTTGAAAAGCAGCAGCAAGATGTTGAGAAGCATTGCAACGTCCCTGATTGAGTTGCTGAAACAAATCTCTCAATGTTTTTTGTGATTAATTCTTTAGCTGAGTTGGAGTTTGTTTGAGAGCAGTAAATACACAGTTACATAACTCTGCTTCACCATAAAATAAGCCCCCTATGGATAATCAAAGTAAAAATTTCCTTTTCTGCAAATATTCTGAAGTATTTGTTGAAAACTTGATGCCAGCATGCTTATTGAATACCAATAAACCCATCTGCCAGAGTATTTGGGAAAGGCAAACACAAAGCAGGTGCAAATGAACTCTGATTAAATTTGTTCAAAACTTCAAGCAAATACAAAAGTTAGAAGATGAGTGGAGATGTATTTTTCATATTTGGCTAACTGTAATTGCAATTTCTATCCAGTCAAAGCAGGATAATTAAGCAAAAGACAAAAAAGAATCTGGCAGCAAGCTGAGCAAAGTAACCATTGCTAAAGAAGGAGAAAAAATAAGGTTGTAGTGGTAATGTAAACAGAGTTAATGAGGGAATGTTACTACAACACCAAAACTCCAAACAAAGAAATATAAAGCAAGTTGCTATTAGGAAATCTTAGTTAGCAAAACTAATTAGCTACTAATAAAATTATGTTAATAATTGCCATCAACAACAATTTCAGGTTAAATTTAATAACTGAGCACCAGCTCTCAGAACCTAAGTTTGTTTTGAGCAGAAACAAAAGAGGATTCCTGAAAAAGCAGGAAATATTTAGGCCTGGATTTCCAGCACCAGGGCAGCTAAACTGCTATCACCTGCTCCAGACATTTCTGGGGGTTCACAGGATGTGCAGAAACATCCACATCTTCAGGTTAAAGCCAGCTGTCAGCTCAATTGCATCCCCCTAGGACAAAAATGTGGTTATTTGCTCACATCATCACTACAGCTAAAATAAATCAGCTTGAACATAAAGGAATAAAAAAGAGACTAGAGCTGAGCAGGAGTGTTTGGTTTGGAGCAGGCAGAGAGGACATGGAGAAGAAAAGCCACTGTGGATTTAATGAAGTGGCTGCTTTACCTTGGAGCACTTCCAGGGTGGTGAGAACCCTGTTTGAGAGCACAGCTACCTCCTGGCTGTGGCAAATGCAAATGGCAGAACAGAAGAATTAGTGGTGGAAGAGTGAAAATTATTCCCAGAAGAGATGAGTGCCTGTTCTTGAGCAGGAAAACACAAAGAATAAAACACTTTGATCCATGAACAAATTATCTGGATCTTCCTTCTGGACCCCATGGATTTGATTTATCAATAAGTGATTTGATTTAAGCTTTGTAAAGGTTGTTTAAATGTTCTGTGGTACTTAGGTATTCTTTATTTACCTTGGACCTGGTTATTGACTCTTATTTGACTGAAAATATGTTTCACCTAGACTTTCACAAGATTCTGCCCAAGGCAATGGTTCCTTCCAAGGAGCTCACAGAGGGACAGAGAGGAACTTGCTGGTGACAATAAAATTGTCAACCCTTCATCTGAGCAGGAGGAGCCAGAGCACTCTGGGCAACCCAGGCAGACACAAAGTGAGTCAACACACAGGACAACACCACTGCTCCTCAGTTAAAAACACTGGGAAAACCTTCCCAGTGAGTTATTATAACCTGTACTATTATTATTATAAATTATTATAAAACTGTAGTGTTTTCATTGGATTTTGAGATGGGATTTCCAGTCAGGTGAGTAAAGAACACTTCTTGGTTCAGAACAAACCACCCTGGCTGGGGCGAAGTAAAGAGGTTGGGGTCCCTCCTGAACACCACCAACATCTCTGCTCTGTAGCAAACACCCACCACTATCAGATCAATGAAGATGTGGAAAATCCTGCTGGTGCCGCCAAATTTTCAGATTAAATGAATTCTTTCTTCAGTAAATTATTGGATTTTCCCAACGGTGACTTTCAGAGAACATCTGCTGAACTTTTGCAGAGCATTTTGTTGTTCTTTCAGCCACCGGTTAAAGCTGAAGGGATTTTGAGAGCAGAGTACTAAAATTTAGCTAGACCTTCCTTATTAAAAGGAAAATCTTCAGTAATTAGCTCTTCCCCTAACTGCTTTTTGGCTCTCATTACAAACAAAGTGCTATGCTAATATACCTTGTGTTGCAAATGTTTCACAATTCCTGCTAATCAAATTAAACTCAATTTTCAGCAAATAAACCCTCAATGCAGTTAATGGAAAACAAGGAACAGCACTACTTTGCCTGAGAATGGGTCATTACCACAAGCTCCTAATTACAAGTACCTTAATGCATAATGTAAAGCACAGTCTTATATGGGCTCTTAAGAATTAAAGCTGTAACAGGATCAAAGACTTGATGTGTCCTTGAATTTTTTATATGTACATTTGAATACAGATGGAGAAAAGCAACAAAGAGAAACGGAGCAAAGCTGCAAAACACCAAAGATTCATTCACTTACCCACCCTTCAAGAACATATAATAATAATAATAATTTATGCAGTTTATGAGTCTGAAGAAAGAGACTGATTTTGACTCAGGACACATTCTGAAACCAATTTTCATTTGCCTCCTCCTCTACCCTCTTGATAGAGAATGTTTCACACCTACCAGTTAATGAAGGATTATTACTTTCCTCTAGAGTAAGCTGCAAATACAACCAAGGTTAAAGCAAAGGACGTTCATCCTGAATTAGGTTATATGATGCCATCAAACAGGAGCCCAGGTGATTGATGACATATTGCTATTACTGCACCAGGCATTTATCAATACTGCACTGTGAATTATTTTCCAGTTTAGTACTCTTATTGTCACATGATGGTATATTTTATCAAATTTGCTTAACTGAAAAATAAAAAATAAAATAGAAACCCAGAGAGAAAAGCGCTGGAAACAACAGAAGGCATAATAAATCACAGTAACTGACTTACAGAATGCAGACTCTGGCATCACTTGCCAGTCAGAATTCTCCTGTTCTGAATGAATTCACACAGGTTGCATTTGTTACTCAGATTTCAGGATGCAGCAATGAGCACAGCAGCCACTGCAGCCCAGCCCATGGGTCACCCTTAACCAACATAGAAGTTCAGCCAGAAACACTAAAAAAGGCTCTTCCACCAAACTAAATTTTCTTCATTTTTCTGCAAAATAATTTGCATCCATTTATTTTCCTGGAGAATTATTCCACAAAGCTTTGAAACTTTCAGCAAGATGAACACTTTATGCTCTAACTCACACTGGGTATAAAGAATTCATATTGAATTACATCTGGTGCAATTATAAACCTTCACAATGTTACATTTGCAAAATTCCTGTGTGTTGTTGTTAGATTCAGGCTGCCTCTCCTCATGCTCATTATTATTAATAGAACATGAACTGCCTGTGCCTATCCTCCTGACACCACAGTCTGTAAAAGCTGAGCTCCTGCTTCAGCTTTGTAGTTGTCCTCTCCCTGAAGGGCATGCAAGCACAGAATGGGAATTATGGCTAATTGAAAGAAAATTAGTTCCTGTTTGGTTATCCATGGAACTGTGGAGAAGGCGGGCTCTGGAAAATCCCACCTCTCCCCCTGATCTCATCCTGGGCCTTGTGGAACAAAAAATATTATTGCGAGTTTATGAGCAGCAGATCCTTCTCCACCTCCCGCACTCATTCCCCCACTTTGCCCACCTTTACAAGCAAGAGGCAAAAGTAAAAATTATAACCAGGCAAGGAAGGGGTTTGTGCTAGGGAATAATACACTGAAATATTCCAAATTCAATGTTTACTGAGACAGACCCTCATCCTGCCATGAAGACAGAGGGATGGGAAGGTTCTCTGGAGGAAAAGCTCTAAGAATTAGGGGTGAATGGACAAATATTAGGAGTAACCTTGCTCAACAACAGAGCATCCAAATTTGAGCCCTGCCCACTCAGTTCTGCTTTTTAAAATTTTTTCCTTATGTCTCTCAAGTATTTGTCTATAAAGTGTTTTATTATGAACAGCATTAAAAGTAACTACGAGGTGTCAGATAAAATGTTGTAATAGGTTTAAAAAGTTTGTGAATACTGTTTCTGAAGAACTCATTTCTGGCTCTGAAGATAAATTGCTCTCAGATCTAGAGCCTTAAGCTTCTATTAGCCAAAGGCACCACATATTTTAAATTTTCTCAACAATTTTTAGTTCTACACAGACTTTACAGCTTTACTTTCTTCCAAAGTAATCATTTGCATTTCTGGAGCTTTCACCCCTTGTCTCTTGCCTTCCCTTTGCACTAAACATTGATAGCATGGAGAGGAAAAGCCCAGATAGCTCTGGGATCAAACCCAGGAAGTTTCACTGAGGATCAGAATTCCTGTCCTTTGCTCTGGCCATTTTTGCACAGACAGCATTCACTGTCTCACATTCCTCAGCCTGGTTTATTCATAACAAACAAAATGCTTGATCTCACCAAACTGCATTTCAAAATATTATGCAAATAGTTTTCAGATTCTATATAAAATGCCCCATATCCATCCTCTAAAGAGCTGTAATTTTCACGTTTTTTACTTAGATGTGTGGTGATTTAGGGATAATTTTAGTAAAATAAGCTGAACTGGAATTCCATCTTACAGAGAAATAAAGACCATGTGTTTTTCTGAATCACCTTCAAAACCAAAGGCAAGGCTTAATGGGTGAGTCAAGGGAATTTACAGGATCCAAAACATCTGTCCAGAGCATTATAAAATGCAGTTATATGGATAAAAAATTGAGGTTCAGCTATGCAGCTTTGTGTGTACTGGATATGTTCATGTCCAAGAAGGGAA
Source organism: Ammospiza caudacuta (assembly GCF_027887145.1). NCBI lineage: Eukaryota > Metazoa > Chordata > Aves > Passeriformes > Passerellidae > Ammospiza > Ammospiza caudacuta. The sequence goes on along the minus strand of NC_080609.1, from coordinate 4,700,193 downwards.
ACCAAGAAATTAAGCTCAGGAAGAACTTGAATATTTGTGTTTCCTCCTGGTGCAGGGTAACAAAACTTACAGCAGTTCAGATGAAATATAACACCATTATTTACCTTTACAAGGACATAGATGGGTAAAGTCTCTGATGCCTTTAAAACCCTTCCAAAAATAGGGTTTTTTTTCATTATACCCTCTGTCCAGAGCCTTAATTTTCTTTTGGGTAACTTCAGATAGTTTCAGCTTCACTATCTGCTGTTCCCACTAGCATTAATAAATAGGACGCGTGCAGTTTTAATTACTTCCCTTAAAACAGATTGACACCACTGTGAGAATGAAAATTTCAGTGAAATACATGCAAACAAAAAGATTTTCAAGACAGCACTTCTCCCTCCTCCCAGACTTCTGTATGGTGACCCTCCAGCTCCTGCACTGCCTCATTGCTCCTGGGCAGAGTCCTGTCCCACAGATTGCTTGAATTAAACACTGCACTGTTACCTGGTGGTGTTCTGCTGAATGCAAGGAGCCTCCAATGCAGGGAATGATCTGACCCCATGATTCAGAAGGCTGAACAATTGCTTTAATATAACTATATTATATTACTTTAGACTATATTAAAGAGACACTATACTAAAGAATACTAAAAGGATACTAAAATATACTAAAGCAAAACCCACAACTGCCTCCAGAAAGCCAGGACACAGCTCAGACCCAATAGGCCAATTTATATGAACAACCCTCACCAGAATCCAATTAAGAACTCACTCTCAGTAAAGAATCTCCATAACACATTCCACATGTGCAAAAGCAACAGGAGCAGAACATAGAGAGAATTGTTTTCTCTTCTTCTCTCTGTGCTTCTGCAGGAAGAATCCTGGGGAAGTTGTGTCTGCTGCTCTCTGTGAAGAGAGCTGAGGCCACAGTGTTCCAGAAATGGTCCCAAATTCTGCAGTTATTCTCCAGCAGGATATCATTGAGGTCAGACTTTCTAACCCTTGTTATCTTGTTTCTCAGACATCTGAGAAAGTGAAGTGAGAATTAGAGGCTGATTCCTGTAAATACCTTCAGAGTGAGCACCGAGCAGTCCTGGAACACATTTGAGTGCCATTTATTTTCTAGTACAAACAAATAGAGATAGAATTCCCAGACACAAGTCATTAAGGGGTTGCTAATTACAGACAATAAACCAGTGATAGAATCTTACTCATATATTAGTGGAAGGAGACACTGCATATCCTGGGCTGATGTAAAACTGACAGGGGGAAGGAGATGCATTTATTCTGTGTGTACCACACAGAACAGCACCAGTTTGATTTTCAGTCACTCTCCTTTTTGATGACAGCAGACAATTATGAGCAGAGGAGTTTGCATGCAGGTAACTCCAAACAAAATCCAGATCAAACTGTTAAAGGAACAGTAGCACCTGCAGATGGTGTTTTCAGAGCACAAATGTGCACACACAGAGGCTGTATTTGTAGGAATTGCCATGAAAGAACACCTTCCCCTTTTAATCTCAGCAGAATAAGAGTGTACCTGTTCTTCATCGCTATTTCTAAAATATGAAAAAACTTTAAATCTGAATAAACAATTCAAGATCTGTAAACTCATCAAGGAAAATCTCTGAAGAAAATAATATCCCTTTTTCATATCTGCAACTTAAACCTTGAGTTATTAGACAATTCCACATGGACTTTCATCTTTGTTGTCACTCTTTCACCATTAAAGTGTGTTGTAAAACACTGGAGACTTCAGAAGCTTAAGCCAATATAAAAATCTCTGCAGTATGAAGTAATTTTATGTCTCTACTCTGGTTATTTCAGAATTGGCTGCAAATAAGAGCTTGAGGATGATTTAATGTGTCCTCGACCCATCATGGCCATGGTTAAACAAAGTAAACACATCAGTCTTTAGCAGTTATCTATAACTGGAGGAAAAGCACAAACCAGCCACAGTAAACAGAGCACCGGAAAACATTTTGAAAGGGAACTAAAATGCCTTTCCTCATATAATTCTATATTCCATTTTCAATAAAATAAAATCCCAGTGACCATCCACAGGAGGATTTATTGGAACTAAAATCATTTCCAAAGAAGATCCCAAGATACCACCAGTGGTATTAGGCATTAGGCATACAAGTGGGAATTTAGGCATTCAGATGTGATTACACAGTGCAGGTTGAAAACAGAACAACCAGCCTGCAGAGCTCAGAGAAAAGACCAATCTCACCCTGATACTGTGGGAAATCCAGGACTCCTGAACAACTGACCCCTATGAGCAAGCAGAAGCCGTTTATTGTTCACATTGCACACATATTTATAGATTCTACAAACTACTAAGTGCACACTTCCTGATTGGTTATGAGATGTGGCATGGTGAACTGGCTGGGTGCCAGGGGAGCTGCATGGGCGAGTGTGAGATCTCACATCTGCAGTGAGTGTGAGCTCCATGGGGTGAGTGTGAGCTGGATGGGTGAGTGTGAGCTCCATGGGGTGAGCGTGAGCTCCATGGGGTGAGTGTGAGCTCTGCAGTGAGTGTGAGCTCTGCAGTGAGCTCTGCGCATTGAGTGTGAGCTGGATGGGTGAGTGTGAGCTCCATGGGGTGAGTGTGAGCTCCATGGGGTGAGTGTGAGCTCTGCATTGAGTGTGAGCTGGATGGGTGAGCGTGAGCTCCATGGGGTGAGTGTGAGCTCTGCAGTGAGTGTGAGCTGGATGGATGAGCGTGAGCTCTCTGGGGTGAGTGTGAGCTCCATGGGGTGAGTGTGAGCTCCATGGGGTGAGTGTGAGTTCTGCAGTAAGTGTGAGCTCTGCAGTCAGCTCTGCAGTGAGTGTGAGCTGGATGGGTGAGCGTGAGCTCCATGGGGGGAGTGTGAGCTCCATGGGATCAGTGTGAGCTCTGCAGTGAGTGTGAGCTGGATGGGTGAGCGTGAGCTCCATGGGGTGAGTGTGAGCTCTGCAGTGAGCTCTGCAGTGAGTGTGAGCTGGATGGATAAGCGTGAGCTCCATGGGGGGAGTGTGAGCTCCATGGGATCAGTGTGAGCTCTGCAGTGAGTGTGAGCTCTGCAGTGATCTCTGGGGTCAATGTGAGCTCTGCAGTGAGCCCTGCACTGTTCCCTGGCTCACTCTGGGGAGGTTCTGCGCCCCAGGGATCTGGCAGCAAATTGACACAACTCGATTCATTTCAATTAAGTGCCACCAATTTGCACAAGCTGAAGCCACGGCCCATTATGCCCTCCTGCCTGCTCTGGCAATGAATCCAAGTGTGTGATTAAGAATATAAGAACGCTCATTACAGTTAATGCCTTGTGCTTAAAGCCATGAGCTCAAAGTTAAGCAGGTATTTAGGAGCCTGGTGGGATCAGCAGCAGAAGGCAGAGCTGCCTGTGCCCACCCAAGGGCTGGGAAAGGCATCTGCATTTCTGGGGAGCACTTTCCTCTTGGTCACATGTGGCCAGCTGGGGTTTACAGCCTCAAAGTTGTTTCATGGGTGTAAGAATAAGGAGAGATGTATTTAATAGCTTCCTTAATGATGATGTTTCTTACTGAATATGATTTGTTTTTATCCAAAGCAGAAATCTCAATTCTCTTCCAAACCCTGCCTTGGAGTCTCAGTAAGACCTTTCACAGGTGATATCATCTTTTACCTCTCACAGTCCCATGAGTATAATGTTTATAGATATATTTATATGAAAGATAGAGCTAGCATTTGAATTTTGTCTCTATATATACCTGAATATATGCCTCAGTGAGTCCCAGGATGCATTTTCCCTTTCTCTGTGTGCTTTTAAAAGCAGAGCCCAGCTTGCAGTGCTCTGTGTGCCAGCCAAGGCACATCCCAGGACTCACAGCAATCTTTGTGTTCCTGTGAGGATGGACTTGGCACACCTAAACTCTATTTACCTGCTGGGAGAAGCCAACCCAACTCATCTGGTTTGTCCTTAGGAGCTGCCAGTCAACAACCTTGTGACAAACCCCAGCATCTGCAGGGGCTGCTGGGCTGTGGGGCAAACAAAACAAACCATGGAGAACTCATCCAAATGTGGAATTTTCCAAAGAGTTCATCTTACACATTATCTTCACATAATCTCTCATCAGTTATACCTTGCTGCATTCCGTGTCTCCTGCCTCTACAAGCCCAGCTCTGGATAAAGATAAGGATGTTTGTCTTTAGGGAAACTTAAAAAAAAAAAAAAAAAATCTCCAGCTCTTCCTTGCTCACTAATCCAAGTGGAATTCACCCTCTCATTTCTGTGACAGCCTCACTTTGCCAGACACAGACACTTAGCAGGTGTTTTCATCATGACATTAATAATAAGAATTGACACGTTCTAAATGAGGAATCCCTTGTTGTGCCTGGTAGCACTGATGGATATTTGGGGAAATTGACAGCTCCTGAAAAATGTTTTTGCCATGACCAGCACTTCTCTGACAGATTTTTAATGGCTCTCACAGAACCCTCACTAACTTGAACACTCTTGCAGATGAAGTGGAAAGTGGTGAAATGTTCTGCTTTAACACTTTTGAAAGTTAAAGGAGAAACATGGAACAACTCTGAGATCTGCTTCTAAATCACAATCTCTTTTTTTTTTTTTTTTTCCCTGAAAATATTTTTTCTCTCTCAGTACTCAGAGACTGGAATGGATTAGCTGAGGGGACAAACATTTGTTATGGTACACCAGGACCCAGCTCTATAACCCCCATTAACCTTAATGGGAGCCACAAAGCTCATCCTCCTCATTTAGATGGAAATATCCCCCTGCTCCTCAGGGATCAATTGCACTCAGGGTTACCTGGTTTCAGTGCCTCATTCAATGTGGGACTCGGTGCCATGACCTTGTAAACCTGGCACCACAGGAAAAGGAGGATTAATAAACCAGGACTGTGAGAAAAGGAAACAAATAAAACTGTAAGCAAAGGAAAAAAAGGGAAATAAGACGTTCTCAGGGTTGTTATGGAATTCATGTTAGAAGTTCCAGTGAGATGTAATTGCAATTAAATCAGCAGCACCCTTTGCAGTTCAATGTGATACTGCAGAAAATCTATACAAAGATAACTGTGCAGGTGCTTCTGAGAATTCTCACATTGAAAATAATTGTACAGAAAGAATGTCTCTTCTTTTTCTTTTTTTTTTTTTTTTTTTTTTGGTTTGTTTTTAACTTCCCTATAAAGAGCAGAGCTAGACAAAGTGATTGATCTTTGAATGTTTTTATTTTTGGCTCCTCCTCCCCAAGTTAATCATTGCATCCATAAACCTGAGCTGCTCAGGGTGGTGTTATCAGGGAAGCCTAAGTGGAAGAGATGCTCATCTCTTTTTGAAAGTCAATTAAGCTTATGTGCCTAAATCCAGTGTTTATGTCTGAATCCCTGTCGATGGCTTTATTGAAAAAGATCTCCAGTTGCCTTTTTAAGTGATAGGAGGATTATGACTAAGTATAGCAAAAGCTCAGTTCTGTGCTGACATCCCTTATCTCTCACTGATGAAAATAACATGCATCCTGTGCCTCAGAAGGATTCTGTAATTAAGGAAGGGGACCAGAGAGGGCCTGGCAAAGCTGTGGAAGGAATGAGTTTATGGGGAAAAAATGTTCAAGTTTTTATTTATGATTTGAGGCTGCCCAGTGCAGATAACAAAAGACATGGAGGCTAAACTTTAAATAAATATTGTGCTGCCATGGGTGTGATTTCCAATATGCAATCTGCTTCATTAATGTTAAAATAAGAACCCCTGCCCTCAGGTAGGATACAGCAGTCTCAAAGCTAACACAGGACAAGCAGTGCTGGTTTCCAGACATCTCTCACAGCCAGAAAATTACAACAGAACTACTGACAGAATTCAGGAAAACTGTTTCCAATAGTTTATTTTTCATGCCTGGGAATAATCAGTTTTTTTCAGCTAATCATGACTCTCTCATCATAAGACTTGGCAATTCTAAGCATGCAACAGCACCACTCAGGAGACAATTTTGTCTACTGCTTCCACAAATTATTCCTACTGTTTCCAGCACTGGAGCATTGTATGCAGGGACTGCACAGATAACAATAGAGTTGTCCTGATCTCTAAATTAAAGGTAACAAAGAAAAAGCAAAACAAAACAACCCACCAAAAACATACAAAAAAAACCCCCAGCAACAACAAAGAAACCACAACAAAACAAAACAAAAAAAGGGCAAAAAAAACCCAACAAACAAACCCAAACAAACAAACCAGCAAATTCCCCCCCCAAAAAAAACCAATCAGAACTCATTTCCCAAAACTTTTTTCGTTGTTTTTTGGTTTGTTTTGAGGCCCCCAGCAGGATAATTCTGTGGGAATCCATAAAATTAGAGGGTTTTGGGAAAGCTGCAAAAGGCAGCCTCAGAGACAGCAGAACTGTGATTGGAGCTAAGCAGCAGCCATGAGATTGGTCAGCAGAAAAAAATATGTAAAAAACAGAAAAGGACAAATAGAACAATGGTCTGTGTATTAATGCTTAGCTAAAATAACTTCTTAAACTGTAGAAAAGTTTATCTAGTGAGATGTTAGGAAGTTTGAAACTTAATAATGGAGCTCTGTGCACTGTATTTATAGGCTTACAAGTAGGTATTGTACCACATAATACAGAAAGAAGCAAGCATTGTTTTAACCACAGGTACCTGTGCTTATAGTGGTTGGATAGAACTACTGTCAATGTGCTTTTTCTTTGTGTGATTGTTCAAAAAAACTCTTTAAGTGAGTTGTAACATTGAGTTCTTGGTCTGCAGCCTGGGATGTGAGCTGCTGGCATCTCCCCACTGTCATAGCCATGGAATGAGAGTGATGCTGGAAAATCAAACAGCTCAAGGCACGTTCCCAGCACTCCTGTCCTGTTTGTGATTTGTACAGAGCCCCCAGTGATATAACCCCAGTGTCTCAGCAGCTCACCCTCTCTCAGTGCAGGACTCTCTCTCACCCAGCCTGGCTCAGTTATTACCCAGAGCACTTTCCCTGTCATATTTCACTGCACAGCCTGCAGAGTCCAGCTTGCTCTGAGGTGCCTTAAAAGTTTTTGTGCATGACATTTCAAACAGAAAACAGAAAATTGGCTTTTAAATGCTTAAGGTTGGTTATTTAAGTCTCATCTTTTTTTTTCTTCTCTGTCGCAGACATCTTTTCATGTAAAATCCTTCCCTTAGGATTTTTCCTCCTGAGAAGCTGAGAGGCCTCAGAAACAAAATGTAAACATTGATTATCTGCTGCTGTGGAATGCAACAGGTGCATCTGTGATTGGTCTCATGTGGTTGTTTGGAATTAATGGCAAATCACAGTCAGCTGGCTCAGACAGAGTCTGAGGCAGCTGCTTTTGTTATCATTCATTCTTTTCTATTCTTAGCTTAGCTGGCCTTCTGAGAACCTTTCCTTCTATTCTTTTTAGTATAGTTTTAATGTAATATATATCATAAAATAATAAATCAGCCTTCTGAAACACGGAGTCAGATCCTCCTCTCTTCCCTCATCCTCAGATGCCTGTGAACACCTTTACACTTCTCAGCTCTGTGTTGGTGTAATTTGGCACACACATCCATCCTGCTTGCACAGTGACCCATATTCCCAGAAGAAAAGTTGGCTTTCAAAGCCTTACCAACTCCCATCTCACAAATACTCTTTTGCAAACATGCTCATGGGTTGAAAGAAACCCCAAAACATTTTTTGGATGAGGCCTTGTGATAAAGTTTAACAAAAATGAAGAGCAAGAATAATTACATCGAAGCAAAACAAAATCAAAGGAGGGCAACTTTAAATATCCTATTCCCACTGTATTTTTTTTAGCCACACACTCAAATAAATAGTTTAAGCTTTGCTTCTCCTAATACTGAAATGTGATTAATCTCTTTCCCCATGAAGAATTTCACAGTTAAAGAGATTTCTGTGCAGCAGAGGACTGAACCCAGTGCCTAAATCCATCCCATGCCAACAGAGCACACCGATGTTCAAACACAGCACTTTGGCAGCATTTCATTTCCTAATCACAAGAGCTGGCAGACACCCCCAGCTTGGCCAGGGAGGGCAGCTGGGGCTCCTACCAAGGCTGTGCCCCTCTGGAGCTCTGCATTCCCTCTTGATGGAACAATTAAACCTCATCCTTGGCAAATGTCTCATTTAAAATAACCATGCTCTGAACTATGCGCAGTCCAATGTTAAAAGAAACTTTAAAAAATAAATTAAGAACCACGCAAACTTTATTGATAATTCATTGTTGGATTGTTTGTACCAAGCAACCTCATCTGACAGCAGAGCCCAGCATGGTTAAAATATGAGAAAAGCTTTTTAAATTTGGATTGTACAACAATATGTATTTTTTATGGAAATATCTAAATTCCCAAAGTTTTTGGGTTTTGGCTGTAATGTGTCACTACATATATTTGGGGTTGGGGAAGGAGAAAGCTCAAAGCAAAACATTTCAAATATTCCAGGTCCTTAACTGAACATTTCCTAAACATTTCATTTACAAAAACCACAGGAATTCCTGCTTCCATTTGTTAACCTGTGCCAAAAGGACACCGAAACACTGTCCTGTGCTAATGTTTCAAACAGGAAAATATGGTGGTGTTTGCAGGGGTCCCAGGACAAGGGAAGAGATGAGAATCTTGACTCCATGCTTCAGAAGGCTGATTTATTATTTTATTATATATATTATATCAAAAGAAAATTATACACTAAAACTGTACTAAAATAATAGATTAAGGATTTCATCAGAAGGCTTGCAAAGGAAAGCAATGGAATGAATAATAAAATCTTGTGACTGCTCACAGCCTCGACACAGGTGGCTGTCATTGGTCATCGGGCAAAAACAATTTCCCATGCTGGGTAAACAGTTCTCCAAATCACACTCCAGAACAGCAAAACATGGAGAAGCTGAAGCTCCTCAGCTTCTCAGGGGAAAGGATCCTAACAAAAGGATTTTTCAGAAAATATGTCTGTGACAAGAAAGTGGTACCAGTGAATATTTCTGTAGGTAACCACTGGCTTAGAGTGGCTGTGGGGTGAGGATGGGCTGAGCATCGTTTCTCCTGCCCAAGGTGTGATATTTTACTGAGAACAGGGTGAGGATGGGCTGAGCATAGTTTCTCCTGCCCAAGGTCTGATATTTTACTGAGAACAGGCTGCTGCTGAGGGAAGGGGCTCATTCCAAATTGAGAATCCAGCTAAAGGTCTGAACTAAGCAGGATTTGGGATCTGGTGGCACTGTCTTTCAGGGGAGTCCTGGCTGTCGCACACAGCAGCATTTTCTGATTCCTGGGGATGGTTACCCTCAGCAGCCACAGCAATGATGTTCTGGCAGTGACCCTGCTCTGGGACAGGAGCAGCTGCTCCTCCAAAATAAGATCTCCTTCTGAAAGAGGCCACGTGTCCATTGTGTACAGGACACATCCTTCAGAGGGTGATTTAAAGTTGAAACCATTCCTTCCTCCACTAACCCGTGCAGAAACCTTGATTTCCAACATGAGCATCAATGAAAACACCTGAATTTACATAGTGCAACTCTCCGAGCTCAAGTATTTACTTGACTTCAAAAGAGCTGTTAGATACAGAGTGAATGCTCTACATAGGCTGCTATACCAAGGGGAGAAGCTCAGAATTTTAGGGAACAAAATTCCATTTGGAAATCATCATGTTTCTCTCACCTCTTCTAGAAAAGTGTGAGGAAAGTGCACATCTGTCCAGCTGTAAGATCTTTGGGGTAGGGGGGATGGATTCTTACATTTCTAATTTTACCAGCAAACTAGCTCACATGCCTTGCTCTCCCTTTAAATTCTTGGTCTCTCTTAGATCTGACACCCACCAAGGAAGCATCACCCCAGTGCTCCCTGTGGTACCACCTTACAGATGGTTCAAAATCAGCAAAGCTTTCTTCTTGGTTTTCTTCTTTCAATGCTGAGTGAGAGACTCAAAACTCCATAAACACACAGAAAAAAAAAAAAAATAGCAGGAAAATAAGATGGTCCTACTGCATGACATTTGGCATTAGATGAACACTGAGTTGGTTCCTTTGCCCTAATCTCTTCATATTTCAGTTTTTCTTCCTCTGCTCTCCACTACTCTTTTCCATTACTTCTTTAAGGAAGGGATAAAACAGGACAAAAAAAATGAAGCACTTGAACTTCCTTTTTTAAGTGAAAAACTAGTGAATTTTCATTAAAAAACACATATAAGAAATTAATCTTTTATCATGGAAAAGGTTTAAGAATAAGCAACATGAACTAAAATGCCTGGGTAGCTCTACAAATTTCCCTCCTTTTAAGGTCTATCTCTGCTCAGTACTTAGAGCTGCCTCTGTTTCTGCAGCCCATCTAAAATTAGATCAGAAGCTCTCCAGGGTAAGGATTGTGCTCTGTTTGCTGCTCAGCGCCTGCTGCCATTTAGATACTTGACAAAAATAATAATGAAATGTTGTTATTTTTCCTACTTTCATGTCTAAAACTCTCAAATTCTATGAGAGTACCACCAAAACATGGAGGCAGCAGAGATAACAGCCAGCTTGCTTTAATGACTGAGCACACCAGATGTTTCCCCTGTGTTATTCACACATGACTTTTGCTGTCTGTTTGCTGTTTATAAATCTCTATTTTTGACCATTATATCAGTATTTCTGCCTGATTCCCAAGAGGAAAAACAGGAGAAGCACCCAGGCAGCAGAGGAGCCAGCCCTGCACCCTGTGCACATATGGGATCTATTGTGTGAGTCACTGCCCTAACGACAGCTAAGCATATTACTGCCTGCAAAATTAACTCACACACTGTGAATAATCACAGAAAAGAAATTTGTTTTGCTACAAGGTTGTTTTCCAGCTGTTTTAATGCAGACAATTTTTTTCCTGAAACACAAATTGTAAAGGGGGGAAGAAAAAAAAAAAAAGACAGAAAGAAAAAGACTTTGAAAATCTGCATAATTTGAAAGTGCTTAATGTAAATTAGATAGATCCGCCTAATTTTATTTCAGTACTTTTTAATTGCATTTATAATTAGTAAAATACATTAATGTGCTACACAGAAGGTCAGGAGTTCTGGTGAAAGAATCTAATTAAAATGCTCTGCTGCATTTATGTCACACATGCGCTCGGTAACCTTGAGGCCTTCCTGCAGCAGCAGAGGAGGGGTTGTATTTATGTTATAAATAACTTTTTTCTTCAACAGGGCACAAATAACACATGATATGTGACTATTCTCATCTCACAGCCCATCTGCGCTAATTGAGGTGGTTTGGGACATTCCGTATTGCTCTTTTGATGAGAGAATCATGAGCAGAATTGGGATGGTTCCCTTCCCAAGGAGCACTCTGGCATTCCCAACCTTTCCCTCTCAGGGACCCCGACTCAAACTGTGCTTCACATCACTGACAGAGACAGAGCTGAACTTGCTGACAGCCAGAAAGCTGAGCACAGGTATTTATCCTGATGTCTGGATCCACTAACAGCATGGATTAAAAAAAAAAAAAAAAAAAAGATTGAGGAACAGCTTACAGCAATAATCAGCGAGCAATAATTAGCGATGCTAATTTTTCTACTTAGAACTCATATTGTGATTTTATTACATTTAAATTATACATGCTCAGGTGTTCAAATGCTCTCCTTTCATCACCCTCTTAGGTGGTAAAACATCATTAACATCCTTCTAGCACCAGCATGATTGCTCAGTAAGATTAGAGATCTCTGCCTCAGCGAGTTCCACACCTTCTCCTGAGAGCAAAGCCCAAGGGGAGCAAAACAGGAAGGGCACATTTTCATATGATACATCCCCTGCTAGCCCAGCTTTGTTTCTCTACAAGCAGCAGGATTCAAAAGTTTTGGAATAATCACTGGAATTACAAATGCCTGAGCTGTCAGCTCTGTCTGCAACAGAAGAAGAGTCTCAGTCTTCAATAGGAAGGAAAAACAGGAGAATGATTGAACAGGAGAACAGCCTCCTGCTCAGGATGGGAAGATGAAGCTTTCAAAGTCTTGCTGCACCCTAGCAGCTGTAAAGATGGGTCAGTGTCTGGGATCACTGTTTATTGGCCTGAACATCACAGGAAAGAAAATGAGGTATACAGAATAAGTAGGTTAAACTTACATAAAAACAAACATTCACTCCTTTCCTTTATAATCCCTCCCAGCAGCTGTAAAGCAGCCATCAGCACCTGTGGGAATATCTCTAATAGTTCTGAAATAGAAGGAAAATGGTTCAGCTCACTCAATATCTGCTTTTACCTAGGGGGACTGAAGGGATTGAAGTCCTGTCTGGAGTGAAAGGATGGCAAACACCAGCAGGGCTTGGGGGCTGGCTTAGCCTGGTGGGACTGAGCTGTTAGAAAAGCTCCTGCCTGAGGGACAGAGCTGGCTCTGCTGAGCAGTCGGGCACACAACTGGCAGCCAGGAGTGCAGAACGTGTGAATTGGCAGGAGAGTGGGAAGGGAACAGAGGATAAGCAGAGAAGATAAGAAACACTGAAAGCTGCAGACCAGGGAGAAGAGTGACGTTCACTCACCCAAGTTTTGCTCTGGCACTCTGATAGAACTCTAAATATTGTATCAGAGCTGGCAGATAAACACTGGCTTGCTTTGAAATGTGTGTCCTGAGCTGCTGGCAGCACGATAAACTGCATTGCTTCCTGTTGGACCAAACTCATCTGGATTGCACAAAGAAATGAAGGGAGGTTGAAGCCACATGGCCCAAGCCCAAAACAGTTCAGCTGCAGGGCCATGGGGAGCTGAGCACCCAGCACGTCCTGAGAGCCCAGGAGATGCACAGGCAGGCAGGGCTGGCACCCCAAACCCTGAGCACCGTGCCCTCCATCAGGCTCAGCTGAGGAACCCCTCCTTCCACAGGAGAGCAGGGCAGGAGGCATCCACCGCTGGGTGCAAGAACCAGCTCAGATCCACATCCTCATGGAATTCTCCCCAATCCCTTCCACAGGAGAGCAGGGCAGGAGGCACCCACTGCTGCCACCACCACTCTGGGTGCAAGAACCAGCTCAGATCCATGTCCTCATGGAATTGTCCCCAGTCCCAGCTCCCCAGGGAAGCAGGCAGCCCTGAGCAGAGCCAGCAGCACGAGGAGCTGTGGCTGCAAGGCAGCAGAAGGCTGATGGCCATGTTGCCCGATTGATAAATGACACAAAACTCGGGTAAGTTTTGTGGGTGCTTTATTAAGGGCCCGGGGAGCTGGGGGACTCACGTCCCAAAAACCCGAGCCCCCAAATTCACGTATGGGTGCTTCCCCTCTTATACATGCGATTCACAACAAAGTCTCCAAGAAACAGTTTCCCCGTTCCCCTTGCCTGGTCACAGACCCCTTGTGATACATTCCTTGGCTCACAAACAAGATCATTAATCCTCTGCTTATCTTATTCTAAGAGCATTGTATGCTGCCTCCAGACAGGTTAGCATTCTTACTTTCCTGCACTAGTTTAAATATTTATTAAATCCCTAAGACTACCTGCTAGGTTACACACAAAACCCAACACACTTTCAACGGCTACAAAACTGCTTTTTAACAAACCAGTTCACACACAACTCACTATAATTAAACATTTTGCTAAATTTCATTTCTTTTCCAACAGCCAAGTGGCTTATGTTCCCCAAAACAAATGAGTTTGGTTGTTGCCTGTGGAGGAGGTTTACAGTGACTTCTGTGAGCTAAAGTTTGATAAGAGGATCCACGTTTACCTCTGAAAGAATTTCCTATCAAGGTCATTTGTCACTATAGGACACAAAAGAACACGAGCACACACCACTGCTCTCAAGGTGAAGAAGAAAAGGAAAGTTTATTTTCGGACTTGAACATTTATAGTTTTCCAAAAGTGACAGTGGATTGGAGGGTGACAGTGCCACCTCTCCAATGACACTGGACAAACCAAAATTCCATCAAATTTCTCCTCCTCCACAAAAGAATACAAAACAATGAGTTATTTACAGGAAGTGTGTGAGAAAGTGTGTGCTACAACAATGTCAACATCAGAAGGCTTAGAAAATCTTAAAAAATCAGGGCGACAGCCATTGACATAGAAACCAAGAAAGAAAGAAGGATAAATAAGAGAAACCTGCAGCTGCCTGTTCCAATGAGCACTTTGTTTGTTCCTTGTGACCAATAAGTAATGTGTAAACTTATGAGTTTGTAAGAATGTATAAAAAGCATGAATGACATAATAAAAACAGTTAGAACCCTTCTGAAAAAGAAGTGTGTTTCTTTGTATTGTCTCCATCTCAACTGCAAGATTTGCCTGCATCACAAGACAGTTGACATGGGAATGGGGCTGAGGCTGGTTCTGAGGTGCTGGAAATTAAATGTACTGGGACAACAGGCACAGAAACTTCTCAGAGCTGTACAGCTTATTTGCAATACCTCTCAGAGGCAACATCCACTAAAAGGACAGAAGAATATCTTTTTAAATGCATGTTTGTGTGGCCACGTGCAGCTAAAAGCACAGGTTGTACTGAGAACACTATCAATCCTCATTTTTGTCCCTAGACCACAGAACACCAGTGCCATTCCTAAAGTTATTTATAAAGCACAATTCATAAATTCAGCATTACCTGCACGTGTGAATGACACAAACAATGAACTTTTCAAATCCAGGCCATCTTGCTTGTCAGTGTTCAGAATTTTATGCACAGAATTCACTGTTTATCATGGTTGCAATTTCAAGAAAGAAAAAAAATTAGTTTAAAAATAATTGGGCTTCAATTATATAATCTTCTGTAAAGTGCTGAACAGTCCTCTTGGGGGAACTAATTCCCACTGCACACACTAATTCTTACTAAGGCTTGCTGAGGCAGCTTCTTGGAAAGTGAAGGCTCACCTGAAAGAAGTTTCCTACCCAACCAGAAGCTTTATGGAGGTTTGAAAAAGTCACCTAATAAAGGAAGAGGGGGTAATTTTCCTAAGATTAAAAAAAAATATCAGCATAAAGCAGAGACAGATTACCATGAAGGCTTCAGCGTGCAAAAACCCAATTTAAATCTGCTGAAACTTTGCAAGGATCTGTTTTCATGGTGACTAACTCAGATAGGCTGATACACTCAGGAAAACACAGAATTAGGGTCTCAACACTCAGCAAGCTGATCACTTTCCAGAAATATTATGTAAATAAATTAATACATAAAACTGCCCTCACAGCCAGAGTGTTCAGAGATTTAGAGAATAGAGAGCAAGCAACACTTCTGGATTAGGCCAAAAAAAAGCCTTGAAACCTTAACTTGGCAGTCCATAATAGTCCATAATTTCCCACAGTGAAATTAATATGAAAAGTAAAATCTGACACATGTATAAAATTAGTCTTTTGTTCCCCCTAATGATTCAAACTCACATTAGCAGCACCATTGTCCCCAAATCTAGATGTCAATTCCCCATTACACACCAGGCACCAGGTCAATGGCACAGCTAATGAGGATCTGCTGGTGCAAATACTTATTGTATCTTAGCCTAATTCTAGTAAAATTTAAATGGTCTATTAATTTTCTTAATAAATTTAGATATGGCTCCTGCCTGCAATCTGTCTTTGATTAGCTAACAAAAGTGTATGAAGATCCTGCCAAGCTGACAGTTCAGAATATTTCAAGCACATCATCATCTACATTAAAAAAACATCAATCTACTCTTTTCTCTGTAGTGCAGGCAACCAAAAATGGTTCAGATCCTCAGATTTAGCCTGCCCATTCCTGCTTCATCTGGCCTTGGTACAAATAAATTATTTTACTACTGATGGAAACTCAAATGTACAGGTGCTTCCTGGCTAAGACTGCAGGTCAGGAGCTCTTTTGGGCACAGGTATAACTTTAAATACTTATTTTAATTTTTAGACCCAACATGGAAAAAGACAGATCCATCAGGTAGAGGAGTGCACAAGAGGAGTTACCCCCACAGATTAATTTTTCTCCAGATTTGTGGAGCATAGGGCTGAAGTAACAGGGCTCCCACCAAGGGATTGCAAATCTATGTTGTTACTGAGGGGGTTGTGCTATTTCTAAGTGAAAACATTAAAAAAAGGTGGCTGGGAATAATATCATTATAATCCATGATCATCAGGTCTTCCTTGAGAGATCACAAATGAGTTTAGCAACAAAACCACTATTACGATAAACCTGAAAAATATTGAAAAAAAAAAGTGCAGCCCAGAGAAGGGGCAAAGCTATTTAAAACTAAACAAGATTGTGCTAAACCATATAAACTGCCCAAGAATGAGCTCAGGATTGCTAATAAAAGGTTTCTGCTCACTGAGAGACCCAGGCTGTGACACAGCCTTGCAGTGGGGTTTTGTACATTTATAAATGTCTGACCTTTAGCCAGGACACAGGGTCAGCCCTTATCTTTTCATTGCAGATCAGCTCCCAGAGATGATAAAGCCCAAGCACAAGGTACCAGCAGCCAAGGAGGTCAATCTGCTTGTTGTACAAGACAGTGGCATTATCCTTTTGCTCCCAATGGGAGAGAAAAGTCCAGTGGTACCTGGAAAGAGGACGCTGCAAAACTTTTACCTTTGCTGGCAACAAGAATCAGAATAAAGAACTGTGTTACATTGCAAACCTGGAAAATATTCATATAAATTAATCCAGTGTTAGCTGCATTAATCACTGACAAAGTTCTGCACTAAGACGGAAATGATGATCTAACCCCAGATCCAAACAACCCAAGGCAGGGGTGCTTGAAGACAGAAAATATTCAGCTTTCCCCAGCACAGCAGTACAAAAGTTCACAGGAAAATAAACGTTTCTCAGCTTTAATTATCTCTGAACTGTTTCTTGCTTCTGTTCTTTGGTTTCGTTTGGGGTTTTTTTACATTTTAATTACAGTTGGCAACCCTGAGTCTCCTGCTGGTAGCTGTAATCAAAACTGAAAACTGATTAAATGATGCAATCTATGCCACTGGACAGCGTTACTCAACCCACATACAAACAACAAAAAGCCAACACAATATTTTAATACACAAACAACATTTCAGCTCTCTTTACAGCCATGAGTTCAGAACACTCAAACCTGGTCTCAGTACTTTCCCAGCCAAGAATGAACCACACCATGCCACATGTGTGCCACCTCTGGCAGACACCAGCTGTCCCCAGTGAGTGCTCCTGTCCCTCTGGAGCCACAAAAGCCAAAAGGTGAGGAGGGGGCAGCTCCCAGCTCTGCAGAGCTGCCTCGGTCACAGAAAGCCCCACAGGTAAGAACATTACAGATTCCTGAGTGCCATCTGCTGGCACCTGCACTGGGAACCAAACCCGACAGCAAATTTCGTGTTGCCCAGGAAAATTTCTGGCAGGTGTGCCTCGGTTTGCATTGCACTTCATCCCGTGTAAGTTTAGAAAAATTTCAGTGTACACTTTTTGGTTTTTCCCTGTTGTGGTGAACTCAGGGGCAGAGAACTGCTGAGGCACAAAACTCAGGGTTAAAATGATGGGATGGGTCAGTGTCTGGCTGGGCTGGTTGGGTGCCTTGGGGAGGAGAACACAGTCAGGGTTAAAATGATGGGGTGTGAAAGATGCCAAGCATTTCCCAAGGGTGCTATTGTGGGAAAATCCAGGAGTCCTGAACAACTGACCAATATGACCAAGCAGAAGCTGTTTATTGTTGACATTGTAGAATCTATAAATATGTGTGCAAACTACTAATTACACACTTCCTGATTGGTGCCTTTGTCTTGTTCTCTCATTTTCTGCCTGCATTTCTCAGAGTACATGATTGGTTACAGCCCAGGTAACCAACTAGTACATGTTCTTCCTCTGAATCCTAATGGCACATTCAAGGCAGGAAGAAGCTCATTTCTCCTGATAAGAGGGCAATAAATTCTTTTTCTCTGAAAATTTAGGTGTCCTGTGGCTGCTATCTCACTGCAAGTCCTTCCTTTAAAAAAAGTATCCTACATAACATAGTTTCTATTTTAACGTTTTTTATAACTAAAAACTATATTTAACACGCTACTTAAGAGAATTAATACAGCATCACTTTCTAACACAACACATATAATATTCATTTTGATATTTGTGAAAAGCCAATCATAAAATACACATTCTTCACACCAGCCCAAGAGGATGAGGATGGAGGAGGCAGACAGGCTACAAGGGAGGGAGATGGATGAGCTCATTGCTTGTGTACTAAAGACCCTGCACACAGCTCTGCCATCAACAGACTCTATGTTCTTGGTCTAAAATGCATTTTAACATTCCTGGTCGCTGTCAGAACATAACAAAGAGCTTGATGAAAAGACAACTATGTCTGAAAAAAAACCCTCATACAGCCCAGGCTAGGTTATACTGTTCATACAGTGGGGCATGAGTGTGAGAAATGGAGGAGCACCTTGAACCAGCCTGGAGCTGCTGGGGCCCTGTCCCAGCGCCTGCCTTGGGCCAGCTGGAAGCTTCAAGAACATCAGTGCTGCTGGAGGAGCAGACAGGCCATGGGGAGGGAGATGGATGAGGACTGCTCAGGCACGCAGCGAGGGTGGCAGCAAAGCCAAAGCCACCAGCACTTGTCATGGATTTACAGAGATAAATCACACCTGACCACGCTGGCTGCCTGCTGAGCTCACGGGGCTCCAAGCTGGACCAGGAGCTTCCCCCAGCTCCTGCCAGCCTGAATAATGCTGTGTGTCTGTGACAGGCATTTCTCAGCATAGTGACAAGTGATTTTTCAGCCCACCAGGATGATGAAAGGGGCTCATCTGGGGAAAGTCATTCTTGTGGAGATGATTCAGGATCAGCAGACTCTCCCACCATTGCTTACATCAAAACGGCAGCTCAGCAGATGGATTAGGGAAAATAGAGAACCCTTCCAGAGAGAAATCAGCTCAATTAAAAGCTACCCAGTGATTCTTCTCCACCCAAGCATGCTCCTGAATGGGCTCCTGTCTCAGTAACACTGGACTTCTTAAAATCCAATAAATCTCCTGGTTTCCTCAAAGACTTCTTAATCATGAGAAATATTTGGCATTTCCCTCTTGTTCCATACAGAGTTCATCTACAAACTAGGTCAAAAAGGACCTGAATGGCAGGAATTGCAGTTTTTCTCTGGCTTCTAATAACCAGGTTTCAACTTGAGAATGATGCCAGTCAACAATAGAAAAATAAATAGCTATTTTAGTGGATTGGAGCACAGCAACTTCAAAAGAGAGCTCTAACATGCTTCCTAACAAGTGTTCTTGACTCAGGGATATGTGAACTAGGGGATTTCAGGCCAAGTTTGTCTGAAATTAATCATCTCCTCACATTCCAGTTGTGACACTGACACCTGACCATCTGCTGAGTAAAATGAGGAAAAACCCTCTCACAGAAAGAATTCACTGCACATGGATTTTGAGGACATCCAAAAACCCAAGTGTGTTTTCAATGTAGTTTTGTGGCCCCTGAATAACCAGTAAAACAGTGAATAAACAGGCAGGAAGAAGCCTATGTAAGATCTATCATATAGGTCTAATTTTGTTCAAAATATACAGGAACAGAAATATAATGATATAGGTTTCATATTTTGTAGGATAGATTTTAGTGAGAAAAATCTTAATGAGAAAAATTTAAGTTAGAAAACCCTAGGGAAAAAAACCCTTAAGTCTTGACAGCAAAAATAATCAAAGAGCAGCTGAATACAAACCACGAGGGCTGTTTAAAAGTTTTTCCTTAGCAATATCTGTTTCAGATCTGGATTATGGATGGAGCAATTTTAAAGCAAACGTTTCAGTGGAACATTTAATCTCTCGCTATCAATGTTAAAAAAATTACATGCCCCAAACCCAGAGTATTTCAGTTTAAGAGAATTCTGAAGTGCATGAAAATTCCTGCTTTAGTTCTGCTCCTTTTTCCCTGAAGTAGCAACAAGCAACAAAAACCTCTTCACCAGTAAATCCAAACTTCCAATACTTGAATACCTGCACAGATTTGTCTCTAAATTTCTGATTTTTTGAAGACAACAGGGCTAATCTGAAACTGTGAGTTTGGGGGGGGGGGGGTTTATCACCTTTTTATCACCTATCACCACCCTTGCAAGGCTGAGGACTGGTGTTTAACACGTGGCTTTTTGTGCTGGTTTTGGCTGGGAGAGCAGGGATTTGCTGCCACTGGTTGGTGAGGGGCTGTGGTTTGGGTTTGGGCTGGAAATGGTGATGGGAGGGTAACACAGGGGTGATAACACAGAGTGATAACACAGGGGTGATAACACAGGGTAAAAACACAGGGGTGAAAACACGGGGTGATAACACAGGGAGGGTAACACAGGGAAGGTGATAACACAGAGATGGTAACACAGGGTGGTAACACGGGTAAAAACACAGGGGTGATAACAGGGTTGATAACACAGGGTGATGACACAGGGGTGAAACAAAGGGAGGGTGACACAGGGAGGGTGATAACACAGGGATGGTAACACAGAGGGGGCAAGAGTGGTGATACATGGCAGGTAACACAGGGATGGGTAACACAGGGGTGAAACAAAGGGAGGGTGACACAGGTGTGAAAACACAGGGGTGATAACACCGGTGAAAACACAGGGAGGGTAACACAAGGAGAGAAACAACACAGGGAGGTAACACAAGGATGACACAAGGGTGAAAACACAAGGAGGGTAACACAGGGGTGAAAACATGGGTGAAAACACAGGGAGGGTGACACAGGGAGGGTAACAGGGGTGGTTACACGGGGGGGTGTAACACAGGGAGGGTGACACAGGGAGGGTGACACAGGGGTGATAACAGGGATGGTAACACAGGGGTGATACCAGGGATGAAAACACAGAGGGAATAACACAGGGAGGGTAACACGAGGAAGGTAACAGGGGTGATAATACAGGGGTAATGACACAGGGAGGGTGACACAGGGGTAAAACACAGGAGTGATAGCACAAGTGAAAACACAGGTGAAAACACAGGGTTGTTCTGGTCACTGCTGAGCAGGGCTGACACATTTTTGTCCCCCCAAGTCAGGGATGGAGCTCAGCTGCCTTGGGTTGGCTGAACCTGCCTGCCCAGGGGAATGGGCAATGAATTCCTTGCTTTGCTTTCCAGCTTTTGCTTTACCTATTGAACCAGTTTTATCCAAATCCATTGATTTGTTCCTATGTCTTCACTTTTATCCTCCTGATTCTCTCCCTGATCCCACCTGGGATACAGTGGGTGAGCAGCCATGTGAGCTTCAGCTGCTGGCTGGGGTCAAACCCCAACACTTCCAAAAGTGCTTTTCTAACACATTATGTTAAAAACAAGCAGTTTCTTTGCCCAAATAGTCCTGCAATACCAGCACATTCCCTCTCAAAGCTTCTCCAAAGCCTGGTAATCTGGGAATAATTTGGTGGTAGTCACTGGTGATTAGCAGCACTGCCTACATTCTCAGAGACCTCTCAGGGTGGCTTTTGATTATTTTTCCCCTTTAGTTGGTTATCAGGATACTTATAAGCATAATTAATTCATACTTTGGACTCTCAGGATTATGAAGTATTATAGGATGGCAGCACTAAGACAGAATGCTCTAATTCACCAGCTGTCATGTGTTTAATTAGAGATTTTGATGAATCTTTCCTACTTAGATGAGCCTTCATACTTTGTGTTCTATTCAAAAAAAAAAAAAAAAAAAAAAGGAAAGGCAGAAAAAAAAAAAAACTTCTTTTGTACAAGGAGTGTAGGACTGTGATCAAGGCTTTGTTAGCATGGCAGCCTTGTCTATCACCCTGATGTCAGAGCTGGAGTCAAACATCTCATCAGCTGCCAGCACTGACACTGGCACAGGAGAAAAATGAGGCTCCTGTTATGCAGAGACAGAAAGAGCACAGACACAATTCCTTCCCAAAATCACACAAACTTCAGGTATTTCAGCCATCTCCGTGTTTTGTGTCATCCAGGTGTTCACAGAGGCTAAACCAACATTTCTGCCCTCAAAAAATGTGAACTGGCTCCCCTTTGAGATCTGAAGAATAGTTTGTATTTTATAGATTCTGTATGGAGCAACACTATTCAATGTGATATAAAGATGGGAATATATTTAAATTGATCTAAAAGTCATATTAGCTGCAGCATAGAAAAAACTTGTGAAAGAGAACTATAGAACTGACTTATCTAAGCTATTGTGAAACATTTAAACTTTTTTTCATGGAAATTTCTCTTATATTGGTCATGGATAATGCGCAGGACACAGTATTTTCAGTATCCGTGTCTAAGTTAATAAATGAAGAACTCTGACACTGGAATATAGTTAGTATTGAATAAATATTTTCAATTTTAGATTTTTAAAGCAGGTTATATGGTATCTAAAGTACAAAACAAAATTGTTGCAGTAGAAAAAAACCATCCTGCTATAGTGCTACCTTTGTTTTTCATCCTCTCAGCAGGAATGCTAATGATCTGATCCAAGGATCTGCCTTTCCAAAAATCTTCCATTCTATTTACGTTTGGCAAGCCTTACTCCCTCATGAAAATAAAAGTGAATTTCTTGATGTCTATTTCAGTTAGGTGGCCTAATGACAAATCACTGATGGAAAGGTAATCTTTAGAGAGGGCAGAAAGATGACAGGGATAGTTTTTAGAGAGGAACTTAAATACTGTGCTCATTTCAGCTCTTCTCTGTTAAATAGCTCTGCCAGTGTGAGTGGATTTTTGATCTCTAGTTTAGGTTAGGCTACGAATTATTTAGTATTAATTATTAATTAATTAGCATTATCCAGCTCTGCTCCCATTAAAGCCAATGTGTGAATCAATATTTAAAAAGGAGAGAAAATTCAAACCTGGAGTATCTCCTCATTAAAGAACTGTGAGGGGAGAAAGCAAACAAGAAAATGTGCAAGAGCAGTTCTCCAGAGCATCCCTCTGCAGCAAAGTCCTGATGCTGGGCAGCTGCCAGCACAAATTGGTGCCACTTTTCTGGTGGCTGCCTAAACTGAGATGTCTTATGGGGATGGGTAAAAGGAGCTGCAAGGAGATCTTCAGTTCCTAACGTGGAACAAACCAGAGAAAAGGGGCTCACCAAATCAGCAGGGCTGGGTGGGTGGCAGGGGCTGCACACTGTGACCGTGTTCACAGGGGTGCCAGGATGAGGGGAGAGATGAGGATCTGACTCTGTGTTTCAGAAGGCTTGATTTATTATTTTATTCTATGTATTACAAGTCCAGATTTTAGCAGAGAAACACAAAGAAATGGAAGTGTGTCACTGGCTGTTACAGATTGGTCCGTCTCAAATATTAACACAGGAATTCATCTGCTTTGTGGAAACTTAAATTGCCCTTTTGTTCCCACAGATCCAGCAGACAATTCAATCATCAATGGCAAAATGTGGCCCAAGTCACCCCAGCTCCTGAATTTCCAGTTTCCCTGAGAGAACCAGCTGCAGGATTAGGCTTCAGAGAGATTAATTACTGACAGAGCAGTGTTACCAAACAATACTCCACAGAGTTTCCAGGAGACATCTGATATTCTTGTACCATTTAATAGTCTGATTATGACTGCTACTCTATTTCCTGCCATAAAATGTTCTTTCACAGATCACTGTATCACATCATCTCTTTAAATACTCTCCTAAAGTTCTTATTCTCAAAATCTTATTCACTTCCATTTCTCCTCATCCCCTGCCCTTGTTCCTGTCCAAGGTGTGCAAACCAGCAGTGCCAGGACAGGATAATTCACTGTATTTCAAAACAAACAACTGTGGGATTTGTTTCCACCAGGCAGTTGATAATTTGCATCAGAAAAGTACCAAATCTCCCAAAAACTCTTCTACAAATCTGACATTAGAAGTGGTTTTTGCAGTGTATTTGACAATTTCTTTGAAGGAAACTGTGGCCTTCTCTTAGTTCTCACATATCAGAAATTACCAATAAATTATTGTCTCTAATAACCCCCTCCATGGGATATGTGAAATTAATATTTTGACAGAATTATGCCTAATAACTAAAAAACAGCCCAGCAGTACCAATTTGCAATGCCATCATTATCCAGGTGAGCTATGGGCACCTCTCAAAGCTCTGCAGCAGCATTTAGAGTCTCTCCATTGCACAAAACCCAGTTAAGCATTTCTGTGAATTGAGGCCACGACCCTGCAAGAAGCTGAGGAGCAGAACTGCTACTGAAGGGTATTTCTGATGGATCCCCCTTTCTTTATAAATAGATATGCAAGAAGATTTATGAACAAGACACGGTCCTTACTAAGCCTAGAAAGTTCATTTCATCATTTTCATTTTCTGCTTGAACAAGGATGCTACAAGGCAACACCACAGCTGGCCAAAAGGCAACCATTTGTGGGAATAAACAGGTAAAAATTGCCTCTTTACAGTTCTTTCTGGTTTTATTGAAGAACCACTTTCATTGATTAACACTTTTCTCTGAAGTGCAGTTAACCACCCCTTATGAAGCCAAACTTTGCTATCCCCAAAATAAAAATGCTCCATGAGAGTGCTTGTGTGCCTCTTTATGTGTTTACAGAATAACAGATGACTGGCAACTTTAGAGGGAAAAAAAAAAAAAGAAAACAAACTAAAAAAAAACACCAAAAAAAAACCAAAAACCCCAAAAATCAAAAACAAACCTACCAGGAATACTTCTTTGGAGTAATAGATACATTCTCTGTATGATCACAAAAAGATTTTTAAGATGCACGCAATGAATTTTGCAGTTTGGAAGGTCCTGGCTCTGTGAATGGTAATTAGTTTATGTATAAATCATATTCAGAAATATTTATGATGAAACTTCCACTCAAAATAAAATAGACAAATGTCTTTAACCTAATGAAATTGCATAGTAAATTATTTCCAAGAACATTCCAATGTCAAGGTAACTCACTTAATTATCCATTATCATCGAAATGTAGACATAATGTTAATTAAAATGAAGGGGCAAAACCATTTCCATTTTTTATGACAATCCATGGGGCTCCTGCAGGGCCATGAGCTGAGCTGGCAGGGTGAGGTGGAGGACGAGCCCTGCCCTGCCAGGGGAGCACTGAGAGCTCAACTGCAGAGCCAAGGGTTCAGTGCCTGTGCCAGCCCACCCTGCAGCTCAATTCGGGGCTGCATTATCCCTAAATATCCCTGAATAATTCCCTCCTCAATCCCAGCGGGAGTTTTCCCTTCAGGGCTGATGAAGGGGAGGGAAAGGCATTTTCAACATCAACCACTTGTATAGCAAAGCACAGCACCCCCAGCCAAGGGCAGAGAGGATGGGGAGGACTCCATTTTACCAGAAGGTTAATTAATTACTTTATTATACTATATTGTTCTATTCTATATTACACTTTATTACATTACATCTAAACTGAATCTGCCAAGCACACACTGCCCAGAATCTCGTGACTGTCTCTGACAGTCCCAGCACACACCTGGCCCTGACAGGCCAAGGAAACAAAACACCATCATTTGGGTAAACAATTTTTATGTTGTATTTTACTCTGGCACAACACAGGAGCAGCCAATGAGATAAGAACTGTTTTGATCATTCTTTCCTCTGCTTCTCCCGGGTCCAGAGAATGTGAATCCCACACACTCGGACTAAAGGAGCTGTGGAAATCAAACGGGGAAAATTTTGTTTTCCCTTGGGTCTGGACACTGAATTGCAGTTTGGAGGAGATCAGTTCCACACTGGTGAAATGTGTGAAATGCTATAAATCAGCAGTTCAGCTGCACCCACACAGAGCACCCTCACTGATTTTGTACTGCACCAGCAGCTAGAGCAAAAACCTGCTTTGGATCTGCTGGCATGCTGCTCAACTTGATTTTTAAAATAAAATATAAATAAAATAAAAAGAAAATAAATAAAAATTAATATAAATTAAAATAAAATAAATAGTAAAATGAATATTAAAATATAAATTAACTAGAACCATATGACCAATTCTTCAGATAGACATATATGTATATATTATATATAATGTATACGGTATTTTATATATTATAATATATAATGTATATAATATTTTACATGTTATAATATATATTATTTATATATATAAATTATTCAGATATATTAAATATTTATCTGAATTTAGTGAAATTGCCTCACAAAACACATATGGGTTGGGTCACAAATGCCTGCATAGCCCTGGTTTACCTTTCCTTCCTCTTCTGCACCATTCAAGTCTTTTAAAAAGCTACAAATAAAATCACATTTTTATCAACTAAAATGTTTGCCCTGGTTTACCTTTCCTTCCTCTTCTGCACCATTCAAGTCTTTTAAAAAGCTACAAATAAAATCACATTTTTATCAACTAAAATGTTTGCTGTAGTGGTTTGGATTATTAGGGAAACAGCACTCAGTCTTGTGTAAAAATATGTACTGCAAAGAACAAAATTCAGTAATTTTTGTTACTATTATGTTCCTGAATCGCTGTATTAGTCCAGAATAAACTTCAGACAGCCACTGTTAATTTTCAATTTCTGTTTTTCAAGGAATACATCACAGAAGGATGTATTCCTTGAAAGAATACACTGCTGTGGGTAACAGGATCTAGACTTGGGGAAACTATGGGCAATGCCCACCCTTCTCCAGGGTAGTAGTTTACTCCAATTCAGGAATTTGATATATTTATGTTTAATTTTGGTTTTCACTCTAACAGTTAATTGGAAATATGTCAATGAATCCCCTGGGTAACTGCTACACACCATATTCGTTTGCAGCAAATACTGTGCTCCATCCAAAAGTGGTTTAGACATGTACTAATTTAAAATTTATTCATAAAGAACTCTCCAGTCTATCACATTTTATTGTCAGACCAGCTAAAACCCTGCTCACCTTCTGCACATTAATACTACTCTTAACATCACTGGGGATTTTCATTAGTAAAGTGTTTCATGAAATTTAAAGCATATATTACTTCCTTCAGACCTTTGAATGGTGAATTATAATTGCTTTAATAATTCAGACTGACATAAAAATAAATCTAAGGTAATAACCAGCTTGCATATTACCTACCACATATTGCACTCTAAATGTAATCAGGGACACATTAATTAACCAAATCTTTTTTTCTGACAAAAAAAAAAAGCCATGGTTGCTGACAATAGAAAGTTTCACTGGCGTGTAATAAAATTTACAAATTGTTTGATTAATCCTTTCCCATAGCCCTCATAACCCTGAAACACCTTATTCAGTGTATCATAACAAGTTTCTAAATGCCTAAACCTCTTAACTTTTAATACAGAATTACTCTTCACTGCTATCTTACAGAAGGTAAGTGGGTTTGGGCGTTTTCTTTAACCAATACAATTTATTTCCTGCTTACCCCAAATTAAGCTTGTGGTTTGTTTGGTTTTTCCCCCCGCCCTGGCTTTGCAGTTAATGAATTGCCTGAATTCAATTTAGAATTCCACTAAAATAAGGGGAAGATGGAAATATTTTTGTAGCACAGCACTCACAGTGTTAAAAACCAAGCCAGCACACAAGAGTCTTCCAAGGATTTGGATTCTACTATGCTGCTAAATATAATTTCAGCTAGTGTAAAGTATGTTACAAATTTCACTCTGCAAGCACAGACATTTTTAGCACCTTGGAAGAACCACCTTGGAAGGTGCAGGAAACACACCAGTGGGTGTGGAAACCCGAGCCAGAAAAGCAGAAAAAGGAATGAAGGCCAAGGAGATTCTTCCCAACTCTCCTCACACCTGTTCAGGACCTTCTCCAGACTAACAATGTTGCTGGCTCTTGTAGGACAGGGATGTCCTGCCCTTGCCCTCCCCAATAATCCCATGGGGCCTGGGGAGGTGATGCCGCTGGATCTCCCAAATACCAGGGGCTGCTTTCCAGTGCATGGGACAAATCTCACAGCACCTTAATCCTCCACCTGGACCCCACAGTGCCACCAGATTGCACATCTGGGCAGCTGCAAGGCAGCCTTGGGCAGTCAGGACACTCTGTGGGGTGTCCTGGGTTGTAAGATGTGGCTGGGTGTGTATTCTATTGCCATTTATTAGTTGTAGGGCCGTTATCTTCTGTTCATGGGCAGTTTTCTCTATCTCTCCCCCAGCCAACCCTCCCTGCAGGAGATCTCTGCTGTCCATGGCCACTGAGTGTCCCTGCAGGGCTGATCCAATCCCAGCATCCCATGGGGAGATGCTGTGCCCAGGGGAGGAGCCAAGCATTCCTACCTGGATCCAATCTGAGCCTGGCACAGCACAGCAGCCTTTGCCCCCTGCATTGCCAGAGGAGCAGCTTTCTGCTGCCCTGCATGGCCAGAGGGAGCCCAGGCCCATCTGCAGCAGCCCTGGAGCTGCAGAGGAAAACTCCCCCCTTGTGCAGGATCCCTGCTGCAGCAGAGCCACAGCTGGCACTGCAGGAGGGCTGAGCCCCCATGGCATGGGGCTGGGACACCCCCCTGACACACAGGGGACAGGGACTGCTCTGACTCTGGCACTGGTTTTTTGTTGTTGTTGTTAGTACTGTTGCATCTGTATTTTTATTTTTTCCTAGTAAAGAATTGCTATTCCTACTCCTATATCTTTGCTGAGAGCCCCTTAATTTCAAAATTATAATAATTCAGAGGGAGGGGTTTTACACTTTCCATTTCAAGGGAGGCTCCTGCCTTCCTTAGCAGACACCTGTCTTTCTAAACCAAGACAGGGGATCACAGGAAAACAACAGTTTTTCCTCTCCCTGCATGATATCTGTGCAGCTTTACCTCTCTAATAATCAAGTTCAGCCCCTCAGAAGGACTCTCACAACACCGTGTTTAAGTCCTCAATTTGTGGAGTCTGTGTTTCCATGGTTACCCCCACAGCCCATAGTGCAAAACTGCCAGGGTACAACAATTATAACCAGGAGCCAACTTTGTGCAGTGCAAGTCCAGCACATGCAGCACTCTGCCTCTGCTCTCCCAAAGCTCTCAGAGCCTCTGCTGCACTCAAGGCAGGCAAACACCTGTTCTAGAGAAACAACCAATTATTGGACAAATTTCTCATCTCCCCCCAAGTAACTTCACAACTCCTGTCCACAGCTAACAATGAAGTACAATAGTTACTATAGTAACATTGTTCTGGGAATAAATAACACTTTGCTTCAGATTCCTTTCAACAAATAAAGCAAAATACCCCGAGCACACTCTGCATTAATGACATAATTTATTTAGAAGCTTTCATAGATTGTTATTTCTATTCCAAGCCACGAGCTGCTTTTGGTGCCCCATTCTGTCTCCTGCAGGTAATGAGGGCTACATGGAATAACCAACCCCCTCTGACTGCACTGGAGCTGTGATCTCATTTGTCAGGAGGTCATTTGAGACTGACACTGCTAAACCGATGGAGAAACCTGTTACACACCTGGAGGGCACCCACAGGCTGCCAAGGCTCTGGGCCGCCCCAGGACTGGCACCCAGGGCCCAGGAGCTCCTGGCAGCTCTGCCCTGGGCTCTGCCTCTTGCTCCTGCAGGTGAGGCTGACAGCAAGGTGCCAAACGCCTCAGAACGCTTCTGGTGTCACCAAAAAAATGATTTTTAGCTGGGAAAGAATAACCTGAGGGGAGGTTCTGCTTTAAATGCAACTGCAGAATTTTATTTGTGCTCAGACACTCATGGACTGTTTAAAAGCAAATCAAAATAACAAAACAAGCAAACAAATAAAAACCTTAAACCTGACTGTGAGCAGCTCTGCATGGGGCAGTGCTTGCCTGGGGGATCAAACCTCTTGATCCAGATCAGCTGGCCCTGCCCAGATGGTGACAGGAGGGTGACAGGAGTCTCCAGGGGGGCTGCAGTCCCATTTCCAGGCAGACCCCCCAAAACCATCCTGCTGAATCCTTGCATGTCCTATGAGACCCCTCCAGATCAGGCATGACCCTAAAGCACAGACAGAGCATCCAGCTGTGCCAGATGTGTGCAGAGCCTGTCCTGTGTCCCCAG
Organism: Ammospiza caudacuta; assembly: GCF_027887145.1. Lineage (NCBI taxonomy): Eukaryota > Metazoa > Chordata > Aves > Passeriformes > Passerellidae > Ammospiza > Ammospiza caudacuta. The sequence continues at coordinate 4,670,438 of NC_080609.1, read as the reverse complement.
GGCTGTGTGTGCAGGCTGGCTCCTGCTGCCTGTCTCTGTGCCCAGGTGTGGGGTGCCTGTGCAGCAGGAGGGCTCTCAGGTTCCCAGCCAGGAGCTCTGAGCTGCCCAGGGGAAGCAAACTGTCTGAAATTGGCTCCAGGAGCAGTCTCAGAGCAGTCACTGCCTCAGCTGGCAGAGCCCTGGGGTTCACTCAGTGCCACCAGCCAGCTCCATCCCTCCTTCTGTCCCACTGCTGATGGAGCTGGCAGCTCCTGGAGCTCACAGGGGTCTGAGGAACACAAAACAGAGTCCAGAGGTTCAGACAGTGCCATCAGCCTCTCCTCCATCCCTCTTTCTATCCCACTGCTGATGGAGCTGGCAGCTCCTGGAGCTCACCAGGGTCTGAGAAGCACAACACAGGAACAGCCCTGAGCCCCAGCCACACCACAGCTGGCACTGCAGCACAGCTGGAGCCTGCTGTTTAACTCAGGGAAGCTTTGTGTTTAACTCAGTGTAAATGCCATGCCTCCTGCCAAACTTCCTGCACTAATAAAATTTAATAGAACTGGCAGAAAAATTTTAATAGAATTTAATTTAATAGAACTTGCCAAATGTGACGGGGTCTCTAGCTGGTCAGAGTGACCCTGAGAAATGTTAGAAAGTCTCTTTTCCCAGCCTGGCACTTGAAGAAGGAGTCAGAGCTCTTCGTTTCTCTGTCTCAAGGTTGTTTATTTTATCTTATCTATAAAATTCTTTCTCCTGTCCAGCGAAGGTCTGCTCAGCACAAGAGTCCAGGCACTCTGCCTGCCCCCCAGGGCAGTGTTATGTCTTTATACTAAAAACTATGTGTACAATATTTACAATTATTTTCCAATACCTATCACCTGTGTTAGACAGTGAGCTTCTACTCTAAACTAATCTAAAAGTGCCACCATCACAGCAGAAGATGAAGGCCAAGAAGAAGGAGAAAGGCTGGACACACCCAGTTCTCTCCATCTTGCCCCCCTGAATCCCCATTCTAAAAACCCCAAAATCTACTTTTTGAATTTGTGATACATTCACTACCATTCTACTTAATTTTTCATGGCTTGCAGATCTTCACACAAGGTTGGTAACTTGCTCCATTGGTCATAATCAAACCCACAGGGGCACTTTGGGCTCTGTGCCAGGGTCTCTGAGCCCCCTGGCAGGGGTTTTGGCTGCTCAGGACAGCCAGAGGGATGTCCTGGGTCCTGACAAGAACTGACAGAAACTGGAGAAATATTACACCATTACTGCAGTTTTTAACTGAGGTTTGGTTTAGATGGGGATCTCAAAGTAATAAAAACTGCAGGGTACATCAGAAATCCCAGTAAACTGGGGTAAGGAATTCACCATGGATGAATCATCAGTTATTATGCAACCAAAACTCTTCTCAGCATACTAATGGTACAAGATGGCCCCTGGTACTGCAGGTTTGATTTCTGGGTTTTGGTGCATTTCATCTGCTTTTGTCTAGTCTGCTTTTATCACTCTTAAAGAGGGGATGCTCACCCTCAGGAAAGCTCCAGCCTCACAAAACCATTGTTTTTCCACATGGGAAGATACATTGACAGACAGGCATCAGCTCAGGCATGGTCAAACAGCTCCTGCTCTTTCTAAACAGCATCAGTTTCACACAAACATGCAAAGGGCAATTTAGCAACTTCAGATCCAACTTTTCAGAAGAGCAGGTAACTGCAGCCAGATCCGTTTGAACAGCTTTCTGCAACAAATCCTCTCTGCCCGCAGGTACAAGGAATAGAGTGAAAAATCACCTTCAGGTAATGAATAAATGTTTCAAAGAGAAAATGCTTCAAATTCAAACCACTGAGGGTTTTGCAGTGGGTGATCACAAAGTGATCATTGCCCAAGTGTGACCCCTGGACTCAAACAGCAGCACAGGAGTCAGAATCCCCCTGGTCACTGAATTGAGTCTCCTGGCTCTTAACAGCAATGCAAAGAGCAAGAGAAAACACAGCAAGGCATGTAAAACTATTTTTTATATATATTGCTGCTCAACACAGGTCAAAATTTCATCCTGAAAGGGTGGAAAGCAGTGTAAGCTGACCTGAAAAATGAAAATCAATTGTAAGATGCTCTAGGAAAAAAAGCAAGTTGCAAACCTGGACAAGGACAGTTAAATTGATGGAAAGCAGCTCTCCCTGAGACACATCAGATCAGCTCATAGGCACCTCCCAAACATTTTGCTTCTTTCTTAAAGACAGAGGTATTACAATTTTTAAATTTCACAAAATATTCCAAGGTGGAATGAAAACTGATCAGGTCATGTGGTGTTTCCCCAGAATTTGTGATGTGCTGTAAAATGTAAATTCAATATAGGGAAGAAGACAGCTCTTGAAAGGACGATATACTGATGACATTCTGGGAGTGTTCCAATGAAGGAAGAGTCTGACCAAAACCGCTTCAAAGAAAAACCCAAGTGTGGATGGTTGCAGAGGTTCAGTCCTTTCTAAATAACTCCAAAAAAACAGACTTAAAAAAATATATAATAATGAAAATAATTAAAAATGGGAACTGCTAAGTAAATTAAATTATCATGTCAGGTTTCATGTCCAGTTCCAAAAATATGTGTATCTCTATGAAGAAGGTAAAGAAGCATTTTCATGCCCAGGAAAGGGGCAGGGCAGCTTTGATCCCACTTCAGACCCAAAGCAAACACAATCCCAAACACACACCCCAAGCACTTTCTTCCTTCTTCCCCTTTTATTCAAGCCAGATCTCCAGTTCCTCCACCTCTGAGATGTTTCCAAAAGAACCAGGCTATTTTCTGCCAAATCAGCCACATTTACACTGAAATGCTCAAAGACTCGATGCAATAATTACCACTGAAAAATCCCTTTACATTCACATTTTTCCCACTAAGAAGAAGAGCAATAAATTCACCAATAAGAGGCATGATGAACATTCTCAGGACATGGATTTTTCTGTCTTGAATGAAATGAACAGTTTGTAACTCAAGCAAGGTGATGGCACTAATGTATTTTAAAGGCTTCTCCTCATGAGTGGGATTAATCTTACATGTCATAAATACTGATTAGATACCCTATATGCAACATGGAAATAAAATGATAGGTTTATTCATCTAAATGTTGTGAGGGATGTTCAAACAGAGGTAAAACCATGTGACACCAAAACAGGAGTTCATGAGAAAAGTTTTGTAAACTCCACACATGTTCTGGCTACAGCAGGAATTGGGAGAGGCCAGTCCCAGTGTCCCTCACCTGCTGCCAAGGAAAAAAGGACCTGAAAGGTCACAGCCCCTGGCCCAACAGCACAGCAGCACTTAGGATGGGAGAGCACAGGGAAATGCTGTCATTAATCCAGGATAATGCTGTTGCACAACGTTATCTCCTGTCCAGCAAGTTCTGACTGAAATCACTTTGAATTACTGCATAAAAAGCATCCAAACTTGGCTTCGAAGAGATCCAAATCTGATTTTAACTTTCCTATCAATAAAGGACTTTCCACAAGCTTTCTTGGAAGATTCACCCAAACAAACAATCACATTTGCAATTGAAAAACTCACGTCTTTTTCTTCTTCCCCACAAAAGGAACTCCTTCTATTTCAACTTGGTTAAACTCTTTTTGTCTGGTGGACTGGAAAACCTCCATAAGCAATCTTTGCTCCCGATGCAGTTATTTATAATTTGTGATCCCATCACATCCTCCTGGTTAACCTCATCAGAGCTTGCTCCTGGAATGCCTGGGTGTGCTTGAAGCTGGTGGCTGATTTAGGCTGGCTGAAGGTAACTACATCAGCTGGTCAGAGGCACAGCACTAATGAGCCACGGGGTGTGGGAGGTGCTGTGGCTCCACAGGCCCTGCAGGTCCCTTCATTCTGGCTCTAAAGGGAGCCTTGGGTAGAGCAGCAGCCCTGGGAGCTGTGCTGGGACACAGCCTGGGGGATTTGCTGCTGATCCCCATCCTCTGGGATTTAACTGTGCCCTACCAGGGGGCTCCCCTGGTTGGGAGACCCTCCTGGAACAGTCTTGTGTCAGGAAAGAGACACACACTGGATAATTTTGGTCTTCAGGTTCTTGATTATTGTTATTTTCTTAATTATTGTTATCTTATCTAGGGTTATTGGAGTTATCTAGAGTTATCTATCTTATCTAGAGTTTTGCACACTGTCCACACCAGGCTCAGCGCACTGGAGAAGCACTGCAAAAATGGCCAACAATCTCTTGTGACAAGGTCTTTTAAAGATAAACTATCTAATTAAGAGCTGACACCTAGATTATTTCACTTTTTAACCCAATAACTGATCCCACAGAGCCCACAATGCAGACTTTTCTGCCCAGTTACAAAATGCCATCCATGGAGAAAAAGGAAGAAGAAGCATGAAGAAGAAACCCAGGATGACACCCTGTGCTCTCTATCTTGCTTCCATCCACAACATCCTAAAAATCCCAAAACTAAATTTCTCACCAAATGATACACCTATGCTACTCTCTATAATCTATTTCACACTTTTGTGGATTCCAGTCTATCTTGAAGTTTAGGAAACTTTCTCCATGAATAAAAGTCAAAGTCAGTGCTGCCCTGGGGGTCAGGGCACCCCAGAGCAGACAGGGAAATATTCCCAGTGCTCTGGGTTTCCACAGACACAGGTACATCCCACACCAACTCTGTGTCAAAACCCTCTCCTGAATCCCAGCTCTCGTTTTGGCTTTGCCAGGAGCACTCCACTGAGCTTCCTTTCTCATTACCTTGTGAAGTTTCCAGTTTTCTGAGTGTGTGGTAAAAACCCAGCAGTCCAGCTACAGGGTGACAAACTCCAGATTCCTGACATTGAAATATTGAAGTGGTTCTCTAGCACATTTGTTGTTTTGTGCTATGCTTTATCACCACCCTGCAATCTCTGTTTTCAGAGCAGCTCATCTCATAAACCACAGTAGGAAATAAAGATGATAAAATCTGCTTCTGACTCTATTAGTGACAATTTGATTTTTTTTTTCTGTCTTTCCCTTTGCTTCACTTGTGCAGCAGTCTCACTTTTGTCATCGACTGTCAAATCTGTCCCTGAGTTTATAGAAATATTACTCCTGTTAAACATAATGCAGATTTGTTGCTAAATCAGGGTGGTTACTTGATGCTACAGCAGAACTCCTGTTTCTCCTTCAGTTTTTCTTTAGATGTTACCAGTGCAGCTATTAAACATGCAAATATCAGCTACTTGAACATTTCTGACACACTACATTTAACTAAATTTATGCTTTTTCTATATAGAAAAATAAATTTCGGTAACGCCTGCCACTTAATGAGTAATAGGCTGGAAATAAGAACACCTCTAGATCTCATGAAGGCAAACAAGTCCTTGAAGATTCTCCTGCCCAAGAGCTGCAATCCATGGGATTCTGTTCTCAGGTGCTCAGGCCCTCTCTGCTTGGAGCACCTGAATCTCTGCTGGATCTCAGAAGGAAAATCCTCCCATGGAGAACTGACACATCCCCCTGTGTGCAATCAAGGGGGTGCAAGGGAAAGGTTGATGGTAATTTTGACCATTATCAACATACTCTGAACCATGAAAACATATTTTCCCTTTTGAATTTCTATTTTAAAAAAATTAGCAACAGGAAAATCAGCTTGCTATTCACTTGCACATTACATTCAGCTCCATGCTGATACTTACTCAGCAGTCTATTTTTTTTTTTTCTATGAATAGAGAAACTAGTATGAGAGAGAGAGAGAGAAATTCCTGCCTGGTTCTGCAATGATCTTTAAATAATCTTAAACATTCCATATTCAGAATTGTCATTTTTAAACTTTCCTAGCTGAAGAATCAAAATATTCATTCATACTCATGGAATTCATTATATACTATCTATGTTTTGTGTGTCAGCCAGTAAATAATAGCTTTATAAAATTGCTTTGCATATCCTGCTTTACTTGGAACTTGTTTGAAGTGTCTTGAGCAAAATGAATCCAAAAGTAGAGCTTACCAAGTTATTGAATTTATTAAAACTGATAAAAGATATCTCTCTCCTTGACTACATTTAAAATTTAAGAAAAGTTTCTACTTCAAGTTTCACTTTCAGTGTAAAATATGCCCTTGTGGAAGCTGTTACAAATGTCAAACTTTAAGGAGCATAAATTTATGGTGGCATTGAATTTTAATGGCACTATAAATGTCTATAGTAATGGTGATATATCTATTGCAATAAATTGCTATGGAGAAATATAAAAATAAATGTAAGATAAAAGATTGTGTATAAAATATGTTTTTACATACTCTTTAATGATTAAAAATCATAGAAAACTAGAGGCAATAAATCACTGCAAACTGCTGTTAGATTTTACATGCTCTTTTACTGCTAGAACATATAGACACAATCCTTTGGCCAGAAATTGCACTGACTCTAATGAGGCTAATCCTGATGATCTTATTTGTTGACTTGAAAAAAAATCTGCTTTCCATTAAGGACCACAGAACCACTGCTATCAATGACCCACATTACTGAAGCCTTGCCTGCTATAAAAAGGAAATTTATGGAATTCTGTCATTGTTTGGCAGTGCTTCCTGCCTGCTCTCTTCCTCTCCACAGCTCCCTGTTATTTGCCACAACTCATCCCCTTTGGGCTGAGCTCTGTTCCCAGGACAAAGGAATGTTCACATTGTGGTAAAAGGAGAACTCCAACCCAAGGAATCCACAGACATGCAGAGAACAGACAGCACTGTCTCTGTGTAGGTCAAAAGCAGTGCTTGATATAATAAATGATCAGTCTACACTGCCATTAATTCTCTGCCTTAAAAACCTTTATGTCCTTGCTTTATTTTCTCAAAACAGGGGCAGCTGAAAATTATGAGATTGTTCCTTGACAGTCATGGAAGCTGACATCAATAAAAGCTACCCATCCAGGAATATCAGTGGGAAAGAAAAGGGAAAAAGGCAAAAGCAGATGGAGTTTGGTCAGGAATGTATCCTGGAATCCCAGGAAAACCTCCAACCTGGGGCAGTGGGGTAGGCAGGGGGAAGTAACTATGGGTTTTTTTGTGTGTTTTAAAATACATTACCTGTTTTTTTCTAAATTGCAGTAGTAATGTATTCCAAATATTCAATGAAACCCCTAAGACTTGTATTCAGCTGGGCCAATTTCCTCAATTTTCCCTGCAGTACTGGGCAGGGCTGCTGTAATCTGTGTCGATGGAGATCTTCGCTGCTGGGTGAATCCCATCCACATTTTCCCCATGGGAAGATCTGGGGCAGAAACACCCAGAGATATTGGGGAATTAGAGCACTTCCAGCAGGAAAAACTGCAAACCTGATCCCTGCCTTTCCCTTCATTGGGCTCAGGACATAATTAGGGGCTAATGAGATTAAACTGCCCACGACTCCATTACCAGTGACACTTGTGTTGAGCACACAAAGCAGGACCTCAGTGAACAATAAATGGAAGCTGCCAGCTCTATAAATATCTGCAGATGAAAGCTCCAGGACCTGCCCTGGCACTGCCAGCTGCTGCCAGGTGCAGGGCTCCAAACATCTTGGCAAAGGATGCTCCTGCAGTGCAGAAAGGAGAGTTCTGGAGGAGGGACTGGGCTCACTGCACTGCCAGCAGCACTCGTGGAGAATAAGGGGTGCAAATGGAGGAGAAAGTGACAGAAAACAGCACTGGAGAAGTGCTGGGAAAGTGTCTCAGAGACATTCCAGAGAGCAGGAATGCTGTGGGTCTGCAGGAGGTGACAGATCCAGTGCCAAGTGCCAAACCTGTCCCAGGCCACCAGCACCCATAGGACCATGGCTACAAGGACAGGAGCACACAACAACCACAGGATTTTGGACACACACCTGATGGAAGCAAGGAAACCATGTAAAAACTGTAAAAACCAACCTCCTGTGTCCTGGAAATTATTGAAAAAATCTCTAAGCCAGAAATATGACTTTTGTTCTCCAGCATGTTTGACAGGAATTACACAGATAAGTTTCCAGTATCTCTGGAACTCAATGGATGATAATATCTTAATGTCAGATCTTTAGGATTCAGGAATGATTTAACTTCAATCTTGAGAAAATTAGGAAAGTAGGATTTAACCAATTTGAAGTGCTTTTTAAAACTGTGCTTTGGTTGTTTCTAACACTAAAAATGGCAATTAGTGCCATCAGCTTCCCCTAGGGACAATTTCACAATGAAGACCCCAGAGTAAATGTACCTGTTGTAAATACATGAAGATAACAGAGATTCAAAGAAAAAGTGAAGGAAAGGAGCAAGCTTAAACTTCCAACAAAATACTCTCTAGTTAAAGCAAAAGCATTGAAAAAAATTTCAGACAGAGAGTTCAAATTCCTGTTATTTACACTGTTATTGGCAGCTTTGTGCAGCTTCAGAGTAAAGAGGATGGGACATTAAAACACTGCTGCTCATTTTCCACATCAGCCTTAACTTCTCCTCATTTCTTTCCCACCCTTGAAGGAAAAGGAAGGCAATCCCACCAGCTCTTCAAGAGTTTTATGGAACTGGAAACTTTTTACATTGTGTGTTTCCTTGTCTTGCACACTGTCACTGACACTAAATATTAACATTATTATAACCCAGCACTAGCATTACAGACTTCTCTGGGGATGTGCAAAACCTGCCTAAGATCCATTTGGCTACTGCTCATCCCTTGGTGTGGCCCCACCAAACATTTCCCACCTTTCTGCTTTTTAATGTGATTTATTTTTCATTAAAAGGATGCAACAGAAGTTGTTAATAGCTTAGACTTCATTTTATCACTATTAGATACAGACTTATTCATATTAAGGACAAAGAGGAACAGATTCTCCTGGCACATGGGATGTTTTATTAGCATGGATCATCTTTGACTTCTACAGAGACATCATTTCCACACTGAGATCAACTCCTCTCACAAAGTTATTACATGAATATTTCAATTCTTCCTTCGTGCATAAGAATTCCAAACCAAGACTGCAAGATCTCTGGAAAACCTCTCCCTGTTCATGAAGAAAGCTCATGCAACTATAAAATAATATTGCAGCAAAATCATGGCCCCACTATGCTTTTACAAGCTGCAGATAAATGAGGGGACAAGGTGATAACATGGGATTATTTTCCTATTTCAGTGACCTAATTAATTTCATTTTGTTCACACTTTCATTCTGATTTTGTTCTCTTAGAAATATTAACATTTCTACACACATGCACTTCACATAAAGGATTAGAAGTTTCCTAGATCAGCAAGAGAGGGAGATAGAAATGATCTCTGTCAAAGAAATGAATGAGCTGTAAACTACAATCCTTCCATGCACAAAGCTGTTCTAATACAACATGGGAACTACATTTTATTTTAGAATGTATGTTATCAAACCTTCTAGCAGATATGGCCACTTGGGAGTGATTACAAGACCTTTCATTCCATGATAATAATGAAGAAAAACCCAAACCACCACAAATAAAGCCGAGAGAGCTGAAAAATAAAATCTGTGCAAACTACTATTAAGTTTTGCCATAAATAAGAACAGGTGGGAACAATGGCAAAGGAGATCACAGAAAAAGAAGATCAGCACCACTGTCAAATGAGCACACAGGGATTTCTCCTGCAATTCCAAGGCAATCAATTGCTGCCACCTCTGTTTGTGTGTGGCACACAGCAGCACTCAGTGTGGACAGGCAGCGATCACAGGGATGGATCCGAGCCCCTGCCATCAGCATGTCACCTGGATGGACCCTGGGGACAAGGTTCTGCTGGGCTTTGAGCACACTGCTGCTGTGCCTGGGGCCCCTGAGCTCAGCTAGAGCCACACAGCCCAGTTTAACAGCAAACAGACCCCTCAGCTCAGCCCAGAGCCACACACAGAGCCCAGACTGGCACCACACAGAGTCCTCAGCTCAGCCTAGCACTGCACAGCCCAGCTTAGAGCCACACACAGCCCTTAGCTCAGTTTTAGAGCCATAGAACTCAGTTTACCACCACACAGAGACCTTAGCTCAGCCTAGAGCTCAGTTTAGCACCACACAGCTCAGGTGTCTAGAGCCAGGCAGCGCAGTTTAACAGGACACAGACCCCTCAGCTCAGCCTAGAGACCAACAGCTCAGTTTAACACTAAATAAACCCTCAGCTCAGCCTAGAGCCACAGAACTCAGTTTAGCACCACACACAGAGCCCTCAGCTCAGCCTAGAACCACACAGCCCAGTTTAACTCTAAATAAGCCCTCAGCTCAGCCTAGAGCCACAGAACTCAGTTTAGCACCACACAGAGCCCTCAGCTCAGCCTAGAGCCACACAGCCCAGTTTAACTCTAAATAAACCCTCAGTTCAGCCTAGAATCACAGAACACAGTTTAGCACCACACAGAGCCCTCAGCTCAGCCTAGAGCCACAGAATTCAGTTTAGCACCACACAGAGACCTTATCTCAACCTAGAGCCACACAGCTCAGTTTAACAACAGAGCCCTCAGCTCAGCCTAGCACCACACAGCCCCATTTAGCACTACAAAGAACCCTCAGCTCAGTCTAGAACCACAAAGAGCCCAGCTTAGCACCACACAGAGCCCTCAGCTCAGCCTAAAACCACAGAACTCAGTTTAGCACCACACACAGAGCCATCAGCTCAGCCTAGAACCACACAGCCAATTTCAACACTACACAGAGCCCTCAGCTCAACCTAGAACCACAGAGAGCCCTCAGCTCAGCTGTGGAACCTCACAGCTCAGTTTAGCACCACACAGCTCAGCAGTAAAGGCAATATCTGTGCATTATCAACACCATTTTGGTAACAAACCCAAAAGTCCTATGAAGAAAAATAACCCTGTGCCAGCCAAACCCGTCACAACTGGACACCCAATAACAGCACATGCCAGAGTGAAACCTGTGGTGCTTTAAAAAACGCTTTTAAACCAAGGTGGAAGGGATCTTGGACATGTTTTATGGTGAGGATGTCACCACAATTACAACCCACACATTCTGGGAGAAAGGTTAGAAGTGTGCTAGAGATAGAGCAAACGGAGGGAATATTTCTTATTTTTTATTCATCTGCACTAGGATGTGATTATATTTTTACTATGGTCACCTAGCTTCATAGTTAAAGAAAAAGTTAATAAAAGAAATAGTTAAAGCAAAATTGAGGACAGGTGTGCAGAACTTTATGGATGCATACCTTTAATTTATGTCAAAATCTACATTTCTTCTCATTCAGCTGCTAGAAATCTGTCTAACAACCTATCTTAAAACAGACCTTTCACACCAGCAAGGCTCATTTGTTCCCAAACATTATGAATACATGGCAAAATGATAAATAAAGAAACTTTGAGTAGAAGATAATTATTTTTGCCACTCCTGTGCAACAGTAAAATATTTCAAATGGTGAAAATAAAAATCTGTGTCTAAATAGGATGTTACAAATAAGAGTTGTCCCAATACCCTTTTACTCACTGCAATGAAGATGTCACCAGCAAATTTACTACAAGGAGTAACTAAGGGACTGATCACACATTTGCATGAAGGGAAGAGCAGCAACTGGCTTATTTTTTTCAGAGTTTTTACCTGATTCCCAGTTTTCCTCAACTTCCAGAGGTGTATCCTGCATGTACCTGCATTGGGCACCTTTTAAACCCTGTGCAAAGCTGAACTGAGCTTCACAAAGGAAAAGGGCAGAGCCACCAAGCTGCCACTTCCCATAGAAAAGGGAACCAGAGATTTGCAGAAGGAATCCTTCTATTCTATTAATCATATGAAAATCTTGGCAAGAATCCCCAGGGAACAAAGAATCCTGTTCTGTATGAACAGGTAAATGTCAATTTAGCTGGGCCAATTTTCCCCCAAACAGCTTCTACAAACGCAGGGACATTTATACAGCTCTGAAGTTACCGAAAACTCCCCACAGCCTTCAGGAAGTTAAATCCATAACTGACAGTGACTGCTCAACTCCCAGGAAACTCTGGGAGGGACACAGAAAAGCAGTTATTAGTTTTGTCTAGATCCCTTCACTCCACATGTCTGTATTTCGCTGCCTCAGGCTTAGGCATTCCTTTGGTCCAACAGTGAGAGCACCAAGCAGAGCTGTGAGCTGGAACCTGTCCTGGCTGGACACACCATTCCAAACCAGGACATGCCTGGCCAGGCTTCACCTCCCAAGCCCACAAAAATCCAGGTTTTATCTGGGGAAGCATTTCCAGGTGGAGCACTGAGCTAACCCTGCTACTCTGACCCCAAAAGGGAAATTCTTCCTGCCCAGACTGTGGTTCCCATGGAGTGACCCATTTGGTGGCAGTTTCTGTAATTTCTCTGGTGCTCACAGAGCTTGAGAGTTCTTCGGATGTGTGCCCTAAGTTCTGCATTTATAGAACACCAGCTGGTGCTTCACACTGATCAAGTTCTGCTGTTACCAACATACTACAGGCCTTCTTTCCCTAAATATAGGAGTGGTAAAATTATCCACAGTGTTATTCATCTATTACACTGAACTAAATAGTGCTTCCACTGATTTGTGATTTTTGTTATTGTTTTCTTAAAATGTCACAGTATCACATTTTTCCATTTGAAGAGGGAGTGTGATGACAGCTATACATAGATCCTCTTGGACTGCTGCTTTCAGCAGCGTCTGAAATATAAATTCCTAACCAGCAGAAATAGAAATTCCTAAGTGGTACTTACAGAATCAAAATTTTTGGAGGGCACGTGACCAAAGCAAGTGGCCACAATGAAAGCAGTTGGCAGTTCTGTCCCAAACCAGGATGGTCTCTTGGTCACAAGTCAGAGACACCAAACAGCCAAAACACTGAGAGAAATTACAGCATTTTACTACAAGGACACAACAGTGTAGCATCTGTAGAGTCCAGAGCTCTTGGTTCTGTACTTTTGCTCAGAAAATAATTGAGAAAAAAATACTGTACACAACGTTATCTCCTAAGTCTGTAATAATAACACTCAGACACTGTGTGCCCCTCACAACAGCAGGTACAGAGTGGGACTCTTGAAAGGAGGAGGAAAATGATATGTGAAAAATGCTTATTTTATGATTGGCTTTTCTCAAATATTAAAATGAATGTTATATGTGTTATGTTAGAAAATGATGCTGTATTAATTTTCTTAAGTGGTGTGTTAAATGTAGTTTTAAGTTATAACATAATGTTAAAATAGAAACTATGCTATGTAAGATACTTTTTTTCCTAAAGAAAGGACTCGCAGTGAGATAGCAGCCACAGGACACCTAAAGCTTTCAGAGAAAGAGAATTTATTGCCCCATTATCAGCAGAAATTAACTTCTTCCTGCCTTACTCAGCTCTGAAGACACTGTCAGGATTCAGAGGAAGAAGCTGACACTGCCCAGACAGAATCCTGTGTTTGAATGGAATTTATGCATCATGTATGAGGTGTATGAATATGCAACAGGTTATTGTTTTTAAGAGTTAATCCTCTGTTACATGGGTCCTTTTTTGGGCTTATTTTGCCCATAAAGAGATACCTAGACCATCTGTAACTCTTTGTTTCTATTGTCTCATATTGTCCTGATCCAAATTGTCCAAATTTTTATTACTCTAATTATATTACTATTTTTATAACCATTTTATTACTATTAAATGTTTAAAATTCTGAAAACAAGTGATTGGCATTTTTCACATGAAACACCCTGTTCTAGTATGACCATGATAGATCCATCAGCCTGGTGATGGGTGATTCAGGTGTACCAGATGCACAGACAGAAGAAATGCATTAATACCAACACTTCTGACTGTAAGAGGCAAAGCTAAAATAAAAATAGCATAGCAGAAAATGAGTGAGTGGTTCATTGTTGGAAGGGAGTACCAACACTGCCATCTCTGCAAGTCCTGACAGGCTCCAAAAGCTCCTGAGCACAGAAGCCACGTGCTAATTCCACAAGGAGGCTGCAGGAGTGGATGTAAAGTTACCACAGACATGCAAACACACAGGGGAAAACAGGAAACATCATGTGGAGGTAAGCTACCAAATGGAAAGTCATGGGCTGCAGCTGTCCAAAAGTCATCTCTAGACTCTGAGAAGAGACAGAGGACAAAGGAATCACACCATGGGGTGAGGGTGTCCCCATTTCCATTTGACAGGAGTTGCAACATAAAGATTTCATAAAGATTAACATAAAGATTTCCATTTAACAGGGGCTGCAGCACCACCACCAGACTTTCCCTTACAGCGAGGCCCCTTCCAGCCTGTGACTGGATTAAACATCCTTAGAGTAAAAGATTTAAACTCGGGCAGCTCAAGGTGTGGCTCGGGTCCTGCAGGGGATCCAGGCACCAATACCCTTGTCAGCCTGCCTGTACTGACAGGAAATCTGGCTTAGCTCATTAGAACAAGTCAGATAATCTTCTCTTATGGGCAAGAGACTACGAATTATTTCCTTTACTAATTTTTCAAATAGCACTCTGGGTTTGAAAGCAGCTAAGCTCAGATAGATTCCAACATACAGATTTCTCATGTTGTTTTTTATTCTTCTCTCTTTTGACTAATGATCAAACCTTACAATTCACTTGTGAGGAATGTCAGCTCTTCGTAACACAGTGCTATTATCACAGTGCACAAAACACCCAGGATTATCTGAGATGGTAAATCAATGACTTGAGCTCAACTGGTGATTTAATTACAGCTAAGAAATAATTCATGAAGTTACTCACAGGTGAATAATATTATTCCCATTTTAGTCTTTAAAAATCTTTTTGGTGAATTCAGTCTGAGGTACTCAAACCCACACCCCTACAAAAGTGCAATGATTTGTGTTTAGATTTTTTCCCAACATTGATTTTAAAAGGTCAATTTCTGTGTTCTCTTTAGGCAAGGAAGGGATTTTTGAGTTCTACAACAAGATAAAGCCAGGCTGTAACAGCACTCCAGTGTTTTCTGGCATTCTACAGATGGGACTAACACACACCTGTGTTAACATCAGGAAAACACCTTTTCCTGCAATTAACCTTTACTGTAAGAACAGCCTGAGTGGATATTCAAGGAGAAATATGGAAAGGATCCACACCATTACATGTAAAAAATGCAAGATTATATTCACCTGTGACCCTATGGGGTGCCTGTGTCAGATGAGGGGTGTGTAGATATAGCTATAGATTAGATAGATAGAAATTAGATATAGATTAGATACAGATTAGATACATATAATTATATATAATTATATATAATTAATTAGATATAATTATAATTAGATATTACAGATACAGTTATAGATTAGATATATATATAAATATAGATATAGATATTTGATATAGATATATATTTATAGATATATATTATATAGATAGATACAGATATAGATATTGATGATATAGATATAGATAGATATAGATAGATTAAATATATTAGATATAGATGGATATAGATATTGATATATATAGATAGATATAGATAGGTATAGATTATATAGATAGATATAGGTATAGATAGATTTAGATATTTTGCATGAAGGTCACTTCACCTATATTTTCAGAAGGTTAGGAGCCACACTCCTCAGAGTGGAAATTTAAATTCATTGCAGCTCCATGATTTCTAATCAGCAGTCAGTACCACATCACCCCCTCAATATGCCTCAGAAATAGCTGGAAAGTTTTGTGCCTCATTTTGTTGGGGTTTCATCTTGAAAAAACCCAAACATTAAAAAGTGAATAATTACAGAAAGTTCTCACTTTATACTTATTTTTTATACTTATAAAAATCATGATAATTTGGGGTAAAAATTGAGTGATTTCAGTGACAGCCACCTCCGTCCTGCCATGTGAAATTGTTTAGTGTTAAGACATTTTAAAAAGCCAACCTTCAATGCAGACAATATAAAGTAAGTAAAATATGCAGCCATAGACTTCAGTTGATGAAAAAAGATTCGGTGTACACACTTGAACACACCTCACCTAGGAAACACTGAGGTTTGTAAAACAATTCAGATGTTGAAAGCAGTTTAATCACATGTATGTCTGAAAATGAGCAGGATTGCAAGAGGCTGCTTGCATGTTTAACTGCCACAAAGCCTGGAATAATTCCCTTTAAAGAGTGGCTGTTTAAAGTCTCTGTTTTTCCTCCATAAATAACTGGTTGGAATTCAGTGCTAAGCTCTCCATGACCCCTAGCAGCTCCAAAGGCCAGCTGCAGATGGTGCCCCTTGACTTGCTTACACATGAGAGACTCTGAGGTCAGCTTGTATAAACTGCTGGCACATTCAGACCCCCCTGGGACTCCAATTTGTTGTGTGCCAGTTCATCTTAATGATTTAAAGTAGTGCAAAGTTCCCCCCTTGAATAGCAAGGCCCAGCTCTCAGGTCCATCGGTACAGTCAGGGCTGTGCTGCTGCCAGCTCGAGAGTGCTGTGCAAACTGAAATACCTGAAATTACTCGATTCTTCACTGAGCTTCAGCCACCTTTTCTGCTTTTTAAACCTGCAAGCCTGTTATCAAAAGCTACTAGGTTAAAAAGGAATAGCAACTCTTCAAATTTTACTGGGGGGCAAAAAAAAAAGGGCTAAAATTGTTATTTTATATATGTGCCTTGTTCATTCCTGGTTACTCTTTAGATAACAATGATCATGAGAAGACTAAAACAACAATCATCTTCTAGCCTGGCAATCAGGAGTGGTTTTGATTCATTGCACATTTACCTCTGGCATTGATTTTCTACTCCCTAGTGAGCAAATATCTGGCAACTCCTAAATTTAAGCAAGACAACAAACAGAACAATGAAGATTTCCATTTAACAATGGGATAGATTCCTGTGATTTGTCAGGAATTAATCTTCCTTTTTCAGAGAAAACAAAACTCATATTCACACAGCTTTTCAACACTATCCCCATCTTTACATCCAAACCTTTAGAAAAGCCCCCAAAACACTGCCCAGACAAAATAAATTCTGTGGGTACCCCCTAAAATAACTCCAGGGTATGATTGCATTCAGTAGGTGCCAGCAGAACCAGCCCAGCCCTGGCATCAGTCAGGGCCACACTCTGCACTTCCTTTCTCAGAGCAGGATTTTCAGGGCATCAGAAATGCAAATACAAAATCAAAAATGCACAAGGAACGGCAGGTTAGCACACAGGAAAGCAAAGAGTGAAGTGGAATGGTGATCAAGATTCTGAAAGCAAAGAATCATGCTACAAATGTCCCCTTCTTGAGGAGCACCTCTAATCCCATGGCAGGGTCCTGTCCCTGTTCGCTGTGCCGGCAAGAAATAAAGTGTTAAGGAGCTGATTTCCAGCACTACACTTCCCTGCATTCTCTGGGCTCCTTTCCATACTTCCAAATGGAAACACAATTATGAATGAGGCTAAAGAAGAGCCCTGAGAAACCTGGGGAGAGCAGCAGGTTTGCAAGGAAACAAGGTGAGACAAGCGAGAGAAACCAGAAATATTAAACGTTTGTTTCATTGCAAGTAACACAATTTCCTTCAGGAGCAGTGTCCTTAATGCTTCCCAAAGCGCCACTGGGATCACTTCCAGTCAGGCTGATTTAGAATAATGAAAATCACTGCTGTGCCCCCAATTATTAAACCTGTTGGTGTGCGTGTGGAGCTAGAGCTGAGCTGCTTTTTTGTTTGTTTTGGTCAGGGCTGCAGCTTTGCACCGAAATAATTACACTACACTGCTACTTCACATAATTCCCCTCCAGGTATAAGCTGGAGAGATAATGTTATTACTTGGGAATAACACTCAGAAGAACTGTACACTCAGGAGGGAAGAGCTGCTTCACTCTGATGAAATAGATAAATTGGCACTTCTCCGGGTGCAATCAGCAGATAGGAGACTGAGTCTGCATCTATTACCATGGCATCAGAATGCTCTGATATCATCCTTGGAGCAGCCCTCTGATGGAACTCTATCTCTAGATTACAGAGAGAAAGCCAAAATCAAACCTCAAAGGGCAAATGCTGCAGCAGGGTTTAGGAAGCTGGGAGAAGACTTAAGTGGAATTTACATACTTGAATCTCAGGATGCAAAATTAAAACCCTGTTTGAGGGAGGAAAAACCAAACCCAAACATACTTAGCAATAAAAAAGAACTCAACAGTAACTAGTCAATCAACCAAATAGTGAGGAACCCCTGTCAGTGTCTAAATATTTGCTGCAGGCTTCTCTGGGCCTGGAGAACAGTTGTGCATCAGATTTGGGGTTTTTCCTGGTGCTGAACAGATGGTGCTCAATCCCAAACCTGTGTGTTGTGATCCAGCCTGGGTTTCTATGAGAAAAAATCTCTGAGGGATTTTTTGGCTTGCCATGATCCAATCCTGCAATGTGGAACCTGCTCCCAGTTTGAGCTGCTCAGCAGCACCCCACACTAGAGTGTGCCAGGCATTTAAACTGCTTGGGTCAATTTATCTAGACAGGAAAATATAAAAATTAAGCAGAAAAACCCAAGCTTTATAAACTGCTTAAGACAACTAGAAAAACATAGGGAATTAACTTTAGGAAATACAGGGAATTAATTTATAAAAATACAGGGAATTAATTTATTGCAGTGAAATGAAAGGTCAACTTGCTTCACTTTTAGGAAAAAGAAAGCATTAAAAGAAAATAAAAACCCACTTCTAGGATTGGGAACAATCAAAATGACAAAGGAAAACAGAAAGGCAACAATCACATGTTCATGGTGGCAGCTCTCACTCCAGGAGCTGTTTGTTCCATTTGGAATGGGGCACACACCCCACAGTTTTGCTGCCCATCTGCAGGGCAGAGGATGCAATCACCAGAGCTTTTGGAGAGAGCAGCAAGCCTCTGATGCCTGGATGTT
This sequence comes from Ammospiza caudacuta, assembly GCF_027887145.1. Classification (NCBI taxonomy): domain Eukaryota; kingdom Metazoa; phylum Chordata; class Aves; order Passeriformes; family Passerellidae; genus Ammospiza; species Ammospiza caudacuta. The sequence continues at coordinate 4,651,732 of NC_080609.1, read as the reverse complement.
AATCCTGGCTGGACAAAACTGGGATTTGCAATAAACTCTCTCCAGTGGCAATGCTGATTTCCCTGCCAGGCCCCTCTCTCCAGTGGCTTTGCTGGCTGGGAACCCAGCCCTTCCCAAGAAAAGCACACACAGGAGTTGAGTTTCTCCTTCAGGCACCAGCTGCCTCCCAGCCCTTCTCTGCAGTGACTCATTTTGCTGCTCCAGCTCAGCCTCTTTGAGGATTTAAGTCTCCACGACCTTGCCCAGGTCACACTCTACTTTCCTGCATAGCAAGAAGGAAAGGCTGACACCATAGTAACCCAAATCTCAGCCTGAAACCATGGTAACAGGATCATCTTGCTCCAGGCACGCTACCAGAGGTGCCCAGCACAATTTCAAAATATTCAAATTGAAATAAACTGCTTTGGAGCAAATCAATTCCCTGACCCTGATTCCTGCAAATTATTCCAGTGGAGAATTTCAAGGTAGGCTGGAGCTCCCATCAGAACCTCTAAGGGAACATGCCTGTGATTTCTCTTGATGCATCAAAGAGTGGGTGGTTAGAAAATTCTGCCTAAAATTCCCTTGAAGCAGTGGTACAGAAAGACAGAAGGGTCTCCATCTGCTCACCTGTGGATATTCTTAAAAGCCTTTCCTGTGAGTTTCTCCTTTAATATAGAAAAATGCTTCAGAAAGTACCCCTGGTTGTGCAGTCTAACCAAAATGGAGAAAAAAATAGGGGGAAAAAGCCTTTTTGAACTGACCAGCTCCTTTTATTTTCATCAATCTTAAGGTTATTTGCAGCCCTAATAAGTGCAAGAGAGCTGCTTTCAGTTTCATTAATCTTAAACTCATTTGTAGAAATAACAAGTCCAAGATTTTCTGACAGAAATGTGATTTCCATGGGATGTTTTTCCTTTAAGCAACCACAATGCAATTAAGAGGGAAAATGCAGCCCTACTCTCCAAGATTTCCTGCAGGCTACCACCAAATTTACAACATTTAGGCTTCCAGTGTGGCACAAATAAAACAAGGTGGGATCAGAGTTTGTTGTGCCTCACAGAATCCAAATTCACCATGTGCAGGGTCCCTTAGGGAAAGGTGCAGGAGATGTGCACACACCAGGAAAAAAGGAAAAGGGATGGGGAGAACAGCACAGGACTGAGGTGATGCCATTTATTCAGATGGAGACATCATTTGTAAGGACTCAAGATAATTAAATACAAAGGAAGAAACTGCTTAACACAGAAAAAAAAATTCTGCATATGAGAGATGATTTTTTTCTACAATTTCTACAATGAGAGATGTAAGTTAATGCCAGATTGTCTCTTAAGGTATTTTACTGCCTGACTCCCAGTGAGTCCTTATGGAGTCATAAGAATTGAATGGATTCATCACCTGCCTGCAGGTGATGGCTTTTCCTAAAGATATCTGCTATAGGTTTTTAGGCCAAGTTTTCTTTCAGAAAACTATTTAACCCCCCCCCCCAATTTAACTGTCAATATTTTATTATCCACATAAATGTCAAATCCTTTAGCTGACATTACTATTTTATTGGCATGAGTCTATTGACATGCTGTAACACATGTTAATTGTGCATTGCATCATATTTCACTTAATTAATTACGGCCTTTCTTCTTGATGAATGTCCTTGGCTCCTTCCATTGCTAGCAAGGGTAAACAGGAGCACACCACTTAACTTTGTACCATTAATTTTAAAAGTCCTTTTTCCATTCTTCCTCTTCATCTTTTTTTATGCTAAATAGCTCTAATGCACACAGCCATATGCAGAATGTAAATTAAATGCAAAGAATATTCATCTGTGAAAAACCAATTTGTGTGCAGAATGCCCATTATACAGAAGCAGGAAAAGATAATTCCAAATCAAGTCCATTTTTGAATCCAGAAGTGTGATTTGCCTGTGCAGTTCCTCAATGGCTAAAAAACCTGAAAAGCAAAACTTAAGCCTGTTATGTGGGGATTTGAGGAAAATACACTGGCTCAGAAATAACTAAATTAAAGAAAAGCTAATTTTCTTTTTTTTTCTAACCCTATTTCCTGTTTGTCTGAAAAGCCCATGAAGCAGCCAGCCAGTCAATGATATAAAAAAAAAAATCATTAGGCTGAAGCCTACAGTAATATTATCATCTGATTAACAACAGCCACCAAAATATCATCCATTCTATAAGGCAATGCAAGACTTTATTTCCCTCAGAGATTTCTTCACTTCTATACCAAAAAGCAAAATGATCAAGTGCCTCTTCAGCTGCTGATGGGCTGGGATGAGCCTGGATTGTGCCCTTTGGGAATATTTGTGTACACCTACAAATGCTTTCAGTGCCTGGACATACACACCCCAAAACCTTGAATAAAACACACCTTGAGCTGTCCCTAAAATCAATAAAATTCATAAAATACCTTGGGCCGTGCCTCCCCACCTCCAAAGTCTCTCTGCCAAGGAACCCATTGCTATGGAAAGCATGAGGGGGCTCTCCTCAGCCCAGAGATGCCTCCCAGAAATATTTCATCTGCTCAGCATTACACATTTATCCCTATTCTAAGGCAATTCAGCTGTTTTTAGCAGACCTGCCAGCAGTTCCCCAGTCAGCAGCAGGGGATTATTAGGGCTATTTTATTCATCCTGTGCTCACAGTGCAGCCCACTCTGCCTGCTCCCTGCTGGTGTCCTGGGGAGCTCATCCCATTAACTCCCAGCTCTCCCTGCCTCTGATGTGCATGAATACATTATGCCCCATATTTACACACCTATTAGTGGCTAAAAACCTCCCCTCTCTCCACCTGGAATGACATTATACCCATTGCAGCTCTTTTTACACCAAATTTATTTGCAGGAGAACACAAAACAAACGGGATGATTCTCTGGCAAACAAGGTGTTTGCAGCAGCAGTGAATAGGAATTGCATTCTCACAGGTTAGCTCTTCTGCTTAAGTTCTGAAGCTGCTATTATGGCTGGAAAAACATTTATGCAAACTGCTCAGAAATTTGCCTTGGTCTACTGCCCGTCCAATATCTTATTTCTCCAATGGAGTCTCATTTCAATGTAATCATATTTCCAGTAAAAATTGAATAGTGCAGGAATGGGAGATTCAACACAAGTTATTCAGTCTCAAATACATGAAAGACTATTAAACCTGGCCATGGGGTTTTTAGGAGGGGGAAGAGAACGTTTACTTGGCTATATTTTAAATATATTTTATGTGAAATTTTGATTTTATAGTAAATATCCCTGCTGATCCCTTTGCCACTTTCTTCTGTAGTAAACATGTTCTGGTGCAAACATAAGGCTTATTTCAAATCCTAAAAGGTAATTAAAGCTGAGAGAGTCCAGGAAAAAAATAAAATCACCGATGGTTCTTCTGTGCCTAAGGGAAGTTTTAATTAAAAGTCACAGGAGAATAATCTGTAAGAAACAAAAATGAGATGGCTGCTGTTAATTTGTCTGGGTCTCGGGCAGATAAACAGGAAATATTCAACAACTAAAGCTGCTGTGGTTTTGTTGTTCACTTTAACATTTGCTGGCAAAGCTCTGCCCTGAGCGCTCCTTGGCAAAGGCAAAGCTCTGCTGTCCTCAGGCTGGGCTGCAAATTCACCAGGGAACTGCAGAACCTGCGAGCCTGGGCTCCAGAGCTGGGCATGGCACCAGAGAGGCACTGCTGCATCCCAAAGCACCAATCCTCTGGGACAGGACTGGATCCCAGATCAGCAATCCCCTGGGATGGGACAGGATCCTGGGGTGGGAGAGGATCCCAAATCACCAATCCCTTGGGATGGGACAGGATCCCAATCACCAATCCCTTGGGATGGGACAGGATCTCAGGAGTGGGACAGGATCCCAAATCACCAATCCCCTGGGATGGGACAGGATCTCAGGAGTGGGACAGGATCCCAAATCACCAATCCCCTGGGGTGGGACAGGATCTCAGGAGTGGGACAGGATCCCAAATCACCAATCCCCTGGCGTGGGACAGGATCCAGCTCACCAGTCCTCTGGGGTGGGACAGGATCCCAATCACCAGTCCCTTGGGATGGGACAGGATCCCTGCTCACCAGTCCCCTGGGATGGGACAGGTTTGATGCCTCAGGTTTAGCTTTTATATGTGTGTGAGGCTTCATGTGAGGGGATGCTGAGCTCTCTCCACAGAGCAGGGAGACAAAACAATTCCTGCTCCAGCTGGGCACCAAGGACAAATGATCCCAATCTCAGCCCCAGAGCACAAACACCGTGGGCTGGAGAGAGAAAAACAAGCAGGGTGGGACTGCAGGGGCTAAAGCTGGAATGGGACAATGAACTGCAAGGTGCAAATGGAGCAGAACTTATAAAAGTGATACCCTGTGACTGTTCATCCATTTTTGTGACCATTTTGGTTCATCTTGGGTGCAGCCCTGGCTGGGCTCTTGTGCTGCCTAAGGTGGATCCATTGAGGAGATCCTTTTAATAAATCCCTGCTTTATTCTTTAGCTCTGTCCAGCCTCTGCTCTAGAGCAGCCTGCACAAGGCATCACCTTCAGTACAACCAATGGATATCACTGATAAAAGATAAAATCTAGTAAGACAACCACTATTTTGGGCCACAATAATTTTTGATACTTTCCTGCATCCATAACAAAGAAAATCACATTTATTTGGGGTTTTGTTTTTCTTACACAAGTAAAAATCTGAACTCCCACTTACCCCAGAAACTGTGTGTTTCAACAGGGTAACTCCACCTATAAATTCAGACCTTTCCAGGTAAAATGAGCAGCAAGAATGTTCTTCCTACAGTACAAATTGAATTGTGCTATTATCCTACACACAGCAGGTGCAAATTGGTACAAAATCAGCAAGTGCCACAATTATAAGCAGAATTACTTGTTAAAATTTAAGAAGCAGACAAACAGGAACATTGATTACCCAACAAATGTTGAAAAAATGAAGAATTTCTTTGTCTGATGAGGCCAGTATATCTTTTTTTCTATGCATCTCTTCAAAATGTGGTGTTTGATGGAGAACATTTTTGAAGACTAGTATTTAAAGTGTTTTTTCAAATTACCAATGTAACTATATTTTTTCTGTGAAACATTTACAAACAATACAATTAACCACTGTGGCACTGAAAAACAGAGGTACTGCATCCATTTACACCTCTTGGTAGCTGTGCTTAGAGCAGCCTGAAAGGGAAGTGAGAGGCAGTGTCTGGACAGTGACTCTGCCCTGCTTGTTTTTCTCTCTCCAGCCCATGGTGTTTGTGCTCTTGGGCTGAGATTGGGATCATTTGTCCTTGGTCCCCAGCTGGAGCAGGAATTGTTTTGTCTCCCTGCTCTGTGCACAGAGCTCACCATCCCCTCACATGGAGCCTCACACACTAAAGCAGCACAGAATCTGAAAAATACAAAAGCTCAAACCTGAGGCATCAGTTATATTTTTAGCTAGTTAACTATTTTTAAAATAGAGGGGGTTTTTTTTAGTTTATTTAGGGAGAGAAGTTTTTTTTTTGTTAAGGTTATGGAGATTTCTTTATAAGAGGAAAAATATAGCTGGGGGCTGTGTAGCTCCCACCCAGCTGTTGGTCAGTGTTGTGTCCCCCCATGGACAGGGGAGGGAGTGGGAAAAACTGCACAGAAAAAACTCCCAGGATGGAGCAAAGCCAGAGCAATCACCCAGCAGTGACTGTCACAGGCAAAACACACTCACCTGGCAGGATTTGATTTCATTTTTGCCAATTAACTTTCATTATCTCTACCCCTTCTTATCACTACAGGTTATTACACTCAGTCCCCAAGTGTCTCCTTTCCTCTCTCATGCACACATGCCATTATTACAGAGTTGATATTTTTCCTGAAAAGCAAAGAAAAAGACAGATTTTCCTCTGTTTCACAGTAATAGCAATTTTTCTGTGTATCTGTGGGGTTTTTTTGTTCACCTACTTGTAGCCTGACAGGAATGGGAGAAGTATCTTCAAGCAAGGCAGTTTGAAAAATAAAGAGACAGATTACTCATATCTTTATAGACAGCTCATAATGAATACTCAAAGGAGGAGAATCTGACAGAAGTGGTGAGCACACTCCTGCAAACCGGAAAGACTGAGGAGAAAGAAGGCTCTGGTCTACTAGAGCTGATACCTTAATTAGGCAATTAGAACTATTAAACATTGCCAAAGCTCCAGGCCTGGTTGAATTACAACTGAGAAATCAGTAGAAAAATGGTGAGGGGAAAAGGAAAGCCCTGGGCAGGATTTGTGATAACTCATAAGGAAGGAAGGAAGGGAGTACCTGAGAACCAGAGTAGCAGTTAATAGAATTCTTTTGACTTTAAAAGGCTCCAAGATCACAGAAAACCCAAGCTTCTTATCCTGCACTCAGCTATGCAGAAGACAGAAAATTATTAAACCAGATTTAGGAATGCCTGACTTAGAAGACCACAAGGAGGCTGAATACAGAGAAAGAGGAGCTTTCTGAAAAGGCAGACAACTCAAATTCCTTCCATACATACCTGGAGACAATCCCAATGTAACCCACAATTTATCAGGAACTCAGAAAAGCATTTGGTAGCACAGCACAGAGCAGTTTGATTTGAAAGGAGGTGAACATGTTTGCAAAGGGCCGACAAAACAAATTCCAGTGGCTCCAGAGACACCCAGCAAGAGCAGCCAGCTGTGAGAGCAGGGGGAACTGCAGCTCCTGGGAGCTTCAGATTGATTCCTGGCGCCCTGACCTTGGCATGCTGTGTTCAAAATTGGCCCACCTGCTGATGGCACACCATTTCTGAGGCAACAGAAGCAGGGGAGAAGGAGCAAACCATTTCAGAAGGAGCAGGATAATTGTGATTTAGATATTCATGGCATACAGGCCATGAGCAGGCAGCTCAAGGAATTCCGCTGCACTGGAAAGTGACCACAAAGAAAACATGCAAGCAAGAATAACTGGGAAAAACTGGAATGTGTTGTGCCTGACACAAAGGATCCTCTTCTAACTCACTACAGAGAAAAACTAAACAAATTGCAGGGTATTTATAGTGAAAAGTATATAGAAGAAGAAATTATTCTAGAAATGCAGAATGGGATGTCTTTTAAGAGGGTCATAACCAAAAAGCTACTCAGTGATTTCACTGTTTTAATATTGGCTGATAAATCTCTCAAAATAAAATACAACTTAGATTAAATGCTCAAGAATGTCATATTTTTCAGACATCATAGATCTGTGAATTCTGTTCAGAAGAGAGTAAGTCTCTGGATTCAAAATTGTGTAACCACTTACTACTTTAGCTTCTGCACTGTGAATTAATATCCAAACTATTAAATTCCATGCCACTGAATTCTTATTTTCTTAAAAGGTCTCATTTTGGGGTTGATTCTACGCTTAGCTATAATTTTATGAAAAGAATTTTAATTTTGTCCATGTTATAATAGGATGAGATGAGAGAGAAATGAGAGAAAATAGTAGATTGAAATCTTTGGCAGCATAACTTAGAGGATATTACACAGTTTTAGAGTAGGTAATTTCTTAGGCTTACTGAGGAGAAAGCAAAAAATTGATGTAAAAAACCTGTGATTAATACAAGGACAAAATAGCAGCTTTTCTATTGTAAAATAATAAATAGAATACCCATCTTTCAAATAGATCCAGGATGAGAATCAGGAACAAGGAATTAAAATGGTGCTGAGCGTGGCTCAAGGAGGAAAAAAGGTTGGGTTTGAGGATTAAAAAAATTGAAGTATATAAATTAATCTATTTCTCTGAGAGAAAAGACATGTTTTGATGACTGTTATTTTTTTCTATAAAGATATTACTGCATGTTCCTAATTTTTGTGTAGCAGGACAAAAGGATTTTCTGCCCAAGTACCCCAGGAAACAGCCAGTGAGCTGATCTGAGCAGCCTCTGAGCAGCAATTGAGGAATTCCTTGCTTCTAGGAAAAGGCTCCAATCAAAAACATGTTATGGGATGTTTTGAATTTGTATCTGTATGTCACTCAGCTGGTTTAACTGATTTTTATGTCCTTACCTTCACTTGTAAAGCCTAAAGTGATAATTTTGGCAAAGCTGTTGCCTAATGACTTTCAAATAGACTTAAAAACATATTTTGATATTAACTGTATTGCCAAAGTCAACTATATATGAGCTAAGTGAAATTAACCTTCAAGTGATACTTGAATAACAGTAAACCACAAGGGTATGGAAGAGATTAGATAAACTGTGGTTTAATTATGTGACAATAATTCACCTCATTAATCTCTTAGGAAACAATAACCACAACAGTTAAATACTGTGATTAACAAACTCTATTTCAAACCTAATTTTAATTTTATACGACTTTGCACTATTATCCAGTGCAATCATAGAAAAGATAAATGAAAAAAAGCAAATATTAAGTTCTCTGGAGAAGACACACAAAATGTTCTCACCTCTTCCACCTGTGACAGGAAAAGAATAAGACGCAGGAAATTAATAAGATTTGGACCTATTTCTGTCCCAAAAGTGGAGACACAGTGGCTGCAATCCATGTGCAAATAATCCCGGGATCACTCAGTGCACACTTCTCTGGGTCCAAGCACTCCTGGACATTCCTGGTTCTCTCTGCTACCCACATCCCTAATTCAAACAGCATTCCCTGGGAGGACTGCTGCAGATTTGGGCAGCACACTGGATCTTAACAAAGATTATTTAATGTGAATTTAGGGGACTTTTTCCCCTTTTGTTATGCTACAGAACAGTTTCCTAAACTGCATGCAGAAATAAACCTGTCTCTGTTGATGCCTTGGAGTGGATGTCTAGAACAGAGGCTAGACAAGATCAAGAGAATAAAAGTGGGTATTAATTAAAGGTGAGTTATTTATTAAAAGTATTTATTTAACAGATACACCTTGGGCAGTCAAAGCCTCCCTGAGGCTGCACCCAGGATGGACGATGGGCACAAGTTTTTCACACAATTATAAGTTTGGTCCATTTACGCATATGGGGTTAGTCCTCCAATTACAGCTTCAGCTAATGAAGTCATTTACTCCAAGTTTACCCCCCAAAATTCCCTGTTGTTTACATTTTTCAGGGCCTGAGACAGTGAGGTGTCCTTGAGTTTCAGGCCTAGAGAGGAATTGTTTGGTCTGGGAGAACAGAGGCTGACAGGTTATGGAGTTTAGAACTATCCCCTAAAGCTGTACAGGATCTGAAAAATATGAAAGATAAATCCCAAGGCACCACTGTCACTGCCCTTGCCAAAAGTTTTAAACCCCCCAAGCCTTCTTTAGCCCTTCTTGGAGTCAGGAATGGTGTGGGAGAGGAGCACAGGGATCCTCATGGATCAGGAGACCCCAGGGTGGGCAGAGCCCATTCCCCCACAGCTCTGCAGTGCCACTGCCTGGGGCAGGCTGGGGAGCTGAGTGCTGGGTCAGGAGTCCCACACAAGCAAAATGCAGGGGAAAAAAAGTATTTACAACATGAGCTCCTAAGGGTTGCTGCCTTGCACAGGGCTTGGTCAGAAATCACAAATATAACAGTGATGGTGATGCCTCAGGTTTTAGCTTTTATATTTTTCAGATTATGTGCTGCTTCAGTGTCTGGGTCTGAGCTTTATATTATGGGATGGTGAGCTCTGTGCACAGAGCAGGGAGACAAACCAATTCCTGCTCCAGCTGGGCACCAAGGACAAATGATCCAAATCTCAGCCCAGGAGCGCAAACACCGTGGGCTGGAGAGAGAAAAACAAGCAGGGTGGGACTGCCTGGGCTAAAGCTGGAATGGGACAATGAACTGCAAGGTGCAAATGGAGCAGAACTGATCTGAGAGAGGTCTGAGAGACCCTGTGACTGATTGTGCATTTTGGGACCATTTTGGTTCATTTTGTGACCATTTTGGTTCATCTTGGGTGCAGCCCTGGCTGGGCTTTTGTGCCGCCCAAGGTGGATCCATTGAGAAGATCCTTTTAATAAATCCCTGCTTTATTCTTTAACTCCTCCAGCCTCTATTCCAGGGCCGCCTTCAGAGGGCATCAGTGGCAAAGTACATGGGGACAAAGGGAGCCCCTCAAACCAGGCAGGTGAGCCTGGCACCTGCAGCACTGACACTCAGGTGTGTCAGCATCAGAGAGGAGAGTTCTGCACCAAGGTACAGGAAAAATGCCTCAGCTCCATCCACAAACACTAAACCACCTCCTTCCTGGGGATCTTGGCTCTGTTTGCAAGATAAGTATCAATCTTTTTTATTTGATGAGCTCACAGTCTAGGTTCATATCGACTGCAGGTATTTTCCATGTGGATTAAGCCAGATATCCTTTAGTTTACAGCTGTAAATCAAAACCTCACTTTTAAATATTTCTTTGTAGATTATATTCCTCATTCAAATACAATGCAAATAAGAGGGAAATTGTCTTGATTACTTTGATTTTTAACAGGTGTCACATTTACTCCACAAAACTTCTGGAAATCTACACTCAAATTACTTAGCTTCTGCTTGCTGACCTTTTTTTTTTCTTATAGCTCTCCAAGGAGAAAAGGAGATATGTTTATAAAATCAGCAAGCAATAAACAAGTTCATGTTCTCATAGAACGAAAAAATAACATCATTGAAAAAGTCATGTTCAAAAATATAAGTGTCTCAGAGAGAATAAAACTCATTCATTTATAACATTTTTCCATTAAAACAGTGTAATAACTACTGAAGTTCAAATGATATATGAGTATCTCCTTGAAGAAGATCTCCTGTACATCTGATAAACCATAAATACTGTAGAATGTACCTCAGGCAGAACAAGCACAGCTTGGTGAGATCCTGAAAAATATCCAGTGTGTGTGAGGATGAGTTATGAAGGTGAACAAATTTAATATATCTGCTTGCCTCGTGGACACCCACAATTTGCAATTTAATCATCCAAAAGTTACGGTGTGTTCATAATTGTATTAGATTTTGAAATAAGGCAGTGCTGGTTTTGTTAAGCCTAAAAAATAGCCCACCTTTTCAGGTTTATGATAATTTATAAAGGAAATAGTTTCAAACAAGGTGAATGGGAGCATTAGAGCTGCACTGAACAAAAGGACAGTATATTGCAGACAGATTCTTGAATCTACATCACATTTTTATCATTGTCATCTTTTATATATCCAGATTTATAGACAGAGAAAAACCCCAGTGCTGTTATTCTGTGAGGGTGACAGGATTTAAATTTATTTTTCTGCAAGTTAATTTTAAGAATATCAAGACTTTCAGAGTGGAAAAATACATTGATCAGTCTTGAACCTCTATTTAACAAGTACAGGCAGAGGCTTTATGCCTACAGACCCAGATCCTGGCACAATTGGATCATTTCAGAACCATTATTTATATAAAATAGTTTAAAAATCACTGAATTAGATCTAGGTAGAGAAAGCTAACTTTGTATTTTAGTGGCTTAGACACCTGAATAAAGCACCATGATCTGCTATCTTATTTTTCAGTAAATAATTTCATTGTTTAGAAGAAAAATGAAGCATTTGCTTCTAGAAAGATGGGGAGAGATTATACCATAATAATGCAGCCAGGTGCATAATTTTAGCAATAAAAGACCTTGGTTCAAATATGTATTTTGAATTAAGCTGAGATTTAAACATGATCCTCCCATTTTATATATAAAATAAAAGGCAGAGCAGCAGCAGCCTCTTTCAGGATCTGGACCTTCACTTTCTGCTTTAACCAGGGGAGGGAAAAGGAGGCACCAAACAGAGATCCTTACTCAAATCAAAATGTTAGCTTTCACTCTAAAGCTAAAATATTAGCTTTAGTGGGCTAAAGCTGGGCTGAAGGATGAGGTGTCACCATGACATTTTCTGAAAAATCTTTGCCCTTTGCCAGGATTTCTTCTCCTGGGAAGATGAGAAGCCTCAGCTTCTCCGTGTTTTGGTGATCTGGAATGTGGTCTGGATTGTTTATCCACACATGTGAATTGTTTGTAATTAATGACCAATCACAGCCAGCTGTGTCAGACTCTGAGGAGTCAATCATGAGTTTTTATTATCCATTCTTGTTAAGCCTTCTGATGTATCCTTTCTTCTATTCTTTAGTATAGTTTAGTATAGCATTTCTTTTAATATAATGTAATATGATATCATAAAATAATAAATCAGCCTTCTGAGAACATGAAGTCAGAGTCTCATGTCTCACCTCATCCTGGGGACCTCACAAACACCACAATGAGGAAAACTACTTTGTTTGGGGTAGATTTGAAGCAATCCCTTTTCCATGAGGGATGATGACCTCCCAGAGCTCAGGGCTGAGCAGGCAGCTGCAGAGGGGATGGAGGCTCTGCCTCGCAAACAGCCACATTTTAAAGACAAATAACAGATACAAGTTTCACCAGGAGAGGTTTCACCTTTATATATGAAATTTTTTCCACATTGGAAACAAGGGAGCTCTGAGACAACCTCCCCATGGATGTGGCAGTATCCCCTTCACTAGGGGCTTCTTGAAACATGACTGGACAAGGTGATAAAAAGGCTCCTTTTCTCCTTAAAAATTTGGACCAGATGATCTTTCAAGGTCCCTTCCAACCTGGCTTGTTCTATGATTTTTCCCTCAGCGGCTGGGCACTAATAGTAAAGGCAACATTCTTTCAGATGCTACAATAAAAATAATTTTAAAAGGGTACCTCTGATGTCTTCTTGCTCTATTTTCAGTGAAAGCTTTTAAAAAAACCACCCACCACTATGACATAAAACCTTCTAATTCCTCCCCAAAAGAGAATCACATAACAAGATCTCTAATAAAAAGGAAAAGATTAATTGGAGAGCTGCCTTGAGAGACCAAATGTTCCAGACCTGACAGTGTTATAATGTAAGTAATTAGGGCAACATTATGAGTTATGCTATCAGAGCCAGCAGCATGATCAGCAATTGTTTGCATTTCAGGGTCTGTTCAGGAGTCCAGCACACAGAAAGGAGAGCACCAAAAGCAGATGAGACAGATGTGGATGGAGCAGAGCTGAGTGCTGTTCTCCCCCTGTCAGTGCCCTCCATGCATTTATCTTCATTAAAATAAATGTAATCTTCAATAAAAAGAAGTAACTCAGAAGTTACCCCAGAACAGAATCCTGCAGGGGTCAGCTCCTGGCGTGAAGTGAAATTAGAGATGAGCACAGCAGCAAAGAGTGAACCCAAACCCTTCTCAGTCCCACAGATGAGCCTGAGCCCTCTCCTGCTGCTCTCCTGGAGTGATCTGGGTTCCAGGGCAAGGAGTGTGGGTCCCTCACATCACACTAAACCCAAACCCCCAAACCGAGAAAGGAGCCCCCTGAACTGATAATGCTAAAGCCAAAGGCCTTTTGCTGCATTAAACAGTGATAAAAGTAAAAAAAAACAAAGCTTGAAAAGTAACAGCCAAGAAACATGAAAATTTGTCACAAAGGGGAGAGGGAAGAGGGTGACAGATGATGTGTGGGATATTTGACTCAGTATCTGCCAGAAGTGACCCCAAGAGCATTATTATTGATGCCTTAATGAAGGAGTAGGACTACTGGGGGGCTAAAAATGATTTATTACTGAGATAAACATCAGCCTCAAAGGCCATGAGATTTTAGAGGAGCAAGAAGTCAGCCATAGAAGTTGTGACTACCTTGAGCTTTGTTACAAGGCAATATAGAAATTTCTAACCCAATAGGAAGTTGCCACAAAGTTTATTTATTTTGTTCTTCTAACCTATCTCCTTTACTTAATTCTGCTGCACTGCAGATACTTTCATCCAATGGGCTGCTATCTCATGTACACACAAATGCTTCTATTTTAACTTCTAAACTCCAAGCTTACTCTATACAATTACATTACTACACTATAAATCCTTCGCCATCTCATCAATACAGTTTCTCACTTAAGGCACATTCTTACTTAGAATTGCAGAAACACAAGTTTATAATTTTTCTGCTTAATGACTGTGTATTGTAAATTAAACAGGGCGGGAGACTTTCTCTCCTTTTAATGCCTTTATTAAAAAGTGATCAGCTCAGGATTGGGCAGCTCAGACGGGTCTGCAGCTTCCCTTCACTCCCAGGGCAACGAGGAGGAGGAGGATATGCACAGCTTTGTCCACCAAGGGCAGAGCTGGGGGTCAGATCCTTGTGGGAGCCTTTAGAGCACCGAGACCCCTTCCAAGGTTCCAATGTTGAATTGGTCCCACTCTCGCTCTGTCTGCTCCCGGTTTCGGGACGACTCCGTGCTCAGGGTGAGAGGGAATCCAAAGGTGGTCAGCATCTCTGCAGGCTCGGCACTCCGTTCCTGACATCCAGACATCACTCCAATCTCTCAGCTCTTGGGTGGCTCGTTGTTTTTGGAGTCTTTTTGAGTAAGCTACAAGCAATAGCTTCTCATGGCATGCTGGTCCTTGGAGTTATTTTGCATATCCCTCCCCTCAAGTCTCTTCTCCTCACTGTTCAGGATGTCCCCACCCTTCACTGTCTCACAGAAGGGCCATTACTTCACCCCAGCTAGGGCTTTTACTGATACAAAAACAACTATTAACAACAATGACCCGTAATTACCATAACACAAGCAGCACCCCAGCAGCAACACTGGTAACATTTTTCTCACAGAAAAAAATTGGCAGAATTTTTGTTCATCACATATTCTATTTTTACACCAATCCAAGCTTCTCCCAAGGCTGCAGATCAAACCCCTCAGTGTCTGTGGGAGCTTCTGTCTTTCCATTTCCTACCCAGCATGAAAACCCAGCTAAGCACAAGGAATCACAAAGTGGAGAGCTGGGCGGGACCCCACAACAGGGACAGGCAGAGGGGGAACCACAGAACAGGGCAAATGTGGCAGGGAAAACAGAAACTTGCAGGGATTAGTTTGTCCTGGGTTGACTGTACAATGCTTCCATCCCCAATCGTCTCATTCTGTTTAGGTTGAATAATAAGTTTAGTACCTTTAAGAGAGTTCCAGGGAGTGAAGGAATTCCGGTGCTGGAATTGTCGCAGTCCAGGCCTGCCCCGGTGGGCCACAGCTGCAGCTGCCGGTGCTCTCCTGGGTGTTCAGTCCAGAGCAGGTTTCAAGAGGTCCAGAGAAAAAGGGAAACAAAACAGTCCATGTAACTTCTCTGCCCCAGCTAGCTAGAACTAACTACAAAGCAAAGGAGAGCTCTCTGTCCCGCTTTCTGTCCGTCCGCAGACATTGCAGTCCAGGATCAGGAATGTGGAAGAGTGGAGTATCTGAAAACAAACTGCATGCTTCTTCTCTCCCCCCCTTCACTCCCTGGAACTCTCTTAAAGATACAAAACTTATTATTCAACATACACAGAATGAGACGATTGGGGATAGAAGCATCGTATAGTCAACCCAGGACAAGTTACAGAGCAAATTAGAAATTTATAGTTCGTTCCGTCATCATATCTCACAAATGTCATCTGTTGGAGTTTATCTACAGAAAGGCCGGTTCTGTCCAAGTGCCTAATTCCCTGACTGCTAATTAAATAAATCAGTAAACTGCTTTGGTCATGATTTGATGTAAAGAATACATTTTGAAGTTTTCCTCTATTACAGGTGTTTATTCTTCAAATGATCTACCTGTTTAGCTTTCTTTTCTTCTTATTTCTGTACCTGAGACTCTTAACTGATACCATATGTTCAAAGAAATGAACTTAAACTGAGATGAGTTTTTGTTATCAGTTGTATTTTTTGCTTTCCCAAATGAAAACTTGGCAAACATCATGGAAAGGATCACAGATATAGTAAAACATGGGATGCTTATCAAAACCAAAATTATAAATAATACACATCTTCCATCACATAAAATAAATATCATTTATCTGATCACTTATAGCAACTCATGAGAAGTTTCTGCACTCTCATCTAGTGTGGTGTAGAGGTTGATCTTAGACTTCTACTAAAACCATAGAAGAAAACATCCAAGTGATTTTTTTACACCAGGTGCACAATTTTTTAAGAATCAAAGTACTGAAAAGTGACTTTTGTTTTCAGGGTATCAGGTCCTAAACAGCTGCTCCAATCCTTGCCTTACAGATGGAATAAACAGCGAGGTAATAAACATCACAACAAAAATAAAGCCTTGTTTTACAGTTGAACTAAAGGCTCCAAATAACTGAAACAAAGTAAATAACATAGCAAAGATTCATCTCAAAGGAGAGTTACTGTAACCACAGAATAATTACAAGCAGCAATGTTTATTAGTATGCAAAGAAGGCAGATCTGTTGTGCTTCCAGAGCAGCACAAAGGATAAAAAGTCAAGGAAGCAGCGCCCATTATATCACACACAAAAATTCTCTGTTTGTTTCAGAGAACATCTTTACTCTGGAGGCACAGAGTGCAGAGCTTCTTACCAAGAATAAAAGTCTTTAATTTCTATTTCCAGTGATGCATTGTGCCTTCAGAGCTCGTTCAATTGAAAAAGTACAAAGGTTTCAGTTTACAGAACTTTTGTCAAAATGATTACAGAAGTTGTCACGGAACAATTTCCAAAACAAACTGTGTTATTCTCCTTTTATGGCCCCCTTGACATTTTTAGTTCTTTAGAGGTGGTGTAAGTGGTATAAGTTTCTATTTTCACTAAAGAGGCAGTGTTTTCTCTGATAAATAGCAAAAGTTTAAAAAAAGTCACAAGCATCTGTGATTGTATTGAAAGACAACATTTTTAAATACTTTTTGTATGTGTAAATGAATATGTGTATAGAAGGAAGAATTGAAGCAACAGAGTGAAGGAAGGATTTTTCAGGTGTTTTCATGACACTGCTCCTCACATAAGGAATTACTGACAAATGCACTTTTTCCTGTGTTTCCATCTTTATAGACACATATCAGCAAATGACAGAATAAAAACTATAGAGGGCTGCTGTCAGGAGCCACACAAAAGAAAAGGTGAACTGTTAAATAAAACCTTCAGGAACAGAATGACTCATTTCTGGGAAGGAACATGGCCTATCTGAAAAACCCCAGCTCTACTTCAAGAATGTACAATTAGCAGTTTAAAGAAAAAGATTAATTATTTGCCATTGGCTCATCTTTTCAAAACAGTGTTTAATCAAAACATTACAGATGGAGAGGGAGCTAAGAATTGGCTATAAATTAGGTGTTCTCCATAACAATAGTGGGGGAAAAGGAATATTTAATAAAATATAGTTGTAGTTTTCTCAGAGAAACTTTGTGAACAGCTGAGCAGATCCCCTCAGCTGCTCTGAGTGGAGTCACACATTAATAGTCAGTGCATCTATCAAAACTACTACCTGCACTACAAATGTGTGAGCTGTCAGACAAGGGGATCTCAGGGGATGCACATCCTGCTGGGCTGCTGAGATGAGTTATTCACTGGCTCTGCAGCTTGAAAGGAGCACAAAAAAAAGAGAACTTGGAAATTTCATCATACTGAGAGTGTCAGCACCACACCTGAGAGATGTGGTTCTCAAATTAGCCTCTTAGAACAGGAACTGAGGAGCTCTAATTTCCCTGGGCAGGTCACCCACACTATTTTCCCAGTCTGCCTCATTCATCTCCCACCTTCAGAACGATGAGTGGACTGAAATAGTTTTGAGTTTCCACACAATTGCACTTTCTTTCATATTTAGACTTGCTCTCACTTACAATTCAGAGAATCCCAGGGGGATGTCACTTTGAGGGCACCTCTGGCACTCACCCAGCCCAATGTGTTTTGTGCTCCTCCACTCAGAGCAGGCTGCCCAGGAATAGCCTGGTCCAGTTTGGAGCATTTGAGTACCTCCAATAAGTGCCATTCCTTCTCTCCACCCACCCACACTCTGTTCCAGTTCAGGATAAAAATGTTACACACTTACAGATATGAATGCACACACACATATTGAGATAGATATATATGCATGGAATTTCACACATTCTGCCTCCTATCCTTGGACAACCCATGTGCCTGGCACTAAAATCACAGCAGCACTACCAAGTTCCCTCCAGTACCAATGCAAGATTTCCTTAAGTTTGTACCACTCCCCACAGAACCCCGGGTTCCACACCTTCAATAATCATTGGTGCTGCTCTGGATGCTAAGGCACAAGGCACAAGCAGATCTGCTCCACACCACGTTCAAACCTCAGAGGTGGAGATGTGGGGATCTGTGTGCAGCCAGGCTGTGGGAGCACAGCAGCCAGTCCTGAAATCCCAAATCCAAGCCTGGCACATGCTGCTGTGCTTCCAAACAGCCTCAGGGTCTGCTCAGTGTCCATGGAAGGACCTGTTGTCACAGGCCCCAGCTGGGTAATAATGAGCATTGACTCCATGATTCAATAGAGTCAATCAGAAGATTGATCAGAAGGCAGATCAATCACTTTATTACACTATTCTTATTAAGAAACCCATCACCCTTCCAGACAGTCTGGACCCAACCAGTCCTTGAATCCAAACACCATCACTATTGGCCGGTTAAGAAATCACCCTTTGATAAACAAATCTCTGTTACACATTCCACATGTTCACAACAGCAGGTGCAGCAAGGGAAGATAAGAATTGTTTATCATTCTTTTCTCTGATCTTCTCACAGCCTGGCCCAGGACAATGCCTGGGAAAGTTGTGCCTTGCTCTCTGTGGCCAGAGCTGCTGCCACAAACACCTGACCAACCCCTTCCCCAAAACCTCACACACACAGCTCCAACAAATCCACTCCAACACCTCTACACCAGGCTTTGAAATTGAAATTTTAAAATTGAAAAATGAAAAGTGCAACAAATTTTAAATTTTTAATTTTTCATTTTAAAATTGAAAGTGTAACAAAACTAAAGAATTCCTAGGAGAGGAAGAGCTGAATCCTGTTATCTGCACCAGAGACAGAATGATGGACCAAAAGATAAACTGATACTTAGGAAACTCCACTATTTGGTTTTAAGAATTCTTCTGGGAGTTTTAGCAACTGCAAATATAAATTGCTTGTGTATATGTGTATCACTAACTACAACAAAATAAAAACCAAACCAAACCTGCTAGGAAATCAACCAAGCAATCAAATTCTCCTCCTTTTGTGCAGATTCCTATTGATTCTGTGGGGATTCTGTCATCCCTCAGAACACTCAACTATAATTAGGCAGAAGTTTTACAAGGGACCAGATGATCCAATACAAGCATTTGGCAAAGGACATGCATATGAAGGGAAGGTCTGTGTGTGGGCACTCAAGGTTTTAAAAATAAAACTAACAGAAGCACGAGTAACTTAATGACAAGAAAAAATACTGATAATGAAATTATTTTAATAGTATGTCAAGATAAGGAATGACAGTCTTGGGAAATGAGACCAGGAAATTATTATCCCTCAGGTTTCTTCCATACTTTGTTGTTGGAGTGTGAAAAAGACAATATGCAAACTCCTCAGCCATATACTTAGCTTTAACACTTTATTAGTGCCAACAACTCCAGAGCTGCCATCTTCAGGAATATCTTGCCATTCTCACCCTTCTGGATGCTGAGAGTAGATGCTGAGAAAGTTTTAGG
This sequence comes from Ammospiza caudacuta, assembly GCF_027887145.1. Classification (NCBI taxonomy): domain Eukaryota; kingdom Metazoa; phylum Chordata; class Aves; order Passeriformes; family Passerellidae; genus Ammospiza; species Ammospiza caudacuta. Next base: position 4,632,348 of record NC_080609.1, on the reverse strand, counting down.
AAAAAAATGTTCCAAACTAGATGTGTATGTGGATTTTTTTGAAACCCTTAAATAGGCAAGCAGGATGAGAAGTTTACCTCTCTACAAAAATACCCTAAATTTACATTTATTTTAGGGAAACAAATTTTTTTTGTTTGTCCAGTAATTGGAATCTCTTTGCATAGATTATTTATTGCACGTATGACAACAGAATTTGCACATTATAACTTTGCATGTTTCCATTTGTGCTTCCCACTCTCACAAAAGCTATTTTGCCATTCTTCATGTTCATGGAGATTCTTTACCCTTTCTTTTAATTGTCAAAACTCTCACTAAGTGCAGTAAATTCCTCCCCATTATTTTTAACAGGTTTTTTATGTCCCATTGAATCAAACAGCTTAAAAGCTTTGGCTTCAACTGCACTTTTTGAACCTCCTGTCCTTATAAATATAGACACTTTTTCTTAATAGGATTTCCAGTTTGATGTGCCCTGAGCTGCAATGCCAGAAGGATTACTTAAATTATTGAAATTTAATTCCAAATCATTGTGGGTTTGATCACACAACTGAGGAAGCTTTGCTGTGCATTGTGCAGGATCGAGGCACCAGAGCCTTCCTCACATCAGAAGTTTGCAAAAACAGCTTGTGTAGGGTAAAGCCAATTGCACTTTAGTTTTTTGGGCCCTGGCTCTTAATAACATGGTTTTTAATGCCACAGTTTCATGTATTTCTACTTCAGTAAGTATTCTGTGGGCCAAGATCAAGCCATTCCTGGGCCTTAAAAATAAATGATAAAATAATCTACAAACATATCCCATTGCTGGCATCTATATCACCAGGGAATCAGATCCTCTGGCAAGAATCCTCATAGATTGGACAAGGATTTTCTCTTTTTCAAGTAGGCACAAGACAATAATAATAATAATTTAAAAAAAAAATTTAAAAAATTTAAAATAAAATAAAACCACAAGCCCTGAGCAGGAGCATCCACAATCCTTTAAGTCTAAGATGGAGAAACACAAGGAGAATGTGGTGCATGAGGAATACATGGCAAAGCATCCAGGAGATGCAGGAGAGATGCTCAGATGAGCAAAATTGACACCAACAGAAAGTCCAAGGCAGCTGAGTCTGTCAGAAATGTAAGATGTTTGTCCTGCATATTCAATGGCATTAAAAATATTGCTCTACAGTCAGTGAATAATAAACTTGAACTCTGCTCCCCTGTACCCCTACAGAGTTTCATTCAACACTACCTACATCAAACCTGTAATTCTGTTAGAACTGAAAACTGTTTCTTCAAAAATAACTCCAACTTCATACCACAAATTTGAATTTTATTATCTTAATGGAGATGAATTTATTTCTTGAGAAAAACTTTTCACAGTTTCTTTTTTCAAACATCTCTAGCATTATCCTCTAGAAATTCTGACCTTTCTTTCTGAAATGAAGACAGTATTTATCTTCTGGGCTACTTAAAACTGAAACCTTTTTTGGGATCCCTGAATTCCTACAACTCCACCGAACTCCTACAGGAGAATGAGGGGTCTGTAGGAGCACTGAAGAGCTGAAAATTACTCTTTTTCCACCCTTTGTCAGAATTCACATTTGACATTTCAGCGAGTTGAGATTTATTTGCCTTTTTCTGCTCTGTTTATCCGTTCTGCATTTGTCACCTTTGGCACTGCACTGAGCACTGTGCCCAGCTCCCTGTACTGAGTACACAGAAAATGGGAGGGAGTCCAGAGGAGAAGGGACACCAAGATGTTTACAGGGCCACCAGACTGCAAATGCCAAGAATTGGGTTTAGTCAGCCTGAAGTCACAAAATTAAAGGCATTGGCCTCGCTTCAGCTGTGGTTATATAGAAAGAGGAACCAGATTCTCCTCAAACTTGCACAGCAAAAAGCAACAGATAAGTTCTGATTAATTACCAGCAATAATTCTCTATATAATTAGGAATAAGTTGCCCTGGAAGTCTGTGGAATTCTATTCACCAGAGATAACACAAGCTCAGCAGGGCACAATCCCGATCTAACTCTGGAGTTTGAGGAGGATGCTGAACTAGAAGATTTCCCAAGTCCTCTTCCAAGCTAAACAAGTCTATGAAACATCCAACTAAAACTTATTATTCATTGGTAAAACCAGACACAGTGGGTTAGTCTGACCTATTTTTAAACATACTGATCCACATTTTCAGTTTATTCTTTACATCTCCCTGGCTCAAGTTCCCACTTCTTTAGTGGCTGCTCTGTGTTTCACAGCCTCTCCCATTTATCAGATCACTTTTGCTGCACATTTTTCTGGTTTTTTTCAGGAACCACCAGCTGGGAGCTGGTGATTTTTTTTCCTGTTTTTTTCAGGAATGACCAGCTGGGACCACACCCAGTTTTTCTAGTGGGCTCCCAGATCCGTACTAGGAGTTGCTTTGGCAGTTCATAATTTCTGCTGAATGCAAAGGCCACACTGGAAGTTACAGGTTGGATTTCTCTCTGATCTCCCCAGAGCACCTCCAGTCCTCAGCCCTGCTCAGCACTGTGCTGCCTCTTTAGACAGAACATTCTTGGCTTTCCGTTTGGGGCTCACCAGAAGGGTTTTGCCACTGGAGTACAAACCCACCGTGCTGGGAAGGTCCCAGCTGCTGCTGCCTGGGGAACAGGAGAATACATCACCTAAGGCAGGGCAAAAGCTCAGCAGCAAAAATATTTTCAGCTAAGAAGGAAAACAAGATTTAAAATACAGACATTTCCCATGCAGTAGGAATTATGGGCTTTGAGCAGCCCTAAAAGCAGTGTTTTATTCTAAATGAAACACAGGAACAAAGTAAAAGTCAAAATCTTCCAGAACCATCACTAACAGCATCCCTCAAACCCAGGGTGTCTTTTGCTTTCCCTAAAATTACAGCAGTTAGAAAACCAGATATGGAAGATTTGAGCTTTTTACCAATTTATCTCACACTCTTTGCCAGGTGATTTCCAAATTTCTACTCTTAATCTCCTTTTTCTATACAGTATTCCCTCTTGCACTCTGCATGGGTTCACTGTGGACCACATCTATCCAAAATGTCTTTCCCTGTGCATTGAAATTTTCTTTGACTCTTGAGTCTCTCTGATCTCTTGTAGTTAAACATGAGGTGAGAACCTGGGAGATTCTTCTGAAAGAAGTGAGAAGAACATTTTCCCTTTTAACTACCTGCAATTTGCATGATTTCTGGATTTGATTTCCGAAGTTAAAACAAACAAGAAGATTTAAAACAGAACTTTTTAAAACTAGACCTATGTGGAGAAATGGCTACACGACAGAGGTCACGTAGACATTCGCTTGTTAGCCGACCAGGAGCTGGGAAAGTACCGAACACAGCTGGTTTGAGTTTTGCACCTGCAAGATAGCGCGTCCTTGGGCCTAGCTGGGTATGATAACAAGCAGACAGAGAGACGTGGGAAATAGGGAATGTGGGCCCAAAGGAATGAGGAGAAGTTGATGGTATAGTTTAACCAGTAGATCGCTTGGCTTACAGAATATTCATAAGCTCATTATTTGCTGTCTAAGTGTCTGATGCTCTCTTCAATAAACGGAACTTGCTGATCACTCACATTGAGTGTCCGAGTCTCCCCTCACCGACAAATGGCTCATCCCCGACAAAGGCCTCATTCTGCAACAGACCTAAAATTCTGGAAAAGAGTTTTCAGTGAAGATTGTAGCTGAATAGGTCAGATGTGTGAAAAATCCCCTATTCTCCATTTTCATAACATGTTTCTATCCCAGAATATCTTCATCTAAACAGACTCTGTCTTTGATCTTTATGTATCAGCAGGGCAGAAGACAGAGGGATTTGATAAATCCCTGGCCAATAATGGGGAAAATCACACTTTAAGAACTGGCCATCCAGCAATCTTCTTCCCCAAAGTGAACATTAAAACTTAACAGACTGAAATATTCTTGCAGACAGAGAGGAGGAGGCAACTTCATCCCTCCAGTGGCACCGAATCTGGTTAGGTTGGCATCACCTAGGAGGTCATATCAACAAACCCAGGCTAATTGATTCTCTATTAATGCAAGAGCATAATAGCCCTGTGTCCTGCACTGGGTGTGGGGGTGAGGGTTTGGCAGTGGGGGCTGCATGGGTGGCCTCTGCCACAGGAGCCTGGGACAGGGACAGGTGCCCATCCTGGGGCACTGATTCCAGGTATGGGCAGGAAATTGGCAGTGGTGGGAAGCTGAGATCCAATTTCCTTTGGTTTTGCTTTGCTTCTGCACATTGTGAAATACCAAGCTGTGTTTGGTGTCAGGTACATACAGGCCATGTGTGTATGTGTGATTGTGAGATGTGTAGAGGCCAACCATGGGACAGTTATAAAGACAAACTCTAATAATAACTGAGGAAAGTAAAGCATGGAAGAAGGCCTTAGAACCTATCTTTTGTTTGCAATTAACCTTAGTTGATTTAGGAGCATTGGAATTAAAGCATTAAGGATGTTGCTCTTTGCTTGTAGCTAAGCCTTAAAGAATTTTGCAATAATAACCTTTTGGAGTATAACTTCAGAATATTGCCGTATCCTTGAAACTATAGCATTAGAATATATATAAAGGAAACATGCTTATCTCATGCCTTAACAAAACAGGGAAAAGCAGCTTGAGAAAGGAAGATGAACATCAACTCAAGGATTATCAGTTTTGACCGAGGGAAGCTGGACATCACTGTTATGAGATTTATAGTCCTTGTAATTAAAGGTGGACACACATCTGGGTAGCTGGACTTCACCAGATGGGATTTGTGTTTCTTCTTTCAGAAACCAGACCAGCGCCATCTAAGATATTCCTTTTGGGAGACATCCTGAGAAAAACTAAATCACAACAATGTATAGAATTGTGACGTAAAAATTAGAAATAGAAACTGCTGATGAGTAAAAATTAGAATAGAAACTGCTGAGAAAGCTTTTGAGTACCCCTATAAATACCTGTAACCTCAACTATCGGTGTGCAGTGGGAGAGAAAACTTCCCCCACTGTACCCAGCGCTGTATTGCTCATACTTTACCATATTAATTAATAAATTGATTGCTGCTTGAATATTGGCCTAAGTCAAACTTCATATTTATAATAACATCACTGTTGGATCCCTGGCTGCTGAGAATTTGAGACTTTGTGCTGCCAGCCACTGACCCCCAAGAGAACACTGCATTTGACCTGAGACCATGGAGAAAACTTCTAAAATGGAATGACAGAACTAGGATTATAGGTGGGTAGTTTGAATAGAAGTGTGTAATATCACATGGTGGAAAACTCAGAGTTTAAGGCTTTAGAATATAATAATTTATACAAAGCAAGATAGAATTTTTAGGGCAGCAGCTAATCCTTCTTCACCTTCTTCATGAGTTTGTGTAGTATTGTGTAATCAGATAAAGTCCACATTGCAGGGCACAGGTAGTTATTAGGTTAAAAGTAAAAGTAATTTAAGTGTCATTTCCTAATTAGACAGTTTATCCTCAAAAAGTCTTGTAGAGAGAGAGATAGGATTCTATTTTTTAGTTTGTTAGGGAAGTGCTGTAGAGCTCACAGCTTATGAGACTATAGTATAGATAAGAACTAATGAACATCTGAGTCAGAACAAGAAATACTGTCTCACACATTTAATCCTGACCCTAGCAGAAAAAAGAAACAAAGAATCCACACATCACCTCTGCTTTTTTGTCATGCAACTGCCTTTACTTCAAGCCAAGAGTTTTTCATTTTCTGCCCCTGTCCTGCCTGGGATGGGGAGTGAGAGCAGCCCCCAGCAGCCAAGGTGAGGTCACCCCACCACAAAGAGCTCCCCAGGCATCCATGGATAATGAGCTGTTAATCACTTTTAAAGCTATTAAAGCTACTGGGCATTTTTTAAAGGATAGCTGACTGTACCTGACAGCTCCAGTTTCTCTGAATGCACCCAGCAATCAAATGGCAAATTGGTAACAGGACAAATCTCACTAAATGCATCACACTGCAAGAGAAATCTTCCCTGTCCCAGCACAAACTCTTTCAGTAATGGCAGCAGTTCCTTAAGCCAAAACAAATTTATGAGCCTCCTTTACAAAACAGAAGTTTAATTCCACTTTTTTAACAGTTGTAATCACCATTTATGGTATTTCTTCAAACCAATAATGGGCTTTCCTTTGTAATAATTCAAGATATTAAGCACAATCCCATAAGAAATTATCTCAATGAATATATCAAAATAATCCAATGTGTTTCCCCTCATATTCTACTGATGGATTTAAATCCAGTCTTTAGGAAATGGTAATGTTTTTGAAAGATGAATCTAACTATAACAGACACACAACTGAAAAGAATTACTTCTTTTCAGGGCAGCATTTCAGAGGGGCCAGGTGGAAGATGAAATAAACTCAATCAAAGTTTGAAAACAGAGCAGGACTGAGGCAGTGCATCAACTCCTGAATCTCCAATCAAGAAGGTAACATCTTTAATAGCTTTTTAGAGCTCTGCCTCTCAGAGCTATAATCTTAAATTATCCAGCTCATGCAGCTCCAATCTTCTCCAGTCTCACTTTTCTCCCCAGTGAGAGATTATGAAATCCATTTATCTTCACCCAGTAGAATACTGTAGCTATAGGCACAAAATATGCTGCTATCAGGGAAACAAAATGCAGTGGAAAGCCTTCTGATATATTTATTAACTGTTTAGTGTTTCTTTATTATTAGAGAAATAAAATAAACTCAGCTTCTACAAAATCCCCAAGGAACCGACACAGTTTGACTGAAGTGTGTCATTGCGATGAATACTGTAAAAAGTTTACTTTCAGGGAAAATATATCCATGTCTCAACTTTTTATGTGACAAAGAGGAGTACAAACCAAACCCTGATTCTCTGATAACACACCCCATGTCCATGGTGTGTTATCAGAGTAACTCTACTCAGTTTGCATCCCCAGAAACAACCAGGAGCCATTAATAAGCTCATTAGCTGATCCCAAACTCTTCCAGGGACACAAAGTTGTACCCATACAGATCAAATCTCAGAAAGAATTACTGCTGCTATTGCAATGCCAACATCTCCAGCTGACACTGACATTTCTCTCAATATTAACATCTGAGTTAGAACTGGGTTTTCTGCTCCCTGCTCCTGCTGCTTCCCCCATTTCAGAAGAAAATCAAGCTGGTAACAAGGAAGTACAATGGGCAGGGAAGCAGGAATGTGCTGAAACACCAGATTGTGAAATATCTGCTCATATTTTGAGACAGAAACCTGTCTCAAAAGAGGCAAGCAGAGAGGAATAGCTGAGTTCAGGAGCACAGGTGCCTGTGCCCAGCTCAGCCTCCCTGCTGGGAATTGCTGCCATCTCCCAGGACTGAAACCTTCCAAAACCCCAGCCCCAGAGCTGCTCACACACATCAGTCATGCTTTGGGGAAAGTGGAATCTTTCCCAGAATCTAGCATCAGTTTCAATTTTTACTCTCAATTTTTATTTTTACTCTGTCAATTCAACAACAAACAGAAACCAAGTTCCCAAATTTCAAGTTAGGATTCAATCCAATTAACAGTAGACTGAAAACTCAGACTGGAGTCTGAAGTAATCTAGTTACTTTTATTTTGAGAACTTTTGAATACAGTCTTATAATTAATTTGCATTACCATAATATAAACAAAGACCAGAGGAATTAACCAATTTTTACCAACAGTAGCTGCAGGTTCTCTATTGTCAACATTATAAAAAAACACAGAGAACCTCATAGCTGGAAAATACAACATTAGAAAAAAAATATCACTATTTTCAGTACAAAATTCTTGATACTTGAATTACTGATAAGAGAGCCCATCTTCCCAAAAGAAGCAGTGATGTTACATGGTCTACTGAAGAACTTCCTTTTAAAATATTGGGTTAACTTTCAGTTTGAATTAAGATTTTTACAAAACTGGGGTAAACCCACAGGAATCATCTTATTCACCCCTCTGACTACCTCTAAGAGCCAAGCAAATGCCTGATTGTTACAACATTACACAACAGCAAAACATCCAAATCTTTGCATTTAGCATTCTAAAAATAAAAATATAGGGAAATAGAATGGAAGCTCTGAACATTCCTAAAATGCTGAAATGCAAAAGTACCTTTATGAAAATATTAATTTTTCAAAATACACCCATAGGAAGGAAATCAGAATGCACAAATTGTTCACCTACAAGAAGGATTTAAGGACCTCAACTGGACAGAAACCTGTCCATGTGTTTGCTGTAACATTACTGGAAACAGGAAAAAAAATAATTTAAGCAATCTGCAGTAAAGCATGAAATACAGTTCTAACATTGCTATTTTCCCTTTTGAATTCTGTTTGAGAAGCCATCAGTAAGAAATTATCATTACCAATTATGAGACAGTGATGACAATCCCTGGAACAACCTTTTAGAAACATCCTGACACCTACAAGAACCCCTTTTCCATGCACAGAGGACAGGGGTAATAATGACAGATGCTGCAGTCAAGCAGAAATTCAGCATTTTTCCCCAAACTCCCATGGATAGGACCTTCCTAAACAATATATTCTGGTGTGAATTTGTGTGCTCATGTTTGCAGCTGGACTGGGGAGACACAGGGGACAGAAACTTCAGGGGAGGGCAGAAAAGCTTAGCAGGTTGAATAGTTCAGATTTCCTCAAAAATAACCCTTCAGAGCTGGTTTATTTCAAAGCACCACCCAAGTACACATCAAAATTGAAACTTTTCCAGCTAAAATTAAAAACAAACTGTCCCATCAGCATTTTATAAATTTACAAAAATTTAATAACCTCATTTCAGAGTTCTCTACTTTAAATCATGGTAAAAGCAGAAAGCTCATAATTTAAATTATTTACAACTGTGTTAATACAAAATCTCTACAAAAGGCACAGAAAGTGTTTGGGTTTTTTATAGCTCTCCATTTTCAAGAAATTCTAATCCTCATTTAGGATCAAAAAGCCACCAATAGGATACATTGGTAAACAAATAAATAAACTCTTCTACACATTTGTTCAACTCTCCACAGACACACACCAGCAGATCTACACCCACATTTTTCTGGGTTACCATGGTTATTTGCTTCCCTTACTTGTTTCAACCAGAAATTGAAAAAAAAAAAAAAAGCAAACAAATCACATTTGGTCAGAAAAACACATATTCTGCTGTGTCCATAATTCCCTTCTCCACGGTAGCTCAGTCTCAAGGCCAAGGGCAGGTCTGGGATGTCACAATGTCAGGAGGGTCCCTGGGCACAGGGACCAGCTCTGCTGTGTTTGGGGCCAGTGGACCCAGACCAGCACTGCCCATGGCAATGGCTGAGCAGGAATTTCTGAGTTCTGGACCCTGCTGGAGGCCAGCAGTGCACAGGCAATGATAAAGCTTTTAATGCATGCAAATTTGCAAGGCATGATGCATTTTAATAATCCCTCATTTGAGTAAATTGTAAAGAAGCCAGCAGGAGCAATAATTAATTTCTGTTAATAGCTCTCAGGGTGGTTTGTGTAGTGGCAGAGTTAAAAAATTAAATAATCTGGAGAGCAACAAGTAAGACTCCACCCCTGCACTCACCTTATGCTTGTCTCAAACCTGTGAGCACACAGACAGCCCCAAACTCCTGGGCCACCCAACAGAGAGGGAAAAGTGCCAGCAGCAAACTGAAGGAACCCAGCAATGAGCCCACAGGGGAAATCTGCTCTCCACAGCACTGGGATCACAAGGAGGGATTGATTCCAGAGGGTTTCCTGGCCGCTGCTGGATCATCCTCACAAAGGCTTTTGGAGTCAAAATACTGATTCCATGGTTGTACTACAGTGTGATACTCCCTGTGTAACTGAATGGAATAATGCAAATTGATGTTATCCTCATGCCCTTTTAATACCACCTTGAAAACGACATTAAGGACTATTCTCACATGAAAATATGGTCAGAATCTACAACAGCTCTATTGAAACTCTTGGTTTCAACTGGTATTTCATTTAGGTCACTTTTAGGTCCACCCTAACACTTTAGAACCAGGAGAAATATTTTCTTCTGATAAATGACAATTATGAGAAGCAGAATCTATCTAAAGATAGAGGGCCCATAGAAATAATCTCAAATAATTTTACACAAGCCATCATCTATTTTTGTTTCTGATCATTCTATTAATAGAGAAACATGTGACTCAAGATATGACTCTGTGTGACCGTTTATGACCAAAGTGGTGGATTTAGGTTCAGATCACTCAGTTTAAAGCAAGCCAAGGACCCAATCCTTACTTCCACCCTCCATGTGACAGGCTGTGTTTTGCTTCCCACTATGGATCATTCCTATAAGTGTCATTGTAATAGACATTATTTTCAGAACACAAACATTTTCTATCATATGGCTGAATTAAGGAGGCACAGAGACTAATAGACTTCCTGTCATATGGCAACAACTGCAGCAATCAGCAAGTTAAATGAAAACATTCAGTGGCTGCTTCCTAATGAAAACAATATGCTTACAATCTGTTCTGCATTAATCACACTTACAGAAAGCTGAATTACAGCTCCCTTCCTATGGCAAATATTATCTTAATGGGATATAGAGTTAAAGGGGGATCAGTGGAGTGAGAATGAAAGATGTGGGGCAGGGTTAGGTAGGTTGCTCTCAAGGAAAAATCATTGCAAGGCATCCACACTGGAAGAGAAGGTAATGGTTGGGTGATGTCTCCAGACTTGTCTTTCATTTCCTGTGGCTGGAGTGGATGAAAAGCAAGTGAGGAAACAGGTGCCAGAGCACTGCCAGCCCTTCCCAGCTGTGAGGGAGGCTGAGCACACCTTCCTGGGCCTGGCAGCAATCGCCTCAGCAGCTGCATTCAGCTGCACACACACCCCCAGGGGAATACACGGATTTATTTCAGCAGAGGGAAACACTTTGCTATGCTCACCTCCTTTTCCAACCACTGTGCTTTAGTGCTTTCCCTGCTCCTGAAGGTGTGAGCAGCAGGGATGTTCAGGGGGCTCTGAACCCAGCTAATTAATGGCCTCAGGGGAAGGCAAATAAAATTCTTCTGACTGTAGAAGTTTCAATTCAATCATGTTCTCTACCTTGTTCTTAAACACTGGCACATTTTTTTCTACTCCTCTGCCCTTTTAGGGTTTAATTCAGTTCCCAGTCCCTTCTCCAGCTCTGTGACACCCCTATGGCACAGGAATGGGCAGGAGGGAGGAGCTGCTGGTCACACTTTGACCAGACCAAACCAAAAACCAGCACACATCATATCCCCCGGTGCAGGAGGAGCTCAGATCTGCTCCCCACCACTTGACAAATCCTGACTGCTCATGCAGCAGCATGAGTGGAGCTTTACAAATGTGTGTGATCATGTCATAGACCTTCTATGGTCTGATTCCTAAAATTTAAGTCAGAGCTGTAGAATTTGGAAACTTGGTAACTGAGCCTTGTGCATGACAAGGAACTTCAGAGTTCTGGCACGTGCCATGCAGAAGGCATCTGTATTTAAATGTCAAATAACTGAGAACATATTGCAGCCATAATGAAGTTATTCAAAGGCTAAACTATTCTCACTCTTATAATGTCTATATCCTGTCTGACATCTGAGTTCCAGTTTTAATTGTCCTAGGGAATCTTCTACCCCCTCTTTCTTCTGGAATAGACATGAACTCCTTACAGTGGTATTTGGAATAGTAAGATAATTAGAAAAAGTAAGATAATTAGATTCAAATGCCTTGTTGTATGACAAGAAAAAAAAAACAACATTAAAAACATCTGCACTATAAACCACTACCAAATGCCACATCCCACTGGCATTTTCCAGTGGAATAACTGATTATAAGGGGATTCTGCAGAAGACCAAAAAATTGTGATGCCCTAGTCTGTGATGGCCAAGAAAATAGAATTACTTTACTTTTTAGTGTTCACCTCAACATTAAATATATGCAGAAATGAGGACATGAACTAAATTCATAGCAGGAGAAGAATTGAAATCTGTCCATCATCTGTGTTTGCTTCATCACACAAAGTAATAAAATAGTAACCAGTTCTACAAACCCTGCACTGCACGTTTGCTGAAATGGATCACGTGGGGATGAAACAGCAGCATCCTTCTACTCCTGATTGCCCTGAAAGGAACTCTGTTTTCAGGCAACACTGAAGAAGTTAAGCTTGTAAAAATAGCACTTGAGCAAAATCCCATCCTTCACTGCAAGAGAGCTGCAGGCACAGCATCCCCTGAGGAAAGTGCAGATTGCTGAATTTATTCCCTGCACTGCTCTGTTACAGCTGGAATTAGCACCTGAAGGCCTAATCCAAAATAAAATCACAATTATTGTCAAAGACTAACCCTTAATCCTTACAGGCTGATTGGTGCCACAGAACACTGCAGTTCTCCAAAGGTTTCGCACCAGGAGACACCTGCAGAGATGGAGCTGAGACCCTGCAGAGGGTTTGGGAGAGAATGGGTGACACTTTCCTGATCTCCTGGGTTCATGTGGGAATAAAGTAACAGCTGTAGGGGAAGCCAGAGCATGGGACCAAACCAATTTAGCAGCATTAAGGGAAATAGGTGTTGCACCATCGGGGTAGAGGAGCAAGTTGGGAAGCAGCTGACAGAAAAAAAAAGTTGGGGTTTTTAGTTTTGTGGAAGTTTGGAGGCAGCCCCGACATGGGAAGAGATGAGAATCTTGACTCCATGTTTCAGAAGACTAATTTATTATTTTATGATATATTTTATATTAAAATAAAATTATATATTAAAACTATACTAAAAGAATAGAAGAAAAGGATTTCATCAGAAGGCTAGCAAGGAAAAGAAAAGAATGGAAGGATAACAAAAGCTCCTGACTCTCAGAGAGTCCGAGCCAGCTGACTGTGATTGGCCATTAATTAGAAACAACCCACATGAGACCAATCACAGATGCACCTGTTGCATTCCACAGCAGCAGATTATTATAATTATTATTTTTCTTTTCCTCTGAGGCTTCTCAGATTCTCGGGAGAAAAAAATCCTAGAAAAAGGATTTTTCAGAAAACATCATGGCTACATAGTTTGGGGGTTTCTACCATAAGTTAACATGTGGTAACCAAGCACTCTGGCTTGAAAGCAAGTTTTAAGAGTTGTTCTTAGATGAGCTACAGCATTTTTAAGTACATGCTTGAAACTGAATTCCAAAACCTGATTTGACTTCCAGATGAGAAAGTACAACCTAGGTAAAATGGCAAAACGCAGAATCTTCCCATTCCTTTCACCTCTGCAAATCACCAGCACTTAATGCATCCCAGGAACTCAGGAAAACCTGGAAGAAATTGGCCCTGCTCCTTCCAGTGACTCCTGCCAGCCCAGGGCATGAGTCAGCTCCTCCTGGAGCCCAGTGACATTCATCTCTCTGTTCAAATGCCACCACATTTATGGGAACATCCCACTGCAGGTTCAGAAAAGTCAAATTGGTCAAACAGGTGCCAGGGTCACTTCAGGATCTGACCCAGAGCCCACTGAGGGCAGTCAGCCATTTCCAAAGGCTTGGAATTTTACACACACACAGAGTTCTTACATCAGGGAATCTTCAGGGAAGGCTAAGCAAAGATCCATTCATCCCTGCTGTTAAATAAAATAATCACTGGGAGAAGTAACATTAGCAGACATTTGTTTCTGTCGTGATGCAAAGCAAAGTAAATGAAAAAGGCACTTATTTTCAAACTTGTGTTCTTTATCTTGTGATCCTGTTAACAGGAAAAATCTATTTCTTGGGTTTGTACATTCCTAAAATAAATGTTATGCTTTAAGTCTTTAATTTCCTTTAGTATTTTTATAGTAGTTACATATATAGCTTATGTCACTTTCCTGTATTTCCTCAAAGTAAGTATTAAATTAATTAATAAGAATCATTATAATGTTTTGCTTCTGGCAAAAATACTCTTTTTCAACACTGAAATCTTTAGTCTCTGATTAACAGAACACTTTTATCACATTTTTTTAACCAAATTCCAGTTTATATGAAGTAAAAAAACCTGGCTACCTTATTTGATTTTAGTGTATTAGCACACAACTTTGGGTTCACTTGGGATTCCTTGTGAAAAGTAATGTCACTTTAGAGACAAGCACAACAGAATTCACTAAGATTAAAAACTGAAATAGAAGATATACCCTTCTCTTCCATCTTTTGAAGTGTTCTCAAAACCTTTTCTGTCATATTGATGATCCACTTAAACTTTTTCATCTCAATCTGATTACTTTGTTCATACTGCTTCAGAGATTAGCCTGAAAAAAGACATTTTAGCCATACTGTTCAGCAAATGCCAAGAGCCCATCTTCATAACATCAGTGCTATGTGATTACTTACATCATATTTCCACAAGTAGAGGATTATACAGGCTGCTGGAAAATCCACTTATTTCACAATTAGCAGAGGGAATTTTTTCTAGTTGTAGGAACCTACATGCATTTTTTATCAGCTGAGTTTACTAAAAAAAAAAAAACAGTTGGAAAGAAAAAATGCCCATATTCGTTTCTCCCAGCAGATGTAATTAATCATAAATCTCAGGACAGATGGAACTGTTGTAGAGGCTTGGAAATCTCCACAGCACTTCCAAAGCCATTGCATTTGCTCTTGTGTGATACTGCAAAACAAACAAAAACCGCTTGGTATTCAAGTTCAATTTTCCTGTTTATGTTTATCTGTCTATTCTGCCCTCAACATTGTCTGCTTTATTTATTATTTGGCTTAAAGAAAAGGCTTGATTGGGATTAGAACAGCTGTGTTTGCAGCAGTGCCAATTGTCTGCAATTTCAAGTGCTCAGGCTTGATCCACCATTTTATTTCTGGTCCACCATGAATATTGGGACAGCAGCTGTCGCCACTGCTTGTTAGCATTTTCCTACCTCTATTTCTCTATCTATCTGCACAACTTCTAGTTCAAATCTCTGATGCTCAGAGTTATTTCTGTTGCCAATTGAATGGCCAAGGTTTGCTCATTGAGGCTGGGATGAATAAAGCCCTGAACAAGCCTGAAGATATTTAGCAACAAGCTCTGTCCTTCATCCCTACAAAATCAGATGTGCTCCTGCAAACTGGGTGAGGTTTTTTGGTTTTCACCCCAAATCATCCATGAGTCCCTTTTAGTAATGGAACATCAGGCTCAGATCATGACATTTAAAGATACATAAAACTGTCTCACTATTATAAAACCTGAGCTGATCAAAACCAAAACATTTTTTTCATAATTTTCAGGACTTGCTTAGCAGTTTTGATCTTGCAATGTTGTTAAGCACACAAAAAGAGTACAGAAACCAAGGAGAAATGGCAGTCTAATGAGAACCTCAGATTTAAACCTGCCTAATCCAAGCCCTGGCACTTGTCCTGCACCCCCTGAAATCACAGAATGATGAGGTTGGAAGAGACCTCTAAGATCATCGAGTCTAACTAAGCCCTGACACCTCACCTAGACTAGAGCACCAAGTGCCATGTTCAGTCTTTTTTAAACACACACAGAGATGGTGATTCTACCACCTCCCTGGGAAGAGCATTCCAGTGCTTTATTATTCTTTTGGTGACAAATTTCTTCCTAATATCCAACCTGTCCCTTCCCTGAGGCAGCTTGAGGCTGTGTCCTCTGGTTCTGTCAGAGACCAACCCCACCTGTGTGCAGCCTCCCTCCAGGAAGGTGCAGAGAGCAATGAGGTCACCCTGAGCCTCCTCTTCTCCAGGCTGAACAGCCCCAGCTCCTTCAAACATTCCTCACAGGGTTTGTGTTCCAAATGCAGTGTCCTGGTGCTGCCTGGCCACCAACCAGCAGCTCATGTCTCTCCCCTGAGCTCGGGGCATTTATCTGAACACAGATAAATGCAGGCAAAATCTTTATTTCCTGCATGGTTCCCCTTCCACTGCTCCCTATTTCACCAGCACAACACTGCCTGTGCAGGGTTTCATCATCCCTCTCCCTCCCATCATCTCGCTCTGAAGAACATTCACATACAAAATCATTTCCCCTGATTTAAAAATAAAATATTAAAAATAAAGCCGCCAAATTC
Organism: Ammospiza caudacuta; assembly: GCF_027887145.1. NCBI lineage: Eukaryota > Metazoa > Chordata > Aves > Passeriformes > Passerellidae > Ammospiza > Ammospiza caudacuta. Next base: position 4,616,381 of record NC_080609.1, on the reverse strand, counting down.
TAAAACCAACCAGTGCTTGGAAAGCTAGCAGGTTCCCTTTAAATATTTCAGTGATGTATTCATTGATTAAAGTATTTCATACCCAATTCTGTGCAATCAGCAGAATTACCATTACTCATCGCATCACTCACTCTGAATCACAAAATGCTACAGCTATGAAAAGATTAAGTTTGTATTGGCTTTTAAGCATTAATGCTAAAATAAACACTTCAGCAATAAACATGGCAGCTAAGTGGCACTGCAGTCCTCTCCATAATCTGAGGGAAAATAAATGCTCACAAACTGTTTTCCATATATTAGAGGAGTTAAAATTACAGACATTTCTGTTCAGCTGCTTTTACATTAAAACTGACAGTCATGGAAATTTTTTCAAACGTTTAAGGCTGTCAGTTCCATTTCACTGATAGATGTCAGCACTTTTAACTCACCCTTAAGAGAGTTTATTAAGCACTAAAAAAAAAAACCAAAACTTTTTGTTTTCCAGCCTGTACAAAAATCCTACCAAGTAACCTGTATGAGGACTTACAAATTTTATTTTAAAATATTTGTTCAATATTTTAAATCAGAGCATTTTAATAATTTGAAATTTGATAGAAAAGTATACACTACAGCAATTTTAAAATAAAATTTCTCAAGGAAATAAGTTATTTATGTCTCTTTTGATATTAAAGTACCCAATTATTTCTGAACAACCTGGTAGCAGTAAAATATCAGAAACTTAACAGCAGTGTTGGAAATACAAATCTGTACCAAAATCTGAGGTTTGAGGAGGTTGTTCCAGCAGCAGCATTTGAATTAAATCTTTCAAATGAGAAGTTACTTTAGAACTTCAGTCAAACACTAAACAAGGACTGTAGCAAAGCTATGCAAGCATCAGAAATTTTATTCTTCCCATTTCCCTGATGTGGAAAATGAAAACCAAGAATCCTCTCCTATAATAAGATAATTCCCTGAGTTATTTCCTTAAATGTTCCCTGAATTCAATTGCTGATTCTAATCTAACCTTATTATTTCGACTCCCAACAATCCTTAACTAAAATGTTTACAAGATGGAGAGCATACATTGTTTCTAATTAATTTACAATTACTTAGTTGGAAGTTAATTACATCCTCAGTCAGGACAACCCAGTTCACTACTACCAATTTACCTCAATTATTCAAATGGATTTAATTGATTTTTAATGCATTACTCAAATGCAAACATAGGCTGAGCCTGATGTTTTCCTTTTGCAAGAGAGACCCTTAGACTGCTTATGATTTGCATAGCTTTGTGAAGACTTTTCTTCATTAAAAATAATGACAATAAATTTTAAATTAACTTGCTGTCAATAAAACACCCTTTTTTTTTTCCATTTCAGGCTCAAAACCCAACTTTGCAAACAGCAAAGTGCTTTCAGCAAAGAGTGCAACAGTCTCAGAGCACCACCTTTCCTTCCTAATGTTTCTGAACTTTTTCTGGTTTGGTTTTCTTGGTTTTTGTGGGGTTTGGGTGGTTTTTTGTTTGATTGTTGGTTTGGGTTTTGGGAGGTTTCTTGGTTGGATGGGGGTTTTTGTTTGTTGTTGTTGGGGGATTTTTAGGTTTTGTTTTGCTGTTGTTTGTCTGAGGGTTTCTGTGGAAGAGGATAGATTTTTCATTGGGAAAAAATCCTTGTCTAGGCAATACAAGTGTTCTGAGCACAGCCTTGTTTTGCCTGGATTTCACTGAAAATTCCTTACAGCAGATCCAAAAGCAGTCCCAGGCACTCAGGGGTGCAGCTTTAGGTTTCTAATTCTCAGGAAAAATAAAGAAATGCTGAGATGGAGCCCAATTCCAATGTCCAGCTCTGCTGATGACTCAGATAAGCCCCATTAAACTCGTTCTGTTTTATTATGCCAAAATTCTCATTTGCCAATTGAGGATAATTTATGGAGCAGACCGAGATCCTGTGATAAACAACCCTGAAGAAGGAGGGAGTGCTACTGCTGATGAATTAGCTGTGGCAACACATCCTTTAAAAACAAAAACAAACCCAAAAAAGTCCAAGTGACTCTAGAAACAGCACTGCATTCCCCAGGATTTGCATTAGCACTTTGATCCAACAAACTCTGCATTTCTTTAGAGGGAACAGAACAGCTTGTCTCCACACTCCATTATAATTACCACTAAACTGCACTGGAAACTTGGCAATTTTGAATTTCATAACACCCATGACTGACATTCCTAATTAATACTATTGTTTCTCTCCTCTGGCTGAGTTTCCTGAATGCCAACCTCCATAGCATAGACTGAAAACAGACATTAAAGAAAATAACATCAATGTTAATCTCCAGCACAAATACATTAAATGCCTCAGTAACACAGGAAAGGACAGCATTCCTATAAATAATGGATCATTGCAGCCTGATAATCTTTATCCTCCTTCACTAATAAGATGATAATCTTTCTCCTCCTGTGTCCTTGCCTTTGAATTTCAGTGCTGCAGTGGCTGAAGTGCATTACCAGCTCTCCTTCTCATCTGGCTTTGAAATCTGTAAATAAAAGCCCCTTCCAAAAGAGGAAAGCAAAAGCAGCCTAATGAAGACACAATGCAGAATGCTCTGCTGCATTAGGCCCTGATTAATTCTTTCTACTTTTTGTCAGCTGAGTGTAGATGTGAGGCCAGGAGAACTCAAAGTTATGTATTTGGTTCAGGCTGCCTCGCTGGGGAGACAGCTCTAATGTGCAGCAGAGATCACAGACCTCCAGGGATCCCTGCCTCCTTCCAGAGGCACAATCAGCATATTCAAAAGCAGCAGCAGCAGCTCTGAGCTGACATCCCTCCACATTTCACTCAGGAGCAGAGCTGGGCTTTATTTCTGCATCCCTCTGCACCGGACAGGATCTGTGAGAATGGCAACTGCTCCTCATTTCATGGCCAGACATTGTGTGGCAGGAGAAAAATATTTAATACATTAAAAATTCCTCTCATTTCCGAAATGCTAAACTGGATTTTTACCTTTAATTTTAGATAAGATTTTTTTATGCAAGTGGTGGGAAAAAAATTATAGAAAGGAATTAAGATAATGTGAACAGCAAATTGACTATTAGAGGTGCTCTGAAAATAAATACTATCATGATTTGGCCTCCCAAATGAGCCAAAAACCCATAACATTTAAGAAGAACCCAAAGCATCCTACAAATCCATGAAGTTTCACTTTGGCAGTCCCAAGGCTGAATAAAACAGAATCACTTTGCTGAGATTGGAATGGAGGAAACAACCAAGATCAGCTGGAAATGAGCAAATCTTTGCTTTACTTTCCCACAGACCTCCAGCAGTCCAGATACCAAGACCTCTATGTTTTAGGTACAAAACTTACAATAATTGGTTTTGACAGAGTGAATCCAAAATAAAGTGAAAAACATCATAGTGTTGACTGTACACATTCTACATATTGATGAAAAATATTTGAAGTAGAATATTCTACACACAAATTCACCACACAAAAGCATGTACCTGATGTGCTAAACCACTTGTATTTCTTTTCTAAATTGGAAAGATCAGCTCTGTCAGCACAGAGCTCCCAGGAAAAGAAATGTGATGGAACTTTCACACCTGTCTCTTAGGACTCATGACACAAAGAGTTAAATAAACTGCTACCTACAGAGAACTGCCAAGCACTGTGAAGCATTTAAATACTTAGAGATTCAGTCTAACTGTTGGAATTGTGTATGGAAAGCTCAATGTCTCCTGTTCCTAACTCTGCAGATTGCTTTCAAATGTCTCGCTTGCATGAGAACCAACAAAACCAAAAATAGATCAGCAAGGCTTGGAAATGCCATTCAGCAGTGGCTGCAGGGGGAGCCTGGTGTGCAGCAGCACGCAGAGAACCCAGTGCATGGGAGTGATTGCAGGGGCTGCTCTGTTGGAGGCTGGGCACAAAATGTGGTGGGCTTCTTCCTTTTTCCATTTTAGCCCATTTTTACCTTAGTTAAAAGTATCAATGTACATTTACCTACTGGGTTTCAGTAAAACGTCACAAATTTCAATTTCAAACTTGTCAGTTTAAGTCAATCATGCTTTGTTAAATAGTTTTGATCTGCTTTTAACTTATATTTCACTTTTACTTTTAAATGCATATCTAAATTGAACTGAAATTTCAAAACAGAATAATGAAATCAACGGGGGGAAAAAATGTGCCAGATTGGAAATTCAACTCACAGACAGAACTTTCTAGACATGTCCTTTTGCTTCATTTTCAAACCATGTGAGTAGGAAAATGCCAAATGCACTTCCAGTCCTAGTAAATGCCTTACCCACAACCTTGCAAATATCAAGCAGAGCATCCACCTACAGATCTTGTTTTGAACACTTTCCTTTTTTCACAAGGTCATTCAGTCATCACAATACTCAAAGACCAAAAGCCTCTGCATGTCAGAAGCCTTTTTTTTCCTTGCCTGCAATGTCATCTCCATCAAAGTCTGCAAAGAGCTTGGAAGAGGCTCCAGTCCCTTTGCAGCCCAGCATTTTGTGGTGTGTGGTTTGAGAAAAGCTTTTATCAGGAAAAATGTCACAAAAAATTTCCTTCTGAGCCCCATCAAGTCCTGAACTTCACTAAGGATACGTTTCTAGAATGCTGAATATTCCCCTTGCACAGCTCCGACAGGCTGGAGCCTGTGGCAGCTCTGATGATCTTTGTCTTCCACCCTTCACCTCATGCCACGATTTCCTCTCCCAATCCTCTCCTGATATCCCCACACCCAGGGTCCCTGTGCTCTGAACTGCCCTGCAAAGCTCAGAGCAGCTGACAGAGCCTCTCTGCTCGTTGCTGGGGCTGTGCTGGGGAGATGCACTCCATGGCAGAGACAGGCTGTCCCTGCAGACCCCTCTGGTGACCACATCACTGCCAGACTGACAGGCTGACACCACAGCAAACACAGCTGCTGTCACCGGGCTCTGCAGAAAATATTTATCATTCAAAAGTAGTCTCTTCTGATTTGATTCTGAGACAGACACCGGATCTTGTGCCCCAGAATTTATTGGTTGAAGGACTTCAAGGCAGTGAAAAGCTAAATTGAAAAAAAAAAAATAAAATTAGAACATAATTAAGTGATTGAAGAAACCATTAAAAACAAAAATACTAAACCACCACTGTTTCAGCATCTGTTCCTTTTGCCCTTTCTGCTTTTCTCTGGTCTTCTCCTGGTTTTGTTTTCTCTTTGCATCTAACACTTCTGACATTATTCCTCTTACTTATTCCAGAAAGACTTTTAGTGTCTTTATTCAAGGCTTTCTTATTTTTTTTAATCTTTTGTCATTTGTCTTCTCTTTAAAAAAAAAAGTATTGTATTTATGAAAAAGTCTGTTGTTGAATAAACAATATTTTCACTACTGGTTTAAGGAATTCCTTCCCAAAAGAAGGAATTTAGGAATTTTTAGGAATTTGATTCTTGTGGGATTACGTGTCCTGGATGCCTGGGGAAAAGCTGTAAAACTAAGGGAAAGGATATCATGTGCAAGGAAGGGAAACTCTAACCCAGGCCAGTGCTTTACAAGAGAAAAGAGATTCAGTAAAATAAGGAACTATTCTGGAAATGCAGCAATCCTTCAGGAGAGCTGAGTTTCACCCATGGACAAAACATAAGAGGAGTAAGAGAACATTTCAATTTTCAGGGAAAACTCTTGTTTCTCAATATTGCAGAGCTGGCTGGAGAGAAAAGAGACCAGGTAAACCTGTCCTAGCTTACAGTTACATGGAGATGGCAAGAAGTTTTTCACTTAAGTAACATAATAAGCATCTCCAGCTGATAAACTGATATTGAAGAAGAAACAGTAAAAGGAATACTTTTCAGGGAAAAGGAGGAAAACAGCAGGGAAACAGTAAAAGGAATACTTTTTTCCCAAGGATTCATGAGAAATAAAGCAATCAAGGGAGAAGGAATATATGAACTTGCAGGAGATGACCAATACACACCTAAAAGAGCACTGCCAAGTAACAAAAGGATCCCAGTAAATATCTGAGCTTATTCTCATTCTTTGTGCTTCATAAGGGGGAAAACAAAGGAAGAGGTGGAGGGAGAGTCTAAAATCCTTCTTATTTCCAATTACAAATCAGGATTTAGAAGGCCAAATCTTTTTCTCAGCAAATGCATATAAATCTGTGGTTAATCTGCCTGCCAGACAGACATTTTAACAGCACACTTCCCCAAACAGCAATCATGGCACAGTAACTGGCACCTCTTCTCAGAGACACTGCAGATTACCTCAGAAATCACCAGCAGAAAGCAATGAAGCATGAAATATATGGTCCTCCAGGTGAACATTGCCCTAAGTCAGAGCCTCATTTGTAAGCTGAAAATGTACCAGATAGGCTTTTTTATGGAGACTAACATTTAAAATGCTAATGCAAATGGCATGCAGGCAAACAGGCACTTTGAACACACAAGGGCATCCTCAAAATGCAGGGACATCACTGCCAGTCCTTCTGGAAGGAGTGTGATGAACCTGATGGATGTGTTAAACCACAAAGTCCTGTTGAGATTTGTCAGCTCCAGCCAAACCCTCTGATTTCTTACCTACTTCTAGAGAAGGTTTTACCTATTTTACCTATTTCTAGAAGAAGTTTTAATCTGCTTCTTCCCTGCAGAATGCCAGCTGCCATTCTCTTCCCATTTGCCCGGGCTTCAGGTGAGCAACACACATGATCAGCTTGGTATCTCTCCTATTGTAGGTAATTAATGTATATCCTCATCCTTCTAGATATATCTCAGCCTCATCCATCCTTGCTGCCACTGTTTGCATCCCAGGGTGTAATCTGTGACAATTTACAGCTGCTTGTTTTATCAGCTTGGCTTCAAATAATTATTTTGAACATGTTCTCTGCATTGTGTGTGTAAAAATGTTATGAACCCTGGTAGAAAATGTATGTTAGCTCTGAATACAGCAAAGAGCTGAGAACACAAGAGTGCTCCACAGTGTGGCAGAGCTTCTGGGACATGGGAGTCATGAGCTCATTTCTTTTTTGGGTGCTCAGTGAGTGCCAGTGATGATGACTGTGAACCACCACATCATCCAGCAGTGCTGGGTTCAGGAGGCTCCACTGTGGGACATGAGAGTGAAACACACTCTGCCTGCAAAACAGCTGCACTTTGGGGAGGAATTGGGCTGTAAGAATTACCCATTTAATGAATCCCTTTGCAAACATCCCTCTCTAAAAAAAACCTTGAAGCAATTGTGTCGATAGGGATCATTTCTCCTGTGCTCAGCACTATTGAAATCCTTGCTGCCTTGGGAATTCTGGTTCTCCATGGCTAATCACAAGGGCAGTGGTGGTGTGGGTGTCTCCATTCATGACAAGAGACTGTTAACCCTGAAGGGTTCAGTGGTTTCATTACCTTGAGAAGCAGAAGAAAATGCATGCAAGGATTCAGTACCCCAAAGTGGCAGATAAATTGGCAAGAGCTCCTGATTGCCGCTTGGAAAAAATAAAACTGTTGGAAAGCCTTAGTTAAGATTCTTCCCTTACTGATTAAGTCCATCATCAAGTGAAATATGACCACAGTCTGTATTCCCTGGTTGCAAGTGACTCACTTGAGCAGGTTCCATTGCACACAGAGCAGAGAGAAGCCTCTGGCCTGAGCTGCTGCACTGCTGCTCCTCAGCTCTTCAAAGGAGAGCCACACTCAGATTCCACCTACAGACATCAAATCCAGCTTTTTAAATAGAGTTTGAGGCATTGCTACTGGAAATAGGAGGTCTAAATGCAGTATGTTCCTTCTCAGGAGCCAGGCCTGAACATTTCCCCATTTCTTTTCTTCATATGTCTCATAGTAAATCATATAAACACACCTTAAAATGGTAGAACTGCTTTAGAATTAAGGACAACAATCTCTGCTTTTTCGCTCATGCATTGCCCAATAACTGCAAATGCTTGTTTTTCTATTCATTTCATGCATGGAACCGTGCACAGTTCAGAAAAATGTTGTAAATAATTAAAACTCATAACCTAAAACCCCACACATCCTCAGCCTGTTTTCCCCTCCCACTCTCCTGGCAGCTGCTGGTACAGATGTCAGTCCCTGACAGATGTTTTCATGAACCCCTCAATGAGACACTGTAGAGGTGACTGTAGCAACCCAGACTTTGAAGCACAAGAGTCTAAAGGAGATCCTGTGGCTCCCTTCACATCCTTTTAGCCAACGACTGCTTCTTGCAGGCGACAACTTTGTCTGCATTCTTCCTGATAAAATAAAAACATAAACTGAACTCCTACTTAAACAGCATGTGATAATGCAGTAAAGAGGTTTATAAAACTCAAACCTACAGCAAGGAGAGATCCCTGTGATGCCTCAAGTTTCAGCTTTCATATTTCCCAGATTCTGTACTGCCTTAGTGTGTGACTCTGAACTTCATAAAAAAGTGTTAGCAAGTTCTCCTCACAGCTCAGTCACACAAAATAAAGTACAAACAGCAGCAAATTGAGGAGAGCAAACTGAGAGGATGGAGCTGGATGGGAGCTCAGTCACACAAAACAATCCTTTTCCAGGCCCAGAAAGTACAAACAGCAGCAAATTGAGGAGAGCAATCTGGGAGAATGGGACTCACTAACCTGGAGTTGTAATTGGACAATTAATCCCAATATGGAAATGGACCAAAACTTATAAAAGTGTGAAAAGTCATGACTCAGAGTCCATCTTGGCTGGGTCTTGCACTGCCCAAGATGTATCCTGTGAAGGCCTTTAATAAATCCCTATTTTATTCCCTGTCCAGTCTCTGTTCCACATCAGCCTCTTTAGGCATCACCTGGTATTTAAGGAGCTGTCAGTCTCTGGCATGGGGCAGCCCATCCTCCCCTCTGCTCCCCAAAGTTCCCCAGGGACAGCCAGCAGAGCACCCAGCCCTGCTGCCAGGCTGCCCCGTGGAATGGTGTGTCCACCCTGGTGTCACACAGTGACATAAACCAGCTCAGCAATAAGGACTTTGCTTTGAGGCTTTAGGGAAATGCCATCACTGGAAGGAACAGAGATGACAAGTTAATACCAAATCTACATCATTCTGTGGAGCAATAATTCACCCTCTGACCTTGCTCCATTTTAACCTGTCATCACTCCTTAAACTTCTGCACTACTGTAAGACAATGAGAGCAAAAAGCTTTGTACCATTACAGCAACAGCTTGAATAAAGCAATGAGGTTTAAAGATTACCTTCCCCAGCATCTGAAAATACAGAGATAATTGAGTTTGACTTTCTTCAAAGCTTTCCACCCCCCTAATGAGGTCTAATGGATTCAGCACTGAAAATTTAACAACAGGTGCCTTTACAGGAGGAGGCACAAGCAGCACCTGTGAATGCCTTGCTCAGGAATGCCAAAGAAGGGCTCACTCTGCTCCCTGCAGCAGCAGCTGCCCTGCTAAAGGCAGAAATAAATTTTCCTGCCTAATGTTTGCAGCTTGCCCAGGCCCTGGCCTCAACCCCAGAGCAGGAGTTGTTTCCATCCCAGTTATTGATTCACTCTCATAATGCACTCACAGTTCCAGTTTTGGGGCTCAGCTTGCACTGTTTGCTGCAGGGTGCTGGGAAAATCAACTCTTTCTCCATCCAAACCAGCACAGCAAGAGAGGCAATCAATAGTGAGAGTCTCAGCTTAGTGACTGTCATCACTGCCCATCACTGCTTATTTTCATGGGCTTAAAGAAGAAACACCTACATGGTGGATTACATCATCTGGAGTTTGTTAATAGATGATCTAATAAACTGTGTTACACTTAACCAGCTAAAACTTATAAAATGTATTCTTTCATTTAATAAATATGATATAAATCATAGATAATGCCCACTAAATCCTTAAATATTTTGGCCACTTGAATTATAAATGACACCTGCAAAAAGTGTTAAATATAACCAATATTAATATATGTTAATATTATAGTATAATATTAATATAAATATAAATACTGAAGAAAAATACATCCATGACTCCCAAAATCCACGCAGGTGAGCAGACTCTTGCTCAGGCTGCCAGGAGCAGTGTGTGGGGGTGTTTTTGGGGAGCTGTGACAGTGGCATTGGCAGCCCCAGCCCAGGGAGCTGCAGGGGCTGAGCACCATCAATCAGTTTGCTGCAGGAGGCAGGGCAAGGAACAGCACTAAGCATTTTTCAAAAATGAATAATAACCCAGGTACCTGGCACCTGCGTGTGACGTGAAGCATTACAAACAAATGAGGAGTAATAGAGCTTACTGGGCATAAAATGTTACTGTTTTAGAGAAAAAGTGCAGAATAAGCAAACCAGAAGTAATCACCCTGAGCACTTCCACCAACTAAACAACCTTTAAACTTTCTGAGGTCCTACAAAATAACATGATGGATTAGCATCTGTATGAGGCTATAAAGGGAAATGAGACAGAGATACTTTAAAACCATCCTGAAATTTCAGTCCTACCTTAGCTCTGTTACTGTTAAAATACTAAAACATTGAGTTAACTATTTTAATGACCCAGATCTTCCTATTGTGTCCCTTAGGCTTCTAAAGTGCTTGGAGAAATATTATTCAGGCTTTAGGCATTTGCCAAATTCATGTCTGGAAACTGCCAGGCATTTTAAAAACCAGTGCCAATTAAATATTTCCTTATATTGCACATTATTGAATATACTTTGCTAGAGATCCTCTTGCTAACAGTCTCCCTGCTTGGAAGTTTAAACAGGGAAAAAAAGGGGTGAAAAAAGATCTTTAAAAGGAAGGGCAGGCTGATACATGTGCAGATGGAAGGTGCACATCTGGATACTGCCTTGTTCAGAAAGGTGAGCAGTTACTGCATTTGCTGGGTAAAATGTTGCCAGTCTGCTGAGAGCTTCATTGCAGAGAGTTGGAAATCCCATTTTGCCATAGAATTATATTAATCCTGCCCTAGAAATCAAAATTGAACTTGGATTCATCGTTCCTAGTTTCTCAGTTTTAGCAGACAACAATTGCTGCCATCATATTTTACAATTTGTTGGTTTGAGGATTTTTTCGTTTGCTTTAGCTCCTTACTAAGAATTCCTTGTACCTGTTTTGTCTTTCCAGAAAGATCCTGCTCATGTGTCCTAAGGGATTGAAAGAATTTAGGGTCCCCTCAGTGAAAATATTCTTTATTTACATTAATAACAAGAGGAAATCTCTTGGCCACTAATTCCAGCAACTACATAATAAATTCCACTTGGAAAGGAGAAAGAATTCACAATATTCATGGACCAGCATCTGAAAAGAAAGATCCCTGGCAAAGTGCAGAGTTGGGGATTTAGATTCCCCAATTATAGCACCTTTAGATTAAATCCAAGGACTTGAATTTTATCATGGATTTATATTCCATATTCAGACTTAGAGTAAAGAAAACTTAAGCAAACACTATTTGCTGATCTCCCAACATGCTTGAAGTTCAGAAAGCTGAAAAAAATTGGAATTTTGGGGAGACAGCTACTGCCATATCCTTTTGCTTTCATAAATCACAAGCTGCAGGGAAAGAAACAAAACAAAGGCAAAATTATCTTACTTTGCTATGAGACAGGTAAAAGAAGAAAAGTTCTACCATTCCTTGAGGACAATAATGTTGGGTAAGGCAGGGCAGGTACACTGAGAAGAACTGGGACTATGTGTACAACTGACTCATAGCAAAATTGGCTGATTTCTCCTGAAATTAAAGTGCATTTTAAAATGCTCTTTAGAACACAATACAGTGGCATTCTGCTCTGAGAGAAGTGGGGTATTTAGTAGGCAAATTTACATTTGGCATAGTTTAAATGTTCACAGTGAAATAAGTGAGAGCCCTTGTTTTGAAACACAAAAACATCACACTGTGGGAAAAGAGAGAGAAAGAGACAGTGAGAACAACTGAGTGATGGACTGAGAGACAAACATTGCGCAGTATTATTTATCCAGGCAGCCAGCAGCACTAAATAAGGCTCCCAAATACAATTACTGTGGTGATTAACATCCTTTTCCACATTTAAAAATCATTCCTGAAACTGTAAAGTGGATGGATTTCTCCCCACTATAATTAATTCATCCACATTTAATTGCAGGAAGCTACAATGCTTTTTCAACTCTGCACTTTCAAAGCAGTGGCTTCAATCCTCTCTGAGTTCTGTTCTGTGAGGGCCCAGTGGCCATTGCTGTGGGCAGGGCATGGAGGAGCTGCTCCCAGGCTGATCTCCCTCAGCAAAAACCTCAGATCTCCCAATAGATTTCTCCCCACCTACAATTTATTCATCCACATTCAATTGCAGGAAGCTGCAATGTTTTTGTCAACTCTGCACTTTCAAAGCAGGGGCTTCAATCTGCTGAGTTCTGTTCTGTGAGGGCCCAGTGGCCACTGCTGTGTGCAGGGCATGGAGGAGCTGCTCCCAGGCTGATCTCTCACAGAAAACACCTCAGATCTCCCAACAACAGTATCAGGGGCCATGATGCCTTTGGATTTCAGCTTTTCTATTTTTCATGTATTTGTCATCCTGCAGTTTTTAGTGTATAACTCCAAACTCCACACACAGTGTGAGCTGCTCTCCCATTCTGGGCAGACACAACAATTCCTGTCCAGGCCTGGGAATCAAGGACTCCTCACTGCCTCAGGCCTGAGATGGAAACAAAAGTGAGCTGGGGGAGCAAACCTGGAGTAAATGACTTCATTACCTGAAGCTGTAATTGGCAGATTAACCCCCAATTTGCACATGGACCAAACTTCTAAAAGTGTAAAAAACCATGACCTGTGGCTCATTTTGGGTGTAGGCCCTGGGGGGCTCCATCTGCCCTAAATGTACCAGAAGGCCCTTCAATAAATAGAACTGCTTTTATTCCCTTAATTCTGTCTGGCCTCTGTTTTTAAGTAGCCCCAAAGGCACCAGTTTTGGGACAAGGAGAGCAGCTGGGTTTGAGCTGTACTCAGGTCCCACAGACCCCAGGCAGCAGTGATGTTTTCATGGCTGTATGGAGAGTGTCAGAGGACCTGGCAAGACTGAGGATGACAGAAATGATCCTTTCCTTGTGTCCAGAAGTTGTGAACCCAAATGTGGGCCCAGTTTGGGCTCTCACAGTCTGACACAGACCTTGGCACAGCAGAGCCCATGAAGATGTCAGGGACTGCAGCACTCAGGACTGAGCAGTGATACAGCAGGGATGAGTCACCCCTGGCTCCCTTCAGCTCCCTAAAGGCAATTTTTGGGAGAGACCCAGAGTTGGACACAGGGGAACAGCAATGAGAGGTACAGACACAGCCTGGAACATACAGGAACTGCTGACCAGAAAGAAGAAAAACAAATTTAATCAGGAATATGGTGAAACATTGGAAGAGAGGTCCAGAGATGCTATAGGAAAGATTCAAAACTCAGCACCTATAGAGCAGAGCAAGTGAATAAAAGTATGAATAAGCAAGTGCAAAAAATCCTTAAAATGAGCATCTGTTTCTTCTGATAACATTCTGAGTCCTTTAGTCTCATTTCATCCAAGAATCAAAACCCAGTTGTGCCAAGCCCCAAAACCAAGATAAGTTCATCACTCTGAAGTGTTTACAAGATGAAGTTACAATGACAACAGATAAAACAGCAAAAAGCAGAGATTTGCAATGGAAGTGCTCAGAACAGAGCCTCAGCAGCAGCAGCATCACAGCATGTCCTACACCCATAATTAATTCATCCTGGTATCCAAAATTTCAATCCTTTCAGCAGATTCAAGTATCTTCAGAGAATGGAGCCTTTGTAAAAGGAGAATGTAATTTCAAAATCAGACTTCAGTGATGACTGAAGACAAAAGCTGAAGGTGCAATGGTTAAAGACCCTTGTCATGGCCTTATTACAATAATAAGGATGGAAATTAAAGGCATAATTGTCCTCCCTGAAAACTGTTCAATTTCTGCAACTGGGATTCTCTTTCCCCTGCATGTTCCCTCCTCATATTAAAAAAAAAAAATACCCTCTGTAATCATAAATGCTCCTATTCAAGAGCAAACTCTTTTCTTTCACCACTTTAAACTACTAAATAGCTGCCTATTTTAATATTGCAATGGATTGGAAATCATAGCTTTCTAAAGAGCAAAACACAGTGTCCTAAGAATTACTTTCTCTTCCAAAAGGCTGATTTCTTCTAGATAAATAGCATTCTATTCTATGTCAATTTATTCTAAAGGGAGAAAAGAAACCAAAGAAAAAAATATTATGCACATAGCTGGACCACAATAACACAAAGTTTTAACTTTGAAAAAGCTTGGATTTTTTCCTTACCTTGAACTTTGCCTTTTTGCATTGCTAATCTTATTAATGGGCTCTGAAATTTGCATCATGAGAACAACCAGCCTTACAACGTCCTCAGTTTGTCTACTGGTTATAAAGGTTATGTTTGACATTGGGAAACAGTGACATGCCTTGAAAAGGTAAAAATGCAACATGCTTCATTAGGGCCAGTGGGGCAACAACATTTGTCAGTGTCTTTAAAACATGAGGATCTGCACTTCCTTTTATTCAATTTAAAACAAAAAGTACCCCCCCCAAACCCAGGAAATTATGTCTTTGATTAGTGCTGTCTCTCAGGCTAACCCCAGAGTGGCCAGCCAGGCTCACAGAGCTGGAGCTGTCACCACCACAGTCAGCTCCAGAATTTTCCATTCCCTCATGCTGCTCCCAGGATAAGCAGCACACCTGAGCACACAGAGAGCAGCTGGGAACTCTCATCCCACACCTGGGGATGCTGACATTTGCTTCCAGACCAGCTCCCAGGCACTGCTCCGTGTTGGGAAGGATGAAAGTTTGACCAGAAAGTTTCACAGATATGTATGTTTACCAGAAAGATTTTTGAATGTAGAATCTGAAGATCTGAAGAAGGAATAGAAATTAAAGCCAATTTTGTTATAGAAGAAAAGAATTGCTGAGCCAGTTTTACTGGATAACCAAGGAGTCAAAGGGTATGCTAGTTAAAAGGAATTTTTATGACTTAGAGCAAAGGATAAATCCACCCCAAACAAGAAGATGTTTTTACCAAACAGAAAGATAGCACAGGCAAACAAGTCAGCAAATATGGCAGATAGAAAGGTCTCGGAATTTTCCACTGCAAGAAAACTGAAAAACATCTTCTAGCTTAAACTGTAATGTAGTAACTTCTAGTGATTGGAGAATAGTAACATAAATATGGCAATTATAAGAGTTATGATAGGCTATAGATAAAAGTTAAGGTATAGATTTGTTTGTTTAGCATCTTAATACAGTAGAACCAAAGTATATAATGCATTTGTAACCAAAACCAAAGGGTCCCTAGGTCTGCCTGCGGCTGGAGCTGACAGCTGTAGGCACAGGCTCTGTCACCCACAACCCTGGGCTGCTGTAACATCTTGGATACAATAAACTGCATTTTGGAGAGCAGCCTGGAGTCCTGCATCCCTCATTTACGCTCTTACAGCTCCACATCTACACAACCAAGAGCACAGGAATGATGCTGTCAGTCACACCCAGCAGAGCCCACACCCCGTTCTAGATGTGCTCACCTTCTGAAAACACACAAAGAACAAACCCCTGAGCTGAGAACACACTCTGTTTAAAATATATCATTGCTCATGCAATTGGAAAGCCTGAGGTGATCTGCCTGTGCCCTTCCCACCCCTGAAGGCTGCACTGCTCCCACTGCAGCCCCTTCCACCCACCCAGCACTGCAACCCCAGGGGCTGGAGGAGTCTTTGCATCAAGCTTTTCATTCCAATATCCCCTGCTATAAAGGCTTGCTGTACTCTCATCCCCTTTTCAAATGAGTCAATATTAATTTTTTTTTTTTTTATTTCAAGTAAATGATTTGAAGCTCTTCAGGTAGAAAAGTCTACAAAACAAAAATTTTCCATACTCCCTACACACCATAGTGGTAAATTTTGCATAACTTCAGTAATCTGCTGTAAGACTGGTTCAGCCATCATAAATGTCTTTTGGGGGGCTTGTAGAGCCCCATAGCCCCTTGTCAGAGTCATCTCAATGATCCCAAACTGCACACTAGGCATTGGAACAGCACAGGCTCAGAGCCTGAGGAGGGTAAACTCTTCCCACAGCTCACTCTTGATTTATTGGAACACATCTGTGATGGATAAACAGGAGCCACACAACATAAAAAGCAGCAAAGCACTTTTTTTGGATCATAGGGGACATGCAGAACACAAGCTCCAAGGCTTGAAATAGAAGGTCTTAGAGAAGGAAAAGGTCTGAGCTGAAGGTTAAATATATGCACAACATGCACTGGGAAAGTCTGTGGCTCTTGGACTCAATCCTAAACCTTCAAAGCTCTGAAAAAATACAGAATATTAAAGTGGCCCAAAAAAGCTCTTTAAAAGATACACATGACCCTCACACAGTGTCTCTGTGTTATCAAAGGGCACCATCACATTCAGAAAAAAGCTTTTGCATTTGCAATTCTTTGGCTAAAAAGAAAATACATATTCCTTCTCCCTTGTTACATTTCTGTGATTTCCTCTTTGTGAGGAGGAAAAATTGGCAGAACTGATGGCACTGAGCATTTAGAGGTTACCCAACACATGAAAATAAATCCTCTGTAAAATAATCAGGTGTGAGTTCTTACAAATCAAGAGACCAAAATCTTTCCTCCCCCATCCCAATTAATCTGACCTTGAACTGGTATTTCTAAGCAAAATTAGACAGGGGAAATACCACTGCAAAAAAATCTTCCAGCACTTTCCTTTGTTAAGTTCCTCAGACAAGACTGAGAGGGTTACAAAGTGAAAAAGGGACAGAAGTGGATGAATGAAATGGGCACAAACACACTTCCCTGTCCTCATTATTTCTGCAGCAATTTTTCAAAATGCTGTTGACACCATAATAGTCCCCAGGGAGAACATGTTAAGTAAAGGGAGAGCAGCTCCATTTATCATTAAGGGGACAGCAAATTTCCCTGTAGAAATTATGCCAACCTGCTAATACAGCTAACCAGGAACTGGTGAAACCAGATCTTGCTATTACAAGTCAAGGGCAAATGACAGGATTTTACTCTGATTATTGGGGATTTCAGAGTTGTTCATTCTGGGGAGTACATTCTACATTACTACAGCCAAACCTGGGGGTGGATAGACCAAACAACCACACTAGTAACAACATGGGACAGGTAAACATTTTACTTTGAGAAATCTGAGTTCCCGTGTCTAATTCTGGGAGTATAAAGAAAGTTTTCAAGGTTTTGTACACAAAGCCTGCATGACAGCATGGAGATACTGTTACAGCTGAAGTGGAAAAACATGTTAAAAATCTATGTTTTCCTAGGATTTGAACTTCAGCTAACTCACTTCCATTTACAGTGCCATTCCTCAGACAAGTCAGGATTTCATTAAAACAGAAAATCTCGGGGATAAAACCAGATGAAAGGGCATCCATATGTGAGAACAGGACCTGTGCAAAGCCACTTCATTTCTGCTCCTCCCTTTCAGTAACATCATTCACAATGGGATGAAGGCCAAATGCTCTGTCCTTATTTAGACAGAGCACACAAAATCCAGGTCTTTGCAAACCCAGTCAAACATTGCAATGCCTTAGTTTGGTTGCAGATGCAGATGAGACTTTTGAAGCTGCAGCAGCCAGACCAAAGAAGCAGTCTTTGATAACCCAGTGTCTGTGCCAGAACCTTCTCTGTCCATGGCTTATTTCTGTGAAAGAGGCACAGTGTCACCCTGATTAAAATTTTCTAAGCCTTCTGATGTTTACATTCTTGTAATGAACTTTCTCACACACTTTCCGTAAATAACTTATTGGTTTGCATTTTTTTATGGAGGAGGAGAAATTTGATGGACTGTTGGTTTGTCCAGTGTTATTGGAGAGGTGGCACTGTCACCCTCCAGTCCACTGTCAGTTTTCAAAATCTATAAATGCTGGAGTCAAAAAATAAACTTCCCTTTTTACCTTAAGAACAACAGCATGTCCATGTTGTGTTATTTTGTGTCTTATTGTAACAGCACAGGAATTTAACTACATTCCCTTTTCAAAGCCACAAATCCCACCATTTGCTTTACTAATCAGTTTCTACCTGCTTTCCTTTTAGCTTATTCATTTAGGAAGATGTTCTCTGTACACTTCAGTACCTTCAGCTGGAACGTCCCACCACAACTGGTCGGCTTTTTTGTGCAGAGGGGTTTGTCTTACAACTCCTACACAAGTGGTAATGGGATATTTCACCCTGTTCTTTATGCACTGGCCAGCTTCCTAAACAAAGACAATTAATTAATTCCACAGCTTTTCAGAGGGACCTGGGATAATCCTGGCAAATGCCATCTTTTGGACCTGGGTGCTGCAGAGAGGAAAAAGCATCTGCTCCACAGCAGGATGGGGTGGGCAGAGCAGCACATGGCAATCAGATGCACAGGGAAATCAGTCCTGCACCAGCTCAGAAACTGCTAAAAATGCACAGATAACACAAGGACGCGTAGGAAACACTGACACTGTGCTCTGATTATCAGGCAGAGCTTCCCCCTGATGCTTGCAGGTCTAGAGAGCATATACCTCTGCATTAATACATGCCTTGGATAATCCAGAACGCTGGGACCAGCATTTTAACAGCAGAAGGGCTCTCCCTTATCAGATATGGTTTTTAGTTTAGGCTTGAGGACACCTATAACTCTTCCTATGAAAAATAAATATTAATTCCAACTTAATTTTAAAGGGGGAAAAAATACAAGCATGGAAAGCTGCCTTATCTGGCTCAATGAATGAAGCTGTAGCCTGTTTATTTGCCTTGTTCTGTTCAAAAAGCATTTCCTAACACAGGCCCTCAGGAAAGGGGAAATGTTCAGAAAGGCTGAACCCTGAGTAGAAAACAGACCACTCGAACAAAGTCCGTGACCCTAAAGCAGAGTAGATGCATTTTAGGTCCTTGTTAAATCTTTTCAAATTGCAAATGTTGAAAAAACAGCTTTCTCATACACCACTTCTCACACAGACGAACCTGAGGGAAAAGATGCAGTTTGCCAATGTATTGATGGCTCAAATGAGTGGAATTCTGAGATGTAAACACCCCTAAGACTGGACAGTCATTCCATGGTTTTGTCATGAAGAATAATCTACTTTTTGCAATCAAACCAGGACCAAAATGGTTACCTGGTTTACAGGCATGGAGAGATGACACCCATGGGTTTGTAGGATTGCATGACACAAAGAAGCACAGAGGCTTTGTTCTCTAAATTGCTCTATTTTCTTCCAGATAACCACAAATGTCACAAAAATCACCAATCACAACTCCTTTTTGCAATGACCCATCACCACAGTGTGAACCACAACAGTTCCTTTAGTAGTCTTAATGACAACTTGGAAGATTTAGTGCCACATTTCCATAAAACAAAAAGCACTGCCTGCCCTTGCTCAGAGCCCAGTTGCAGAGCTGCAACAAATCACTTTTTTTGCTAAGATATTTTTTCCTGTAACATATAAAAGCTGTCCAATTTGTATAGAGCAGTAAAAGGCCCCTGGCTACATGCTAGGATAGAGGATATCCAAACATGCCTGGCTTCCATCTGAGTATTAATCAGAGAATATAGGAAATATGTATGTGACAATGGTTCTGTCCCCGTTCTTTCAAGTGAATAAATGTACTTTTAACTGAGAAGAAGAGAGATGTCAGTTCAGGGCTAAAGGAATTCATAAAGGCATATTTAGGACCCAGGAGAAAAGATAAAAAGACTCCTGAAATTAACATTAACAGCAAGCACACAGTGTAGCCTTAAAATATTTTTAAGGTATTAGAAACATAACACCTGAAGGCTACAAATGTGTCTTTCACAAATACTTCATCAAAGTTAACATCTGCTGCAGGGGTCATTCACCAAAATCCCACACAAAAGAAGCATTTCTCACACACAGAGGCAGGTAAAGAAAAACAGGGCTCTGCTTTTTAGCATGTGTTTAAATATTGAATATTTAGGATTCACGAATGCTTGAGGCAGGTACAGCACTGAAATTCCCCCTCTCCTGTGGGATGTTCCCAATCCTGCTGGGCTGCACTTGGCCTGGACCTTGGGCTGTAACAGATCCAGGTCCTGGAGCCGTGCAGGGAACACTCAGAGCAACTCCAATGGAAAACATCACTGGGAATTGTCTGTGCCTGGGGAAATTCTGGGATTTTAGTGCTCTGTACTGGCACTGTGTGTTTGTGTCACTCACCCCAGGTGACAATCCCAGAGCAGCAGCAGCCCCAGCCCAGTTCATGGTGATAAAGCTGCACCTGCCCTGCCAGAGGGGGAGAAAAAGTCACTTAAATTCCCCTAAACCCTGACATTAGATATATGTTATTACATGGCAAGTTCTGTTCTGTCCATAATTCTATTATAAATATAAAAACTCCAAAAGATACAGGTGGCAAATGGGTCAGCTGACCTTTTGTCTTTAAATACAGTGCTGCAGGAAATAGATTTCTGCATGGAGTTTGATTTGAAAAAGCAGAAACAGAAAATAATAATAAAAATTGAAAATGTTTGCCTTTTTTTTTTTTTTGTAGTGCCTATTAAGACTTTTGTCAAAACATTGACTCTTCTCCCCCAATTAGGGTAAATAATTATTATAATTTCATTGGTAAATAAAAATACTACATTTCAAACTTAAAAATACCAATTCTGTTTTCTGTACTAATAATATGAAAATCGTATGGTTTGATTGAAAGAGGAAAAACTTGTTCTGACAGCTTAAAAAGATAATTTGACTTTAGTTAAGTTTAATTAACATTTACACCTGCACTCTCCCAATGAGCTGAGGGGGAAGATTAGCCACAGTATATGATGCTACCAGGAGTTCAATTCAATATTTATTATTCATCCCAGTATTCTGTAGGAATTAATTCATTTAATGACCAAACAGGCATTGTGAATAATAGAATGGATTTTCAACACTTCAGATGTTTATGTCAGTGGAGGTAACAGAGAAAATGTTTACTTGTGAGGCACTGGGATGTGTTTTTCCCCTGTGTATTTCTCCTCTCCTCTGATGTTTTCACCTCAAAACCTCCCTCTCACTGATCCAGAACCAAACCAGTGCTCGTGGTGCAGCTGGAGCCCACATGAGCAGCTCCTACTGGGACAAACTCCCTCTCCAAGTGGGTAATTCTGCTTTTCAGTCCCATCCCACTGCTCTACACCCCATTTATTGAAACTCCTCTGTTAACCTTTTGTTTCACCAGTTGTTGGTTTGAACATTCATTTGGGGGTTAGATCTGTTACCCAGTTGTAGGTAATAAATTCCCAGCTATATTTGAGTTTTGCTCCCATTTATAAAACAAAAGAGTTTCAAAGCAGGTATATTTCAAGCTCTTTCCCACATTGTAAAAGAACATCACAACCCATTCCTGTTATTTGGGGATTCTTGGATCAGATTTCAATCTCTTCCAAGCCCCAATTCCTTGCCTTCATGTCAGTGACTCACGTTTTGTTGCTGTGCTCATGAAGTGTTTTATTAATGAAGATGAAATAACAAACACCCACACTCTGGCACATCTACTTCAGGCCTCACAGTTTTACTCCTCTCTTTTCTGGTACTTTCACACATTTGTTTTCCGTATTTCAGATGCTTGAGGCCTTGATAGCATCATTATGGAACTGTTTAATCAAACCCACAGTTTACTCTGACAATATTTGGCATTAGTAACAGCTATAACTCACCATAAACATTCCACTGGCAACTCACTCATGGGAGGTTTTCCAGTGGCTTTTACATAATCAAAAATCATGTGGCATTAAACAGACACTTAGATACAGACTGTAATTCTGAATTATTCTACTATGACTTTTTGTACACATAGAAGAAAAACCAGCAGATTTCTTCCACTGTTGTGTATAAATTTAACATAAAACAGTGGCAAAAATTGCAGTAGTAAAAAACTTTTGTGTTCCCCAAGTAGGGAGCATCCCTGTTCAACTGAGTGATCAAAAGACAGAATTAAAAATACTTCAATGCCCAAAATTGTGCAGGTTCAAAAGCTATTTAGAGAAAAACTTAGGAAGAATATTTATCAGAGGTTGTTAAAGGCAAAAATGGAAATTTCCAACAAGCCATTACATCTAGGGCCTAAGCTGGGGAAATTTAGGACCACAATAAAGATCCTTGCACATCTGCTAGTTCTTAAAGGTTCATAATACCCGGCCCCACTGGAATAAAGCATCATGCACAATACTCTCACTGTTGTGCTCTTAACAACACTTTCCATCTTACTTAGGCAGGAAATTACTGGCAGTTTTCTTAGGATGTAAATTGAAAAACACTGATGAGCAACAGGCAGAACTTGCAATTGCTTCAATTACTCTCATAACCCCTTCCTTTTTTAAAAACATCAATACTACAGATTGCTTTGGGGAGTTTATTTCTTCCTGCATTTTTTTAATAGTATTCTGCATTAAATGGATGTTTAGCCATCTTCTCAGAAGCAAATCCATCCCTCAGCACAAATACTTCCTTCACAGCTCCTATGGAAGGACACAAACAGCCAAGGGAAGAGATCAATATCCCACTATTTTCAGCTGTTTGGTCTTCACCCTTAATACAGTCAGACTGCCAAAATCTCCACGTGTGGTAATTGCAAATTGGTTTTAATTTTTGCACCTAATTTGCATTTCTGTTTCAAATATCCAAACACAGATGTGTCTATTGAAACAGGTACCCACAAATCTTTATTGTGGGGCTGAGAGATTCCTGCTAAAATGCTCCAAGCAAATGCTTTGACCTTTCCCCAGCAGAAAGTTCACAAGTTTCACGTGAAGAATACCCAAGTGCTCTGTGATGTGAGGGCATTTATCCAATCACCCCTTCAGCCATCTCCCCTCCTGTACACATTCTCCCTTTTGGGAAGTGCACTGACAACCAGCACATTCTGTTCTCTGCTAAGTAAATAAGAAGAGGGTGATTAGCCATTTTCCAGAGGAACCTGAGATGTGCTGGACTTTGCTGACTTGAACTCTCAGGTGTCAAAATTCTATCCTGTAAAAGCTCCTATCATCTGACATTTATACAGACAGGAATATTTTCCTCCACACTCATGCTAATATGGCCAACAAGACACTGTCACTGCTCACTTCCACCTAACCCACAATAAAGATTAGTTCTGGAACAAAATTAAACTGCCTCAGATGTGATTTTTCCCAGATTTTACTCTCTCCAAGCAAACCACATCTATTACCAGTGAAAAACAAAGAAAATTGCACGTGGTAACTCATTTCAGTCTCTGTCAAACTGGTGCTTTCCCTGCAAAAGTAAATAAAAGATTCCCAACAGTAAATCTCAGACCTTTTATGAATCTGATAACCTTTCTTTCAATAATGAAGTGGAAAAATCCTAAACCCAGAGCCAGGGCACTGAGCACACATTTAACACAAGCTCAGTGTAGTGCAAACCATTTTCAGAAAAACCCAACTTTTGAGTTCCATGCCAGTGGATAAACATAAACCCCAGACATTTTATAAATCTGATAACCTTTCTTTCAATAACAAACAGGAAAAATCCTACAAATACTCACAAGTTTGAAAGAATCTAGGTTGTTTTAAAAATAAAAAAAAAAAAAAAAAAATTTTGCATATTCAAAAAAGCTTTTTTCCCCACCATTATTACATCTGTTCTCTGCCAGGTAAGAACACTACAGCACCAACCCCACATTTTGGGGAGCCTGGGAGGCAGCAGGGGCAGTGCCTGCCCTGGCACAGCAAACCACAGCCGGGGCACTGAGCACACATGACCACCAGCTCAGTGGAGCACAAATCATTGTCAGAAAAGCCCAAATTCTGAGTTCCACGCCTGTGTCTGGATCTGCGCTCCGAGGAGCAGCAGCGCTCAGGCGGAGTGCGGCTCCCTGGCACGGTTTGCTGCCGGCTGTCACTAGGTGGCACCTTGGCATCGCTCTCCGCATCTCGCGGTGCCTCCTGCATCCCGAGCATCGCCGGTGTCGGCATTCTGTGCCTGTGTTGACTCCCGAGATGTTAGGAAGTCTTTTTTCTCCCAGCCCCAAGACTGAAGAAGAAGCAGAGACTCTTCGGTTCTGCCTCTCAAAGTTGTTTATTTTCCCTTATCTGTTCCATTCTTTCTCTGACCTGCTGAGATCTGTCCAGCAGGTCAGTTTGAGGCACACTGCATCACTTTGGGGTGGTGTCAGCTTTTTATACTAAGAACTACATGTATTTTATTTACAATAATATTCCAATACCTATCACCTGTGTTAGACAGTCTGTCTCTACTCTAAAACAATCCAAAAGTGTCGCCATCACAGCAAAGTACTCTCACCACAGCAGAAGATGGAGGGCAAGGAAGAAGGAGGACAGGACATGCCCCAGATTCCAGGTACCATCACTGCAGAAGATAGAGGGCAAGAAGAAGAACAGGACATGCCCATATTCTTCCATCTTGCCTCCTGAACCCCCATTCTAAAACCCCCAAAATTCTACTTTTTCACCCCTTGACAAATTAACTATCATTTACTCAAACTCTTGTGGCTTGTAAGTCCTCACACAAAGTTGGTAATTGTTTTCATGGGCTAAAATCAAAGGCAGGGGTGTTTTTTACTCTGTGCCAAAGTCTCTGAGCCCCCTGGCAGGGTCTGGAGCCCTCCAGGGCAGCCAGAGCAATGTCCTGGGTCCCCACACCCAGAGTGTTGCCCAAATCACCAACGGGATGGCACTGCCGTGGAACGTGCATTGAGCTGTTTATTTTCCAGCATCAGTCTCATTACATGGTTATGGCAATAAGAAAATGCCATCAACTCGCATCCCAAGCAGCAAACTAAAAACTTAATGTTACAACTTACTTTAAAACTCTTTTAACTAATCACACAAAGCAAAAACATATTAATAGTAGTTCTATCCAATCTCTATAAACACACGTACATTCAGTTAAAACAATGCTTGCTTGTTTCAAGTACAATACCTGATTGCAAAAATGCACAAAACTCCATTATTAAGCTTAAAACTTCCTAATATCATGCTAAAAATACTTTTCTACAACTTAAAAAGTTATTCTAAAAAAGCATTAATACACAAGCCATTGTTCTACTTGTCCTTACTTTTCTACTTCTTACATAAGTTTTCTACTAACTTATCTCATGGCTACTGCTTAACTCTAATCACAGTTTTACTGTCCCTAAAACCTACCTTCTGCAGCTTTCCCAAATCCCTCTAATTTTATAAATTCCCACCCAGAGCTCAGCCAGCACCCTGCTGAGACCTCAGCTGGGCAAACACAACCTCCTGCCTTGATTCCTCTGCCCCACATCCTGTCCTGTTGGTATTCACAAGATCTACCCCCAAAAACTGGCTCATAATACACACCCCACTGCCTTTGTCCAAATGACAGCACTGCTGGTAAGAGTGAGCATTGGCAGGGGTAGCTGTCTCATTTATATCCCTCATCCTGATGTATAAATTAAACATAATATATTTAAATTATAGAAAATTAAATAAAATAAATTAAAATTATATAAAATTAAATTATGTAAAATTAAATAAAATTAAGTAAAACTAAATTATGAATAAAATAATAAAAAATAAAACAAATGTAAGTACCTAAGTAAATATAATAAAATATTATAATATTAATAAATATAATGATATAATATAATTATATTATACTCTAATATAATCTAATAATACAATCTGAAAATAATATAATCATATGATATAATCATATAATCTAATATAATAATTTTGTTTACACATAAAATATAAAATATAAATGAAATAGAAGCAGAAATTCTGTTTCTCATCAGAGTTCTCCAAGATTTTTATTGCTGGATTCCAGAAGCAGGTTTTTTGAGTTTGTTTGATTGGTTTTGTTTTCTTGTCAAATCCTGCGTATTAGTACTTTACAAACACTGTTACTATGGGTAGAACGCAAAATAAAAAGAAAATTAAAAATACTATCTGAACTATAAATACTTTCTGTATTAATGATGCAGTGATTTATCTGCCTCTAAGACACTTGAAAGTACCAAAATGAATGGGATGTGATTCCCACACCCCACTGAACAGACCTGGTTTGATGGTTAAGACTCTTGATGTGCAAACTGTTATGCAAATCCATAATTGTATTCATTTATTCTCCCAATAGCCCATTTTCACAAAACCTGACTGAAAACTAAGATTCAAATACCAAGTAAAGCAAAGTGATCACTTCCCCTTTAGTTTCGCTTGGCCGGTGCAAGCAGAAATGACAGCAGTGCTGCATGAGATGGATTTTTATGCCCTGTTTGTTACAGCCTCTCCCACCCATCTCTGGGTGCACACTGCACCCTACAACCAACTCAGTCCTGCTGGCAGTGAAGAACATCAACTTCTGCTCACCTTTCATACAGCTCTGGTGCAGGCACTGCCTTTTCCTGCACCTCCATCCATTTATTCTTGGATTGTGAGCATGTTAGCAAGCCCCTCCCTGAAAGCCTACTAAATTCCAGTATTTAGAAGTACCAAAATTTCATTACTAACAGCAGCAAAAACTTTTGGTTTTCTCCTTTGCTTTTTCTGCACTTCCTTCTAAAAGAACCCAATTTCTTCTTTAGACATGTCTTGTGTCTGTGCTTAGCTGCTGTCTAAATCCAGCTTTCCTTTCCACACCAGAATCATGATTATTCATGCACATGCAAGGATCTTTTATCAACCCATACCTGGCATTTCAGCAGCTCTCTGGATTCACCTGCTTGTTAGCACTTGAATTTCCTGCTACTGGAAATGGTTTATTCTTATTTTATTTAATCTCCCATCTCCTTGGCTAAAGCACAAACACAGAAGAATCTCTAATGGTAAAATGAAGGGAGGCTGGGAGAACAGGGCAATTTCTTAGTTTCATCTCTCCTGCCAGAAAAGATGACACCTGACTCAATTTTAATCAATGAAAAACTCAAAACCTCAACCATGTCAACTTATCCTGGAGATCTGCTTCTCTACAAATAATAAATCAGCTCCAGCTCTGTAGACACCACACCATTACCACTCCAGGCAAGGTTAACTCTGATAAACAACATTCAGCACCTGATTTAAAAACAACACACAAGTACAGGCTGCTGGAACAGGGAAAAGGTGTCAATATATTACAGGAGTTTGAATCTAAGGATAACTGGTTTGTCCTAACTTCATTCATCACTAAATAATATTTGTAATTTGAGGATTTTTCCCTATATAACCACTTATAGTAACACTGTCTCATCATTTAAATGATACTGGAGTATTTTCTAGGAGACATTTCCAGAAAATGTGGAAATATTCTTCATAATATATAGAATAATAACACACAGCCATGGGAGCAAAACCCTGTGAGCAGATGGAGGTGGAAGGAGCAGAACTCAGCATTCTGTACCTGCTTCTGACTTCTCCCATCTGCTGTGCATTAACACAGCAACATTTCATCTGCCTGCATTCCCAAATCAGTAATGAGATGGAAAACTTCACAAAATCTTCCCACAATAATCACCTCAAGTAAAATTTTCCCCTCATACTCATTATAAACCACTCTCTGATCCTCATGACAGAGCTGTAAAGAATTTTCTCTATTTTTCAGTAGATGAGATAGTTTCCTCTATTTTCAGTATAAATGAGTTTGAGAAATAAAACCAAATTTAGCCAGATATTCCCCTGATTTGTTGGTTTTATCGGCACGAGTTAGATCAGCTCTGTTACTGTTTGAGATGCCTGCACAATGCACTTTCCCTTCTCCCCTCCCACCCAAGCCATTATCCAAATGCTCTCTGATGATGCTCAGGGAAGACTTATTTTTGCTTTCAGTTCTATTGTTCTCTCCCTGCTAGTGACAGATTCATTTAATATGTTTTTAAAGGATGCTAACACACATTCTATTCAATAGGAATCTGAAATTTAAAGAAATCCACCATTCTTTCTTTTTTTTGCAAGTCATTATCCCCAGCTAATAGATATCCCTCCTGAAGCAGCAGTAGAGATGAAGTAATTTCAGGTACTATCACATTTCTATTCAGATCACAGACAGCAATTCTTGCAGCGATTTTATTTCTCAGCAAAAATCATTATTGTCCCTCCTGAATTACCCTGAAGAGTTCTATTTTACTCCCACTACCTCTTCTCAACATTTCTTGATTAAAAAAACAGTACATGATATTTGTTATCAAATATCAATACATAGACAAGAGTGGGAGAAATGGGGACTGGGGGAAAAGCAAAGGCACTTTAGAAAACATAAACCTTTAATAAGCAGGAAGGAGAATTTAAAGCAGCCTAAGAAAGACTGTGAACTGCAGATAGAAGAGTGTAGCACTTCGAGGAAACCAGAAGAAAAAGGGACAGAAATCCAGGGATCCAGCCCAAATCCATCCCTCCATGGTCTGTCAGACTCTTTAATTTTACAACTTCCTAAAGCTTCCAGTAATAATTCCTCCAGTTAGATTTTCTTAGCTCTGCAGGTACAACCAACTGCCTGATGAGATTTAAGAACAAAAGAAAGGCTTTAAAAGACTCAATCACTCAGCTTAATGAAAACATCTTGAATTATTTAACAAACAATCTATTAGGCAGCTCCAGCTATCAGGAAACATGAAGTTTGATAGATCTGACTCCCTGCTGGAGTTTTAGATCACAGTGACTCCAGCCCCTTCCATGCAGTCTCAGTGATGTAACACAGGAGTGAATTCAGCCTGAGATTGAGCTGCATTAGACTTTGATACAGGATCTGTCACTAAGAGCAGGAAAAGCAGCCAACAATTATTTAAAAAAAGAAAAAAAAACTGGAAATAAGCTTTTCAGGCCCTGGAACTAGGGTATTATTCAATAATTCGTTCTCAGGTCCATTTGAATTCTCATCTGTCAACTCTCCTTTTATTACCAGACTGTTCTATAAGCAATGATCTGGCAACACACTTGAAAAATCTACGTATTCCTCCTCATCCATCACAACAAACAATTTTCCAAGCAACAACAGAGACGGTGTAATTTCAAGAGCAATAAGCTCAACTCCTAACTCATTATTTTTATGCCATTGTGGTGTGGCATAAGAAATATCATGGAAAACAGGAAACCTTTTCCTCTTCTCATCACAACCCTCTTCAATACATTAAAATGCATTCCTAAAAGTGTCTCTAGAACACTTTCCATCACTCAAAAATGAGCGAAAAATAATTAAAGTCCAAGTTACTGAGGCTCAAGGAAGACAATTGAAATCTTGTTTGTTAAGTCACTACTTCAATGTCTGAGGACACTTTGTTACAGACAACAAAAGGATTCAATCACAGGAAAAATAAGAAAAATAAAAATAGAACTCTCTGAGACAGTTTGACCAAGCAATTCAGTAAAGCCCCATCTCAGTACAAAATGACAGGTGTTCATCAAATCTTGTTCTGCACTTGTAAAAACATTTTTTAGTTCAGAGTACACATTCAGCCAGAGAAACACTACATCATTCTTCAAAACATTCCTTTTTAACTGACACAAACCTAATTTCCATGCAAATATATGAAGCACAAAAAACCCAAGTTCCTAAAAATAAACCTCCACCTCTCAGAACATCATTCTCAAAGTTAACTTTTGACAAACCAACAGAAAGGCTGCGACTTTGTGTAGCAAAATGTTCCAGCAAAAAGCATCAGTGCAGGAAGAATTATTGAAAGATATTCTTCCAAAACCTACTATACAGGGTAAAAAAAAAAAAAAAGGATCCTGTCAAATCATCAGAGAAACTAAAAACCTCTTGTATACATTTCCACTTTTCAAGATATTTTTTTATTTCTGTTGGTGTGACTAAGCACTTTCCAAGCCAGAGATTTCCAACTGAAAGACAGTGTTCATTTGGAGAGGGTCCAACCACCTCCTCCTTTCAGGGAGCTGTTAATGGTTGATGTTCATGTTTAAAACAGCATTAATCCTGCCTGCAAACAGGGAGAAGGGGGTTGCCAAACATTCAAAATACTGAGTATTTCCTTATTCTGGCATAAATCCACACTCCTACAGCCTCGAGTCTGAGGGGATACAGATGAGATAATCAGAAAAAGAGGGGGGAGAAATACCCAAACTAAGTGTTCACAGTGACATCATTTCAATTCCTGGCACTATCCAAGGAGAGGCACTTGGAAAGGCCCTGTAGCACAATATTACTGCTTTAGAGAGACCCAAAAACATATTAAAGGACCTTTACTGCAGTGAATGATTAACTCTGAGTGACATCAGCCTGTGCTGACTATCACCAGCCCCTCTGTAAATCAGACAGGGCTGTAAATCCATAGACCTCAGCATAACCTTGGTTTGTGGCACACATTTCCTGCCAAAATGGGATATTATACAGAAAATGGAGCATGCAGCACAGACACAGGGTAGGTTATAGCCAACCTTTAGGCCAGGATAAGGCAGATCCCTTTTGGTCCAGCCCTGCTCAGTTTCCATCCAGCAGGGGCCTTGCCCTTGTGCATGCTTTGCTCTGATCTCACCCAAATTTCTACTTTCTCTCTTTGCACCTGCCCTCCTCACTATAACATGGAATTTCAGAGGTGTTTCCAGTCATACCCCGCCCTCCCATTCCTCTGATTTTGCAGAGGGGTGACACAGCTTGGAGCCCCTCTGAGTGTGCAGGTGACACAATTCATAGCACAAAGAGAGAGCCACGGAGCTATTAATGAACCCAACTGCAGCAATTCTAATCACTTTGCCTCTCTTTGCTAAGACAGATATTCCCTGTACTATATATTCACATATTAAAGAGCATTTAAGCCAATTCAAGTGCAGTCACTTCAAAAGCAGCAAGGTGTCACAGGTAAGAGTTAGTGCCAGTGATTGATGACTGAAGCAATTTAAAAGAAGATCTAAACTCAGTTACAAAATCTAATCTCTTCAGCAAAATGCTTTACTTACTGGACCTTGAGGACTGTTCTTGGCACTGGAAACCAGAGTCATAACATCAGATTTATAGTCCTGAAAAGAGAAAAGGGGGAAAAAATAGTCAGATTAAAGATAATAGATGGCACTTTACATGTCAGGAATAAAGACCAACATTGAGCACCACTGTGATTGGACTCAGAGGTGCCATTAGTGAAACATTTGATTATGGAGATTTTCATTGCTGTTCAGCTTGTGCCTTAGACCCTTCTGACTGAATTACACACTTTTTTGGTTTTACCATAATGATCCCCAAGGAAGGCAGCAGCCGGATGTCTCTTTTGGAAGGCAGTGGGGTGGAAGGACAGGATTTCTGCCTTTCAGAAACTTGGGAGAGAGCTCCATTGCACTTCCTGAACCAGCCCTGCACATGAAATTTGGGTGACAGTTTCCCAGCCACTCAAAATTCTCTCAGCACCTGATGACAAATGACTCTCCATTCCATCAGAGGGACCATGGTTTATGTCCTGTAAATGCTTATGTCCTGTAAATGCCAAAGCCCTGCAGCACAGGCTGAGCAGCCCATGGCTATGCTGCCTCACCATTCTTGTGTCACATCTCCATTTAGGTGCACCCTAAAGCAACGTAAAATCCTTAATTTTTTACCCCTCAGGAAGCTTCTCCTACAGCCCAGCTGGCATTCCACAAGTCACAAATCAGTTTGGGGCTTGGGCATGAGAAGAAGCTGAGTACTCTGCTGTGACTGCAGATAATACAGAAACAGAGGCTTGGAGGGGCTTTTAACAGGTGATAGAAAGGAAATGCCAGCGTCTAAACACAGGTGCAATAAATTCAAGTGCAAGTCTGCAGTAATTAAAACAGTTCTGATTTTAAAAGGCTATGTTAGAAAGAGTTAGCAAACCAAATTCTTGCCTCTCTCCTAATGAATACAGCCATTACACTCTTATTTGTATTTTGAAAAGGCCTCCCAGGGCTGGCCTCCTCTTCTCATGCTATCCCTGTCAATAAAGATCAGATTTACAGGGCAAGCCAAGCAACACAGTTCCCCCTATTGTTTGGGAATTGAAGTCTGATAAGCTGAAATTGAGGCCTATCTATCCAAGACAGCAAAGAGTAACTGCTATAAACTTCTAATTATCATCATCAAGCATGCCTCCATTTATAAAGCTTCTAGAGCCTTTATTTATAGGAGATGTGCTATGACCCAGGAGACAGATCATATTTCAGGGAGCTGGTAGTAATTCTCCATCCTTCACCCTGAGTATCTCCAAGTCTCTGAACTGCACAAATTAGAGTATCCCTCGCTGTCCATTCCATTTAGCCATTGCAAACACCATCTCCTCTACAGCAAGTGCCAACAAACAAACTTCACAAGGTGTCAATAGATAAACTACCACCAAAATCACCTCCCAAACCCCTGCAGCCCAGTTCCATTTCTTCCATAGAGGACAGCAGTCACTGTTATCCACTAAGAAGCTGCAAACTGAGACCAACATTGAAGAAAACCACCAAACAAATCTCTGTTCCAGCCCTGGGTGGTGTCACAGTGCCTTCCTACCCCTACCCACTGCTGTGCCTTTGCTGCCTTTTCAGGTTTTCGCTCCTGTCACTCTCCTCCCTTGTGTCCCTGCTGCCCCAGAGCCCTTTCCCTGCTCCTGCTTTGTGCTGCAGGATGGATGTGCAGCTCTTGGTATTCCCTGCCCATTTCCTTCCCCCCTGGCTCCAGAGCTCCTCAGGCTGCACCATTTCCCTGGGATCACAGCTTCACAGTGCTCAGGAAGGACTGGGGCAATCCAAACTAACCTTTTTGTAGGGCTGTTCCTCCTGGGAAACTCCCTAGGAGAGGCAGAGAGACAGCACATTTTTGTTTCACACCACTCTTCCAGAAGGCAATGCCCCGAGTTCCAAATAAATATGACATTTTAAGCAGCTATTTTGCAAATATACTTCTGTTTCCTCCCCAACCCAGCTAATCTCTAAGCATTGCACAGCTCTGTGTAGCAGTAATAACAAATTAATAAACAGCTTTAGGCCAGTGCTGCATGTGGGACAGCTCCTTGGGAAGCTCGTGCTATGCTCTCTGTTAATAACTCCCTTACCACCTGTGAAAATCAAGGCACACTGAAGCAGAAAATAAAAGCAAAAATAGCAAAACTCCTCAGGTTTAGGTTGTGTTTTTAGGGGGGCAGAGAATTCCAACAACAATCCAGATTAATCTAAACCTGTTAGCAAGAGCCCAAATCCTTTCTCCAGTAATTCCAGGTGCTTGGACTGGGATGCACCAAACCCCCTTCTCCTGAAATCACCATTCCCTCACTCCAGCAGCAACAGCAGCATTCAGCTCTGATAGACAAAGGAGATTAATTCCCATCATAACGATTTTCACATCTAAGACACTTTCCTCTACACCATTTCTGTATTTACAGCAAACAAAAAATTGGTTTGTGGAGTTGCTTTCACACTCATTTTCAGGTAATGTGTCACAATGATATCTGGTACATGTTCAGGTTATGCAGAGTATTGTGCCACTGACAAATCATTTAACTATGCACTTGTCTTGGAGGCTGCAGGAAAATGGAAATTACACAGTTTCAACGCTGCAGCAGCACAATAAACAAAAACTTTCTCCCTCCTGTAGAGCTACACTTCATGTTCCTATCAGTGCCTCCTCCAGGTAATTTCTTTTGAGTCTCTTGTTTCCATTAACATTTGTATTTTGAGGTGATTTCTACTTGGAACTCGAAGATGGAATTGCAACAACCATTTACAAGCTATTTTATTTTCAGGGTCTGTTCTGTTACCAAGGGCAGCTCTGCTGTGTCCATGCCAGCCTTTCCAGAAGTTTCTTATGATTCCCATTACTGCCCATCTGCCCTTAGAGAAATCAAGAAATAGCAATAAAACACTCCCTAAATTTTATGTGGGGCACAGCCTCCTCCCCACCCCTCAAACTGAAAGTTTGGACTAAATGTCAGCTAACAGACATTACTTTCCATTCTTCTGACTTTAATGGGAAAAATAAATTTTGGCAGTCTTTCCCCAGTGTTAAAAGTCTTAGCTACTCCCTGGGGATAGAGAGAATCAATGCAAGTAAGATCCATATTTTCTTTCTTGGAACACCACTACTTCCAGCAATTTATTTGACTGACTATGCCTTCTATTACCATGTAAATTGTTTCAGGCTGCAGGAAAAAAAAAAAGTATTAATCTCCCCTCAGTAAGTCATAAAATAAAGAAATCAATTTCAAGGTCAATTTAGTCTAAATAACACCTGCTGCCCTTTTTGTAACATGCAGACTCCTCTGAAACACTAAGTTGCTGTCTATAAAGGCATCAGTACGTGATGTCTCACATAAATCAGGGTGCTGGATGGTACAGGGCAGCTGATTTGCAGGGTACCAAGTGGGGCTGGCAAACAAGCCCAGAGCAGAGCCCTCCTCATCACTCCTCTTCATCATCAGCACAAGGCTTTGCACAGAAAATAAAGCCAGGGGAGCCTGGGCTGTGCAGGTTCTGCAAGGAGTTTGTGCCTTGTCAGGTTCTGGGGACACCCAGGGAGCCCCAGCTCCCTGCTGGGAGCATTCACATCCATCAAGGGTCAGCAGCCTCAAGCAGAGCTTCAGAGAAGGGAAAAAGGACAAAAAAAAAAAGTAGTAGGAACAAGAGGAAAACTTTCCTTCTGTTGGAAAGCAGAGTGGAATGGCAGACTGGAAATAGGAAATAAGAAAATGGGGTTTTTTTCCCCATCCTAGAATTCAGAAAAGGGAAACTACTTGAAATATTCTCTTTTGTTCTACTTTTAAGCTGTTCCACAAAAACTGTCCAATCTTTCTTTTAAATATACTTAATGTGCTCACCTTGTGGCCCAAGACTGCATTTGGTGGCTCTGAAGGGGCTGGACATCCATGCCCTTCTCCTGAAAACTTTGCCTTGAACTCTGTAACCTTGCTGGGCTGGAACAGAACAGCTCCAAAGCCCCAGGACTGGGTGGCCTGGTCTCTGTGTTCCTCCCCTCTGTGGTACTTCTTTCCCATCAGATGAATACAACTATTTTCCCTTTGCCATGTCCAGTTCACAGCAGTGCTGGTGCTTTGTTAAATCCAAAGTTCCTGACAGGTTTTTATTTGTTCCTCTGGGTCCCCAGTAGAAGATAAGATTTTGAACAGTCAATATCCAAGCAACAGAAGTTCCTGAATGAAGCAAATATTCAGATATTCTGGAAATGGGGACTTCACATTCCTGTAAGACTTCTCTAATGAAAACAAAATGTCCTGAAGGCTTCCGAAAAGGGCTGAGAACATGAGGATGCACAAGGCTGAGCAGACAGCAAATTGAAATCAATTTACAGGAAATGGTCTGACACAGGAACCCTTTAAAGCAGGAACAGATTGTGGCTTCCCTAACAGAGAATAGGATACCCAGGATATCCAGGAGAGGGAACAGCCCCAGGTATCCTCAGGCACACAAAGAACAATGCTCCATGTGGAAATGTCACAGCAGCAGAGCTCTCTCTCAATTGTGGGCAACAGCAGGTGGTGTCCAAGGCCTTCCCAGCATTTATTGCATGAATCTGGAATTATTGAGGAGTTTGTTCTACACAGCAGAAATTCCTTCCTACTGTGCCCAAAGAGAAAACAAATCCCAGTTCTATCATTTAGAGCAGGGAATACACACCATCCCTGTTCCACAATTCATAGTTAGCACTGGAATGTGGAGCCATTTTCATACTTATATAGACTTTTCATGTATTCAGCTTTATCTGGAAGACAACATTTCACCAAATAATCAAAATATATTTAATCAACTCAGATATATTCATATATTTATAGAGTATAATGATTCCCCTATGATGATGCACTAGCAAAAAGGAATGCAGACCTTTTCCTTCAGATAACACTCAGTGAGTCAAAGGTTACATAGAAATAAATTGGAAAATATAAAATCACAGCAAAAAATCATTTATTTATTGGGTAGAAGAAAATATTTCATTTTTTAAATCCATGGTCCTGAATCCTATTTAATGCAAACTTCTCTGTGAAATCCCACTATCACAAGCCAAGGATAATGGCTGTGAGTCAGGAGCTGCCAATATACTGATTCAGTGAGTCAAGAAACAAGGATGAGATTTACTAGGAGTGATAAGCATATTAATGTTATATCATCTAAAATCATACAAATACTCATTTTGCAGTTCAATGTGTCTAATAGCATGAGATTCCACAGTAGAAAAACAAACAGAAGCCTGGCATGGCTGTCCAAAGGCTCAAAAGATTAGAAACACAAGAAAAGAGCAACTTTTTTAAGAAGGGTTTAATTGTTTGAGTTGAAGGAACAAAAACAACCACTAACTTCAGATGCACAGCAGAAAGAGCAGTTTAAGACACACGAGTTTTTTTTTAATGGGAAATTATCTTTTCCACATGCCAAGATGCAGCTTCAGAATCCTGAACAATGAAGCCTTGTAAAGAACAGGAAGAGATGCCTCCCAAAAATGAAGAATATGAGCAGTGCAAGAAGAAAGCCAGAATATTCCTAATTACTCCTGCTCAGCTGAATGATTCTGTATTTCCTAATCCTCCAGCAGTTCATGAAGTGGGTAAATTATTGCAGGATCTGCTGTGAAATCAAGGTGAAGAAAAAGACAAAACAAGTGGAGAGTTAAATAAATACTTTCAAAATGTAATCACAAAGGGCACAGATGAGCATGTCTGACATTGCCCATTATCTCCTGAGCAGAATTACTTAGGTTTACTGAGGCAGGAGATTTCAGTCACCTACAAGTCACTCAGGAACACTTATCTGGGAGCATTAGGAGACAATCAGGAGCAGAATCTGCAGAGCAGTGATAACCATCACCAGGGTTTGCCCTTGCGCTGGAACAGAGCAGAGGAACAGCAGCAGAGGTCCCCAGGGATCTCAGCAAACCAGCCCTCGGTACAGCCTCAGTGACACTGCAGCTGAGTTCAGATAAGAAATCAAAAGTGTGTCTTTGCTAGAAGCTCAGATTAACCCAGCTGGGTTTATCTCTACTCCAAACAGCCTGGGAAAATGTTTCCAATGATTCCTGATTTCACCGACCAAAGCTGAAAGAAACAACCACTACCTGCAGGTGCACAGCAGAAAGAGCAGTGCAAGAAACACAAGGAGCTTTTTAATGGAAAATTATCAAATTATCTTTTCCATGTGCCAAGAAGAAGCTTCAGAATCCTGAACAATGATGGAAATCTCACAGGAATATTCTCCCATTGCATTCCATCAGGAAATGGTTAATTTACCAACTAGCCAACATTTTCATTAAGTGGATTTAAAGGCAAAAGATCAGCTGCAGGATATATCCACATTATTTGTTCCCCCAGGCATGGAAATATTTCTTATGCTACAGAATTTTCAGTCAATGATTATATTTTAAATGTATTACCTGCCGGATCGCTGTTGCAGGATGCTCCTCACAAAATATACTTTTCATGTCATTCTCTGGCATATATAATATTTATATATATATATATGTATACATGTATATATTATATACTATATATAATATTTATATATATTAATTATATTCTATATTTATGTATAAGATAGTATCTATAATATTATTATATTATTACGTATTATAACTTATTATAAAACATATATATATATATAAGATATATATATATATATATATATATGTATCATATTTGTGCAGGGCTGTTCAAATCTAAGCACTAATATTCTGCTATAGCAATCCACCACTCACTTTGCATTTTTCTGCCTCACAATGCTTAGACAAGTTATGATGAAGTTTCTAGAGCTGACACTTCAGAAAATAATCAATATAAGGCTATTGTTACATTACTGGGACCAATTCCAGGACTGTGAAGTTCTCTTATTTAGAACTGGTATCTGTTTTATCACTGTAAAATTAACAAGCATTACATGGAGTCTTTCAGGAAAAAAAAAAGACCAGAATATTCCTGTCCAGTCTTTGCTGTATTACCTGCATATAAATCTGCTCTGTAGGGACTGCTGCCAGTCTGACATGACAGAGTCATGGCTCAAAATATAAATATTTCACTGCTGTGGAGAATTAGCAGTTGTTACAGGCTAAACAGTGGCTCTGCTTTCAGTGTCCTGAGCAAACAGCTGAGTGCTCCTGAGCTCCCTGGTGATACCACAGAGCACCACCTCCCTGTCCAGAGCATTCTCATCTTCCCTTCCTGCTACCAGAGACCATGGACTCTGCTTCCATCACTGTGAAATAAGAACTGATGAAGATATAGATGTGAAATATTACTGCATTACAGCCTGTGTTGTGGTTTTTGATAAGTGCCTTCCCTCAGCTCTATCAGGGCAGCATTCTGTGCATTCTGGGGAGCTCCCCCAGAGTATTGTAATCCCAGGTTTGCTTCATTCACAGCACAATTAAACATATGCACCACCTGTTCTTTGTTAAAACATTACAATTCCTGTTCTCTGAATGCCATTTCAACCCCCTCCTGCAATTCCAAGCCACCTTCTGCCCTGAACACTTGCTGCCTTAGCAGATTTCTTTTGGCATGGATAGCAAAACTACAGTTAAGTATTTCAATTTTCCTTATATACTAGCAGTCATGTTATTTTTCAGGAAGGTTGATGAGGCCTGAAATAACAGGAAATTTCTTCCTTTTATTGAAGAAATACATATAAATGCAAACAAAAGTGAGGAATCAATTCAAAATCCTAGGATAGCTTTCCAATAAATAAAAGTGAAATGAAAATTCAGTTGCATGCAGCTATTACAAGCTCATATAACTCTGCCAAGATAGCACTTCAGCTCTGTGTTTATTTCTGTCAGAATAATATGAGGAATGCTCTATCAGTTGGAACTGGATTACAATAAATAAGATTCAATTTAAGAATAAATGGCTCGAGTCCTGAGGGCAATTTAAAATTTGTATATTTAAGAAAAATAAATCTGTATCTCTTGCAAAGAAATAATACTTTGGACAGTGAGTTTATGAAGGGATACAAGCTATGAAATTATGTAGCTGCTGTTAATGTACCACAGAACCTGTCAGCTAAAGAAAAACAGCAGTAAAACATAGCAACCAGAGAGAAGGAAGGGAAATGCTCTGAGAAGATGCTGAAACATGCAGAGAATGGATGCACCAAGAATAGAAATTAAGGCAAAATCCTTGTATCACTTCCCAATGAGCACCTCCCTGCTCTCTGCCATCAGGGTAAGCCTGTTTCCATGGCATGTTGTGCAGTCTGGAATAACAGCAGCCAAATGAGTTCTGCCAGAATTTTCAGTGTCTCTGTAGTGCTCTAAGATGTTGGAATGTGGAGCAAAAAGTTGTAACTGCACTCAAAATGAAGGAGGACATCCCACCCTGAGCTCATGCACAGCTTCTGACAGCCACAATGCAGCTGCAGGTCTGCTCTGACAGCA
Source organism: Ammospiza caudacuta (assembly GCF_027887145.1). NCBI lineage: Eukaryota > Metazoa > Chordata > Aves > Passeriformes > Passerellidae > Ammospiza > Ammospiza caudacuta. The sequence goes on along the minus strand of NC_080609.1, from coordinate 4,577,215 downwards.
GCAGGAGAAAAGGCTGAATATTTGTTTCAAATAAATATTTGTTCCAAATATATGTGGGCTATGCTCTGTGGGCCCTGTCTGCCTAGGGTAGAAATTCAGCATTGTCAGGACAGCACCACAACTTCAGCACTGAAAATTCAGCATTGGGCAAAACAACATCACAATTTCAGCATTGAAAATTCAGCAGTGGGCAGAACAACACTACAACTACAGCATTCAAAATTCAGCATGGGGAAGGACAATACCACAATTTCAGCATTGGGCAGGACAACACCATAACTTCAGCATTGAAAATTCAGCATTGTCAGAACAACACCACAACTCCAGCATAGAAAATTCAGCCGTGGGCAGAACTTCAGCACTGAAAATTCAGCATTGTCAGGACAGCACCACAACTTCCAGTCACTGCAAACCTCTCTGCCTCTGCATGCTCACAAGAAATAGCTGAAATTCAACCAGTTGCAAATCTAGATGAACTATCTATGTTTTATATCTCCCGTTGCTTGTCCAAATGTCCCCCCACCCACAGCAGGTACATTCCAGCAGCCTGGCTCCTGGTGTTTTAATCTGTTTCAAACATACAACCAGCCCTCTGGTTATTTACCAAAGCTGAATTTACATGGGAAGTTGCTCTACCTGGGACCTACTCTGTTATCTGGATCTTACTGATTCTTAAATTAGAGTTATTGGATTATAAATCAAATGGCATCTAGTTGAAAAAAATAACCACAGCAGTATTAGAGCTCACTGTTTGGCAGGAGTACTGTCGGAAAAGGATACTCAGGAAAATGAACACAGAGCCAAAAATTAATGTCCCAAAGAAAACTGTTTTCTTTACATGTGATGAAGCATCCATTAACATCAGTCAGCTTGTAAATAACATTTCTGTAATAAAGGGTGAGGATTTCTTGCTGCGTGTCCAGAGGAACAGTGGATTTTGGCACATTTCATATTTTGGCCTTCACTCTTTCACTCCTCAGGCACTGAGGAAGCAATGGAAAAGAGATTATGGTCTTAAAGGAAAAGAATGCTGCATGCAGATTGTGGGGCTTGATACCAGGAGCCATAATACCCCTTTATATCAGAAAAGTACTGATAAGCACTGCAGCTCCACTGTTCACAGTGCAGCTGCCTGAAGGTGGAAACATGAATTTAATGCTAAGCCTGTGTTACATTTTTAGTCTTTCAACACCTAGGGCAGTGCAGAGAGCAGCTCCATCTTCCCAGCTCTGCTCTTACTAAAGGGAAGGCTGAGAACAGAATCCTCCCCACTGTGCCTGCGTGGCTGGAGAGGAGAGGGAATGAGGGACAGGTAAAACCTGCAGAACTTGGACCCCAGCAGGACAGGACTAACCCCAAAATACTGAGCAGAGCAGGGATGGCAGCTCCCCCTTCCCCCAGGTTCATACAACAGGGAATACTGAGAGCCAAATGTTGATCAGAGCTGTTCTATCCTTATTTTTAAGTCCCTAAAGCCCTAGAACAAGAACCCATCACCTGCAAACGAATCTTTGCCACAACAGTAATCCTAGTTCAACTCTTCATCCTTCTAGCCTTCTCGGCCTCAGAATTCCCCTAGTCATGGAATTGAAAATCACTATGAAAACTGAGAAGCCTTTTGGGGTTTTTCTGATTCACAACTAATACTTTCAGAGTGAAAGCTTGTTGTGTTTTAAACAGCCCACATTTATATCGCTGAAATTGTTTGGCAATACGATATACACATTTTACAAAAACTCACTAGAACAGCAATCCAAAGATAGTGTAAAGAAGACTTCTAAAAACACTGAGGTTTTCTTCCTTGCAAACTAGATTGACAAAATCTCAGGCAAGGCCCAGCCTAAGTTTTTAAGAGTCAAGCCTTGGCTTCACTGTCATTCCATCGCTCCCCTGAATCTCTCTGGTTTTTAAACAGCAGCTGTAAATGGTGAGAAGTGAATCTTGCTCCCAGAATATTTTGTGCTTTCTTGCCAAGTCATCCTGTGAATGTGCTTAACTACAGCTCACAAGTCAATTGGAGCAGTGGTTCCATCTGACACCCATCACTCATGCTGTCCTGCCCACAGCCCAGGCAAGCTGCCTGCAAAATGCCTTGTCAGTCCTTCAGGCATTGCCTTAACCAAACAGAAATGGACTGAGAGCAAAGCCAAGTTGTCACTCTGCATTTATCAACAAAAGGAAATAATTTTTAGGAAAATAATAATAAGCTCTCCTCACAGCACTAACACTAAATGACCTGAAAAACTTTCCTAAGGGATTGAAGGCACAGAACAAAGTTTCATTTCATCTTCGTAGATCTGACAGCTCAATTTCCCAAGTTCCCAGGGACCTTCAGCGGTGCTAAACAGAGGCAGTAACAAATGTCAGTGTTTACTCTGAGATCTCTTTGTTAAAGCTCTCTGTACTCAGCAGTCTTTAATAACCCTCTTTAGGCACAGGCAGAGCAGGTTCTGCATAAAGCAATCAGGAGTGACTCAGCACAGTGAGTCTGCTGGAGCTAAACAGGATGGAATTGCACTGTTTAACTACCACAAACAATCACATTCCCTACCAAGCCCCTTCCCCTACCCCAGTAAGGAAATCAGCTTTGTTTTCAAGCACCTCAAGCCCACAGCTTTGCTTTTGCTTTGCCAGCTGCAGTCCCAGGCACAGCCTGGTGTTCTCCTCCCTCACCTGGGGCTGAGCTGCTGCTGGCAGGGCAGGGGGTGCAGAAACCACCCAGAGCAAAGACTGGCGGCTCTGAGAGCAGGAGAGAGCCGGGAGCTGTGTGACAGCAGCGTGCTCTCTGTAAGGACACAGCAGCCGCACTGCCGGCCCAGGGCAGGCTCCGACCCCACAGGAGCTCCAGGATAATCACAGAGGTGTCCTGCTGATCTCTGCCAGCTCCAACAAAAGCCACCGCTGTGGGGCAAAGATCACAATAACATTTTCTTCATAATTAACTGATTGTCCAGGGTTTCAAAAGCTGGCTCTACATTGCAGATGCTGAGGAAGTTAAAGAGCAGCGCAATGGGCAACAGGAGCTTCCTGCTCCTAGTTTACAATTAGAGCTTTTTTCTAATTAAAAAGCAAACAAACCTTGAATTTCCAGAGCAAGACTTAAGTGAGCTGACTTGACTTTCATTATTTAATGAAAATAAGTAACCAGGAAAATATCTGGGGGCTTTACTGCCATTGAAAACAATGTTTTTTGATGAACTGTTTTCCTTTGATAGTACATTTGACCAAGAACTTTTTCTGAACACTACAACATTCACAAAGAGAAGGAAACAGGATCAAAGAAAATAAAATAGGAGCCAGAAGAATAAGACAGTTAATTAACTTCAAAAAGCAGGATATACAACTCAAGTCATTCCTTATGGCCATCCATCTAACCTGGTTTTAAAAGCCTTCAGTTATGAAAACTCCACTTTCCCCAATTCATTTATTCCATTTCTTTTAGAAAGCTTTTCCTAATGCCAAATCTCGATCTCTTTTGCTACAATTTAAGCCCATTACCATTTGCTCTTTTCCCCGTGGATCTGCATTATCATCATTACCTGAGTCTCTGCAGCAACTTTTCCCTGCATCTAAAGACTGCCAGTACAGCTTCAGAGCTTTTCCACTTCCTTAATCTCAGCAACCCCTTCTTTTTCACTCTTAACTCACACACAGAAATACAATGAATAAAAGTTGCTGTTTTACATAATTTTGGGTAGATAATGCATGACAAGAGTTGAAGGTGAGGCTGAATGTGAAAGATCTTGAATTTTTCAACAATTTTGGAAAGAGGTGCAGCACCTGAATCATTAATATTCATAGACAGATATGCACATGCATTTACAGACCTCTTTGCTTTGGGAATATTTAGAATTGGTGGATAAAACCTTAAAGGATTTCTATACCTAATTATTTCTAACCATGTGCACACCTAGGCAAGGCAGCCCTCAGGACTAGAGAATTGTTTTGAATTGGTCATTTCAAAACTCCCAAAGATGAGCTTTATTCAGCTTTCAGGAGCTGGTTATTTAATCCAAGCCTGGAAAGCACAACCACAGATGGAGCTTCTGGCTCCAGCACCAAATCCCAGTAGCAGCTCCCTTCAGATGCAGAGCTCTCAGCTGGCCCATAAACCAGAGACAGCTGTGAAATTTAGAATCTGCTCAGTCTTTCAGATTATCAACTCCCAGTGTAGTTTGTACTCCCAGCCCTGTGTGTGGAGATCCTGGATGTGTTCTGTGTCCAGGATCTCTGAGCCGCAGGGATTCTCCGAGTGAAGGACACAGGAAAACCCTTCTTGCATGTTCCAATGTCAAGTTCCTCATTGCCACTCCACTCTAGGACCTCTGTTCCACTCTTAGCAAAGAGGCACTGCTGCTGATACAGATGGAAATACGCTCACACCACTGCAGACAGCGTTTATTTGTAGAAATATCTCTCTAAACATAATTAACAACTAATGGCAGCAAAGAGCAAACACATTATTTGTCCCTTTTTTTTTCACTTTGAACCCAGGAATAGCAACCCAGCAGGAGAAATGCTTGAGTCAAATGAGCTAATGAGGAGACTATTCCTGTATAATGAGATCCAGAGAAGTCTGTACTTGCCTTCTTCTATTCATAGTATCTGCAGCTTTCACTCTGCTATTTGGACTCCACACACACCCAATCTGTACCTACCAACACCATATTCCTAAAATTTTATTCCTAAAGTGTTAAACACTGGGCTGGCAACTACAGAGTTCTTCAGCTACTCCTTCTAAAGCCTGATAACCAAAGTCACTGGAGATTTAGAACATGGAAAACAAATCACAGGACTAAAATGAAATCTATTTCAAATTATGGATTGGTTTCCTAAAGAACTGGCTTTTCCAGCCCAACAGAATTAGATGTGCCCTGTAGTAGAATCAGCACCTTCTTACAGGTGTTCTTGCCAAATATGTTTTAATTTATGTTCATTAGTAGAAATGTTTGAGAAAAACAAAATATCCTTGAAGTTATCCACGCCACAACAAAAAAAAAAATATTTTGTTGCACTACGAATACTTTTGCCTATTTAATCATCATCTTTATAAATGATGATTTATGAATGAAGGAAAAGATTTCTTTGGTTGGAAGTGAACACCAGCCATTTCTCCTACTCAGGTGCTGCAGTGGAGCTGTGCCAGCAGCCTGGGCAGCAGCAAAGTCACCTGAAGGCTGGCTGAGCTGCCCTGGTCCAGCAGAGATGCCCAGGAGCCTGGGACACAGAAACCTGAGCTCCTCTGTGCTTGGCACAGCTCCTTGCCTTGGATCTTGTCAGCACAAAGGGAAACAGACAGCAGGCAGAATAATGAGCTTGGGGAAACAATAGAGAGCCTAAATCTGGTAAAAGAAGCATCTGCTAGAGCACAGCAGCTGCCCAGCCAGGCCATGAGTGCTGCCAGTGTCACAGCAGAGTTCAGCTCTCACGTGGCACTCATTGATCATTTCTTTAAAAATAAAATAAAATCCTCCTGTCTTACAAAAGGAAAAAAAAAAAAAAGTAAATTAATGCACAGTTTCAAGCAATACAGACATGAGATTTGAGATCCATTTAATGATTTATGTGGTAAGAGATAAAGATCTGTAGCTGAAGTAAAGAGGAATAACTCCTAAGCACAGGAAAATGTTCTTAAAAGGCAGCATTCACATTCCTAGGCACTGCCTGGATGGACCTGCCTTTATTAAATGGATCAGGGCCCTCAGGTCAAAGTGATTCTTATATATTTAACATGGATTATTATTATCATCTCACAGAAGTTCAGGCTGTGTGGTGGAAGAGAAGCCAAACTCCTGAAAATGCCATTGCAGATGAGCTGCAAAGGGGTACTGGGGACAGATGCCACTCTTCAGCCCCAGCTGGGCAGGATGGGGCACTGGCAGCTGGGACAGTCATTAAATTGGTTTGGAAGGCACCCAAGTGACAGCTGTACATCTGCTGTGGAACATGGGACAGGCTGGAGCCCTGCAGGGCCACCTGCACTGCACCCAGGCTGTGTCTGCCCATGGCCCTGGGGACAGTGACCAACAGGACGCACACAGGACCTGAGGGCCAGTGGCCACAGCCCAAAAAACAGCACTGCTAACAGCTAAACTCCTCTGCTAGTAGCCTAAACTAACAAAAAAATGAGAAATTATTAGACATTTTTTAGATATTTTGACCTCACTACCTTCCTGGATGAAGAATCTCAGGATATTTCACTCCTAGTTATTCAACAGGAGCTGTCAGAACCCAGCACATCCCTCTGGGTGCTCTGGATGGCTCCAGACCCTGCCAGGGGGCTCAGAGACCTTGGCACAAAACCCAAGACCCCTGTGCCTTTGATTTTAACCCATGGAAACAATTACCAACCTTATGTGAGGATTTGGAAGCCACAAAATTTTAAGTAGAACGATAGTTGGTTTGTTACAAGATAGAAAAGTAGAATTTTAAGATTTTTAGAATTGGGGGTTCAGAAGCCAAGATGGAGGGATTTGGGTGTGCCTTGTCCTTCTTTCTTCTTCTTAGCCTCCATCTTCTGGGTGATGGTGGCACTTTTGGATTGGTTTAGAGTAGGAACACACTGTCCAACATAGGTGATAGGTATTGGAAAATGATTTAAAATAATGTACAGGTAGTTTTTAGTATAAAAAGATAACACTACCCTGAGGGCGGGCAGTGTGCCTCTGACTGACCTGCTAGGCAGAGCTCAGCAGGTCAGAAAAAGAATGTTACAGATAACAAAGAATAAGCAACCTTGAAAACCACGGCCAAAAACTCCTCACTCCTTCTTCAATCTCGGGGCTGGGAAAAAGAGACTTTCTAACACCTCAGGGTCACCTCAGCCACAGAGATCCCAAGGCAGAGCTGCATCAGCTGAACATGGGCACCTTCCTCCAGCCTGGGCAGGGCTTTAGAGATCCTTAACTGGGACACACAGCACGCGTGCCAAGAGAATGTAAAGAAACCAACACCTTAATCATGTTCTTACAGAGCCATACCTGCCTTTTCCCCCTTTTTATTAAAGAAATCTGCATTTTCCCCTGACTTTTACTGCCCCACAACTGCAGCGCCATGCTGCTGCATGCCATGCATCATAAATACATTATTCATCCCTTCACATACTCAGCTTCTTAAATGGCATCTGCAGCCTGCCAGGCTGACTGTAAATGCAGCTCCTTAGGAACAATTAGGTCTTCTAGAAATATTTAGGACATTTGAAAATCTTTGTTATTTAGCTTCTGATAGTTCCATCAGGGCCATAAAATCTATCAGGTAAATAGGTCTTTAAAATTAGCATTATTCAACCACACATTAGTGGTTCCTAATGACTCCAAAGATGCTGTTCCACTCCACTGAGTAGGCTCTTGTGGCACATTGATATGCACAGGAAAATGCATGCAAATATCTGGGTATTCACCTACTTTGATTGTTGATTGCTTGCAGAGTTAAAAGACCATTTAATATGTTTCCTAAAATAATTAAAAATGCATAATTAGGGCAAGTTTAAGAATAACCATTTTTAAATGGGCACATTAAGGAAATTTGTTTCCACTGTCCCAAAATCCTTTGCTAAATGTGAGCAGTACTTTTATGAATAGGCACAAGCTATAATTCCTTTTTCTTTGTCACAGCCTAGCAACAGGACACAAAATTTCTTCTGAACTACAACTAATTAGAACATTAATTCTATTTTTACAGGGATTTGGGCAGTCTGGATTAGCTGACCAGTGAGAGCACATGGACAACCCAAACAGAAGCAATTGCTGCCTGTCCTCAGCACAAATAAATGAAGTCAAAAGAAATTACAAGCTCCTTGGATTAAAAGCAAACTACAGCTTTGCCTTGTTCCCAGAGGGATGGAATAAAACATAGCCTAAAGAAAAGAGAGAGAAATTTAATTTTTCCATAGCGGTAATGTATTTTTTGCTGGCATGTGATCCATGTCAACCACACTCACAGGGAGCCACTGAAGACCCCTCAGGAAGACAAACACTGAGAGCTGATGAGGAATTTCACAGCCTGCCATCAAATGGTTGTTTAAATTCCAGTGTAATGTGCCTGCAAGCATAGGGAGAGGTGCAGGAAAAGATTGATAACACCAAAAAATAATCTTCTAATGGACAGTGATTAGTGTATTGGGCAAATCCTGTTTTCAATCATTTTCCCAAGTCAATAACTGTCTAACTCTGCCCAAATTCACAATGCAGAGGTTCAGCCTGCCTTTGGAACAGATGGCATTGCCAATTATTTGCCTGCAATGACAATGGCTGCACAGACATGCCACAAAGCCAAAGCAATGCACACTTCTAGTTCTGCCTTTAACCATAAATCACACTGCAGTCTGACCTGTTGAAATACCACCAGTCTATTTTATAAGGTGCTTAATAGCCAAAAAAATGACTATAAATATATATATATGTGGAGGATATTTCATATGTACATTTAAAGTTGTAATTATTGTATTATAGATTATATTTACATGAATAATTTTTTCTATAATTGTATATTCTTTATATAGTAATAGAGACTATAATTATATAAATGCAGAATATAATGTTGTACATTAGAGACCAAGACTCAAGATTCAGGGTTTCTTCAAATGGGACATTGAAACACCTTTAGGAAGCTTCCCTGCCCTTTTTGCCCAGAATGAACTCTCAATCCAAGTGTCCTTTCCAACCAGACCTAATGATAACTCATTATTCTGCTTCTGTACTGAAAACATCTTGAAATCTCTGAAAGATCCTGAAGGCAAAATTGTATGGCCCAATCATCACAAAACCCCCACCCTGTGAGTGAAAAAGATATCCATGAAGTTTGGTAAATGGGAGGATTTGGCACTCAGGTGATTGATAAAGTCATCAGGAGAACACATGAAACTTTTAGCACTCAGCCTCCTGCTTATTGATGGGTGAAGCTAGAGAGGCCCTGCAGCAGAATTATCCTTATGTGATCTCAATCTGTTCTCCATTGATTTTTCTTACACAGCAGTAAGTTTTGATTAACTTTAGAAGCAGCAATGACTACTTCAAAATGCCTGGAATTGATCAGACATAAGGATTTCCTGTTAGGTAGAAATTAAAAAAAAATATTTCTTCCAATCTCACTATTAAGAAATGCCTTTCTCTTTGCAAAAATATAAATGAAAAGGCTGCCACGTTCCTATGGCCATTTTGTTGACTCAGAAGGTCATTAGGACATTTCCCAAAAAGGTGAATTAATCACAGGGAGAAGTTTTTCCAGGTTAACACAGCACTAGGAATCCTTTGGTCACTGCTCAGCTCAGCTTGTCACAGGTACCAGCAGATACCACACTCACAGGAACTGAAAATATAAAATACTTGCCATAACCCAAAACACCAAAACAATCAAAGCCACACTTTTAAGTAGAGCTTTTGAAATAAAAGCTGCCAGAGTAGCAGTTGAACATTCGGTGCTGTGTTACTGCTATTGACAAATTAAAGAAAAAAAATTTAAAAATCTGCAAAAAGCTCTTTTATCAGATCTGATAGGTAGCTGGGTTTGGCTTCCAGAATGGTCTTCTGCTTTAACTCACCTTCTTCTTCATGAATTTCCACAACTGGAAGCACAGTGGACTCTCTCCTAAAGCTTCCCACCTTGTGAACAGAGCAAGAGCAGATTTGTTTTCCTCAAGGTTTTGCTGACACCCTCTGAAATCTGCAGTTCTGTGATAACAGTTCTCTTCTACTTTTCAGATATAGATCTAAACTGACAGTGCAACATCCCAAGATCAGCAGATCAGTGTGGCTGCTCCAGTCATTAACTGTTCCTAAGCTTTGTACAGCTGAGTTCATCACACAAACTCTTCCAAAGGCAAATTTCACATTCCTGTACTCTGGTAGGAAAGTAATAAATAGTCTGGATGTCACCTCCATGCAGTTCAACTTCCAGAACACTTCACTTTCCACAGTGGCTCTCTAAAATGACCTTTTCCTCCTCCAGCTTGATGGGAAGCACGAGTTTGGGATTTTTTTTCCCAGACATACTTGTTCAATACTCTGCTGCTCCATTCCAGATCACTGTAATTCACAATTTCCTCTATCTCCTCAGGATTTCATATTTTAAAGCATTACAATCTCTCTTCCATAATGTTATCTAAAAATAACAACATCAGGCTGGCAGAAAAATCCACTGCAGAAATTTCACACCATTTCAAAGCAGTCAACAGGGATTCTCCCACGGGGATGCACTCTGGGTAGTGAATGATGTGTATCTGGAGAGAAATATTGTGCAATCAATGCTAGAGATCAATCACTTTAAAGAAATACAGTCATTTGGGACAGTCTCTTTTCCAGGGCAGAAAGCAACTCTGCTGGAAAACCACTTTGTGCACAATGTGCATTCGTATGCAGAAGTTCATTTACAATATATCTCAGGAGATACTGCAGCTTGCATGCAGTTATTTAAATAGTTTGGGGACTTTGCAAGAGAGATTTACTCTCACGCTCCACACATTTTATTATGGAAGGTTTATCATCAATATTAAAGTTTAATTCCCCCAAAGCAGTGCATTAATACATTCATAAGCTGTAATACCTGGAGCTCTGTGCCCACCTTCATCATATATTGAACACAATTGTCAAGCAGCAGTTCCATACTTTGCCATCCTTCTTTTTCATTTTAAAGGGATTTCAGAAATATTTCAAAAGCACAGGGTCATTTTGATGCACTACATTTTGCTTAATTTTAAATGTCTGCCATGCAGAAAATTGAGTTTTATGGTTTTCAGAGTAAAAACAAAGACTGCAGACCCCCAGCTCTCACAGCTCATTCTTTTCAAGCAATTTTACTAATCACATATGGACCTTTTGCTACATTTATTATTTATTGCTGCCCCTAAATCCTGCTCTCAAGTTCACCCATAATCATTTGGAGTTTTCTGCCCTTTCAATATTTAAAAGTCAGTTTTTGCTGTGTAATAAACTTAACATTGGGCATCATTTCCCAGTAAAGATCCATCCACTATTCCAAATCCTGCCACTACTTCCAACAGGGCCTGTCCTGAGGCTGTCCTGTGCTTTTCCTGCATTCTGAGGGATTGCCAGAGAAAATCCTGCATCCTATTAAACAGCTCATCAGCATGATGGCACAATAAACCATTTTGCCTGATGTGCTCTGAGAGAGGAAGTGGCAACCAAGAACAGCCAACACATGAAAAGAGCAAGGAAGGACATTAAAAATAAAAGAGGAAACTAATTTAATTGCAATGAAAGAAAGCAAAAAGCACACTTATTACAGGAGGAAAAATAAAAGTGCCCCCAGAGGTATTATCATTTGTCAGAATTGCTGCTGCTCCTTTCTGACACCATGGCACACACAGGGAAAAAAGGGGAATCCAGAGATCATCAGGAGAGCTTTAAAATTGGCTTTTGGTACCTGAGACAGCACACACAGAGAACCAGCACAGCCACAAACCCCAACTGCCTGTGAGTGAAGCCTTAATTCAATATGTAATTTAATTTGGCTTCTGCTGCCTATAATTGCTTCCATCCTGAAGAACAGCTGGCAGGCACCAAGACAAAATGCACACTCAGGACAGCAGCAGGGAGGGGTTTAATTAATTTTTTAAATCGTTGTATTTTATTTAGCTTTTGCTGCCATCTACAGTAATCATCACAAATCTGCACAAGGACCAGGTACAGCACCAAAGCAACAAAATAAACCTTCAGCACAGTAACGAGCTGGGCTAGACACACACCACGGGACTTCCACTGTCACTGCAAGATCTAATAAACCTCCTTTGCAGATAAACTTTCTGCCTCAGCTGGGGCCCAAAAATTCATTTACAGCTATTTGTCAGCTCTGTAAATGAATTAACTCATCCACAGAGCTCCCAGACACAAGCACAGGCTGCCTGGGTCTGTGTGCATCCAGGAGGCAGCAGTGCTGGCTACAAACTGATCAAAGTTTGAATTCCTCTCTATGAGATTGGAACACTGACTGGCTCCATCCAGTGTCTCATTTTTCCATATGGCCACACCACCAAAATGTGGACACCATAAGGCACCAGTTTGCTAATTTGCTCCCAAAGATCTTTGTGTAATCAAAATATTTTTCACTTGTTATCTTAATTAATGGAAATTTTTCACATTCCAGAGTAATGCTGCACTTCTTCAGAAACCCATCCATCTAATAAAGGCTGGCTGTGGCACAGAGCAAGATGTACAGGGGGCACTGGAAATGTTAGCAGGATGAGACAAAACACTCCAAAGAATGCAGCATCTGCTTTGATGCTAGTTTTAATTTACAATTAAATCATTTTAAGGCATTACACCTCAGACCCTAGGTTACCTTTTCAGTAACTAATGTTTGATTTCCAGTTCCAGGGTCTTATCAGGGTCCCACTGTGATTTTCATCTCAGCTTTGTCAGTGCTGTGTAGCAGCCTCTGAACCAGCATGAGCACTAAAATCCAGATTCTAAATAGATTGATTCTAATCCTTCTTTTTTCATTATTTTTTCCCCTTTTGTGATTTTTAATTTTTCTTTTGAGGAATTTCTGCTCCTCCAACTGCCTCCTGCACGGCAGCACTTGGTGTAATTGTGACCAGCAGCCTGTCCTGGCTCTCTGAGCAGTAACACACACACAGCTGCATTCTCAGCTCTACAGTTCATTCAGAGATGGGCTCTAATTCCACTTTACACCATTCTTACTCCACTGAGTAAAAACAGGCTTAAACTCAGAGTTATCACAGCAGTGGAGAGCACGATTATCACCTTGTCAGAGTTGTCTGCTGAATATCTTTGACATCCAGTGTTCTCAGGTGAACCTTAAAAAGAGTTACCCAAGGCAAGACACTACTGGGAAACCAATTTTCTCCACTTTTTCAACTCTTTGGCAAAGATTCAATCTTATCTATTATGAGCACAGAAAATATTTCTGAGGATTCAACACAGCCAGCTAAACCTTTTTTTATTCATTACTTTCATAACTCTGTATTAGGTAGTTAATTATTGGGGGGTTTTAGAAGCATAAAGCATCAACATATTTGTTGATTTAACTTTCTGCCATAACACAATTCATTGAAAGACATGCACTTGTCAGCTGCTGGATCGTGAAACCAAATTTAAGCCATAACAAAATCTTCTGAGGATGAGCGAAAACTGGTGTCAAACCAAGCATCTCTTTCTTAGCTACATTTTACTAAAAATGGGGACCATGAACTACATGAGATTTTGAGCAAAAGTGGAACTTAGACTGTTATTGTGGTATTTTTTCTCTATTGCTGATTGCAAGAAACCATGGTAACACCAGGTATGGTTTCTCCTACTTCCTAATTCATGGAAAGAGAGGTATTCAGAGCAGTGATAAAACCCAGACCAGTTTCAGAGCTTCATTTTTACCTTTCCTTCTTCCAGCATCACTCAATTGCCTTCAACAACCTGTTGACAAAGCTCCTTGCATGCCAGCAATCAGATATTACAAATATTAAAAATATCCATGCTATATTTTCCCTTCTTCCTATATAAGGCAACATATAAAGCCAATAAAGAGAAAATAAACCTAAAAAGAGAGTCTCAGCAAGCACATGTTCTGGAGATCAAAGAGTGAATTCTTGACTACACAAAATGCCATAAAATTAATTCCTTCAGGATTAGGATTATGCCCAACACTTCTCCTTTGCATAAAACATGCACTCTGAATTTTTTGCACAACTGCTGGAAGTCAAACAACCTCAGAGCTGATCCTAAACTGCTTTTCCCTGCTTGTTATGCACATGGCATCCACGAGGGCACGGGCTGCCCTCAAGCCAAGGAACTGTGCTGCCAACAGCTTGCTACAGCTCAGACATGAAACCTTCTAACCCAGCAGACAAGCTTGCCTCAAATAAGCTTCTTATAGACAAGTCATGAGGGGTTTTTTTTTTGGTTTTTTTAATTAATTGAAGTTTTATTAATAGAGCTGAAATCTGTAGGCTAAATACCCATGCAATAAATATACCAAAACTGTTTAGGGTCTGATCTGTTTGCACAGTTTTGCCAGTGCATATTTGAGGGTCATTTTATCTTTTTATTTAAGAGTCCCATCATTACAACATAACATGAGCTAGAGAAAAAAATTTTCAAATCTAGAAAAATCAAGTTTACATTTTACAACACTTATTCTATGTCAGTCTGTGAGCACAGTGGGAAACAAGGTTTACCAGATTAGATTTGAAAAGCAACATGAATCCTTTTAGAAAACCACTGAGTATCTCTGCCATCCAAAGGACAGGCAAAACTTCTGTCCAAACTGTTTCTAAACACTCTCATCATGATAAACTATATGGTAACTGTATGATAATTATATGATTCTATATGGTAAATTATTATATGATTCTATATGGTAATTATATGATTCTATATGATAAACTATTACCCATTTTTAAAAATCAATTCATAAATGTCATTTAAGAATAATTATTCTTAGAAATAATTCTTAAATGAGAAATTGGTATGAATTAAAGCCGCAATTGCTTACAGTTGTAATAAATTCTTAATATTTTTAATATAGTTTATTATTACAGTAATATTTTAAAGTTTTAATATTTTTAATACAGTTTAATATTTTTTAAAGGCAGTATTATTCTACAACTGCATTAGTAGGGTGAGGTGGGGCAGATTTCCTTGTTACACCAGTGTCCTCTGTAGCTGGTTGTGGTCATGATTAACACCACTAATTGAAGCAGGAATAACTGCTGATAGCAAAATAAAATTACCATCTTCAAAAGTTCAAAACCTTGTCATTATTCCCTTTGGTTTTTTGATAAAGTAGCAATCCCTGCTGAAACCAAACATCAGCGCTCAGAGGAATTCATGTTCTGTACACACTCCATAGCTACTGAGCATTGCTCCAGCAACAGCCTCCAGTCACAGATGTGCTGAACATTTCAGATTTTAAATAACATGAGAATAACAGGCATCCTTAGCAGCCACTGCTTGATCCTGAAATACATGGGGGTGGCAGGGGAGAGAGGCACATTTCATCTGGGCTCACAAATGCTCCCAAAGAGCTGCAGCACCTGGGGAAAGGCAGGAGAACACAGAAATCTCTCAGCCAGGTGCCAACAAAAGCATTCCCATTATTCCCTGGGAAATCAGACATGATGCGGAGCACAGTGCCAGTTTCTACAGCCAGAACTGCAAATGGTTTGGGGAATTTTGGGAAATTTTAAGTCATCACCTGTGACCGTGTTCACAGGGGTCCCAGGATGAGGGAAGAGCTGAGGATCTGACTCCATGTTTCAGAATGCTTGATTTATTATTTTATGATATATATTATATTAAAACTCTACTAAAAGAATAGAAGAAAGGATTTCATCAGAAGGCTGGCTTAGAATAGAAAAAGAAAGAATGATAACAAAGACTTGTGTCTGGGACAGAGAGTCTGAGCCAGCTGACTGTGATTGGTGTTAATTAGAAACAACGACATGAGACCAACCACAGATCCACCTGTTGCATTCCAGAGCAGCAGATAATTATTGTTTTTCTTTTCCTCTGAGGCTTCTCAGGAGAAAAAATCCTGGTAAAGGGATTTTTCCGAAAATATAATGGCGACACTTTTATTGGGAGATAGTAAAACTGCACCAGGTTTGTCAGCCCTGGGAGGCTGAAAGAGGAGTCAAAGGGCAGGGCCAGCTCCTCCTGGAAAGGGCCACAGCTCCAGGGGATTTGTCACCAATTCTGTCCCTGCACAGAGCACAGGAACCAAACCCAGGCAAGGCCCAGGGATGCCTCTCCACACCTGGAGCAGGAATTGCCTGGTGGCTGCTGTGGTGAGATGGCCACCTGTGACAGACCCAAACACAAGGTGCTGCTGATGGCTCCTGCACTTTTCCACTGCAAACAACTAAATTAGCTCTAATAGAACATCTCAAATTGCTGCTTTTACCGTGGCTTGAAAGAGATGATGCAGAACAGGCCTATGATTAACTTTTCCATTTCAGATGCAGTACTTAAATCAGAAAGCTTGTCTGATACTGCTGAGAGCAGGGAGACAGCAATTTTCCTTTTGGTATCATGCCCTGACAATGAGCTGACACTATTTTAAAAGTACTGAGCAATTTGAAAGGTTCCAGATAGCAGAGATTTAAATGTACTTTGCAAGCTGAAATGGGCTCAGCTTTTGCACTCCCTTAAAAAGAGAAAAAGGAAAAGAAAAATCAGAAAATTATTACTCTCGTTATAATTACCAAAGTGGTCATTTGGTGCAAGGGTTAAGGCCATGTGTTGGGAGCGACAGAAATGTCAGTCATAGAGCATTAAATAATCCTATTGACAGAGCACATTTTTAGGTGTGTTTTGCAAGTAAATCTGGCAACAAAGCATGACACAAGCAGGAAATGTCTTATTCATCCCTAGCTGCAGTGTGGGGAGCAGGGGGAGCTGCTCCAGTGATTCTTTACACCAAAAGTTCATTACAAGCAAAAGCCAAAACAGGTCATTAAAGATTGGGAACAGCTACAAGGACATTCCACAGGAAAAAACAATGGATTTATAGCCAGAGCTGCCTTATCACTAGTCCAACTCTACTCCACAGCCTGCTTTTCTGTGTGCTCTTTGCTCCCGGCAGCTACAAATGAGATTGGTGATTAACTTCATTTTTGTAGCAGCAGCAAAAATCTGAGTGCAACAGAAAGAGGGGCAAATGTGGGACAAAGAGTGGGGAAAGAGCAAAGATACTGTAATTCCACTCTCAGGAGTGTTACATTTTACATTAGATGGGATCTCAGATGGGAGGAAAGGAGTTTTGGAGCATTAAACTTTAACAACAGAACCAGACATTGCAGTATCAACTGTGAGCTAAACCTCACAGGAGAAAAAGGCAACTTGTAATATTCATCTCTCCAGGTACTGGAATTCACATTCTGCATTCTCATCCCATTCACCTGGCATGTGTGTACATTAAATACCTCCCAGTAACATCCAGCAATGCCAGGACAAAAACTGAGATAAAAATCTTCCAATGTCCCTCTCACCTGAGAGAAATTGCTGTTTGAAATTCTCTTTATGGACCCTGCTCCCTGCCTGGGGCTACAGGAATAGAGACAGGGCTCACCTGTGCTGCAGGTGGGGACTTGTGTTTGCTCTGTGATGCTCAAATGAGTGTGCAGAGAGTTCCACTCACCTGAGATATGGCTCTGAGCCCAAAAACTGCCCCAAGACAAACCTGCTGCCATCCTTCTCTCCCTACCCACAGTGCCACCTAAAACAGCACCACACACGAGTGGTCAGAAATACAAATCATTTCCCTGTTAAAATTGGTTTTCCTGCTATACTGATTGTGTTTAAGTAAAACACATGGATAATTCCTGCCTCAAACTTAAAATAAACTCAATTTAATGTTGTGGCCAACAGCCCCACCGGAAGGAGTAGCTGTTACAACAGAGAGCACATATATTGTTTATATATTGTTTATATATTTATACAAATATTTATCTATTGTTTGCACTTGTCCTTACCTAAAATACTTTAGAAAAGTCAATTAAAATAAACACATCAAAGACAGAGACACACACCTGGAGGTTAAAGCAGCCTTTTCAATACATGTTTTTTCCCAAAATAATCTGATGGCCAAGTGTCCAAAATTATTGCTTCCCAGGAGACTCTGATGTTTGCAGCCTTTGAATCCTCCAGATAGCAGAAGTGGAATGGCAACTCCTGCTCAGCACAGCAGGGCTGTCCCAGGGGGATGAGGAATCCAGCCTGGCATCAGCATCAGGCAGCATCCCACGTTCCAGCTGCTCCCAAGGGTGCAGGAGAAGGGTGGGAGGCAGAGGACTGAAACAGCTCCTGGCATTTATAGAAAAAGAGAGGTATTTCCTTAGCGCCCCAGTGGGAGCCATAAATTGGAGATTAAATGGCCTTTAGGTAGCACCTTTTTGATAAAAATGTGAAATAATGATGGGTTGTGATAATGCTGTGATGCCAAACCTTCCCCTCCAGGGCCAGCTCTGAGCCCCAGTTTGGGGCTGCAGCACACGGGCAGGATCCTCCCAGCTGGGCAATTCCACCCAGGTGTCACAGACATCTTTTATGAAAAATCCTTTCCTTAGGATTTTTCCTCCTGAGAAGCTGAGAGGCCTCAGGAACAAAGTGTAAACATTGATTATCTGCTGCTGTGGAATGCAACAGGTGCATCTGTGATTGGCCTCATGTGGTTGTTTCTAATTAACACCAATCACAGTCAGCTGGCTTGGACAGAGAGTCCGAGCCACAAACCTTTGTTTCATTTCTTCCTATTCTATTCTTAGCCAGCCTTCTGATGAAATCCTTTCTTCTATTCTTTTAGTATAGTTTTAATGTAATATATATCATAAAATAATAAATCAAGCCTTCTGAAACATGGAGTCAACACTCTCATCTCTTCCCTCATCCTCAGACCCCCGTGAACATGGTCACACCCAGGAGCAGCAGGAAGATGCTGCTGATGCCAATGCTGTGATCAGCTGGGCAAATATTTCCTCCTTGTGTAGAAGGGAAACAAACTTGCAGAGCTTTTTCAAAGCTCTTATTTGGTTAAGGAATATTCCAACCACTTTCCTATTTTAACTAAACAATTCTTTCCTGGGGTACCACAGTCGTGTACAAACAATGCTACTTTAAATCACATATTAATTGACTACTTAAGGCATGAAATGCTTCTTTTGCAGTGATCTTTCATTGGGACACAGGCAATCATCTTCATGGATGGGATCTACAGCTCCCAGAACTGGACAGTTAGTGAGAGTTCATGATGATCCATGCAAGCCTGGTTATTGCAGTCATGGATCTGATGGTAAACCCACAGCGACTGCCTCAGAGCCACACCTGCAAGCTGCTGTATAAAATAAATCTGTTGCTTAAAATGGATTTTGAACACACATTTCGTTATCACAAAGACTTCCTGTGTGTCACACTGGGATCATTTCACCAAGATCTCCCTCTGTCCAATTCCTGTGTAAATCTGATCCTTTGGGAGGCTGCAAGGAAATGTTTCTGCTCATGCAGAGTACACAGATTTCCTTCTGTGGCAACAACTTTTTAGAATTTCATCTTAAAATTCAGATTTCCAGAAGGATCTGAACAGCTTTAGAATCACTACTTTAATTTATGGTCCCATATTGCATCACTAATTACTTGGATCAAACCCTTAATTCCTGTGAATGTGCTCAGGCATGAAGGGATCTGCCCACACACTCCCAGTGTGAGCAAGAAGCAGAATTGTCTAAAATAGCCAAGTGCCTTTTTAAGCCTACTAAAAGTTTGGGGTACCCAGGCTCCTGCATGCACTTGGATTTCTGAAAAATGTACTAGAAGGGAAAAAAAATCCACTAAAAACTTGGAGCCCTGGAGTCCAGCACAGTAAAACTCTCACCGTGAAGTGCAACTGTACAGAAGATTGTAGAATAAAGATTATATAACAAAGAATGGTCCCAGAATGATTCCACAGCAGCATCAGCCAGGAGAGGAACAACCAAGGTCTGACACAGAGCCAGGAGTAGCCTTGGCCATGGAATGTCACCTTTCTGCTGGTTATCTGCAAACATCCCTTCCTCTCATTTCTCAGCCCCCATTTCCTAATCTCAAAGTTCTCTTCTGCACCAGGACCTGCAAACTCTCAGACTCTTTCTTGCCACATCAAGCAATCCTTAATCAGTATGACACAAACTCAGAGGTGTCGGATAAGTATAAAACTTACTTTTTGAACACTCAAAATTGGTTCCTACAGGCCATTTTTTACATCAGCTGTCAGCACTTAAATGCCACAAAAGCTTTCAGCATGAGTAAGCAATGCCATTTAGAAAAATCCATTTACTTTGTCTCTACCAGCAGTTGTCCTTCATGCTTTTTTGTGAACGTTTTAGGAAACAAATTTTAGTTACAGGGGAACAACCACAGAGAGCAAATAGTAAGTTAATACCCTCAAGCCTGCATAGAAGCATTAATATATTTTAGATAGGTGGGATAACACTCAGCTGAGCAGCCAGAGCTGTGGCACAGAGGCTTTTATCCGGAGATGGACCCAACCACAACTCACACCAGATTAAGCTCACTCACTTGATCTCTGCAAGTATGAGGATATAGCCCACAATGCCATAATTTAACTGATATATTAGGATCATTCTCCCTCCCCCTCCCTAGGGGACTTCCTCACCCTGCATACTTTCTACTTTCCCCTAATCTGACAGTCTCAAATCAAAAGTCACTCAAGCAGCTTTGAGGTTCTCTCTCAAAAGTGATTTAGTTCACAAGACAGAAAGGCTTTTTTGCTTCTATTTTTATAGGCATCCATGGAAACTGAAGTCTCATTAGAGTTTTAGTCATTTCTCATAGTTTGATGGCAGACTTACATGATTACTCTCAGCAAAAGTACTCTAATTATAGTATCAAAAATTACAGTATTGCTAAATACATCAATAAAAATACAACAAAGAAACCCTTACTGTGTCACTTCTTACATAAAGAGGTGCTGTTTTCCTCAAATACTTTTGGGATGTCCTGTTCATAATCAAATCAACTTGAAGAACTAAACTAGCAGCCCCTCTACTTCAATTTTCCCCTGTTTCTATTTTCCCCCTTTTCCTAATTCCCATCTGAACTGTCACTTATCCCTTTTTTAGGGTTTTTCTTCTCCACTATCCACATTCCACAAATCAGGTGAGGAAAACCTTCCCACAGAACACTGCAGTGCCTGAAAGGTGAGGGAGGAATGTCACAGCCACGCTGTGGACACTCACTCACTAATTAATCACCGGGCAGCGACACTCATTTGTTCAGAGGATGCAAAACCGATCTCAAAGAGAGGCAGAGATCACAAAGCCAAAGGACCTCGAGCCTGGTGGGGGCAGCCCGGGCAGCGTGTGCGCTGTCACCCTGTCCTGGGGCGGCCCTGAGCAGTGTCCCCCTGTTCCGCAGGGGAGGTGGCCCTGTGCAGTGTCCCCTGTCCCTGAGCAGTGTCCCCCTGTTACAACACCCCTGTCCCGCAGGGGAGATGTCCCTGGGCAGTGCCCCCCGTTCCAGTGCAGTGTCCCCCTGTCCCGCAGGGGAGATGGTCCTGTGCAGTGTCCCCTGTCGCTGTGCAGTGTCCCCTGTCCCTGTGCAGTGTCCCCCTGTCCCTGAGCAGTGTCCCCCTGTTCCGCAGGGGAGATGGCCCTGTGCAGTGTCCCCTGTCGCTGTGCAGTGTCCCCTGTCCCTGTGCAGTGTCCCCCTGTCCCGCAGGGGAGATGGCCCTGTGCAGTGTCCCCTGTCGCTGTGCAGTGTCCCCTGTGCAGTGTCCCCTGTCCCTGTGCAGTGTCCCCTGTCGCCGTGCAGTGTCCCTCTGTCCGTGTCCCCCGGTCGGTGGCCGCAGCGCCGCCCGTGTCCCGCAGGGGGCGCCTGTGTCCCGGGAACGGCGGCAGCTCCGGCCGGAGCGCGTCCGGACCCGGGAACGGGCACCGGGAACGGACACCGAGAATGGGTAGCGGGAATGGGAACGGGCACCGGGGAATGGAAACGGGCTTCTGGAACGGGCACCGGGAATGGGAACGGACACGGGGAACGGGCACCTGAAACGGGAATGGGCACCCGGAACGGGAACTAGGAGCGCATCCAGACCCGGGAACGGGCACCCAGGAATGGGAGCGGGCACCGGGAACTGGGAGTGCGTCCCGACCCAGGAACGAGCACTGGGAACGGCCACCGGGAATGGGAACGGGCACCCAGGCATCGGCACCGCAAATGTGTCCAGACCTGGGAACGGGCATTGGGAATGCATCCAGATCCATCCAGGAAAGGTGACTGGGAACAGGCACGAGGCATTAGGAGTGCATCTGTTCCAGGAACGGACCCGGGCACAGGGATTGGGAGCAGGCACCCGGGAACAGTAACTGGGAGCGCATCCGGACTCGGGAATGGGCACTGGGCACAGGAATGGACACCCAGGAACGGGCACTGGGAATAGGAATGGACACCCGAGAATGGGCACCCAGGAATAGGAATGGGAATGGTCACCAGCACCTGAGAGCGCATCTGTACCCAGGAAGGGGCACCCTGGAACAGGCGCATCTCCTGCCACTCCTGCTGGTGCCACCCGCTGCAGAGCCCCTGGTGCTCGGTGCCACCCGGCAATTTCTGGGACAACGGTTTGAGCTGTGCCAGGTTCCCTCCACGCTGTGAAACCCCAAGCTTTGCTCATCATGTCACTGCTCATAAAGGGCCGACAGCTCACCAGAAATGTTTTTAGAGCCAATTCTGGGAACATACTATTACTGCTGCCTTCACAACGTGAAGATTTCACTTCCCTTCTCTCCAGGGTTTTACATGACAGTTTTTGTATTTTATTTTTTTCAAGGAGTACAGACTTGTGGGTTCTTTCACTTACCCATGAAGCTAGTCTGTGATCAAATAATTTCTTCCCCAGCCTTCACTATATCACAGGTGGAACATTATTCTCCCAGTACATCAGAGGGGATATCCAACTCTTCATCCCAAAGGATGGAGAGGTTTTTTTATCCTTTACTCTAGGATAAGTCTATGTAAATATAAACCACTCCAATATTTTTGTGTACTCATGCAGCAATACACAGCATCAGGAAATCAAAACTACAACCACTAGCACCAAAAATGCCAGATCACTGCAACAAATGTGATTTCACAATTATCATCTCTTATTGCTGGGACACAGCACAGGAACTGCGGCCACATCTGATATAAGTGTTTTCTGGACTGAAATTTTGGGGAAACATCCCTGGCAGCAGTAGACCTCAAAATCCCCCGAATTTTAGCCTTAAGAACGCTCAAGGATGCAGGAATTTGCATGAGGTAAATATAGTTAAGAGGGAAGAAGGGAATTCAGGAAATAAAGGGATTGAATGGAACAAGGTGTTTGGAAGGAAAATCATTAGGAGTGATCACCTGACATCACACAATTTAGAGTTCAGCTTCAGAATGTATTCCAAGAGGGTTTTGCATTCCAGACACAATCTTCTAGACCTGCCTATTTTGAATTCCACACTAGTCCAGCATAAACAGCAAGGCTCTGCTGCATCCTGGGGTGAATTAGAGATTGTCCTGGTACATCACCAAGCTCATGACACCATGTGCTGCTGTCCCATGTGTCACTGAGGCTCAGAGCCCTGGCTGGCAGCTCCGAGGGGAGCAGCATTCCCACCTGGAGCTCAAACCCACAAGTGAAAGCACCTCAGGCAGTGGATGTCTGTGTGGTGACACTGCCAGCCCAGCCTGCCTTTTTCCTGGGTGTTTGGGGGATCCATCATCCATCCAGCTGATTCCCAAGCCCTTAAAAACCACCTTTGTATTCTAGGAAGCAGCTTCCTGCATTTCTCTGGGTGCCAGCTACACTGTGCTTCATCCATCACATTTGTAGCCAGCTCCTGCCAAGAAGCAAATACTTCATTGACTATTTTATAGCTATTGCATTTTGTGGAGACAAACTGTGACTACCTAGATCAGAATAAATAATAGCAATAAAAATAAAGACTTCAGAGATTTGATTTGCTTAAGCACATGCACATCCTTTCACTTAGAAATAAGACATGACTGCAAGAATGTGGCTGTCATCTACAGTGCAGGAATCTACTCAATGCTGGCCCCTGAGGTGGCACTGCTCATCTCTACAATTTAAATTATTTTCTCTTGTTGGAGTAAAATCAGGAAATTAAACTGGTTGGAATAATAATGGAACCCCATTGTGAAAATAAATAATTGCTCTATTCATTAAACCCTGCACTGAGTCAAAAGGTCTGGGGTAGAGAGAAGAAATCTCACATTGAAAATTGCTTTTCACAGACTATCTGCAATTCTTGGGTTGATTGCTTATAAGCAGTACATCTAGAGTATGAGTCAAAGAGTAGACAGGTTAGTGCTGAAATAAACAGCTTGAGTAGGGATTGTTTTAAAAAATGGGAATTATTCCAGAATCCTATTCCACTGTGGCAGCATCAAATCAAATAATTTCAATGCTACAGTGAAGCATTTGGAACAGCTACAAAAGTAATTTGAACAAAGTAAGGAAAATACAATAACAGAACACTTTTCTTTCTCCAGCTTCCACACTCTGACTTGTTTATCTGCAGGGAAAAAAAAAATTACAAGGGAACTTCAACACTTCAACACCTTCACCCTTCAATGGTCACTTCTGCCAGCCTTATCACAAACTGCTCAACACGAGTTACATCAAATAAGCATCGCACAACCCACTGAAGGCAGCAGCCTGAGCGATCCAGGAGAGGTGATTCCTGCTGACACTGAGAGCTGCAGCTTTCCTGGGCCAGGGGAACAAGGCTTGTGCTCCCCAGGCCCTGCAGGACTCACACAGACATTGCCAACCCACACCAGTCAGGCTGAATGAGACTGGGAGCAGCTCTGGGAGATGTGGAGCTCCCACCTCAGATCTGTGCCCAAACCCTCTGCAGCAGCTGCCTCCTCCTCCTCCCCACACAACAGCACCCAGCACTTCAGGCTGTCACCCTGTCCTAGGTCAGGGCTTTGTTAATTAACAAACTCCATTTCTGGGGTGGTCTCTGACAGTCCTGGAAGGGTTATGAGGATGAACACCACAGGGCACAGCTAAAATGGGGATTTGGTAGTGCTAGGTAGATTTCCAGTGGCAGAATTTCCAGAGCCATGGAAAGTGCTGAAAGACAAATTAATGAATTTGAGTGAAATGTGGGGAGTGGAACAGGGAGGGAAAGAACTGTACTGAACCAGAAACAAATCACATCTTTACTGCCTTTCATCCATGGTAACTCTCCAAGGTAAAAAAAGACCTTACAACTCTGTTCATTGTGGGAATCCTTAAAATCAGAGGGTTTGGTGAAAACCCTGCAAAAGGCAGGCCTCAGAGACAGCAGAACTGTGATTGGAGCTAAGCAGTAGCCGTGAGATTGGTCAGCAGAAAAATTATGTAAAATGTAGAAAAGTAAGGACAAGTAGAACAATGATCTGTGTATTAACACTTGTCCAGAATAACTCCCTAAGCTACAGAAAAGTTTATCTAGTGAGATATTAGGAAGTTTTAAGCTTAATAATGGAGCTCTGTGCATTGTGTTTTAAGGCTCACAAGCAGGTGTTGTGTCCAAAATAAGTAAGCATTGTTTAATCAAAGCTATGTGTGCTTATGGTGATTGGATAGAACTACTGTCAATGTGCTTTTGCTTTGTGTGATTGGTCAAAAAACTTTTAAAGTAAGTTGTAACATTAAGTTCTATGCTAGCTGCTGGCATCTTCCCACTGTCATAGCCATGGAATGAGAGTGATGCTGGAAAATCAAACAGCTCAAGGCACGTTCCCAGCAGTCCTGTCCTGTTGGTTATTTGTACAGAGCCCCAGCCAGTGATATTCTTGACCTGTTTCAGTAACTTAGTGGACTCAAAACAATCCCTACATATAAATAACCAACCACCATACAGATCCAAATAAAACCCACTGTTTCTAGAAATATACAGGAATATCAGCTCTTCATCACATACCTGCTCATAAAAATTAAATACAGCTGTATCCATAGAACAATCAAATATTTTTGTGTACTCATGCAGCAATAGGTAGGATCAGGAAATCAAAACTGCAACCACTAGCACCAAAAAAGCCAGGTCACTGCATCAAATGAGATTTCACAATTATCATCTCTTATTGCTGGGACACAGCACAGGAACTGTGGCCACACCTGGTAAAATATTGGAAGAAATGGATTTAATACTTGGGCATTGTGTCCAGAAATCCCTGAGTAGCTTTCACAAATTTCACCAAGGATAAAAGGTGATGAGGAATAGTGAAATCTTTAATCCAGTCCTGATTTTGATCCAGATTGGTATTTAGAAATGCTAAAATATTTTCATTCCAGACATAATGTCTGCATTACCAATTCTAACGGCTCATAAAAGGAACATTCATAATCAATTATTACAGAGTTAGAGCTGCATTTTAGCAATAAACTGTCTAACAGGAAATATTTTCTTCATAATGGCAAGAATGTCATCTTTTATAGCCCTTATCCCACCAGTGACAAAGTGCTTTGATCACCAAAACTGGAGGGAGGAAGAGCAAAGTTTTCAGAATGGAATTGTTCTCTATTAGAATTCTTCTCCACTTAGATTGTTCAAATTGAATGCACAATTAACCACCCCACAACACAGGCAGTGCTGTTATTCCAACCCTTTGAGCATTTGCAGTCAGAGGAGGAAAATTGATGATTTCCTCAATGCCCAGGATGGAGAATGAAGGATCCAAGTGTGAGCCACAGATCTCTGATTCCAGCACACTCTGGACACCTGATGTGGCCAGGGAAAGCAACCATGTGCCTCAATTCCTCCACATGGAAAACATTAATTATATACCAGAGTGCTAACACTGACAAGGATTGATTATTGTTACAAGTATTATAGAAATTTTATGTTAAAATATACACTATGTGCATTTTTCTTTTACATATATCTGTGTCAAAGCATTAAATCAACTTGTGGATGAAACAATTTCTACACTGGTTAAATCTCAGACTAATCAAACTTAGAGCTGTGAAGAGGCTGAGTCCAGCCTCTCCCTTGGGAGCACCTGGATCACACAACTGCAGCCCTGAGGAATCAGTCAGAAGTGAATGTGGATATTCAGGAAGAGAAGGTCTGGAGCTGTGGCTCTCTCACTCCACTAGACATGGAAAAAGAAAGAGATACTACACAACATGTGGGAGAGGTTTTACAGTGACTTCTGTGAGCCAAAGCTTGATAAGAGGATCCATGATTGCCCCTGAAAGAATTCCCTTTGACATAGAAACCAAGAAAGAAAGTAGAATAAATAAGAGAAACCTGTACCTGCCCATTCCAATGAGCACTTTGTTTGTCCCTTGTGACCAATGAGTAAAGAGTAAACTTATGAGTATTGTAAGAATGTATAAAAAGCATGCACGCCAGAATAAAACCAGTTTGAACCCTTCTGAAAATGATGTTGCTTTGTATTGTCTCCATCTCAACTACAACAACACATAAAAATCCAAACTGGGTCCTTTACACAGCATTCTGGAAAATACCTCTGAGGAAACCTGGTGGTAACACCTGAGAAGTGCAGGTTGGAGGCCATTATTTAAATTCAAAGGAATTTAATGTGGCACTTAGTGTGACAGGCTGCTGTACTGCACCCACCGGGCTCGGCAAGCTCAGTGTGCTTTAGCAGCTTAGTTCTACTCTAAGACTCCTAAATGTCTGAACTGTCTGCTGAAACCTCCTGCATAATGCATTAACCTCCCTCTGAACACATTCTGGCACTCCCCTCTCTTGATCTTTTCTGGAATCGGGAAGTATCAGGGCACGGATAAATAAGTGGATGAATAAAAATAAATGTTAAAAACTGTCTCCAGATTTTATAGCAGCTCCCCCACCTGCTCCCTCCTTAAAAAAAAAAAAAAAAAAAAAAAAAAAAAAAAAAAATTAAAAATAAAAAAGAAGTGATGGATCTGTGCTTCCTGGCAGGTTTGAGTGGAGCTTTTACAAGTTCTCAGGTGACTCAGAGGAGATTCACCTGTGCTCACTTATGGCACACAGCAGCTCAGTTCATCCCATAAGCTGTTCCTGGTTCCCCTAATTTCAATTTTAGCCTTTCCATGTTTGATAAAGGTCAGTAAGATCCTAAAGCTTGAAAAACAGAGAAAAAGCAGAGTCTGCCTAGTGAGGGCTTTAGCACAATGAGAAAACCCCACACAAAAAGCTTTCATTCATTTTAGTTCTCTAGAAGTGGAGATGTCTGATGGCTCCAGCCAAGCCTTGCACAGATCCCACTTGGTGCAATATCAGCATTTGGGACTCGGAGAGATCCCCTTGGTGCTGGAGCTCCAGGACATCTCCCCCTCCTCTGCACATGAGTGCAGTGCCAGAATCCTCCAGGTCACTCAGATCCACAGCTCTGTCTGGTGAATCAAAGCCATCTCTCTCAGGCTGAAGTCGGTGATTCTGTGCATGTTAAAAATCCCAGTTATTGCCTGCAGAACCAGTTAAAATAAATTCTCCTTTACCTAAGACTTGGGTGTCCACTGTACCCTGGCAAGGCTGGCATTCCTCAGCCAGTTCTGCCTTTCCTGCCCTTGGATTGCCTCTACCCTTTTGCATGGGCATCCATCCCCCTGTGTGCTTCATACAACAGGGACTATTTTCACAGGGCTTCTCTACCACTGAGTCATTTCCCCAGAGAAATCATAAGGTGGGCTAGGAGTGAAATATAGGAAAAATCAATTATGGGATGCTAAAAGCCCAAAGAGAAAATTCAGACTTGATACACCAACAGAGCACATTCAGGTTCTGCACTTTGCTGCACTGCAAACACAGCAGCCACAGAGACAATTTCTGTTGAGTCACAATTGTTGCATTCCCCCCCACATCCCATTATCAACAACTAAAATTCCATACAGACAGATTTTCCAAGTTAAGCAGCAAGCTTAGTTTAGCTCATCCTTTTGGTCTCAATCCAAGGTGGGTGGTTCATTCAAGTGGTCAGAAATTTTTGAAATACCCTTTTTCTTTGGAGTTTCACACATAAATAGCAACTGAACTGCTTGTTGGGACCCTAAGGCAGCTACACCAAGGTCAGACATACTCTGCAGCATTTTCCAAGCTTTCCAACACAGAACAAGCAGCAACGTGCTCAAAAAACCCAATTATTCTCTTGAGAAATTTGGTCTCTAACAAGCTAAACTTCTAATTTAAAAAAATTCAGTACAACATAGCAGTGTGCAGCATTCTCTCCATCCCATAACACTCCAATGGCAGTGTCAAACCACTTCCACATGTGCCCTGCTGCTTCCCTTTATGGTTTCCAAGGACTGGGGACTCACTCCTATGGCATTAGGGACCAGGCATTTTGTTGCTCTAGGGCTTTCTCCCTCCCTGGAAGATAGCAAAGATAACACCATTAGAGAGCTAATCTGGAGGCTACGGGTTGTCACAGCCTACATCTCTTGATCACAGTAGAAAATTTGAAATTTTTTGTGAATTCCAGCTATGATTGCTCAGGTATGGGGAAAAGCAAAGCCCAACATTTGATGCCATTTCCTAGACCAAAGCACAGCCTGTCACTAAAATAAAATCAATGTCAAACTCACAACACAAAGGCAGCACAGAGAGCACAGCAGGCTTGGGAGCCAGTGTCAATAAGAGACACACAGCTGCAGAAAAAATTGAGTGCAAGGAGCACCCAAATGCCTCAAAGATCCCAGGGCTAACCATAGCTTATGGGTAAGGGAGAAAAAACAGACAGGACCCACAAGTAAAGCAAGCTTACACAATGAGACAAAGTTGAGGGATCTCTCTGAACAATTCCTACATTTCCCCACATCACGTTGGTTAAGCCCATTTCAAAGCTGTGTGAGATAAACACCAGTACCCCAAATATCCATCTTCTGCAATGAAGGGTTAATGTAGAATCTGCCTTTAGTAAAGACCAACACAATCAGCTTCTTAAGGTGCTCTACTCCCAAAAAAGTTTTTTCTCCTTAGGGAAAATAGGCAAAGGCACCCTGACCACACTCATGGCTAATTCTGGCTGAACACAGTTTTCTTCTGGCTAATTCTGGGTAAATATCAACCTCACCACAGCAAAAATTAAAGTTCCTCAAGAAAAGAGCATTGTGCTACTTCTTAAAAAGAGAAAACCAGCAGAAGGAAAGGAGGCTTGGATATCCTGAGGCAGGCAAGCAACAGAGAGGTAACTCATTAAACACACACGAGTGCAAACACAGATTTCAGCTGAGACTTGTAACAACAGCAAATCCAGCAATATTATACAGCAGTTTAGTCTGCAGCTACACCTCCTGTAATTACAGGGTTATTTTATTTACAGGGATGCCCTGATGAAGGCAGGAATGATGAATCTCACTCTATGTTCTCAGAAGGCTAATTTATTACTTTATGATACTATAGTATATTAAAGAATACTATACTAAAGAACACAAAAAGGACACTTACAGAATGCTAAAAAGATAATAATGAAAACTCGTGACTCTCTCCAGAGCCCTGACACAGCTTGGCCCTGATTGGCCAAAGAGTGAAAACAACTCCCAGCAGAATGCAATGGAACAATCACCTGTGGGTAAACAATCCCCAAACACATTCCACATGAGCACAACACAGGAGAAGCAAATGATACATGAATTGTTTTCCTGTTCTCTGAGGCTCCTCAGCTTCCCAGGAGAAAAATCCTGGTTGGAGGGATTTTTTCAGAGAATGCGAATGCCGCACAGTGTGATACTTAAAAAAAAAAAAAAAAAAAAAAAAAAAAAAAAAAAACCCACCAAAAAACTGGAGAGAAGAGAATAGAGAGAAAGGTGGGAATCTGGAATAAAAACCGAAGAGCAAACCAAGTACCAAGAGGTTTTCAGATCCTGTGGGGAAAACTGGGTTAAGAGTGAGACAAGCCATGCCAGAAAGGGAAGGATGGAGATACTGGAAAGGCAAACAAGGAAATACCAGAAAACCCCCATGTGGAGCTGTGACAGGATAAGCTCCCAGTGCCCATCCTCAGTGAGCACAGAGAAGTCAGACTGGCCCAGGGCCCCTGAAACCCCACATGGAAAGGGGGGCACCAGGACCTCTCAGTCAGACCACAGCACCTCAGTATCACTGTACCAGAAACACAGTTATCATAATAATAATTCCAATTATTTCACAGTCCTTTCCACCACTCTTGTCCTTTCCAAGCTGTTCATTAGAACTTGAGCCACCCTAATTTACACCTACTTTGAAAACTCCTTTATTGTACTTTGTGTTATGTATAATCATTGCAACTTCAATTAGCCATGCTCACATGGACAATCTCTCAAAGCTGCTGGTATTTTAAGCAGGAGAGGAGAATTGGTGCCCACATGTGCCAGCACAGCCCTGCTGTGGTGCCTGCGCAGGCTGGGCTCCTCCTGCCCACCCCTGGAGGGATGGACTGATGGGGCACGTGGTGAGAATCTGCATTATCTGCTGCTCATCTCAAAGCCAAGCCAATTAACTAGATGATTTGTCAGGCTCTTAGCTAGTTGGGATGCTGACAAGTAAATGGCATTCAGCAGTAAATAGATAATTTCTGAGGAAGAACAGATAGCAGAGAAACTGAATGCTAAAAGCATGATTGGCAGCTTTTGGATATACAAGACCTTTATTTTCAATTCTTTTTATGTTATTCTGAGCAGGGCTCAACATTTCCATGCTGGCCCTTGGGCATTTTTTCTAGTAACTACAATTATTTTCAATTTAAGAATCTCAGAAACAAAAACCTCCCACTCATGACCCACCAACTCAAATTTGCTGTGGTTTTTTTTTTTTTTCTTCTTCCAATCAGCACTTACCCTTTGTTTTGTGAGGGTAGGAATTCATTTAGATGGCACTTGGGGTCCTTTTCATAAAGGAGCAATTATCATTACGCTGCAGTAATTTGAATTAGCATGCAATAAAGCACCTCACACTATCTCTGAGTCATTACATCCTCCTGCAAGTGATCCACAATGGGCATCTCCCATTATGCATGGCAGGAGAGTGCCACTCCAAAATACAGTGCAGTCAGCAGGAAAATGAGCAGGAGCTCTGCTGAGCACATTAAGTGTACAAATAAAGGGGAAAAATTTAAAAATGAGAGTGTGGCAGCAAATTGCTGTGGGTGATTCCTGCAAGTGCTGCAGTTTCTGTAGGTGCTCACTAGAACAACACCGCACAGCAATTACTGCTTTCAACACAAACAAACAAACAAACAAACAGGTTTTTGAGCTCTGCCCACCTCTGAACTCAGGAAACCTCTTACCTGAACTCTAAATTTTCCTTTTTACTGAGGCAGGAGCTAATCTTGCAAAAGTCTCATCATTACCTATCAGGGTGTCTCTCAAGCAGCCAAAAGAGCAAGTCTCTGCACTACTGCTGTTTCAGGAGCCTCAAAACCAGGACAGTTTGACCAGAGATACAAATCCTCTCTGTTATTTGCATTTGATTTCCATTGAGAAAGTGCCTTCTCTCAAATCATACCAGCATACCTCAAAATAAACAAATACCAGCATACCTAAAAAAAAAAACCCTAAAAAAAACCACACCAAACCAAAAAATCCAAAAAACAAACAAACAACACCAAAAAACAAACAAAAAAATCCACAAAAAAAAAAAACAAACAAACAAAAAAAAAAACCAAAAAAGAAAACCAGTAGATCCATTGCTTTTCACCATTTCTTGAAAGAACAACTACAACACCAATCTTGCAAGAAAATGGACAATTTCCAGGCATACAATTTTTTTCTGAGATTTTTTTAGCT
Source organism: Ammospiza caudacuta (assembly GCF_027887145.1). NCBI lineage: Eukaryota > Metazoa > Chordata > Aves > Passeriformes > Passerellidae > Ammospiza > Ammospiza caudacuta. The sequence goes on along the minus strand of NC_080609.1, from coordinate 4,544,995 downwards.
TCTCAAGGGACTTGGGCACCCAGTTTCACCACTGTTCACGGTTTATTCATTTTATTTTTGGAAAAAAAAATATTCCAGTACAAGAGCAGAGAGGAAATCACATTACTGATCAAACTGATAGATGTGGAAAACTAAAGCATCCTTTCAGGGATTTTGCTGGGCCACACTTGGGGCAAGCCCCATTCCAGTTAGCTCAGGGGGTCATTGGGGTTTAATGGCTTTAAATTTATGTGAGGTTTTATTCTCAGCCCACACCACTTTGGGATCAGGCTCCCATTGAGCAGCTGGGCAATCAGAAGGATGAATTCCAGCTTGGAGGAGCAAGAGCACTGAGAACTCTGCTCTGGCTGACAGCAATTCCTCATGCTGCCTGCCACTGGTAACGCCAGGTTTTCTCCACTGCTCCTGTTAAAGCTGTTCTGCTTTGCACATCAGAAAGAGAAGAAAAAACAAGCCCATGGCCAAGCAAATAAAGCACCAAGAGGAAAGAGACCATGAAGGGTGGAGAGAACAGCCATTGCTACTGCACCTAATGAAGCTCAATTCTTATCTTTTGTCCGCTTTAATGAATATTTCATTCCCTTATGGCGTTAATTTTAATTTTTCCCTTTTGAGTGGCCACAGCTGGGCAGTGAGCAGACTGAGGTGCCCTCACTGCAGTTCTGTGGCACTTGGTGTGACACAGTGGCCCAGACATCCTTTCCTTGCCCAGCCCACGGCAGCCAGCTGGGACAGAAATGGGATTGTGCAGAGGCAGCAGTGCCCTGCAGCAGGAGCTCAGCTCACTCCAGGAGCCAGGCATGACCCACAGCAGACACAGCACTGCAGGCAGCTGCTCAGACGAGGCTGTGGCACCAGAGGGATGGGTCAGAATGCTGTGGGAACGGCCAAAATCATTCCCAGGGTGCTCCCCATCCTCTCTGAAAATCCATACTTACAAAGAAAGACCTCAATTACTGGGAAAAATACAGGGTCCTGTCCTGCCAAAGAGCAAGGGCCCACCAAAGGTTGTTTCTAACCCAAGTGATTCTTTCATTTCAACAGCAGGTCTCACACTTTAGGTTTTTTCTCTAACTGTGAGATAAATGGGATCCACCCCAGCAGGGTCCAAGGCCCTTTCCCTTTCTGTAATGAACAGGAGCCAGAAATGGATGCTTTGTTCTGGTAATTTTCAGTCCAGAACCCCGAAAATTTGAGCTTTATTTTTGAGCAGGGCTGTTTGTCCTTGTGTAAATCTTCCTTTCTGCTACTGGTCTGTTGCCCTGATTTTTTAAGATTTTCTAAGCCTTCTGACGTTGGCATTCTTGCAGCGAACTTTCTCACACACTTTTTGTAAATAACTGATTGTTTTGCATTCTTTTATAGAAGAGAAAGTTAGTTTGTCCAGTGTCATTGGAGAGGTGGCACTGTCACTCTCCAACCCACTGTCACTCTTAGAAAACTATAAATGTTGGAGTCAGAAAATAAACTTCCCTTTTTTCTTCACCTTGAGAACAGCAGTGTGTGCTCGTGTTCTTTCATGCCCTATAGCAACACTGCTCTGCTCAACATTAGGTGAGTTCAGACCTGCTCTTAGCAGGAACTGAATGGAAAAGAAAATGCCAGGTAGAAGGATGGGGGAGATCCCATTCTTTCTGCTGCCCCTACAGATTTCCCCATTTAAGTGGTCTCCATTGAGCTCACGGATTGCCCAGATACTCCAATAACTTCCCTTCAATCTCATTATCCAAGTAATTTATACACATAATAAAATGCTTCAGTCTTGACATTAATTCTTGCAAATTTTTACATTGGTATTAATTTTACTTCCTGGATTTTAATTGAACAGAGTATATTTTGTCACAAGGGAAACTGAACATTAGTTCTTCTACTTAACAACCATGTGGTTTCATTAGAAATTACATTAGTTCCTCATTAAGCAACAATAATAGCGTAGAATTGGGATCAATAAAAAATACATTGCCCTAAGGTGCTGAATAGTTTGGCTCATTTATACTCTCATGAGCTAAATACTTCAGGATTCAGAATTAAAAACCCTCAAACTTTTATGCAATGCTTAAGAAATGTCTTTTTATTTCGAATAATTCAGATCCAGATCGTAATGGAATAAATGCACAGGCTCAGGCACAGCTCTGCATCCTCCAAGCAAAGTTTTAATAATTAGGAGCTTACCGTTTTAAGAACTCACATCATTAAGAGAACAGCCCCTCTGAACACAGCCCAGGTAATTCTGTCAGCTCTGAAGAGGAAATGGAGGTGAACTGAGATTCCCCCTACACAGCAAAGCACCCTGGCTGTACCATTTGACCCCACAGCAGCACCTTTTTGGGAGATCCAATAAATCCACAGCATTAGCATTGGAAATAACGTAACTTTTAAAGTGTTATGTTGTCTCTCTAGTTAGGCTTGACTTTGCCTTGGGAAAAGGAATTTTCTTTAGGTTTTTTTAAGAGGTGCAGCACCAGACTGGGAACAGCCCAAAGACACCCAAAAAAATAAAAAGCCATCAAGGGAACATCAGTGGCCATCTACAAACATCTACCCTCAGCTGCCACCTCTGGCAGAGTTGGACACATCTGGGCCAAAGAATACTGATAAGAAATCAAAATACTGATAAGAAAGCACAGATTGAAGACCTAATTAACATTGGAGGTAAGGAAACTGAATTCCTGGAGGTTGCTCAGCTCTAGACCAATGAATTTTGAACCAATGCATCTCTATGGGTTTGGGCTCTATAAAGTCTGGGGGAAAATCCTGCAAAAATGTGTATTTAGAGTATTTTCCTTGGCACATCCTGGCCAGAAAAAGTAATGTCAGATTCTCTATCATTTCAAATATGGATCTAGAGGGTTTTATTTTGTCCCTGATTTTCAGTGACATTAGGTTTCTGGGAATTTATTTACAAAATGGACATTTACACAAATCATAGCAGACCTTTAAATAAATCACTCCTGTCAAGTGAGAGAAAAACTCAAAAATATGGTTTAACTTGTTGTGTTTTCCCTGAAATCATGCATTTAGGGAAGCATTTGGCTAAGAATAACACAGCCAGGTTCCTTCCTCTCCACAAGTCCTTCTGGATTTATCATTGACTTCAGTAACAGATTTGTAACCAAGGCTAAACCAAGCTCCAGGAAAGACAAGGATCATCCCTGCAGGTGCTCCTGGGATTCACATCATGCACAGTGACAGCTGTTGAGACTTGGACACGATTTCTGTGTTCCATTGCACATCCATGAGCCCTCCTCACTCCCAGCATGTCCAAGCATCCCATTGCAGGATCCCTCATGCCCTGGGAATGCACATTGCTATGGGTGCTGGAGGGCAGAAAGAGAGGAAAAAAGCTCATGAATTAAAACACCATTTAACAGTTATAAGTCTCTCTCAGTCTCATGACTTTGAGACAAAGGAATAATGTAGATTTTCCCTATTACTCTGGGCAAGAAAATGGTGGTTACCAATAAACAATTCTCAGATACAAAGGAATAATGTCGATTATTGTAATGCAGTTACCAAAATTGTGGTTACCAATAAACAGTTCTCAGATACAAAGGAATAATGTAGATTATCGTAATGCATAATGTAAACAAAGGAATAATGTAGATTTTCCCTATTACTCTGAGCAAGAAAATCCATGTACAGCTGAGGTGAATGATACTGGGTGTGCTGGGGGCTGGTGGGAAGGGATCCCTTTGGTGCTCTCTGTTACTTTTTCTCCAGCAGCCTTCTGAAGGTGTTTAGACAGTCCCATGAGCAATAAACCACACAGCTCCTAGTGCAGGACAAATCTCCCTTCAGCAGGGATGGTTATCCTCTCCATGTGAGGAGCAGTTAACATCAAATTCTGTCTCAATACAGGCTGCCAGAGGCATGTAGGGCATGGGTGGCACTTGCAGAAGATGGGGGAAAGCCTTGTGTTTGTCTCTGGGGAGGCTTTGCCTGGCAACCATTTCCCACCTCCCATGGGTCAGGCAGTGAGCAGGACACTGCCCTCCTCCAGAGATGTTCTGCAATCAATGGCACTCCCCAACCCTCTGGTGGAAACATCTGCTTTTCCTCTGTCTGCTCTTCTCTCTCTCCCCTATGCTGTTTCATTTTCCTTCCTCCTTTTCTGTCTTTTCTAATCCCCTTTAGTAAGGCAACTCCCTCTTGTTTTTTTTTTTCTTTTGGTTACCAATAAACAGTTCTCAGATACAATATTTTCTTGTTTTACTTAATTTCATCCCAGACCATCTGTTTCAAAATAACTCCTTGTAGTTCCCCACAGTGGAACATGACAACATAACACAAAGGGAAACAATAATCCAGCTTTCACAGCCTTTTGGGAGAGCTCAGCCTGGCTTTTGCACAGGTACCTGAGGAACCAGGCAAGGGTGTGCCGGCTGAAAGAATGACACAGGCTTCCTTCCCAGGGGTGAAAAGAAAAACACACATTTTTCTACATACAAACTTGCAGCACTTCAAAAAGAACAATCTTCCTGCAGCTGTTTTGCAGCAGACCATGGGATGTTTAAACACCTCAGCTTCAGTTTGCCATCCAATAAACCTGAACAATTTCCCACTTCATATAACTCAAACCACAAGATGTCAAATATTACATGCAACTACATTTTCCCTTCTCCTCATTCCCTTCTTGTTGAGTCTTTGCAGCAGCACCTTCAGGGCACCAACCTGCATCAGACCCCAGCTGCATGAAGTACCTGCATTTAAAGATGCAATATTTGACTCAGAGATGGCTGTAAACCACAGGTAAAATTAAGGGAAGCACACACCTGCATCTAAAGATGCAATATTTGACTCATAGATAGCTGTAAACCACAGGTAAAATTAAGTCTAGATGAGCACTGGCAGAGGAAGATGTAGCTCTTGCATCCCACAAAGAAGACAAGTGAAATGTATGGCCTATCAGGCTGTTGTTTGTAAGAGAAATGGGCTCTATCAAAAGCTGAAAGCAAGGAAACTGAGGGTATTAGATCATGTTCATTTCACCATTAAAATGCTAAGTAATATCTGTATTGTCAGACCTTCTGCTCTATGGGAGGGACCAGTTTTAATTTTACATTTTACAGCTTTCTGTTCACAGATTTTCTTTGTTAACTGCAAACCTGGGAAGATCTGAAGGAAACTGATTCTCCCTCCTCCTGCAGCCTGCCTAGCTGTTTGAATAAATGATGTAGTGCCATCTCCCCTCCAGCCTGTCCTGGCAGGGCTGACTGCAGTGTGGCTGGGACACCTCTCACACTCTTTCATCCCAGTGTATTGATGGATGCAAAATTAATAACACAGCTGCAGACTTACATATGCCAGCCCTCAGGAAGGTGATGCAGTTAACAAGGACTGACAATGCCATAAACAAGGATGGAATTGAACCAGGACCCTCAGCTGCTACAATATTTAGAGCATGTTCTGACATCATTTCATGCCATTGATGTCATCAATGGTTATGACTTAGGAAATGAAACAACACAAAGTTCCAAACCAGACATGCCAGGTAACCATGGAGAAAGCCATAGTTCTGGAGAGTGACTGAATTCTCATTTGAAATGCAATAATTATTACAGTTTAAGTGGGTTCCAGGTTAGAGACACAGGGAGAGATGAAACAATGAAAACATAAAAACAAGTGATATCAACAATATAAACTCAGACTGTCAGGAGAAGCTGAGAAAAAGCTTCATTTCTCTACAAACTAAATGAATATTTCTAAGAGGTTTGGGCTTGTGCTGTTTTGATATTTCCTTTCAAGCACTACTGTATTAGACAAAGGCAGGAGACAAGATGAGAAAGCTCAAAAATGCAGTTTCTACTTGACCTACATTGTTCCAATTGATCACAGACAATTAGAGCTGTATTTCATCTGCTGTCCTGAAGCTGCCTCATATTCTCATATATAACCCTCCAAATCTAACAGACAAGCACAGAGGTGCAGGCACACAACTGTAGTTTTAATACACAGCAGGCTGCTGTCTTTGGGATTTTATTGGATATTAAATACAGCTATTAGCTCTATTTTCTTTGAGAAAGGCTCAAAAGATTGCATTTCTTCAGTAGATCAGAGAAAAGGGGGAAGGGAAACAATGCAGGAAAGAGGAAGAATCATCAGCTAAAAGGCAGAGAAAGTAACAGAGCAACAAAGGGATCCCTTCCCACCACAGCCCACCACACCCAGTATCATTAACCTCAGCTCTAAATGGATTTTCTTGCTCAGAGTAATAGTGAAAATCTACATTATTCCTTTGTCTCAAAGACATGAGACTTATAATTGTTAAAATAAGTACATGCATGATCTTCAACAGTGTCTTAATTCATTAGCTTGTTTCCTTTCTTACTGCCATCCACCACCCATATCAAAGTGACCAGAAAGTGATTTTAAAAGAAAAGAAAAATTTTCGAATTATATTCAGTTTCTGAATGCTAAATTCCAGTCTATGTCTAAAAGGGACAAACCATGTTCTGGGATTATTCAGAAACTGTTTGTTAATACAGCAGCCCTTACTGCTTGGATCTAAAATTTCTAGATATATCCAGATCCAGAGGGCGTTTTACAAGATCAACAGGGAGAATGGCTCCCACTGCCAGAGGGCAGGGATGGATGGGATAGTGGGAAGGAATTGTGAGGGTGCTGAGGCCCTGGCACAGGGTGCCCAGAGCAGCTGTGGCTGCCCCTGGATCCCTGGCAGTGCCCAAGGCCAGGCTGGGCAGGGCTGGGAGCAGCCTGGGACAGTGGGAGGTGTCCCTGCCATGGCAGGGGTGGGTCCCTGATCTGTAAGGTCTCATCCCACCCAAAGCAGCCTGCAACTCTTTGTTATTCCAATGGAAACAGAATAAAGGTTTTCAGATGCCTCCACATCTGACTGAGCAGCCCACAGACCGAGGGTTTACAACTACTGAAAGTTAAACATTTTTAACCAAGTGCCCATGGCCTGGTTTCCTTCGGTGAAGCCAAGCCAAATTTTCAGAATTTCAGGACACACCACACATGCTGAAGTGCTCTGCCTCCAGCCAACCATTTCCCTCCTGCTCTCCCCACCTTGACTCAGCACCGCCATGGTTCAGCTCAGCAGCTCCCATGCACTGGTTGAAAAAGCACAAATGTGTTTTGAGGGTGCTGCTTGTGCTCAGAAAGCCTGACTGAGAACACAATCAAACCCTTTGTTCCAGCCACATGGCAAGACACAGCCTTGCTCTGATGGGTTCATAATCCAAGCAGACATGCCAAACCAAGTGTGAGGAAGGGACTTGCTCAAGGACACAAAACAGAGAATCAGCAGAAGAGCAGAGAAAATCCAGAGCTTTGCCAGCGCAGTGCCCTACTCTGTAAATAATAAAAAAACCCTAAAAATATTTAAATAATATTTTAAATATTTAAAATAATATTTCAAATATCCATAATAATTAAATATTAAAATACTATATTTAATAACCTATATTGATTTGTTTAAAAAATAACGTTTTTATATAATATATAATATATATAATTCTATATACAAATTATATATATACAAATTATATATAAAATATATAATATATATACTATATTGTAAATATATATTAATTTGTTTAATAATATTTAAGCATTCTAAAAATACTATTTTAAATAATCATAAATTTAAATATTAAAATAATATCTTTAATAACACATTAATTTGTTTAATACTTATTTAATAATTAAAATATTATATTTTATATTGAATAGTCATAATATTTTAAAAATACTATGAATCTGCAATTGTAGTGATTCCTTCCCTTTTAATCAGTTCCTACAGAGAAATCACCGTGCCATCTTACTGACACACACAAAAGCTCATTTACTTAAAACAACAAGACATCTCAAAGGAAAATACTCTAGAGAGGTCTGATTCCCCAGAACAAACTGTTAAGCAGGACTTAATTCAAGAGCAAACAAAAATGCCTTGAAACTTGGAGTGCTGATCACAAAAAAAGCCGTGCTATCAGTAAAACCTTACTGAAAAGCAGGAAAAAAAATATTTAACAATAATTATTGAAACAGGCACAGGCATTCCCTTCCTATCAAATTATGTTCTGAGTATACAAGCTGAACCTTGACAATTTATGTTGTTATTATTGATACTTTTAACTCTGTTTTTAATGGATCTCAGGGATTTGGGTTTTTCCTTGAAGCACATGACCTGTGATTTTTATTGAAGCAAACTGCATTTCAAACTCAACTGATCTTTTATCAGATATCAAAATACCCCTCTTGAAATGTGTGAGGCATCAGAAACCCACCTGTGCCAGCAGAAAGCTCTGTGCCCTTTTGGGCTTCTTCTCCCAATTTTGAGCTTTGTAACTACTGTAAATTTCCTTTTCTCTTGTGTTAAGCACTGTTAGCTGACTCACAGGTGGATTAATCAACAACTCCCCCAGTTATGAGGCCTTTCATCTTCAACTGGAGAAAATCCCAAATAACCAAGTTGGATTTTGTGTTTTTTTCTCAGTGTTGCAGTAACAAATATCAGTGTTATACACAGACCTTGTCCCATGCAAACACCACTGGCTTTGAGGGAGAAAAATGCAATTGCCATTATTCAGTGCAGACTGTGGTCTAAAACCTGTGTGTACAGACTGCCTCCATGGGCAAGGCAAAGGGCAGAGCTGATGCAGAGCTCTGCTCAGGATGGACCAGAAAAGGAAAAGATAGAGCAGATGTCAGCTCAGTTCTTCTACCTGTTACCAGCACAGAGCAGTCTGCAGCTCTGAGCAAGAAAATGGAGCAAAGGCTCTAAAACACCATTTTCACATCACTACACAAAAATCAAACACATGCTTGCTGCATGTTTGACATGAGTTCTTAAGTTCACTGAAATAAAAATTTAGAAGTACAAAACTTTGTGGCTGTCACCACGTGTGTTTTTCCCCACTCCAAATTTAATGAAGTTACACAGAGCTTTGTTTTCTTCAAAGTTAATGAAGTTACACACCAGAGCTTTGTTTTCTTCCCACTGCACACAAGTTCAAAATAACAGACAACTACTGAACAGAATTCTGAAAGTCAAATAGGATTAGGTCTCTAAAGTATCAAATAATGGAATGCAGTACATCGAATCAACCCTAATATTTGACAATGAAATGCAGACAATTGGACTCTCAACCTGGCAAGTTATAAAGCTCAATTGTAATAAATTGTATTTAAAAATAAACCTAAAATCTGGGTTTAGGTTGTCTCTTGGTTTAGATTTCTGAATGAAGGATTTCACTAAATAAACACATCCAATAAACATCTTACCCATATCACCAACTACTCTGCCAAAAGGTTCCAATCCAAGCCATTTCTCTCTTTCTAGGTGATTTTATAATTTTATAATTTTTTTGCATTTCAAGAAAGCTGCTGGTTTTATTTTTCAGTAGTCTCTGCTAACAGTTCAGACCATCCTTTAACACACCCTTAACAACTCATGCCATGTTTGCTGCAATCTGACTTTCACAGAATTTGCACTGATTTTATGATGGAGCATTATTATAAAATAATAGATTTTTATAATAAGAGGATCATTAAAAATAATATTTAATATATATTATATATCCTATATAATAATAATAGGATCATTTAAAAGCCTCCAATTAAATCCCCATTTTATTACCCACCCACCAAACCCCTAAATGTTGTAAAAGATATTTTAGTGAAAAAAGTGTTGAGTTTTTAAAGGAAATGTAGTGTACCAATAAGAATATTTCACAATAAACACAAGGATGGAAATGAGCTGTAGATTGGCCTAGTGAAGTGAGGGCTTTGCTGTTTTAACTCTGCCTCTTACACAGAATAAAATGAAACTTCTACAAACACACACAGCTCGAGAGGCAAAGAGAAAAAGTGAACAATAAATATTCTACAACTATCACCAACCCCTCATTCTGCTGCTGCAAGTAATGCCTATGAAACCAGTGAATTTATTAACTCCAGTCAATTAGGATTAATATCACACCTGGGAGGCACCAAGTGCACACAAGCACTGGTTAAGAGAAAAGAAAAAGCATCCTTCAAGAGATATATTTGGCTGTGGTTATATTAAAAATCTGGATTACAGTTAAGAAGCTTATATCAGGAAGGAGTCAGCAGACAAGTTTATGGTTTTGCTTAGAAACTTTGATTAAAAATAACTGCAGCTAAGAAGTGTCCAACTTCTAAAAACTGCTCCAAATTTCAGGAATTAGAGGTATCTGACGGCCCAAACATAAGCAGGGAAGTGAGATGATCCCAAACTACATTGCTTCATTCACTTATCTGACAAAAATTAGCACAGCAGCAACTCATGACTATTTCTAAGGACTTCCACAGATAAAATCCTTCAGGTCAGAGGAGAGCTCCAAAAGCTGGGTCAGAACAAGCAGATCTTTGAAATCCACAAGCAAGGGAGCCCAAACTCTCTCTGGGAAACTTCTTCCAATTATATTTTGTTTATTTTTTCCTTCTGCCCAGTGGGATCATCCTCCTGTTCCATTTTTGGCCAGTCTCTCATCCTCCCACTGTACACCTCAGAACAGAGCCCAGCTCCATCTCCTCAGTGACTCCTCATGTATTGTCTAACAGCTGATAAAAAACAAACCAAATTCTCTCCCAGCCTCTCCTCATGGTTCAGGTGTCCCTGTCCCCTTGTCACCCCTTTTCTGGGCTCAGTCAGTGTACCCATCCTCCTCCCATGCTGCACCAACACAGCCAGACTGTGCTCCAGGCTGGCTGCAATGAGGAATCCTGGCTCCCTGCAGGCACGGGCTGTGCTTGAGCTGATGGAGAACAGGACACAGCCCTGTCACTGCCAGAGCCACCAGGACACAGCACAGCCCTCCGTGTAACTGCCACAGCCCCCAGGACACAGCCCTGTCACTGCCAGAGCCACCAGGACACAGCACAGCCCCTGTCACTGCCACAGCCACCAGCTGAGCCCTGCTCTGCCCACCAGAACCCCCCAGCACCGCTTCAGCAGCAGCAGCAATTTGCATTTGCCCTGTAAATCCCTATGAGATGTTTATTCCTGCTGTTTCTTTGTCAATCCCTCCAAAGGACAGCCCTTGAGTTCATCAGTGGCACCCCAGTTTGGTGTCCTGCAATGCCACAAACCCATGAGGCTGCATTCCATCCCCTCTGGATCAAAGACATGAAACCTCACACTTCCCAGAGGCACCTCAGAGTGACCATTTGGAACTGATTTCCAGGTACGTGCAGCAAAAGAAATGGAAAGTCCACAGCAGGGTTTTAATTTTTCACTTCAATCTTGTTTAACAGATTTCACTAAGGTGCACTTTCTTGGTTAATGTTAAACCAGGCTTTTTTAATTCAACAGTAGATTAATGAATACCACACTGTCTCAGGTCAGTCCAACAAGCTGGCAGAAATTTAATTCTGCCAGGTGAAACAAATTTCACAGCACAAAATGCCAGTGCAGAGGCAGGGACAGGAGTGAGCTCCACAATCATTTCCAGACAGATTAGAGCACTGGGGCACACACTGTCCTCTGTAAATAACAGCTGCCACTATCACTGCCCTCATTCAAATCTGCTAATTACATCCTGTTATCAAATGATGATGCAACTAATGAGGGCCACCATTCCTCTTACACTCTGTGCTCCTTTTGTGACCTAGAAGAATAAATTTAGATACACTCCTGCTTCTTAAATTTCCAAAGTCATGAAATACAAAGGTTCCTCCCAGCATTGCCAAGACTTACAGCTTCCTCTTGCCTGAGACATTGCAGGTCACCCAGGCCTCAAGGTTAAGTAAATGTAGCAATTTATCAGACACCTCATGCACATCTTGAAGGTTTTTTCTCGAATTTAGAAGATGACATAATTTGGACAACGTAATCTTCTTCCAACATTTTCCTAGGATTTCAAATCCTATAAATCACAGCAATTTCCTCCATCGTTTGAGAAGATTTCGCATGGCAATTTTGCCTTGCACGTTTAGAATGGTTTATTTGGGAACTTGTCAAAGGTAACTGCTGCTGCTTCTGACTTTTTTCAGGAAGGCTGCCTAGTTTTCATGCTCATTAACGCTGCAGGCTCCCAGACCTTCATGATACTCAGGATAATTAATTCCCAAGAGAGTTTCCTTCATGCATTAAGGAGGAAACTTTGAGCTCTTAAGAGAAAGACACCCATGGCCCTCAGATTTGTGAAAGTCAAAAAAATCCCTAATACACCATTCCTCACCCTTCCTTTCCATCAGCTCTACTTACAGCAATAACTAGTAAGTATTCAACATTTGTTGAATACTCAACAACATTTCCTTCTACATTTGACAGCTGGACCAAAAGAGTGGCTTAATACACAGAAATATTTATGGGAGAAGCAAAGGGGACAAAATATCTGCTAGCACATTGGTAGATACCAAACATAACTCAATATACTGCAAAAACACAGAGTGACAAAATCACCACAGCATCATTGGGCATTTTCAGATTTGTGAATACGCTCCCACCTTACAAGATTAAAACAAAGCTGAAACAATGTAAATTTCCTCATCATTGAGAACTCCAGACTGGGCAGAGCTGAGCTTTAAAAGCTCTGGAGTGCCCAGGATCTGATCAAAAGTGCACCTGCACTGCACTATTTACAACCAGCTCTTCATCCCACTCTTCCAAAATTTCAAGTAAAGCAACATCCTGAGCATTATAGAACAAGGCAAGGAAATTCAATATCAATATGGTCAACTAGGAAAATACTTAATTTTTAACACATCAGCCTATATAAAATGCAAGTTCTTTCTTCTACAGTTCCATCAACATCTAAAATTAGGGCAAAAAGACTTAAAGCCTGACTTGCCAGACCTGCTGGAAGAGACGAAGCCCCCAAGAAGCCACAGCCTAAGCAAGGAACTGGTATCCAAATCACCTTGGACAAGTCCCACAGTGAGCTCACATCACCTTGAACCTCTGGGTGCTCTCACAGACACTCCAGAAGCCCTGGGCGCAGAGATCCTCTGCACATTCAGTGCTCAAAACCACACAAACAGGCCCTGAGCAGCTCCCAACTCAAAGAGGAATGACAAGCAGAGGATAACAAAATTTCTGTGATCACAACTCAACAAAAAGAACTCAAGCAAAATTAAATGCTTTGCTCAAGATCAAACAGGCATTCAGTGGCAAGAGCCAAGTGCTGCCTAAATCCAGTCCAGTCTCCGAACACAAAGAATCTTTGCTTTTTACTTTGTCACATTCTTTTTCACTCCCCATATAAAACAAATATCCCCTCTACTTTTCCTTAAAAGAAGCAAATGCCTGTTGCCTCCAAGAACCCTGCTACTGGGACACCCCCAGGCCTCAGATCTGCAGCCACCACACAGGAGCAACACTCCCAGATGGAACTGGTGCTCCAGTAGCCACATATTCTGCCAGGCCTTATTTCCCAGTTATCAAACTGAGTTATCACACGCTATTCTACCTCATAATAATCTTCAAACATGGAATTTAATATTATTAATTTCAGCCATTATATAATTTTTCCAGCATTAAAAAAAGGCAACACTAAGAACAGACCTGCCCAGCAAAACAACCAAAATGGAACTCTGTAGAAACACAAACCCGGGGAGATTTTCCATAGATAAAAAAAGCAGTTTCCATAGATAAATAAGGAGTTTCCATGTACAAATACCTTATTTCTTAGAGCCAGTAGCAAGTACCTCCACAATCTAGATGCTTCCACAGGCGCTCCACAGATCTGCTGGAGTCTGAGTTCCTGATATAAGCTCTGTGCTGCTCCACCAGAGCCTCAGGGCACCTGGAGCCAATCCTGGCTGATTGGAATCACCTGTGGGCTCACTGCCCAAACCCTGCAGCCGACAGACTCGTGCCCTGGGAGGAGGGACAGCACAATCACCCCAAACTCAGGTCACCTGTGCTGGGAGCAGGGCTTGTGCTCTGGACACACCTGCAGGGTCAGAGCAGCCACCATGGGCCAGCAGCTCCTCAGCTGTCCTGCCAGGGCCCTGGGCTCAGCTAGGTGTGACACTCAGCCAGCAGAATCATGTTGATAGGAAAAGACCCTTTAAGGACAGAATCATAGAATCCTGAATGCTGGAAAATTCCTCTAAGATCATCGAGTCCAACTATGAACCCATCACTGCCAGGTCCACCACTGAACCATGTCCCCAAGTGCCACATCCACACATTTTACCCTCCTACTGCCAAATCCACCACAAATATATTCAGATATATTGACTCCCTTCAACATGCAGGCCTGGACAGGCCTGTTCCTCACCAGGAACAGCCTGCAGGACACTTGGACACGGAGATGCTCCTCACCAGGAACAGTTGGGCTGGAACCAGGAACCTGCTGGGCTCTGGCCAAGGCTGAGGACAAAGCCCTCAGCTGCACCAGGGGAGGTTTGGGCTGGACATTAAGAGGAATTTCTCCCCAGAGAGGGTGATTAGGTATCACAATGGGCTGCCCAGGTGGTGGAGCACCCTTTGGAAGACGTTTAGGAAGGTCTGGGGGTGGCACACAGGGCTGGTTGCTGTGGTGGGGATGGGCCACAGGTTGGACTCAATAATGCCCAATTGTTCCTGATCACCCCAGCTGATTTCTACAATTAAATGACAGCGTTTGTGGGTGAGGGCAGAGGAGAGGCTCACTCAGCTCAGCTGCAGGAAGGATTTTAGCACTGCCTCTCCTTCCCAGGGTCCCTGTGCCCAAACAGGACCTTTCAGGTGGTGTTGGTAGGTAGATTACTAACTCGAATTTTTAATTTTTTTTTAAGTCTAATAAGATAATGAGGCCCAGGTGATCACATTATGGTAATTAACACCCTGCTGAGAGCTGCCAGGCCCATCTTCTCTTTGACAAAACCTAATTGTGTACCAGAAGCAAACTGAATTCTACACTTTCTTCAACAGAGCCCCATCTCTCTCCATGTTCAAGTATTTCTTGGCCTGCCGGATCATGTTGCTACACACAGAGAAATAATTTCTTTTTCAATCAAAATAAACATTGCATGGTGGAGTATTAAGAAACACAGCACGGTACAAAGCAGTAAATTTACCGTAATACATTTTGTCTGAGCAAAACAATGATGACAAAAAGCTCCAAACAATTTATATGTTCCAGAGGAAGCACAGGAAATTTACAGAAACATAATTCAATCTTACTACTTCACTTGAATAAATAAGAGATTAGTTGATGTCTAAATTAGTATAAAGATTGTTTCAGTAATAATAAACCTACCTCCCACCAAAAAGCCTCTGAAATACGCTTCAATAAAAGTTCTGTACAGATTATAATAACTGATTATGTAAAAGCTTCACAGCACAGAAATAGATAAATATGAAATTAGTCACATTGGTCAGAACCAACAACACCAAAAGAAGCAGGCTAAAGATGATAATTGAAAATAATAACAGGGTTGATTAAAACCTCTTGTTTAAAGTTGTTCAGAGAGTAAGAAAAGCTGCTCAGTGAAATAAGTTTACTAACACAATTAGAGACATTAGAGGAAAGGTTATATGATCATGGAGAATTATCTTTAGCATGTAGTGGCTTGGTGCTGTGAATTTAGACAAGGAGTTTAAGTTGGTATTTCTAGTCCTATCATGTATTTAGACCTGTAGGTAAGAAATTTTCTTGCTGTTTTTATATCTCCTATTACATTCAAAACACTTATTTTAGGATACAAGGATTGTGTAGTGCACAACATATTCATTAATGTAATGAGTCAGGCTGCTTTAAAAGCAACAGCCAGCACCCACAGCCAACCAAGCAGCAAATCACTGAGACACAGAGCAGGGTGCTCATAGTTTAATTCTGGAGCAGATCCAGCAACACTAACAGACCTCTCCCACAATGATATTTGTGATAGTTATTACAGTATTTGTTAATTAAACACACCAGCAATGAATACAACAAGATGGCACAAAAATCAAACATCTAAATGTGCCTTTTTTTTCCCTAAATCAAAAATGGGGAAAGGAAGACATACCTATTATCCATAATAAAAGATGAAAATCTTTTCAGTTGGAGCCTTGGATTGCAAGTTTAGGCACAACTTCTGACAAGTGGCTTTTCTCTGCAGTGCACAGTGCCAGGACTGCCACCCATCACAGCCAGGGCACTGTGGAGTGAATCCTTACACACAGGAACATGGAAAGCCTTGAATTGTACCTGTCCTAGCTCATGCAGGGCCAGGAGCTGTGATTCCTTCCCAAAGCAGCTCAGCAGAAGGCAGGGAGCCTTCCCTGCTCACAGGCAAGGTGTCACTGATCAGATATTCAGCAATATTTCATAACATTGAACATCAGCACCTCGTGGCTCCTGAGCATATTCAAATGCTAACCTGAGAAGAAAAATAAACCCCAGTGCACTTCCAAACCTCAATTTATACAACTCCATAAACAGCAATCTCTCTAGAGACCTTGGCTTTTAAAGAATATACACCAGAAGCAAAGCACATTATAAATGCACAACTTATTGTGCCTGTCACACAGAGCCTGCAGAGCTGCTCTGGAAACAGGGTCCACCTGCACACACCCAGCTCCAGCTGGGCACACACACTGCTATCTTTTCCTCAGAAAGGTTGAAGATATTCCCTTAGAAAGGCTGGAGATATTCCCTTAAAAAAGCTGGATATATAAGCCTTGTATTTCACTCTCTGTATTGAATGCAGAATGCATTTAATATTCTAGAAAGGAAATAAGAATTTACAGCAGCCAAGAGGTGTGAGCAGTCAGAGAGGTGGCCTGGTTAGAAGAGGGGTTAAAAAAGAATGAATTACAGAACAAAAGGAAATGCCTGCCAGCCTGGAAAACAGGGGCATCCTCATAAATTGCATCTGGATTGTAAGGACATCTGAGTACATCTGAGTTACCTACAAACTGGAGACATCCTAACATACCACCAGGGAGTGCACAGAAAACCAAAAGACCAAAAAAATAGAAAAACAGAAACTCTAGCAACTTATTGTCTGAAAAAGGAGAAACAGCAAGTGTCTAGCAGTGACATCAGTACAGAAGAAAGCAGAGCGATGATGAAAGAAAACAAAATGTTTACCAAAATAAGTGAAAAATACAAAGTCAGTGGACTCTTAGGGCTTTGTTTTTGCCCTGCAGGTGAACACACAGGCAGGAGCTGGACTTATGGGAGGCAGTCTGGGGACTTTGTACATCCATATGCACACACCACAGTTATTTAACCTTCAGAGCTTTCTCTGCTCTCCTATGCAGAGTGAGCACTCTTGAGAAGGAAGAAATCAAATCTGAAAGCCCTTCACAGAGATAAAAAGTTCTATATATTATTTCAAGCCTACTCTGAATAGCTGGTACTCCTCTTGAACAAGGACATTTTAACTACTTTAAAGGGGGAAAGAGATTTGAGTGTACTTCAGCAGAATTAGAACAATTCTATGCATTAGACTTCTATAGGAGCTTAAAGCACTTTAATGGGATAAAGAAGAATTTAAGTGCTATGAACTACAGAACAGTAAAAAAATGGATCATTTGATAAAGATTTAAACTAAGTTAATGGATACTGTAGCAATTCTCTACTGTGCAAATTGCTAGGAACAGATTTTGACAATAATCCTCTTTTCATGAATTCTTGGGGAAAGATATCACTGCAGTGTACTGTCCACACTTAGCAAGGTTGTGAACTATTTCTTCCAAAAGCAGAATTAAATTAGCACAGATCCACCTAAAACATCTAGTGCAGCTTAGGTGGCTCCCAGCTCCCTGCTCATCCCCACAGTGGCAGCATTTATGAAGTGACATCATTAGCAGCAATGTGCCAATGCTCTTCCTCAGCCAAATTTCACTGCACAAATCACCTCAGCATGAACAAAGAACAGATGAGAGGGGAAAATTAATTAGCTCAGTGCCTTGTTCTCTCTCTGCATACACACAGCAGACATAACCTGCACACACAGGTACAGGGGTGTACTGGGAGATCTCTCCAGGTTTTCCTTTTCTTTAGAGCTGGATGTGTCACCTCTTTGAGTCTGTCTTTGCTGCTGTGGCTCTGTGCATAAAAGAATTGTGAGCTGCTCAGAGCTGAGAGAGATGCTGATCAAAAGAGAGGGAGAGTGAGGGGTAATTTGGTGCTGGAGCTTCTTTGGGACAGGTAAAGGCTTTGTGCAGAATCCCAACCCTCTGTTAATCACTGCATCTGTGGAGAGGATCCTCTGCCCCTCAATATTCTTCCTCATTGCTCTCAGAGTCTGACAGAGAAAAGTGCTGGAGCTCCAGGCCAGGTCAGGCACAGGGCCTGGTGCCCTCAGAGGGACAATGAGCTGGAATTACAAAATCTGGGGGGAAGTGGATGGTGAGAGACAGCTCTCTTAAATAGGACCTCACTCATTTTTACATGCTCACCTCAAGACATTTTAAGGGTTTTTGTTTTCAGAAGCCACTGAACTCTCCCATCTGAAAATCTCACACCTATTGCATCTCAAATTGGTCACTTGAGGAGTTGGGTAGCCACAACATCAACAAAAAAAATCTGTCTGTCAGGAAATTCTTAGCCTAAAATTTCTAGTCAAGGCTTCTGAGTTACATTTCCAGCCAACATCAAACAACATGAAAAACATCATGTGTGACATGACACAGAAAACCATTTCTGGTTTGTAAATCTAGCTATGGTTGTTTTCATGGAATAGTGGGTAGACCACAATGTTGCTATTTCACAATCACAAAACAGAATACTGCTAAACCTCAGCCATCCCACCTTCCCAAAGAGCAAGATCTATGTGCTTATCTCATAAGCACCTGCTTTAAATTTGTTTTGGGGGAGATGTTCTTGAACAAGAAATATATCAAATTCTGTATGTTGAACACATTTAGTGAAAGCCACATAAGTGTATTTCAATACAAACCTGTCTTATTTGCTTAACATTATTTAATTATTCACAGAGCTTACACCTGTCTTTATGGTGTTGTGGTGTAGAGCTGAGCTGAGAATCCTGCAGCTGGAGTGCAATGAAGTAAGCACAAAACCGACTGGAGCTTCATGAAATGAAGAACTTGACAGAAAACATTTACATTTCTTCTTACATTAGCAGCCAACTAACCTGTGCCAGCTTTATACACACCTGCATGATAGATTTTAGATTTTAGAGCAAAAGCAGCAACTCCATTCATCATTGTCTCATCTGAATCACACTCACAGCATTATCCAGAAGGTCACCCTTGTGTCTCTCTAGTCTGCTTTTGTTACCACACCAGGCTAGGATCACTAAATCACAGAATCATTTTGGTAGGCAAAGACCTTGAAGGACAGAATCATAGAATCCTTAATGCTGGAAAATCCCTCTAAGGTCATTGAGTCCAACCATAAACCCATCACTGCCAGGTCCACCACTGAACCACGTCCCCAAGTGCCATATTTTACCCTCCCACTGCCAAATCCACCACAAATAGATTCAGATATATTGACTTCCTTCAACATGGAACAAGGAAACACCACAAGAACTTTACACTGATCTTCCACTTCAGCAAGAATAAAATATGTAACTGATTAAATCTGGATTAACAGTTCAGATAATGCTTCTTAATGTCATGTGGCACATGCATCTTAATAATCTCACTGCTCCATCATTCTTTGCATTAGGGAAAAGGCTTCTGCAAATTTTCAACTGCTTTCCATTCCTTCTTCCTTCCATTTTTAAAGTAACATAAACTGCTTCAGGTTTCCTCATGATGGACTCAGCTGCATTTGAAAGGGATTGATGTATTTCAGAACTTCTACTAGACTCAGCTGTCATTGAAAGCTTCAATACTTTTGAGAATTTACCCCAAATCATCCCAGTTTCAACTTTCAATGTACTACAGAGTCTGGCTGACAGGTTTAGCTCTCCTCCCAGTAAAACCCCCCAGGGTGGGTTATAACTTACAGACAGTTTTCATAATGCACTTGGCTGGTACTGTTAATTGTTACTGGCTGAAAATTCACACCTCAAATGAAGCAGTCACATCTTGGACAGCTCACTCTGATCAAGATTTCTTGACAGTTTCAATACTTGAAGAAACATTTCCCACAAAAAGCAAGGACTGGCCATTTCCCTACCTGTAACTTCTATTGTGGATGCCCTCTTAGGAAAAAAAAACATTTCAAGAGGGAATATTTAAGTCAAAATTCACATGTGCAAAGTCCACTGAAGCTGACAAAAAATACACTGTATTGCATCTCCTGTGCTAATGGTTGATGCAACTGAAGGTAATAAGAAAATAATAAATGTATTTCTCTGGTTTTGTCAGCTGCCAATAAAAATAAACATTGCTGTGTCACTGTCTTATTCTCTGGAAAAATCACTTTGGCAGGATTTCTTCTCCTGGGAAGCTGAGAAGCCTCAGAGAAAAAATGAAAACAATAATTATCTGATTTGCTTCTCCTGTGTTTTGCTGTTTTGGAATGTGGTTGGACATTGTTTATCCAACATGTGACTTGTTTTTATTTAATGACAAATCATGGTCAGGCAGTGTTGGGACTCTAGAGAGTCACAAGTTTTTCATTATTATCTTGTTAAACCTTCTGATGTATCCTTTCTTTATTCTTTATTATAGTTCTAGTATAGTATTCTTTTATATAATATAATATCATGAAATAATAAATTAGCCTTCTAAGAACATGGAGTCAAATTCTCAATTCCTCCTTTGTCCTGGCGACCCAGTAAATACCATATTGCTGTTGCTCTTTCAGATCAAATGATGAAACATAATCAATATCTGCATCCCAAAAAAATACAGAGACTGCGCTGAGTTTGTTGTGCTCCAAAGGAATAATCTTTCCCTGTGACTGTTTACTGCATAAGGAAAACACCTGCATGGGAAATGTGATTTCCAGCAAGGAGATCTAGGTATTCCTTGATGTACAAAATTCACTGGGAAGGTTGTCGATAGGGAATTCTGTTTTCTTAATGTGCTTCTTTATATTTTCATTCCCTGACCTCTTTCCATGTCCTGCCCAAGGTGAACCTCATCACAGGGATGCTTTCTGAAACCCTAACAGCACCGTGAGTCACCTGGACCATTGCACCTCTTAACTTCAGTGGAATCCTAAGGAGTAAAGGAGTTAGAGAAGCAGAAATTTGTGCCAAATTAGGTACAATTCACTGCACCCAGAGGAGGAAAGCATCAGGATACAAATTGGACATCTCCAGGGACTCTGTGTAGAAGAGAAAGTGATTACACTGCACTGATACGTTTTTAAATAGTGATTCTTTTACTTGTCATTAGTAAGGCTTTAATTATTTTAATTTATGCTACTCCTGGTACTTTTCATGCAGTTTTTTTGAATCCTAACTATGCCAAAACCTATTACCTGAGCCAAATCTGTTGATACTTTTATTTTCTGTCACATTCATATTTGGTGCCTTTCACATTTTACTTCACACTTTTTCTTTGAAATCACTGGAGTTCATCCACTAAAAATCTGCAAGGAGAAGAGCAGGCCTGCACAAAAAAAGGGAATTACCCAGCACATGCATGTACACAATTAAAATCTCATTATTTTCCATTCAAAGAAATGGGAAACCTGCAATATTCCAAATTCCACCCCATAATAAATATCAAAACCACATCCATTCTCTTTGAAAACTCTTGTGAATTATTCCCCGTGCTCACTTGTGCAGAAATCAGGGCTAACAAGATGAAAGCCTTGTTCTATCATGTTTACTTAGCACTGAACTACTGTCCAAAGCACCTCAGCCACCTTCTGCTGCTCCCAGGTCACACACGAAATTCACTCTGTGCAGCTGTACTCCTACTTTATGAAGCCCAAAATCCCCAAACCTAAGAGTGAAGTACTGCATTTCTCTCCAGAGGATGGCAGATACAGAATAAACCTAATTATCTGTGCATTGCCCCAGCTGAACTCTCTCTGCTTCCAGGAACACAAGCAGAAGTGCCAGGTAGCCGAGTATTCAGATCATGTCATCTTCCAAGACTTAAAAAGAAAATAATTATCCTCTAGTAATTGAAAATACAAAATGAGGTTTAACATCGTGTTCTGATCTTTTTTATTTCGTGCTGGGAGAGGATTAATTGACTGAAAATGGAAAGTGCTCCCAGCTTGCTGTACCTGATGTGCCCCTCACCCTCGGAGCTGAGCAGGTGTTTGGGGAGCCAGCAGAGCCTTTAAACCTGACCCAATTCATTCACACAGGGCTCAGAGCCAGGCTGTGCCCACCAGCTTCATTCCATGTGGCATTCACATTCTCTGAAAAATCCCTTCACACAGGATTTTTCTCCTGGGAAGCTGAGGAGCCTCAGAGAAAAGGGAAACAATTCTTATCTCATTTGCTTCTCCTGTATTGTGCTCATATGTGGAATGGGTTTGGGGATTGTTTACCCACAGGTGATTGTTCCATTGCATTCTGCTGGGAGTTGTTTTGGCTCTTTGATCAATCAGGGCCAAGCTGTGTCAGGACTCTGGAGAGAGGAGTTTTCATTATTATCTTTTTAGCATTAAGTATCCTTTCTGTATTCTTTAGTATAGTTTAGTATTCTTTAATATATTATAGTATCATAAAATAATAAATTAGCCTTCCGAGAAAATGGAGTCAGTCAGATTCATCATTCCTGCCTTCATTGGGACATTTCCCAGCAACTCCAATAATTCCACCCATTTGCTCTCTCTGTGTCTGGTAATTATCCTGTGCACCAGGATAACCTCCCAAGGCTGTTCAGAAGACACCTCACATTTTTCTGGTGCTGCTGAGGTATTTTTCCAAATCAATGACATTTCCCTGTGCCATTATCCAGCTGCCAGAGAGCAAATCTTTTCCCTTCTCTAAGAAATTCAAGATTATCCCTTAGTTAAGGTTCTTGTAAGCCCCTGGATAGGTTTAGACAAGACCCTGAGTTTGCCAGAGCTCTCAGGGAGATTCTGCTTTCATTATCCCTTAGTCCAAGTAACCTCCTCACCAGTGCCCTCACAAACCTCATTTTCCAGGTCTGATTTAGCCCAGCAATTCTTTGGCTTTCCAATTCACAGAAAGCTCCAAGCAGCCCCTTCTCAAGCTCCAGGAAGGTTCTTTCTGTCACCTCTGAGGCAGCAATTCCTGTTTGCTCCTTGTTCTGTGCTAATGACACCTCGAGATTCTCCTGTTTCACCACATAACCCCAAGTGAGTGTAGTTGTTCTCAAGGGCAAAAGAAAACTCTCTGTTCTCCAGAAAGAACAACATTTATTTCTATCCCATCAACCACTCTGATGCAAAATAAACACACAACTCAAACACCATCCATCACATAAGTAAATCAAAAGTAGTTTGGGGCAATTTCAGTGAACTATAATTAGTTAGGCAATGTTGTTAAATCAAAAGTAAACAGGAGAAACTTTGACTTGTAAAGAGACATGAATGCTAAAAACCATACACAAAAATATGCAGAAGCCCAAGTTGACGAGGTGTCTTAAGTATTTTTATTTTATTCTTTCCCTTTACAAAGCTTAACAAATGTTTGCTACGTGCATCTCTGCATCTTGCATGCTTTCAGTATCTTTCAAGCCTGCCATTAGCTATTTTAAATTTGTAATTAATCTTGGCAATTCTTTCTAGAAGAAGCTTTTACATTTTCTGAATTCAAATGCTGTCTGCAAAATGGCTTTCTGACTCTTGAAAAATATTTCCTAAAATATTTCAGGAATCAGGGTTGCCTCCACCTCTCAAGGCTTTCCTGGGCCTGACACACAGAACTGTGAAAGAAATTGGAATCTGGAGCTCTGGAATAGAAACAATGGATAAACCACTCCTAACTTAAGGAAAAAAAGAGATTTTTCTAAAAACAGAAGTCTGGACAGGAGAGGCACTTCCCCCCAAGTTTCCTAGGGCTGTCCCTGTCCCCACAGCATTTGTGAATTTCTGGTAACCTCTATATTTATCCTCACAAGGACCTTTTCTGCAGAGCTCTCAAGGTGAGGAGGAACCTGAAAAGGCTTGTTTAGGAATGTTTAGGGAGTTCTCTGAGGCTCACAGAGCCCTTGGTCACAATAGCACACCCTTTATTGAGTATTTGTTCCTGTAAAAATAAAATGTGATTGTCATTAGCTGGCTCTTTGCTGCAGTCACTGCAAGCCTCCTGCCACTGCAGTCTGGAAAGAAGCACAAAGCAAATGAACTTCTGTCCCCACCTCTGCTTTGGTGGGTTCATACCTTTCTCTTCTCCCTCCCTTGATCCATACAGCCTGAATTCAATTATGATTTAAACCCCAACACTTCCCCACTATCTTTTAGGCCCCATATTGTTCTATTTTTCTGCAGCCTGATGAATACTGAATGCACCTTGAAAGTCTGCCTGTTTCACTTTTCACAGGGCTTAAAAAGATGGAGTGCCCATAAATGTCTCCCTTTTTTGTTGTTTTTTCTTTATTCTTTGATCAAGAGGGTGCTATGTAGAGAAGAAACAGCATACAAACCCCATATGACATAGGGAGGGTGGGAAGAAAAAGTGCTCTCTACCCTCAGGAGGGAACAGAAACATTCAGACTTCATACACAGGTTTGCTAATGCTGCTAAATCTTATGCTGCCAAAAGAAAAAGCAATGAAAAGAGTTCCCACATCACAATTTCCCTGTATTTTGAATCCATAGATAGTTCTTAAAAGCCACAATCTGTTTTTCATTTCTTTTATTTTCCAGGTCATCTCCCATAAGACTATTCTACAGCAAGCCACAAAGTACAGACTAGAAATGTATTTATTTATAAAAAGGAAATAAAAGGGTAAAGAGTCCTGCACAGGTGAAAATGCACCACTGAGCTTCTACTGAGACTATCCAAGAACATCCTTAGAAACAAAGATCTTAAGAATTGGAGCTCAGTGGCTTTAAAGCTGATAGAAATAAAGCACAGACTTCTCAGCACTTTCATCTGTTGAACTTCATTAAAACTCACGTTTCCAAGAGCTGATAGCATTTAGCACCCAAAGGAGGGTCTATTTAACTCCTTCAGCAGGTGAATGTGTGGAAATCATCTCCAAAAGACAGGGAACTATACAGGGTACCAGTGGTCTAAATTAGGTGGCCAGTAATTGTGCTAATGGAAGATTGCCACAGGTTCAATGTCCCCCTAAAGATGAGCACTCATCATGCTCCTTGCTTTGGTTGCAGGTGGCAGGAGAGGGGGACACAGGAGCTGGGTGTTCCTCTGCTCCAGGGGTTTTCCCAGATGCCTTCTGTCCCTTCATGGTCACCAGGAACATTCTGCAGCCTGAAAATCCTTTGCTTTGATACGTGGGTTCTTCCCCTTGAAACACAGACAGACAACCCTTCAACTAATTAAAACTGAAAAGAAGGTGTATTAATTACAGCCCTGGACACATGGAGAGGAACCTCCCAAAGATGTGCAAAGAGTCACAAACTCCTCCCCTATTTATCCAAGAAGGTTTTACCTATTCAGATGGTTTCTACAACACCTATTACATAATCATTAGCTCATACCTCATATTATAATTAGCTGAATGTCCATTATGGCTGCACAATTGTCCTTTTTAATTGGGTTGATGGGCTCTGAAGAGGAAGTAAGTCCTCTTCCTCATAGTAAGCTCTTTACCCATGTCAAGTTGGCAGAGCTCTTTGGCCTGCTGGTCACAGTCCAAACCTCCTCTCACTTTTAGAGCCCAGATGTATTTATGGCTCCTGCACTCTTACAATACCTCATGTATCACCTGCCATCCCCAGCCTTGTTTCAGTTATCCCATGTGGTATCAATTAATTTCCTCGTTAAGCTCTAATCACAGCATAATCTTTGCTAACTCCATTTATAACTTAACCCCTCAATTCCTTTAAGCTCTTAATTAAAAAAATATATCATTTTCACTATCTTAGGTGCATTCCTTGCTCAACCCCTTGACTCACCCTCTCGTGATTTTTAATCTGCAGCAGCATTTGCCACAAGTGTCCACAACAACAAGAATAAGAAACAGTCCTAGCAAAGGAGGGGATTTCAGCTGTGCCACACAGGCTCTCAGGGCAGCTCTCAGCACTGTGAGAACAAGCACAGCCAAACCCTTCTGCAGTCTCCTCAAGCCTTGTGTCTCTCCAGTGCTTCCAGGTAATCACATTAACAGCTCCAAACATGATGTAATGACATCACTCAAACACATTGCTCCCAAAGGCTTGATATTAGATGAAGGAATTACCATTCCTCATGCATTTGTGACAAATGTAATAGGGGGAAATGATTTGTTACACAACACAGCTTAGGTTGGTCGCTCCCCTAACAGCAGATGTCTGCTCTTAGCTCGAGCTTCTAATCTTGCCTGGAGCTAAGATGCTGAACAGTCACCCTTAATTTGATATCTGAATTAAGAGAAGGACTCTACCTGAGGTTGGGAATGGAGTACTTCAGTACCCTTGCTATGTTTGATGTATGGGTTGTGTTTTCCAGGACTGTTTCAGGTCCTCAGGAAGATGAGTCCTTTTAAAAGCTGATAGAATTCAGGCATTGAGATTGGGGGTTCTAAAAGCCAATGCTGGGTCATTTTTTGAAAACAAAAAAAAACAAGCCAACAAAAGCACCCAACAAACAAAACCTGTTCTACAGCCCATGGATGCTTTAACATCCAGAGTTGTACACCTGTGATGGCTCAGAACTGGAAAGCCACATCTTGCAGGTCTCCATTACCACCACAGAACCTTCTAGAGTGCCAAAGACACACACTAAAATGCAATTCCTATGCTTGCACCTGCCCTAGAGAAACCTCTTTATGTTTGGTGGAATTCAAAACTACTGAAAGCAAAAATTAAGTGCCAAATATTCCAGTGAAAATATTCCTCTGATGTGCAGCACAGACAAATTTCTATCCAAAGGTACAAAATAAGAAAGTCTCAGGATTAATTAGATTCTGGAGAGTTCTTACACCTCTCAGAGATAGAGGTGTAATTGTCCCAAAAGTATTATTATGTAGACATTAAATATAAATACCTGACCCAAGAACCATTACCTTTGTCCCTGAGAGAAATACTTTACTGTCCCTTACCTACTTACATAAATATCCCATTTCTGCCTCCATGCATAGATAGAATACAGACTTTAATACTTAGACAAATATCTGAAGAGAAAGTTGAAAAGAGAAAATTTCCTTGTTTACACCTGTTTGTGTTACTGTTCCATTTTCAAATGAAAATATTGCTGTTATTTTTCAAGTTGTGTCATTATCTTTTTTCCTAATTCCATGCACATTGGAGAAACAAGTTGGGGGGTGGGGAGATCTGTTGTTAATTTTTCCTTTGCCGACTTTCCTCTTTTTGGCCCTTATTCTCAGGAATATTTACTATATCTTGCAATATATCTTATGACAATAGACTATTTTCCCCAAGTTCCATATTTGCCTTTCATGCATCACTCATGCCTATAAAATGAAGATTTGTGTATTCAAGGCAGAGAGAGGCAAGGACACACAGAGAACCTGTGCAGCCACCCAACCATATTCTTCATTAATTGCCTCAGAAGTGACCTCTTCCCTCTGGTTTTATTTCAGCTCTTGCCTACACGAGGACAGAGCCTTTTCCTTTTTGTTCTGCAGCGTGCTCGGGGCTGTGCAGAAATGTCACCTCACACAAGCAAAGGGAAAAGAAAAATAAGCCAAGTGAAATTCCAATGATGACACTTTTTGCAAGCTGCAAGGAAATGATGATCCTTTACCTCAAACTGTCAGATGCATCTTCCCAAATCCCTCATTGCTCTGTAATGTATTACCATAGCAACTCGTCTCTGCAGTGATCCAGAGCTCCCCATGGGCAGCCTGCACTTTGTCAGCGCTGCCACTCCTCTGTGAGGCAATGAACACTGAGCACTTAAATACCAAATCATTAAAGCAATGTTTCCCCAGTGGCCACGCTGAATCACACAAGGATTCAAACCAAAATTATGGTGGGGAAAGCCAGAGGAGCTTGCAGCACTTGGTGTAGGAGGGAAATGAAAGTGTTGGAAAATAATGAACAGAGCAAGAAAACAACTTCTGATGCTTGGTTTCTTGAAGGAAAGAAGAGCACAGCATCACTGTGCTGTAGGTTCTGACTTTATGAATCCTGCCCCTCTACTCCCAGTTTTACTCTAAGTAATGCAAATATTGACGTTTATCTTCTCAGTGACAGCTGCCACCAAAATGGCCAACCACGGTATCTCAGACTTCAAGCACCTGGCTGTGTGTTTTGAAGGGCATGAAAAGAAGATCAAGACAAAAATCTCATTTTTACTCCTTTTCCTTTAACATTTCTTAATCTTCCATTTTCTTATCTATGCACATAAGAGTTTACATCAGCTGATTTCAGCATCCTGCCTCACCAAAGAGGAGTGAATTCTCCCTCTGGAGAGAAGGCCTGCTCTTCATCTAGCACGATGTGTGCTCTTCAGCCCATCTGCAGGGATGCAGCCTCCATGTGCCTTACCCAGCACACAGAGAACAGCCTCAGATACACCATAACCCTTCTCCTACAACACACAACCAACCAGTGGTGGGGAGAAAATTCCAGTTTTCCTAACTCCTGATGTTCCCCTTGTAACATCATAATTGTAATATCATAATTGTAGTCATACAGCCTGGAAAATGAATGCTGCTATGGGGATTTCAGGTGTGTGTTGCCTGTATGATACAGAATAATTCTGTATCATGATATATGTATGTTTCAGGTGTCTATTGTCTGTATGATATAGAATGATTCTCTATCATGATACCTGTATGATATTCTGTATCACGATACCTTCAGGTGTCTATTGTCTGTATGATATAAAATTCTCTATCATGATACCTGTATGATTCAGGTCTCTATTGTCTCTACGACCTCTGCAACTTTTTTCTTGTGTTTCCACAGAATTGCAGAATCCAAGGCTCATTCTCAGAAAGGTTTTATTTTTAACAACTAGGAAGCATTACCCTATTTCTGGGAGCTTTACACAGTTTGGAAAACTCACATCACTGATCTGAAAGGGGTGATTCTGTGTGCCCCAGACTGGCAGAGTCAGGGGGAGTTTTTCCATCCTGCCAAGCTGCAGGAGCCTCCTGCCCTCTCCCTGGCAGTGAAGCACATCCAGAGGGTCTCTCCATCCCGCAGGGTGATGCTGTGAAGCAAAGCTGCTGCAGCTGCAGCACTCTGGGTCTGACAGACCTTGGCTGTGGCAGGGGTGCCTTGTGGTGTTTCCTGTGTGCTGCACAAAAGCCAATCCCCACTCTCAGCTGCTCTTATGCCTCTATGGAAAACAGATATCACCGTGGCAGGGCAAGGAAAATCACTGTCTAACACCTGGGGCAAGCTGGGACCCTGACATGCTGTTTTATTAATACTAGGAGAGCCTTTCTCTTTTCTAATCAAGTGTTAAAGCTGTTCTTTGTCACTGTAAAAGGTTGCTGCAGCTTTAGCACAGGGAGGATTAGGTGAATGATGGTGGTTCTGCTCTTCAAGTTCCAGCTGCCTCTCTCCCTCCTTTGCTGGATTTCATTCTAGTAAAGCAGCACCTTACTTTGCAGAAAACCACTTGTTTCTTTGTTTCCTTAGAAATAAAAATCTACCTAGGCTGACTGCAGAACACCTGGAGGGAAAACACACCAAGCTGGAGGAAATCCAGTGCCATTCCTGTTTCCTGAAGGGACAGGCAGGAGGACCAAAGGAATGACAGGCAGGACAGCCTCACCTCTGTACCTGAGAGATGGTGGGGGAATAACCCTGGGAAAGATTTCCAGGCACAAGGAGGACAAGGAGGACACCAGGAGTAGCCATGGACTCACCAAGGGGAAGTGGTGCTGGCCAGCCTGAGAACATTCTGGGCTGAAGGATGATGGCTTGGCAGGCAAGAGGAGCAGTGGGTAATGCCTGCCTTAATTCAGCAGCACTTCAGACGATGTCACCCTGATTTTTTAAGTTTTTCTAAGCCTTCTGATTGTTTGCATTTTTGTAAGGAACTTTCTCACACACTTTCTGTAAATAACTTATTGGTTTACATTCTTTTATGGAAGAGGAGAAATTTGATGGACTGTTGGTTTGTCCAGTGTCATTAGAGAAGTAGCACTGTCACCCTCCAATCCACTGTCACTTTTGGAAATCTATAAATGTTGGAGTCAGAAATTAAACTTCCCTCTTTTTTGCCTTGGAGAGCTGCATGTCTGCATTGTTTTATTTCATGCCCTATAGCACCATGACACTGTGTCCCTCACAGATCCTCCCAGAGGAGCTGCTCATGAAGGGGCTGGGTGAGCAGACTCAGCTGGATGCAGAACTGGCTGAACATCCAAGGGCAGGGCTGGAGATGAGTGGTCCAGCAACCTGCAGTGATTTTGCATCCCTCTCTGTGGGTACTTCATGAGAATTCACCTGCCTCAATGTTTTAGACTCACTTTGTTTAAAATCCCCTAAACAGCTTTAGGTTCTTTTCCCTTTGCTCTTTCACTCTGTACAGAAAGGCACAGAATGTCATGGTATTAAGTCTCTTTTTCTAGAAAATACTCCCTCAAATGTGATGATTGCTCATGAAAATTTACCTGCCTCCATGTTTCAGACTCACTTTGTTTAAAATCCTTTAAACAGCTTTAGGGTCTTTTCCCTTTGCTCTTTCACCCTGTACTAAGCACAGAATGTCATGGTATTAAGTCTCTTTCCCTAGTAAATACCCTCTAGGCAATTAATATTGAGCTCCTTCAGATGCTGAGCCCTGTGTGAATGACATTTTGGTTGTTTTACCCCTCCCCAAGTTGTGGGAAGGCAGCTCATGTCTACAGCACAGGAGCCAAGGGACCTACAAATCCATTTGCTTTGAGATCTGGGAAGACAAAGCTGTCTTAAAATATTACAAGGCTCAATTAAAATACAGCTGAGGGCAGCAGGCTGAGGTGTGGCTGGGCTGAGTGCTGGAATTCCAACCAGCTCCTGTCACTGACAAACCCAGGCAGAGGCAGGTTCCCTGTCCAGAGCAGCTCATTAACTTCAGCCAGTAATTGCTGCCTGTCTTTCCATGCAGACATCAGAATTCCCTTGTTTGTTTGTGGCTGGGTTTATGTTAAAGGGTTCCCCAACACCTGATGGAGAAGATTCCCTCCCAGAGAGGTCAGTTTGCAACCAGCACACATTAAACTCAGCATAGGCATGTCCAATACAAATATCCAGAGACACCTTAGGCTGTAACCTTGACTTCCAACTCAGAAGCTTTTTTAATTAAAGACTTTTAGCTCTGCTGTAAACTATTACATGACCTGCACTTGGCCAGCCATGTTCTCTTGCCCTGTTTTACACAGCTCTAAAAAGCAGTTTGGCTCTGACCTTTTTCACAACTGATTGTTCCTGTGTTGTTCTTTGGGCAGCAATAATGTTTATGGGTCACAGAGGCCTGCATAGATGAACTGAAATATTTTATTACAGCCATTACCATTGAGCAATCATCATTTTTGAGAGAGGAAAAATTGTTTTCCAAACATGTTTGCAGAGAAGTCCAGCTGCAGGATGTGTATGCACTGATGGTTTTAAAAGACTGCAATAATTCAAGAAGAAAAAAGGAACTCAGAGAAGAACAATGTCATTCAGAGAATGACACAACTACACCTCATCCTGAATACAAAGCCAGGGTAACGTGCACCAAGTGTGTGAATGAAAAGGAGCAGAAGTTTTCTCTCTTTTAACTGCACATTGTAGCTAATGGTGCAGGAAAGCAGGCTGTCCTTTGTACCAGCACAGATAATTATCCACTGCAACCCACTGGGGGCAGAATCCACTCCCTGCATTTGCAGAGGTCATCACTGTGATCCCAGCCCTTCATGGAAAACACACTACCACCTCAGGAGGGATAAATGGAAGTAAAACACAGCTCTGCAAACCCAACCTGGAGGAAGCTGAAACCTCTCTGTTGAGTTCTTGCCCTAATTCTAACTCCAAGACCTTTCCTCCTTCTAGTAATTTACAATATCATTGCTAGCATGTTATCTTTTTATTGATTTCTGTTATAAGGCTCATGGAAAATGAACACCAAAAGGACAAGAAGGATCCTGTCCAGAAAACAGCCTGGGTAATAAACTGCACCTTGCCCCATGTCATCCCTGTCACTGCAGTGAGGAAAAGGGACAATACCAACACAGGACTGGTTTTGGGCAGAGCAAAAGATCCCTTGAAAAATCAGGAAAATGCATTTGGCAAAAAAATGCAAGCAGGAGAAACACATAGGCACAATAAACAGTTGTACCTGTTGTAACCACATTAACCTGAAGGAAAAAGATAGGAGCGTAAAACACTTGATGAAGTGACTTAATTCAAAATTCCTAAATATTTTTTCCCCTCTTTTTAGCCCCAGGGGGACAGGAAGAAGGCACTGCAGGGTATCTTACACAGCCCTGCTCTGCTCACCAGGCTGCTCAAGATTCCAAGTCCTCAATCAGCTGTGGCAAAGTCAGCACAACTCCCCAGTTCAGTCATTGTTTGTAAAAAAAATTAAAATTAGGTTAGGGGTTGAAAAGCCTGTCCAAAATATCATGTGGCTCATGTCTAAGGGAAATGTGCAGTCCAGGTTCATATCCCACCATCCCTCAGGTAGCCAGTGATTAAACCAGACCTTCCCTCCCCGCTGCTCCTCACACCAATATCTGCCCTCCTTTGCACCCTGGGCTGCAGGATAGGGGATGTGTCACCTCATGCCTCTCCCTGCAAAGGTGAAAGATCAGAAACCCAAGCCTGTTTACAGCTGCTACAACTGTCCAAAACTAGGAAAGTTGCCTAAACTCTCATCAGTCTAAATTATTTCCCTCCCTCTGTCTCCAGTTTTCTGAATGGTCTTCACACACTGAACATAATCAACCTCCTGCATGGCTCTAATTATGCCCCAGTATTGAAAGAAATAACAATTCATTTTCACTGAGAAACACCTACTGTGGTATTTGCTGGGTCTCCAGGACAAAGGAGGAATTGAGATTCCAACTCCATGTTCTTAGAAGGCTATTATATTATATTACATTACATTATATTATATTATATTATATTATATTAATACTAAGAGAAAGGATAAGAATACTAAGAACAGAGAAAAGATAGAGACAGAAGGTTACAGAAGAATGATAATGAAAACCTGTGACTGCTTCCAGAGTCTGACACAGTCTGACTGTTCTTGGTCATTAAGTAAAAACTATTCACATGAAACCAATCAAACAACCATCTGTTGGATAAGCCATCTCTAACAACATTCCAAAGCAGCAAAACACAGAAGAAGCAATCAGATAATTATTGTTTTCATTCTTCTCTGAGGCTTCTCAGCTTCCCAGGAGAAGGAATTGAAGGGATTTTTCCAGAAGGGATTTTTCCAGTAAATATAGACAGTGACACACCTAATTTCAGAAAACAGGAGGGACTGCAGCTTAGAGGAATGCTGCTGTAAGGTGGCATTTCATACCCTCCTCTCTATATTCACTCCCTCTGGAAGTAGTCAGGAGTTTTGATTATTATCTTTTTAGCATTCTATAAATATCCTTTCTGTATTCTTTAGTATATTTTAGTATAGCATTCTTTAATATAATATAGTATCATAAAATAATAAATTAGCCTTCTGAGAACATGGAGTCAGATTCATCATTTCTGCCTTTGTCAGGGCACCTGGCAAATACAATAGTAAGATAATTAGATGAATGCACAAAGGGAAAGAAGACAGGACACCTTTTTTATCCTCATTAGAGGAATGAAGGGACAAAAACTGTTTTGAGCCACCTTGGACATCATAGTCTGAACTTTTATAAAAGCAAATAAGATCCTCAGAATAAAGTAAAACAGGGAAAACCCCCAAACTCTGCTAAATTACAGCAGATTTCCCTTTCAGTGTTGCTTGATAGTTGTTCTGCTGCCCCCAGGATCTGCCCAGGCACACACCTATAAACACTACAAAGGGTTCAGACCCCCTGGCTGTCCCTGCTGAGGCACAGTCTGAGCCAGGCCAGACACTGCCTGCAGTCAAGGATGTCCTCCCCCAGCTATTAAATGGCCTTTAGAGCAGCTTTAAAGGCTACAAGAGGAGAGAAAATCCCTCCCAAAGGTACACTGCACTGCCAAATCACTCTATGATTCTTACTCACAAGATGACAGCCAGAGCTCTCAGTGTAATTGATGTTTTCTTTAAAACCTGCTTGAAGAAACAACCAAGTTCTGTGGCCAGAGTGCACTGGAGCAAGGCTCCCTGAGCTTTTGATGGATTTGGGCCCTGGTATGGCAAGCAAAACTCTGTGATCTGTGCTAGGCACAAGGTCAACAAGATACATATGATGGTCTTTTCTGGCTTCAGGAGCCTATGAACAGGAATCCTTTACAATTCATCTTACACATCCCCATATTGTCTTGATTAATAAGAGTGGGGTCTGGGTCAAAATATTCATCTCTGATGTACTGATTTATAAAATACTGAAGTAAGCTTCAGTCCCTGTAGGCAGGAGTTTGAATGCCAGAGGTCTGTGTGAACATTACACATGCCTGAGTTCAGGTTTGTTAGCCTGATTTGATTCACACACAGTAGGTGCTGTTCTGCAGCACTGTAGCCTTACTAAGTGGACAGAAACAGCATTGCTGAGCCTCCCTCTTGTCCCAGGAATGCATTTATGGCTGGCTTTAGCAGCAGCTGTAAGGCTTCTCCTGCATGCACACAGCACATCCCAGAGATTTTCCTCCTGTCTCACTGCCTCCAGGCCCCAGCCCTGGCAGGTGATGTTGGGGAAGATGAAAGAGGAAAGACTTATAAATATGATTGCCTGGCAAAAGATTTTGAGAATATGGAAACTATAAGTGAGATTGAAATGAAAGCAAGCTTTGAGATACCTCAGTTACTGAGCAACTGGAAAACAATGGCATGGCCAGCTGAAGGTGATCCCTTTTTGATGGAACAATATCCTTTGCTTGCAGACAGGTCCAAGGGTCAGAGCAGACTCTACAGCTTGGCAGAAGGGGCCCAAAGAGGAGTTTTTAGGGTTTAAAACGTAACACAGTATGGTGATGTAATGATTCTTATAGGCTGTGTGTAAATGCTGTAGGATTTGTATCTTGGACTAGATTGGTTAGTGAGAATTAGAATATTCAGCACAGGAGATTTATTTTATTGGAACAGGAACCTCACACTCTTACTCTCTTGCTTTTATTCTTCTCTCTCTCTCTCTCTTTCAGGCTCCTCTTTGGGGCCTGCTCTGAGCTGTGGCTGGCAGCTCACAGAATCACAGAATCACAGAATGATGAGGTTGGAAGAGACCTCTAAGACCATCGAGTCCAACCTATGCCCCAACACCTCACCTAGACTAGAGCACCAAGTGCCATGTCCAGGCTTTCTTAACCACATCCAGATATGGTGATTCTACCACCTCCCTGGGAAGAGCATTCCAGTACTTTATTATTCTTTTGGTGAAAATTTCTTCCTAATATCCAACCTGTCCCTTCCCTGATGCAGCTGGAGACTGTGTCCTCTGGTTCTGTCAGAGACCAACCCCACCTGTGTGCAGCCTCCCTCCAGGAAGGTGCAGAGAGCAATGAGGTCACCCTGAGCCTCCTCTTCTCCAGGCTGAACAGCCCCAGCTCCTTCAAACATTCCTCACAGGGTTTGTGTTCCCAGCCCCTCACCAGCCTTGTTGCCTCCTCTGGACACGCTCAAGCATCTCAATGTCCTTCCCAAACTGAGGGGCCAGAGCTGGACAAGCTCCCCGCAGGGCCCCTGCACCCAGGCCCTTGGCAATAAACCACAAGTTCCAAGCCCTGGCAATAAACCACTCCTACAGGGTGACACACCCATGGGTGCCAGAGCAGAAACCAGGAGCAGCCATGGGACAGCACCCTCCTGACCAAGAAACCCTCAAACCCAGCTCACCTCCACCTCACACCAGGCCAGCTCTGTACTGGGGTGGTTTCAAAAGCCGGAAAATGCCAGTGAGGTCTCTCCAGGTCAGCTCTCATTCTTCAGCAAATACTGTCTAAAAAGATTAGAAGGAAAGAAGAAGAAAAAAAAATCTATCTGATGTGATGAGATGTGTTGTGATTTTAACCAGGGGAATACATTTTGCTGTGGGCAGAGGTAGAGCTGTGCCACTTCAGCTGAGATGGCAGAGCTCAGCACCCACAGTGTCACAACCCCCTGATCAAAAAGTGCCAGAAATTGGAGCTCTCAAGTAGACTTCAGCCAATTTTCAAGGCATCACATCTCCTGCTTCATACCTAGGAGGGGACCAGCCCTCCACAGAGCAGAAATGCCACTGGACTATTTAATTCCTATGAGTTTGCTGTCCCCTAAGTGTTCTAACAGATAGAACAAGAGGACACAGTCTCAAGTTGCGTCAAGCAAGATGTAAGTTAGAATTAAGAAGGAAATATTTCACAGTAAGAGTGGTCAGATACTGGAATCATTTACCCAGTGAGGTGGTGGAGTCATCATCCCTTGAAGAATTCAAAAAAAGACTGGATGTGGCACTTGCTGCCATGATCTAGTTGAACAGTTAGAACATTGACTGGACTTGATGATCTTATAGGTCTCTTCCAGTCTTGAACTTCTGTGATTCTGTGATTCTGTGATATCTAATTAGTATCTAACGTTCTTGCTCTTTGGGGGCATCATTTACATACTCAGTGCATGGTTAGCCATACCAAGGGCTCAAATTTCTGAGGATAAAAGGTCTGTTATGACTGTGTAGGAAACTGCTTTAATTTGGAGCAGCCAAAAGATAACACCAGTGGAATCAGCAAAACATACAAATATATATGTTTACTGTACACTGAAAATGTGATTAGCAGGCTCAGCTCAGATTGCTGTAGGTTAATCATGAGTTAGGGACAAGGGTTTGGTAAAGGAGGCACTTTGGGGACAGGGAACATCTGCCCTGTGGACAGCTGGATGAGGAAAAGAGAGGTGGGACATTATCCCCACTGTGGGAAAAAGCAGAGAACATTTACAGAGTTTTTCCCTGACATCTCCTCACGTTTTCCTAAAGCCATTTGGATCCTTGTGGATCCCTTCTGATTCAGGATATTCTGTGAGAGACACATGGATCTCCCAGTCTGAGTGTCCTGAAAAGGAGCATCACCACTGTCCTCAGCATATCCCATAATCTCATCTGTTTAAACATTAAATTGGGCCAAATCTAATTAAATAGATATTTTAAATCTGATCTATAGTGGTGTAAATGAAAGCAGGTCATAGCCCTCTTTTAATCTTTTTTTCCTATTTCCTAACTAGAAAAAGAAAAGTTGTCTTTTTACCCTTGGAAAATCTTTGCAGTTGCAACATGTGACTGGTTAGAAAAAAGTGAAAAATGACAATTTATTTCCATGAAAAATTTAGGAAAATATATGTTCTCTCCATTGAGTATTTACTTGCTTTTAGTTGATTTGGTTCAAATACAAAATGCACTGAAAATACATTTTTAAATCCTATTATTTTAAATCCCATTTACTTTAAATCCCATTTTTAAAATACCATGTTTTTATTTGTAAATAGTGAGACACTTTCTATGCTATAACCTCTAGTTTTATATCCCATAATATCCTGCATTAGTAAAAATGTTATTTACCAGCCCCTCCAAAGAACCTCAGGCACTGTGGTACTAAACCCTTAGGAATTCCCTTTTTTGTTGTTTTTTAGGAAGGATTATTGATAAACTTCTGGAACTGGAATGGTGTTTATGGCATCTAACAGATTGTCCCTCTGTTCTTCCAAGTTCTTCTAAGCCTTCTGATGTTTATATTTGTAATGGAGTTTCTCATGCACTTTTATGTAAATGATGATTGTTTTTACATTCCTTTCTAGAGGAGGAGAAATTTGATGGACTGCTAGTTTGACCAGTGTTGTTGGAGAAGTGGCAATTTCATCCTCCAATCCAGGGTCACTTTTGGAATTCTACCAATATCAAGGTCAAGAAATAAACTTTCTTCTTTCGAGGTTTCAGCCTGCATGTCATTTATTTTGAGTTCTATTGCAACAACAGATCCTGTGTAGCCATTCCTACAAAGAATTCCCACGTGGATAATTTCCTGGGAGAATTCCTGGTGTCCCAGGAGCAGCTGAGGAGGTGAGGAAGGGCACAGATTGTGGAATAAAGCCCTGGGCCAGGAGTGGGGAAGGGCTGCAAAGCCCAGCTCAGGAGAAGCAGCTCCTCTGCAGACAGACATCTCCAAACCTCCTGAGCTCATTACAGTCTCCATCAACTAATGAGGATCAGTAATTATCTATTCCAGCAGTTACCCTGACAGAGAACACCCCTGCAGTTTGTCCTTCCTGCAGACACCAAGCCTACCCTGATGTAAAGTTATTTTTCTGTAGATTTACCCTAGATAAACTGCACCATTCCCTTTCAATAACAAGAGAAAGCCTTCAATAACACCATTAAGTAACTCACACTTTGCTTTTTCTCATTAAGAGGCATTTAAAAGGAAGCCATTAAATTTATAGAGGGTTAAAACCAATAAGAAAACTCAAACTGCTCACTCATTAACTCGTTCACCCTTGTGCCTCCCAGGCCATTACTTCCTTTCTTATTACCAACTTGCAATAAAGTTCTTTCTTTACTACCCTGCAACTGCAAAAATGGAATGGTGGCTACACTGTGCCCTGATTTATGAGCAGAGGAAAGCAATGGCTCAGTGTGCATTGCATTGTTGAGATCTTGGAGCAGCCTTCCTAATGTAAAAAATGATTCATTACCTCATGCACAAATACAAGTGTTCAGGCACATTGTTTCCTGAATTTTGGGTGTTTGTAAAGTTGGTTCATTTATCTGTGGGCCCAAGAATAGGAAGGGGTTTGTGTTCAGCTAATAAAGGCAAGGCAAGTCTGAGTTAATACTTGGGTATGTCCAAGCAGCACCCTTTGCCATGAAAATGAATTTTACAAGATAATTGTTGGGTACAATATACATGTAAGTTATTTTCAAAGAGGTCATAATATATGAAACTGCTTCCTGTGCTTCCACTGAACTCCACAACATGGTTAGTGTAACTTGTTTTCTATATTTAGGATTCCTGTGTTATCAACCCCCTCTGAATGCTGAATTTCACTCTCCAGGTGATGCCTCTCTCCTGTTTCCCTCCCCACCTCTCTCATCCCACATTGAATCAGTGATAAAAAGCAGAGTCAGAGTGGCCTTGGAGGAGAGAATTCTCAGGATTTGGAGCTGTGTGTGTGTCAGGAGTGCAGCATTCCCAAATCCTGCTATAACTGCTTTAAAACAGTTTCATATATTAACAAACATGAAAGGCAGATTCAGCTTTATTTATTCCAGGTCAATATTTAAAAAGAGTGCTTTTACCTTCCTCAGAATTCTAGGAGTAGTCTACATTACAAATAAGACATTTATTTAATTTCAGCTCCAGGATTTGGAAATTCTGCACTCCCAACACAAACACAGCTCTGGGATTGGGGAATGTTGGGAATTCTGCACTCCTGGCACACACACAGCTCTGGGGTTTGGAAATTCTGCACTCCTGGCACACACAGCTCCAAATCCCAGGAATTCTCTCCTCCAAGGCCATTCTGACTCTGCTTTTTGTCACTGATTCGATGTGGGATGAGAGAGGTGGGGAGGGAAACAGGAGAGAGGCATCACCTGGAGAGTGAAATTCAGCGTTCAGAGGGGTTTGATAACACAGGAATCCTAAAAGAGAGAAAACAATTTACACTAACCATCTTGTGGAGTTTAGTGAAAGGACAGAAAACCTACTAAAAAGAGAAAAAATATATTTCTAATTGGAAAGAAGTGCATCCCATCTACTGTGTATTTGGGATAATCCTCATGTACATGGGTTCATGTGCTCTCCATTCCTACAATGATTTATCATTAAAATTTGATTTTGAGGGGACTGCAAAGTAGCTTATTAGACAATTGAATAATGGAGAAGAGACAATAGTGAATTGATTTCGTTAGCACAATGAAAGCTGACAACAAGAAATTAAACATTACTAACTTTTATTATAAAGCATTGGATCAATACCTCTGGCCAGAATGCTCTGTTTTCCTAATTACATCAGCAGACCAAGAATGTTCTGATTGATGAGAAAGAAAGGAGATGGAGGGATGGAGGGAATAAAAGGAAAATGTATCAGAGAGGCAATCTGGAGAGTGTGAAGCAAGGCTGGCACTGCTGCTCTTCAAAGGATGCTGCTGCACTCTGAGGTGAGTCCTGCCCTGAGCCTTTATTGCAGCAGGGGTGACACTTTCTGTGCCGTCCCTGGGTCAGTGATGCCTGAGAAGCCCCTGCTCCTCCCATGCACATCTCACAGAGCATGAGGTAACTCTTGGCAAGGCTGGCAGTCCTCATAAAATAAAACAATCCCAGATAGGAAGCCAAAAAGCCCCTTAATGCAGAGCCCACATGAGATTTGTGTGGCCTCCAGTGCTGCAGAACCTCAGCAGAGCTCAGGAAGATTCTGGTGGAGCACAGAGGAGCCTCCAGCCCTGCTGCTCTGAGAGGTGACAACCAAAACTCTCAGCACACTGCACTACATCACACTGTGTAATTGTGATTGTGTCAATTGGGTCTCTCCGTGCCAGCAATGATGGCAGAGGGAGGAAAGGACAGGAAAATGATCATTGCTTTCCAATTTCAGTCTCTGCTGTTGCCAAGAACCTCATTAACCAGAGTGTTTAAGCAATTATAGAAATCCTGAGTTTATCCCCTATGGGTTCACTTGTTGCATTCAAGACTTAGATGGCAACTGGATGAGTGTGTAAGGCACAAAGTTCTACAAATAATTAATAATCCTGATCTTAAAATTAATCACACAGACAAGCCCATATTCCTGAGGTATGTCTTGGAATAAAATACCTATTGGAAAATATTATTTAATCCTGGTTCCTGGATTAAATAATGGATATTAATTAAATAATAATTAAATAACGGCATATATTAGTTGCACAGCAGTCTCAGAGTCATCCACCTCAAGTCTGGGGAAGAGAGAAGAATTGAGATCCCATGTCTGCAGGGTACGAGGCTAGAAAACAAATTTTAGTAATCTGCTTAATTCTCTATGCCTGAAAACCCCATCTGTGAGAAACAGTCACAGGCTGCCAGACCAGGATGGCCCTTGGAGACAGCAGCACAACATGGGGACAGAACTGGCCCAGAAAATCAGGGACACAGAGCTCCTAAACCCAGCTACAGCAAAGCTGCTGTCCTGAGGGAATGAGAGCAGGGGGACTGGGAGACACAGGAACAGACACTAAGGAGGGAGAGGGATGGAGAGATAGGTTAGATTTTCCTGTGATTTCATTTTAAATCAAAATTCGCTTGGATCTGTTTCTATTCTTCTCTGCTTCTTTTTGACTGGCTGCTTTCTAAGGAAAAATGGTTGAAGGGTAAGATACTAGATCAAATATATGGAAAAAAAATAAACAATTACGCATCAGTTGGAAAAAATTTCCAAACCTAAAGATAATAATAATAACGAATAATATATAAATAAAGAATATATGTCAAACAGAAAGAGAAAAGAAAATCAATAGTGAAGTGGCAAGATCTGTACAAGTGGACAGAAAAAAGTATCAGCACACAGAATAAGAACTCACTAATGATACAGATCAAAGGGAAACAGGAGCATGAATATGAGGAACTGAAGATGTTCTGAATGAGAAATACAATATCAATATATAAGGTATGAATAATTGTAGAACATCAAAGTACCACTCAAAATTCACAACTCTCAGACTTGAGATTTATGAAGTGGTGAGAGAACCATCAGGAGCAGAGAAATTCAGGCTGAATACTGAGGGGAAAAGATAAAAAACAAAGCAACAGTTACAGAATAGACAAGGTGCTCCTGAATGGACTTAACAGTCAAATCAGTCCCCACACTGAGCTTGATAAACAGAAAGAAAGAAAAAAAAACCCTTTTGGTTTTAAACTTGCAGAAGGTCAAGAGAAGAAACTACTGTAAAATTCTCTGGAGAAATAAATATTGTTTTATCCAGTACATTGTGGCTTCTATAATAAAAATCTCAGCTCTTCATTCACTCCTGAGCTACTCACATCTGAAATCTGAAAATTCAGGTTACTGTGGTAGGTTTTATCATTTCACAAATGTTCTGTGGCTACTCTGCATGGAGTAATGGAAAATTCTCAAGCTAGATTTTGCATTATCTGTTATCTCCTGAAAAGAACAGATAAAGAACATCAGCGCAGCTCTAACATCAGCTGGAAAACAGCTATTAAGATCTTTTAAAAACCTCTTACACAAGAGAGGCCAGACCCAAGTGTCTTTGAAGGAAATGGGAATCATGCCATAAGCACAAGAGATTTTATTTAGACAGGAGGTGAATGTTGAAGTACAGAAAACTGTGAGACACTAAGTAATCACTGCTACAGTAAATCCAATTAGTAAACAACACCCTAATGCCAAAAGCCTGTTCCTTGAATGGCTAATAGAATTGTTTTGCTTGGATGGTTTTGTTGCATATATTCCCCCTTTTTCTTGCTTTTTTAATATTCTGTTCATTTAATCAAGTTGAATAAGTGACTCAGTAAATATTTGGCTGCTGCCTGCTAATTTGGGTAAGAGATTTCATCCACTTGCATTTGTTCTGTGTAAAACACAGAATGATTGGGCTGCTAATGGAACA
The DNA here is from genome assembly GCF_027887145.1 of Ammospiza caudacuta. NCBI lineage: Eukaryota > Metazoa > Chordata > Aves > Passeriformes > Passerellidae > Ammospiza > Ammospiza caudacuta. The sequence goes on along the minus strand of NC_080609.1, from coordinate 4,502,533 downwards.
GATCTCAGGTGAGCAACCTTAATTCTGAATTAATGAGTTTTCTGGGGAGCTAATTTATGTTTCTCAAAGCCTCATGGCTTCAGTCTCTGTGTTTCTGGAAAAGCCAGATGACAAAGAGAACTGGTTTTAGCAAGATTTTCAAGCTGTTGAGATCTGACTGCAGAGGGAGAGGAGGGGTGCAGAGTGTGGGAGCAACAAGCAATGGAATTCAGAGCTGATCCACGGCAAGGGATGCACACAAGAAGAAAAAGCCAGCCTGGATTGCACCTTGGTAGCATTTGGGGAAAAGTAATAGATATCTTGATGTTATAATAGGTCAATTAAAGTGTCTGTTCAATGCTTAATAGAACTGAAAGAAAATAGCATGTTAGGAATTATTAGGAAGGAATGGAGAATAGAACAGAAATCATCATTATGGCATTGAATAAATCCACAGTGAGTCCAAAATTTCACCATTTTGTGCAGCTTTGTTCCTCACTTCTGCAAAAGAATCTACTAAAATGAAAGTAGAGAGCAGAACAACGATTATCAAAATTATCCCAAGAATATTTAAATCAAATTCACTTCATCCTGGGAGGGAGCAAAGCAAAGAGGAATATAAACCTGGGAGCAGCACAGACAAGGGGGAAGTGGTTGCTCACCCTGTATATCAACACAAAAACTGAGAATAAGTAGTAAAATTATCAGCATGAATGTTTGAAGCAAACAAATTCTGCTTCATGCTGCCCTCAATTGCACCATGGAATTCTTTGCTTCAGGATGCAAAAGGTTTGCATGGATATAAATTAATTTATATTTCAATTTTTCTATTTTTCCAACCAACGCAAGGGGGAAAATCTTTTTTCAAAAAAAAAATTCAAAGCAGGAAGTTATTAAGAGAGAAATGCATGTTCATATTCTTTCTTCTCTCTAGAACCTTAATGATGGCCTCAGCATTTTCTCTGTAATGGGACTACAGGAATTCTTAGGAGAAACTGCAGGATTTCTGGTTTTTTTTTTTTTTTTGTTTTGCAGCCTCTTTATTTTGGGGTCACTTGCCTGGCACAGAGTGCCTGACATGGTCTGGGACACAAAAGCTGCCTGGTTCCATGTTCTGGATACAGCTGTAATGCAACTCAGCACACTAAAATAATATTTATATTTTATATTATATATATAGTATTTATACTTATGTTATTTTTATATATTCCTTCGTAGCATTCACATTCTCTGAAAAAATCCATTCACCCAGGATTTTTCTCCTGGGAAGCAGAGGAAAAAGGAAAACAATTCTTCCCTCATTTGCTTCTCCTGTGTTGTGCTCACATGTGCAATGTGTTTGGAGATTGTTCACCCACAGGTGATTGTTCCGTTGCATTCTGCTGGGAGTTGTTTTCACTCTTTGGCCAATCAGGGCCAAACTGTGTCAGGACTATGGAGAGAGTCACGAGTTTTCATTGTTATCTTTTTAGCATTCTGTAAGTATCCTTTCTGTATTATTTAGTATAGTATTCTTGAATATAATCAAGTATAATAAAGTAATAAATTAGCCTTCTGAGGACATGGAGTCAGATTCATCATTCCTGCCTTTGTCGGGACATCTCCCAGCAAATACAATATTTATTCTATATAAAATATATATTTATATTATTTATATATATTGTATTATATTTCTATTTTAATATGATACTTGGACTGTCTTTGGGCCAAAAAATAAACACCAGCCTCCATTTATTTCCTCAGTACAGCTGCTGTTCATCTCCACAGCCACAGGTGTGAACCAGCACGTTGACAAAGCAAGTCAGACAAATGTCAGCTGCTGCTTGGGTAACACCTGCAGGAAATTGTCTGTACAGCCTTTAGAGCTCAAAGTGCCTCTCAGTGAGACAGAAAAGGCTTCTGAGGCCATTCACAGCCCAACCCATACAATTTCACTTCCATTCTGGGATGCTGAAAAGGTGCTTGGATTCCAGACAGATGTGAGAGATGCTTCCTTTGCAGCAGGGCTTGGAGAAGTATTTAAATGGAAGGGTTTGATCTGCATCAGGTTGAGAAACCCCAGCTTTTGACATGCCCTGAAGAGCTCTGGTGCTAGCACATAGATAAGTGCACTTTGCTGTGCTTCAACCAGGTTCATTCCAGTAAAGCCGGTGCTTTAAGAGTCCATCCACTCTGAATTACATATAATTAATCTGCTCAGAAAGGCAGAAAGCAAAACACATCTATAGCACCCACAGATCCAAAGAGACAAGGGCAGGCTGCTCAGCAGGAGAAGGGCCAGAGATTCTCCATCCAAATGCATTTGCACAATAAAAATCAAGCAAGGCAGAGACAAAAACCCAAACCAGCCAAGCTCAGTCTCCACAGACATGTAGATTTTAAACTGGCATTAAATTGCACATGGAAGTTCCAATAAAAGGACAAATTGGCTGATTCTAGGCTGTATCCATCATCACAAGCTCCCAAGCAGGGCCTGAGGGGGCACAAAGCAGGATTTTGGTTGCACTCTTAACTCTTAAGCCCCACACACACCAAAGGCTGGTTTTGGCTTTTTGATTTCTCCAAACTCAACCAAACTCCTCCCTGCTCACACTGATCCTCCCTCAACATCACTTGAACTTTATCACTCCTAATGTCCAGGGAAGGCAGGGGAAGGTTTCTGCGTTTGTAGAGCCAAGCTTTTGGTTCTAGGTTTGTAAAATGCTTCAAGCTGAGTATTTCTGCCCCCAGTTGCCTTTTGCAGAGCTGGTGAAGCCTTCATAAAATCTAATAAAAATCCAGCGATTGCTGAGTTCTGTATATTCTGTTCTTGATCATAAAGTGGGTTAGGCTTTACTGTTGCCTTCAGGCAGTGTTTGTTGCAATTAAATGCCTTGATACTCTTATCAGAAATAGAAATAGCCAAGGAGAAGTAGTCCAGGAAGGTTTCAAAGGGATTAAAGCCTCCTTGGTGGGCTCATGGCTGGGAGTCCCAGGTTCTCAACACATCTCATCCTAGCAAAGTGATTCACAAAATACTGAAAAATCTATTTTCATATTATTGACACCACCTCCCCTTTCTATCCAATATAGGCATCAACTCAGCCCTGCAAAAATTTGAAGTCAAACCCAATTTGAATTGAAGCCAATGGCAGAGCTTTGCCATAACTTGTATTGTTGCAGTGTTTGCAAGCAGGAACAGCTCCCTGTTCCCACCCAAAGGAAAAGCTGGTTCCTCTCCAGAAAGTGAGGAGGTAATTGCAGAGAGATGAAAACAAAAAACTGAACAATATCAGGTAGCAGTGAGCTGGCTCTGAGCACAACATCAGCTGAGGAATTGCTGCAGAAACCTCCCTGCACCACTCTGCTGCCCTTGCAGCAGAGCACCCTCACTCCTGGCTGTGGGGAAAGTTCCCCAGTCTGGGCTCAGAGACTGTTCTGAGGGAATTCTGAAGGATGGCAAGGTGGTGCTAAATCAAATCAAATCTATTTCATTTGCAAGTCTACTCTTGGCACTATGGATGAGGTACATGAAGGAGCAGAAATGAGGATGGTGAGAAAAAGATATATTTAAATTTTATTGAAAACCTCTAAGGGGATCTCCAGACAGGGAGAAGAAGCCTGTGACAACACAGAGGAACCCCGTGCTGACAGCAGAACAGCAGCACTGCCATGGAGACAGAACCTTTTTCCTATCATGACATTTGTTAGAATGTCCCATGGCTCACTCTTTGCACACTGAGATGTCAAAGCCCAAAGACATTTCCTGGTGACTTTCAATGTCCAGAGGCACTACAAACCAAAAGTAAATAACCCCAAGCATTTACAGTTGCTGTAGGGCCCAGACCATCAGTCAACAAACCATCTATCAAGAGTTTCTGCACTGTTTGAAGACAGACACAGACCCTGCAGCCCTCAGCTGTCATCACATCCAGGAATCTGCATGGCAAGACCCTGTCACTGCAATATTTTCTGAGAAATCCCTTTGCCAGGATTTCTTCTCCTGGGAAGCTCCTCATCTTCTTCATGTTTTGCTGCTCTGGAATGTGGTCTGGAGATTGTTTATCCAAACATGTGAATTGTTTTTAATTCATAACCAATCACCATCAGCTGTGTCAGACTCTGAGGAGTCAGACATGGGTTTTTATTATTAATTCTTGTTAAACCTTCTGATGTATCCTTTCTATTTCATTAGTATAATTTCAGTTTAGCATTCTTTAATACAATATAATACCATAAAATAATAAATCAGCCTTCTGAGAACTTGGAGTTGAATTCTCATCTCTTCCCTCGTCCTGGGGACCCTCAGAAACACCACAAGACCCCCCCACGCCAGCAGGAAAAATCTCAGCATTCTTGCTGACAACTTCTCTCAATAGAATAACTGGCACAGGCTTGGGCAGGGCTTTGCAGGCACTCAGTGTGCACGTCCGCTGTCCCTCTCTGTGCTTTATGATCTCCAATACATCACTGTTGGGAAAACATTGCAGTGATGTATTGCTAATAAATCATTAGAGTATTGTCACCTCAGTGATGAATTGCATGAGCACACTGCTAAAGTGCTGCTCCTCTGAAGACATGTAAAAACAATTTCCCTGGATTTTTTTTGTTTTGTTTTTAGGGAGTTAAGGTGCACACTCACAAGCTTATTTCTCAGCTTTTTTGATCCCTCAAGAGTGAAATCACTATCCAGCATTTTTCTACACCTTGTAAGTGAAATAGTGTGAAACCACTCCACTCCACTCAACCCCATTAAGCAACAGAAAGCAGAACCACATCTTATTAAAGGAATTTCTGGCAGGGTGCAAAACAAAGGTTGCTTGAATATCAAATAAAGGCTGGGTGGTATGAATTTAGCCAAGGATAAAGTGTTGCAAACTGGTTCATCCAACAGAAGCTTTAAAGCTCACTTTTTTCTTAATTCTCCTTGTTGCTGATTTCCCAGGGGGAGGAATGCTGGTTATTCCCAAGCAATGCAGGTTCTGAGAAGTTTCTGAGCTGCCAGGCTCATTCCCACTCCCTGCCCTGCACATTCCTCCTGCCCCTGTGTCACTGAGGAAGGAGCCACCGCTGCTCGCACTCCCATAAAGGAAAACCAAGGCACAGAAAGGATGGGTGATTTACTGAGATCTGATGGCTCAGAGGAGGATAAAGCCCCCTTAATTCTCTTACCCACAGCTCCCAGGAACATCCCTCAGCTCCTAAGTGCTGTTTAATGCCACAGAAGATATTTATTTTGACACCTGCACCATTTGCCATGTATCACAAGCAGCTCCTGCAGCTCTGTGGCTGCGATGTCACCTCCTTGAGGCACAGCCACCACAGCCAGGGCAGGCTTGGAGCTGGCAGGAACAGTTCCTAGACTCAGTTCTAACTTGGTTTGATTTACAAAGGTTTGTGTTGGCTTTTATCTTTGTCTGTACTATCCATTTTAGTGTCTCCTAAAAGCACAACTTACACCCTTTGTAGTTTGGGATAACTCTGCCTTCACAGCATCACCTCTTCTTCCTTATTCTACATTTCCCACTTTTCCCTTGAGGTCCCAAATGGATTTTTTTGTCACCTAATTATGTAGAATGTCCCAAATGGACTTTTATGTTGCATTAAGATATTTTTTATTTAGAAATGTGGTAACTGAAAAGTGTTTTAAAACTTTTATTCTATTTTTAGTTTTCTGTGAAGAGTGAGACAATACAGATGTTATAATTCACAGTATTACAATTAGAAGCTATTTCTTAATTACAATATATCATAAGTGTTTTTTGGCTTATCAGTTTTAGCTACATTATGTTGTAAATGTTTTAAAGTTAAACATTTAAATCACTTCTTCTAGGTCTTACTAGAGTGTATTTTTATAGTTTTATTTCTCTAAAATATTTAATCTTATTTTTAAGACTATTTTTAAAAACTTGTTTCTAGTTTTATTTCTTTTTTGATAATGTTTGTCTTATTCTATAATATTTCTAAGTAAGTATTTTTTATCTGAAAGCTTACATATAAATGTATACTGTATGAACCTTTTGCTAAGTTTTAAAAAATCTCTACAAATCTATTTCTCACATTTTTTTGTCACCTAATTATGTAGAATGTATAGAAAAGTGGGTGTTCTCAAAATCCTTTCTGCTACCCACCTTTCTTGAGCAATGCAGCACCCTGGCTTGCACAAAAATGGGAATAAACATAAAATTACTTTGCCATTTGAAAAATATAGCAATGGCTACTCTAATTTATCTGTCTCCTGGATTTGACAGAGGTCCCTTTCCATGCAAGAATTCTCCCTGTATTAATCTAGAGATAAAGGAGATTACAGTCTCAAAAGTTGTGCTTTCCTTTTCCTTCAAAACTAATTGTCCACCTGTCTTCCAAAGAGATTAATAAGCTGCTTCAGCCAGCAAAAATCTTGTGTCCAGATAAAGACACCAAGTCTTAAAAGAATTAAGAACTGAAGAAGAGAACAAGGTAAAGTCTCAAGTTTAGCAGGAGGAGCAATTAATAGCCAAATCTGCCTCAAACTCTTCAAAATTACACCAGCTCTTATTCTGCTTCTTTGGCCTAAAGGAGGAGTAGGTAAGATGGGGTTTCTCTTCTTAATATCCCTGCTCAATGAGATCTGTTAAAACAATGGGATGCTTGGACACAAGAAGATGAAACAAATACTGAAATAGTAGAGTGAGTACAAAAAACATGAGCCACCAATGCCTGAGACTGAGGGGGTCCAAAATCTGCATTGGAAGTCTTGTTCATCACCTGAGCACCTCAATAAAAAAGTGGCAATCAAATGTAAGGCAGTTCAAACCCACTGAGAACTCCCTACCAACATTTGGTCTCAAATCAGTAAAGCATTTATCCAGGTAACTTACCTCCTTTTTGCAAGCTCAGTTATAGGCACTTCCATGGTATTTTGGGTGTTGACTAATTCAGAAGGATGCTTCATTTCAGGATATAATAAAATCACTCTCAAACTAAACAAAAAAAAAAAGCAATTCAGAGAGCCTGGTGAGAAACACACAGGGGAAAAAAAAACCTTCAAGGGAGAATATCTTCAAACCTGCTTTTAAAAGCAGGATTAAAAGACAAAAAGCTCTACTGCAAAGAGAAGATGCAAAGCACTTAGAAATGCTATATTTATTCTGGGCAGAATGCAAACTCTCTTCTTCCTTGCCAAGCCTTCTGATTACATCAGACATCGAGTTTTCCAAATATAGCCTGCTAATTATTGATGGCTTTTTTTTTATACCCAAGATAAAAGACTGTCAGGGACTGTTTGAGAGCTCTTCCAAAAAAAGCCTCGAATTTCCCTTTATCTCCAGGATGCAAGTCTTGGGTACTCTGAGGGAAGTATGGATGCCCAGATGGTGCTCCTAGAAAGATCTCAACATATTCCACATATTTTCCCAAACTTAAATTTGTGATCTTTTGGGGACACCTAATAGAGCAGGAGATATTCCATGAAGGATTTAAATAAATGGAGAAACCTGATTACAAACTTCTCTGCCAGGCTCCCAACTTGAGCAGCAGCTTCCATTTCCCATCAGTAACACACATTTGTAAATCCAGACATTTTCCTCAGAGTCCATACCCAAAACAAGCCTTTGCAACACAAATGACTCAAGAGAGAAATCAAGCTGTTTGGGCATGTTTAGTCGAACTGCAGTTTTCTAATCAAATTTGGCATTGACTTGAAGAGCTCACTTAAACAACATTCAGTTTTCCCAAATTCATGAAAGCGAAAAGTGCATTTATTGAGTTGCAGGCTGACCTTTAATTCTGAGGACACTTCAAACAAAAATATGACAGGCTTGGAATGCACTGCACTACATCACACTGTGTAATTGTGATTGTGTCAATTGGGTCTCTCCATGCCAGCAATGATGGCAAAGGGGGGAAAGGACAGGAAAATGATCATTGCTTTCCAATTTCAATCTCTGCTGTTGCCAAGAACCTCATTAAGCAGAGTGTTTAAGCAAGGTGCTCAATTTTAGAAATCCTGAGTTTATCCCCTAGGGATTCACTTGTTGCATTTAAGACTTAGATTGCAACTGGATGAATGTATAAGGCACAAGGTTCTACAAATAATTTATAATCCTGATCCTAAAATGAATCACACAGACAAGCCCATATTCCTGAGGTATGTCTTGGAATAAAATACCTATTGAAAAATATTTAATCCTGGCTCCCTGATGCTGGCATATATTAGTTGCAGTGATAGCTCTTGTACAGGAAGCTATGTTGATCATTTAGAATTTGTTTACTCAGGCTAAGTAAATTAAGAGTTTTAGCAATTTTACCTATTACACTTCAATAAATCCCATGTTTAATAATTAGTGTTTATTTAGCACACAGTACAATAACTGTCCAATTAAATATAGATTAGCAAAACTAATTTTAAAGCAATACTGACACTGAAAGAACTGCCAAACCTTTCCTTTTTTTTTTTTTTTATTGTTCATTGTTGATTTTGCTATCAATTTCTCTCAACTTTTTCAACATTCAGGAAAATTCCTTTTTCCTACATCTTAATGTCACACTCAAGTCCTCAGGTTTTTCTGCATGCACTATTTTCCTTCCCACAGATATACTAACATAAGGTGTTTGATTAATTTCAATTCTAATCTTTCCAACATGCAGTTCAACACGTTTCATCACACCACAAGCAGCAATGAAAACCTGGACAAGGCCAAGAAGGCAAAAATTAACCCAGGCATCAATTACCATCAGCACACAGCGAGGCCATGATCCCACAGTAATGGGTGCCAGTTCTGGGCCATACTGAATCACTCACAGGATTTATTTGGTCAGAATCAGCCATAATATCCAGATGCAGGGTAAGAATTTATGCAAAAGGACAAACAGCAGTGTGTCAGCAAAAACTTGATGTCACACTGATGAGGTTTGATCTGCCTTAAAGCCCTTTGAACCCAGCTTCAGGCACTGTGGGGTTCTGTTTGTTTGTTCAAATTTGGTTTCACATAAACACTCAGGATGATTCAACAGCAGAGCAGCATTCTTCCTCAGAAGACCAGTCAATTTTCAATCTATTAATATGAACTAAAGCCAGATTTATTATGGCTGAGTGTAACTGCTCAGTTCCTTCCAGTTCAGCAAAGGTTCCACCTTCGATCCGAGCTCGGAAGCAAATTAGACTTTACACTCTCCTGAGATTCAGGAGCACATTATAGCTTTATTATTGCTCTGCAAAGGGACAAAACTTTCAACCCCATTTAGCATCTGGATGAGCTTGCACAGCAAGTCTCATGGAGCATAAGGAGGTGATTGGTGACAGCTAACACAGCTTCACTGAGGGCACATCTTGTGGCTGCCTTTGAGGGAGCTACAGAGCTGGTAAATTAGGAGAGAGTGACTGATATTCACCTCCCTGGACTTGTGCAAGGCATTTGCCACTGTCCCACATGACATCCTGGTCTCTGAACTGGAGGGCCATGGATTTGACAGAGGGACACTGGGTGGGGAAGTGTCACCATGATATTTTCTGAAAAGTCCCTTCACCTGGAGTTCTTCTCCTGGGAAGATGAGAAGCCTCAGCTTCTCCATGTTTTGCTCCTGTGCAATGTGATTTGGAGAATCATTTATCCAGCATGTGAATTGTTTTTAATCAATGGCCAATCACAGCCAGCTATGTCGGACTCTCTGAGTCTGTCATGGGTTTTTATTATCATTCTTTTCTAAGCCTTCTGATGTCTCCTTTCTCTTTCTTTAGTATAGTTTTAGTATATAATTTCTTTTAATATAATATAATATAATATAATATCATAAAATAATAAATCAGCCTTCTGAGAACTTGGAGTCAATTCTCATCTCTCACCTCATCCTGGGGACCTCACAACACCACAACAGGGAAGGAGCTGGGATGGTCACAATGTGTTTTTTACTGATGAGTTACTGGCTGAAGTGACACAAACCTGGGCTACTGCAGGAGGGAACATTTCCCTATTTCATTTCCCCTTTGTTCTGAACATGGTGTTGTGGAGGGTTTTTCAAACAAACAAAACTCTCCGTTGTTCATGATCTGAAGGCTGGGCTCAAAGCTCTCATTAACAATTAAGTGGCTTCAATGAGTGGCTTCCCAACTCAGAGCTGTGGCTGATGGCTCAATGTCTGAGTGCAATGCAGGGAGCTGTGCTGTTCCTTGGAGTCAGCTCTGGGGCCAGCACCATGGACAGGGGGATCACTGCACCCTCAGCATGCCTAGCAAACGCGCGAAGCTGCGCTGACACACACAGGAAAGAGGGGATGCCATCCACAGGGATCTGTCTCTGGCACAGAGTTCCAGGCTTCTCCCCTGTGGCTGCCCCATCCCTGGAAATGTCCAAGGCCAGGCTGGACCAGGCTTTGAGCCACCTGGGATAATGGAAGGTGTCCCTGTCCATGGCAGGGGTGAAACAAGCTGATCTTTACGGTCCCTTCCCATCCAAACCATCCTGTGGCTCTACAAAAATGAGCAATACTCTGCCAGCAGTGCTGCCCTGCAGCCTGCACCTGCTGCTGAGCTGGGACTTCAACCCCATTACTGTGAACCTACACCAGAGTGATTCTAGCCAGGCTTGATTTCTGCCTCCAGCTGCTTTGTAAGCAATTAAAATTAATTACATGCAAAAACCTACAGAAAAAAGCTCTAGAAAAATCAAAGTAGAATTCATATCAGATCAGTTTAAGGCCCTGACATACCAGGCACACCCTTCCTTCCTTGGCCAGAAAACAAAAGCACCTGAGTTTTGTCTCCCAGTAAAATACTGTTCATATTGCTCTACAGGTTTGTGCTTTCAGCTATAACCACCTTAACAGGCCATATTTAACATGCCATAGTCTCCTTTTCTGTTGGTTACCATTATTCCCTTCTCCCCTGCTCTCTGGAGAGTCAAAGTGCATCCAAACCACCCACAGCAAAGTTTCATCTCTTCTATTCTGGAGTCAAAGCAGAGTAACCCTCTTGAATGATTTAAACTGGGGTTGGTTCTGAGCTGTGAGGGTCCCACTGTGGCTGGGTTCAAGCCATTCACATCTTTTCCTGCAGGAATATTCTTACAAGTCCCAAAACACTCCCACATGTCAGGGACTGGTACTAGAGGGATTTACAAGCTCAGCCAGGCCCCAAAGCAAAGCACCCACTGCCTCATTTCACTGGCCAGCCATCCCTAGAAACCTTCCTGAGGGGATCTCTTTGCTTTTTTTTTTTTGCTGGTGTTTTCAGGGTTGCAGCTAATGCTGACTTACTGATGTGCAGGATGAAAGGCACTTCAATGCAAAGCCTCTGATGTGGAATTTCTGTGCATGTCTAAAGAGTGGCAGCTGAACTGCACTCACCTCTACACCAGCCAGTGCAGTCTGGTCAATTGGTGCTGTGCAGGTGTCAGCTGAAGTGACACAAACCTGCAAAAGGGAACATTTCCCTATTTAATTTCCCCTTTGTTTGAACATGGCATTGCAGAGGGTTTTTTCAAACAAACAAAACACTGCTTTGTTCATGATCTGAAGGCTGGACTCAAAGCCCTCATTAACAAGTAAGTGGTTTCAATAAGATCATTTCTGTTAGCAAAGATTGCATGATTGAGCCCAAATTAACTTTTCCCCCCAAAATTCTGCAAGTACCCATCTCACACTGCCTATATCTCTGCCAGAGAGATCACAGAGAACTTGTCAAAAGGGAAATAAAAACCAGACTTATGTTAAGTAGGAATAACTGCAGCTGACATTTTCCATCAAATGCTATTATTCAGAACAAAAAATACCTGCCCTAAAATCAGATGATGTAAAATCAGGCAGCATCTTGGCTGAATCAATGCCCTGAGATATAAATCCTTCAAGAGCTACCATAAATGAAGTCCCACAGACAGAAGCCGCTCCTCCCCAGTGAAACAATGCACAGATGCTGGAAATAAGGTATTCTGATGAGCAACAAAGCCAGGCTCTTACTTACACTTGTAATCACTGAGGAGCACATGCAGAGCTGACTGATTAGCAGCCTGGAGGTGACATATTAACTCAAATTACCTGGAGTAATTAGAGCCAATTTGCTCAGAACCATTAGCAAACAGGAGAAAGGACAAAGCTAAGCCTAAAAGGCAGTGCCTAGGAGAGCCCTGCCCAGCCTGCCTGTGGAATGTGACTCTATTGCTGCAATGGAGCACTGGAGAAACTGAATTAAACCTTGCCATGGCTTTGGTCTGCCAGACACCCTCGGGGATTTTGACCAGTTTCAGTTTTGCCCTATGTAGATCCTTCCTAGAGGAGATTCCTTCAATAACCACTCACTTATTCTGCAAATTTATTAAAAATATTTCTCTCAAGAACAATGTTAGAAATGTGATTTGGAACAAGACAGATTTAGATGTCTTTATACATGGAGAAAGTTCTGCTGCATTAAATCTGTGTGAATTACTCTTAGTAGTGTTAAAAGTTACATAGAAATTTGCAGACACTCTTAGAGAATACATCCCAGTAAACATAATTCTTTATAAATGCTGAAACAAAAAAACATCTGAAGAGACTGACAGTGAAGTCTTGCCTTATACTCTAAACCAAGTTGTTTCAATGACGTTTAGTATATTCATGTATCAAAAAGCAATCACTGGCTCCGTATATCTGATAAACCACGTTGATAACAAGGCAAAATTTTGTTAAGTACACTGAGTCAAGCTAATTTGTAACATACGTTTGCTTTGCACTTTTCAACCTCCAAGAGCACTTTTTTTCCCCTGCTTTTAACTCTGACACAGACAGATGTATTAGCTTGTTTGGGGCATGTTTCTTGTGGACAATTTCATGTGGTGGAAGAAGATAGTTTCACTCCTGGCCTGGAAAAAGGTGGTTCTAAATTTTGTATAATTACTCTGAACAACTACTTATACTAATTTGTTTTGTCCTAAATGTGAGAAGGCCCAATTTCCACTGAAGTTTCTTTGGCAAGAAAATTTCCTTGTTAAAACAAAATTTATAAGGAACTGGCATTATTAACATGACTTGATGCCATTTTCCAAGACTGGTTCATTTGCTAAGAACAAAATAAGTGTTACAGCAGACCTACATAGGAATGTACATATTTAGGATAAAACTTCGTGTTTTTTCTTTGTATAACTGAGAATACCAATTGATTAATCCAATAGATCATTATCTATCAAGAGCTTAAATCCCTACATCTCTCTGGATGTACATTTCTCACTGGAGCCACAGGTGAGAAAAACCAAGTATTGTATTTGCAGGGAATGCCACGATGAAAGTAGGAATGAATCATCTGACTCCATGTTCTCAGAAGGCTAATTTATTACTTTATTATACTATATTACATTAAAGAATACTATACTAAAGAATACAGAAAGGATACTTACACAATGCTTAAAAGATAATAATGAAAACTCCTGACTCTCTCCAGAGCCCTGACAGAGCTTGGCCCTGATTGGCCAAAGAGTGAAAACAACTCCCAGCAGAATCCAATGAAACAATCACGTGTGGGTAAACAATCTCCAAACACATTGCACATGTGAGCACAACACAGGAGAAGCAAATGAGAGAAGAATTGTTTTCCTTTTCTCTGAAGCTTCTCAGCTTCCCAGGAAAAAAATCCTGGGTGAAGGGATTTTTTAGAGAATGTGAATGCCACCATCCCAGCAACTCAGCCTGGTTGCTGAGAAGAACCAAGCTGAGAAAAACCAAACAACTCCTCCATGTCCAGCCAAAGGGATGGATGAGTGTGTGGAGGTGCAGGTGTTTTGGAAGCACAGCACCAGCTCACGCCCCTGCAGGAGATGTCAAACCCACACCCAGATCCTGATGTCCTGTGGCACAGGTGTGCAGGGAGGGGCACTGCAAGGACAAGCTCTGTCACATTTTCTGAAAAATCCCTTCGCCAGGATTTCTCTCCTGGGAAGCTAAGAAGCCTCAAAGAAAAATGAAAACAATATTATCTCATTTGCTTCTCCTGTGTTTTGCTGCTTTGGAATGTGCTTTGGAGATTGTTTATCCAACATGTGAATTGTTTTTACTTAATGACCAAACACTGTCAGGCTGTGTTGGGATTCTGGCAAGTCACGAGTTTTTCATTAGTATCTTGTTAAGCCTTCTGTCTGTATCCTTTCTCTATTCTTTAGTATAGTTTAGTATAGCATTCTTTAATATAATATAATACCACAAAATAATAAATTAGCCTTCTAAGAACGTGGAGTCAGATTCATCATTTCCTTTCTGCCACAGGGAACCCCGAAAATACCACAAAGCTGTGTCCTCCAGCTGCCTCCAAACTATTCCCTGGGATTGCAGGGCTGGCTTGTGGATCCTCCCCTCTGTCCCAGGGGCTTTGGGGCACTCTCTGAGGCTCCAGAAGAAATCCATCTCTCCCTGCATGCCCACAGAGCAGAAAATGCTCCTCACACCTCAAATGCTCTCCCTGTGTGGAGCACAGCAGCTGTGTCTGCCCTCTGTCATTTTTCCAGCAGAGTTTTCCAGCACCTCTCCCTTATTTCCCCACCAGCAGGAGCCCATCCAGCCTGCCACTCTGACACCCACAGAAGTGTCAGGCAAACACTTTGCTTACCCTCCCTTGCTGCTGGCCAACACTCAATTTTGCATTATTGCTTTGGAAAAAACAAAAAATCTATCTTGAGTGTGTGATGTTTCTTCCAATACAAATATTTGGGTTGTAGCAGCCGAGGGTTTTGGTTGAAATTAAACATTGCAAACAGAATAACAGCTATTGGAAACTGTTTCAAATCTCAGGGCAGAGAATAAAAGCCCAGAAGTTGTCATTACAGCTAAAAGATGGAAAGATATTTTTAAAGTATAAAGACATAAATAAAATGAGTGAGAGAATCCATGGAGATTTCTGACTTTTGAAGACAAAGAACATGAAGAATGTGTTTCAAACATTAATCTTCTGTTTTTCCTTTAAGGTTTGTCACACAAGCACAGATGAAAAACTCCTGGGAAATAGGAAATAAACTGGATTTGATAATTAGGATGTAAGTTTCAAATGAATTGCAGACATTCCTACCCTAAATATAGTGAACTCAAATGCTTTAGGACTTAGGTTCAGATGTTAACTGCACAAACTATCACATTTAAGTGCTGCAGGCTCAGTGGAAATTTAAGATGAATGTAACAGGAAAAGCATTAGTAGTCCAGAGAGTTCTGGAAATGCAACAAGGAAATTATTTTTAAAGGACCAGACAACACACAATATGTATCAGTACAATGAGGAGAAACAATGGTCTCAACATAGATTTAGGTAACAGATCTAGCACAGATCTGAGTCTAACCAAGCTGCAGAAGTACCAGACCCACAAAGGAAAGCAGCTGGAAGACAACTTGACTTGTTAGAATTTACTATAAATTTCCTTGCAAGCCCTTGCCACTCAATAGCAGCACAAGGTAGTTGAGGAATTTTGCCTTTGCATCTTTGAGCCCACAGTATTCACAGCATGAACCTTACTCAGAACAACTGGAGCTGCTGAATTACCCTGGAAACCATCACAGAGAGACCCCAGATTCTCCATGGTCTCCTCTGCACTCCCAGAGGCAACACAATCCTTATTTCATTTAGATATGCAAAAAAGGGCAAATTCTCCTTTTCTCATTTTTCATTCTCAAGAGTCTCTGCATTTACTGATTCCAGAGGAACCAGAATAAAGAGGCAGAAAAAAGACAGATTTTCCTTCCCTGTGTTTTTCTCCCAGATGACTGAGAAGAAAGGAGCACCACAATTCAGAACACAAGAACCATTTTTAGAAGACTTCTACTTCACAGCGTCTGATTCAGACACCTCAGGTGAGGCTGCAAACTGAGCTAACCCAAACAGAACCAGGACAACCCAGGACTTCCCCTTTGTCTGATGTTATCCTGTCGCCTACATGCTGCAATTACTGTCTGAAAGCATCCAATTCTGTTGGGAAAATTGCCTTAGCATTGTGACCCTGCTTTGTAGAAGAGTAGAACTAGGACAAGACAGGGGCAGTCACAGAAACTTCTGCTGGCTAATTTGGCCCCAGAAGTCCAAGGTAAAAATTTAAGCTTTACACTATAAATGTGCAAAAGAAAGTACTGCAGCAGGTACACGGACCAAATTTGCTAAGATTTTTTTAAAATTAGAATTGCAGGTGCTGGAGAAATATAAAAGACAGTAATTATATAAATTTAAGGCAACTAAATAATTTAATAAGGAGAAAAAGAAAACATGGAAAGAAAAATAAATTCAAAGATGCTTTTGCAGCACAAGGTTTTGAATAGATAGTCTTAAATGTCCCTAAAGAGCACCAGTTACTGAGGGGCACTTCACTAATGGGAGATTAGCAGTTGTACCAGGGTGCCCATCCCAGTGAATCCCAATGCCTTTGATGTGCTTTGAGGCTGAGGATCAGAAAGTGACCTCTGGAGACAAAAATATCAGCAGCTCTATGTGACCTAGCTGAGTCACTAGAGATGGTGCCCCAAATGCACCAACCCATGGGCCAGCTCAATCAGATCACAGAATCACAGAATGATCAGGTTGGAAGAGACCTTCAAGATCATCGAACCCAGCCCCAGCACCTCACCTAAACCCTGGCACCCAGTGCCACATGCAGGCTTTGTTAAACACATTCAAGGATGGTGACCCCACCACCTCCCTGGGCAGCCATTCCAGAACCTTATCACTCTGTCCATAAAGAAACTTCTTCCTGATATCCAACCTGTATTTCCCTTGGTGCAGCTCAAGGCTGTGTGCTCTGGTTGTGTCAGTGCTGCTGCAGACAGAGCCCAGCCCCAGCTGAGCACAGGCACTTTTCAGGTGCTGTGAGAGTGATGGGGGCACCCCTGAGTCTCCTTTTCTCCAGGCTGAGCACCCCCAGCTCCCTCAGGGGTTCCTCACGGGGTTTGTGTCCCCAGCCCCTCTCCAGCCTCGCTGTCCCCTCTGGATGTGCTCAGTGTCCCAAGGTCCTTCCCAAGCTGAGGGCCCAGAGCTGGGCACAGCACTCAGGGTGTGCCCTCAGCAGTGCCCAATGCAGGGGCAGAATGAGCTCCCTGCTCCTGCTGGCCACACCACTCCTGATCCAGGCCAGGGGCCATTGGCCTTCTTGGCCCCCAAGGCACACTGCTGGCTCATGGTCAGTCTCTGTCCATCAGTGTCCCCAGGTCCCTTTCTGCCTGGGCACTGTCCAGCCACACCATCCCCAGCCCAGAGCATTGCAGGGGTTATTGTGGCCAAAATGCAGGACTGGGCACTTGGGCTGATTAAACTTCATCCTATTGGACTCTGCCCATCCATCCAACTGTTCCAGGTCTCCCTGCAGAGCCCTTCTACCTTCCAACAGATGGACACAGCTCCCAGCTTGGTGTCATCTGCAGATTTACTGATGAAATCCTCAATCCCCTCATCTATGTCATCAATAAAGATATTGAACAGCACAGAGCCCTGAGGGACACCCTTGGTGCTGGCCCCAGCTGGAGGCAGCACTATTCACCACCACTCTGGGCCTGCCACCCATCCAGTTCTGAGCCCAGCACAGAGTGCTCCTGTCCCAGCCCTGGGCTGCAGCTTTTCCAGGAGTGTGCTGTGGGACACAGTGCCAAAGGCCTTGCTGGAGTCCAAATAAACACATCCACAGCCTTTCTTGCACCCACCATGAGGGTCACCTGGTCATAAAAGGAGACCAGGTTGGTCAGACATACCTACCCCTCCTAAATCCCTGCTGGCTGGCTCTGATACCCTGGCCATCCCCAAAATAAACTGTTCCCTTGCCTTACTGGATTCTGAGGTCAGGCTCACTGGCCTGTAATTACCAGGATCCTCCTGAGAGTATTAGAGTGCATTTCTTTACTTTGTTCCCATTTTCAGGAATCCTTATTTAGAAAACATCACATCACTTCTACAACAACAGGATCTAAGCATGTTTTCAAAATAGCCCAAGGCAGCACTTAGAAAAGTTTGAATAGTTCTAATAATATAGGTGCTCTGGGTATTCTTTCAGGTGGAGATATTTAAGTACAAAGAGGACGCCTGTGTTGGGATCAAGATTTTGCTTCAAACAGCAAAAGGCAACATGGAAAACTGCTAATGCTATGATCCTTAGAGCACTCCAGGCAGATGTCAGCTTTGGTGAGCTATTTCCTTCTGCAAACAGTGTCTGGTCAATGAGCTGTGTTTGGGTAAGGGACTGAACCTGCTCTGGAGGGGACAATGCTCCCACTCCAGGGACCTGCATCCACTGATTTCTGTCTTTCCAGCTTCATGCTGCATCCTGAATAATCTCTAAATGAGACCTTTCAAAAGCAGGATGTTCTCAGGCAGTAAATCTCAGCCTGCTTGTCCAACTTGCTACATTTTTCTCTGAAGGAGCCCAATCCCAATGACCAATGTCTGTATCACTATGATCCCATGGCATCCTCGTGGCACAGGAGCCCAGCCCACCTGCTATTGACAGCAGGGCTCCAAGCTGCTTTAATATCTGCACCACTGTGCTCTCTGCCCAAGCTGCACTAAGCAATGGAAACAATACTCAAGTTATAGCCGCAGCAAACTCCTGGATGCTGTTGGCTGATCATTGAACAGTGGAGTTAGAGAGCCCCCAGTAGGCTGCAAACACAGCCCTATTTCACCTAACAACCCTTAGGGTGCTTTACAGTAGGGCAAATATCAATTTGAGTCTAAGTTTACAGAGACTGGTAGCAGCTACAGACTGAAATATGATTTTATTTTTTGCAGCTGTCTACAGTGCACAGAACACAGAGCCTTGGGGAAACATTATGGGTTAAAGTGACTGAGGTGAGATTAAAGTGATTTTTCCAACTAAATAGATACATTCACTTCCCTTAGATAAATAAAAGTCCTAAGTTATGAAATAGTCTACTCCTCCAATAGTGTCCTGCTCACAGCCAGCTTATCTTCACACAAAAAGTCTGCATCTGAAAACCACAGAGATCAACTTATCTTTTAAACTCAGACTAAAGCTGAACTCTGTGTCTTTACTGGAAAGTCAGTACCTTGTGAGGCAGTTTTAAAAGCAAGACCTTAATCCTGAAATATTAGACATCAGCCTCTCAAAGTTACATTCCAGAGAATTCAGAAGTTCTGTCATAAAAAATGTATAACTTTTTAACTGAATTAAAATATACCTTTATTTGCTTCTTACATTGAGTGGCCAAGACTGTAAGGAAAGCTCCCTAAAATCCATTATTGTGTCTGTCTGGTTTCTCTGTGTTTCTGCCTCTTGCAGGTCACCACTCTACTGATGACTATTTTTGTCACTAATAAAATGCTAGAGAGTTACTACCAATCCAAAAGGACAAAGCCCACAGACCTGAATTCCTGCATTTCTTGCTGCTTCCAGATGAGTGGGGCAATGGTGCTGAAAGTGACCAAGAGTTTTAATGGAGAGTTCCCACTGCAATATCAGATACTCCTCAGGACGGCCACAAACACAACCAGTTGTACCCTGCAGCTTCACTGCACTTCTGTTTTAACTTCTCCTGGAGGCTCATGACAAAATCAGATAACAAACCAGTTCATAAGTTCTTATGGGACCTTATTATGATAATACTGAGAAGATAAAAAAAAAAAAAAAGACAAAAAAACCACAAAAAATCCAGTTTGATCACCTTTGAATAAGGGCCAATATACAAACACTTCCTCAAGACAAGATCTCTCTATAGATTGATCATTTTGTCCAGCCTATTGCAAAAAAAATTTGCAAAGTAGTGGAAAAAAAAATAAAAATCACCCACTCCCCATCTTCAATTGTCTTTACTCTGAAGGCTCACACAATATATCAATGGAGATTACTTCCAGAAATAGAAAATCTCCCCTAAGGCACTCTTTTCCTCTTCATATTTTCACATTCACTCAGATGGGATGAAAATGTGCCTGGTATCAAATTGAGACTGTAGGGCTGGGAAACAGATGATGCCAGATTTAACTGGGGCTTAGAAAAAGACACTTCAAGGTAACAGGAGCATCTGCTACTCCTCATTGAGGAGTGTAACAACTTCAAAAGCTAAATGACAGCAATACATGTCATTTGTACTGGCATTTTCACTCACACTTCCTTGCTAATATTGCAGTTTTGGCCAACCATAAAGACAGCATGTTTTATGTTCTTCTTCAAGGCTGGAAAAACAGAGATGGCAGCCTGGGAGGTAAGAGAGGCAAAATCCTCAATATGAAAACACAAATGCTGATGGGCAGAATAAAAATAAAACTTCACCATCAGCTGTGACAGGCTGAGATTCCTCCTGCCCTCTCAAATAGCACAGCTATCCTTGAGCTTTCCCTTGTCTCCTCAATAACCAGGTATTGCTAGGGCAGCATTTATCAGGGTCTCCTTAGCTTTCCTTGTGCTGAAAATCAAAAGGGGCTTTCTGGTGGTATCTAGATTAAAAATACCTAGGGACCATTTAAAGATGATCTGTTGGCAGTGTTGTGTCTTATGAGCAGCAACAAACTCAGAAGAAATAAGAACAATAGATTTCTTAGACTTCACTACTCTGCAGGGTCAAGAAACTGAAACTTTTTTTTCCTTAGTTTTACATGTTCTTGTAACTTTAACATCTAACAAATCACAAATATCCAGCCTGTGATTCAAATACAACTCTTTTTTCCAGACATTTACCTATGATAGCATTTTCCCAAAAACTAAGTGGCTAAGAAGACTCAGCTTTAAAAAATCACAAGAGGAAAAACCTGCAATCAGCACTGACAGAAATCCTTTAAACAGCTTCCCGCTCCAAGGCACCACCTCCCATAAAACACCATTCACATCAATCAATGATTATCACAAATAGCTTGATTGACTTCTCGTTTTCCAGCAGGTTTGTTTTACTCACAGACCTTGTTAATGCAGCTGGGGTTTCCCTTTTCCTTTACTCACTGCTAATCTTTATCACCTTTAAGTGCAAGAACTTCTTCTCATAGCTGTGTTTCTTTCAGACCCAGCTGTGTTGGGTCTGTGTAGCACTGGGCAAAATATTCAGCATTTCCTTCTCAGAATCTCTAAAATTATATTCTACACTGCCTCTCCACAGTTTGCAGAAAGGGAACTTGCAAAAGAAACAAATGCAGCATTACAGACTTGATAAAGAAGTTAAAAAGGAGCTGAAGACCTGTCTCCTGAAAGAAACTGTAAATGATTCTCTGGAAAGGTTTTACTGTTTGATCAAAATAAGAGATCTAGTGCACAGAAGAAAAACAATTTTTTTTCTTCCCCTTCAAGCTCCCTGATCTCTGCAAGAGAAGGAATATGCAACAGAGATTTAGGTATGCTAAAGGTGTACAAACCTTCCTGTCTAAGAATGAATAAATGATCTCCTACAGCTGAGGGTCCTTCCTGATGGGAATATGGGAAACCTTACAAATAATGCTCTGAGAAGTGGCTGAATTGTGGAAGTGCAACCTCAGAAACTAAGTTTTCATTTCATGCAGTGGCCTACTGATGATGACAAAGCTTTTATACTTTGTCTTACATAAGTATTTAGCCTGAATTCAATTGAGAGGCTTTGCAGTGCATAACTCAGCCATCAGCTGCATGTTTTCTCTGCTTTATTTGATTTTCTTGTGCAAATCCCATTCACTGAAAGAAAGGAAAAATAACTATTTACTGCTCCTTTTTCTGGTTAATCATTCCACTAGGGTGTAGACAAATTATAAATCAGTCTGGTGGTTTAGACAGAAAAGCCTCTGTAGAATTTTTACCTGCATGTACCACAGAGAATGCCTTTGATCAAGGTTTATGAGCAAAGGCCTCTTCCCAGGGATGCATGCCAGCTCCTTAAAGGAAAATCAATACATTCTGGGAGGGAGCATCTGGAGGATTAGCTTTTGGATTTAACAAAGCATCCCTCACCCAGGGACTCTGGTCTGTTTGAAGCTTCCAGATCTTAAATCACACTTCAAATTTTAGAGTGAGCTTAATGTGTCCCTAAATACAAGTCCTAGGAATGACTTTTTGAAAATTCATTGTCCCAAGAGTTGACAGCCTTCAGATTTCCTCTTTTGTTATATCCAGATCCAGCTGAATTATTTAGTCTTTCTATACAATTACTTCACAGTAAAAGGGAAAAAAAAGTTCATAGAATTAAAATATTTACCTGCACTATCAGAATTAAAGCAATTTGTTAACATCAGATCATTTTTTAATATTGGAATGGCTTTCCTTCCTGGGGGAAGTGAATTCTCACCCTTTTCTAAGGCACCTGCAGAAGGAATCTCTACCCCCTTTCCCTCCAGACCATCACCTTGGTGCAGTGCTGAGGAAGTCTAAAAAGGGACAAAATTATGTAACATCTACTGAAGCCTCCCTTCCACAAGAGCTGGAGAAAAAAAAAGCAATTTTTATTGAGCTCTGGAATCCAATAAAACACTGCAAAGGCTGTGGCACTGCCTAAAGTCGTAACTTATGTATGAGTAGGAAGTCAGTTTTTACACTATGGGTTACAAGATTTTTTCCTTTTCATCTAGACTTTAATTTACCTTTTCTGCAGGTAAGAATTCCATACAAAGATTGTTGCCTAATTAGGTATTAAACCCTTGTCTTACTGTCAACAGCAATAAGGCTCCCAAATACATTTGGAGATCTGGAGCAAATTGAGTCAGAAATACAAAATCACCACCTTTCCACTGAGATTTTAAACCTCACATATCAAGATCGCTTTTGAAAATACAGTGTATGTTTCTTAATAATTTAGATTTTATGTATTTATAAGTGAAACATAAGCCATATTATTATTAAGTGTTGACTTAAAACCCAACTATTTTATCTCCTCTAACCAAACACAAAATCTGCATGCTGGGTTTGAAAATTCCTTTTACAGAGGGTCTAATTTATGGAGATGACTGAATGGCTCACAGCAGCTTGGATCACACTGTACCTGATGAAACACAACAACTCAGCCATGCTCTGTGGCAAGGAGTCTGCAATAATTGCTTATTTTTCCTGCTGACCCATAAAATACTTCTGCTACAAACACTATGTAATCAAGTTTTATAGTAATGAGTCTTCCTCTAAGAAGAAGCCCGATTTTACTGCTTTGAATAGCAAACAGCACCAAAAAAAAAAAAGGTGGTGGTAGGAATTTATCAAAAGGCAGAAGAAGTCCACCCTATTTTATCAGCATTGACATGTTCTAATATTTAAAAAGAAAGAAAAAAAGCTATTGACAGCTTTTTGAGCAATCCCCAGTGAAAATCCTCCACTGCAACACCACAGAAAGGACATGGGGAGCACAGAACAGGGAACTGCCTCCACAGAGCTGTTACTGAGTTTGGAGAATTCATGTCATGGAAAACAGCCCCTCCTTTGGGGAAGAGAGGGCTGTATCAGCATCCTTGCTCTCCTGCACTGCCCCTGACCAGGAGATATTAACTGGCCTCTGGTGCCTACAAAAACCTCCTGCACTCCTCTCTACTCAACTTTGGTTTATCTCCCTGCACTGCCTCTCCTCTGCAGGATTTCAGAGGGATTGTCCATAATATCATCCAAATTCTATGCTGACTCCAAATTGCTTTTCCTTCCAAAATGTGCAACAATGAAACCCTCAGGTTATGGAATAAAAGCAAAGAGGATTATATTCAGAGTGAATATCAAATGTTCAGAATCTTTCCACATGCATTGCCAGCTCCAGATTTGGGAATGAGGTACTTCAATTTCCTTTCTTTAATAAAAAAGTTCTTGAGTGTGGCAGCCACATCAAGTGTCTGTGGAAAGTAGGAGGGCTCCTCTCAGAAGACACCATGACTCAATGAGCTTTTAGGGCACAGCAAGTGCAGATCTATAGAAAAAAATGGAATAAAATCAATGCTGCTCTATCAAAGCTCAGGGGAAGCAGAACTGCACCTCTCCAAGGCTTCAGGTTTGAGCAGGATGGGCAGAGCACTGCTCTACCCTCTGTCCTCTGGGCTGTGCAGGGGGCAGTTACGGACACAGCATTCCCATGGATCACACAGCATTCCCATGGATCACACAGCATTCCCATGGATGCATTCCCAAGTATCACACACCAGCAAAGGCTGTGCAGCGGGAGGTTTATGGACACAGCATTCCCAAGGATTCATTCCCATGGATCACACACCAGCAGGAACTGCCTGGGCTCACCTCAGCCTCATCTGGGTGTCCAACAGGCACCTGCTGGACTCACAGCCCTGACCCTTCCACAGCCTGAACTCTACAGTGCTCACCCATGACATTTAGTCACTATTTTATTCCGCTTTTAGCCTTGCCTTTTTTCTCTGAGCCAGGAGTTTCTTTGGCTTTTTCAGAGAGATGATTCAGCAAGGACAGCCCAGGCTGGCTGTGAACAGGGAAATCACAGCCCAGGGCTGGTGCTCCACACCCACCCCTTCATCCCATTCCATTTGAGCTGTCCCTGTGCTATGCAGACCAAAAACCAACTCCAGATACCATGAGCAGCAGGGAATAATGAGAAGCAGCATGCCAGGCTAGGAAAATGGAAAAGAATGTCATCTCTGATCTTAGCAAGGCCAGGCTTAGGGCAGAGTTTGAACTTTGGGAGAGTGTGCAGGTGTGCTGCTGCCTGAGCCTTCAGTGAGCCCTGAATACAGCTGGTAAAACCAGAATGTCTCAGGAAACACTGCCTCTCTTCACAGAGATAACTGGGCAGTGATAAACCCAAGCTATTATCACAATGGCCAAGCTCCTGCTAATTACACTGCCCAAAGAAATCCTGCTTAAGAGCAACGTCTTGGGCTGAAAATAAAACTTCATGAATCACCAGATAACTCCAGAACCTCTTTCTTGTCCAGGGTAGGGACAAGAGAGCCAGATTCAGATATTTTTCCAAGTTTAGTTATTTATATAATGTGTGACATTTCCTGCTCAAAGGAACCTTGGCTTGCAAGAGCTGATGTGTGGCATTGCTTGGTGTGCAGATATGCTCAGGTACCAGACAGGAATTAAATAAACACAGCCCCAACCTGGAATTCCTGCTCCAGATGCCACTTAATTCCCCTGAGGCTCACCCACCCCTGCCTGGCTTTAATTTAGGGTGAATACTGGAGTAAGACCCCACTACATTTCAAAAATAAATCTGGAAAATTAACACTTATTAATGACTGTATTCTAGGCAGGGTAAATCTCTAAGAACTCTACAGCCTGAAGTCACAGGGCTTGGGGAAAGTGGGATGGAAGCAAACACTGATTGTTTTCACATGTTTTCCATCAAAATAGTAAAGAATTCTTCACTGAATTGTGAATAAGGGAAAGATAAAAATCACCTCACTCAGCAGCCTCATGGCTGCACAACTGACACCACCTCAGCTTAAAGCCAAGAAGATTTCAGGGAAATTTTTTAATTTTCTTCCCCAGAATAGAAGCTCATTTCCCATCTCACTTTAGTGTCAAATTTGACATTCAGAAATCAGCATATTTAATCCAAAGGGACTTGGAAGCATATGCTACCTCTTTTGATCACCACTCCAAAATTGGTTTAAGATCTCAAGACATACACTGACAGATCTTGCCCAAATACTGCCCATAAATTTTAAGAACAAGAAGCAGCAAAATCCAGTTAAATTACAGCAGAAAAAGGTAACAGTACAGGGAAAAATGCTTTAAATAGCAAAACAAACTTTAAAGCCCATTTTTCAGACACAAGAAATAGTAATTTTCTTTAGAAGGCAATTTGTGCATTATGATAGTGCCAAGTAAAATTGACACCCTTTTTAGCATACTGTACTCAAAAGCCACTCTGTCATATGTATTTTTCACTACAAATGTTATTTCTTCTGGATATATTAATTCTGGAGTTATTTGCATTACAGCTACAACACAGCATAAAGTTCCAGTATTTATAGGCTGGAAAAAAGCTCTGAGGGCAGCACTGGAATTTTTTTTTTCCTTTCCCAATATTTCAGAGTCATCATTAGAATCACCTGACTTCCCAGAGCAACACAACATAGCCATCATTATTTCAACTAATTCAACAATGTCAGAAGTATTTGCTCAGTGACAGATCTGTGGCCAAGAGGAAGATATCAATCAAGCAAATTGATACCACTGCCTGCCTTGGAGAGGGACTTGGTGCAATTTCCACTGCAGGCATTAGGGCTGCTGAAGTTCCAGGCATGAACAGATTAGATTTGCAATTACACTGCTCATTTCCATCAGGCAATGAACCATTTGTGACTCCTGGTAATTAAATCCCTCTCAAAACCAGCCTATCTTTGGATTCCTTCTACAGCAATTTGCAGGGAGTCCCCTCCACAGCACATTCCCCGTTGGAATGAAAGGCTGATTTCACCCCAACAAACCCTGGCTGATGTGAGGTGAATCAACAAGTGCTTCAGTGTTTCTGAAGGAAGTCTCTGGTATTTTCAGGGTCCCCTGTGACAGGAAGGAAATGATAATCTGACTCCATATTCTTAGAAGGCTAATTTATTATTTTATGGTATTATATTATATTATATTACTATACTAAAACTATACTAAAGAATAGAGAAAGGATACAGACAGAAGGCTTAACAAGATACTAATGAAAAACTCATTACTCCTTCCAGAGTCTCAACCCAGCTTGACCGTGGTTGGTCATTAAGTTAAAACAATTCACATGTTGGGTAACCAATGTCCAAACCACATCCCAAAGCAGCAAAACACAGGAGAAGCAATCACATAATTATTGTTTTCATTTTTCTTTGAGGCTTCTCAGCTTCCCAGGAGAGAAATCCTGGCAAAGGGATTTTTCAGAAAACATGACAGTGACAGAAGTCAGTGCTATCAGTGACCCATTAGCAATAATTAGTTCTGCTCTAAAGATCCACTATCTGAGCCTTGCTATTTGCCAGTGAAAACACAGCCATAGAGGGAGTTTCCTCCATTCTTAGATTGATAGATATAGATATACACTTATTGCTGTTTAAATATCTGTAGTCCCACAACATAAAAATGCCCTTAATTCAGTCTTCAACAAATTCAGTGATGGTCATAGCTTACAGAAACCCAAAACTGAAAAAATGCTACATTTTAAATATATGCTTAATGTGGTTCAGTGTAGGACTCACTGTTTCAGAACAGGAGTTTCCTGATCTATCAGCTCAAATGCAGCACAATGTCCAATTTCACGAATTAACAAACTTAGTCCAAGACATCTTAACAAACAAACTACAGCAACTACACAGAAGATATAGATAGAGCACCTCACTAATTACAGAAGATTATTTGGTTAGGTCCAGCATTATTTTCACAGAAAAACTAAATTTAGAGATGTTTCACATCACTGAAAGAACACATGGAATCCTTGAATGCTCTTAGTCACAAACCAGGGTAGGAAATTGTTTGCCTCTGTGGTGTGTGTGTATGATGCACATTCACCAAAATTCAACATTCACTTGGATATATCCAGCAGTGTTTACTGTTGCATCATTATTAGCTTAATATTGACTAATTAGCAGCATTTAAAATTCAGGTGTGGTGTGATAAAATGGCAGCTGCTGCTCATTTTGTGCAGGTCAAAGACAGAATTCAGTTCAGCTCCTAGACCACAATGCAGAGCAGAACACGACAAGCAATCACTGTTGGTTCACACCTCCTCTGGCAGAGCATTTCAATTACATTTAACTACGTGGTGCTTGCATACCAATGAGTCAAAGCAAGATTTATTATGATGAAAATATATTTCCATACGTACTTTAACATTTTCCAGCTCTTATGCACCAGAGATGTAGGATTCAGGCTTTTGCAGCACTTAGAGGAATATCTAAACTTAGAAATAAATAAACAAATAAATAATAATAATGATAATAATAAAGCTTAAGAAATACCTACACTGATTTCTGTTTAGATATCTGCAGTCCCATTACCTAAAAATGCCTTTAATTCAGGCTGAGGGCCTGTCATACTCAGAAACTAACATTAAATTGTCAGATGCTCACAGTTTTATACAAGACATGTATTCTTTAACAAGAGAAGATGTGTTCATACCAGTCCTCACATCACTGCAAAGAAATAGCAACACAATACAAAAAATTTCTTATATTGTCAAGTGCAAAGCCCAATACTGAGAAGAAAAAATGTCCGCTTTAAATTTTACTCAAACAAGAAACAATGGGTGTATAAATGCAACAAGAATCTCATTACTGACTTCTTTTGATTTTGTGCTAGATGCAAAGTGCCTGTTA
The DNA here is from genome assembly GCF_027887145.1 of Ammospiza caudacuta. Classification (NCBI taxonomy): domain Eukaryota; kingdom Metazoa; phylum Chordata; class Aves; order Passeriformes; family Passerellidae; genus Ammospiza; species Ammospiza caudacuta. Next base: position 4,474,473 of record NC_080609.1, on the reverse strand, counting down.
TAATATGAGAGCCATATTTAATTTCTAAAAAGAGGATTTTGCAGACATCACCCCCAAATGAATACTAAATAGCAAGGACCTGAAGTGACTTCCCTATTCAATAGCAGAGAAAAGAAAATAAAATTTTAAAAGAGGGGGGGAAAATGAAAAAAAGAATATTAAATCCAGAGACTTTATTTGCACTGAGTTTTAAAAGAAAGTATGGTCATGTCACTCAAAGCAAAAATAAACCACAGCTCATATGAAACGTTTGCTTAATAACATGGTGAATGTCAGCTATAGATTTCTGCTGCAATATTAAACCTGAGGAATAAAAATAAACAGTAAATCCCCAAGCATTATTACTCTGAAGGAAAAAGCACACACACTGAAAAACAAAAGTTCCAAGAGCAAAGATCACACACCATATGGCAACTCCAGTGATACCCACAGCCTGATTGTGGGGCCAGCCCCCTCCTCTTAGAGCTCAATATTCAAGGAAAACAGAAAATCTGTGAGCCTGAAGTCTGCTCTGAGAATCTTTGAACCCCAACCACCAAATCAGATTTGATCTCTGTTTTTATACACCACAAGGAGGGTTCAGTACCACTGAATCCTTGCCATCCTTCAAAGCAGTATTTTGATAAATTGCTTCTGCTAGAAAAGGTGCAGCTGCTTTCCTGAAATCAGCTCTTCTGCATTTTTTCCCCCCTAGGGAATAAACTGCAGCAAAGGAGAGGGGTTTGATGAAAATTCCTGTGTTTCTGCATCTAAGATTGGCCTGAACTTCCCAGCTAAGAAGGGCTTGAATATTTGATGTCACAAACCTATAAATTTCCTTTATAAAAGTGGGCCATTTAGGCTGTCTTGCAGGTCAAAAAATAATAGATTTCTCAATGATCAAAAGTGCCATTAGCCTGCAGTTCCCTCTGAATAATAGGTCGCACTCCCAGGCATGTTCATTTTCCCAGTGTCAGCTGAACAAGGATCTCAGAAAAGAGTTCTGAGCTGTGTCAAGCAAAGAGTAATTGATTTGTAATCTTGTTTTCCAACAGAGCACACTTTGCTAACTGGATTCTACAGTCTCTATAAAGTGCAGAGCTATAAACTTGCCATTTTTATGGCACAGGAGCCATTAATACACACATTTGCATGTTGTTAGACACCTGAGTAATAAAGTGGCTTCATAGATCAGCAAATATTCAGAGCAGCTGGTGTTTCTATGATGCTCTAACACATCCCCCTGAGCACTGGGAGCACGTGGCACTCAGGATTCCTCTCAGTTTCTCAGCTGAGTTTTAACACAACCAAATGCTCTCCTGCTGGCTGACTGAGGAACCAGAGATTAATTTTAACCTGCTGGCTGATGAACACTAAACTTGAAGCAGTCATGCTCTCAGATATCAGGTATTGCCTGTCAGCATTGCCAGTGCTGTGCAGGGACAGCTCATTTTGCCTCTGAATGGAACAAAGAAATCAATCCAGCAGGCAGAGACCTAAAGGGACTTGGAAATGAAGACCAAGAGCTGCAGAAGGCAACTTCTTGACACGGCAGTGAGCAGGTTGGAACCATGGTTTGAGTGAAGAGGGATTTGCATCAATCTTTTAATATTGGAATCCTGGAAACCACCTCACCCAGAGCCTGCTGAAGTTTTCCACCAAGTTTCCTGATATTATTTTCCCCACACACCAAGCATGATCCAAAATACCCTTTATTGGAAGCACCTTGCTGCAGTTCCAGACTGTGACAGGACTTTCTTCACCCACCTGTGACGCAGAGGGAAAAATCTGATTCTGCTGCAGCTTGTCCAAGATTCACTCTCAAAATGAAATTAAATTAAATGAAAAAGGCACCTGACTTCGAGGATGAGAGCAGATCCACCCTATCTTAAAGTGAGTTTTAAGTACCACTGGTTGAAGTGGAACTTACACAGTGCTGAAAAGCACGAGTGCCTCTGAGACCAAACCAGGGCCTGTGGGAGGAGCTGTGTTCCCTTCTGTGTGACCTCACAAACCTGCCCTCCTTAGTGATGGAGAGCCAAATTAGACTCTACAACCGTGTGGAAGAACAAAAGCAAGAAAAAACCACTTAGAAATGCCTTTCTGACTTGTAAATAGCACAGAAATGCATTTCTGACTCTAAATAGCACAGAGGCAGGTGATGGCACAAGTTAGGCAAAACAGGGGTGGCCATAGAATTTATGATGAGTTTAAAAACTGCATCAAGACTCAGGGGGGTTTGGGCACATAAAGTCAGACACTTTCTGTTGTCACTGTGATGTTTTATGAAAAATCCTTTCACTAGGATTTTTCTCCTGAGAAGCCTCAGAAAAGAAATGTGAACAATAATTATCTGATGTTTGTGGAATGTAATCTGGAGATGGTTGCCAACAGGTGCATCTTTGATTAGTTCCATGTGAATTGTTTTTACTTGATGATCAATCATGGTCCAGCTGTGTCAGACTCTCTGGCCAGTCACAAGATTTTATTATTCATTCCTTTCTAGCTCTCTGATGTCTCCTTCCTCTTTCTTTAGTATAGTTTTAGTATATTATTTTCTTTTAATATAATATATATCACAGCATAATAAATCAGCCTTCTGAAACATGGAGTACTGGGGACCCTCAAACAGCACCACATTCTGGGAATGAGGAGCTACTCAAGAGCAGCAAATTATCCCTTCTGCCCTGGGGAGAACATGTCCAGCCCACAGCTCTGGGAGCAGCCTGCCTGCAGGGGATGGACTGCCAGGACCTGAGCAACCAGGGGTTTTTTTTGTTTTTTTTTGTTTTATCTGATTTATCACCATTTTTTAATTCATTGCTTTCACACGGGTTTTATTCCAAAAATGGCTTTTCAAAAGGTTTTGGTTTGGGTTGTGCTGCACCTTGTTTTTTTCCTTTGATAAAAAGAAGTGTTGTACTTATGTAGCAGAAGCCTCAAAGAAAATGCAAACAGGTTGGGGATTCTGTCCCTCAGAAATGTGCTATTACTGTGAATTCTTTTTAAAAATGCTAATTGCATCTGGTTCACCACTTTGCAGATGGATGGAGCCTTTTTTATGAAGATGAGGTTCTATGCACAGAGAGCCCATCAATGCCACCACACAGGTCTGAAGAGCAGACACACACCAGTAATTGATGCTGAATTAGTTATGTCAAGATTGTCTTGCTGTAATAGTTCCAAGTGTTTACTTGAGCTTCCCAAACCATCTAAATCTTTTATAAAGAGCAATGGAAGAGGAGAATGAGGAACTTGTGCAAAATGGACATTCAGTCTTCATCTCAGTAAAAATTAAAATTTCCCTTCAAAGAACATTCCAAATAGAGACAGGAATATTTTAGCACTTGTCCTCCAACCCTGCTCAAAAAAAGAAATCAAGTCAAATCCCTATGAAGTGCTTGAATTCATCCTGCTTCAAATGCTCTTAAAGTTCCTAAAATTATTTTTTAAGTCCACTGAAAGGAAGTAAATGATCCCCACTCAGTGCCAGCAGCTGCACATGCCAGGTTTTGCTGAAATAGGAGGTGAGGCCACCAGTGCTGTGAGCTCACCTGCCTGGCAAGCAGAATTCAAAAGGTTATTGATAAACAAAACCATTTGTCACAGTAAAAGCTGCTCTGGCAATCCATTTAAAATTTCCCTTGATTTAAAAGAATTTTCCTTCATGCAAGTATCAATGCTTCTAAGTCTCCAGTTTTTGAATCAAGTCTCTCATTACATTTTGGTTTATTCTTGAAATTCTGTACAGCTGAAGTGATGGAATTATTTCAGGAACTCAGCTTTACTAAAAGTTCAGCTTTTCATTTACATTCTTGTGTAGCAGCTTACATTCCTGTTTGCAGTCTTACAGATAAATCTGTCACTAAAATATCACCCAAACGGCTTAAAATGTAGAAGTTAACAGAAAAACTGCATCTAAAATTGCTACTTTTATAATATGATTGAAGGCAGATTCATGATGTGAAGGAAAAAAAAAAGAGAGGTTGACTTACAATTTAATACTTGGACTTGGTAATCCAAGAGTAGCTTTATGATAAATCCTACATATTTCTTAGAAGATTTAGAGAGTTTCCATATATACACACACTTTTCTCATGCTAATTGTACAATTTCTTGTATTTCTTAGTGTTAATCTCTTGGCAAATTTTAGAATGCTTAAGGTGACATTTGGCAGTTGAGTCCCCACAGATACAACTGTCCTCATTCTTACAGAAACTAATTTATTTTTTTCCCTTGTAACAGGTATGGCCTAAAGAACATGATAAGTGATAGGAATCAGCTTCAGGATTATTTCATTCTCTTATTTAATTATTTAATTCCTTTATTTGTTTTTATTTAATTAATTAATATAATAAATATTTATTTATTCATTTATTTTTATTTTATTAATTATTTTATTAATTATTTAATTCCTTTATTTAATTATTTAATTCCTACTAAGCAGGTAGTGCTGGCTGCTTTCTTTTCCCACTGCAGCCTACCAGCATTTACAGGGGGAAGGTAGAATGGCTGTTTAGTGTTTATAATAATAAAGCAAAGTAGAAGAAAGCAAACTGACAGTGCAACAATACAATAAAATCAGGTTTGGAATTCAGCTCCTTAATTGTCACAGACATATTTTCTGAAAACTCCTTTTGTTAGGATTGTTTCTCCTGAGAAGCTGAGAAGCTTCAGCTTCTCCATGTTTTGCTGCTTTGGAATGTGATTTGGAGAATTGTTTACCCAGCATGTGAAATTGTTTTTACTTGATGACCAATGACAGCCACCTGTGTCGAGGCTATGAGCAGTCACAAGGTTTTATTATTCATTCCATTGCTTTCCTTGCTAGCCTTCTGATGAAATACTTTCTTCTATTCTTTTGTATAGTTTTAATAATATATAATTTTCTTTTAATATAATATATATAATAAAATAATAAATCAGCCTTCCGAAACATGAAGTCAAGATTCTCATCTCTTCCCTCATCCTGGGATCCCTGCAAACACCACCACATTTGGTGACCCTGAGTGAGGAACATTCCCACACTTAGTCACTCAAAGAAATTAAAATATTCATATCATGTAGATGAACAGGCTTGGATGAAGAGGCTTCCAGTGGATGGAAGTAGAAAGTGAGTCCTTTCTCTAATTAGCAGCTTTTTCTTGCAGCTCCCAAAGTCTCAGGTGAGAGGCAGAAGCCTGAGAGCTGTGCTGGTTCCTGAACACCAAACCCATCCTGGGAGAGGGGACACCAAAGGACAGGGGGTGCTGAGGGGAGGCAGGAAAGGAGAGAGCCATGAGGATTCCTAAATACCAGGATTCTAAAATCAGATGCAGAAAGGACAGTGAGGGTGAAGCATTGATTTGTGCCCTCACTGGAGGCAGTGTGATAATGGCCTCAGCACCTGGTTTGGGTTTCAGAGCCCCGTGTTATTCTGGGATGTGACCTGTCTGTGCAGATGCACACTGAGACACCTTTGATCAGCTCTCTGATCTTGCTGCCAAACCTCTCAGGCCAGAACCACACAACTGTTGCATTACACTAAATAGTTCCTTTAGTTGTTTTGTGCTGGGTTCATGGTCTGTCCCTCCCACCTCAGCCCCAGTGAATGTGATCTCTCCCTGGTTTGCTCCTCCCCTCACTGATATCCTGAGGGAACCCAGGACATTGCTCTGCCTGCCCTGAGGGCTCCAGACCCTGCCAGAGGGCTCAGAAACGTTGGCACGGAGTCAAAAACACCTGTGCCTTCGATTCTAACCCATGAAAAAAATTACCAACTTTGTGCCAGGAGTTACAAGCCACAAGGGTTTGAGTAGAATGTTCGTAAATTTATCACAGGGTGGAAAAGTAGAATTTTGGGTTTTTTAGAATGGGGGTTCAAGAGGCAAGTTGGAGGAATCTGGGAGTGTTCTGTCTTTCTCCTTCTCCTTCTTGTCCTCCATTATCTGCTGTGATGGTGGCACTTTTGGATTAGAGTAGAGCCAAACTACTAAGAGTCTAACAAACTGCTAAAAGAGTCTAACATAGGTGATTGGTATTGGAAAATTATTGTAAATAAAGTCCACATAGTTTTTCATATAAAAAGATAACACTGCCCTGAGGGCAGGCAGTGTGCCTCAACCCGACCTGCCAGATGGACCTCAGTGGGTCAGAAAGACAATGTATTAAATAAGAGCAAATTCACAACCTTGAGAACAAGAGCCAAGGAATTCTGTCTTCTTCTTCAGTCTTGGGGCTGAGAAAAAGAGACTTTCCAACACCTCGGGATCATCTTAATGCCAGAGACCTCACCGGTATCCCCTTGGCTGTGGGCCTCTTCCTCCGTCCCTCATTCCTCCAGGTTTAAAGCCTTCTACCATCAACCATTCCAGCCTCTTTTTCCCTCTGGGACCTCACCTTGACCCCAGGTGACTCCTTTCAAGGAATAAAGTAGAACTTTGGTCCCAAGAGGAAAAGGCACCTCGAATCTTTTACTTTTGTCCTTGTAAAGGCTGAAACGGCGAGGGCCCAGAGCCAGGTGGTTTGGGCCCTCAGAGGCCCCACAGAGATCAGCCCATACAGCCCAATGTGGGGCTTGAATCCACAAGCCTGAGATTTACAGTCTTGATCAGCCTTTACAGCCCAGTGTGGGGCTCGAATCCATAACCCTGAGATTTACAGCCTCGTGCTCTACCAACCCAGCATGAGGGAGAACACCAAAGGACAGGGGGTGCTGAGAGGAGGAGGAAAGGAGAGAGCCACGGGGGTTCTTAAATAGCAGTGTGAAAAACACCAATCACTTGTTTTTAAAATTTTAAAAGTTTAATAGTAATAAAATGGTTATAAAAATAGTAATATGATTAGAGTAATAATAATTTGGACCATTTGGATTAGGACAATATGAGACAATAGAAACAAAGAGTTATGGATATCTGGGTACCTTTTTCAGGGCAGCATAAGCCCAAAAAAGGACACATGTTAACAGACGATTAACCCTTAAAAACAACAGCCTGTTGCATATTCATACACCTCATACATGATGCATAAATTCCATTCAAACAAAGGGTTCTGTCTGGTCAGTGTCAACTTCTTCCTCTGAATCCTAATGGCATCTTCATGGTTGAATGAGGCAGGAAGAAGTTCGTTTCTTCTGATAAAAGAGCAATAAATTCTCTGAAAGACTGAGGTGTCCTGTGGCTGCTATCTCAGTGCAAGTCATTTCTTTATGAGTAAAAAGTATCTTACATAGGATAGTTTCAATTTTAACCTTATGTTATAACCTAAAACTATATTTCACAGAATCACAGAATTTTCAAGACTGGAAGAGACCTATAAGATCATCTAGTCCAGCCGATGTTCTAACTGTTCAACTAGATCATGGCAGCAAGTGCCACATCCAGTCTTTTTTTAAATTCTTCAAGGGATGATGCCTCTACCACTATTTGACACACTACTTAAGAAAATTAGTACAGCATAGCTTTCTAACACAACACATATAATATTCATTTTAATATTTGCAAAAAGCCAATCATAAAATACACATTTTTCACACCAGGATTCTAAAAACAGCTGCAGAAAGGACAGTGAGGGTGAAGCATTGATTTGTGCCCTCATTGGAGGCAGTGTGATAATGGCCTCAGCACCTGGTTTGGGTTTCAGAGCCCCCTGTGCTATTCTGGGATGTGACCTGTCTGTGCAGATGCACACCGAGACACCTTTGATCAGCTCTCTGATCTTGCTGCCAAACCTCTCAGGCCAGAACCCTGCAACAGAATCCCAGCTGAACAAACCTGTGAGACTTCCCAAAATGCTTGGATCAGAAAAGGCACTTCCACTCCTCTCAGTTCATTTAGTAATTACCAAATATTGGGACACAGATTTATTGGGGCACAGATTTCTCTGCTGCAGGCACTGGAGCTGGTTTGCAGTGCCAGCCTGCCCTGTCAGAGAAGGTTATACCCACACATCTGCACCTAAGGCAGCAGTGACAATTCAGACACCTGGGCACACTTTCCAGGCAGAAATTTTTTCCCTTCACCTCTGCAGGCCCCGTTCTCCATCAGAGGTGCCAACAAACAGCCAGAGCTGTGCCAAATCCCCTCGGCCTGCTGATGGTCCCTGACCTCCCTGCGCCTGCCCAGAGGCCCCAGGGGTGATTCCAGACCCTTCCACGGGGAGATTTCTGGTCCCTGGCATTCAGACATCAATTAATCAATCTCACTGCAGCAAACAGGGCACTGGGGTTTTTCCTGCTCCCTTCCCAGCACCATCACACCCTCCCCTGCAGTGACCAGGCAGCTGCAGACCCAGAATTTATTGCAGCCACACAGCTGGGCTTTTTCTGGGGGTTCTTTGCTCATTTTGCTTCGGTGAAAAGCTTCCCTGCTAACAAAGCACACTGCACACAGCCCCAGGGGAACAGCCTCAGCAGCTTCCAGACACCCAGTCCCAAGGCACCACACAGGGTCTGAGTCACAATGATCCAAACTGACCTCTCAGATGGGAAGATTAAGGGGTCTTGAAAAGTTATCACTGGGTGAGGCAAAATTAATTTGTCAACAGATAAGATATTAATTTAGGTTTGATTTTTTTGCCTCAGTTACATAATGATTTTTTTTTTAAATCAAAATTGAGCAACCACTCTGAAGTACTAACATACCACCTCCATGTTGGTTTGTGTGCACAGCTACACAGGACACTTTTAAATGATTTAAAACTGAGCAGATAGGGGAGAAAAAACAAAAGGAGCAGGAGCAAAGTCATTCCAATTAAGATGCCTCTGCAATTAACATCCCACAAGGATCTGTTCTTCCATGAATATTATTCAGTGATTTTTTTTCCCAGTGAATTGGAAAGCAAGTATGTATAAATCAAGACATTGGTAATTTTCAGACAATTTTAATCAAATTGCAGTCATAAATCTGGGCTTGTCTGACAAAAATACACTTCCATGTGGGCAAACACAGAATGTTTAGTGGCATTGGCAGCTGTTGGTAAATGAACCTGGAGCCCAGGCCAGAGCAATACCTAAACCATTGATATATTAACAGGGGACATCCAGCAGAATCAGCTTTCTGCAAAAATGTTGAACTTGCAAAGAGGCAGCGAGGGCACGGATGAATTATTTCAGATGGGGAGCACAGACCTGCAGGATGGAAAACAAAGCACATGGATCCAGATGCTTGGCTTATCCAGGAGGAGGAAATGAGTTTATTCCCATCATGGGAGTCAATAACATCTGGTGCAAAACAATCCACTCAGGCTGGGATGCGCAGTTGGGCAAATTCCAACTCCAGGCAAGGATTTATATTTTTATTCTAAGAATAATTATCTACAGCAAGAAATTTACCTGGAGACTTGAGGAATTGTTCGTGACCTGAAGCCTTTAATCAACAGTGGCTGTTTTTGTAAAAAAATCCATTTTCTAGCTCAAACAGAATTTAGGAAGATGGAATTAACTTTTACCAGAAACCTGAGTCTAGCAGTCAATTCTAGCCTTGAAATCTAAGAAGGATCTGAACATGGGTGGCCAGGAGCAGAAACCTTTATGTAACATGTGTAACACAACACTGGCTAATTAGAAGAAAATATTGCCACATCACCAAAAACTATTGGTTTTGTGCCTTCAAGAGCTGGAAACTAGCTTATAGTGAGAGAAAGAAATTTTGTTCTGCTGCTTTTCCAAGAATCAGTCCTTTTTTTTTTTTTTTGGAGCTAATGCAACAGCTTTCTGTAATGTCATTATTTATTTTAAATTAAGTAAAAAGTGATTAATTGCTCAATCAGCATTCTTTCCATTTCATATGGACGCTTGTAATTCACAGTTTCTAAACATAACAGTCAATGATTCTGCCCTCTGGAGACAGTGAAAAGATTAGAGTTTTTAGTTGAAATAAATATTTCAGTCAATGAAAAAGCTACCTCTCAGCATCTCAGAACAGATGTTACTTCCCCAGTGCATTATTGATAAGAATGTTTAATTTCCATTTAGTTGTGGCCCAACTCAAGGAACTATGACAGTCTCAGTGTGGTGACTTCATAATTTTACATACTAAATCCATTTCTATTTTTCGTGATTAGCCTTCATTTTGTGGAAAATAACAATCCCTGAAGATAATGTATGTTGAATGCACAGTACAACTCAGCTAAAACAGGAATTTACCCAACTATTTGTAGAGAGTAAAAAGAGTGGAAACTTTGTAGGAATTTGTTCATTTTTCACCATCTCATTGTGCTTCAAGGTAACCAATATCATCAAAATAATTACAGGAGCTGGGGAAATGCAAAGCCCCTTCAGTGCATCCACTCATGGCTGGCCCTGTGCCGTCCTTGCTCAATTTTCAAGGGAAAGCAGAAGCCTGGGAAAACACAGAATCCTTCTAAGCCCATGCCAGGGCTGATTCCGTGGTGTCCCTGCTCAGTTCTTTTTAGGATCCTGCACAACCCTTGCCATAGAACCTTGGACACGCAGGAGCTTCTCTACCTCACCTTTCCACCTCTGTCCAGTGACCAACTCAGTAAAGAAAGATTTTCCTATGAAATGAGGGAGCAGAGCTGTGTTTCTTCCTAGGGATCCTAAAGCCATAGCCCTGTGCAGAAGAGCTGGCATCCAATTTACTGGAATATATTCCAACATATTGGAAACATGCAGGGGAAAAATGGCAGGTGAAAGAACTGATTGTGTAAGAATTATTGTGCTCAGGAAATCTTTTTCATTTAAACAAGTTTTGCTTTTCAGGATAGACCAAAAATATCCTTACCAAGGGCTGCAGACACTTCTCAGTGGCTTGTGAATGTTAGATGGACCTTTATTAATTATCAGTACAACTAATTGAGAATTACTTCATTATCTAGCACTTAGAGTCACCAGGTTAAGTCCCTCAGCTTTTCCTACACCAAGCTTTTTGAATTTTGCAGGCAGTGACCAGCTGGCTCACAAGCTCTGGACCAGTTATCCCCATTTTAAAGGTTTCTTGAAGTGCCAGAAGGCAAGAGATCAGAACACAAGACAGCCATCAAAAGTAAACGTTCTGTACTCTGAATTTAAAGGATGAAATCCTTTCTGGTGTAGACAAGACTGCCTGTAACTCTTTGGGCTGTTTAGGAAGTGCACAGTGGGGAAAGCATTAGAACATCAGAACACATTAAGTGCATTCCTGAGGGGGAAATTACATGGGTGGCAGTGCAGCAGATCCTGCAGCCTAATTTAATGGAACAAAATAGGGAACTCTTTGGTAATAATGCATCCCAAATGAGTCTGAACATTGAGTACTCCACAGGAAAGGGACAGCCAGGGAAGCACCAGCCTGATTCCATTTTCAATTTTTGCATAGCTTCTGGGCTTATTCCTTATTGTTCTAGTGAGGGCTAATGACTAAGACTGCAAATATTAAAAAAGAACCAAAGTAAAGTACATAATTTTATTAATCTTTAAATCACAGAGACTTGAAATAAAAATATTTTCCTGGCTGACATTGGCACGCAGAAGGAGAAAACATAGCAAATAAGAGCAATATATCAATATCTTAATTTCATATCTCCTCTAATTCAACATAGATCACAAATGCCTTATTTTGAACTCTGGAGAATTTTAATGCATTTGTAATTTCAATCAAAAGTAATATTCTAGTCACTCTACAAAAATTGTAATACTAGGCAATTGATTACTCAAACTGGGATAGAAATGCTCCATGAATATTCCTTATCAGTGAAATTGAACTCACAATGAGTAAACACAACTGGCCAATGTTGCTTTGGTTGAAATTGCTAGTTGAAAACAGGCAGTTATTTGCTGAATTAAATTAAAATTCCCTCATGACAAAATAATGGGATAACGCACACAAAGCCCTTAGCTTTGCACACTTAGCCTCTGCCATCTAGTGCAGCTACAGGAAAAATGGCAAAACAAGGTCATTCATGAGGGTTTCTTTCTGCTGCCTTGCCTTGTCTCAGACAATTCCTTGCTGCAGTTATTCCTGCTCAGGCTGCAGTGCCATTGTTTGCTGACAGCTTGCTGACACCAGCCAGAGGTTAACAGGAGGATGAATCAGTTTTAGGGAGAACATTTCCCTCCAACTTGTTCTTATTCTTAGAATCAAGTCCAAAAACTGATTTTTGATTTATCCACACCTTTCTACCAAAGCTCCTCTACTCTGATTTGGCAAACATTCCTGTGGAAGGAACTCCAGCACCTTGTATCAATACCACCACTGACTACTAAAGAATTATCACCTCCTTTCTTCCCACTTCCAAAGGCAAATAATTATGTCTCTGTCCTGGATCACAGAACTTGATTGTGCTCTGAATCAAAACAAAAGCAGTAATTCCAGCATCTATCACAGTCTGCCTAACAAGTCAATAGATTCAATCCTTAAGTTATCCTCTAATTAGGTAATCAGACCCAAAAAAGGAAAGAGAGGAAAGGAAGATGCAGTCTGTAACATGTTCCAAGTGTCCTGCTCTTCAAAACACTTTAAATTTATGGTGCTCTCCTAAAACACATCCATTCCATAATGTCTGAGGAGAAAAGGAACTCAATAGATTGAAACACTGTTATAAAGAGAAGAGAAAAAGAACTAAAGCACAGCCTTGACAGCAGAATGGTTCAATCTGCTTAGAACCCTGGGTGTCAGAAATCAGCACCTTAAATTGGACTCTCAGCCCAGACAAACCCACCATTCCACTTTCTCCCTTCTCAAACACATTTCCTCTTTAAAGTAATATTTATAAATGCAATCATGATCACAAAGTCATTCACACACAAATCAGGTTTTGTAATAAACCAACTATAAGGAGCAAATAAATGTCCTAAACCAGAAAATCCATGAGAAACTGCACTAGCACAGTGTAACCTTGCATGGCAATGCACTGAAAAGTCAAACTGCCAGACTTCAGATCCAATTCCTACACTTCCTTCTACATTTTATGATGTATTTAATGAAAATGCTCCGAGTTATTGAGTCAAAAATTACTTTAACCAAAGCTAAACATAAGAGATAAAAAATGTATATTTCACTCATCAATATTAATTCTCAAATTCAACACCTCCTAACATCTCTGTTACTCACCCCCAAGCCCTCCCAGGACAGCAGCTGACAGTGCTGAAGGCACACACTGGATTTTCTGCAGTGAATCCAGATGGGGCTCAGTTCCCACATCCACACCTGGTCTTGACAGAGCTTTTAATTTGGTACCATGAACCCAGACCCATCCTTCAAACAAGGGAATTTTGTCTTGAGCTGAAGCTCCAAGCTCATATCCTCATCTCTAAAAACCCTTCCTCTCCTCCTTCTAAACGAACAGCTTTTCAATGTGTGTTTCTCAGCTTTCCAAGGTATGTTCTTCCACACTTTAGGAATACTCAGATGAATTACTCAAAGTAATGACAAGGTACAATTTTTTCTCTATGCAATGACAAGGGCATTACACAGCACATCACAACATCCCCCCCATCTAAACTGGATCTACAATTCCATCAAATCCATGAGATTTAGAAGGCTGGATCTGTCACATGATACAAGTTTGGTGTAGCCAATTCTTCAGAGTTGATCAGCAAAACCATTTTTCCCTTCCTACAAAAGTCCTAAGCACTTTTTCAGATACTTTCCTCACATTTTCTTTTACAACATGACAGTCCCAAAACTGAATAAAGATGTTACTTCTGATGTTAGCAACAAACAGTTGGATTTCTTTCTTCACAGTACTTCTACCCTTTCCTCCTTTCTAAGTATTCACAAAGGCAATAAAAAAAATTAAAACAGCACATTGATTCACAAATGCATTCTAGTAATTCTGAAAGTTGTTTAAAAGGTAGAAGTTCAAGCTCTCTCCTGGCTCAGGTGGCATTAGTGATGAAAACATAGTTTAGGAAGCTGTGTGCTGTGGGAACAGTACAGAAGTCAAACCAAACCCAGGAAATTTAGTCTTCTTCTCTAAACTTGGCACAAATATTTATGGGGGGAAAGTTTGGATCACAAAAAAGGAGGCCTTGTGGATAGAGAAATATCTGCACCAAAATCCAACAAAATTTCACCAAGCATATGCACAAAGAGTTGGTTAAAGAGAGATAAAAAGGAACTATTCTTAAAAGACAAGGGTGCATGGATTACAAGGATCTACACTCCTAATGATCACTTGTGGGTAACTGTGATTCTCACAGAGTTACTCGTGGCTAACTATGAGTCTATCTCATGTCTATCAGCCCAGGAAGAAGTCAGAACTCACATGCTTAATTCTTCATACACTTCCCATTTCAGGAAATTCAGCTTTAACCTGATTTAACAATTTCCAGTGTATGGTCAGGGGTAGGGTGACAATCAATGCTGTGGCATCACAGAGCTGACAGCTGTGCTCATCCTCCAGGCACACAGCTGGGGATGGAATTCACCAGAGCCCCTGGTTAAAGAGTTTTACTCTTGATGAAAAGCAGTGACTCACCAGCTCTCCCCAAGGCCAATTCCCCACCATCTGCACCCAGTGAAGGGTTTCTCAAGTTGAACCTCACTACAAAGACTGCAGCACCTCAGTTTGAACCAAAGGCTTCATTCTGATGGCTCCGCCAGGAAGAAACATCACAGAGGGAGCAATTCCAGGGCCTTGGACTCATGCCAGGTGTGAGCCACACCTGCCACAAGCAGCTTCCTCACCGTAATAAAGGCAATAAAAAGAGAAGGCAGGAAGCAAATTATTTGAATAGATACCTAAATTAACAATTCCAGTTTCACTCCTGGGTCTTAGGTTGGGAATGGGGTGTGTATTCCATTCCCATCTGTCAGGGCTGGGGCAGTTCTCCGCTGTTCACTGGGCAGTTTTCTCTATCTCTCCCCCAGCCAACCCTCCCTGCAGGAGATCTCTGCTGTCCATGGCCACTGAGTGTCCCTGCAGGGCTGATCCAATCCCAGCATCCCATGGGGAGATGCTGTGCCCAGGGGAGGAGCCAAGCATTCCTACCTGGATCCAATCTGAGCCTGGCACAGCACAGCAGCCTTTGCCCCCTGCATTGCCAGAGGAGCAGCTTTCTGCTGCCCTGCATGGCCAGAGGGAGCCCAGGCCCATCTGCAGCAGCCCTGGAGCTGCAGAGGAAAACTCCCCCCTTGTGCAGGATCCCTGCTGCAGCAGAGCCACAGCTGGCACTGCAGGAGGGCTGAGCCCCCATGGCATGGGGCTGGGACACCCCCCTGACACACAGGGGGCCAGTGTTGTCATTATATTGCAAAGGTTCTAAAACATTACATTGCAAGGATTCCATATTGCCAGAGTTTTGTACCTCCTTGATGTTTCTTGTAGGCATCTCCTCTAGGCACTGACTCTTCCTTGTCCTCGCAGCAGCCAACTGACTCCAGTTCCCCTCAACCAACCAATCCACTCTTTTATATAACACTCCTCTTATTGGCTATAACTGTGGCCTGTTAACATCAGGCCTGCTGCTAATCTTTAGTAATTGGTTCAGCTGCAACTCTTTAGGGGATATGATTACATTCTATACTACCTTTATTTACTTATGTTCTATCCCCCTACATGCCAGGGCCTGCTCTGACTCTGACAGTGTTGTTTTGTATAACTGCTTTTGTTTTTGTTTTTTAATTTTTTTCCTAGTAAAGAACTGTTATTCCTACTCCCATATCTTTGCCTGAGAGCCCCTTAATTTCAAAATTGTAGTAATTTGGAGAGAGGGGGTTTACATTTTCCATTTTTGCAGAGGCTCCTGCCTTCTTTAGCAGACACCTGGCTTTCCAAACCAAGACACCCTGTTACTGCACTAACCAGTCCCCAGCCCTAAGGGAAGGAGTCACTGCAGCTCCTGCTGCCAAATGCAGCCCCTCTGCCAAGGCAGGGGAGGTGTAAGTTTTCTGTGCTGTTTAGGTGGCCTGGAAAAGCCCAGGGATGGCCTTGAAGAGCCGACGCTTCAAAGGACGAGAAGAGACTTCTGATCTTTTCTCGGTCTCGGTGTTTATTAATTGTTTATCTAAAAGATTTTCTTTCAGTCCGACAGAGGTCTGCACAGCAAGCCAGCCATGAGCACACTGCAAGCCCCCGGGGCGGTCACTTATCTTTATACCCGAAGTTACGTGTACAATATTTATCATTTTTCCCCAATACCTTCTACCCTTATTAACCGGTGCACTTCTAGTAATAACCAATCCCAAAGTGCCACCATCACCACAGAAGATGGAGGCCAAGAAGAAGAAGAAGAACAGGACACGCCCCAATTCCTCCATCTTATTTCTTTAGACCCCCCTGTACCAAAATCCTAAACCCTGTGTTTTATACTCTAATTAACTTATCCCTTCACCATTCACCCAGTGAAACCCTCCCAGTCCTCATACAGGTGTCATCTCCTGTGTAGGATCAAAGTCCAGCCACCAGACACTTCTGGCAACATTCCAGGACTCCCGAGCCCCCCAAGGGTGGTCTCGGCCACTCTGCACCTCCATCCTGAGGTGCTGAGATCCCACAGGGAGGGAGCTCTGTGCAGGGGAACAAAGATCCTTCTGCACAACCAACCTGTGCCCAGCAGCTGCTCCTGCTGCAAACTCAGCATGCCAAGGAAATGCCCACATCGCTCCAGGAGCATAAAATATACATTGTGTCTGCATTCTCCAGAATCCAAGATTCCATAATAAGTGGGATAATGAGCTGGAGCAGCTGACCAAGGTAGATTTCTTCCTTCTCAACCCAAGAATGATGTTGGATGAGGCAAATAGCAATGGAATAAACAGAGAAATAGCACATACACTGAGCTGATTTTTTATTACGAGTCCAAAATTGAGTCAAAGCCTCTAATTTCTTTTAAATGTCCTTCTTTAAAGTGGAAGACATAATGGACTATTAGGAAATGTTCCTCCAATGCATGCATTGATTACCCATACCACTAAGCCTATAAAATAAAGATTCTTCCAAGCACAGAAATGAAGTCATTCCAGTGTTTCCTAAGGGCACACAGTCTATCTTTCCCAGCAGCTTGCTCTCTGCAAGGTGACAGACACTTACAGTCATTGTTGAACAAGCTTTTACTGCTTTGAGAAAAAAATTAATGTTAACAGAATTTCAAATGTCACTTAATTAATTTCTAATAATGCCTCCAAATCAGACAGATTTAAAAGGGAAGGGGAAAAATATTACTGGAACTTCATATAAAATGTAGTGCAACATCCCACACCAGAATCCACTCAGTAAGGGGAAAGAAGAGCTTCATTGAGCTTTGATGAGTTCTGAATCAAACTCAGTTTAATTTAAGAATTACTATAAGAACAATTATTTTACTATAAAAGCTATTGAAGAATTTATTTTGGGAAAGAGAAGCAGTGAAATAATGATTCATTAACTGATTTGCTTTGTTAATATTTTTAACAATCCCCTGATGAAAAGCCAGAATGTAAAGTCTGAGAAGCTATACCAGGTCCTTAAAAGGACAAAAAAAAAAAAAAATAAGGACAGGTATTAACCAGCACAGAACTTTGCTGCAGTAGCAGAACATAAATAAGGGGCTAAACCAGGCCCCACAGATGGGGCAGAGCCCAGTGATTCAGGTATGCATCATTCTCAAATATTCTGCATTAAAAGATAAAGTAAATTTATTCAATTAAGGCTTATTTTTCAGTAACTTCCTCATTAGGTGTTATAGTAAGATATACCATCAAGAAGACTTTTACCCCAACCCATAGTGGGGTGTTCACTTCTAGATATTTATCACAAAGCAAAATGGATTTAAAACCTTTACTCCCAGGTAAAAAAGAAGAAAAACAACCAAAAGTGAGGGTTGTGATTTGAGCAATTAACATGCCTGTGTTTTGCACTTAATTTTGGGGAAAATAAGTCTCTGCCAGAATGTTGTGAGAACAAGAGCGGCACTTCACTGCCCGAGAGTTAGAAAGAACCTAACCTAACTTCATAAAGCACTGGAATCCCAAAATACAGAGCAAAGTGCAACTCTCTGCAGTTACATGGCTTGATAAAAGATTTCTGCTTGGATAAACAAACCAACACTCTACACACATTTTAAATACTTCTGTAGCTCAGGAAAACTGTTGCATTTAGAGATGACCTTCCACAAGAAGACAAATAAACTAGATTTCAAATGACTTAAAAATGTAAATCCTACTGAAACACTGGGCATCTACTTAGCTCCTCATTTGAAAAGGCATGTCTAAATTCAGGATATCAACCCCAGGAAAGAAAACAACCCACATTTCAGAAAACTTCTGGATGAAACCAGTGCACTGAAACCTCCAGCAGCTCTTAAGTGAGCTCTCCAGCTACACTCTCCCCCTATGACAACTCACACAGAAACATCCTCCACCCAGGCACTGTCCCCACCACCCTCCCCCTTTATTTCTGACCAAGGGAAGCAGCCAGGATGTGTGGAGGAAAAGTACCTGGCCTGAATTGCACCAGGAGGGGCAAAGCTTCAGCTGGCTGGGGATCCAGATGTTCTCCCCTGAGCTCTCTGCTGTGCCTCAGGAGCTGCGGAGCTGAATAACCAGGCAGCAAAGTTACCCTCGTGTAAACATCTGCCAGTGCTGATGTTTATACAGGCAACTGCTCAGCAGCTCTTCTTTGGCAAGATCTCACCAGATGAGATCTCTAACCACCAATTCTCCTCTTCTGGAGGCTCTACCCCCATCCCCAGCTGTAAAACAGCGCTACTCAACATGAATGCACTTCAAAGTGTGAACGCACAGACTGATAAACAACCCAAACTGTCCAATTCATTGCACCCATCTTTACCCAATTTCTAAATGGATACAGGCAGCTGAAAAGCAAGTTTAGCTGTTAGTATTCCTTCTCCCCATGAAAAAGGGAATCACTCCTCTGACACACACATCTTGCAAGCAGCTGATGTGAGAGCCAGATAAAACATACACTCCTGCACTAAAAAGCTTGCAGGCAAGATGAGAAATTAAAGAGGACCATGCTTATGATCTCAGTGAGATGGGACACTCGATTCCATTCATCCTGCTCTTCCTGATGCCCAGTTACCAACTTCAGGATGACAGATAATTTCAAAGGTAACCTCCCGGCCCTTCCCCCTTTCCTGAGCCACTGAAGATGCTCACTTACACTTTTGCCTTCACCTCCTCCTTCGGGCACAGCCTCTTCTCTGCCTGAGCAAGGCATTATTGCATCTTCTGCCGCTGCTTCCCTGTCCTTTCCACCGGTCCCTGCTTCATTCCCCAGCTTCAGCCTCTTTCCCTCAGGTTGGGAATCTTCCACATCCTCCCTTCTTATCCTGCCATCTCTGCCTCGCTGCTTCCCCGCGTCTTCTGGGCTGCCGCAGGAATTTGACATTTTCAAAGTGTTGCAGACTTTTTTTTTTTTTAAAGGAGGAAAAAAAAAAAAAAGGGGGGGGGGGCAGCTGAAGCTGCCGTTTTGAAAGGGGTTTTGGCTTCCGAGAGCTGCGATGTGCTGTGGCTCCCGTTAGAAATTTGGGTGCTGTGCGGGAGCCGGAGCTGTTTCTCTGCCGCCCTCTCCTGCCGGCTGCGAGCGCTGAGCGCGGCCGGAGCAGCAATAACCTTTCCTTTATCGATTATATGCACGCTGCTGCTGCCAGCGACAAAACCCTCGGATTTCTCTTCTCCCCGATCCACGGAAATTGGCTTTCCTCAATATTAGCTGCACCGCCGTCTTTAAATCCAAATTTACGTCTGTGCCCCAGGGGTGCTGAGGGCTTTGGTTATACACTGGTGGTGATGCCAAGAGTAATTACCCATTAAAATGCAAAGGTGGCCTTAACTCCAAACAGCTTCTTTCAAAATAATTTCATTCCAGGTTTAGGGGTGTTTTTTTATAAGGATATGCTTACTTTGTAAATTAACTTTGTACTACCTAAATCCACGTTCCACACTGTAACACAAATTTCACATAACATTCTGGTCCTAGAGCTGTAGGGATGAGATTAAAATGAGATTAGGACAACGCAGCAGGACATTTTGGAGGGGTTTTTTTGCTCTCTCAGACAATTTATTAAAAATGCCACCACACATAACCAAAGGTTTGGTGTAATATTTGAACCCTTAAAAAAAAAGTAACCAAGTGTTTTGACATATAGACTGCAATGTGCTGCTCATTCTTCCAACAGAGAAGGCAAGATTAAGTAGAGGCTTTTTTTTCTTTTTTTTTTTTTTAAAGCAATGTGAGTCCTGTTTTCTCACACTTAAGTGCTTGTAGATTTAAATGAGGCTCCTTATAGCTTGCAGAGGGAAGTAAATCCCTAAGAAACCCACTGCACATGTCCAGAGGTGCTCCAGTCAGGACAAAACTTCAGGAGTGGTGCCCAACCAGGTGTGGATGAATTCAGCAAGTCACACTCCATTTTCTGCTGTGCTCAACAAGGTCTGTCTGGCCAGAATCCCCCAGTTAATCTGTGTCCCAGCACTGATATTAGAATCTCAGAGGGAGTTAATCTGTGTCCCAGCACTGATTTCACAGATATTAGAATCCTAGAGGGAGTTGATTTGAGTCCCAGCACTGATTTCACTGAGATTGCTGTCCTAGAGGGGATTAATCCGTGTCCCAGCAGAGATTTCACTGACATTACAAAGGAGGTGTTAGTTTGAGCAAGTAGTTGTGTCAATTACTGAAGAATGAACAAAGAGAGGAGGAATCAGTTATTTGAGGGTCTCCATCCAGACCCACAGGAGGCTGAGGGAGCAGTTCTGAGATCCAGCATATCTGCACACCCAGACCTGGAGACATTAACCATCCATTGCTAACACTGACCGTAGCAAAGGGTGGGCATTTGCCTGACTTGCAGCTGTAAATACTTCCAGAGCTGGATGAACACAAACTGAGTGGGCTCAGCAGAGTTAAAATCAAGCTGAGAGGTTTTTTTAATGGTGCTGGATCAAGCCTCACATGCCTTGTCACCTGCAGTGGTCAAGTTCCACAGCTTGGCCTTCAATCTGGAGGGGTGTCCACTTGTGATGAGCCTACAGAAGGAACCTGCTCAGATGGTGACTGATCCTCTTCAAGAAACAAGAGATTGTCAGCCAGAGCATAGGTGAGCACAGATTGATACAGGTCATGCCCCTCTCTCAAAGCCATGAGTCCCCACACTCATCTAGCTGAGGAGGAAAGAAAACTATCAATAAACACCACTCAATATCCTCATCAACAGCAGTAGAGAACAACAGCAGGGATTGTCTTCAAAAGTCACACCCCCAAGGCAGAGCTGTTGGCTTCAACAAATCCTTCACCCTCTTTCCCATATTGTTAAAACTTGACCCACCCTTTCCCATCTTTCCTCCTGCTTGAAGCTCCTGAAGGAGTTACACCACTGTTAAGATAATCTTCAACAAACTGTAAAAACCTTTCCTATTTCTAGGGCTCATTCACCATTCATACCTGCTTTTTCCATCACACAGGCCGTTTAATCCTGTTTTCTATTTGAGCTTTGTTTATTCCTTCTTAAACTTCCCATCTTCACCTAAAACACTGAAATACAGAAATAATTGTGAAACAGAAATGCTGTTTAGCTACAATGCACTTCAGGCTTATTTACACAGTAAACTGCATCAATTTCTGTTGGAGCATATCTCCATCCAGAAGCTTTGATTTCATGGAATTCAAGTGCCTGGCAAGACCTTGCCAGTTGTAGCAGTGTTTTATTTGTGTTTGAAGTGGAAGCAGGCAGCTGCTCAGGCTGCCTCAGTGCCCAGCCCAGCCACACAGCCTGCCAGGCGCTGCTGGCTCCTGCACAGCCCTGTCCCCAGATCACAGGCACAGCCAGCTTCCTCCAGATCACAAAATAAAACACCCACTTCCTTGTGTTTGAAGCATAGCCTCCGGTTTTGAAGAAATGAAAATTTACTGAGACAGGGAACGCATTCTTGTCTCTAATGAAAGTCAAACATTTCTGAAACGTCAACATCTTCATGCAGAGAAAAGGAGAAATGGCAAGGCAAGAAATAAATTCTGTTGGTACTTGTGAGAGATGGTTAGTCAGGCCTTTGCTTCCTGTTATTTAGCACAAAAATACTGTATGGCAAGAATAGGCAATTATTGCTTTTGTGTTTCTACAGCAGCAAAAGGTTCTATGATGTCAGGAAGCTCTCCAGGGCATAAGGCCATACTTAGCTGGTGTTGTCTTACATACTGTGAGAGTTCTATTATCATTATAGTGCAAGGATTCCATATCACCAGAGTTTCATACCTCCTCAATGTTTCTCATAGACAGCTCCTCTAAGCACGAACTGTTCCTGGTCCTTGCAGCAGCCATCTAGCTCCAGAGCCCACCAATCCACTCTTTTATACCACTGTTCTTATTGGCTACAGGTGTGGCCTGTTAAGATCAGGCCTGCTCCTAATCTTTAGTAATTGGTGCAGCTACAACTCTTTTAGGGGAAATGATTACATTCTATACCACCTTTATTTACCCATACTGTATCCCCCTACAAGCTGGGCCACCAGGCTTCATGCAGGGAGCCCACTTCAAGTCTTTCAGATCATCATGAATTTCTGAAGAGGATAAAGGGATCAAGATGAGAGTCAATGCTCCAGACATGTCCAGCCTCATTTTCATCCTTGATAATTCAGTTGCTACATTCCTTGCTTAATATCAGCCTGATTTACTGTTTTACCCCCTGACTCATTAGTGTCAGAACTTCCCTCTTGGCCAGAGCCCACCCCTTGCCCTTTTCTGACAGAACTCACTTCATACCTAATGAGCAGTTTCAGAGTCAAGTCCTTTCCCCACAGAACCCCTCACAGAACTGATCGTGAGCCAAATAAAGCCATGAGCACCAGTCACTAAAATCTGAGAGGCCATTACCCAGGGAGGTACATGAAAGTGAGTAACAAGTGCTCTGAGACCTCAGGAATCCTTGCACAGACTGCTTTCAAGACGTTTCTGCTTGAAATCACTGCTAAAAAATGCAGTTATAGCAACCGCAAGCCAGAACAGCCAGAATTCCACAGGTACCACTCTCAGCCAGCATCTCTTCTTGGACAGTAAGACACACTAAATGAATTGAGACCCAAACTGAGGGAGATTTCCACCTCTTGTGCACCCCAAAACACAAACAAGAGGCAGCTGGAGACAGGATGGGAGCTGTGCTGCTCCCTGCAGAAAGCCTGGCTTCCTCCAAGTGCCACCCAAAGCCACTGGGATTTGGATACAAGGAGTCAGGGGGTAGATTTTAGATTTTTAGGGGATTTGGGCAGAGCTGGAAAGCAAGAAAACTCCTCTTGACTGAATCTCATGAGGCTTAGGTGTAAAGAAGCTTTATTTTATTGTACCCACTTGCCAAATAAGCAACTGAATTATCAAGGCCAGTGGTTTCAGCTCAGGGGTGAGCATCCCTGCAGGATGTGCATTATTTGGATCCCATTCCACCCCTCAGAGCTTAGACCCAACAAGGATCCCTTTGATTTCTCTGGCAAGAAAACAACACTCACAGTGAGCTTTGAGGTTCAAGGACAGATAAGCCAAGAGATTTCATATTGTCACCTAACTGTGCTGCCATCAAAACCAGCAGTTTCAGTGGAAGCAGAGTTAGAGAATCCCCAAATAAATCTGCAATTCAGCTCAACCAGTTCACAACCACCATAAAAGAGAAGTTCATTGATTTTAGTGTCTTAATGGGTAAAATTATGAGAATTACCTCAGAATGGCATTTATATCCCAGCACTGTGATGTTTAATTTAATGGAATACTTGTTGCATTCTCTTACCTCACCTTAGTTTGCAAGCCAATGGAAAACTAATCTGATTTAAAGCCCTCTGATGTATGTCCTCTCTGCAGTGAAAACACAGGCTCTGTAAGTCCATTCCTGTTGCAGGAGAACATAAAATGCCAGTTCTGCAAATGAAAGTCACTATAATCAGCAGTAAAAGCTCACAGCTCTTTTCATGTGTTCTCTGATTGAAAAAAAAACCAAAAAGGAACAACAGGCAAGTTCCCCACTTGTACAATTACTTTAATGGGTGGAGAACAGAAATATAAGTTTACATTAATCAGGTAATTTGGCACATCTTACTGCTACAAGGAGGCCAGGTTATTTTTAATAAGTCTGAAAATTAACCAGTAAGTCTGGAAAATTAATTTTTCATTTATTTTGCTATTGCTTCCAAATTAAACTCTGCACCTCATCATTGTAATTACTTCTGAAAGTTTATAAATATTTCATTGTTTTTATTATTGTTTTATGTTCACCAACAAACATTAGAGACACTGACTCCATTGTTTATAGCTTCAGGTTTCCCTGTAAACTTATTCTGCACTAACGTCTGCTATGATGGCCATAATAAAAAACAGAGCAGGGTGTGCTGCTATTGAATCCTTCAGAACCTTTCAGACACCAAAATATTCCCTTAAACTCTATCAGAAATGTGCCAGGGCTTCACTAACTCCAAGGGTTAGTGGAAGGGTTCACTGCTCCAGCCTGGGATCAAATAATCTTGAGTGTTGGAATCCTGGATGCTGAGAATGTAAAACTTTCTGTGCTGAAGGGCACAGACCCACAAGAAAATACTATATTTGACCTCGGGGCTAAGGAAAAGGCTTCCAAAATTGATTGATAGCACTGGGATGTTTAGTTTGATTAGAAGTGTGTCATATCACTGGGTGGAAGACTTAGAGTTTAAGGTTTTAGAATATATATAGGGCAAGATGGAGGTTTTAGGATGATGCTTGGTTGTTCTTCTTTTCCCTTCTTCTTCTTCATGGGTTTGGGTGGTATTTTGTAATTGGACAGAAATTTGACAGAGGCAGAAAAAGAAGCTGAGAACTGGCACTTGAGCCTTCATAATGTTGAACCAGAGTAGGGGAAGGAAGGATTCAGCCAGATGAGCTGGTTTGTTTTAATGTCACCTGTGGGTAGTTAATTGATCAAAGGGATCCATTCTCAATCAAAGCAGTGGCTGTTTTCTCTGTGGTCCCCATTCAGCACATGAGATATATTGCATAATATCTGTATGTATAATCCAACTCAAATTTCCCATTTTTCCCAGCACACTCACACCTATTCACCCTCTAAATAAATGTTCCAAACCTCATTTCAAGCAAGCAGTTACTGGCAGGAGCTGTGAATGTCACCTGTTGGCTTGCCCAAGGTTTGCAGATCAAATTTCAGACTTCCACTTAAGGTACAGCAACACCCAAGATGTTCTGAGGAATTTGAAGGTTCAGTTCTCAAGCTGCTGCAATGAAGAATCCCTCTTTGGGGAGCAGAGTAACAGCATCATCTCTTCAGTGGCTCTTATCAAAGCACAGGCCAAAAAATAGGGCTGTAATTTTTATAAAGCTGTATCAAATTATCCAAAGAGCTGCTCTGGATCCACACCTGCTGAGTGCAAAGCAGATGAGTAGAATAATTCCTCTCCCCACCATCACTTTCTATCTGTGTATAACCCTCCCTTTTCATTTTTAATTCTTATGGAATTTTGGGTGTTTCTCCATTGTTTCTTTCATCTTTCAATGTCTGATTTCATTTATCAGCAAACCTATAGTTTATTTGTAAAAGCAAATATCTTTTTCCATCCATCAACCTGTGGAATCCTTCCCATTGTTCCTTCTATCTCTCAGTGCTGGTTTTACCTACCAGCAGACCCACAGATTGTTTGTAAAGACAAATCCATCATTCCTCTCAGACCCAAATAACTTTCAAACTGAACACCCTTTGCAATATAAATCTATGTAATAACAGCCTCAGCAAGATACCCATCCCTGCACAGATCACCCTGAAGATCTTTTGGAGAACAGAAACAAGCAAAAGGCACCTCAGCCAAAGAGATGTCAGTCAGAAACCCTCTTACCTGTCAATACCTGCTCCTAGAAAGGCTAAATTTTTATATTTATATGAATTTTAATATTTTGCTAAATGTTCTCAAAACATTAGAAGCCACTAGGCAGCTTTTATGATTGGAAAATTCCTGGAATCTCTCTGTCAGGCTGACAATTCCTGAGGCTGCCCCAGACCAGGAGGGAGGGGAATGCTGAGTTTGCTCTGTGCCATCAAGGTCCATTAGTGCTCTCAAGGCCCAGATGATTCCATGCTGCAGGCAAAAGAGACTGAGCTAAGGATGGCAGAAAAAGGACAAGGATATATCTACCTCTGCCTTGTAGCCTTTTTTTAATACAATATAACCAGTACAGGAAGTTATTGAGTTCTTCCTTCAGCATCCTTGGCAATAAAATAAATAAATGTCTTCCACTCAAGCTCCAGTAAGGGGTGTAGTCAATATTATCTGCTTGGCTCATCACATGGCTCAGCCTGAGGCAAGAAGACAATCGGGTTTTTCTTTCTTCCCCCTTTCCCTCTCCCTTGCCTGTTTTAACAGCAGTGCCTTTTCTAGTGAAGCAGCACTTTTCACCCCCACAGTTTGTCTCACTTCTTCCAAATTGACTTGCAACTGATTGTTCCCCACGCCAACCAGGCAAATCCAAACCAGGCAAGTCCAAACCAGGCATGAAGAAAGAAGACACTGCAAGGTGGTTTAACTTTCTCTCTCCTTGCACTTGCTCATCCTCAGAATTTTGAATAAGCAGCTTTGAACATGGACCAGCTTCATGAAAGTCTCCTTTCCAGATGTTTCTAAACCTAGTTCAGACTGTCCCCTTTTGGAGGGAAAAAGGGGGGGAAAGGTGCATTGGAAAATTATTTAAAGCACCTGTTAGCTATCATAATACAGAAATCTCTTGCTTTCTCCATGTTCTTCATACTACCACCAAGAAAATTACTCTCCACAAAATCTTTCCTGAAAGATTTCTGGATTCTGATATTTTCTACCACACCATCTGTATCTGAGTACTAGCAGTACTAGCAGCTCCAAAACCTTCATTTCATGCATTTAGATTAGAATTAGATTTCCTGCTAGGAACAGACTCCAGAGTTTCAGCATCAACAGCTGTCACACCTTGAAACAAACTTATTTGTATTACCGAGATGCATTTAAGAAGGAGCCCAGGCTTGTCAAGCTGCCCTTTGCTCTATTTTCCTCCCTTCTGGAACAAAAAATTCACTTTGCAGCTCTCAGGTGTGTCCCTGGTGCAGTGACAGGTCTGTGGGCAGTGCTGGAGCCCAGGGCTGCAGGGAAGCTCCTGACACATCCCAGCAAGCAGCACAGCAGGGCTTTTGTTCCTTTTCCTACTTCTGCTCCAGTTAACAATGAGATCCTGATCAGGAGAGTCAAGAAAAACGTTACCGGTGATTTCAGGGAGATAGTCAGTTTAACAGATGACATTATCATCAAAATACTGCAGGTGATACGGGCTGAAGGAGGAGCAGAAGATAAAGGCACAAATGAGATGGTTGCAAGAGACAAAGGAGCTGCTGTGCCATCCAGCCACCCCTCCAAAGGTGACTGTCACCTGAATATTCTGCAGCTCACCCAACATCTTCATCTCACACCCTCTGCTGTGTTCAGTGCCTCCTCCTTACCCTTCAGTACAGCCTCACTCAAACCCTCCTTCAGAAAACTTTGTTTCCTGCTCACACTTTGTAGGTCTTGCTTTGCTTGAGCATCACACCCGTTTTCCTCAAGCACCACACCACTCAGTTCTGGGTATCTTTCTGAAAAAGGGTGCCAGCCTTCATGCTTTAAAAACATCATGCAACAGAACCTTGATCACTTCTCCCAGTTCACAATATTCTACAAGATAACTGGGGCCAACAGAATCCACCACACAATAAACAGCTCTACCAGCCAAAAGCAATATTCTTGTGCTGCAGGAGTACAGAGGCAGTCAGGTCAAACCCAAACATACTAATAAACCCTTTTACCAAGTTGGTAAAGTTCAAATTATAAAATAACAGTTGAGGTCAGTCTGGAAGCAAAAGAAGTAGGAATAACTGAGCTACAGCATTTATTGGTAGAAGATAGCAAAGCTCACATCATCATCAAAGGAAGAAAATAAAATGTAACTCTGGGTGTCTGTTACCACCTGAGGCACAAAAAAACACCAAGATCCACAGCAGGAGATAAGTTGTTATCACAGGTACTCCACAGGAAACAAAATGCAATCCCAACAGGATTTCAGCAAGTTCTCTTTGCTCCAAGCATCCCTCCTGAAAGGAAGAGATCCCATTTCCTTCAGCCTCGAAGCAGAATGAAGCTGTCCCTGCCTTTTGTGAGAGCCTCTCATGACTGATGAGGGGTCAGCTTTATGTGGGATCACAAGATGTGTCCTGATCCATCACAGCATTTTACAACAAAATTATAGAAACCCATTCAGTGTCTAAAAAACGTGGGGAAGCAATTTGTCTCCCCCTGCTATCAAGCAGCAAAGGCAAGGCTCTATCTCGTTTCCTTTAGACACACATTATCTCACAAGTCTAAGTGCTGGATAAGCAATTTGTAATAGAGCAGAAATTTCAGGATACTACCACAGGAAGTATCTGATCCAAGGGGTAAAACACAGGTTTTGGTGGCACAACTAACACCTGACTATTTGCTGTTATGCAAAGCAGGTTTTTGTTTTTAAACCTGCCTGAGGGCAACAGAGCAGAGCAATGCAGATTGCTCATATCAGCCTCAAAATGAGTCCAGTATTTCAGGTAAAAGACTCTTAACCCCCCTAAGTGCCCATTGATCATTCTTAGCATCACTTATTTCAATGATGTGATCTGTTCAG
Source organism: Ammospiza caudacuta (assembly GCF_027887145.1). Classification (NCBI taxonomy): domain Eukaryota; kingdom Metazoa; phylum Chordata; class Aves; order Passeriformes; family Passerellidae; genus Ammospiza; species Ammospiza caudacuta. The sequence continues at coordinate 4,445,963 of NC_080609.1, read as the reverse complement.
AATGCAGCTGTGGTGAAATAAATATTTTTAAATCCACACTGAAGTGAAAGGTGGGAAGGCCAGAGGGAAAAAAACAAACCTGGAATACCAAGACATTCCACATCTTGTGCTGCTTTCCTGTCTCTCACTGAGTTTTGGTGCTGCATAATCACAAACCTTCACTTAATTAATGTCCTAAACATCCAGAATGTCTTTTTGACAACAAATTAATTGCAATATATTAGATTTATTTTTGGAAATAAATCAGTCTGGCACCCTCTACAATAGAGGAGCACAGGGAGGAGTACTTTGGTCATTGTTAGGAAGTGAAAGGGGACAAAATAATCCTGCCATACCTCTGTGGAACTAACAGCTACAGTAAAGGAGGCATATTCCATTTATATTTTGTTCCCAACTAGGATCCAGGTAAAGCAAGTCCTGTCATGTCCTCTGCCCATCCATGCGAAGGAGCCAGACAGCTCTGGACACTGTGTGGGACCTACAGGAGCTCTGCTTGGGGAGACACCAAGGAATTACAAATATTAAAGGCTGCAGTTGTGCTTTGCACAGCTCAGATAAAATCACTGGGCCTATTTGAATTTACCCTGGGGCAGCTACTGGGATAAAAGGGACATAATGGATTTCCCCTTTGTGCTGCTGGGATGAAGGGGACAGAGTGGATTTCTCCTTTGTTCTGTGGAATTTGGTCTGGAGATGATTTACCAACAGGTGCCTCTTTGATTGGTTCCATGTGAATTGTTTTTACTTGATGACCAATCACAATCCAGCTGTGTCCAGGCTGTGAAAAGTCACAGGTTTTTATTATTCACTCCTTTCTAGCTTTCTGATGTCTCCTTCCTCTATTCTTTAGTATAGTTTATAATTTTCTTTTAATATAATATATATCATAAAATAATAAATCAGCCTTCTGAAACATGGAGTCAAGATTCTCATCTCTCCCCTCATTCTGGGGACCCTCAAACACCACCAAACAACAGGAGCAGTGGGTGCTGTGACACACAGAGGGCAGCACCAGCACATTGGATTTTGGCCGTGGAAAAAGCAGGAAAACATTGGGAGAGACCATTGAGGGGTGTGGAGCCGAGCCAGCATGAGGGCTAAGGAAAAGTTCACATTAAACACTTGAAAGCTGCTCTGCTGATTTAAAGCTTGCCAGCAGGAACAGGGTCCATTTGTACTGAAGATGCACTTTGGTCAATAAGCACAGATACTTAAGCCACAAATTGGGCTAAAGGCATTTCTCCAGAAGAAACAATTAAAGGCTCATTGTGTAATACCTTGACTAAATAATCACAGAGGAGAACAATAACTTTCTTGAAATACATGGAGGATGTATACAAGGAGGGAAATGACTCTTCAGGGATTCAGCTAATAGGATTAAAATTCTGAATATCAGAAACTTTAATAGTGCAACTCCTAGACCATGAATTAATTGGTATCACCAGAGCAAAGAGTCATTGCATTAACACCACATAGACCAAGTGCTCACAGGGAGACTGAGAACAGCAGTGAGATTTACACTTTATTTGCAGTACCCTTTCTAAATAGCCTTACAGGTCCATTATTGGACTATTTAAAACACTTTAGAATCATTAATTTGGAATAATTGGTGAGATTTTCAAATGGTAGCACAACAAGAGTTTTCTCCCAACCATCCTGTAGGAAACTGCAGCTTTGGCAGAGAATTTTCCTCCCTGTGACCAAAGAAACTCCCAAGGGTAGCTGGACTTTCCCCCACTCAACACCTAACCCTGACACCTCAGCCAGCCCTGCAGGTCATCTTCCATTGCTCAGTGAAAAGGAAAAGTGCATCATTGCCAGAATATATCCTGTTATCCAGAGATGCTAATACAAAGCTTATTCTTTAAAGATAAATCTTTTTTGCCACATAAAATTTTATAATTTAGAGGCTCCAACAAACTGAAGGGGAGTTGTAGTTTGAATTCCAAGCCCCAGGAAAGATATTGGTTGCTCCTAGCAGAAAGTTTTACTTCTAATATACAGATACCCTGCATCTGTTTTATATGTCTTAAATTAAAACAAACTGACTGGAGTTATCTACTCTCATCCAACTTGATTAAACTCAGCACACAAATTCCCCAAATCAATAGTTAATTAAAAAGAAGTGCCAATTTCTACATGCTAAATTAGCCCATGCTAATTCTGCATTCCCTGTTCCAGGTATGTGTTTAGCACTAGAGGAAAGAAGATTACTTCAATTACAAGTTATTTATTACATCTTAGAAGGCTTCCTCTGTTAGGGGGGAAAAATAAAAGCAGACCACAGCAACAGCAAAGACAAAAACCAAAAAACAAAAAAAAACCCAAAAAAAAAACTCAAAACCCCAGGAAACTTTACTTAATGTCCAAGTTTAAAAAAAAGACCATTGTTGGTTATATTACAAAAGGGAGGCATTGCAAAGTTGTACAAGGCTTGAGAAGCCTGCACAAAGTAGACCCATAAAACCAAATCAGAAAATTTCCATCCTATTCCTGGAATTCCTCATGTGCTGTTCTTTGGATCTCAGAGACAAGAAATTCCAAGAAAGCAATGTCATTTTCATTACATTTTACATCCAAGTAGGATACAGGCAGAGGTGTGAATTCACCCTCCTAGGAAATTTTTGCTTGTTTTTTGGTTTCTGTATCTTTTAAAGCTAAAGAAAATCATTATTATGCAGCCCAGTGTGGAGCTGGCAGATGTGGGGATTTGTATGCTGTGTGTATTATGGCAACATAAGTCTGTCCAAAAGGCACCATTTAATGCAGGTTCAGGAGGGACATTAGGCTGATGTGTGGCACCCACCCCTGCAGGTCTTTCATGCCCACCCAAGCCTGAGGCTGTTTGTAAATCACAGCTCAGTGTCCTCCCCTCCCTTGCACTAAATAATCTCATTTGAGGACAGGCAATACCTGGGTAAGCCCATAAGGAAATAAAATCAAAGGCTGAGGTTGGTCACACATCAGGTCCACCACGATTTCCTCTCAAGAACCAAACCTGTTATCATCTGTTAGAGTAGAGACTCAACAAGGTAAAGTCCTTGTCAAGCCTCTAAAGGGAGAAATGATGCCTCAGGTTGGAGCTTTTCTATGTTTCAGACTCTGTGCTGCTTTAGTGTGTGGGTCTGGGTTCACATTATGGGATGGTGAGCTCTGTGCACAGAGCAGGGAGACAAAACAATTCCTGCTCCAGCTGGGCACCAAGGACAAATGATCCAAATCTCAGCCCAAGAGCACAAACAACATGGAATGAAGAGAGAAAAACAAGCAGGGTGGGACTGCATGGGCTAAAGGTGGAATGGGACAATTAACTCCAATATGCAAATGGAGCAGAACTGATCAAAGGGAGAGACGCCACGACTGGTTGGGCATTTTGGGGCCATTTTGGTTCATCTTGGGTGCAGCCCTGGCTGGGCTCTTGTGCTGCCCAAGGTGCATCCATTGAGCAGATCTTTTTAATAAATCCTTGCTTTATTCTGTAACTGTCCAGCTTCTGTTCTAGGGCAGCCTTCACAAGGCATCAAGTGGAATCTCTGTGTTCTGCCAAAATTTCTCCCACCTCTCCTGAGAGGCCCAGGAGCTGAGCACACACTTCTGCCTGAGCCTTGCCCACCCAGCTGGCTCAGGGGACACGGGGGAGCTGTGATATCTGCACAGGGCCCAGATCATCCCAAAAACAAATGCTTAGATTGTAAAAAGTGGAAAGTAAATTCTGAATTATGTCCTATGTATACAGCCCAGAAGTGACTGCTGAGATTCTTCCTCTTTTGTAGCTCTTAGTAAGAGATCCCTGTTCAAACTTCTGCTCTGTTTCGGCCCAGAATAATTTTTGGCTGGATTGGGGGTGGTTTGAGTGTTTGAGGGAGCAGTTTCTTGTTTACTTTTCCTCTTCAACAGTATGTGGGATAAGGAATTATATGAATCAAAAAAACTCTTGCAATCTGCTCTTGACTATTATCTCAATCCAAGTCTGTTTTCATTGCTTTATAAACCAGCAGCGTTCTGAACAATTCCCAATAGATGTTCTGCCCCCAGCCTTGTCACTGCTCTAAAGAAACATTTCCCTTTTCCTGAGGCCTTTTCCCATTCTGCATGGACTTGCATGCTCATCCTGCTGTGTGAAACCTTCCCCCCAGAACAGAGATTTTGCTGCAGTGCTGGGAGGCACCCAGCCCTTCCCTGGGCCTCTTGCAATCCTGAGATAAAAGAAGGAAGCAGAACCAGGGTTGGAAGAACACCCCTTTTATTCCTTTTCCTGATGCCAGCAGTGCTCTCAGCCATTCCAGAGGAAATCAGATGTTCCAAAAGTCACAGTGCATTTGCCCCACTGTCACTTCCCTGAGTTTATCACCTTGGAGTTATACATTTCTCTAATGCATTTAGGAAACATTTTTAAGGTTACAGACAACATACTTCACATCAAAGAATGGAAAATAAACAAGTGAAATCCTTCTGGTTTTGTGTTTCTTTGAATTTCTCTTACATGCTAAGGACAAGCAAAATGCTTTGTCTACCAAAATGGTTTAATACTTTGAGTTTCTGCTCTTCCCCTGCAATATAAAACTCATTTTTCATGGTCAGCCTTCATCATGTACTGTATCTGAGGATTTTTTTTTAGGGAAAAATGTTGTGGCACCTTTATAGATATATAGACAAAAGCAGTTCAGCTAAAAGAAAAATGTTTAGTTGTTCTGAGAAAAATGTACTTCTAGGAAATAAGGCTGAGTTACAGAATATGAGACAATGTAGAAAGACAGCAGCTATTATGCTGTGACATCCTTATGATAAATATTTTCTCATGTCACTGAACTGGTATGAAGAATTAATACTAAAAGTAGTTCTTTCAATACTTATTTCTGATTTATTTTACCTTCGCTTGAAGGAAGGCTTTAATTATTAAACTTAACCCAAATAAATTCACACACAATTTGGACAAAAGTGAAGAATTATTTCTACAGCATCACTGTAGTCATTCCAGGGTTGTCAAACTATGCCTTTGCAGGCAGAGAGGGACAGCTCTCACCAACCCAGTGAAAGAACTCAAAATATATTCAATTAATGGATGAATAGATCCAGAAACACATTTTCACATTGTGCAAACAATAGCAGCTCTCATGTCACTAAAAAACCTGGGGCTGAGGAAGAAGGGAAGTGCAAAGGCCTTTTGCTTTAGTGCAAACTGGCAATCGAGCTTGCAGATCTAAATGGGAGCTGCAATTCCTCTGCTCTGACACAAATCATCAGCTAAGAAAGGGCATTTTCCTCTTCCTGTGTTGTGGGATGATTTGGGAATCAGGGCAGTGGAACTGGCATGTCCAGAGTGGAGGTCATCCAGGACTGTGTGGGTATATCAAAGCAATTCCTGTTTTGCAGAAAAACCCTTAAAACCTTGAAATATTTCTAGGTGAAAAACAGGAGAATTGAAATATTTCTACGTGAATTACAGGTGAATGGAAATGTTTCTAGGTGAATGGAAATATTTCTAGGGGAATGACACCCTGTGATTTCTGGGGAAGAAGCAGATCTGTTTAATCACTACAGGGTTTTTTTAAGTCCTTACATTCCTTGTGATCCACTGAGCAGGCCTATTTGCATAACTAGGTTTTAAATGCAAATCAGATAAAGAATTTTACTAAGTGGATGATTTGTACAATACAGCCTCTAGGTCTCTTGCAGAATTACTTTGATGAGGGAATGGTTCTTTAATTACGCTGAAGGCCGATTACCCCATTACAGCCATATTGTTTTGTGGATTGCATATAATTTTGCTGTTTCCAAAGATTCCCTGCCATAATTCTGAAGAAAATGCAAACAGCAAGCAGACACTTGAGACACATTAGGCAAGAGATGCTTTAGTGAATTCAATTTAAGCTGCAACATTAAAGTGATTTTGTTGAATAAAACATAATGCAATAATGAGCCTGTGTATGTCAACTCTGCAAAGATAATAGCTGGAAACTTAGCTTTGCTTTCCTCTTTTCCAGGCTTTTCTCTTCTTAGGCTCATTAGTCAGAGACAATGCTGCAAAGAGAAACCTCTTCTAGTACAGGCTTTATTTCAGTTTAAGTGTATTCTCTACAATTGTATTTTATAGTTGAATATAGAGTTAAAGGAATTAATTTGTGCCTGCTTCACATCAGCCCTAATGAGATTACACATTATATGGGATTTTTATCCTTTAATGCCTAATGTTGGGGACAACCTAATGTATAGATCACTCTATATCACTTGGTGATGTTTGCTGCCTTTTTAGAGAAGAAATATTTACAAATGTATGTGATTAAAGGGAAATAATCCCTGTTATACTCTCTACAGTTTTCTTTTACTCCACTTTCTGACACCCTTCTTTTCTCTGCAGGTAACAGCACCAAATGTAAGGGGGCAAAGAGCTCTTTATGCCCAGAGCAGGGGTCACTCATGGCATTAAAGAGGCTCACTTGGAGCTGCTCAAATCTGAGTTACATGCATTAATATTCACTTTTGCCGCAAACAAATGAAGGATTAAAAACTAATATTAAAGAAAATGAAAATTATAAGATTTATTTGTTTATTGGATTTTCCACCGGATCTCTTCTCATTTCCAGAGTTAGCCTGCAGCTTCAGACAGGTACAGCAGAGCTACCAGGTGTTCCTTTTAGTAGCTACCAAAATATCTCTAATTTGTTTTTAGGTGGAAAGGTGACTGCCAGCACTTGTACCTGCACTGCTTTTCAGTTATGGCTGTCTTGGGCTTCCAGAGATTTTATAGCTTTGTACAGTTTCAGTAAGAGCTACCATATGGTCTGGTGACACAAAACCCTTTGCTACAGAAAGCTCCTGGGATTCTATGATTGTAGCACACTGGCAGCATTTCAGCTTTCATTTATTTGTGGAGTCATCATTTGATATGGAAAAAGAAAGGTAATAAATCAAAATCTCAGCCATTCATCATTTAGAGGGGTACCTCACCTTGTAAATTCGAATTGCTTTAATGGTTTGGCACCATTTTATTTTGTTTTCATTGAATGAAGAATAGCTGAGAAGAACAGCCAAGCTTATACATCACCACATATATGAATCAAAGGAAAAACCAAGAGTGAAATGTTTTATAAAGGCAAAGCAGTGAACAGAACAAAAAGAAAACATAATTTATAAGGGGGGGGAAAGGCGGACAATCTTTGTTGTTTGAATTTAGATGTTATGAGGCTCTGTGCCTTTAGGTGATAAATAAAAAGCTCAGGGGTCTGCAGGGTGGAAGTTGGGGGTATCCCACAGGTTTCTGGCACAGCTGTCCCTGGCAGAGCTGAACATCTCTGTTTGGGAGAAGATGGGTGAATTTGGTTGATGTGGAGAGTGGCTTTGCCATTGCTGCAATTTGGTCACCAAACTCTTCCTAAACTATTCCCACACTAGAAGTGCAGGAACTCAGGGGAGCAGCAATCCCAAAAGAGTTTTAGAGCTGATCAGAGCTGTCTTGCAGCTTTGTTTGCTCTTATCTCCAGTTCTGTTCTCCTCACAAGCCCCTTTTCCTTCCTGTTTGGGCCCGCAGAGTCATTTTCACTCAGAAAATAAATGGGATTTACATTCTGGGTCACTGAGAACTTTATACCCCAGGTGGAGCAATAGGAAAGAGATTATGAATGCCAGGGGGAGTTCTTAGGTTCTGCTAAATAAAAGAATGACCTATAGGACAAGAAATGGTTTGCACTGCTCAGTGAAGGTTGTAGGGACCAAAGTGACAGCAGATATGGAGAAATCAGTGAGTGGGGCTCCATTCTCTCTGTACCTGAACCCCTTGTGAGTTGGGTGAGAAGCATTCCCTCTTGAGCCAGAAAATGCTGCATTTTCCCAAGGGAATTAATTAATTAATTAATTAATTAATTAAAAGAATGAAGCTATAGCACAAGAAATGGTTTGCACTGCTCAGTGAAGGTTTTAGGGACTAAAGTGACAGCAGACATGGAGAAATCAGCAAGTGGGGCTCCAGTCTCCTGTCTCTGTATCTGAACCCCTGTTGAGTTGGGTGAGAAGCATTCCCTCCTGAGCCAGAAAATGCTGCATTTTCCCAAGGTAAAGAAGGAAGGAGACTTTCCAATCGGGTGTGTTTAGCACAGGAACGTTAAATCTACACTGCTGTACATCAGCTCCCCTGTGCTCATTCCCTCAGATGGCAGCAGGGAGAAAACCTCAGCCATGGAAAATAAAAGGGTGAGATCTGGGCATTAACCCCTCTGAGCAAAGCACTGCAAAGCTGCTCTGCCTCCTGCCTTGCACCAGTTTGCATCTCCTGAGCTGCTCTGAAAACCCTCGTGCTGCTGGCACCCAGAGCAGAGCATTTGTGCCTGTGACTCCACAGTGGCTTCAGCTGGGAGCAGAAATGGAACAGGGACATGGCCATGGCTCATCCCTGTGAGCCCCAACTGCTCCTGTGTGAGCCCTGGGGGTTGTGTCATCCCTGAATTGCTCCATTGAGGGAGCCCCAGGCCAAAGATTGTTCCTTGTGCTTTGGTGCCTGATGCTTTATGTCACCATGATATTTTATGAAAAATCCCTTCGCCAGGATTTTTCTCCTCAGAAGCTGATAAGCCTCAGAAAAGAAATGTAAACAATAATTATCTGATTGCTTGGAATGTGGCCTGGAGGTTGCTTACCAACAGGTGCATCTTTGATTGGTTCCATGTGAATTGTTTTTACTTAATAACCAATCCCAGTCCAGCTGTGTTGGACTCTCGGTCAGTTGCAGGTTTTTATTATTCATTCTTGTTTAGCCTTCTGATGTATCCTTTTTTCTATTCTTTAGTATAGTTTTAGTATATCAATCATTTTCTTTTAATATAACATACTATCATAAAATAATAAATCAGCCTTCTGAGAACTTGGAGTCAAATTCTCATTTCTCACCTCGTCCTGGGGACCCTCACAACACCACAACAGTTTAGACCTCCTGAGGAGTCATAAATTAATCAACTTTTTCCTTCTTCTGCCATGTAACTGACTCATCTAATAGTGCCCTTTATTTGTACTCACAGTTTCTTCATTTTATAACTTTTTACCATTTTTCAATATTTTAGACAGTTGTAAGCTGCTTTCAGAGAGCTTTGCAGCTTTACTGAACACTTCTGATACGTAGGTTAAAATATGCAGCCCAAAAATGAGCAAAGAATACAAAACCAAGGCTGATTGAGTGTCCTCCCTTCTGGGGAAGGAAACACAGACTGGAATCTGTACAAATGAAGCAATATCAGCATCCTGGAGTACTATTTCACAACATCCACAAATTGTTATTTTTCTTTTTCTCAATTCATTTACCCTACTGAAAATGCACTGGCAATGGCACCAGCATGTGGAAATGTCTTAAAGCTTTTGTGTGCTTTGCAGTTTTATCTGTGAATCAAAATCTTTATTCTTTATCACCAACAAAACAAACTCTACACAAGATTTAAAAATCTGATATTAAAATAGAAAAAAAAGTCAACAAAACCCTCCAAATTACAAAGAAACCATGCATTCAAAAGGCATTAATCACATCTATGAAAGTAGAAAATGGGCTGCACTTTGTCAAAGAATTAAATTTTTTTTCTAGGAGGGGACCCTCAAATTAGAAGTTTCCAGTGGCTGTTAGCATTCTCCAGCAATATGCAGGACTTGGCAGACTATACAGACATTTTAGAGACTCTTTATGCATTCTGTTTTTATTGGTACCATGTCTGTAATATTTGTTTGTCCCTAGCTGATGCCACAGTAGGTGATATAAAAAAAGATGCATGAATAATTTATAAAAGTACTCAGAAGTCACCAAAGTGCCTTGCTCTGATGATGTAGTGTGCACAAGGGCCTTGGATAATAAAAGTAGATTATATATCATAATAGATTCTATGTAATAATAAATTAGAGTGGAAAACATCAGAAGGATACATTTTGTTCTGTATTTTGTGCTGCATTTCCAGAACTCTGGTCAATATAAACACCTAAAACTGCAAGGGAAATTTTCCAAGTAAAAGCATTTTGAAGGCTTAATAAACTTTATGTTAAAAATCACTGAAATCCTGCATTGTCTTAGCAGGTTCACTTAGACATCTCCTGAAACCTTCCATCAGAAAGGTGAAATTCTGTTTCTAAGTCAGCAAAGACATAGATAGAGGGTTATTCATAATCAGCAGAACCACAATTTAAAAAACATAAAATCCCTGTTATTATCCATACTTTAAAATGGAAATAAAGCACAATGGTGATTTCAGTCCTGCATCCCCACAGTGGAGTTGCTGTCACTCAGAACAGTAAGAAGAAATTATTGCAATGGAATTTTTATTTGAGGAGAAAATCTGTCTAGATATAGCAAATGTTCTGTTGGGACAAAATCTGACAAAATCCCTAGAGGGAGGTGTCGCAGACATTTCTCCACAGAAATCCTTTCTTTCAGATTTCTGCGTCTTCGGGAGGCCAGAGGCCCCCGAAGAGAAGGTAAACAATTATTATCAGCTGCTGGGGAATGCAACAGGAACACCTTGATTGGCTCATTTTCTATGTTTATAATTAAGAGCCAATCACCAGTACAAGCTAGGGGACTGAGTCCTTGAGCACAACTTTGTTGTAGATTTTTTTCTATCTATTCTTAGCTTAGCTAGCAGCTCTGCAAACCTCTCTCTATATTCTATTAGTATAGTAATAATGTATTATATATAATATCTTAATAAATATGCATTCTGATTCAAGAAACAAGATTCACCATCTCTCTATCACCAGCCGCGCCCTCTCAGGTCGCGGTAATAGGGAGGTTCCTCAGACTCTCCTCTCTGGTTCTTTCACTTTGAGCAGGTAAGAGATGTGGCACAATCAAAGACACCAATTCACAACTTCTGAGAGGGGTCAAGCATAAGACAGCCAGAGAAATCACAAAACTTTAGAGTCTCTATCTAGGCTAAATTTATCAAGAAAATGTCACAACATTTCTCTGTGCATGCTTTGTTCCTTGTGCCTCTGGAGAAGAAACCATGATCCTTTCATGAATGATTCAAGGTGGCTGAGGCTATTTTGAAAGAGATCAATGAAAATTGACACTTTGGCCCTTGGCAATTCAGGCTTTGCTCAAAGAGAAGTTAAGGTTGCCTGAACTTTTCTTCTTCTCTGCAAATGTGAAGAGAGTTATCAGGCTCCCTGAAAAGAAGCCTGAGACAGAAGTATGGTTTAAATTTTATTAAAGTCATTTCCACTAACTCGAATATCATAATTTAGTGTGTTCTTGCTCACCTGGAGGGGTGAAGAATCAGGAAACTTATGCTAAAGTATATTTTGGCTTTGTAAAGTGTGGGTGTGGTATTTTCAGGGTCCCCAGGGAGAGGAAAGATGAATCTGACTTCATGTTCTTAGAAGGCTAATTTATTATTCTATTCTATTCTATTCTATTCTATTCTATTCTATTCTATTCTATTCTATTCTATTCTATTCTATTCTATTATGCTATGCTATGCTATGCTATGCTAAAGAATAGAAAAAGGATACAGACAGAAGGCTTGACAAGATACTAATGAAAAACACTTGACTCCTTCCAGAGTCCTAACATAGCCTGACTGTGATTGGTCATTAAGTTACAACAGTTCACATGAAACCAATCAAACAATGACCAATTGGTAACCAATGTCCAAACCACATTCCAAAGCAGCAAAACACAGGAGAAGCAAATCAGATAATTATTGTTTTCATTTTTCTCTGACATTTCTCAGCTTACCAGGAGAAGAAATCCTGGCAAAGGGATTTTTCCAGAAAATATGACAGTGACGTGTGGGCTTGTGCTGTAGGGTTCTAACAGAGTGATGGTTTGGGCACCTTTCCTCTCTTCCCTTCCCTTCTCCCCCTTTAATTTCAAGTGCAGGGTCTCACCTCCAGTCACCAGAGCAGACAGATGCCAGCAGGATCTGATGGGTTCATTTATCTGGAGCAGAAATTCACCCACTGAGCACAGGATGGAATAAAAGCATCAGAAATGGTTGAACTTCAGCTCTTGACCCATGGCAGAAAATTTCATCCCAAGCCAGGGACTCCTGATCCTCCCAAACTTCAGTGGTGTGCAGCAAAATGGCATTCCAGGAGCTGGGGGATGAAATCCCAGCATGAACTGGGAGCTGAAATCAATGAACAGCCACAGCAGAGAGTCCAAGCCAAAGTTCTCTGAGCAGCAGGTGTCAGAGAGGAGAGGCAGGAAGCAAAGACAAAGAGATTCCTGCCCCAGCAGCAGCAGGTTATGGAATAGAAACTCTCCCAAGGAAAACCCTTCCTGAGCCAGTTTGTGCTGGTCAGATGTACATGAGCTGATAGAACAGATATGATAGTAAAATATTTTAAAATCACAGAAAATTCAGGGAGCTAGGAAGAAAGTTAGGTTTAGTAGGCCCTGGGAAATGTCAAAGGTAAGCCCTGGAAAACCTTAGGTCTTGTGTTTGCTAGATCATGTGAAACTACACCTGTGTAGTCAGTATATGATAAATTATATCATTGTTAGATGTGATTAGATAGAATTATTGTTTAAAGAATCATGACAAACTATATTATGGGTTTGAGGAGGATCACAAGAAACCCATGCTTGGATGGAATCAATGTATACAACAGAACAATGTATGTTTAATAATTAATATGTAAGTTATATATAATAATAGAATATAAAACATGTTCAGCCCAAACCCATGTCAGAGTCAGAGTTGGGTTTGTACCCCTGACACCCAGAGCTCTCAATAAAAGCACCTGCATAGAATCATTCTGTGATTATGTGTTCCTGAACACTAACGTATTGAAATAGGAAATATTGGCATTCTTACCTGATTTGGTAGAATTAATGGGCTTGCTTTTAGGTACATCTTTTTAACTGTCTAGAACACAATTTTGAATGCCAGAGGGATTATTCTCACTGGTCACAGCTACTTTATCTGGCTTATTTCCTTTCTGCTCTTCAGTTTAATTCCTGAAACCATCTTCAGCACAATCAGGATTTGCTTCTTTAAAATTCTTATCTCCTCATCCTTAGTACCAATGAGAGCTAACTAAAAGTGTTTCTTCAGTTTATTTCCATTTTTCTTTGCCAATATCTGACCTTCAGGCCAGACACAGAATTCTGACAATAAAGAATGGTCTCTCCTATAACACCCAAACATAGGAATATTCAGATATCAGTGTGCACCCTCCTGCATCTGCTGAGGATTTAGCATGGATGGTCTTACATGGCTTTGGAGTCTTTAAATTACTCTATAAAATAGCAATCTTTTCTCACTGTGGAGTCCCAGTGGATTTTATACATTGTTTATAATCTAGAAAGGTGTCCTGGTTTTCATTTCTGAAAATCAGAGGAGCAACCCTGTCTTTATGGAGACATTTTGCATTTACAGAGCTTCCCAGTGCTCTGGAACTGCAGACAATAAACACCTGTGAATCAAAAATGAGCTTTGGTGATCTCACAATGCTCTCTTCAGCCCCAGGCTGCAATCTCAGGTGGGAGGTGTTTTTCCAAGACTGATCACTGCAACTCCACTGGGTTTGGCTGTGTTTGGAAAGAACCAGATGATGTAATTCATGCTTTAGAAAATGACATTAAATAGAAGAGATGAACTTCAGAAAAACAAATAAATACGCACTTCCCATGTTAGCATCCTTAGAAATAAATAGGTTTTAAAAAAGGCATGATTAAGAAAAGTAATTTATAGTAAGAGCTGTTCCTTAGCAGAATGCTTACACATATTTTCTGAACTCCAGGAGGCTTTTAATGCAGCAATTTGGCTCCTTCACCTGTACAAATATTTCAAAGCATGCTTACTTCTTTCCTGTTAACTCTGTTTTTCTTCAAATCCTTCTAGATCCCGTTTATTTTAACTGACAGTTTCTCCTTATTTCCATGCTTCTGGAAAATCTAACATGGAATTCATGAGAAGCAACTGCTATATACACAGCAAAACATGCATAAACATCTCACCCCACAGAAAGAAAAAATATTCTTTGATTATTGGAGTTTTGTTGTGTCTTTTCACTGTGCTTGGGTATCTCGGGCCAGTTTGAAATATTTAAATATTCATCCATAATTTTTTCACACATGAAATTACTTATCCTCGCTAGAACACACATTAGGTTTTGTCCCAAAATTAAGGCTCTGGGATTATCTTTTACACTGAATTGTGGGATGTACCTCCTAGAGATGCCTATAATACAATCTAACCATTAAAGGTGCTTTATTTTGTTTCTTATACTGATTCTGGGGGAAAAACCAAACAAACAAACAAAAAAAAAAAACCAAACCCAAAGAATCCATCACTTTTCTCAGCTACACCAGGCTTGCTAGATTATTATTTGATTTAGACTGCTTGCTAGATTTATGATTCAAGAAAACATACCAGAAATCAAGTGGTTTTAAGGAAAAAAGGACTCCTTTTTTGTTTAATTTCATGGAGGGGTTTAACAAAATGCCTGTCTCTCTAAAATGAATGTTTTTTTCTGGATGAGCTGAAGATGGGTCTCACACAGGTGTAACAGAAATGCATTTACCAGTGTAAGGTTTTGTCTTCAACAAAATAAGATGCCTACAGTCATTTTGTGGAGCAACAGTGACATTTAGTGGTGACCAAAGAAATTCCTAAATTTTATTGTTCCTTTAATGTCTCGATGACCCCGGGAACATTTACCAGATGTTGTCGCCTTCATTGAAATTCACACCTAATTTTCCCTTTTGTATATTGTAATGCATTGTTTGCAAAGGGGTAAAAAGCTCTATTTCTATAATAAATCAACACAGATATTTTAAAAACAAAACTTCTTTGAGGATCTTCCTTGAAAATCAGCTCTTTTGCATATCATGATAAAAAAATTAATAATGAAAAAATGATAAATTTTTCCTCATTTGAGAATCAGACTGAAGCAGTGCATTGCACAGATCAGATTGCAAGGGTTAGATTTCCCTTATTTCCATTATTTGTCAAACAAAGTTCTCATTGGAATAGGCAGTTGCAGGTTTCTCTTATTCATCCTTCTTTCTCTCTTGGTTTCTATGTCAATAACCTTGATAGAAAATTCTTTCAGGGGTGGACATGGGTCCTCTCATCTGTCACCATGATATTTTCTGAAAAAATCCCTTCGCCAGGATTTCTTTTCCTGGGAAGCTGAGAAGCCTCAGAGGGGAATGAAAACAATAATTATCTGATTGCTTGGGAATGTGGTCTGGAGATCTTTTACCAACAGGTGCATCTTTGATTGATTCCATGTGAATTGTTTTTAATTAATGACCAATCACCATCAGCTGTGTTGGACTCTGAGGAGTCAGTCATAAGTTTTCATTATTACTCTTGTGAAGCCTTCCAATCCTTTCTCTATAGTTTAGTATAGTTTTAGTATAGCATTTCTTTTAATATAATGTAATATAATATAAAATAATAAATCAGCCTCCTGAGAACATGGAGTCAAAATTCTCATCTCTCAGCTCGTCCTAAAATCCTCACAATACCACACTTATCAAACTCCTCTCTGGCTCACAGAAGTCACTGCAAAAACTCTTCCACACAAAGCCATGCTCAGCCCCTCAGCAGAATGAGCAGCCAGCCCTATCAACCCCTACAAGAGTTCAAGTTGAGTTATTCTGGTTTAAAACAGTTTTCTTCTGATGTAGGGTTTAGAGAAACTTCAGCAGAGTGCCAAGAGTAGAAATGTTTGACACTGAATGTGTGCAGCCAAAGGTTTCAATGCCAGAAGGACATTTTGGGACCCACAGCTCCCACCTCCTGGGGAAGTTCAGCCTCTCTGAGTTCAGCATCCCCCAACCTTGCCCACCCCATAAACACTTGTGGGTGCGTTGCCATGTGTTGTGAGGTGTCAGTACAGCTCACTGCTCACACAGAAGCAGCTTCTGTGAAGTTTATTACAGCCTTGCATGTGAAATGAGGCCTTCAAGTGTGCTGATGGAACAGCAGGACTGAGGCCTACAAACCCAACCTTGACCCGAGCCTGCAGGAGCCATGAGAAAGCTGAGAGCTCTTTGTGAGAACTGAGCTCTGCAGCAGTGAAAAACAATGTTTTCCCTGAGGAAGAGCTCTAAGACTGTGGAAAACAACCTGCTTTCCATGAGAAAGAGTTCTGACTGTGGAAAACAACCTGCTTTCCCTCTAGGACTGTGGAAAACAACCTGCTTTCCCTGAGAAAGAGTTCAAAGATTGTCGAAAACAGCCTGTTTTCCCTGAGAAAAAGCTCTAAGACTGCAGAAAACAACTTGCTTTCCCTGAGAAAGAGCTCTGACTGTGAAAACAACCTGCTTTCCCCAAGAAGGAGCTCTAGGACTGTAGAAAACAACATTCTTTCCTTGAGAAAGAGCTCTGACTGCAGAAAACAACCTGCTTTCCCTGAGAAAGGGCACCTAGGACTGTGGAAAACAACCTGCTTTCCCTCTAGGACTGTAGAAAACAACGTGCTTTCCCTCTAGGACTGTGGAAAAAAACCTGCTTTCCCTGAGAAAGTGCTCTAGGACTGTGATAAACACTAGCCACCTGTATAAACTGTTTTTACACCATTCAATGGAAAAATGAAAACTATCTCTCACAAACAACTTTTCCTGCACACAGGGGGATTGAGTGCCCAATCAATACAGGCTAACTCATTACTGACCAATTGAGGATAGACAGGGGATGTTCTTTAAAAACCCTATAAAAAGAGACATGTGAAATAAACTGGGATTGATCTTTTTCTTTTTACACCATCCTGCATCCTTCCTTATCGAGCACCACAGTGACATTTGAGCTCCTTCGGGATTTTAAAAATGAGATAAATGAGTGATTCTTCTGTGTTTTTCCACTCTGATTTCAGGGACTCCATCTATAATAAGAAAGGAGATCAGATTTGGCAATGATCAGATGAACCTAAAAGGGCTTTTGGCACTGTTTTCAAACAGAATTATTTAGCTTAGCCCATTGACAAGGTCTACATATCTACTTATGTGTAAACTCCAGAGCCCACCCAGTGTCCTGTGCTGGATCTCTAATCCACATAGAGAAAATGCTTGTTGGAGGAGCACAGGAGAAAATCAGGCATTGAGGTAATGTCATTTCCAGCCCAGCAGCAGCAGCTCTTGTACTCATCTTATCCATATTCCAGGCTGCCATTCAGTGGAAGCAGCAAATTAAAATCTACAGGGATGGAAGCATTGAAAGAGTGGAGATCAGAGACTTGAGGGAGAGTTGGATGGGTAAAACAAGTCAAATTGCTATTTGTCTAACCATGGGGAAAAGGACATGACTGCCTCCTCCGGAGTCCACTTATTTAACTGAGCACATAATTCCTTGGTACCCAAAAAGCCAATATTTGCAGTTAGTGTCTCAGTTTGGAGAAAGCTCCAGGAGACCTTTCTGTCCAAACCTATAACCTGTGAAAACACAGCACTGCAGCTTTTCTGGCCATGTATTTAACATTCAAAAGTCCTGAATTTAAAGAACTGTTTAGGGGTCCATTGTCTGTCCCAACCAAACTTCTTCCCTTTAAAGAGTTTTAAAAATGCTTTGTAGATATACAGCAACGAGTTACTGTCAGGTAGCACTGTAATTTCTCTTGGAAGAACCCAGCACTGTGTTTTATTGCAGTACTTCTCCCTCTGGTAATTTATTTTCTTGTGCCAGCTTGTCCCCAGCTCTGGTGGCACTGATGTCCAGGACAGGGACCCTGGTGTGACCAGGCCATCTCCCAGCAGCAGGAACCTCACAGCTCATTTCTGCTGATCCATCAAGTCCCTGAACTCTGCACTGCCCAAACACTCGGCTGCAGATCTGAATCACTCCACTCCCAAGCAGCTCAGCCACATTAACCCTTCAGCTGCCTCCCAGCAGCACTGCAGGCACCAATGGCTCCAAAAAGAGAACGTTTTGGAACTGTGAGTACATATTTTCCAAGGAAAGAAAGTGTGGTTTTTTGGATATATGAAAGAATAAAAATAATATTCAATTAAACAAATGTCTCCAGATTCTCAGACATGCAGGAGCAGCACAATCAAAAATCACGATTTTCTCCTTACTTCCCTCATCTCCCTTCTTCCTTTCATTTCTTCCTTCCTTTCCTTTCTACCTCCTCTCTTCCCTTTCCTCCTTCCTATCCTTCCTCTCACTTCCCTTCTCTCTCCATCCCTACCTCTGTTCCTTCCTGCATCCCTCCCAGTCTCCCTTTTCTTTCTCTTCTCCATCTTCGGGACAGACTGATAGGCCCTGAACACTTCCCAGACTGGGAATGTTTTCCCTCCATGGTACAAGAATGTTCTCTGAAACACCTTTCAAGTAATTTTTATCTTCTTGCTCTTCATTACCCCAATCTCCTGCTCCTTTTACCCAAGATCTGTACAGATAACCCAGAGGTGGCTGTTGTGCTGAGTGACTTTGTTATTGTTAGGAAATGAGAGCCGTTCCCAGACCTGTTTCCAATCCTGGGAATGGCAGCCACATGCTGCCTCCCAAAATGTGGTTTTCCCTTCCCTCCACTCCCACACATGGGTTTTGCAATGCAGGTAAATCCTGGAGCAAGGGCTCTGCACAGACAGCAAGGTCATGGGGAAGCCTCCAGCAGACACAACTTCCACACACACTGGTCAGGTTTGCAAGGCTTCAGGTCTCCTAATCACAGATGATATCTTCCTCTGTGATTTCATCCAGATAAAATATTTTTCTACATTTTTCACATTTATGTAGGTTCTTCTACAGATTGGAATCTTAAGCATATCACAATACACATATAAATAAATCAGTCGTTGAAATGTTTGAACATCCACCAGGATATCTGTGTATAACAGAGGATGGCATAGGGAGTTGTATAAAACCCTGCCCAGTTGCTACTCAAATAACTAAAACTTTTTAATTGTCACCTGAGTCTTCTCTTTTCTGTTCCCTCAATCCATTTTCCTTGGAAATAACCTCACAGGATCAAGCCACACTAAATTAGGTATGGATTCCACAGCAATTCCACAGCATCCTGGCTTATTGGTGCAACTACTGGCCTGAATAACTTGAAATGCAAGGCAAGAATTGCAAAACAAAAGGTGTTTATATTTAGAAATACATGTTTAGTATCTTTTACCTTTAGAAACACATGCTGAATAACATTTAAATAGTTCACAGAGACATAATTAAGACCATAATTGATAAGGAAAAGTTATAAAATATTTGTTTCAGCAATTTCAAAAATACCTGTAAAACTGGTAGAGTTCTGAAGGTAAAACAGTGCAGCTGAGAGTCCATTTTATCTCTATAAAACCATGTATTTTCATAAAGCACTTCAGAACAGGGGAAATGTCAGAAGGTGTTTTGCCACTTTTATTGCTGCTGTAATCTAAATAATCACCTCTGTTCCAGGCCTGCTGATTTGCACCCCTCAGCCCTGGATGTGAAACCTTCAGCTTCCACCTTGAGTTTTCTTTACCCACACCACATTAAGGCAGGAAATATAATACATTATTATCACAGTTTTCATTTTGAAACCCTGCTGATAACCCAGGGCAGCTGCAATCCTCATTGTTATGGCAGACCCACTCTCCCTCTCATTGCTAATGATTGATTAATTATGAAATGGGCCTGCATTCATCTTCCCCACCCCTGAAAATGAAAGGTCTGACTCGCTCACAGACAGGGAGAAATCTTTGGGAAGCAAAACTTCCAGCTGTGGACTCAATCCCAGTAAATTTCATGCAAACTGTCAGAAAACTCTTTTCTGCGCATCTGTTTGAGTAATAAAGTGAAAGGTGTGAGGCACAACACTGACACATCATACAGGCTTTGAGATTCTCCTCAGCTTATGTCTGAATATTTATCAAGATATTTAATCAGAATTCCTCCACATGTTTATGGCACCACAAGAACAATCTAGTTAAGATGCAGATATGCCACACAGCTCGAACAGAACAATAGTTCAAACTTCAGACCTGCCTTATTTATAATTTCTTTGTACAACAAGAGAACAAATCAGTGTTTTTTCCCTGAACAAATTAGTGGTTTTTCCCTTTACTGACAAGTAAATTTTGCCTTTCATCTGCAAATCTTTCTTTTGCTTCCCAGCAAAAAGCACATTTTCCTATTGCTAATACTGTTAAACACATCCAGGTTTTCCTCTTGGACCTCATGATTTTCCCAACAATAACAAAGTCACTGACCACAACAGCCACCCCTAGGTTATCTGTACAGATATTTGATAGAAGGAACTGGAGATTGGGATAATTAAGAGCAAGAAGCTAAAAGATTACTTGAAAGGTGTTTCAGAGAACATTCTTCTACCATGGAAGGAGAACATTCCCAGGTTTGGGAAGTGTTCAGGACCTCTCAGTCTGTCCCAAAGATGGAGAGGAGAAAGAAAAGGGAGGTTGGGAGGGATGCAGGAAGGAACAGAGGTAAGGATGGAGGGAGGAGGGAAGTGAGAGGAAGGATAGGAAGGAGGAAAGGGAAGAGAGGAGGTAGAAAGGAAAAGAAGGAAGAAGGGAGATGAGGGGAGGGAGGAGAAAATGTGGAGATTTTTGATTATGCTGCTCCTGCATGTCTGAGAATCTGGAGACATTTGCTTAACTGAATGTTATTTTTATTCTTTCATAAATCCAAAAAACACATTTTCTTTCCTTGGAAAATATGTACTAAACAAGTCTGACAGATCCCTTTTGTTCACCACATAAACAGAAGTCATGTATTTGAATTAAAAGGTCTTAGAGAGGAGACAAAATTTTTAAGAACTAAAAGCCCCTTCTAATGTGGCTAGTGGTGAGGAGGAGGAGGAAGTAGTTTAGAAGGGAGGTTTCTAATATTTGCTTTCATCAGAGCTAAAAGCATTTGGTGGGATTTGGTGGGATTGGCCTTTGCTTACATTACCTGTACAGCCAGACTTTCATTTCATTTAAATGACCTTTTGCAGACCATGAGGAGCTTCCCCCTAAACTTTGCCTTTCCCTTGGCTATCACTGTCATATTTTCTGGAGAAATCCTTTTTGCCCAGGATTCTTCTCCTGGGAAGCTAAGAAATCTCAGAGAAAAAGGAAAACAATATTATCTCATTTGCTTCTCCTTGTTTTGCTGCTTTGGAATGTGGTTTGGAGATTGTTTATCCAACAGGTGCATGTTTGATTGGTTTCATGTGAATTGTTTTAACTTAATGACCAATCATGGTCAGGCTGTGTCAGGCTCTGGAGAGAGTCACGAGTTTTGTTATTATCTTATTAAGCCTTTTGTAAGGATCCTTTCGATATAATATGATATGATACCATAAAATAATAAATTTGCCTTCTAGGAACATGGAGTTAGATTCATCATTTCCTTCCTGCCACGGGGGACCCAGAAAATACCACACAGAAAATACTCCACTCTGAAGGAGCCAGCCTGGAGCACAAAGAGGAGCTGATGCTGCTGCCCTGGAGCCCAGGGTGGTTTGGACTCTCAGGTCTCAGAGCTGCATCCAGATGAAAACCCTGCCTTCACTCCAGGTGAGGTGGAAAGCAGCAGACTCTGGGCGATGGAAAACCACGGGATACCTGTGCCTGCACCACATCAGACCTGGAAACACAATTTCCTGCTCAGTACACAGCCACCAGAAGAGTGATGTTGGAGATAAACTGGAGGACTCAAGTCCCTTCCATCAGTTCTTTGTGCAAGGACACAAGAGATGCCATAGAAATATGAGGAAACCTTCCTCGTGCTTGGAAGCATCAAGGATTTATCTAGTTTGGGGCTGAATGTGGGAAATGGATTTGTAGAGAAATCTCAAAGCCCGACAGAAGGCCCACACATTGTGCATCTGTATGCAAACCTTGAGACAAGAAATGCTGACTGAGAAATGCCATGGAATAGGACAGATACTGTTAAGAGAGAAATGGAAATAGAAAAAAGTTTCTAAGGATGGTTTTGTAAATAAGACTGGATACTTTGGAGAAATAGAACTGTGAAAAATGCATTGTAGTGGGACCCATGAGGGGTAATTTTAAATTATTAGCTTTAAGGCATTTGCAGCATGGTGTAGCAAAAGCTGATAGGCCAAGAAATATTTCCAAATGTATTGTAATTAGGAAATGGTTGGCTTCTAATTGTGATGGTATGAGTTATAACATCTGTATTGTCTCACCCTTCCTATGAGACTGAAAATGGAATGAAAATTTTTAAAACACCTCTGAGTTGCCCCATCTCTGGGTCACAAAAGGGCTTGATCCAGCAGCTGAGCAGAGGAGTGAGCACTTACAGTTGCATGGAAAAACCCAACACCTCCTCTTTCCTCCTTTCCAGCCTCTGTTGAAGCCCTGTAATGTGCCAGGGAGTGAAGCAGAGTTGCCCCATCCAGCAGAGCTGCACAGACCTGCACAGAGCTGCTGGCAGCAATTACCTGGCACTCCCTGCAGCTGCACCTCCCAAACAATCTTTGTGCCTCTTTGGCACTCTGCAGGAGGAGTTCCACAGCAGCCTCCACTCGCTGCCCACCATGGCTGGCTCAGAAAAGGCTCCCTGGCTGCCAGGGGAAGCTCCTCAGATGTGGAACAGGGAGTGAACCTGGGGGAAACCTGAGCAAAATGCCACCAGAGCTCATCTGCCTCCTCCTGTGCACTCTGAGTGCTCCAAGTCTCTCAGGTAAATCACTGAAAGATCTTCACTGGCCCAGGCAGGAGACAGAGAGGCTGTGAGTAACAAACTCCTCTTTCCCTTTGTTCAAGATGCACTTAAATCAAATGAGTACAAGGTCAGGTGATCTTGAATTTTAATTCTTTTTCTAAAATGAATATCAGAATAAGCAAATGTAATCTGTAAATAAGCAAAGGCAATCTGTAAATTCTGTGCTGCAGGTCATTCCTAAACTCTAGAGGGAAATTTCAGTCTGAAAGAATTTAAGTAATGCTGTATTTGTCTCTGCTCTTTTGCTGCTCTGTGAGAAACTGAACTCTCAATTCTTCTTTCAATGCTGATCACTCTGAGTACAGGGATGCAGGGTCAGAGAGGAAGGATAGAAAGAGCTAATTAATAGCTCAAATCACTTCTCTGAGGAGAAGTGAATCACTCTTCCCTGAGGAGAAGAATCACTTGTCTGAGGAGACATCTCTGAGGTCTCCTTCAGGATTACCACCCTGGAAGGAGGCTGTGCAACTGGGAATCTGCTTCTCCAGGTAAATGCTCCACACCAGACCCATCTCAGAGGAGCTTGGTCTCAATTCCTGACTGCATTCCAGTGTTTGCAATCTCAGTCCTCTACAAAGCAAACATGGCCTGCCAGTGTGCTTGGGTTTTCCCTGGTCCAGGTTTCCTCAATGTGCCATTTTAGGTTATGTCAACAACATTCTGGTTGTCTTGTGCTTCATTTTTTTTCCTCTTCCTCAGAAAAAATCATTTTACAGCTGCCTCACTATTTGTAGCTCTTAGATGCTCAGACAGAATCCAGAGACAGCGTCAAGTGGTTTCTGCTGGGAAAGTTTCTTCTGTGCAATAGGGAAGATTATGACAACCATATTTTATAAGATGACAGAGCTAGACAATATTTTTTTAAAGAAATGTGGGGTTGTTTTTGCTGTATTTTTGCTTAAGGCTTGGCTACCTGAGGCTGTTCCAGGCAGGAGCACTGCTGCCTGTGTGGGTGGTGAGTGCCAGCCTCACAGTGTGACAGAGAGTGGGAGGGAAGCTGGGATAACTTACACCCTGTCTGCCATCCTCTTGGCCTCGGCCTGACATACAAAAATTCACATCCCAGTCTCCTTTCTGAGCAGAGAACATTTATTTGTGCAGTGCTGATGCCCCAAGCTGCCCTGTGGCTGAGCAGAGCAGACTCCAGGGCAGCAGGCACTGTGTTCCTGTCCAGCCCAGGAGTTGGGGTTTGATTCTGGGGACACAAAAAGCCAAGGGGGATGTAACAGGGCGTTGCTTCTTGCTGTGAGTTTGGTTAATTAGCAGATGAGGGAGGGATGGCTCCAGAGCCTGCAGGTTGGGGTTCTAGCCAAAGAGATTTTTAACATAATGTATTATCCTTGTGGAAATTGCTATTTCTAGGACTTAGAGATGTGTGGCTTTCATTCTCAACATTTAGCTAATAAAGAAATGCCTTTATCTTCTCAAGATGTTATAGACACTATTTTCTTGTTACCAGTGTTGAGAATTCAAAATTCTCTTGTCAGACTCTCCTTGACTGAAATTTCTCCAAATGGAGAGTCAGACCATGCTCCAAGACACAAAAAGCTGGTGGCATTGTTGTCCTCCAGATTAGCAAAAGAAGATTAATCAATACAATGACTGGAAGTTAAAAAGCCAGTGCTTAATTCCACAGCAGGAAGGATTTTTCAGCCTTATGTATATATATATATGGCCTTTTATATATAAAGTTTTAAGGGATTTACCAGATAAAGCACTCCTGAGCACTGTACAGCACCAAGTCTGAGATTGCTGTTTTTTCTTGTGTTTGTTGAACCCTTGAAAGGAGATAATATTACAAATAAAGAGGTAATTGTATTAATATTTTTACACTGTTCACATATACTTAGCAGTAAGTAGTGGTGATAGTAGTGATGAAGTAACAGCAAGTAATAGGAAATATTATGTTGTTCTATATTCACAGAGCAACAAGGATATTAAAATATATTCCAGAGTAATTAAACTTTATCAAGGTTTATTTAAGGTATTTTAAACTGAAATGTTAGACAGACACATGTACTAGACTTGACCATAGTTTGTTTGGTTTTTAAATTGTAATTCTCTAATGCAAAGAGGATAAAAATACTAAATTAAAAGGGCCATCCCATTCTAAATGGAAATGTATTCATTGAGTAACAAATTAAATAAAATATACTGCTGATATGGTAGGAGAAAAAATTGTTATTTACAGAGAAAATATCATTTCTTTGGCATGACTGGAGACATTAGGGTGAGAGAAAAAACCCTGGCTTGAATGAGTTTGGCTTTTCCAGTGAGGCTGCTGGTGGATCCAAAACCAGATGGAAATGTGGCAGCCCTGGGCTCTCAGCCCTCTGGGTCCTGCATGTGCTCTCTGTCCAGTTGTCTCCTGCTGTGGATGATCATTGTTTCCTTTTCCTTCAAAATGAACAAACCAGAGCAGATGGATTAATTCGGCGTTCAAACACTTCACTATTTGTGTTCTGTGCTGTTTATATAACCCAGAATTGTCTTTCCTCCCACTGTTACATTTGTGTTTGTTACAATTGCTTTGTGGGCTGCTGCAACAGATGGGTGGGAGAAACCATGAATATCATTTGCTTGGCTATGACACAGGATTATGTCTAGATCAAAAGTACTCTGGAAAAGCATGAACTCTCCTCCAAACTGTAATTTTCAGCATATAATGCCAAACAGAAACTGAAATCAGTGAACTGCTTTTATCTCTATAAAATAGAGATAAATTATATGTGCCTCTGCACATATATTGTCATTGGATAGAGAATTTTTCCTAGTGAAAGCAGGAAATAATTTCTGTATGAACTTTTCATAATTTCCGTGTTTTCCTAATTTCTGTATGAGCTTTTGTTGTTCAGCTGAAGTGAGATGGAAATTCACTGCCAGTAGAAAACTCACTGGTTTTGACAAGAAAAAGGTGCCCTAAGCCAAGCATAGCCAGGAAATGGAGATTGGACTCAGCAGACAGGGAATAACCCTTGGGCCATTACAGGATTGATAGTCCAATTCAGAACTCTCTGCTTTTAAAATGGGTTTCTAGATAGTTTAATAATATAAGGTTTAGTACTATTGGATGCAAAAAAATTTATATCAAAAATGTCCTAAAGCCAAGAGTTGAAAAAATAGGAAAACCTTCAGTGCAGCTCACCCCTGCTCAGACCTGGAGCTCCACTGGGTCTCTGAGTCCTGGGGAGAGCCAATGTTTGTTCATGGGATGAAATCTGGTATGGATTTCACACCCTCAGGTATGCCAAATCCCAAAATTAAAATGTGAACCAAACACAGGGAAAAGTAGCAAGAAATCTGAATGTTGAGAAGCACGGAGAGGACAAGAGACCAAATGGATGATTATGTTTTGCTTTCCAACTTTGTTCATCCTGTGATTCTACTGCAGTATGAAGGTCATTAAAAACTTTGTTTTTTTCATTTTTTAAATACTACAAGTGCCTTGACTACAGTGCTCTGAGTGTGTGGAATCTCAACCTACCAGAACTGCTGATGTGGCAGAGAGTGACCCTTCTGTTTGCTAAAGGACAAGGAAGAAAATTTCTCATCCCAGAGAAAATTATTTTGAATTTTATAGATATATAAAATTCATATTTTATATATATATAATATATATATATATAAATTTTATGTATATAAATTTTATATATCTGAATTTTATTTGAAAGAGCAGCTGAGCATTGTGTCAATAATGTATGACTTGTGCTAAAGAATCATAAGAGAGTTGGCATAACAGTTCCCCACATCATTAGTGATTTTATAAAGATATGATAAAGGAAATTAGACAGCTATTGTTCCAATGCTTTAAAAAACATTGCTCACGGACTTGTCAGCCTGGTTTGATCCTGGGTAGAACAACTGACAATTTACTGGTTAACTTTGTAAACATGGCTCAGAAGAAAACACCCTTTTTAGTGGCAGTTAAAGACTATTGGATGACAAACTTGGTTAAGTGAGCCAAATTTAATAAAAAAAATAATCTTTAAGTAACACATTGTGATAGCACAGTTCTCACTGTCATATTTTCTGAAAAATCCTTTTGCCAGGATTTTTCTCCTGTGAAGCTAGAAGCCTCAGAGAAAAGGAAAACAATTCTTATCTCATTTGCTTCTCCTGTGTTGTGCTCACGTGGAATGTGTTTGGAGATTGTTTACCCATAGGTGATTGTTCCATTGGATTCTGCTGGGAGTTGTTTTCACTCTTTGACCAATCAGGGCCAAGCTGTGTCAGGATTGGAGAGAGTCAGGAATTTTCATTATTCTCTTTTTAACATTCTGTAAGTACCCTTTCTGTATCCTTTAGTATAGTTTAGTATAGCATTCTTTAATATAATGTAGTATCTTAAAATAATAAATTAGCCTTCTGAGAACATGGAGTCAGATTCATCATTCCTGCCTTCATTGGGGCATTCCCTGCAAATATAATAAAAGAAATGTCCCAGAGCTGGGATCTCCCTCAGCAGCAAATCCAGCCTGGAAAGGAGCAGCACATTTGGAAACATGGTTTCTTTGGAGCAGTTTATGGAGTGAAACAGAGCCAAGTCTGTTATTTGGCTCCATTAAACCCAACTGGAGGGCTTGGCCTTCTCCTCCCACCACAAAAACTGTGGTGGGAAAGCTCTGTTCAGGTCACTGTTGGACTGCAGCTCTCAGCCTGGCATGGGCAGCATTCATCAGCTTCAGCCAGGCAAGAAATTCTCTGTCCTAAACCAGAACTGACCCAATATTAAAAATTCATCCAACTTTGGAAGTTATTCACTATATGAGGAAGCAATCCTCACACAGAGGTCTTGGTCAAACTGTTTTAGTGATACAATGAAAAACTGAAATAAGGCAAAGGAGCACTTTTAGCTGAGCTGCTCCATCCTTTCTTCTTCTCTGTAAAATACTTCAAACACTGAAGTGACTGTAGTGAAATGAAGCGTGTGCATCTGATGCAAAACAGTGTTTTGCACTATTCTTCTCAGCTTCTCCCAAACGCCCCCCCCCAACAGTAAATTCTTTTTTTTTTTCCTTTCTTTTGCTGGGATTTTAGGAGGAGATGCTTTGTTGCCAGCACCTCAGAGTATCTCCATTCTTTCAACCAACATGAAACACTTCTTAACTTGGAGTCCTGTGATCATCCAGGGAGAAACTGTGAGATACTCCGTTGAGTTTCAAGGGTAACTACTCAATTTTTTTTTTTTTTTTGCATTTTGAACATTGTTTATCTCAACTTTCGGTTCTAAATTTTTGGTTGTCTTGTTCATATTCAGTTCACAAGCCTAAGAGAAGTTTAGCACTGTTAATGAGAAAGGAAAAATTCCTTTTGTTCCAGTTCTGGAACAGTTTGCAAGTTGATAGATGCTGGAGTAATCCAAGGTGTGCATCAATTCCATATAAGAAATCTTCCTCTATTCAAGAATTCAAAATTAAGAAGGTTTGCAACATTTTGTTTAGAGGAGGAAGGAGAAAACATTGAGCTTTATTTCTTGTAAACATTTTAAACATTTGACACCACAGCAGGTTTCTGGTACATTTGAGCTCTGACTTTTATTACAATATGGCTTTGGGATTGGGGATTGTGGAAATCCAGAGCACTGGGAATATTTCTCTGTTTTCTCTGGGGTGCCCCGACTCCCAGGACAGCACTGACTTTGACCCTCATTCATGGAGAAAGTTTCTTAGACTTCAAGACAAACTACAATCCTCAAAAGTGTGAAATAGATTATAGAGAGTAGTGCAGGTGTATCACTTGGTGAGAAATTTAGGTTTTGGGATTTTTAGTATGTTGTGGATGGAAGCAAGATGGAGGGCACAGGGTGTAGTCCTGGGTTTTATTCTTCATGATTTTTCTTTCTTCTTATTTATGCGTATGGGTGGCATTTTGTAATTGGGAAGAAAAGTCCTCATTGGGGGCTCTGTGGGAGGAGTTACTGGGTTAAAAGGGAAAATAATCTAGGTGTTACTTCCTAATTGGATGGTTTAGTCCTAAAAGACCTTGTACCAAGAGATTGTTGGCCATTTTGTGCCTTCTAATGAAAAGCTGTGAACTCACAGCAGTGAGACAGTTTTACTGGTAAGAAATAATAAACACTTGAGTCCAAACACAAATTACTGTCTCAATTAGTGCCTTCAATCCATACCCAGAAAAACCAAGGACTGGTCCCCCCAGAGAGGATGATCAAGTCAACTGAGTGGGCCAGGCTTCATGCATCAACACTGTGTGGGCTGTCCCCACCTCCCACAGCACCGTGCTGCATTTGGCTCACGAACCAGTCAGGGTGATTTTCTCCAGATAAGATGCTAAACACACCCACGCTGCTTCCAACACCTGTGGTGCTCCATCCCCAGTGCACCCCAGTGCAGGTTTTACCTGGAAAGAACCCAGCAGCAGCTTTGGCTGCACAGATGGAGCTCATGTCAGACCGCTGCCTGTGTGCTTCCTCTCCTCCTCAGGGAATACGAGCGGGAATACGCCAACGGGAGCTGGATCCCCATCTCGGAGTGCTCCCTCACCACAGCCACCATCTGCAACCTGACCGAGGACATCTCAGCCTCCGTGGCCTACAAGCTGCGTGTCAGGGCAGAGCTCGGTGCCACCAGGTCACAGTGGGGCACCACCAAAGGCTTCTTCAACCGCGCCATGAGTGCGTCCTGCCTTCAATGGCATCTCCTGGGCTGTGTGCTCAGAGCTGGGGGTGCACAAAGCTGGGTGTTGGGGTGTGCTCACAGCTGGGTGTCGGGGTGTGCTCAGAGCTGGGCATTGGGGTGTGCTCAGAGCTGGGTGTTGAGGTGTTCTCAGAGCTGGGTGTTGAGGTGTTCTCAGAGCTGGGTTTTGGGGTGTGTTCAGATTTGAGTTTTGGGGTGTTCTCAGAGCTGGGTGTTGGGGTGTTCTCAGGTGCCTGTTTGCGCCCTTAAATGACATTTCCTGGGCTGCATTCTCAGGTCTGGGTGTTGGGGTGCGCTCAGGTGCCCGTTTGTCCCCCCTTGTGTGGCAGGCAGAGCACAGACAAGCACAGAGCACCTCCTGCTTCTCAGCTGCT
Organism: Ammospiza caudacuta; assembly: GCF_027887145.1. Classification (NCBI taxonomy): domain Eukaryota; kingdom Metazoa; phylum Chordata; class Aves; order Passeriformes; family Passerellidae; genus Ammospiza; species Ammospiza caudacuta. Next base: position 4,416,335 of record NC_080609.1, on the reverse strand, counting down.
CTCATCCTGGGTTGGGGGGTTCCCTTCTCAGACAATATTCTTGGGTATGAGTTCATCCCAAGGCAGAGCCATAATCATTTGGGCTTGAATGTCAAGGATTTCAAAGATAAGCAAGATGACTGCAGGGATTTCCTTTCACAGGCTGAGAATCAGCCTTTCCTTTCACTCTTACCCTTAAATTTAAAGGATTGTGTTCAACTAGGCTTGCTGTCATTTAATCCAAGCCATGTAGTCACCTCTAAGAGGTCCAGAACCTGATCCTAACGGAGCTTTTACTCTAGAAAACAGCCCTGTCATGCTCTATGTGCCTGGTACTAAATCCCACTCCATGGTTCCCTCTTCCCATGGTGTCAGATCTATGAGGTAACCTCAGAAGAAGAGAGAAAACTGGAACGCACAGCATTGATTTCCTCCTAGCAATGCAGGATGTTTTCTCCACATCCTTCCAAGTCCTGCAAAGCCTGAGGTCCAGCTCAACCCAAGGATTAAAATGAGCATACTGTTTCCAGGATTTCTCTGGAATCATTTCCTCTGTTCTCTGCCATGTAGTCAACAAAAACTGTGGTGGGAAAGCTATGCTGAGGTCACTGTTGGTCTGCAGCTCTCAGCCTGGCATGGGCAGCATTCATCAGCTTCAGCCAGGCAAGAAACTCTCTGTCCTAAACCAGAACTGACCCGATATTAAAAATTCCTCCAACTCTAGAAGTTATTCACTACTTCCTGAGGGAGTAGTCCTCACTCACACAGAAGTCTTGGTCAAAGCAGCACCATCAGAAGTGCCACCTAAGCTGCTGACTGTGTCTCTGTGTGGAAACATAGTCTAGAGAGTGCTTTAGATAAAAAATCTTTCCCTTTTCCAGCAGCTGTGGAGGCACAGACAGAGGCACAGGCCACACTGTCAGGCAGAGACAGGGCAAGGACACCCCTGGGACAGGAACAAAAGCAGCAGCTTCTCATGGCTCAGTGAAGTGTTTGGCAGCTTGGTCCTGTGTCTCAGGGACCCCAAAGCAGCCTTCAGACTGAGTGTGACACTTCAGAGGCCACAGCTTGCACTGGGATTCAGTGTGAATGTGACAGATGTTTTAAAAAGAACAGTCCCTGCAAGTTCTTGTCCTTATGCATTTTTCCTGCTCTGCTGTCACACCTCTTGGGAAGCCTGAGAGGAGCAAAGGGATCCAAACCCAGCCCACAGGGCCTGTCAGGGGTTCACAGGCAGCCAGGCCAGCAGCAGAGCCCCAGGGCCAAAGCCACAGGGGCAGAAGCACATTGAGTCATGGAAAACACTTTTTGAAAAAATCTTCCTAAAGCAAAGAATTTAGTCAGTCTTCCTTCTTCATTTCTCATCATTGACAGAGTAAGTTGCTATCCAGTGTGCCAGCACAGAGCTAGATAGAAATGCTCCTGTTTGTTTGACAGCTGCATCTTGCAATGTCCTTCTGTTAATACATTAGCACAATATTTTCTTTTAACCATCAAATGATAACAGTTTGATTTTTTTTTAATTTTGAGATGTGGTGCTAAGGAGATTTTCACCTTTTTTTTTCAGCTTTTCATTTAGAAGTAAAAAGTAGATTTCCAGGCCTCCCATTTGTGGCACACTCATCATGTACATGCTTGGATTTTATGTTTTCATATTGCTCAGTATTAGTGGCAGTTCACTGGATGTAAGAGCAAATTCTATTAAGAACATCTCTTCTATATGGCACCATGCATCACTCTCCTTCCTTTCTTGAAAGCAAAGTTGAAACATGTTTCAGCTACAGCAGAGTGGTAAAAAATGGCATAGATAAGTGTGAATAATGGCACAGATAAATAGTGCAAACATGATCTCTGTACTGCCTTGAACTTCCCAGTTCATAAATGTACAGTGCAGTTTCATCTCTGCTCGATTGATTCTCATTATTTCACTCACATTGCTCACAGCAGAATCCCAGACAAAACCAAGCTTTGAATATGAAAGTAAGCAGGAAGCAAATTGCCTCAAGATTCACTTGCATACATTTCCAAAACCTGAAGTCACAGCAGATCCTCAGCCCAAGTCTGTCTAAAACCATGCAGACACTAAAAGAAAATCAGGATTCGTGTGAATTACCCTGAGGCTCATCATGTTTTTTCCTTCACCTTTGAATAACTGCCAAAATTCCCAGGAACAGCAGTGGTTTTCCAGCTCAGTGTGGCAGAGCTGATCGTGCCCAGGAGCACAAGAGCTGCCCTGATCTGCTGTCCCAGCCTCGGTGGCCCAGCTGCTTCTGCTGCAGCTCTCATGGCACCCTCAGGCCAGGCAGCTCCTCCACTGCTGGAGGAGAAAATTCAAAGCCTTTCAAGTTCTGTGCAGCTCAGCTGCTGCCAAATTCCCATTTGCAATGCCAGCCATGGTACTCTCCTACTGAAAGTCTGCTCCTGCATTTGAACCCACAGGGAGGAAGAGCAGAGAGGTTCCTGCCCTGCTGAAGCTGTTCCTGTGGGTTGATGTTGTTCCAGTGGTGATGGCAGCCTCTGTCCCTCCTGTCTGGGCACAAGGGGATCTCAGGGCTGGCTCTGGGTGCTAATGGTGCTCTCTGTGTTGGCAGCATCCCTCACCCCACCCCAGCTGAGGGCCGTGGCGGATGGGCACCATTTGCTGGTGGAGCTGGCAGACATGGGGCCCTCCTTCCAGTTCCGGGTGCTCTACTGGAGGAAGGGCCAGGAGACCAGGGTGAGTTTTACCCTCAGGTTGCAGGGAATAACTGAGAGTTCCCTGAGGGATGCACACAGGGCCTCTTTGCCCATCCCGGTTCCTGCTGCGGTTCCTGCCTGGAGTGGGTTGGTGCCACCTCACCCTGCACACACCAAGGGTTGCTGTGGGCTCCTCATGGAGGAGTTTGTCTGTTCTTTCCATATCTCCTTCTCTGGGAAAATGAATCTCCTCAACACCTCAACTATTGTGGTATTTTCTGTGGTTGAAGGGAGGAAATGATGAATCTGACTGCATGTTCTTAGAAGGGTAATTTATTATTTTATTATCTATATTATATTAAATATTTTATAATTATAATTATATATTAATTATATTAATATTCATTATATTCTATATTATAATTATATTATAATTGTATTATATACAATTAATAACACAATTATATATTAATTGTATTATATACAATTATATATATATAATATATAATATAACTATTATAATTGTATTATATACAATTATAATAGTGATATTATATATTATATTATATTAAAGAATGCTACACTAAAACTATTCTAAAGAATAGAGAAAAGACACAGACAGAAGGCTAAAAGATAATGAAAAACCCATGACTCTCTCCAGAGTCCCAACAGCTGGACAGTGATTGGTCATTAAGTTAAAACAATTCACAAGTTGGATAAACAATCTCCAACCACATTCAAAAGCAGCAAAACACAGGAGAAGCAAAACAGATAATTATTGTTTTCCTTTTTCTCTGAGGCTTCTCAGCTTCTCAGGAGAGAAATCCTGGCAAAAGGATTTTCCCAGAAAATATGACAGTGACAAACTATAGCTAGAAACCATAAGTCAGGAACCAAAGGTGTTTGTGCTGACTTCTCCCTCTGAAGTTCATCTGATTTACTCAGACTGGGGTTAAGGTGTCACAGTGAGGTGCTGACAAACTTTCCTCAATTTTCTGAGTCAGAAACTTCAGCATTAGTAGTCCTTGATGGATTTTGTTCCATTAATTTATCTGTTCTGGCTTTCAATCTGTGTAAACTTCTAGCTTGTACAGTTTCCTGCAATGAGCAATTCTGCACCTTGGCTCTCGTGCAGTCTCAGCCTTGATTTGGGGATGAGAGAGAGAACAATTATTCTCCATTCACTTTCCCTACCACTATATTAGCTTCATATCCTGTATCTTTCCAGGCCAAGGACTCCCAGACTCCTCAGCTGCTCCCTAGGGAAGCCCTCACAGCTATTTTTGTCTTTGCCAGGGTGGGCAGAGGGAAACCTGCAAAGTCCAAGGTGCAGGAACGCTCTGTGTTAGCACCACAAAACAAAACAAGTCTTCCCTTGTCCCTCCAGCAATTGTTAATGTGAGCACCACAGAGCTGACAATCCCATGGAACCTGAACCCCAGGTTCCTGTTTCTGATGGAGGATGATGTGAAAATGTAGAAGAATTCTCATGAGCATAATTCCACATTTCTCAGGGTTGAATTGCATTTGTTGCTTTATTACCAGATCCTCCTGCTGTTCTTCAGTGTTGTCTGTCATCTTTACTATTGTGAAGTGGGTTTTTAGCACCACTAGCAGGTATCAGTTTTCATTATTCTTCCTGATCACCTCCGCTAATACTGAGTCCCCACCATGGCTTCCTGCCACTCTCAATAAGCAATTTACACACATACAAAAGTCTTTAGCCTATAAAGAGGAGCAGGAGCAGGACTGCCCACTGTGAGATCCAGCTAAATGAGATAATGGGCTTTCTGACACCTTAAAAACAATCAATAGGTTTGCATCTGGTTGTCTTTTATGAATTAATTTTATTAATTTAACTTAATTATTTATTAAATCTTCTTCATTATGTGATCTTAATGACCTCAATATTCATTCCAAAAATTTCAGAATACTTTCTACCAACTGGACTGTTGCAAACATTAATTTTACTGGTCAAGGCGAGTCCTGCGCTGGGACTCTTATTTTTTTTTTTTTTCAATTATTTTTATATTTGACATGTCTCATTTGATGTTTTTGCAAGAGATCACCCCAGGTAGTCATACACATTATTTTTTCCTTGAAATCTTTTCAAACTAATGGCTCTCCATATCATGTTTCTGTGGAGAAGGCCATTTTGATGGTGGGAAGGACTTGCCCTGCCAGGAGAGCCCTCCTGGCTCGTTGGAGTTTTCCGTATGTGTGGAGCTGGAGGCTGATCAGGCCTTCTGTGAGAACAGGTTTGCATCTGCAGCACAGCAAGAGGAGCAGCTGGGGAGCTGTTAGCCATCCTCTCATGGCTGGGGACACTGAAACAGCAAATTCATTTTGCCAGCAATGAATGCAGACCTATTTGTGGCAATAAAGTAATGTACTGCTGCTTACACTCTGTTTCAATTTGCTGCAGCGTCTCAGGTGCACACACCAAACTCACTGCCCCTCACTAACTGGTCCATCCCCTCTCTGAGCTCCCTGGCACAGCTCTCACACCCTGTCCCAGCACAGTGATGGTTTTGGCATCCATCACACCCAGAAAAGGCTCAGATCAATTGAGACCTCGGCCATGCCCCTCCTAGCAGGGTGCCAGGCTCTGATCTAGGGTTGTGGCCCAACATCATCATTCATCTCTGGCTTACAGCTCCTTCCTTCAGCCCCTCCTGCCCTTCCTGAAGTATGTGGGCTCATTCTGCACCCCACTGTGCTTTGCTGGCTGCTTTCATCCTCCTTTTGTCCTGCTCACATAGGCTCAGACATCCCCTGCTGCTCCCTCCTTTCCTCGCCGGATGAGCATTGTGGTGATGCCAGATCATTTTGTGCATTTTCCCTTTTCTGTATCTCAGTATCCTTTACACTGAGTTTTGGAGCTCTGTAGCCCATTATTGCATTCCTAGCTGGTTTTCCCAGTGATTTTCCCCACCATATTCCGAAGCATCTAACCTACCTTGGTTCTTCTTAGAAACCAAGGCCAAAAAACAGCTCTTGGAGACACATTTTCACCAAAAAACTTCAGTTCCACCTGAAGGGGGAGGATTTAGAAGGGGCATGAACTTGGGGGAGGTGGAGGGGGGGAGTTCAATCAACACTTGTGCTCTTAATTGGTGCTTTTTTCAATGATGCTTTACTGAAGTTATGATTCTGTATTTATATATTTATACAGATTTACTGAAGTTATAACTCTGTATTCAACCTGTGGCGGGGTGGGGGGGGGGATTTGTGGACATTTTCCATACCTGCCCCTGGAGGCCTCCAATAAAGATCAACCTTTGTGTTACCTCCTGCACTAATACTATCTCAGAAGGGTGTGTTGTTTCACTCCCAGCTCCTTTGAGGCACCAATGCAGGGCTGCTCTCTGAGGTGAGATCCCTGCCCTGATGTTTGTGTTGTGGGGCTGTGGCAGGCGCAGCAGAAGGTGCTGAGGGAGGTGAGCTCCGTGGTTCACCTGGACACCATGGAGGCAGGAGCTGAGTACTGTGTGAAGGCTCAGACCCACGTCCAGGCCATCAACAGGAGCAGCAGCTTCAGCCCCACGCAGTGTGTGAGGGCTCAGGGTAAGAGCCAGCCCTCCCTCCTGCCCCCTGCCCTGCCCAAAGCTTGTGGGAAATCAATTTGAAGAGAATTTTCAAGTAAGTTTCTGAAATAGTTGGCTTCTGATTGTGATGGCGTGAATTATGACATCTGTATTGTCTCACCCTTCACATAAAGCTAAAAAAATAGAATAAAAAAAAGAGAAAATATTGTAATTTTTAAATAATTAAAATATTAAAAATTAAAAATTATAAATAAATAATATAACTATATCATTATAATAATATTATAATATCATAATTATTATAACTATACTAATATTATAGTATATTATTTTATTATTATTGTAATAATTATAAAATATTATTATATTGTAATAATGTTATAATACTTATCTATAGATACTATATTATTATATAATATCATATCAGATTAATCATTATAACATTATATTATATAAATGTATTAAAAGATAATTATTATAATAAATTATTGTAAGCAATATTATATTATTTTATATTACAGTGATATTATAGTGAATTATTATAATAAATATTATAATAATATTATAATGAAGTAATTTAAATAGAAATAAAAAATTAAAAGTTATATTATGATTTTTAAAATAAATAATAATAAAAATAGAATAAAAGTTTTTAAACACCTCTCAGTTGCCCCATCTGTAAGTAAAAAAAAAAAAAGCTTAATCCAACATATGCTCTTCCTTTTGTTTTCACTCCAATCTCCTGCCTGGTTTGCTGTGTTTGTTCCTTTGCAGAGGTGCAACAGGAAGGGTGCAGCCCCACCGTGGCACTGGAATTGGCTCGGGAGGGATGTCCCCAGGGTGGGTGGCAGAGCAGCCACAGAGGACTCAGGCTGTGCAGTGAGTGTAAGCTCCCTGCAGAGTCTCTGAGAAGTTTTGCTGCTCTCTCATTTGCAGGTGACAAATCCATGTGGTTGGTTACTGCCCTCATCGCCTCTGCTGGCTTTGCTGTGGCAGTTTTGACCCTGCCTCTCCTTGCCTGGAAAATCAGTAAAATCTTCCAATACTCCTGCTGCCCTGCTGCTGTCCTGCCAGACACACTGGTAACTTTTTTTTTACTGTGTTTTATTGGATTTTAGCATGCTGGGTATTCACAGGAGCATGGGGCAGTGATAAAGAGCAGATTGCCAGGAAGCTTTGCCCTTTCCAGCATGAGGAGCTGAGCTGCAGGGATGCAGCAGCCCTGAACTGCCTTTAGCCCCAAACCCTGAGCAGGGAAGATGCTCCTGGTGCTTCTGGGGAAAGGGCTGGGGAGGCAGGGACTGCCCCTGCCGGAGCAGCTGCTCCCTGACCCCACCAGCTGTGCCACTGTCAGCACTGCTGCACGTCCCTGCTACCCCTCTGAGCTTCTCAGCAGCCTGCCAAGGAGAAATCAACCAACAGCTCCTGGGGAAAATGTGAGAATGTCCAGCTCAAGTGAGAATGCAGCTTAGCTGCTTCTGTGGCTGTGGGCTCTCTGGGCAGCTGTGGCAGGAAGGAAGAGAGGAACACTTTGTGGGGAAAAGGACAAGCAGCCTGAGGGTGTTTGAGGGAGTGCATTTGTTTTCCAGAAGGAATCAGAGCCCCCCACCCAGCTGATCCTGCGGGGCAGGGAAGAAGCTGAGCAATGTGACCTGATGGTGGTTGTGATGCCCTCAGAAGAAGCTCTCCAGCTATGGATTCAAAAGGCACTTCAGAGCAGCCCAGAAAACCAACAGCCCCTTTGTAGCAGCTTCCTCCATCCCATCAAAAGCAAGTAAAGGCGGCAGCTGCCAGTTCCTGTCCCTGTCCTTCATACCCTTAGGAGCAGACATGGGGTGACCCAGGCACTCTTTTTCACCAGAGCAACACCTGGAGAGCCCAGTCTCTTGCTCCAAATCATTTCAGCCTCATTGTTTTTATCTCAGTAAGAGCTTCTTGCATGGCTAAGCCAGCTGGAATGATCAGGGGAAAAAATGCAGACCCTGAAGTGAGGTGACATTCTTTGAAAAAGGCATGAGGGGATGTGGCATCCCAATTTGTGCACGTGACAGGCACAGTGCTGGTGCCACCAAAACTTGCAGACACCACCATGAGGGATGCCTGCTTTCACCAGTGCTTTGGAAGGAGTGCTGTGGGAAACAGCCAGATCTCTGAAGTGCTTGGAGGGAGCTCTGCAAGACTAACAGAGCATCACTGACAGTGTACAGCTCCAGCATCACCCAGTCAGGGTGTGAGAAATGCAAAAGCTGTGTATTGTGGCATTCACACTCTCTGAAAAAATCCCTTCATCCAGGAGTTTTCTTCCTGGGAAACTGAGAAGCCTCTGAGAAAAGGAAAACAATTCTTATCTCATTTGCTTCTCCTGTGTTGTGCTCACACATGGAATGTGTTTGGAGATTGTTTACCCACAGGTGATTGTTCCATTGCATTCTGCTGGGAGCTGTTTTCACTCTTTGGCCAATCGGGGCCAAGCTGTGTCAGGGCTCTGGAGAGAGTCAGGAGTTTTCATTATTATCTTTTTAGCATTCTGTCTGTATCCTTTCTGTATTATTTAGTATAGCATTCTTTAATATAATATAGTATAATAAAGTAATAAATTAGCCTTCTGAGAACATGGAGTCAGACTCATCATTCCTGTCTTTGTCAGGAATGAAGGAAAAACCAAGATCTTTATGGAGAAGAAAATTAGGGGTGAATTATTTAAATGAGAGAGGATTGGACTTGAGAAAGATTGGGAAAAGACAGAGAAAGGTAGGCTCCAGAAATAGTAAAAGAAATGGGAAAAGAGAAAAAAATATGTGTGAATAGTGGTCAGGATTTTCCAGGGTGCTTGCTGGGCATCCCCGTGGTTCAACACCATATCTGAAACAGGACAGGGATTATTTCACACCAGGCAGATGTGTTGCTGTGGTCAGGAGGGCCAGAGTGAGGGGCAAATGCAGTTCTCATCTTGGCAAACAGGAATATCAGGCTGGATGGATCGAGCATCACAGCATTGCCATTTAGTGACCATCCCACGCCTGATAACACCATTATCCTCCAGGCATCTTCTCCTCTTGAGGAAGGAAATTGCAAAAGACAAGAGAAATTTCTTCTAAATACAGATAAAATACAGGAGCTGTGTATATTGCTATTATGGCTGTCACACTGGAAAAAAAATCGTTTATCACCTGTAAAGCAGAGACATGAAAAGACATTGACCTGAGAAGCTTTTCTCAAAGGCTCTCAGTGGTTTTAATGAAATGCAAGACATCTCAAAGAGTGCATCTTTTCAAGTTCCATTCTTGCAGCCTTGTGTGAGGCCATGGGGTGGCAACAAAGCACCTTGGAAAGGCAGAAGTGGCTCGGGAGTCTGTACCTGTGCTCTGCCCAGGCACTGTGAGCCCTGGCTCCTGGCCAGCCCCTCATTTTCCTCCTGCAGCCCGCTGGTTTGGTGGATTCCTATCCCAGATGCTTCTTTCTGGACAATATTGGAGTGCAGAGCTTTGGTGTTGAACTTTAAGATTGATATTGCTGAATATTGAGCAAATTACAAGGTGAGAAAATCCATGCAAGTCTGGGCATTGAAGACTCAGCATTCATTATTAGTTTGTTGATAATTAGCTGGGGAATGCCTGGCTACAAGCACCCATGAGATGCTGGGCCCAGAGATGATTTGGGAGAAAAGAGGAAAAGGGCATTTCCATGGGCAGAAATGACCCAGCAGCTCTCACCCTCCCTAAACCAAATTGGAGCAGCATTGGGAGGCAGGCAGGGAGTGATGCTGGCAGTGAGCTGCAGTGTTTGGGGAGCACACACAGCACAGAACTTCAGCTCCTTGCAGGGTCAAGGCTCTTGGGCAAACATCCCTTTGCACAGCTTTGCCCAGTGCTTGAATTGTCAAGGGCAGATCCACATCACAGAGGTGATGGGGCTGGTTTAGGGAGCTCCTGTGCCTCACATTTATCTTTATTTTGTACCCCATTGATTCAGAGAAGTTCAGTGCCTTGATTTCTCAGTGCCTTGATTTCTAGACACCCCACAGAGGTATAGAAATTTCCATGCACGAAATGATCCTCTGGCTTGTCCATGCCATAGATCCAAGAAGCCTCAAGCAACTCCTCCTATCTCTTGCCCCCACACTGCTGCATTTTCAGAACCACAGAATCAGAAACTTCTGAGCTGGAAGAGACCCACAAGGACCAACAAGCCCAACTGTTAAGTGAATGGCCAATATGGGGATCAAACCCACAATCTTGGCATTATCAGCACCATCCTCTAACCAGCCATGGAAGCACCAGCAATTATTCAGGGGTATATAGAAAAGAAGGGAAATAAAAGGCCATTGAATGTGAAGGGCTTTTAAAAAATTATTTTGCTGTGTATTTTCCAGCTGCACATTAAGCACAGAGCGTATGTTTCTTCCCCACTTGCAATAACAGATTTAATGTCCTTCCTCATTGCCAATAAAGCAGTTAAACTGTTGTAGAAAACTGCACAGACAACATTAAACAAAAGAAACACCCAAGAAAACATTCTTAAAATGGGGACATGGGAGAGAACTGTCTAAGTGCCACTGCCTCCTTAGCAGACTACTCTCAATTTACATTAGGATATTCCAGTTTATGGCAGCTTGAAGCCAAATTTGAGATGGTGATTGAAAATCCTTTTCAACCTCCTCCTTGGGAGCAATGTGCTGCATTTTGTTAAGCCTGAAAATCATGGTAGAGAACAAGAGCAACTCCCCTGCCTGCCATGTGCACAGGGCAGGGTGGCCCTGGCATGGGCAGCTGCCATCACTGACTCCTTCATTCATTTTCCTGCTATCCAAAGGTTGATTTTGGCATGGCAAACACTGCTTTTCATTACTAATTTTGGTCCCACCACCACGATACCACCTTGCAAAAAGGCCCAGGCCATTCACCACAGTGAAGAATGTGTACAGATGAGCTTTGCTCTGTTCCTTTCCCTTCATGAGCTACCAAGTGGCTGCATTTCTTTCAAAATAAACTTTTCTACTTTTCTAAAAAATGTTGCATCAAAATAAAGCACAAAGCTGCATCATCTTCTGAGTGAGTTTTGGTTTTATGCTCTGTTACCTGTGGGATGTGAGTCCAAAAACTCAACCTTTTTATGAAGACTTTTTAAGAACAGAAGAAGAGGTAATTAGAACAGTTTTCGAAGAAAAAATTATGAAGATCAGCATAAAAACTGTGGATTACCTGAGAATTTCAGCAGAGTTACATATTGCTGCACTGACAAGAAAGCAAGGAATTCAATTATCTGTTCCATGACACTAACAGCCTGGAATATAGGGTAATTTTTCCTCTGAACTATATTTCATTAGAAGTATATTGCTTTTTGCAATTTTTATTCATTTCTCTCTCCAATCAAACCAAGATCTTTAACTTGATAAATTACCATTTTACGTGTTTCCTGCATTATTACTTTATGTTTTGTCTCTTTTCTTACAAAATCTAGAGGTAACCAAAAGCACTACTTGGACTGCAAATCAGTTCCATTTCTTGTGAAGGTGGTACTCTGTCCTGCAAATAAACTGCTACAAAAATAATAAACATCCAAACCAGAGACAGATATTTATTGCTTGAAGAATTTGCCTACAGATGATTCTGTTGCTATTACAGTGCGAAACAGCACAAACAGAAAATTACTCAGTTCACGTCTCTTGTGGTGCTTCTCAATAAATGGAACTATTAAAAAAAATCAGAAATTACTAAATCAAGACATAAAAGCAATTAAAAGATGGCAAGGTTAAGTGAAATTGCCCGAGTAAATACTGCACACGGAGCCCTAATTTGGTTTCCTGCCGTGCATGGGCTATAATTTAACTGTTACTACAGAAATGGCCCCTTCTGAGGATTTTAATGTCCATGATTTGCTTGGGATCAGCTCAGAGCTTTGTTAGGAGCCAAGGACAGGCTGTCCCCGTGCAGGCAGTGGTCCTACCACACACCCTGCCCACCCCACAGCCCCAGGCAGGGCTGGCAGCAGCTTCCCCTGGATTCACACATCCTCAGGGCTGGAATATATATATATATATATATATATATATATACATATAAAATTTATATTTTTTATTCTTAAAATATTTTAATTTATATTTTTTATTTTTAAAAATATTTTATATTATTCTTTCTTAGATCAGATGCCTGAATCAAGAGTATGAGGCCTTTTTAAAGACTGAGCACAGGTTTAAGTCAATACATTCTACCTTAAGTCAAGCAATTCCCATTTGGCAGAACTATATTAACTGAGTGTCTCTATCAGTATCCAATCCTGCAGTCTCTGTTAAGGGTGTTATTGTATTTGCAGGGGTTACCCCAATGAAGGCAGGAATGATGCATTTGACTTTATGTTTTTAGAAGGTTAATTTATTATTTTATTATACTGTATTATATTAAAGAATGCTATACTAACTATACTAAAGAATACAGAAAGGATACTTAATGAATGCTAAAAAAGATAATAATGAAAACTCATTACTCTCTTCAGAGTCCCAACTTGGCCATTACTGGCCAAAGAGTGAAAACAACTCCCAGCAGAATCCAATGGAGCAATCACCTGTGGGTAAACAATCTCCAAACACATTCCAGACAAACACAACACATAAAAAGCAAATAAAATAAGAATTGTTTTCCTTTCCTCTGAAGCCTCTTAACTTCTTAAGAAAAAAAAATCTTAAGCAAAATAATTTTTTCACAAAATGTAAATACCAGAGGGTGTTGTATTAACATACACAAATACCAGGAGTCTGTGAAACCTGAATGATTTGGGCACCATCATGGAGCCCATGGTGGAGGAAAGGAAGGTCTCTTCAAAGATGCCCACAACCTCAGAGGTCAAGGGGAGAGGCAGAGTGTTCCCTACCTGAGACCTTGCAGGGTACTGAGAATAGAAAGGACTCTTCCCCATCCAAAACCCAGCCAAGGAAGGGGTTGGAAAGAGGAAATATCCATGACCAGCTGTGAAGCTGGAAATACAGCTCCCAAGCTGAGCAGTCAGTGTGGTGCTGCTGAACCTTTCCCTCCTGTAGCCCCATTCCCATTTAAGCTCCCAGAAGATTCATAACACTTTCCCTTTGAAGAATTGCTCTCTCATTTTGCGCCTTTGCTGAGGTCAGAGAGTTCAGGCAGACTTGTGAGAGTGGTCTTTGATAGCATCCAGCTGCAGCTCTGTCCTTTTATCTTATTGTGGTGTCCAAAGCAGCCTTCCCCTGCTCCAGCCCTCCCTGCTCTCTGCTTTCTCTCTGCTCAGTGTCCTGCTCGTCCTCCAGGTTGCTCATCTATCTCCTCCCTCCTGCTGCTCTCCAGACAGCCTGATGGCTGGCATTCTCCCTCTTTCTGCCAAGTCCTGGCCTTCACTCCCTCTTCTGCCATCTGCTACAACTTCATTGTGAAATTTCGCATTGTTCAGAGCCACACTCTGCTGGGTTTGGTTTGCTGCCTCAAAAGTCCCTCAGTTTGGGGGATGTCTCTCCCCATGAGACTTTGTGCCATTTTGGGACAGTCTTGCCCAGGCCTTCTCAGGCAGTTTGGCATTTTCTCAGTCACTTCTGCATCCTCATTTTGCTCACTTTTCCTTCCATGCACTGTGAAAAGCTGTCCCCAGCCAGGCAGGAGCTTTCCAAGCAGCAGCCTGTCTTCTGCCTGCTGACCTTTTCTCTTCCCCTTGGAACAGTTATGCAATTACCTGCCTTAGCTCTGGAGACACATCTTTGCCACTTCGTTTTGCTTTCAGTATTGATCTCTTGATTTTTTAGTTTGGTTGCTTTGTCTTCTGCCCTGCTCCTGGGGGAGAGATTTCTGCTCAAACTGAGGTTTGCTACTGAAAGGTTTAAAACCTTTGCTGGCTGTGTGTATAAATTTGGTGTGGTGTATGACTTCTCGCTCAATGTAGACCAAATGCAGTGCCCTGTTACATTCAAGAGCCAGCCTGACCCTCCTGCCTCCCTGCCCTCACCTTCAGCATCACCACCTTGATGGGGTCATGGGCACATCCCAGGGGCTCTTGGTGCCCTGGCTTGGAATATACCCCCATGTGCACCCATTTTCTGCATGGCCCCATCAAAATCCATCCCTGCACCTAAGCAGCCTCTTCTACTCTGCTCTGGAAAAGTCTATTTCCCCGAGTGCGTTTTGCAAAGGTCCAATTTCTGCAGAGAAGATATAGAAACATGAAGCTCCAGGTATAGAGCTTGCTCCAACAAATCTCCCTGATCACTCCTTTCTGAACTAAAATCCCACTGCAAATCATGATCTACTACTTAAAATGCCTGGACATATGGATGAATCCTAATTATGGGGGAAAAATACGTGGACATACAAATAAGCAACATTATTCTTCATATAAATGACACCAAATGCACACAGTTTGATCCTTTGCCAAGCAGAAACTGAAAACTATAAACATTTAAATGTTCTAGCTTCTGTCCCTAAAAATACATTGATAAGAGAATGGGAAAAATGTCTTAAAAAACACAACAAGGAAGTAATATAAATGAATTCATCTGTAGTTAGCGTAGTTGCTTCCAAATGCACAGTAGGATATGACAATATATAACTTTATATGAATATGGAAATCCGATGCCTGGCTTATAAAAGAGCATGTTTGAGTAATGAACCCTTTGACATTTCTCAGCACTGCTCTCTTTGTTGTGGCCACTTTTGCTCTGGGGCTGCTCTCATGCCAGGCCAGGGTGCCCAGGAATATTGAAAGACTCACAAGCTGCCATTAAGGCTTTGATGTGCAAGAATACTTCTTTAATTACAAGCAATAAAGAATGAAGTGGGTTCTGCTTTTAGAGTTCTTCTTAAGTGGGCCTGCAGCTCCTTGTGACAACTTAAGACATATCAAAGTTAGCCTTAACAAAGAGTACTAAATAGTAATTAAACTTTCATCTTAACCCAATCCAACTGTCAATTGTGAGGAAATAATTCTTGTAACTCTAAGAAAGAAAAATTTATAATTCAGGATCAAAAGGGGGATGGTGTGATACTTAATTCACTCCCACCATAGGTGGGCACATGTAAATATCTGGTTGGGAATTTCCTCAGGAATATTGTGCTTGTTCAGCCCTGACCTTTTGGACTGCCTCATATCATAGTTAGCCTTAACAAAGAATACTAAATATTAATTTAATCCAATCCAACTGTCAATTGTGAGGAAATAATTCTTGTAACTTTAAGACAGAAAAATTTCTAATCCAGGATCAAAAGTAGGATAGCATTACACTTCATTCACTCCCACCATAGGTGGGCACATGTAAATAGCTGGCTGGGAATTGCCTCAGGAATGTCGTGCTTGCTCAGCCCTGACCTTTTGGACTGCCTCTTCAGGCCATCAGCCAGGCAGCTCCCCCAGACACGAATCGAGGCATGACTCAGACCTGTCACTTCTTTTCATCTCCCTTGCTCTCCGGCAGCTGCTGGAAGAATTAAACGCAGATAGCAGATGAGTGTTAATCTGCTGGCATCCCAGTCCCACCCAGCTGTGACACAAAGAGCAGAGCTGGCTGGTGGATCTGATGTGTTGGGGACACTCAGGGAGCCTGATGGATGGATCTGATGGATCTGATGTGTTGGGGACACTCAGGGAGCCTGATGGATCTGATGCTCTTTGGTGTTGCAGACATCTTTTTATGAAAAATCCTTTCCTTAGGATTTTTCCTCCTGAGAAGCTGAGAGGCCTCAGGAACAAAATGTAAACAATGGTTATCTGCTGCTGTGGGATGCAACAGGTGCATCTGTGATTGGCCCATGTTGGATGTTTATAATTAATGGCCAATCACAGCCCAGCTGGCTCAGACAGAGAGCCAAGACAGAGCCTTTGTTATAACTCATTCCTTTTCTATTCTATTCTATTCTTATCTAACCTTCTGATGAAATCCTTTCTTCTATTATTTTAGTATCGTTTTAATGGAATATATAAAATAATAAATCAAGCCTTCTGAAACATGGAGTCAGACCCTTGTCTCTTCCCTCATCTGAAAACCCCTGTGAACACGGTCACACTTTGGGATGCTCAGGGAGCCTGATAGATGGCTCTGGTGTGTTTGGGACACTCAGGGAGCCTGATGGATAGATCTGATGGATCTGATGCTCTTTGGGACACTCAGGGAGCCTGATGGATGGATCTGATGGATCTGATGTGTTTGGGACCCTCAGGGAGCCTGTGTGCTGCAGGATGGTGCCTGCAGTCCCTGAAAGCACAGCCAGGATGGGCAATGCTGCTCACAGCACCCAGAGAGGGCACTCAGGGATGGCTTCTCTACTGCCCAGTGATGCTGGACAAAGGAAATTTTTATGGGAGAGGCAACAGTTTATTTTACCACTTTCATTTCTGTCAAGATTACTAAAGGTCTCTGCTACAGTACTGTCAGAAATCATTTTTTGCCTGGTTGCTTTAGGAACAGGGAGAATTTCCTGAGCAATCTTCTCGTCCTTGCCTAAATGCCCACAAGCAAAGTACGTGAAAGACACACTGCAAGTCATGAGTTAAAGTGAAGACCAAGATTTCCTGTGGTATCCACATTCTGCCCACCTTCACATGGACCCCTGGGGGCTGCCCATTTGCTGAGGGCTTAATTTCTGTCAGAAAATCGGGATTGTCTCTGAGCAGCATCTCTGAGATGAGCTGGACTGTGCAGGCCAGGCTGTGTGCTCAGAGTGCCAAGCATCACTGCTGAACACAGACTGCTTGGGGCCAGAGCTCTGAGGAAAAGATAAAAACTGGGGTGAAAACGGCAAAAAGGAGCCTGAGTCTGGGGTGGACAGAACACAAACTTCACAGCTGGGTGACACAGTCTGGGGAAATATGGACAGCATTTCCATCCCAGCCCTCTTCTCCAAATATAAAAATAAAACCTGTTAAGTGACTGAGGTAAAGAGAAATTTCCCATTTTGCTGGACAGAGCAGAGACAGGGGAGGTGCATTGGGGGCACACCAATAATTCATATTTACCCTGGAAAGAGAGCAAGAGAAAGATGAGCTATGCAGAGCTCTATGTCAAGGGAGGAAAATTCCAACCAGAAAAGGAGATTTTGAGCAATTTGCAAGACAAATGAATTGAACAAGTGAATGCTGTGGCTCTGTGGTGCTGAGGAAAAGCAAAGAGGAGCTGCCAGGAGGGGCCCAGTCCAAAGTGGCAGGAGGAGCTGGGAAATCCAGTCCAGTGACAGCCGAAAAGGACAAAATAAACACATGAGGAAGCCCAGGAGGACAGAGCCGTAAGAAATGAAAATTTAAATAAAACTATAGGGGGTTTAAAATGTTGATTTAAATCCAGGATATAATCCCATGCATTTGACATTGCTGGTTCAAATAAACACCCAGACTGAGCTCACCATGTCCCCATCAGCACCAGAGGACCCAAAAGTAGGGCTTCCTCTCACTTCAGTGAATGGTGCCTCTGTTTTCCACTAGTGAAAAACAGAGCCTGAATGAAAGATTCCTTTTGCAAAAGCTATCATTATTTTAAATCCTCCCGGCCAAATTGTTTTTGTACACAGTAAACACTGAGTAATAACAATTTACACTGATCCTATAAGAAATACTAAAGGAAAATGGGTTACTATAACCTGGGAAGGTAATTTTTCTCACAACATCTGAGAAAAGTTATTACTGCAAAAAGGTTTTTAAAGATTCTTGTAACCACAACCTGAAAACTATATCTCTGTAGCATTCAAACCCTTCTAAGTTATCATCAAAGATAATACCACATAAATACTACTTAATCCAGGCATCTGAACTGCCTTCTGCAACATATGCATGATCTTTCCATTTTTATACACAACAAATCTGATAAACAGAGATTATATAAAGAGAAGTCATTGGAGTATTACAGCATGAGCATAGCACAGAATAGTTTCCTTCTTCTCAAGTAATCCTAACAATGAAAAAAAAAACCTCGTTTCCTTTAGAAAAAGAAAATTATTCTTATTAAAAGATTCTCTGACTGAGCCTACTTTACTTTCTGTTCGGTTTTTTAAAATGCTTAAGATTCTAAAAGCTCTGTATCATAAAACAACCCAAATTTCTGCTTTATTTTGTGGTTGTTTTTTTATTTACTGCCACCATGTCACCATGTCAGTTCTCAACAGCTCTGCCGATCTGAAAAACAAGAATGAAGAAGATAAGGAGGAACAGAAATAGAAATATCTGTTAGGATTAGGAGTAAAAACAAAATGTAAGAAGTATTTAGGACAAAATTATCCCAGAAAACAAAAGTCTTGGATGCCCACCCCTCAGGGAGATGGGCACAGGGAGAAGCAGAGTGTGCAGGTGTTGGTGCTGCAGGCCAGCAAACACAATTCACAGGGCAACAGATAGAGAGAATTTGTGAGAAAAGAGCTGTAAAGACCTATATTCACACTTGGAGAAGTGTGATGATTCAGATGCTGGCAGCCACTTGAAAGACAGTCCTGAAGAACAGCACCAGCTTTCTTGTGAAGGCTTTCTGTCAAAGTTTCAAGTGCTTTGTTTATTCCTCTTAGCAAGTGGATAACCCTGAGAAATACAGGAGCACCACAAATGCATCCCTGAGTAACTGTCCTAAACATAAAAATAATTGAAATAATAATCCTGTGGTCCTCTGAATAACTATCACCTCCATTTCTTGCCTGCAATTAAAACCAAGGAAAGAATGCTGGTTATTTGGCTGCAAGGGGTGGGACAGGGAGAGGTGCTCTGCAAGTCCAACAGGACAAGGAGAGGCACTGTGATAGTGCAGAGCACAGGGAAAAGCCTGGCACTGAGGAGGTGGCATCACCAGGCACAGGCAGGAGTGGGCAAGGCAAAGCCTCTTGGGTGCAAAGTTATTCCACCAAACTTGCAGAGCTGCCATCACAACTGCTCTCACAGAGCCCTGTGAGTTTTCTCACAAAATTTTTCTATTACCTTTCCAGGGTATTTATAACAAAAGATGACCAAAGCCAAGTGAGTGTAGAAACAGTGGGAAATGTCATCAACAGGTGGGCTCAGACATTTGGGACAGGCACCAAAAAGAGCCATGAGCTCTGTGGCTACCTGTGAGGGGCATCAGGAGGGCAGGAACGGGTCCTGGAAGCCTTGAGGACAAATTTCACCTCGTCCTCCCTGGCTTTCTCAAGGAGCTGGAGGAGCTACTCCCCATGTTCTGTCAGCAAAGCACAGCAGCAGCTCTGCCTGTGGGTGCATGGGCATTGTCCTGTGTGTCAGTGTGAGCCTGCTTGGCTATGTGGATATTTCCAGGATATTGGATATTTCTAATAGTGGATATTTCCAGGATATCGGATATTTCCAGTAGTGGATATTTCCAGGGAAAGCCACTGCTGGGCTGAGAGGCCCCTGCAAAGAGTCCAAACTAGGCTGGAAGGAAACCCCACTCAGAAGGCACCAACAGCTTCTTCACCACAGAAAAGTGTGTTCATCCACCAAGGGACAGAACTATTGTGTGACAAGTGTGGCCACCTCAGTGCTGGACACTGGGTCTCAAGGGCTGTGTCTCCACCATGCCCAGGTGTTCTGCTCCTCAGGGTGCTCAGCAGAGAGCTCTGAGCAATGTGCAGGGGGTCAGAAACTCTACAAGCCAGCTGGACATTGTGAGAGGACCATGCACTTCTATTTGGAAATGGGATATTGAGTATTAACTGCTCCCTGCTCTCAGCATTGCCATCTGGTGAATAAAGCCCAGGGTTTGCTCTAATTAGCTGTGTCCGTCTGCACAAAGCAGGACCTACAAAATTTCCTCCAGATCCACTTCAACGAAAACATCTGCACGAGCTGGGTCTGGGAATGAAAGCCTGGGCAAGGGGCTTTGCTTGATATTATGAAAGACAATTTGAAAGTGTGTGATGTGGGTTTTACACATCACACACTTTCAAATCTAAATTCCTCTGGGGCTGCCAGAGCAAAGCCTCTGAAGAAAGAGATTTGCACCAATGTTCTGAAAGCAGAATCAAGCCCTGGATTTACTCCTCTCTAGCTCAGAGCAGAAATGCTAAAGTACCACTCCACCCCTCCTCCTCCTCCTCCTCCTGGACGAATCTCTACCTCGGGGCACACGAAAAATGCCTTTCGCAGCTCCACATAATAACAACATTAATAATAACAACACTAATTCTTGTCGGGACTGAGCCGTGACGCCTCCCGCAGGCCGGCCGCGCTGCAGTGGGCTCGGAGCGGCGCCGGGCACGGCGGTGGCAGCGGGTGGCAGCGGGTGGCAGCGGGTGGCAGCTGTCCCTGCCCATCCTCCGGGAGCAGGGCACGGCGAGCCCGGCAGCCTGCAGGTGTCTCCCGGCGGAGGAGGCTGCGGAGCCCCTCGGGAGGATGGTGTGCGGCGGCCGAGCAGATGCTCACTCGCCTGTGGGGCTCCTCGGCAGGCAGAGCCGCTCCGCTGCCCTCAGCGCGCTGAAGCTCCGCGGCTGCGAGGGACCGGCCCCGCTGCCGCGCCGGCAGCTGCTGCTCTAACCAACAAAGGCAGGGCTTCAAGTCAAGGGGGAAGAATGGGAGTCTGGCTGCAGAGCTTCCTTCGCCGCTTCAGCAGCAGATTGGAAGAAGCTGAGAGTTTTGATGCCTGGACAACTGGATTCTGAATCGTGAGAGGCTTTGAAACCCACCCCCCCCTCTCCCAAATAAAACAAACCCCTTTGACTTCTTCTCTCAGCAGGAGGGGGAGGGAGGGCGGATTTACCATGAAGACAAATCGAAGATGCAGAGCCCTGCTAGCAGTGAGTCTGAATCTGATGGCTCTCCTCTTCTCTACAACAGCTTTTATCACGACCCACTGGTGTGAGGGCACACAGAGGGTCCCCAAGCCGAGCTGTGGGAAAGAGAAGAAGACAAACTGCCTCAACTACGGCGGGAATGAGACTGCAAATGAGACGAACCAGAATGTGGTTCATTACAGCTGGGAGACGGGAGATGACCGCTTCCTTTTCAGGTATTTCCACACTGGGATCTGGTACTCCTGTGAGGAAAATATCAATGCTGCTGGTAAGTATAAAACAACTTCCTCCCAGCCTGCGATGCTTTGTGTCCGCCTCGGCGCGATAAGCGACCGGCGAGGATAGACGAGCTCTACCTTAGAGCAGAGAGAGGCAGGGGTTTAACAGTTCCTTGTGGGAAAGCAACCTGTTTCCTGCGGGAGCAGGGGTTCGCGTGTTTACCCGCTGCAGGTTTGAGCTCTCCAGCCGAGCCCCGGAGCAGCAGCGGCGGTGCCGCCGGGCGGGCACTGCAGCCGCGGGCGGGCAGCGCTCCGAGCGCACGGCGCTGCTCCGGCACACATCCCACAGCAATCCCTCCAGGACAGCGGGGCGAGGGCAGCGAGAGCACAAACATCACGGGTTTTACCCTCTTTTGCCTGTTTTGTGCTCTCCCTGAAGTGAATGACCGCCCGCCAGCCCTCCCTGGGGTGTGCGGTTATCGAGCAGAGAGATGCAGTTAAAGGGCTCAACCGGGCACAAGAAAGCTCATTTCTGTTCCCTGCTCAGCGATTTACTTGCTGGGAAGCGCTCAGAAAGACATCTCTCCAGCTTATCAGCGCGTTCATTTCCTCTGCTGTAGCCTGGCACTTGCCGAGGAATAAAACACCGGAGGGTGGATGGCAGGCAGCTGCCCTGGGACTGGTTTGAGTCTCAGCAGATGCAAACTGACAGCCCCTGCTCCCAGAGCTGTCTGCTGGAGCTAGCATCCACACTCTGCTTTTGAAAGAGCTCTTTTCTAGATTATGTGACTGAAAAATAAAGTTTGCAGATGTGACTCAGTAGGAGATGATGGGTTGTGGACACTTGTTCCTCACTGGGCTGTTCCCATCCCATCCCATCCCGTCCTGCCACTGCCCTAGGAGTAGATCAGGGAGTTGGTCCTTCACTGCTGGGAGAGGGAAACAGCTAACCGTGGATGTGTTATGCCTCTGAGAACACAGACCCTCTGGTAATGGGAAATTTGGGGTAGAATTCTGGTAAAATTGATAGAATTCTCTGTGAGAATGTACCATAAAATGGGGCAAACCTGGGGAAGTGCTCTCAGCCTGTTTCATCCCAAGGGGTTGTGTATTCTCCCTGGTGTTTTTGAGGAGAGTACTTGCAGAATTAGTTGCTTATTAAAACTGAATTTAATACTAAAAAGGGAAAGTTCATGAACTCCAGCCTTGGGACTGCAACGGCTCCAGGCTGAAATGAGAGCACCAAAGCAACACTCTTGATGTTGGAAAGAAAAACACAGGGAAAAAGGCTGATTTGTCTTACTGATTTGGGAATCAGCTTAGGCCACAGCAGCCTGAGTGAGCAGCCTAAGACTCCCTGGCTTTTTGAGCATCTTAGCTGGGGTGGCATGATCAAGGATGCCCATATTTCTGGCACATACTGAAATCCTTCCAAGTCCAGATTTAGGTGTGAGATAAGTTGTAACTGTGTGACTCTAGCCCACTCAGAAAACTGAGTTATCTGTGGGAGAAGAGAAACACAGAGATCTATTCTGTACTGGGTAAACAAAGCTGTGCTGTAGTGGGTGATTTCAGGAGAGAGCTGGAAGCCAGCTTTAAAAAGTTATGGTGAAAGCAGGAGAGAAGGGTTTGCTTCTCCCTCCCCACACCCCCAGCAGCTCAGTGAGTGTTTCCTCTTATCTGAAACTCCTCAGTTATCGGACTAGGAGTGACCAGCCTTTGGAAATAACCCAGGCAGGTACAGGGATACATTGGCTTAGACAGACAGCTGCCTCTTTCAGATTTACCATATCTTCTCCTGGGAAGGACAGGAACAATGTAATGGACACGGGTCTAAATTTGTCCCTAATAGTGCCAACATAAAATACCCGACAGCTCTTCACTCAGACTGATGGCTTTGGAATGCCAGACTGTCAGAATGTTGTCATGGCCTCTTGCAGCCTGACTGATGATCATTTATCTGAGCTGCAGGGCCCCGAGGCACAGGGCTGTGCTTGCACAGACAGCCCCACTCCAGCTCCCTGTGAGGAATCCACCCCAGAGGCTCATCCTGTGAGGAATCCACCCCAGAGGCCCATCCTGTGAGGAATCCACCCCACAGGCTCATTCTGTGAGGAATCCACCCCACAGGCTCATCCTCACCCTCAGCACACCTGCTGAGCCCAGTCCTGCAGGCACCAGCATTTTATTAATACTGTTAAATAGTGGTGTATCAATTAGCCCAAGTCCCCAGCTCAGATGTACACTGTCAATAGCATCTTCCTTAAAGCTCTACCAGCAGCACTCTAAAGTGACTGCAGCAGCAGCCTTGCTCCAGGCAAAGTCCCTTCCCCAGTCACTCCCAGGCTCACACTCTGTCAGCAGAACATATGGCCAGAGCCCATGGTCAGCACCATTCCCACAGCTCCCATCCCATCCCGATGCCTCCCTGACTCACTGATGTCTGAATTTAGGCAATGTGAGAGGAGACCTCATCACAGTCTGTAACTGCCTCATGAGGGGAAGAGGAGGGTCAGGCACTGGTCTCTTCTGTTGTGACCAGTGACAGCATCCAAGGATCCTCAAGTTGTGTCAGGGCAGGTTTAGGTTGGATATTGGAAAAAGGTTCTTTCCCCAGAGGGTGTCTGGTCACTGAACAGGCTGCCCAGGGTACTGGTACTGGTAATGGTCCCAGCACTGAGGCTGCCAGAGCTCCAGGAGTGTCTGCACAGCCCCCTCAGGCACAGGATGGGATTGTTGGGGTGTCTGTGCAGGGCCAGGAGCTGGATTTGATGATCCCTGTGGGTCCCCTCCCTCTGTGATTCTGTGCTGGATCCCAGCAGGCACAGGTGAATGCCAGGGACTCACTGTGTGATCGTGGCACTGCCAAAACTCTCCAGAGCCTCCAAACCTCCACACCAATGAGCCACATTCTTCCCCCAGCCACCAGGCTTTTGATTTCTCTCTCCTCCAGCCACACTGCCAAAACTTTCTGCTCCCTGCACTGGTGCAGCTGCAACACAGCAGCTCTTGTAGTGCCAACAGGAGCAGCTCCCAGCAGGCTGATGGAGCAGCATTCCAGGCTCCCAGTTGGCTGGAGGAGCTGGGACTCAGTCACACCTTAAAATGACATTTAGGCAGCAAGCAAACACATTTTTGAGTGTCTCCTCCTTGCCCCTGTTTATCTGCAAGGTGCATTTAGATTCCAGAGGCTGAGGTGCAAGCAGCGTGCCATCCACTTTGTGCAGAGCCCAGTGGAGCGTGCCTGCCTCTTGGTGCCAGTTTCTGCTTTCCACTGACAGCTCTAACAGAGATTGAATGCTGTGATTATTTCTGAAATAATTTGTGAATCTAGAGTTTATTTTTATCCAGCATGTCTAGGACACCTCAAGAATTCAAAAAGCATTTAGTACCTGAGAAATGTAATTGTGAATCCCCTCTGGGAAAAGAGGGACTGGAGCACTTCTATTTCATTGCTGGGGGAGTCCTGTAATTATTTAGCACAATTTCTGACTCAAAAGTGTGCTGAATCTCAGTCTAACAGAAAGAGGTTCTCCCTTTCAGAGTGGGTTCAGTGCTTTGGGTGCCACACAGGTGGAGGTGCCTTCTGTAGGAGCAACACACCCAACCCCAGAGGGGGATGAGGGTAAAGCTCTGCAGACTGAGCTGCTCATGGTCTGCACCTGGGGCTCCTCCTGGGCTGTGAACTCCTTGGCCAGGGCCAGCTGCCTCAGAGCCAAGCTGACCAGCATTTAATTTCTTTTTAAATGTGACTTTGGGCACGTATCTTGTTGCACACACACGGTCTGTGCTCGGGCACCTCACACGGCCCCACAACAGTGCTGCACTGGCAGCAGCAGTGGTGAACCTGCTGTGGATTCCATGACTCAAGAACACGCACGCCATGAAAAAATTAGCACATTAAGTAGGCAAGGTGGCATATCAAATTCTAAAGGGGAGTTTGAGAGTAGGAAGTAGCTTGAGTTGCTGGGAAGCAATGAGCAGTCAGCCAGTTTTGCTCAATTGTGTGTTTGCTTTGATGTTAATAGAAAAACCCACGAACTCAGACCTCGCTTTAGTTTCCCACTGAAGAGACAAGCTCAGTATTAACATCCACAGCCAGAGGGGAAGAGCAGCTGCCCAGCGGCCTTTTAGCAGTACTGTCCCATTAAATAAACAAGGATGCTCCCCAGAAATCAGGAGAGCAGGAATGGGTATGCATAACTTGTTTTGTGGGTCTGGATTGAATTTTTTGGAGATCAAGGGGCCTGTAGCCCTTTGTGTGCTCTATACCACCTATTACTCCTGAAGGAGGAAATGGGAGAGTGGAATTTAGATTGGATGTAAATATCAAAATGGGTCAGAGGTGTGGGCCCTGAATGTGCCTTGAGGAGAAGCCAGCAAGGGAAAGGGGTTTCTCCTGCAGAAATGAATAAATCTGTGCCATAAACACCAGAAGTTGCCCCAGCCTTTCCCAGCTGCAGAGCAGGGTTTCTCCTGCAGAAATGAGTAAAAACCAGAAGTTGCCCCAGCCATCCCCAGCTGCAGGGTGGGGTTTCTCCTGCAGAAATGAGCAAATCTGGTGCCATAAACACCAGAAGTTGCCCCAGCCTTTCCCAGCTGCAGAGTGGGGTTTCTCCTGCAGAAAGGAGTAAAAACCAGAAGCTGCCCCAACCTTTCCCAGCTGCAGAATGGGGTTTCTCCTGCAGAAATGAGTATATCTGTGCCATAAACACCAGAAGCTGCAAGTTGCCCCAGCCTTTCCCAGCTACACAATGGGGTTTCTCCTGCAGAAATGAGTAAAAACCAGAAGTTGCCCCAGCCATCCCCAGCTGCAGGATGGTGTTTCTCCTGCAGAAATGAGTAAATCTGTGCCATAAACACCAGAAGTTGCCCCAGCCTTTCCCAGCTGCAGTGTGTTTCTGCAGCACCTCTGTCCCCCGCCCCTGTGATAATCACACATCACAGTGATTCACCACAGGTGGCTGCCCAGAGAGGGGCTGGGCACAAGTACCTTGTGAGTATATAATTAAAAGCAAGAGGACTTGGGAATTCTTGCTGGATTATGAGAAATACAATATAATTGGCATGACTGAAACCTGGCAGGTTTATTCGCATGACTGGAATGTAAAAATTGCTGGTTCTAAATTGTTAGGAAGGAAAGAGTGGTAAAAGGAATGGAGGAGGTAGAGCTCTGTATTAAAGATAAAATTTCCAGTGCTAGAGGAACTGAACCCAGGGGGCTAGGATAATCTCCATCTGAGGATGTTGAAATAATTGGTACATGAAAATGCAGGGTTAGAAGAATCTGTACATCACTACTTTAAAGAAAAGTGGGAAAAAATTGTGCAGGCCACTTGACCCAGGGATTTTAGGACAGTTTTCTGAGAAAGCACTCATTTCATGGCCACAAATAGGTTTTATCAAAGGTAGGGTTTATTAAAGGTAAATCATTTACCAAGATGAATCACTTCTCAGACAAGGGTAATGGATTAGACCCAGTCTCTGTGGATTTGCAAAAAAATATTTGGTGGAATGTCCAGTGAAAATTCTTTCCAGAAGAGCTGCAGAGAGTGGGGAGGATGGTGAGAACAGAGGGAGAGGCAGGCAGGCTCCACAGTGAACAGCCTGAGCTCCAGGCTGGACAGAATGCCCAGGGCACAGAGATGTCCCATTGGTGGGGATGGAGTGACAGTGACAGAGCTCAGACAAAACACACCATTGACTGCTTCCGTGATTCCAGAATAAAAAGGCATAACAGACAAAAATAAGCGCTCCTTCCTGCAGAGCCCCCTGCCAGGGAATGCTGAGAAGGCCAAAATTGGGAACTGCATGGATCCAGAGAGCAAACCTCCATTCCTGTCAGTGACAGGATGATTTTAGAGCAATCCCCAAACTGCTGCTGCAGTTCTGGTGTGACAAGGGGAGCACAGGAGCACAATCACCCCGTGCCCACCCCTTTGTTCTTCCCTAAATATCTGCCACTGGCTTCCCTAAATCCCTGTCATTGCAGACAACACAAAGACAGTGGAGCAGAGAGACCTTCTGCATCAACCTGTGTTGCAGATTCACTTTATTGATTATCATTGGGATAAATAGATTGTAAACTGACTAAAGGACAGTCTTACAAGGAGACTGTGGCAAGTAATACAAAAGGGAGAATTATCCCAATAGAGACCAGATGTTTCTAGCTGTCCTCAAATTTGCTTTTGGGACTGATTCTGTTATTGCTGGGATTAGAAATCCAGGGAAAAAAGGAGCTAAGGATACAATTTGTGTCACCTAAAGAAATAAAGGTGAGATGAATCCTGCAGCCAGCCCGTGGCCATCAGCAAATGTCTGTGCTCAAACTGATCAGCATCCTCACTGCACTCCTTGGGAGGTTACACTGCTCCTCCTGTGGGATCAGCTGAGCCCTGGGATTATGTGTTTGCCTCACTGGCCCAAAGAGAATCAGTCTAAGACCTTGCAATTCCCAACACAGAAGTTTTAATTTGGAGAGAATAATCCTGCTTTGACTGCGCCTCTTACGTACATGCCACACAAAATCTGGGAATATTGGCATTACAGAGGAGAGATTTTTTTCCTGCATAACTGAAAGTGTGAGCTGGCCTGATAGAGTTGTAAGAGCAGCATTACATTTTAAAGAAGGTTAAAAGCACCAGATGCCAAGGCCTAAAGTGAGATCCCAGGTAGGTGCCAATTGCAGGGGGAGGATAAGAACCAAGTTGGGGGACAGTGCTTGTCTGTGGGGAGCATAAAAAAGAGATTATTCTAGGGAAAAATCAGCACCACAGGCAACATCAGTGTGTTTTGTAAATGCCATGGTGCATGGGTAGGGTAAGAAAAAAGGGAAGGTGAAATAGGTGCAGTGGGATTTCCAAGGTAGTCAAGGAGAAGAGAATCTCCTTCAAGAAAAGAAAGCTGATGTTCTGTAGTGCACCAGACTGAAGAGCTAGAGGGGATGTAGTGATACCTTACATATGTATGGATAAAGAAAATAAAATTACTTAAATAATTCATAATTGAGGGGGAAAAAAGTGTCAATCCAAGGACAGGTTCCCGCAGAGTGTGTCTGGACCTCACCTCCACAGAGGGCAGTGTGAGCAAAGGAAACCCAGGGGCTGAAATGGAGCCTTCCAAAGTGCCAGGAAGAGCTGCAGGAGAGAAGAGGAGTGTTTCTGGCATGAGGAGGCTTGGAGTGAGTCCTGCATAGCTGATGTGTTGGTGTTTTAGGAGGTGCCTGTTCTGTGACATCCCTGCCCCAGGGGGCTGCTGGGCGCCAGTGGGAGCCAAGGCAAAAATAGCTGCTGACTGGGTGCCCATCACGTTTTCTGGAGGTTTTAATCTAATCTAAAACAGCAGAAACTGGCTCCAGGTGGAGGCAGTGTGAGAGGAGGCTGCTCTGCCACTGCTGACATTATTCCAGCTGCTCAGGAGATAATTGGTATGGCTGCTCATGCACTGAACATTAAACTGATGATCTAATTTGGGATCAGAAGGGAAATCTCCCTCAGGCTAGATATCAGGCAGAGTAACAAATTTTTGCCTTCCTTAACAGCCTGGGAAGGATCCATTGCAGAAGAGCACTTGTGAACTCCTCCTAACAAATCCCTGGTATTTTGCTTTCAGGATGAGATAGGTCTGGCCATAGGAATTTACAGATTTATTCGTGTTCCTCACGAGAACTCGTGCTCCCTTCCTGTGGTACATGATAGCTGTGATTTCTGTGCTGGTGATTGCTTTATTGCAGACATTCAGGTTTTTATAGCATGTTGGGGATATTTTGTGTCTGCGGTGCTCTGGGAGTTTTGGATTTTAGGTCCTCCTGATCCTGCTGGGCAGACTAGCTTTGTGAACATCCATCATCCATAAAACATGGACATAAAGTCCCTGCAGGCTGAGCCTCATAACAGAGCAAAGGAAGGGACCAGGCAGCTAACTACTCCTTATTAGATGTGTTACTGTTCCTCATGTGTTTGGATGTGTCTGTTCTCAGCCATTTAACCCGGTAGCCTTAAAGGAAACATCTGAGGAGTTCTGGTGGCTCCTTGTAAATGGGATAAACTTCAAAGTGCTGGAAGATTAACACACAGGTCCCAGATTTCAAAGGGAACTGAGATGCCTTACCCCAGTGTCAGTGCAAAATATGAACAGATGCTTTCAGGGCTGAGGAAACGCATAAGGGATGGAAGATCAATGATCCGGTACCCCTGTGGGTTTTAAATTACACCAGACTCAATCCTGATGTTAAAACTTTCCTTATGTGGGGTTAGGAGAGCTGGCTGACTGGCAGATCTCACAATTGGGATGTGCAGTTTGTTGTGATTTAACAGCTGATAATTGAGTGCTGCTCAGCCCCTCACTCACTACTGCCCCAGAGGGCTGGGGAGGAGAGCCAGAGAAAGGCAACAACAGTGGGTTGAGATGAGAACAGCTTAATAAATAGAATACGACAACAAGAAGTAATAAAATAAAATATTAAAAACTATATATATATTTAAATATATATATATATATAAATAGAGAAAAGGGGAGAGAAAGGACTAAAACCCCCCAAAAAGTGTTGCACAGTGCACCTGCTCACTGCTGCCCAGCCCAAAGCAGTGATAGCAGCTCCCAGCAAAACTCTGCCCAGTTTACACACTGAGCATCACATTCTAAGGTCTGGAATATCCCCCAGGCCAGCTCAGGTCAGCTGTCCTGGCCATGCCCCCTCCTGCTTTTTGTGCAGCTCCTGAGTGGCAGAGCATGAGGCACTGCCAAGCCCTTGATTTGGGCAAGCCCTGCTCACCAACACCCAAAGCACCTCTGTGTTATCAGCACTGTTCTCATCCTAAACCAACACCCAGCCCTGTGCCTGCTGCAGGAACCAAACTGACTCTGTCCCTGCTGGAACCAGGATGGCAGGGAATGGGGCTGCTGAAACCAGGACCCTCTGTCAGTCACAAATTGGTGTGACATCAGTGTTCTTGCTGCTGAACCAAAAGGCAGCATCAGCCTTTGCTGATGTAGCTTAGGAAGGGATACAAAAGCCAGTGAGCAATAATGAAGCAGGTGTAATTACTATGGAATGACATAGCTTGTTTCTGCATGTTTCCACTTGCCTGTTTTCCACCTTCCATTTGGCCACCAAAAGGACTCAAACCATGCTCACAATGTGGAAAATCAGTTAGGTAGAGACATTTCACCATGCTTAGACTCACTAGGTTTGGAGAGACCAAAAAACTTCATCATTCAGCATGATTTCACTGTGCATCTCCCAGGCAGACAAAAAACACTAATGAGAAGTTTGTTTCAAATTTATTGGGTACATGCTTGGGAATAAGGTTCACAAGAGGAAATGCAAACACAACTTTTTTCCACTTGATTTCAAAACTGGATATTCATTTCCAGTGTGCTGCAGTTCACTTCCTTTAAAAGTCATGGAGAAAAGGTTGAAGTTAGCTGTTTCCATACCCCAAGCCAGGGGTTCCTGCCTGGGAAAACAGGAAATCTCAACCCAAAGAGCAGCCAGGGCAGGCACAGGAGGATGGGAGAAGGAAGGACTTCATACAGTGAGGGACAGACAGCAGCTACATCTCTGTGAAGAGCATTGGGGTTTGTCTTTCCCATCTTTCTGGGTGTCTCAGGGATCCTGGACTGCCAATATCTACTTTACTTTGGCATATTTATATTGGCTCAGGGTCAGCACAATGTGTCACCCCTGGGATGAGCAGGTGAAACCTTCCCCTTCCCATTGTACAGCTTCAAAAGCTTAAATCAACTCAGAGCTCCTTGATTTAATGAAGTCAGCTCTAATTTGACACCAAAATCATTGAAAACCTCTCTCAGCACTGCTGTTCCCCCGATTTTCACAATCACTTGGAAACCCAACCTCCTTCCCAGCTCTCCAAATGATGGATGTGTGTACACATCCTCCAGGTCTTACCAAGATAATCAGCTGAATCCTGTGACTTGGCTGGCTTTCAATTAGACATGATTTGAGAGCAGCCCGTGGAGATGTTTGCTTTGAGATGCTGGGGAAGATTTTTCACATCAGGGAAGAGTTGCAGCCCGGAACAAGCAGTTGCCATGGCATAGTCCCAGCTCTGCCCACACTCCCTGCCCTGCACAGCCCTTCCCTGCTCCAACCCCCCAGGAGGGAACCCCACCGTGGGAATGGGACCTCTGGGGTAAAATTAGCAACATTCCTTCGGGAATGTGCAAAATGAGGAGAAGCGCACCGCGCCTGAAATGGAAAAGTGGGAAGCTCTGCATTTTCCCACTTGGAGACGTAGGAAGTTGGAAGGGGTTGGGTTTTGCTGAAGGAGAACAGCAGCACAACACTGAGGTTTAGAAGCAATCCCAAAGGCAGTACAGGCTGTGAGTAATCCCTGAGAAATTGGGCAAATTCTCAAGATATTTAGAGGTAGAAGAAATGTTGGTGGGCTCCAGCGATGAGTGGCAGCTGTCAGAGGAAGAGAAAATAATTATCTGCGTAGTTCAAGATATATTTTTGTGCAATTCTGTGTGAGCTTGTTTATTTTCCAGAAGAAAATATCGCTTCAGCAAAATCAACAGGGTCAACTGGAAAATGTTGATTTTACTGATTAGCACTCAATTTTTTGTTAGGGGAAAAAAAAAGTCAATTAAGTGCTCTGAGATGACTTTAAACAAAGTTTTCATATTTCAGTTGGTAATTAACCTGATCCAGCTCAGTTTGAGTGAGCCTATTAACCTGTATTTTCCCTCATGTAGTGCTTTTTTTCACTGAAGTTGTGTTGGAGTCCTCAGCCTCATCTAGGCTGGGATCCCTGGAGGGTTATATCTTTTTTTAGACAAATACAATGATTTTACTCTCAGTAGATGATGTGGGATCTCATCAGAATCACATGACTCTAGATATAATTGGAGAGATAAAGATGTGTTAGGGCCTAGTGGGAAAAAAAGGGGACCTTGTCTGTCGTAGGCTGGGAGCCAGGGTGTTACTAAAAGGGAATGTTGTTTAAAAGAAATTTAATCATTTAAATTTCCATCATAACTGCACTCTTGAACTCGTAAAATTTTATGCAGAGTAAGTGGATACAGACAGCTTTTCTTTCTTCTTTTTTTTCGCGAGATGAAAAGCAGAGTTATAACAGAGTTCAGCCAGAACTACCAGATTTCTTTTAAGTCAATTTATTTAACTTGAATATTTTCAAACCGTGTCATTGCAAGACATACAAAGTAGGATTTTTTCAGGGTTGTTTTTATTTTGTTGCTGTCATTACTAATCAGGCATTTTCCCCTGGCTCAGAGAGGAAAGACCTCGGGAATGCAGGACCAATAAGCAGGACCCAGAACATCAAATTCTGCTCTTTGCTATGACAACAGCTATGTTAGAAACAGAATATTGTCTTGAAGTGCTTTTGTGGTGCTTTTTCTGCCCTCTTCCTTATTTCCAGTCTAAACCACCAGGCTCCTGGGCTGTGTGAGGTTCTGAGAATAGGAGCAAACAAACTCCACCTTTTATGTGGAAGAAGGAGTAGAGTGTGGGTCTCCCAAAGGCTTAAAGGCAGAGGGCACACAGGGCTTGGGTGAACACCTGTGTGCTGGAGTTCAGACCCAATTTCCGTGCACACAGACCTGCCTTTCAGCTGCCCTGAGCAGGTCTCTAATTCCACAGGACCAGGAGGAATTCCAGGAATTCCATGGTGGAAGCCCCAGCCAGGCATGTGTGATGTACCCACAAGGTGGGCAGGGCAGGGCAGGCCCTGGAGCAAGCAAGCTCTGGGACCTGATGGTTCTTTGGACCTGTTTATCTTGATTTTCTGTCAGGATTGAACTTGGGGGAACTTGGGCTTTCTTTAGGCTAGAGAGGAGCTGAATTCTGAGCTCTGCCTTGGTGTGAGGATTTGCCTCCAGCAGAGCCCCAGCTGTCCCTGTGTGTGTGACACTGACCCTTCAGTGGGGCAGGTGATGGAGCTCCTCCACTTTGCAGGGAAAGGGAGGTGTCAGAGACAGCTGTGCCTTCATCAGCACCCACAGAAACACCACCCTCAGCACCAAACTGGCTCCTCTTCCTCCTCTGCCTGCCCAGCTCTGCAGATCCTGCTGGAACACCTCCACCTGTTCCCACTGCAGATTCATGGGGACATCCCACTGGGGGTCCCTCAGATATTTCCATGGGCTCTGCATCTGTTACCCACACAGCCTCAACATTCTTCCCCACCCACCAGCTCAGTCTTTCCAGATGTGTCTCCTCTCACTCTCTGGCTGCTCCAGCTTGAAGTTCCCCAGCAAGCTACAAACACTCAGACATGCACATATACAGAATTAGATTAATTAATTAGGAATCATTAGCTACAGATAAACTTTGGACTCTTGGTAACTCCCAGTCCTGCAGATCCTGTGACATGTCCCCTCCTTGGGAAGGCCCAGCAGAGCCCCTGCAGGGTCAGTATGATTAGGAGCAGTGTGTTTGCAGGGACTTGCACAGATGATGTTTTTACCTCACCCTCAGGAAGCCTGAGGAGAAGCTGATGCCAAATGCTTTTCCCATGGCTGCTCAGGTGCTGGTCAGCCCTCTCTGCTCAGCCTCCAGCATCTCCCTGTCCATGCTGAGCTCCACTCAGCCCCATGAGCACTGCTCATGGCCACTGCTCCTGTGTGCAAGTGCAGAGAATAATTCCAGCCAGGTCCCACCTCTTCTTTCTGCTTGAGCGAGGAGAGGAGAGGTCACTCCTGGGCTTTCTTCCCTGTCAGGATCACAGCCACAAACAGGGGAGGGCAGAGCTCTCAGGGGATGAATCCCAGAGACTCTTCTTGTTGCTTCTCTGAGCAATCTTTTGTATATTCTCTAAAGACTCTCCAGGAGCATGGATAGGGGGAGAAGATGCATCTGGAAAAGGACAGCACAGCAGGATAAACTCTGCCAAGTCTAAAATTAAACTTAAGAGGGCTTAAGAGATCAGTTATACAAGATACCCAAAAATAACTTAGAATAAATCCTAAGAGGAACAGTGAAAGCACTGCTGACATCTTCAGTTCTCAGCGAGATGCACGTCTGCATGTGCAAGTGTGACTGTGCTTTATAAATACCACCAGTGGCTACCATTGGAAATGGAAGAGGGTTTTCCAGTGCTACAGCAGCAGGAACAGCAAAAGGGAAGAGTCAGGAACTGCTTGTGCAGCTCCTACTGTGACCTTCAGCAGCAAGCAGGCACAATCAGCCATTGAAAGTGAGGTGGCATCAGGCTCCTCTCTGTCTCCAGCCATTCTTTTTGCTATGGCTCCTAGAGGACTTTTTCTGGACACTCCAGCACTTTCTGTCCACGTTATTTGAACTGGAGGCATCACCACAGGGAGAGAGGGTGTTCTGGGCAGGCTGAATTTAAGGGAGGAAGAGGATGCTCATTCCTCCCAGCAGCCTGTGACCTCCCTCTCCTCTGTCCTGCAGCCAAACTCTGGTAACTCAGAGACTCTGCTGAAAGGCACCACCAGCTCTCAGAGCAGCCTGTGCAGTTTTTCCAGTAGCAAAGGCCATTCCCCTTTGCCTTTCTTGGGATAACATTCTGGAGAGCCAGGTATTTGTTAAAGGTTTCCAGTAATATGGCTTTGGATTCCCTGTAACACAAGTGAGGGATGATCAGTGAGAGACAGCCTGAAGTCAGGTTCAAATAAAACTGTGATAAAAGTAATAACTTACATCTGACAAAAAAACCCCACAAAAAACAGAGCCAAACTACAGATCCATATGGCTAGAATGAAAAATCCTGCTTAATCTGCTTATATCAAGTCCAAATCTAGAGGTCACTCTCCCTATATTCCCTTGATTTTATGTCAATAAAATTCCTGAAAAACCTCACACCCTAAACTCAGAGGCTCTGGATGAGAATGTTTTCTACTTACACCTTAGTATCTTTCATAGTCCACTTACTTACCTGGATTTCTTGGTCAGGAACCTAAAGTAAAGAACCTGGGGGAGCTGGGCTTGTTCTTGTCCCTCCAAGCAGACAAAGGATGACTGCACTGATGCCAGAGCAGCTACAGAAGTTTGGGTTGGGTATCAGGAAACACTCTCCAGAGGTGGACCAGAGGGGGAAGAAAATCCATCTCTGAGTCACTAAGGGATGGGTATTACCATCCTTGGAGCATTTCAGAATTTGGGTGGGAAAATCTTGTCTGTTCTGAACAGGAAATGTGCAGGGCTGGTAATTTCCATGATCCAGAAGTTATCTTTCCATCTGTTTCCCCCAAAACTTACTGACACTCCTTCTGCCCAGATAGAGCCTGCCCTGAATCTGGAAACAGAGATGGTGCTTTGGCAAGCCAAGTGCCACTTCCTTTTCTTGGCTGTCCTCTGGACTCACAGAGTAGAAATCCTTCCCCTGGACAAATCAAAATGTGCATGTCAATGTCAAGTGAACCTTTTCTTTTATAGCTACTTAGACAATTGACTAGGTACACATCACCTCTCGGTGTATTTAGCATGGATTTAACACTGCTAAAAGTAAATAAAAAGGAGAAATAATAGCATTAAAATAATAGATTCTTATGTCAGCACAGCTATCATTTGAATTATTGCATTTATCTCAATCTTGCCAGCAAAAACACCAGAAAGGTGAACACTTTATATTGCTTTTTATGTATACTGAATTACAAATAAGAAAAAAATACACTGACTTCACCATCACTGTGGCATTTCACTGTTTATTCTTTTTTAATGGCTCACCTTTCCTAAATTAGTCTTTTGAACTTTGTAATTAAAAATGAGCAAAGCTAATTTAGAAAAAATAAAACAGCCTAGTCCTATAACTGCCTTTGCATCAATTACAGTCTTAAAGGGCAAAATGGACTTTATTCCATGACCTCTGGCCAGCACTCCTTGGAGCATATCAGATCAAAAGGAACACATACACTTGGTGGAGGGATGCACCCAGGGCAGAGGAATTATATGATAATGTTTGGTTACCTGAAGAAGTAAAAAGAAAGGTCAAAGAGCCCACCCTAAGATGCATTTCCTGTTCAGAAACTCCTCAAGAATTCCTGCAAGGGCAAAGGTGGTGTCCTAAACAGACAGTTTACAGTGGAGCACAGGGAGGGGCACAGGCTGTGATGCTCAGAGCAAGGCATTTGCCTGCTTTTGAAACAATTTTTTAAAACATTTATACATTTCCTTAGCTTCTTTGTGCTTCAGGTTTGGTCTCAGTCACATCTGCGTATGGAGAGCTCTGTGCCCGTGGCAGTGCCCCAGCACTGGGAGCTTTGGTCACTCTGGGTGGGCACAGGCATTGTGTGGTGATGAGAAGGTAAAAGTGTGGGTGAGAGGGGCCCATGCCCTGCCAGTGCCACCTGCTGAGGCCCCTGTGTCACCCCAGCCAGAGCCCAGCAGTGCTCCTGCCCTGGGGAAGAGCATCACTGGCCCAGCAGGGGCTCAGCCAGCAAGGGAGGATTTCCTGCTCTCCCTGACCCAGGAGCTGCAATCCCAAGGGAATCCAGCCCTTGGGCACAGGGGAATGTGTGTCCCCAGTGTCCTGGAGAGACTGGGCTGGGAGTGAGGGCAGGAACCCCAGGCACAGAGAGGAGGCAGAGCGACACCAACCCACTCCTGTCTCCTAAAACAATGCTTTTCTTTTAAAGGTGAAAAATGTCGAAGTTTTATTGACCTTGCCCCGGCTTCTGAAAAAGGTAAGAGCACACAGCCGAGGCTGTTTCCTCTCATCTTACAGATTGCATCAGTGTTGTGTCCTGTGGGACCTGAGTGCCAGGGGAGGCAGGATCCCCCAGCACACAGGGACCCACATGCCATCCATGCTACACACAGCCAGCTGGAACAAGCTCCAAGGCTCTGTGACAGCTGTTTGCTCACTTTGTGCAGGTCTGTCATTTATTTGATCTTAACTCAGATGGCTTTCTTCAAGAAAAATATTTATTTATGTTGTAAGACAGATGTCACTGTCATATTTTCTGAAAAATCCCTTCGCCAGGATTTCTTCTCCTGGGAAGATTAGAAGTCTCAGAGAAAAAACAATATTATCTCATTTGCTTCTCCTGTGTTTGCTGCTTTGGAATGTGGCTGGAGATTGTTTATCCAACAGGTGCAAGTTTGATTGGTTTCATATGAAATGTTTTTAATTAGTGACCAATCACCATCAGCTGTGTCAGACTCTGAGGAGTCAGTCATGAGTTTTTCATTATCATTCTTGTTAAGCCTTCTGTCTGTATCCTTTCTCTTTCTTTAGTATAGTTTAGTATAGCTAATATAATATAATATAATATAATATAATATAATATAATATAATATAATATAATATAATAATTATAAATTCGCCTTCTAAGAACATGGAGTCAGACTCATCTCTTCACCTCATCCTGGGGACCCTACAAATACCACAGACATTTCCCTTCTTCCTCTAGTGAGGAAGGAAATGCTATGTGGTCTCCTCAAGCCATGAAGATATTAAGGGTCAGAAAAATACAGCCACAGTACCAAAGTTATCTCTTTGTGAGAAGGAATCATCCAGATACTTCTTTGGTTGGTTTACCCTTGTGAAAAGTTATATATTCAAGTGCATAGAAGCAGGTTGCAACCATTTTCCTCACCGTGGCATTGAAGCTCAATTGATCATTGAGATTTCTTTCATTTTAAAAATCTATAAGGGGAAAAAAATGCTCAATAGAGCTCAATTAAAGTGAACTGAGCCCATCCTGGTCCCAGCTGATGAGATGCCCCATATATTTTGTCAGGTCACTTGAGACAATCCCAAAACCTTCTGGACACAGGGTGCCTTCCTCAGGCTTGGTGGAGCAGCAGTAAGCGGTGTAAGGAACAATTTCCCTTAATTTGCCTGAATTGCTGATCCACTGGAAAATGGGAAGAAAGGCAATTACTGCTAATAAAGCAGGGGGATATTGCAGGGAGAGAAACAGCCACAGAGCCTCTGTGAAATTCATTGTAAGCAAACCCAAATAAATTATGCACATAAGGGAAGAACAAGCCTGGGATTAGTGTCGCTAATGGGCTCCCAGTTAAATCTCACACACACAAATGGGACCTTGGGGCACAAAGGCTCTTACAAAACCAGCAGCTCAATGCTCAGCAGCCATCAGAAAACAAACTCTGTGATAGAAAACATGACAAAAGGACCCAGTGATGCCTTTTGGGCTATCTAAAATCAGAGACCAGACAGAATTAAGGGAATAAAAAGCAGTTCTATTTATTGAAGGGCCTTCAGGTACATTTAGGGCAGATGAAGATCCCCAGGGGCTGCATCCAAAATGAGTAAAGGGTCACAGATTTTCACATTTTTATAAGTTTGGTCCATTTGCACATTGGGAGTTAATCTTCCAATTACAGCTTCAGGTAATGAAGTCATTTACCCCAGATTTGCTCCCCCCCAGCTCACTTTTGTTTCCATCTCAGGCCTGAGGCAGTGAGGAGTCCTTGACTCCCAGGCCTGGACAGGAATTGTTGTGTCTGCCCAGAATGGGAGAGCAGCTCACACTGTGTGTGGAGTTCAGAGTTATACACTAAAAACTGCAGGATTACAAATATATGAAAAATATAAAAGCTAAAACTCTAAGGCATCATCAGGAGCAGGGCAGAGCCACAGAGCTGAAAGCTGCACTTTGCTGTAATACACTGGGTTACTTTGTGCTTTTTAGTGCTCCCAAAACAGCAGTGAGGATCTCAAAGTTCTGGAAACTTCTGTCCAAGCATGGGAGTGGGACTGGTGCTGAAGGAGAGGCACAGGAGAGGAGCTGGAATGGACAGGGCTGGGAGAGGAGCTGGAAGGGCAGCTGGGCAAGGGAACCTCAGCTGGGCAAGGGAATCTCATCTGGACAAGGGAATGTCCCTGCCTTGCCCTGCCAGGGCTGTGGGCACAGCGAGCCCCTCCAGCAGACAGAGCAGAGCTGGCACAAGGTGGCTGCTCTAAAGGCACTGGGGTGGGTTCCTGCTTTATCCCCTTTCTCTGGAACTTGCAGAATGCTTGGTGGCATCACCCACACACTTTCCAAAACAGCATTTAGTGCTTTACTTTCAGGATTTCTTTTGGTTGTGTGAAATGCTGTCAGCATTTTTTTTTCCAGGAGAATTTTAGAGTTGTTGCATGATGTCAGTGCATATTTCTAGATGATTCTGTTTTTCTTTTTTTGAGGAAGGAAGGCTCTTTCTGTGTAGTGTTATGAAGAAAATTCTATCTATTTCAGAAGACTTTCCATGGAGTTGAAAGGCATATTGACAAAAAGAGAGGGGAATGCTTTGTCAGAGATGGAAAGTGCTGACCATCAGACTAATAAACAAAACCAGGATAAATTCCACAACTGTACATCAAGCTGGACACTGCAGCATGGTTAATCTGGAATTTTCACCATTAGTCTTGTATTCTCCAGAGCTACTTTCACCACATGTGAAGAGAAAATTGATGCCTGATTTACTTTCACTGAACAATTCTTTAATGTCTTGATTTAATCTGCTCTTTTCCAGTTAGAAGGAAATTCCCATTCCTTTAATTTCTTCATCCCCTCACTCAGCATTGACTTTAATGGGCAGAGGCTCATCAACTACTCAGTTCCAGCCAGTCCAACTCAATGAGAAAGGATGAAATACAGTGAAAAGCAAATTTGAGTTCAGTTCAAACATTGTGGTTTTCACAGGCAATCATGTAACTGGGAAATTTGGGACTAAACTTAGCTTCACAATGAGACTGCAACTTATTCACTTTCTGTACATATCCTTAGCATCATTACCACCAAAATGTGGTTGTTTATCTGAAATGTCTCTGCAATTTTGTTTATCTGAAATGTCTCTGCAATGTCTCTCCATTACTGCAGCTGAGCACTCAGGTTTCCCAAAGTTTTCCTTTTAGTTGGTTTTCCCCGGCCCAAAGAGGATCCCTGTCTGACCAACTTCTAAGCTAAACAGAGGCTCCTGAAGCCCATGCACATCATCCTTCACTTTTAAGACACAACTTTTAAGATATGCTAAGAACACAGTGCAGTTGCACAGCCCATCTTTGCTTGGGTCCACCACCAGTTAACAGCAAGGTGGTGTTAAACTCCTGCAGATTATTTAACACCCTCTGATATAGGAAAAAGAACTACCATAAAAACTCACAGTAAATAAAACCATCCATGATGAGGTCTAGTCACATCCTCACCACAAACCTTGCATTCATAAATGAAAATTCTTCCAGTAAAAATCTCATATTTTATGGCTGAGCTTCCTGTCTTTATGCATTAGTGCTGATCTCCAGTGTTGCTGGGAAATGCATCTCTGATCAGTTATTGTACCCTTGTCATATATCTCACCAATGACATCTACTAAAAGGAGGCAGCAAAATTTGGGGCAAACAGACCCACAGTATGGTATAAATAAGCATTTCCAACCCACACTAGGAGAGCTTTTTCCTGCATTTAAGGCAGCTGCCAGCAATCTGTCAGAACCTCATAAGCCTAACATTGAATTTATTAGCTGTTGCTGGTTCTTAGTGCCAAAGCTGCTTAGCAAAATCAGCTTCATGATGGTAGATATTAACTGGGAAAAAAAAAAACACATTTTCCTTTGAGAGTTTACATTTGCTATTGATAAAAATGATAGAGCAATAGCTGGTTACAGTGGCCA
Organism: Ammospiza caudacuta; assembly: GCF_027887145.1. Taxonomy (NCBI): domain Eukaryota; kingdom Metazoa; phylum Chordata; class Aves; order Passeriformes; family Passerellidae; genus Ammospiza; species Ammospiza caudacuta. Next base: position 4,375,645 of record NC_080609.1, on the reverse strand, counting down.
GGCTTTTAATGGGCTCTCACTGAGCAGATGTTGGGGCCCACAAAGTGCTCTAATTTTCACTCCAGACATGAGCAGTAAGACAGCAAATATTTCCAAAAGGAGTTGGAAGGGAGCTGTCAAAGTAGGCTGGACCTGATATTTCAGTTCTCAGTTCCTTCTGGGATATTCTCCACAGAACTTAATCAAAGTTTTGTTGCTGCTGAATATTTTGCTGCCTGGGGAAGAAAAGGGAGATTTTTTTGGCAAGGGGTTGTGGTGTCCCACCAGGACACTGAGGCTGGCACACTCCTCACCACACTCCTCCTCCTCCCATGGCACCTTCTGTCATCCCATTCCCATGGCCTCAAATCCGTGCCCAAGAAGAATCCCAAGAGGCCACAGAGGATACATTCAAAAGGAAAAAACCAAGACCAAAAATTCCGGGAATAGTGGTTTTAAAAGCTGTGGTTTTAAAAGTTGTGAAGAAGGGGAACCACAACATCAAAATGGAGAGCAAAAAGTCCCATAAATGATCAGATAAAAACTTTCAGTGACCACACCACCACAGGTGGACACATCCACAGGTGTTATCTTTCTTCCCCTTGCTGTGTGAGATTGCAGCTCCTGCATCCTCCTCTGCATGCATCACTGCCAGAGGGTGAGCCCAGCCCAGCTCCTTGGGCAGGAGAAACCAGCTGGAAGCAGCCCTTGTGCTGGAAGCATTTTGCTGGAGAAGAGCAGGGCTTTGCAGGGAATGTGGTGCCCCCAGCAGTTCCTGGGATGGTGCTGGTGGAGGCTGGGACTTTGCAAGCACCTGGAGTGCCCAGAGCTGGAGATGGGGGGCTCTTCCCCTGTTGGGAAGTGCTGCAGGAACAGGCTGAAATGTCAGTGCTGGCTCAGAGCTTTGAGATGGCCGCACAAACACAGGGCAGGATTCCCAGGGCAGGCTCCTCACAGGTGTGCTGCAGCCTGGCCAGGTTTCTCCAGGACTCTATGGTACCTGATTTTGTGGAACAATTCCCACAAGGAATGGCAAGGCAGCAGGCTGCCAGCAGCTGCCTGCACTACACTGATGATAAACTCACAAAATAAACCAGGCTTTTCAGAGACCACAGAGGCTGAGGCAAGGCAAAACCCTGCAGAAGGAAAATGCTCATGGCTAGTGAACATTGAACAGTCCAAAATCTTACAGGGAGGCTTTTTAATGAGAGCCTGTCCTCAGGCAGAGGTAGGAGGTGCCTCCTGCACGTCCTCTACACAGCCTGTGGTGGTGCATCCTGGAGAGATGAAGCAATAACAATTCTGCATTGCCTAAAAAGTGGCTGGCAGAGCTGAGGTAGCACATGGCAAACAGCAAGTAAACAAATCAAGTCTCACCTAAACACAGCATAGAAAAAAGAGAAAGCTAAGCCAGTTCTGTGCATGCTCCTAAACCAGCACTCCAGCAGCAATTAATGAGAACAGAAAAAGTAGATGCCTGATTTTAATGGATCCTGACATAATAGGTGTAGCAGAAATTTGATGGGAGAAAGATAATTAGAGGGACAATAACGTCTTGTTGCTGATTACACTGAAAGACAAAGCAGATGTCATGTACTAAAGCTGAATCAGAATAACAAGGTAATGTCATTAATGAGCAACACAATCTCTGTGGATGGATTCCATGTTCAGATAAAAAAATGCAGAATTATGTTAGTGATCTCCCCTTGGGACAGCTTCAGAGACAGCAGGGTTAAACCTGATAGCAGAGAAGGTGTAAGGACAGAAAACAAAACAGCAAGAGCTGACTAAAACACCATGCACAGACCAAGAAATGTTATCCATGATGTAGACACAAAATTTGGATTGAGCTGGAGAAATTAGTGGGAAGCTTGTTACTCTTGACTTGCACTTGATTCAAAATGTTAGTAAGAGATCCCTTGTATGGCTTATATGGCAGATTCAGCATCCTTCAGAAGCAATAAAAGTGGGTTTAGAATTTGTGAAGAAAGAAACTCAAGAAAAGCAAGAGCTACTTAAAATAGATTAAAATGTTCAGCTAAAAGGACAACTGAAGCTTGAAAGCCTGAAAACCGCTGGATACACTGCAGGCCTCTGAAGCATGCACAAAGTGAGTGACTGAGAGCAAATGGCAGATAATGATCAGTGTTGATAAATGCCAAGTGGGGAAGATGAGGAGTCATCCTACCTTTACATATATAGTGATGGGTTCTGAATTAGCTTTTCCCCTCAGGATAGAGTTCTTGGGCGATGACAGACACTTCTATGAAAACATTAATTCACTGCTCTGCAGAGATTAAGATGAAAAAGAAATATTAGGATCATCGTAGGAACCCAAGAACAAAACAAGAAGTCACCATGCCACCACAAGTACTCATGATGTACCCACCCACCCTGTGAGCACCTCTCATCCCTCCCCTGCCAGCCCCAGCTCAAAGCACTGACAATAAAATTTAAAGACACAGAGGGAAGAGTGACATTTATGGTCAAAAATAGGGAAATACTTGTTTGGATGAGAAGGACAATGCAGAGCAGGTTTGAGGCTAGAAAAGAGACAAACGAGACTTGTAACAGTCAAGTTAAAAAACAAACCTCCTTTTTTATGTACTGGGTAGATGTTCCTAAGAAGAAAAAAAGAGGATCAATTTTCTAAGAGGAGCACTTAGAGACCTGCATCAGTAAAAAGAAATGTAACTGGGTCTCCCAAAAGAACTGTACACTTTCGAAAACAGGCTCTATATTCCTCTTGAATACTTCCTATTGCATTATTGTTCATATATCTGCAATAGGGTAAATCCTTACCCACACACACAAATACCTGTGCACTTGTAACAGGAGAGCTATGATTAAATATTTGGGAAAAAATGTGTTACTTTTATTTTATCTGTGTTTTTTTACACATCTGTTATGAATCACTGAAGTTAGTTTTAAAGGGCAATTAGACATACAAAGATGAAACCATTCTTACCAGCAGAATTCAAGCTAAATTCCTAATTACTGAAGGAGGAAACTGTCTTGTTTTTCACATTGGGGATGTGAAAGATGTGGAGAACACTGGTCTGAGCATCATTCATTTCTCAGCCCAGTGCTGAGGGTAGAAGTACATCACAGGCTCTGCACTGGTGCTCTTCAAAGGGAAACACTGAGCCCAAATATATTTAGTAAGGCACATGGGATAATTCTCTTGAGTATTTTTCATCATCTTTTCCACTCTCTTGCTCTACTCATTATATTACTACCACACCAGGAAAAAGAGATTATGGCTACAAAGATATCCCACAGTCTGCTCAGTATCACACACAGATTCAATCTGCTCCATGCCAGAGCCACCCAAAGCCATCATCACATAGAAGAGAATCATTTTATGAGTCACTGCTCCACCTCACCTTCCAAAATAAAGAAACTAACCAAGGGCTAAAGCTAAACAAAACCAAAACACAGCTTTTCCTCTGTCCCCTCAGCAGTGTCAGGTATTCCTCCTCTGGTTTCCCACGTTCTGCAAGGCGCAGTCCCTTGTCTGGGTGCCAGCCCTTTATTTACCCTTGCTGCCCCATTCAGATGACTGGAGCAGGTAGTTTTAGGTAGCTCAGGTGGCATTTGGGGTCAGGAGGCTGGCAGTGTCCCTGGTGGCTCTGTGTATGCCTCTCTGAGCACGAGAGGACGGGCAGATGGTCGGCTCTGCCATGACGCATTAACCAGCAGCGCTCAGTCCACTGCCAGCCACAACAACATGCCCAGGGTTCATTCTCCTCACCATTTCCTATTGATCATTCCAGCATTTCTGGCTTGGAATTCCCAGTATTGGAGTAGCAGGGAAGAGCAGATGACTAAACCCACCCGAATGGCACTGGAAGAGAGAGTGAGACTTACATGGAGCTGGCCTTACTTCTCTTCCAAACAATGTGCACAGTATTTCTCAGTGGGTGCCCATTTGCCTTATTGTTTCCTCTCTTCCCTCTTGAAGAAGAGAGATTTAAGTGAGAGCCAGGTGTCAGTTCCAACAAATTCAATAAGTTTGAAAAAGCAGAGCAATTAGTCAAGAAAAAACACAAGGACAGCAAAGACAGCCTAGGAGACCACAGGAGAGGAACTTTTTGTTGCTGCTAACATGAGCAAGGGTAACAGCTCCCCATGTCCCTGGCTGACCAAGGAGGAGAATGAAATCACATTCTCAGGAAATCACAGTCGAATGAATCTTCTTTTGCACAAAGAAGAGATGACACCTGCAGGGTGCAAGTTCACACCCCCAGAACCAGGGCTGGCCCTCAGACATGGCTCTTCTCCTCCCACAGGGGGTGACATCTCTCTAGGTGACTTCTCCCAGCCTCCTGTGGTTTCCCAGTGTTTTGTGGCAGTTCAGGGATGTTGGGGACAATGGCTGTGAGGCACAGGGTGAGAGCAGCACGTTCTCCCCCAGGCAGCAGCAGTGTCTGGGTTGGCAGCTGCCAGTGGGGAGGTGAGAAGGTTCCACACTCTCCAGGGCAGCATTGCTTGGACTCTGGTGTCTCCTCAGCTGCTCCACAATGGAGCCCTGGCTTGTCCTTCAAGTGCCACATTCCTGGTTTCTCCTCAGTCAGGCACGAGGATCTGAGTGGTTATTTAGGAGCATACATTGCTCAGCTCCACTGCCTTGAGCAGACAGAAGGGTTTTTGTCATATGATGAACTGTGATGCAGAAAACCCCCCAAAGCTCCTACTTGCCCATCAGAGTCTGTCAGACAGCTCAGGGCTGAACTGGCAGAGGAGTGGCTGGAGCTGGTGTGGTGTCACCACAGCTCAGACAGAGCCTGGCTCTCAGGGCAGATGTGTGAGACTGAGATTTGAGGAGCTCCAAAGCTCTCCCAGAGCTCTGAGGCTGCCTGCAGCATTGTCCAGCCTGGTCACTGCTCAGGGACAGCATGGCAAAGTGTGACAGCTCAGCTGAGGCTGCTTTGGGCAGTCCCTGACCCCAGGAGGGCTCTGGGAAGGGCAGGGATGCAGCAGCCACAGATCCCCAGGGAGCACAGGCTGAGGCAGTGGGTGCTCCTAAAGAGGATGAATTGCCACTAAGGCATTCTGAATGTGAGCCTGCCCCAATTAGGAAGCTAATTTTCTGTCTGAAAGGGCCCTCAGAAATCAATGCAGATTCCAGACCATTTCTTCTCGGGCACTGCTCAGGAAGGCTGGCAGTGTCACACAGCATGGCAGGCAATACATTCATTTATGGGCTTCTTTATGCTGGATAATTTCCAAGCCACTCTCCAAAATGCATGACAGACATTTCCAGGCACACAATCCCTGCCTTTGCTGGGTATAACATGGTTAACATGACTCAGCAACATCCTTCAGGAATAGCAATATGACTTTCCCCAAAGAAATCCTTTAAGAGCAAACAGCTCATGTTTATGGATTCAAAATGCTTTGAACTCTCCCAGCAATTCCTGTGTTGGCCACCTCCTCAGTGTTTCCTTGAGAACATGCACCAACACTGGATCTTTGACAGTAATTTCCATGGCCTGGCCAGCTTGAAGGAGCATCCAGAAGAGGATTTCATTATTTCATCTGGAGACAGGACCTCAAAATCTGCCATCAGATCCCGTTGGCATAGTGAGCTGACACCAAAACCCAACTCTTCTGATTTGACAAGTATGCATCAAACTCCATGGCTGCATGTGACTGTAGGTGGTAGGAGGTATAGATGTGATTTAAACTATCCAGAACTGGTTTGCTGGCCTTATCAATCTCAAAAACTCAACAGGAATTGAAATTATGGAACTCTGGCATTCCAGAAACAGCAGGAAATGTTTCTTTATCATCCTGCACATAATCCCACTGAGATGTCATCCAAGTTCTTGGTGCTTCAATCCAAACTGCTAATAAGCCTGGGCATGGTTTAATAATGCAACACAAGAATCATCTTGGGATTTTGTGGGGAAGGAGCACAGAACATGACAGGCTTGACATGGCTCCGTTTAACCAGAGCTCTCATGGAGAAGATGGAGTGACTGTTCTTGTTTTGTGTCAGGAAATGGCAGTGGATTTGAGCAAGGAATGAACTTTGGGTACCAAGCAGTCAGACTCAGCTCAAACCTCCTGGAAGTCATTAACAATGCTGTTCTTTGGGTTCCTTCATCAGGAACTCACTGAATGCTTCAAGATCTGAGCAGAATTTCCATGGCTTTTATCAGAATCCCTGTTCCACTGGAAGCTCAGCACTGGAGCTCCCTGACTCCATGGTGAGAGGTGTCCACTCCTTCCTCAGTGGCCGGGGCTGACCTGAAATGGTTTCAGGTTCTGGGAAGAGCTTTGTGAGACTCATTGCAGGCTGAGGGAAAGATTCTCTCACTATCAGAAGAAATGTTCCATTTGTTTCATCCCTTCAGGACTGTTAGCAATATCCCTTTTCTAACATCTCAGTTCAGGCAGGTGCACTGAAGTTGATCACCACCTTGCAGAGATGCACCCAGGGCGTCTTCTTTCAAAATGCTGCTGCTCTGTGCTGTCAGACAGAAGGGCAAGGGACTGATCCTGCCAGATGGCTCATGGAGTGTTTGAGTGCCTAAAACCCCAGAGATATTGTGGGTAACAGTTCTCCTCCCAGCCATAATGAAGAATAAGTTCACTTTAATAGATAGTGCTGGGAAATGAATTTCCTTGTAACAATGCTGCTGCAGGGCCTGAGCCCTTGAGGAGCTGACACTGGGGGTCCCACCATGAGCTCCATGGACAAGTCTCACACACTGGTTAGGAAATAACAAAGCTCAGAGACACAAAGTCCTTTTCATGTCCCAGCTACTGCACCGATCTTCTTCCTGCCATGAGATCAGATGATATGAATGTGATATGATTCCCTCTGATGCAGGAGCCCTATGATATAGGTTGATTTATGTGAAATCTTTTGGTGAGTCCCAGATTTTCAACCTCAAATTCTGGGTGAGAAGCTGAGCCCAGGTCCTGCACTTTCAGGGATTTTGCTTCACAGGGATGTTGTCCTGAAGCTGGTGACCCCACTTTCCTCCAGGAAAAGCCTCACAGTGTGTGAGCAATCAGAGCAATCCCACCTGGGACATACAGCCTATCTGTGGGTGGGAGCGAAGATCCAAAGTGTCCCACAGTGCCCAAAAGTGGCTCTGTCATTGTCAGCAACACTGCTGAGGGGTGACAGACAGGGACAAAAATTACAGGAGAAGGTGTGTTAGAGCAGCAGGTGTTGATGGTACTGATGTCAGTGGTCATCCAGATCACAGTGCCCACCCTCCTGCAGATTCCCAGAGACCAGGATGGGCCCAGACACAGGACACAGGACAGGCCCAGACACAGGACACAGGACACCAGGATGGGCCCAGACACAGAACACCAGGAAGGGCCCAGACACAGGACAGGACACCAGGGTGGGCCCAGACACAGCCAGGATGGGCCCAGACACAGGACACAGGACACCAGGGTGGGCCCAGACACAGGACACAGGACACCAGGATGGGCCCAGACACAGGACACAGGACAGGCCCAGACACAGGACACAGGACACAGGACACCAGGATGGGCCCAGACACAGGACACAGGACAGGCCCAGACACAGGACACCAGGGTGGGCCCAGACACAGGACACCAGGACAGGCACAGACACAGGACAACAAGTTGATGTTCCCCAGAGAGTGACAGGCCAGCGAGACAGGGCCCTGCCAGCTCCTGGGCAGCACAGAAGGGAACATGCAAACCCAGCACGATTTTCTCACCTAAAAAAAGCCCAGCAGGCATGAGGAGGACTTGACAGCTGTCATCCTCTGCATTATTCCAGGGAATCCTGGAAAGATGGGCTGAACACATGGTGTCCTGGTGCTGGCGTGCTGGGTGGGCTGCTCACACATCCCCACCCTCGTGTGTGTGGGAGTGCCACTGAAACCTCTCTGGGTTTGCTTTTGCTTTGCAGTCCAAGGCTCTCCTTTCCCACATTGGAATGTCCTTGGTACAGAGCCACAGCCCAGCTGAGCTCCTCCCCAGCCCCCTCTCTGCACAGAGTGGGTTTGCTGGACAAACAAACATGAATAAACACGATGGAGACCAAAAGATGAGAGGAGTCTGCTGATTGATGAGAGTGCAGAGCCTCAGGTACAGGCCATCCAGGTGGAACTGTCTAAGTGAACCAAGTCCTGACTCTTCTGAAGGAGAGATTTTTCATAGAAGCAGAGTTAGGCCAGACAGATCCCTGGGGCAGAGGACACAGGCTGGAGGGGAGTAAGCAGACAGAAAAGATGACAGCAGGGAAGATTGGAAAAGAGAAAAATACCCTGGAGATCTTCTTCCCTGTCACCTGGAATGACTGAGGTCCCCTCAAGAGAAGGAGCTCTCTGCTTTGCAGGAAGGAGGCTATAAGAAGTTGTGAGTGGAAGTGATGCCAAGTGACTGCCTCATGAATCTCATGTTGAGAGAGGAGCAGTGGGAGATCACTTCACCATCAGCACAGAACAGAAAGACTCTGTCTCCTGAATTAATAACCTGGAGCAACTGTTCTGCTTCAGGCAGCCACAGGAAAATCCAAAATTCATGCACAGGATGCATTTTCTGGGTGTTATTATTTAGATGAAATTCAAAATCAGAGGAGCAGGGCAGGACATAGAACTATGCAAACACTGCATGTGGGACTTGCCTTTCCCCACATTAGATGCACTAAACAAAAGGCTCAGAGCAGGTATTCAGTAACACCATGGAATAAGACAAGAGAGTTCCTTGGTAGATATGAACAGGGCCCCAAAAAAGCAGTAATTGACTATGCCTCCCACAGCAAACTCACCCAGCCTTTGTGTCTCATCAGAAAAAGGATTTACAGGAGAGCAAAACTCACGTCTCATTGAGCTTTTCATCATTTCCTTGAAAGGTTACCCTGCTGGCAAAGCCACTCTTATCCCAGCCCTTTGGAAGAGAAGGCAAAGCACTCCCTGAGACACCAGCCACACAGTCAGGTGTTCCTCCCTGCTGCTCCTTTCTCCTTCCTTAGCAGAATAAAGGACACCAGCTCGCCCCAGGCCCTCCAGGCTCAGCTCCCAGAGCCCTCCTGTCCCTCTGAGAGTGTCCCCTTGCAATGGACACACAAACCTAGGTGTTCCCACAGGGACATGTGCACCCTCTGCTCCTTCCAAAATTACTGCACTGGTGCCTGCAGCATCAGCTTCAGGCACTGAGCCAGAGGTGGGCAGCAGGTAGGGTGTGCATATATAGAGCTGAGTACATCACCTGAACGACCAGAGCCATCAACCAAACCTTCAGGACCACCAACAAAACCCCCAGAACATCAGCCAAACCCCCAGACTCGTCCTGCAGGGCTGCACTCAAGCTCCTTGTTCCCCTCTCTGTAGGTACCTCCAGGATGACCCTGGCCCAGGAGCAGAACCCAGCAGAACCTAAATGCTCAACTCAGTATTTGTCCTTGTTAGATGTCATCTGGTTGGTGACACATTCAAATCTACCAAGATCTCTCTCTAAGGACCCTCCATTCTCAAGGGACTCAGGGTCTACTCCTGATTTAGGATCACCAGAAGCAAAATTCCTTAAGAGTGCCCAGATCATTGACAAAAACATCCACGAAAACTGGCCCTACCCTGAGCACACCAGCCTGATGTCACCCATGGACTGCAGATCCTTGAGCCCAGATGTGCCCCCAGGGAAGCAGAGCTGGAGCCACATCTCAGTGGTGAGCTGCAGACAGTGTTTCAGCACTGCCCTGGTGTGCACAGAGCACCAGGGGGTTCTCAAGGCTTGATTCAGGGCAGTAATCACCTGGGCAGGTGTGTTGTACATTAATGTTTCAAGTGTGGGCTGAATGAATTACAGCTCATTAGTTAGGGCTCTCTGCTGCTTCAGTCTGTGGGTCAGGTTTGCATCAGCTGATTCTTCCAAACTCAAATCATTCCATCATTCTCTCATCATGGACATTGCTGGTTTGAGAAAATGAGGCAAAATCCCTCCTAAACCCTGCTGTATCTGCTCTCTCTCACTTGCATTCCTTTTTGGAAGAGTTGCCTGATACCAAATTGACTAAGAGGAGTGAGATAAGCAGCTGTTTGCTGTTGATAGATGCAATATTGCACACACAGCCACTGTGAGCAATTAAAAGCTTTATTTATTGCTATCTCTGTAGTGTGGTTTAAGAACTCAGAAGGTCAGCTACAGTGGCAACAACGAATAGCACATATTAATTAGATGTAATTATAAAGATGAATTCCCAGACAAAATATGAGCTGGGATCAGCCTGGTCACCAAGAGGCCACTCAAATATTTGATAAAAGTGAGACTGCATATCTGGTTTGATAAGCTGGACTGTGGGCTTTATCACACATGTGCTCTGGCAGTGAGGAGAGAAGGTATTAATATAAGTGAAGCCTGTAGCAGTCTCTATGGTTACAGCTAACATTTTCTAATATAAGCCATTGTCTTCAGATGCTTAACTTTCCATGTTTCTACTGCTTAGGCTGAAATTTTCTTTCACTGCTCATTGTTTCCAGGTGAATTCTCTAGCAATCAGGTTAGCAAATGTACTGGAGAATTCGAGCAGATTCTCATGCTGAAACAGCAATTGGAAATTGGGCAGGGACTCAATCTTATCATCTGTTCCCATCCTCTCCAATTTACCCCATGGCTTGGTGACTTTTAAAGACTCAGCAGATCCTGCTGGAGGTTTTGTGCTGCTGGAATTCCCAAAGGTGACATCTCCTGGTGGTGCAGCAGTCCCTGCTGGGCTCTGCCCTGAGCTCTGGCCCGAGTCCTGCAGAGCTCCAGCAGGGCCCTGACCCTCAGGACTGCACCCAGGGGCTCAGGAAACTCCAGCCAGGCATTTTTGCATCTACAGCTCCTCAGCTGAGCATGTTATCAACATCTGTGCCCACCCTGCTGTAATTGTGGCTGTTTCTGGGCCAGTCCTGTGGCACAAACCCTGTGAGAACACCCCATGTGAGCCCAGCCAACAGCCCCCAGCACTAGGCTGTGGCAAGAATTTTAAAACTTGGACTGAAAATTTTAAAACATGGACTGAATTTATTTTCTTTGTGGAAAAGAGGCATCCAAGGCTGTCCAGCTCCCAGCAGCACACAGGCAGGCAGGTACCCTGTGCCATCACCTCCCTGCCTGGTGGATTGTGCTCATCTAAACCGTGGAACAGGTGGGGAAATTAATTCTGTGAGCTGTGCCTGGGCTCAGAGGAGCTGAGAGGCTCTCACACGTCCCCACAGAGGTTCTGTAGCCAAGCTGAGAAAGAGCAAGCAACAGCTTGTTCTTTCTGCAGTGTCTTTACCACCCTGCCACTCTTCACATCTTCATTCGCTGCTTTTTCTGGTTTTCTCAGTTTGGGCCGTGGTTTGCTGAGTTTAAACTCTGTGAATCACAGAATCATTAAGGCTGGGAAAAACCATCAAGATCACCAAGGTCAACCTTTTATCAAATGCCCCCATGCCTCCAAACCACATTGGGAAATGCCACTTTTACTTGTTTTCTGAACACTTCCAGGGATGGTGACTCTGCCACTCCCCTGGGCAGACTGTGTTTAATGACTTTTTCAGTGAATAATTTTTTCCCAATATATAGTGGATGTGATAAACATAAAAAAAAAAAAATTACAATTGGCAACCTCAAAAACCAACCTTTTAAAAAAAAATTCTAACACCCAGTTACTCCTAGACATTCCTGACTTCCTAATTAATTTCTGCCAACTTTAACCTCTTGCAAGTGTTGCCCAAGTGCTGACAGGTTGCTGCTCTTTGCCCCCAGGTGTGCTGTGGCTCTCAGTGGTGTCCGAGGTGTTGTACATCATGCTGTTGGTCGTCGGGTTCAGCCTCATGTGCCTCGAGCTCTTTCATTCAAGCAGTGTCATAGATGGGCTCAAGTTAAATGCCTTTGCTGCTGTCTTCACTGTGCTTTCAGGTATGAACCTCCCCTTTCCCCTTTTACCAGCACAAAGCAAAATTTCACAACTTTGAGAGGATAAAAACCCGGAGGCTCCACGACTCTTATCCCTGTTTAGCTATCGCAATTTTTCACTGTAATTTTTTGTTCCTTTGGCACAAAGACTGCATGATAAATTCTCCTCTTGCCAGGGAGAAGTGAATATCCTCATTCCTGATTTCACAGCAGCAATGCAGTAATTATCCTTCCCCAGCCTGCACAGCCATTACCACAGCTCCAGCCTCAGCTCCATTTGCAGCATCATCACACTCATTTTCCAGAGGAAAATTAAAAACATGTAAAGCTGAAAAGACTTTTTTCTCTGTTAATCCTGAAAGTAGGTGAAGGCTGGAAAACCAAAGGAAGGAGCTCATCTTGTTAATTAACACAATTGAGAGTGAAAAGGGTTCTAATGCTGGCAGTGAGGGGCAGCCCCAAGAATGGGCTGGGACATGGACATCTCTCAGAACAGCTCTTCTGGGCTGGTTTGTGCTCAGTCTGTACTTGGGGCCCCTCACCATATCAGCTTGAGGAATTCACTTCTCTAAAATAACTCCGACCATGTGGTTAAGTGCCCCTTGACTTCTGTGAAGGTTTTTCTGGCTAAACCCCCACTTTCCAGGATTTATACAAACAGCAAGGGTACCCATGTGAGCACTCCTGCATGGACCCCTCTGGCAGAAAGAATTCCTGCAATAGAAGTGCATTATATCCTGCTGCATTTCAGGCTGGAAGACATTACAACAGGCAGTGTACATTCTGGGAAGGATTCTGTATCTTCAGGGATAGCTGCAAATGGTGAAATAATAACAAAAAGGAAAGGTCAGAAGTAGAGCTGAGTGACAAAAACACCTGATAAGAACTGCCAAAGCATATTTTTCAGCTTTGGATATAATTTGGAACTAAAAAAAAAAAAAAATCAGTTCCATTTTCAAAATCAAACTGTGTGGATTTCTTCAGCATTCAATCAATTACTTCCATGCTGTTCCTCTCTCCCTTCACCATTAACTGCAGTTTTAAAGTTTTGTAGGAATGATGAAGTTTTCTTTCCTACACAAGTTTCTATTTTTATTTTGGCCTTCCCTCTTTCTAAGTACATTGCCAAGATAGTCCAAATATAAACTTCAAAATTTTACAGGGAAAAATGATAGAGGAATTGAAGCAAGGATAAAACCCCAGACCCCAGTACACTGCTAGTTGTTATTTTCAATGGCATGGGATATTAGAGGAAAGAAGAAAACTATATTTATTTAAGCTTAGCATATTTATAATGACATAGCTTAATAGAAATTAGGTAATGAAGAGGACTTTTCATTGGAGCATAACACTCCTCATTAAATTCATGCTTCAGTTCCCTCATAAAAGTGCAATGAGATCTCCACATTCTCATAGCTCAACATCTAAAGTTCAGGAAAAAATATCCCTACAGTGTGGTCACTTGTTGTTGTTTCTATGAGCCACTAAAAAATACCCCACAACATCACAATTTTGGCATCCCTCTTAACCTTACATAAACTAAAAAACTTACATATGTTTCTCACATAGTATTTATAATAAAACATTTTCATTAATGTTATATACTCCACAAATGGCATTTGTAGTAAAAAATATAGGAAAATGCTTTAAAATACATTGTCTTTTACAAATTTCCTTCATCTCCAGCTTTCCAAAGCTCCTTAATTTCTCCCATTGCTGACACCTCCATGCAGCTCTGGTCCTGCAAGGCTCAGGATCTCCAGCCAGCTATCAATGATCAGTGTTTCTGCACTGCCAGCCACCCCACATCACCAGGATTTTCCACCTGCAAACACCTCTTGCCCTGGAGCCTGGATGGGCACAGGCATTGTGCCCTCCCTGCCCAGCTGGGAGAAAAGATGATCCTGGGCATGCAGCTTTTGTTGGTTTGTGGCACAGGCAGCTCATTTCAGCTCATTAAATGTACAGCAAAAAGGACCAGAGGGTTTCCCCACGGAGAACTTGGCAAGGCACAGCTAAAATAGACCAAACCAAAAGGTGCATGAAGCAGCACAACAAAAGATTTGCATTATTCTGCTTTAATTTGGATGTGGCATAACAGCACCAACAGCCCTGCCAGGTGCAGATCCAGCCCCATCCCACCCTGGCATTAGCAAGATAAAACAAAGAACATTTCCATTGTTTGCTGGTGACCTCCTCCTCCTTACCTGGATCAGTGAGTGTCACCCCAGCCTCCCACACAGCCACAGGGCTGAGGGTGGCTCAAACCCTGAGCAAGGTTTGTGTGACAGAGCCCAGCAGCTCTGCCCTGCTGGAGCTCGTCCTGCCTGTGTCAAACTCCTGCTGCCTCTCAGTGACAGTGACAGCTCTCAGGGCAGGCTGTAATATTTTATTAGGGTTGAAAAATTACTCACAGAACATGTAGAAACAGCAAACTCCAAACTTAAGATCAAGGCATAACTGTCAGCTGAAAAAAAATCCACTGATTTAAAAAGTTCAGCAAGCTGCAGGTGCATTCTGGAAATTAAATACGAGCAGGAAAAAAGCAAGGTGTGCAGCACTTTGCTGTGCTCCCATTAGGCCACCCACCCTGCCCAAATCTCATTTCTCCTGGAGTGAATTGCTCTTTCCACCTCCTATCTTTGCAGTGTGTCACTCCAGCATGAGGCAGCTGAGCAAATCACCCCTGTAAGCTCCCTGAAACACAACTCTTCCCTCAGCCTCTGCACTTGTTTGTATCTAAGCTGACATTTGTCTTCTGAAGGTCCTGCTCAACGTGCCCACAACACAAACATTCCCCTGCTTCCTCCCCCAGAGCTGCCCTGAATCATCCACAGGCCTGGGGAGAGTAATGGAGTGGTTTAGGTACTGAGAGTAAGAAGGAAAGAAGAGCCAAAAAGTGGGTGTGGTTGGGGGAGGGAAATCAGGATCTTCCATGTGTGGGAAGGGCAACCATGGGAAAAATTAGATGGTCAGAAGGAACAGTGAATGAATGGTCCAAGTGTGTCACACAGACCTCACTGCACCCACCATGGCAGAATATTGGTATTTCTGAGTGCCTGGAGCTGTCACTGCAGCACAAGAGGCTTTTGCACATCTGTAGGTCCAAGAACCATTTGGGATACAGTGGTCCAGCCCCATCTCCTTAGCCTGAGCCCATTGGGAATCATCACCCTGCCCTGTCCAGGTGCCATGGCAGGAACATCCCAAATTATTGTAGCTAGAAAATTCTCCAAGCCTCAGAGCTGCTCCTGACTACCACTGCTTGAAAAGTGGGATTTGGTTTTCCTCAAAGGGTGGTTTAAATATAAAGTTCAGGTGTTTTTTTCCTGTTTAAACTGCAGGACCACAGTGGCCAGCTAAAGGCAGAGCCACTCAGGCCACCCTGTGATTTACTGCAGCCTTGTTCTTTAACTTCACAGAGACTGCAAGTCTGATCCTCACACAGCTGCAGTCCTCTCAGTGAGCTCTGACAGCGTCACAAAAGCATCTCCTGCCCTGCCCCACCAAAAGTGCCCCAGTGGGGTTCTCTCCCCACACATCAGGAGAACCCAGCTCACTTCACCTCCTGGTGCAGCTTCCAAGTGTTTTATGAGTGTTGAAATTCGTCAATCTTAGCAACTGCTGGGACAGATTATGGTTGTGTGGCATGAGCACACTGAGCCTGCACTGCCTGCAGGAGCCTCTCTCCTCCTCCTCCTCTCACCTGGGCCTGTCTGTGGCGGGCTGGGAGATCTCTGTGGGTGGCACACCCCTGGTTTGCAGCAGCTGGGTTGGTGAGGATGCTCCTTGTGCAGCATTTTCCTCAACGATTCTTCAACTCCTCTCTTAATTGAGAATTCAGAATGATGTAAAATAATGAGCTCTCAGTCACATCTTTCCTCTGCCCATGCAGCTCCCTCCTCCACAGTAGAACAGGAGGCATAAAAGTACAACAAAGACTTTTTTGGAGCTCTCAAAGCACTTCCAGCAGTAGCTCCCTCAAGAATGATTAAAAAAAAAAACACGTTGGCACAAAAATTCCTGTTCTGATCCCTGCTTCCCAGGTCTCTTGGGGATGGTGGCACACATGATGTACACTCAAGTGTTCCAAGTGACAGTCAGCCTTGGGCCAGAGGACTGGCGACCACACTCCTGGGACTATGGATGGTCCTTCTGGTAAGTGTCACCCCACGTTCATCTTTTCTCTCTGGAGCTGTTCCATCAGCTGTTGGGATGCTGCACACATCCAACCTCCCACCTCCAGCTAACAGGAACATCCCTGTGGATTTCCAGCTGCCAATCCTGCAGGAGCAGGAGCCCCCAGGGCCGGGCAGGTTTGGAGGTGTGGGGACAGTTCTGTGCAGCAGCAGCTGCGCTATCAGCAGGTACAGAGCATTTGTAAATAAACAGCACCCACAATTACCAACACAGATTGAGCGCTCTCATTAAAGTTCAATTTAGGAACATAATTGCCATGGCATTTCTGAGACTTTGAGCTTTTTTATTTTTTTTTCCACCCCTTGTTTTTAATTAATGTCTCAGTTGAACCTTAGGGTGCAGCTTTGAACACAACTGCAGAGGAAGGTGCAGTGCTCCTGGCATGATGAGACTTCCCTGTGGATCATGGGGAGAAGGCTTGGGAAAATGGACTTGGGTTTTTGTTTGGTTTTTTTTTTCACCTTTCCCATTTATCTTCTAAAATCACATAAAACTAATTTGGCCAAGACACAGCAACTGTCTTATATTGCTTGCACGTTTATAAGAAGCTTACCAAAAGTAGGAGGCTGTGGAGAATAAAAATACCTGCAAACAACATCCCCAATCCTCCAGAGGCATCAGCCTCTTTGGATGGATAGGGAAAATACTTTCTTCTTGTAATTTCCAAATATAGCACATTATTTTCTTTCCATCTCAAAACAAAGACAACAATCTTTGCTAACACCAACAAGTAAATACTTCTTACGCACAGCACTGCAGGGAATTATTAGTCTTTCCTTCTCACCTCTTTCCACTGTGTTCCATAGGAGGACTTTCTACCATTTTAGCAACATGCTACAAAATACAAATCACATTATACTTAAAATACAGCTTATTTGGTGTCTCAATAATGAATATTTATTGCATGTGATAAAGGACTTATAAATACATTGCATTCACATATTTATAATATTTATATTAATATTTATAACAACTCTGTCACAATAATTGTATAATTTTCAATAGATTTAAATAATAAGGCATATTTGTCTTCAGTAATCTATTTTGCAATTTACTGCAATACTCAGACTTCAAAATGTTGTTAAATGTCTTGCATGATAAACACTCATTAGATTATTCTCCTTCATCTTGTGCAAGCCAAGAGCCCCCATGGCTCAGAGTGGGCACCAGGGTCCCTCAGGGCATCCCAAGCTCTCCCTGGGCCCACTCATCCCACCCACACTCCCTGCTGGGAGCTGTGTCCCACAGAGAGGGGGCTGTGTCCCATGGGAGATGGGGCTGGGAGTTGTGTTCAATGGGAGATGGAGCTGTATCCCATGGGAGATGGGGCTGGGAGCTGGTATCCCATTGAGATGGAGCTGGTATCCCATAGAGATGGGGATAGGAGCTGTGTCCCTCAGAGATGGAGAGATGGTGTCCCATGGAAGATGGAATGGTGTTCCATGGGAGATGGGGTTGGGAGCTGGTATCCCATGGGAAATGGAGCTGGGATTGGGTGTCCCATGAGATATGAGTTTAAGAGATGTGTCCCATGGCAGATAGAGCTAGGAGCCATGTCCAGTCCCACAGGAGATGGGGCTGGGAGCTGTGTCCCACAGAGATGGAGCTGTGTCCCATGGGAGATGGAGCTGGGAGCTGGTATTCCATGGGAGATGGAGCTGGTGTCCCATGAGATATGGGTTTAGGAGCTGGTATTCCATGGGAGATGGGTTTGGGAGCTGTGTCCCATGGCAGATAGGGCTGGGAGCTGTGTTCCATGAGGGATGATGTCCAGACCCCAGCCCTGTCCCAGAGCAGCCTCTCCCTCAGCTCTCCCTGGGCAGCCACAGCCAGGGAAGGCACAGTGGGCTTTGGTTCAAGGAGCAGGACTGGCCCTGGATTGGGTCTCACTGTGGAGGACTCTCAGATACTCACAAGCAGGGAAACGTGGGAGCAACATCCCCTTGGCCCGAATTCCTGGGGTGAGAGCTGAGCTCCCCTCCACACAGCCACCCTGGGAGCTGAGCCCTCTCCAGCTACTGCAGCCACACAGCTCCTTCTTGCATTTAGCAATCTCCCTCCCTCCCTGCATCCCTCCCTTCCCTGGTGCTTCCAGGGCAGCCCATTGATCCGTGCAGAATGTGGGGCAAGGTGCAAACACCAGCTCAGCTGGGACAGGGCTGAGCAGCAGCAGCATTTCCAGCCTGAGGACAGCCATGGGGTCTCCATGCCATGCTACTGATGGGTAGCAGACCTGGAAAAGGACAGGCTGGAGGTCAAAAGAAGCAAAACCAAGGCTTCTGCCTTCCAGCTAACACTGAGCCAGCACTGTTGTACAGACCAGAGAACCTCCCCTGGCACCACCCTGACTCAAACACCTTCTTTTAGAAGGGTTAATTACGAATGCCCACCCAGCCTGGTGGAAAACCACACAGCAGGAATCATTTTCTGCTCCACCTGGTTTGTGGTGATGTCCTGGAGCATGAGCTTTGAGAAGCCCTGTCCCAGCAGCTGTCACCACCACCTTTAATTCCATCTGCTGTGAATGTGCCACTGCAGCCCCAGCCAGAGAACTGGAACAGCCCTGGCAAGCCCTGGGAACACTGTCCCCATGTCCCAGAGCCAGAGGGTCTTGGGGATCCACACCGCCATCCCTTTCCCAAGGGCCAGTGGGAAAATTAAGTTTTCTGTGACTCTGCTTCCCCTCTATCAAAAGGGAATGATAAAAACACCTCTCCCCAAAACGAGGAAGGGCTGCTCCTGGTCTGCTTGGATGTCTCAGGGTGGTGTCTGTTGTCCAACCCCATTCCCAAGCCTTTGGCAAGGCCTGGAGGTTGTTCTGGGCTCTGGCACGAGTCAGGAGTGGCCCAGGGGATTCTCCAGGGTGGGGATTTCAGTGCCCCTGAGGATCAGGAGATGTTGGAGTTCAGACTCTCTAAAGCAAATAAATATAAAAAGCCTGAGCTGTTTGAGCCATGGGGGAACCTGAGAGCCCATGGAGTATTAACAACACTGCTGTTAAAGAGGCCTTCACCTAAGGCAGGTGTAACTCCTAAGGTAGGACAACCACTCTTTACAATTCAAAATAAATAGCATTTAACCAAGGTCCATAAAAACTAAAGTACATCTATCCTAATTGCCTAATTACTATGATTTCCCAAATGCCAGGCACTGAGAGTATTTCCTTCTGAACCTTTCAGCACTTCTGATTCCATCAGAAACCATCAGAAACATCCAAGAGAAATTCTCCCTCAAATTCCATTCCCCAGGCACAGTGAGGCGTGTGCTTTTTGGCTGGTTTCTTCCTGGGTACTGTTTGGGAGCCCAGCTGGAAATGTCTGCACTGCTGGAGCTCTCCCCACACTCCAGGTGGGATGCAGACCCAGGCAGGCCAGGGAGATGCTGAGTGTGCCCCTCACACCCTGCTGCCCCAGCTCCCTTCCTGCCATGGGGAACTTCAGGGGACTTTGTCACCCCAGGGTCACTGCATTTCCTTCTCATTTGAATCCATCTGGCTAACAGGTTCAAAATTGACAGGGAAAGAGCTGCCTCCACACATCTCCTTGCCTCAGGAGTCCCTGCAGGACTTGTTATAAGCTGCATTTTGAAATCATTGAAATGAGCCATTTCTGTTTACTTGAGCCATTTTTTCCCCCAGATTTTTCAGTCCATGAATATGTGCTCTTTTTCGAGTTTTGTCTAATTTGAAATGAGAAACTGCTTCCTTGTCTGCAGGTCCTTTGCAGAATGGGAAAATAGCTCATGCTGAGAGCTGTGTTGACAATGCGTATTTATAAGATAATGCTACTGGGGCTGGATACTTTCTGCTCTGCATAATTCACATCCATTTGTTACAGAAAAAGTGCAAAAAAAGGAGCAGGTAAAGTGTGTCACCATCACAGATGATGGAGTTAATCCAGCTTGCTTGGGCAGCCACTGTGAGCTCTGTGTAGCCAGAGCTGATGGGCTGAGCGTGAAGCTGAGGGGAGCTGGAAAGCAGAGGAGCTCTGCAGACAAAAGGAGCAATTCAGGGCCTGTTTTTGCAGCCTCATTTCATGCTCAAAAAGCACCTCAACTCCTTGGGGCCATGAGTCCCTTGCCACCCCCATCTGAACTTGAGTTGAGGGAGAACAAGAGCAGCTGGAGGGAACCCCTGTCCACAAGCAGGGACCAGAGCAGCTCCCAGCTGACCCTGCTTGCCAGCAGAGCCAGCACAACACTTGCTGCTGTGCCAGCTTGAACCTGGGCCAGTCTTTTATGTTTTTCCACTTCCCTTCTCCCTCCCTGTGCTCCTGGTTGGTACTTGCAGGTGTGCTGGCTGGCCAAGGTTGGCTGGCACTGCTTTCACTCTAGGGGGCTCAGCCAGGAACCCCCCAGGCTGGTGACTCCACAAAATGGAACTGTTGTCTTCTGCTCTGGTCAGGCTTTCAGAGACCAGACACAAGGCAGGAAGGCCAGAGGTGTCCATGAACCAGGAAAGAAGGAAAAACAGTAATCTGAGGAAGTCATGAAAAGCAGATTAGAACCCACCCCTGCAGTGGCATTGTGCAGCCAGTGTCCCAGGGATGGCTAAACTGCTCCAAAAGGCTCTCTGACATTGCTCCCTCCAGGACTGTGTGGGTTTTAACATTTGTCTGCAAGGCTCTGAGGCATTTCAGAGGAGATCAGGAGGTGTTTGGCCATAGTGTCACCAAGTGTTCGCCTTAGCACAGGGTTCTCCATGGCATGAAGGAACCATGGCCCAGCCCCAGCCCATCCTCCTGCCTGCCTGAGCATAAGCCACAGGTCTCTGGAGGTAAGATGAGCTCAGATGAGATGGGTTTGCTGAGGTGAGATGAGCTTAGATGAGATGGGTTTGCTGGAGGTAAGAAAGAGGAGCTTAGATGAGATGGGTTTGTCACCTCCAGCTCCCCTGCCTGGTCCCAGCCTGTGTGTGTGTGTCAGAAATGTGACATGAGCTGCTGTGTAACCCAGCTCTGTCTGCTGGTTTCTCTCTCCACAGTCTGGCCTGGGGCTCCTTCACCTGCTGCATGGCAGCCTCTGTCACCACCCTCAACTCCTACACCAAGACTGTCATTGAGTTCAGGCACAAGCGCAAAATCTTTGAGCAGGGCTTTCGAGAAGAGCAGAACTTCCTAGACCAGGAAGCCATCAAGTACTTCAGAGAAAGGTCAGTGCAGTCAGTCACTCCATCAGGGGAGGTTTCCATGGACTCTGCTGGTTTCAGGCTCTCACCCATTCAGCACTCGTGGGTGAAGTCTCTGAGGCACCTGGAAAAGGTGTGTGTGAAAGGCAAACACAAAAGGTGTGAAAGGCAAACTCAAAAGGTCCTCCTTGGTTTGGTTTTTCATCAATTTTGTGCTGTCCCAGTGCCCACCCTTTCTCCTGTACTCATTGAAATCTTTACAATATGCACCCAATTCACAAAAAGCTGTGCTGCCAATGTCAGCTGATTCTCCCTCTCTAGAAAGGTAAAATTGTGGGGGTGTGCCAAATGTGACATCCATCCTCCCCCAGCACGTGCAACAGGCACCTCCCAATAATCCCAACAGCTGCTGAGGCATTTTCCAGCCACCACCAGGCCACTTTGGAGCTGCCAAATGCACACAAATAAAGCAAAACACCCACCCAGTGCCACCCACCCAGTGCCACCAGGGTCTGAGGGGGACTGCAGTCCTGGTGGGTCCCAAGGCCCTGAGATGCTCTGTCACTCTGCTCCCCTGCCCTCATTCTTTGGAGAGAAAGTTCAGGCTTTGTTTAAAGCTGTGGATTGTGAAGAATGCACAGATCCCGAGCTCACACAGCAGAGATGGATCCTCACAGGATGAAGAGCTGAGAAGTACAGAAAATCCTCACCAAAATCTATGGCCTGAAGTGATATAAAGATATTTTGGGGGCAGGAAATATAAGCAGGATGCATGGCTGTTTGTCAGACCAGTGGGGCCGTTTCTCCATGGTGGAGAAGCTCTGGGGGGACAGAAGGTTTGGAATTTCAGAATTTCAGAGTGAGGAGCTCTCCCGAGAGGGCAGAACAAGAGAGCTTCCATGATTATTGCTTTTCCTTGGTTATCTCATTCATTATTCTGTTGTTGCAGTTATCCGTGTGCTAACATCCAGGTTTTCTGTCTGCCTTTCAGACAGTCTGGAAGGAAAAGAGAAATGAGGCAAACAACCATGATTTTCCTAATTTTGCATTTGGACATGACAGTGAATTCTAAAAAATTCTCTGTGGGAGCAAAGAAAGCCCAGACACAGGGAGGAGGAAGGGGTCAGTCTGTGCCTCAGGGTAAATCAGCACTCAGGGAGGGAAACCAGATGAATTTTTGAAGTGAGAATTGCAGATAGGAGCTCAGGAGAACTATAAGGAGCAGTATCTTGAGTTAGACTGGAAAATGCCAAGGAGACTTGTTGAAGCAGCACTACTGGAACAGTAAATAGCAGAATATATTAATGGCCCAGAGGACAGGGACCTCTCTCTCTCTCTCACGTGGGCATGGTGGGTTTGCTTTGGGCTCCTCCTGCCCTCACAAGATGACACAATCCCACCCCCAACAATTCCCTCCTCGGTCACCTCCTCCCAGCCCTTCCACACACACTTGGCACACTCAGCTCAAGCATGTGGTGTTCCCTAACTTCATGATTATCACTTTCTTTTTTTATATCACATTATTTTAATTGTTGTATCTGAATACATAATGGGAAGCCCAGAGACAGTGTTACCATGGGATCATTCTAGAGATTCAAAGCTGTGCAGCAATATACCAAATTTTTTTCATTTTTAAAGTGATCCTATTCATGCTCAGCTTCACTGCTGTGCCCTGGGGATGCTCTGACTGCAGGGGTCCAGGGGCAGTCCATTAACAGCACCCTGTTGCTGCATGCTGTGGGTGCCCTCAGTCCCACACAACTTCCCTGAGCTCCCATCTGCCTTTGCACAAATAGAAAATAAAATAAATCCTCTTTCCTTCCTGTGCACATACCCAGGGATACTTCACATTCCCTCCTACTCCTCCACCTCCATGTTCCTTTTCATACCTCATGAATAAAACCCTCCAGCCTTTCTTCCTTCCAGTTACTTTGCACATCTCCTCACCCTTTTTGCCTGTTCCTTTGCCTCAGTGCAGAGCCAGCACCCCCTGGAGCACACATCCAACCTCTGGGCTGGGCACACCTGTGCAACAGGCACTCTCCTGCATGCCTCTGAAAATTAAACTTTATTATTACTCCAACAGCTCCATTTAGCACCTGGGACTCAGGGAAGGAAAGTGTCAGCCCCATTTTGCATGATAAATTTTTTTTGGTGGGAATATTATCCTACAGGCCTCTGCTCCCAGGGAAGAAATTTGCTTTATGAAAAGTACTGACAGTAAAACGCTGCTAATCTCGCACGTGTTTTCTCAACTCTCTCATTGCATTGTGCTTCATTTTAATTGCATGCAACTGCATAGAACAGCAGCAGATCTGCTGGACATGTGGATGTGAGAGCTGAAATGGCCCCTTGGAGCTCCCAGCTGTGCTGCTGTGCTGGAGGTGCAGGGGATGAGCCTCATCACCCCATGGTTTGCTGTCTGATCCCCCCCAGCAGCTCCATCCTTTGCCTCACCCTCTGTGGCCCTGCTGCTCCTTCACCTCAGCCTGCCCATCCCAGGGCAGCCTCTGCTCTGAGAACGTGGGGAGGCCTTTAACACCCCAGGAATGTCTGTGTGCACCCCAAATGCTGCCCCACAGCCTGCTCTGAGCCCACCTCAGCCAGCACAGGGAGCTGCCCAGCCCCAGGCAGGAGCACATCCAAATCCTCTGTACCCAAGCACCTCACTGCTCCTAAACTAGGAAAACAGTGAAGCAGCTGCTGAAAAATCAAAGATTTGTGGTGCTACATCCCCTTATGTCCCATCCAGGCCTGGGATACTTTGAGAAGTCCAGACAAAACAGACTCTGTGGTTCACACTACACAATTGAAAGACACCAGAGCTCTTTAGATATAATAGGTACAATAACCCTCAGGGTAACTCTGAGAAAACCAGTTCAATTATACTGAATTGGAGGTATTATTCATGCTCTAAGTGTTCCAGAAAATTATCAGAATAAACTGCAAAGTCAGCTTTCAGTCTTTGTCCTTCAAGTGCTTTTCCTTCCTTTTTTTGTGTTTTCCTTTGAAATGAATGTGTGTCTATAACTTTTGCTCACCTTTTTCATTTTTTTAGTTCATAACAAGTGTCTCTCTTCCATCCCTCCCAGTTTCTCTTCCTGCTCTGTTTCACATGAACACTCTTGCCCCATGTGGCCATAAGCACAGTCCCTCATCTGAGGTTTACCCCAGCCAGGAGAGGAGGAGCCCTCACTGCCCTCCTGCTTCCTCCCTTCCTGCTCTGAGGATCCCTTTAGGAACTAGCTCTTATATGTTACCTGTTTATCAAATAAAATATTGTTTGCTGGGTTAATTTGCAAGAAGAAAAAATTAGCTCAGTGATATGGAGATTAATTCTTGCAGGTATCTAGTAAAAACTAGATGTCACTTTAAAATGCAACCTGGCCTTTGCTGTTGGCAGTGCTGTCCTAGCAGAAAAAAGGCATTTTACAGGTAACCATTGGAAAAATCCAACTCTGTATCTTTCAAATAACCAACATGAAATGATTGATACAGAAGCAAGAAACTGTGGTTTATCTTAAATATGTGCATTTATTCAATTAGTCATTTTCAATTAATTAATCAATAATTAATTTCTAAATCTTACAGCCTTTATGAAATATTAAGCCAAAAATAAGCCAAAGGCACAGGGATTCTTTGTTCTGTCCCATAAAGTCTGATAATCTCTGTGACAGCATCTGCAGGGATGGTGCCAGACCTTCTCCTCTTCCCCTGCCCAGCTGTTTAGGAGCTGCTGTTTGAGCAGCTTTAGCTCTCCCCTGCTGTTTTGGCAGCTTTTTCCCTATGGCTGTGTAATAATTAAGATGCATTCACAAGAATTCTGCTTGTTCAGACCAAGCAGCTCCACCAACACCATCCCCACATCCATCCAGGCAGGGCCAGCACAGCCAGCTCACCCAGACTCAATTCTTTCCCAAGTTTCTTCTCAGTTTCTTGCCTTCAATTTTTTTCATATATTTAAAAAACCCTTTCAGGCACCATCCCCACCACACCTCTCCCTCTCCCAGGATTCTGGTGGATTTTGCTCTCAGGTAAAGAATGAAAACTTGGCTGTGCTGGTGGGGCAGAGGAGCCCTGGGCAAGGGGCACAGCTGCAGGAACAGGGACAGGAGCAGCTCCAGGGAGGACAAGGGAATGTCCAGGGGTGGAGGGATGTGAGGACTGAAGCCTGAGGTGAGGGATATGGGGCCTGAAAGGGTGGAAATCAAATCCAAGTGAGATCCTCAATGGAGAGCTCATCACTGCCTTGGGCAAGGAATGAAAAGTTTGTCATGTGAGGGAACTGGAATTACCCATGGCTCTCTTTAGTGGGGACAAGAGCAGCTTTTGGATGTGCATCCAGGCTGGTCAGGGCTACAGAATCCCACTGCAGAGAGAGGTCAGGGTCTTTTCCCACCCTGGGACCCACACAGAGATCACAGAGCCCTGGTTCAGTCTGGGATCCAGCCTTGTGCTCCCTGTGAAGCCAATCCTACTTAACAGGGGCTGCTAAACCAACACATTTAGCAAGTAAATCTGCAAGATTCAGCCTCCCCCAGCTCACCCATCCCTAGCACAGCGTTTGCAGCTGTCCATCAACAGCCATTGTGCCACTGCAGCTGATTTCACAACATTTCACAACATTTTTCTTGCTGACTGGGCCCTTACTCAGATCTGCAACACCAACCTAAGCAGACAGATGCTACTGGTGAAATTCTGGAGTGAGCTGAGTTCAAACTGCCATTGATAGCAGTGCAGACAAAATGTCTCTGCAGGGACAGAAAATGTAGTTTTAAGTGCTAGGAGCAGTTTGAAACAGACAGCAGGACCAAAGCTATTGCAGAGCTAATAAATCAGGACTATTCCCAGCACTGTGAGAACCAGAACTTTTCAAATTATCATTCATACACCATTTTTCCCGTTTTTGCACATTTCTGTAATGTACCATACTCACAGCTTGCTTCCTCTAAGTCCATTGTGCTTGTGTCAGATGTGCAGATCATACCAATGCCTTCCAAAGCCATGCCAACCTTTGCTCTGATTTCCTGCTTGGTCACCCAGGTACCTGAGCAGGGTTTCAGTTACTGACCTGAGGCACCTCCCATTGGCAGAGTCAGTAGCTCTTCACACAGACGTCAATATTTCCAATCTTCCCATTCCCCTTTCATCCGTGCACAGGGATAAGTGCAACCTCCTGCCTTGGATTTGTTCTGTACTTTATTCTGCAACACAGGAAGCTTTATCCACAGAGCTGCTCCTTCTGGAAATCACATGCACTGGCACTAAAACGGTGCAGCAGCAGCTCCATCCCCACTTCCAACACACACACACTGTCCAGTGCTGCTGGGCCCCGGTGCTTAGATCCACCCTGGAGAGGGGAAGAGTGGAGAGATGCAGCCCTGAGCCCCTCATTTCTATTCCCCAAGGCCTCTTTACATGAGCTTTCCCCCAAGAGGGGCAAAGCCAGGGGAACCAAGTCCTTCCTGAGCCCATCACCATCTGCATGGTGGGCCTGGCTGTAGATGGAAGAGCCCAGGTACGTTGGACTCTAATTAGTTTTTACCCTTTTTGTGTACATTTGGGAGCAGCTTTTCTTTCTGTTCAAGGTGCTACTTCTATATTCTCTTTTCCAGGACTGAGGAGGAGAGGGCTGAGGCTGGGGACCTGAGGTTACAGTGCCTCCATAGCTGCTCCCCAAATAGTAAGTGACCATGAATGTGTCTGGCACACAATGGCTTGTACTGTCCCCACGCTGGCTCCCGGGGCCCAGAACCAGGTTTGGAGTAGGAAGCTTTGGGAATAGAGGTTTGTTGCTTTCCCAGACAGCCTTGCCCAAGAGATAACCAACCAGCATAAGAACAGTACAGAATTCTCCAGCATTCAATTTAGGATGTGCACATATCCTATAATTTTGTGTTATCTCAAGAAGCTGTGACTTCATAGTAGTTTAAAAATATGCTCTAATTTACACCTGTATAACTTTCATTATCACTACCTTTTTTCATCTATCTTTATCACCAATTCATGATGATGCATGCTATTGAATATAAAAATGATTGAAAGCAGCTTTGGTAGACAATAATGTTAGTATAATTAATGCCATTTCTTGCACTTTCTCTGGAAATTGCTGTGCTTTTATTCAGTGTTTGCAAAAAGCCCTTGCTTTAAGCTGTGGGAATCAGTGGTTCAATGTACAGAGCAATGTTGGAGCATGGCTCCTGCCCTGCTCTGAATACTATACTTTTTCTTTACTCTCCAGGAAAGATGTGTGCAGTTTCATGCATCTATTTCCTTGGAAAGAAAGCCAGTGATCCTTCATTCAGCAGGAGGGAGCCTTGGGAGAGTGACTTGCTGGCTCTGCGCTATTAAAATTTGGAAACCTGATGGCATTTTGCTGCCTCTGTCTTGCTGAGATGCACATCTCAGCCACATTCTCATGGAAGCTTGGTGTGTGTAACCCCCACCCCTGAGGGTCCTGCTCCCTGCCCAGACCTGCTGGAACAGCTCTCCAGTCCCATGTCACTGCAGGTGGTGTCCCCACAGGCATGATAGTGCTGGCACTGCTCTCCAGCTGGGTTTGTCATCAGCTCATTGGTAACTCCTGCTCCTTGAAAATGTCATTGTCAGTCATGGACCTCTCCACAGGCAGATCCATGCCCTTCATTCTCACAGGCCTGAAAATGTCTCTTGGTACAAAATTGATCTGGGTCATGTTTCCTGAGAATGTTCCTCACCTGCCAAGCTCCTGGCAGGTTCTCAAATGTGTTTATTTTATTACTGAAGCCTGTCCAGAGGTCTTGGTTTTAAAGAACCAATAACAAGTCTTGGCAATAGGTGTTCCAAGGAATATGGCCAGCCCTGTCCCAAGTGTTTCCATTTTACAGGACCCAGAGCTCACCCCATAGAGTGCTGACAGCACTGGGAAGGCAAACCCCAAATAAGAAGCCCAGAGTCAGGTTAAAGAACAGTGTCCATCCCTCAATATTCCATCAGGCTCAGCCTCACATCCTTACCTTCTGTAATGAAATCAGATCAATATTAATGAAGTGACAGGAGGGAAGTTGTGCTCTCAGTTCACAGTTTGCTTACAAATCAAATAGAAGCTGCAAAATGCTCATTATCCATGCTTATTAGGGAGTAAAAACCATTAGTTACTGCTGCTTGGGATGGCACAAAGCCTCACAACGCTCAGATGAACCTCTCCTTCTTCAAGCAAGTCCACCAAGCCATAACTGGCCTGGGCCTGACCCCAGGATCCTCCTTGATGCTGGTTCCAGGGTCCCACACTCCCAGTCCTTGTCACATTCCCCATTCCAGGGGCCCATGGCCAGCAGAGGATTGAGAACGGAGAGAAAACAGCAAGAGAAGGGCTTGGCTAAAGGCAGAGCAGCCACCGAGGTCACACTGACCCCATGGGTGGTGAGGAAGAAGAGGACACATGGCCTGGAACAGACCAACCCAGGGCCACCAGCAGAGGAAACGCCAGCAGGTCACCAGGAGCACTCCATGGACACGTCCCACAGGGGTGGCCCCTGCCAGCAGGACACCAGGAGGCACCACCTGGAGCTGTTCCTGATGCTCTCCTCAGCCAGCACCCCATCCCCTGCAGGACCTGCAGCTCACCCAGAGGGCTCTGAGGAGGCTCCAGCCTGGAGCAAACGGCAGATGAGGAGAACTGGCTCATCCTCAGGCGTCGTGAATCTTTCTGTCCTCCCAGCAAGACAAATCAGGGCATCTGTCCTTGTTGAGAGGAAAGGATCTGGGGGAGTGCCCCTGAGGAGTGGAAGAGCAAAAGCTGTAAAGAGGAGAACGAGGCTGAGCAATTGTGGAAGACAAACACTACCTGGCCAGGTGATTTTGGAAGAGAGAATGTTAAAGGTTTCTGAGCAGCCCAACGGCACTGTGGGAGCACAGGTAGCACAAAGGGCCTTATGCCAGGGCAGGATATCAGGTTCCTCTGTTGGCAAGACTGAGCTCTCCATTGTGAGAAGTGACCTTAAATTATAAATTCCATCAGAAGCTTGAATCCAGAGTAGACTCAATCAGGACAATGCAGTTATTCAGTCTCAATAATTCTATATTAAACCATTTAATGTCCATCACTGAACTATAATTTTCTTTTAACAGGGTTAAAAAGAAAATTATTTTCTTTCCTTTAAACCCCTTTATCAGGGTTTCAACTTACCTGAGCTGAGCACCAGGGAGCTCTAACCATAACTTGGCATCCTCTGCTCTCCCCAAGCTGCCTTCCTGAGCAAACATATGGTACCGGCCCCTATACATCTGATACCCCCGGACATACCAAATTTAGCATTTCCAGACACTTTTAAAGTCTATTTGCTGTCATTTTTGACCTTGGAAGTCTCAGCTTTTTCTTTCAGAAGTGCAAGGCTGGGAGATGTCAGTGCTCCAGCTGTGTATAGCCCCTGCACAAAAATATAGAAGTTTCACCTCAGGATATTTTTGTTGTTGTTGCACAGTTATTTATTAGCAAGAAAAGCACACTGTTATTAGCTCACAGCCAGCAATAGTCCCTGATTTCAGACATCTGCATGTCCATGCCACTCCCACCCTTCCTTCCAGA
This sequence comes from Ammospiza caudacuta, assembly GCF_027887145.1. Lineage (NCBI taxonomy): Eukaryota > Metazoa > Chordata > Aves > Passeriformes > Passerellidae > Ammospiza > Ammospiza caudacuta. Next base: position 4,345,889 of record NC_080609.1, on the reverse strand, counting down.
GCTGTCCCACCATAAGGCATTAACATGAGGAGCCTGGATGCCACAGGGCAGGTGGGAGAGGTGCAGATGCTGAATGTCAAATGGGCAAGAGAGAGACAGGAGAAATATCACAAAGGACAAGGAGGGACAGGTGTGTTGGCAGAGCCAAAGAAGAGATAAATAGCCCAGAAGAGGAAGAGCTGAGCAGGAAACAGCAAATTATTACTGTCTGTGACTGAAAGCCTTGGTGTTATTTGAGGCAGATAAACCCAGAGTTCAGGACACCAGCTGCTCTTGTAGAAAACTGAGAGATTATTCAAAATTAATTCAGTGTTAAAGAAATAATATGTCACTGTTTTGGCAGCGTGGGCATTTCAGAAGGGTCACCTGACAAAGAGGAGGCCTTGAAAAAAATAGTTTTATTCTCATGTCATCACCCTGTAGGCATTTCCCTTGGGTCCATCCTACAGCTCTTTTACCATCCTCCCACCCCGGCTGTCTACAGTGAGATTTATGCAACCAATCCCTCAGTGCTTCACTCTGAAGCATAGTGTAATTTTTTCCTATTCAGACAAGTTCATCAGAAGAACTCCAGGTTTAAAACACAGTGGAAACAATTCATAAAAAACAAAAACCAAATAATATCCACTGGTTGGTTTTTTTTCCCTCGGTCATGAGCGCCGTGGAAGCGAAGTGCTGCTGGATGTGCAGGCAACTTTCAAATGTCTCCAAAAAAGCATGTAGCACCAGCTCAGCTGGAGAGGGCAAGGCACAGACGGCAGCCAAGGTCACTGTGACAACGGGGAACATGCTTTATATGCTGAGCAGCACAGGCTGGGAGGCGGCAGACAACAAGGGCTTGACGCATTTGAAGTGTCGCTCAAAGTTGAGCCAAGGTTTCTCCTTGTGGAGGTACCTGACAGCTGCAATCAGCTGCCTGTTTCATGTCAGCATTGATTCCAACTCCAGGTCTTGCAATTCTTCCTGTAATTTATTCAGTTCGTAGTGATTCACCACATAGAAAATAAAGCGAGTGGGGAAAAATCCCCTCTGATAAGACACCATGGTTACGGGTCGAAGATCCAGCCTTGCTGCACTGACAGCAGTGGGAATCTCATTCCTGTCTTCAGGCAAAGCCGTGCCCACTAGGAAATTCCAAAGCTAAAGGTCTCAGTTCTGTCCTCATTTACCTCTGCTAACATCCAGACTGACATTTTGCTTTAACATTGCTTCTTGAGCTACCAGTTTTTCTGCTTCCGAGATAAGGAGGGTGATAAAAGTAAATGCAGTCCTGTGTGGAGCATGGCAGCTCCTGAAAACTATGGGGTGGAAAAGGGAAGCAAAATAAGCTGACAGTTTATAATACATTTTTTGTTTCCTCCAGTGCACAGGTGAATTGAAAGGTTTCTTATATAAATTTCAGTGGGATTAGTTATGAAACGTGCTTTCTGTCACTCTTTTAAATTGCATCTTTCAATAAATGCTTCATCTCCTACAGCTAATCCTGGATTTATGCAAAAAACTCCCCAAACCACCCCCCTCAAAAGCCAACCCTGTCCCACACTGCTAAACATGTGAAATTAAGTCTTTCAGACTTTATGTTCACCCAAATAGCCTTTCCCTTACTGTGCATATCCTGTCCCCCCTAGAATGGAGGTGGGGATTGTTCTCAGTTCAGATAGTTTGACATGGTGAGATATTTTAGGATAAATACATGTAATTTTAACAGCCAAAATGCATTTTTTTTTGTTTTAATTGTCTTAAAGTGGGATTGTGTCTTGTCTCCCATGGTCCAAAGCCTGAGCTACTGACCCTGACATGTAAGGAAGGGGCAGCAATCCCTCTGAGCCAAATAACTTTGGTTTTTCTGTAAAAAAAAAGCTTTTTATTCATCAGGGACTCTCCTGCAGCAGGCACCATAAAGTCAGTGGGAACAGAGGCTCCAATGGAAGAGAAGAATGGTGAGGTGGGGCTCAGAGGGGAGAAAAGTGAGAGGAGGAAGGGGAACAGGGGAGGAATAAATTATTTTCATAGTTAGGCAGAACCACAGACTAGCAGAGTGTGGACAGGGACCCTGGAGGGCTCTGCTCCAGTCCTGTGCTCCCAGGCTGGATCAGGCTGCTTCATTCCTTGCCCAGTTAGATCTGAACACATCCAAGGATGGAGATCCCAATTCCTCTCCTGGCCTCAACCCCACTGTCTGAGCACCCTCAGGGTGAAAACGCTTTCCTCATGCCCAGCTGGCAATTCTGGCCTTCCAGTGCTGTTCAGCCAGGTTAAGAAGGCAAGGCACTCCCAGGTGCTCCCTGGGACACATTTTCTCTCTTTGAGCTTGTTTTCTCTCCTGCCCTTTACATAACCCATTTTATGATTCCTTTTAGGCTCTGCTTTTATGCAGTAGCTCTGTAACTGTCTGCATTTCCAATTATAAAACCTTTCAAATTTGATTTAGATCTGATAATTAAGCCGTGATTTAGCAAATTAACCCTATTGAAGCCCAGAGGTGTGAGACATGCTCTTTAGAACCTTAAATGTTTGGTGTTTAATTGCATCCAACACTGAGAAAAGTGCAGGGAGGAGGAGGAGTGACTATGTAGGTAATTCAGGCCACAGGACAGGACCTCATGCACAGATCTCACACATCCCATCCAGACCAGGATTTGCTGCTGTCCTTCCACCACAAGGATTTACCAGATGCACAAAAAGACTCACTTGGTCCCTGGCATCACTACAAAAGCTTGTCATGTCCTTTGGCTGTTGGAAATCCTGCACCATGATCTGCACAGTGATTGTCTTTGTTCCCCTTCAAGGGCAAGGCATTTTTAGCTGCATTCCCCACCTGCCAGTAAAGTTCCAGGCCACAGGGGTGCAACATTTTCCTCTCTTGCCATCAGTATTGACAAACTAAGAAAAATTTAGCCATCCCCTAATTCCCTGGGTTCCCAGGCAGTGCTCCCAGGAGACTGAAGCATGAGGGCCATGGAAGGAAGGCAGGTCTTCACACTGGGCAGGATGGGCAGGGAGAGGTGCTGTGGCCACCTGCAGCCAGGTTTTTGTGTTCTCAGAGCCATGATGCCCACAGCTTTCACCCCTTCCTGTCCTTCCCCAGCACCAAACCCTTGGTTCTCACAGAGCTGTGTGACTTTTGGGAAGGAGAATGTGGATGTCCCAGTGGTTCTCACACTGAGGACAGCTTACATGGGCTCAGTCAGCAGCAGGGAGGAGCTGGTCCTGAATTCCTGTGCCTTATTCTCAAATGCTTTGCTCCTGGTCATGAGAAGCAGGGTTTTATACAGACATGAGAAGCAAATCAGCCTGCGGGGAAATGCAGCTGTGGGAAACAGGCTTAAATTGTCCCAAAATAGCCCTAAAATTTTCTTACAAGCCTTTAGCCCAGTCCAGAGGAAAAAGTGTGTGTTTGTCTTTCTTTAGGGCTTCACAACACCCAGCTCTAAGTGTCACTAGCCCGCAGAGGAACAGGAGTGACCATAATGCTCAGAAAATCCCCCCATTCGCCACGTCAAGCTCTTCCAGCGACACATCAAGCAGCTCTTCACTTTCATCAGAACCAACCAGCCAGATCTCCATGGTTCAGGATCAAACCCTGCTGGACATCACCTCCATCACTAGATTGGCCCCAGGGGAATCACCAAACCCTCAACCACTTGAGCAAAGAGATACAAATTTAGCAATATCGTGTTCCAGCCCACTCGGAGCAAGGACTATTCCAGCATCTTGCCCAGCCAGCCTCAGGCTCAGTCTAACACCCAGCTCAGCCAAGCCACAGCAATACTCTGACTGCTCTCCAGTCAGCCCAGGGATCAATGCAGCTTCCTTCTCCACCTTCTGTCCTCACTCAGCACAAAACGTACGAGCTTCAGCTTCAGATCACACACTGACCCCAACCAGGACAAGCACAAGGCCTCCAGCAACAGCGACTCCTGAAGAGAGTTCCCAGGCTCCCGGCTATTCTGAAACTGAATTAAAGAATACAGGAAAGGGGTTTGAATCAGATCTGGAAGATCCTGATCATGAGAGGTATGTATCCAGAGCACACAGGTGTCTAAGTCCTCAAACAGCCCATGTTGGCATAGAATCAGTAAGAGCCCTCCCATTAAAAAATTTTAAATATCTTTTATGATTCCCAGTGTTTGTTTTCCAGTACCCACCCTGTGCTTCCACTAAACCCTGTTACTCAGGAAGCAAAATGCCCAATTTCCATATCCTCACTTTGCTCTCCAGACCTAATGACAGACCTGGGCCAGGCTGTCACCCTCAGCTCCTCCAGCAGGGCCCAATTTTCAGGTGCCTCCTTTCCTTCCAGAGGAGGCAGCACAACTTCCCCTTGTAGCACAGAGAGAAGCTCTGCTGTCCCCTGGAGCCTGGCAGAGCAGAGCAGATCAGAGCAGGGGCTGGTGCTCAGTGACATGGCCAGGATGTCCCCCCAAAGCTCCACTGTCTGCTCCGACCCCAGGCAAGCTGGGCTCACCCCACTCCTCCAAGCCTCTGAACTCCACCCTGTCTCTGCCACTTCTTTCCTTGGCAGGAGATTTGTAACCACACAGGAATTCCAAGCCATGGAGAAAGAGCTAGAGGATGTAAAGGAAGACCTGAAATGCCTGAAGTGGAAGGTGAGACACATAGGTGAGACGGTGCAGCCCCTGGCCGAGGACAGCAAGAGGTACAACGGCTACACCCTGATGGAGCTCAAGGCCATGGTGCAGTTTGAGGATGACCCTTACAAGGCTGCCCACAAGATCCTCACTGCTCTCTTCAGTGATGTGTACTGGCCACAGCACCCAGGCACCGAGCAGGCCTGCAACTCCTGCTCCCTGCCCAAGCCCAACATAGACCCAGAGCTGTACACGGTCTACTGTGACATCCTGAAAAGCATATTCCCTGGAATTAGCAGCCAGACATTGAGGGAAGAGACACAGCACGTGCAGAAAGGCACCCAGAGTGCAGTGCAGTAACAGCAGAGCCCAGAGTGTTGTGCAGAGTGCCAGGTCTGCAGTGACTCCAGAGGACTGGGCTGTGCTAGGTCCCGTTAGTCCCTTAGGTATGGATTGTCTGTGAAGGTGTTGGTGAGCTCTGAGCCCTCATGCCACTTGCCCAGTGACACAGAGTGGGATGGCACCCTGCACTCTTCCCACATTTTAGAAAACAATTGCTCCTTTGGTGTCTCTTTCAATCTATGGACGTGTCCTTGTTTCCAGCAACTACAAATGCTGACAAAAGAATCCCACGAAGGCGTTGTACGTCCAAGCAAGGGCCTTCTCCCAGCCCCAAACAGACCAACCAACCAACCAGCATCTGGGTAGTTTCTATTTTCTAGAGTGTATCATTCATTAAATGACATTACTTGTTAGAAAATTGTGCCTGTTCTTTTTTTATTTATTTGTCTAAAAGGGCTTTGCACATCAAATCAATCAGGACCATAACCTGAACACACACTGGAATGAGACCTGGGAATTCCGAATGTTCCCCTGCCCAACGAATCCTTGGTTTCAGGGGCACAAACCCAGGGCACAGTGGTGAGCAGCTGTGGTGAGCCCAGCCAGGTCATGGGGATCAGGGTACAAAGCTCTGCCATGTGCTCCTAAATCACCACCCCAGCAGTGAGACAGGGGAAGGTCTGTGGCCTGCAGCTCTCCCAGTCTGTGGGGACTGGGCTGACAGACCAGCTCAGATGTGTTAACCCAGCTGAAAGGGTCCCTCAAAGGGACCACTGCCATGGAGCCTGTCCCAAGGGAAGGAGGACACACAGGAACATGGCCCTGGAGCTCCTTCCTCCCATCTGGGAACCAGCACCGTGCCATGGATGAACAGTTTGTCCCCCAGGTTCCCCCACAGGCCTGGCCCTGCAGCCTGCTCTGGAAAGGTGAGAGTGGAGGGCTGCAGGGATGTCCCTGCTGTTCAGTGGCAGTGGCAGCCACACTGTCCTGTCCTGGTTCACCCAGTGCCTCTCAGAGTCAGGGACACTCCTTGGGCAGAGTCACTTCCCTGGTCTCAGAACACTCCATCCTGCTGCTCCTGCCAGGCCCTGGGGAGGGCAGGAGGTAACCTGAGAGTTCAGCCCCCCTTCCCCTCTGCTGGGCTCTGATCCACTTCTAAAGCTTATTCCAAAAATAACAGGGAGGAGAAAAAAAAAAAACAATTACAAAAGCACTGAAAGGAGATCATTCCCAGTGCCAGCACAGATCCAGACACCCTGGGTGATGGGAGGGGAACACAGCCACACTCTGAACATGCTGGGCACAATTCTGTGGGGACACTGACTTTGGTGGCACCTCCCTTGCAGCAGGATGGTCTCTGCTGCACTCACAAAGACATTGGTTGAAGCTCTCTTTAAATAGGTAAAATAAATTGCTTCAATAAATTTGTAGCAATTTATTTCACTTCCAAGCTGCTGTGCAGACACAGGCATGGCACTGCCCACACTGCCCTGTGCCACTGTGCAGCCAAGAGCCACAGGTGGCACCCCCAGGCACCCCCAGGGAAATCAGGGCTGTGCAGTGTGTGCCCTTGGGACAGGGACAGCCCCCAAAGGGACTGGGGAAGGGCAGCTCCCTCTCAGGTGGGCACAGGGCTGTGTAGGGTGATGGGAGCCACTGGAGGCATTCTGGAGTCACTGGAGACATTCTGGAGCCACTGGAGATGTTCTGAGTGTCCTCTCAGAGCAAATCCCCCAGGGTGGACCATCACAAACCCAATGGAAGGCTCTGTGCACTGAGTCTCACACAAACACCCCCTGCACCCTGTTCTGCTTTCCTGGCTCTTTCTTGTAGGAAAGCCTGTCCCTTTGGATGACCTGGGCTGATCCTTCTCCCACAGAACACACACAGGAACTGCTCCACACTCATTTTTCTGGGGCGGACCAGACCCCCATCTCTCTCTGAGGTCTCTCTTTGGAGCTTTCTATAACTTCCAGTGGACACTGAAAAAAACACATTTAGCAATATCCATCTTTATATGTTGCACTGCCTGCCCTCCCTGCCTGTAAAATTTTAATCCATTTGTTCCTGTGAGAACAGGCTCTGTGGTTTCTCATGCTCATGAGATCAAACAATATGCTCAATTTTCTCTTTTTGTCTCATTCTCCTCATGCCTCAGATCTAGCACAAACCCATGAATTATTTTTGTTAACCTTACATCACCAGGGCTGGTTCTGTCAAATAGTGTCAGTTCTGGGTCCCTTTCAGGTTTCAATGTCTTCTTCCACAGGGTCAGTTGTACTGTGAATGACTTCCACCCACTCTGGAGATGTGCATCAGGTCTTTTACCCTGATAGTCTTGGCTTTTAGCTATTCCAGAGGAATTTCTAGGTTATTTGCGTCCAGCTGGAGCTGGCCAGTCTTTTCAGAGCTTCTATACAATACTACTACTACTACTACTACTACTACTACTACTACTACTACTACTACTATTATTATTATTACTATTATTATTATTATTAATATTATTATTATTATTATTATCATCTTAATAGTGATTACTAATAATTATTGTAATTTTATTATTATTAATAATAGTAATAATAGTAATAATAGTAGTAGTAGTAATCTGCACCTTCTGAGCCCTACAGTCTGTCCCAGAGCCTTGGCAGCCACAGCAGCCCAAGTGCTCAGGGGAAGGGGAAGAAAGCAGCAGGACAAACCGACTCCACCTGTCCTTTAGAACTCCTCAATTCTTCCTTTCCCCCTGCTGCATTTATACCTTGAAGGCAGCTCTTCTCTGTGAAGATGTCTCAGCCTTCAATTACTGCATTATCTTTGTTGACCATTTCCCTGTGCTTGAGGCACCTTCTCCAATTTCTACACAGGTAGAAAAATCCACTGATCTTCAACTCATTTTCCTCTTGTTGATGTGCATTACCAAGTCCTTTCATCCTTCCACAGGTCTCAGCTTGCCTTGCTGCTTTGCTGGGGAGAGGAGCACAGCTGTCTGCCCACCATCCCTGAGAGTTTTTCTGTGTCCAGTCTATTTTTTCTGATCCCACCCACTCCTAACACAACAGGAGGACGAGGGCTGGCCGCCCACACCTGCAGGAAGAGCCCTTCTCCCTGCACAGCTCAGAACTGAGTCAGCACAACCAAACCAAGACAGCAGGGTCTTAAATATACAGGCCTGAAAGCCATTTTTTTGGCGTTGATTTTTAACATCCTGTGCTTGCCAGAATGTGCCCTGTTAGAAGCTCGCTCTGTCTTTAGGCCCTAGGTCTTGCTGCCTGCTATTCAGACAGAAAAGCAATTACACAGCCCCATTACTGTGACAGTTAAAGAGATTCAGCCATTGTTCTTCTTGGACAATTCACACTGATTCCAACCCCTCCTGCCTGGCCCCTTAGCATAAATAAGCCTTCTCTCCAAAATGTTATCACCTCCACTTGTATGGAGACAGGCAGGGCAAGCAATCAGACACACAGTGAAAAATTAGCCTTTAAATCCATGTTGCATTCTGTCTACTCTTCATTAAACTATTTTTTTTTTCCCTTGAACACATATTCTCGAGCTCTAAGACCCAATACCAGACCAAATTACTTTCTTTCCTTTTCTCTCTTAACTACAGGCATTACATTTGCTATTTTCCAGCCATGCCTGGGTCCAGAGTCATTAGTATCACACTCATTCAAGGGCCATGCTGGGCATTCATCCTGCCCGTGTCCTGAGGGCCTCAGAGCCTGGCACAGCCTGCCTCCCCCTGTCATCTCCCAGAGCAGATGTCTGGTCAGAAGTGTGAGGACAACAATATTTTTTTCCAGCCTCAGGCAATGTGTAGTTTGCACTGATTGATTGCATTAAATAAGCAACCTATTAATATGGCCCCTGCTGTGGCTCCATGGGCTCCAGTTGGCAGAGCAGATTCTTCAGCAGATAACTTGTGTTAAACAGAGGGTCCTGATGCATGCTGCTCGTGGAATCACAGAATAATTTCAGCTGGAAAGAGCCTCTGGAGGTCAGCTTGTCCAACCCCTCTGATCAGACAGCACTCCTGTAAAAAATCCTGTAAAATCCTGTAAAAAATCCTGAATAATAAACTCTGTGCTGAAAAAACGAAACCAAACTTCTAACAACAAAAACAAAAACATTTTAAAAATAATAAAAGAACTTAATTTTAATAAGTTTTAATATTAAAGATGTAGTTCTTTAATAAAAGAACTACATCTGCATCAGTGGATAAAGAAGATAAATGGCAAACTTTTTGTAGCATTGATTTGGAGGGCTCTTTGCTGTGGTTAGTTCTACATGCATCACCAATTCATTTGTCAGCCTTCTCATTAATATCTCTAATGCATAATTGCAGTCAAAGTCACTCATTGAACCATGCATTTTATGACCTCAAGGGTTACCCCTTCATCCTGTTAATAATAATATCCCTGCATAATGCAAATGCTTTATGCAAAACAAGTCCACCAGCTCTTCTGCTCTATGACTTAAAATACAGCACAGCAAGTTTTAGGCAACTGTCTGCATCTTTTATCAATTACAGGCATCATCTGGCCTGAATTGTGAGTCACAGGGGTTTGGGCAGTGCCATTAATTACCAGTAATGCCTTCTCCATCAGTCCTCCCTGAATGTCTGCTCCTCATGATGTGTTCTCTATACATTTATACAGCCACTGCCCCTGGCACATTTCAACCTGACTTCAGTAATTTCACAATAAACCTACAATTTTTGTTTTCCAAGGTGAAAGTGCCTCCTGAGACCCTTTTCCACTTTTCCTATCCATCCATTTCTGTAAAAGTTTCCATTTCTTTTCCACTCTGAGCTGGAGCTCTCCCCCACAGACCTCTCCCCTCCTCAGAGCCTGACAGGGAAACAAGAGCCCAATAAATCATCTCTGGATGATTTATAATCTCTGGATTATTTATTTACTTATTCCCAGCACACAGGCAGGTGACAACAGAGCAGATGTCCTGAGGGCCTTGATGCTGCTTCCCCAGGAACACAGGTGACACTGGGACACCCCAAAGGGCTCCCACACAAGGACAGGACACTGATCCTCCCCAGCCCTGCCCTGAGAAATGCAGACCACAGCTTCTTGCCAATTTATAATGAAGAGTAAATTATCTGAGTGGCCCAAAGAGAGTGATTAAAATACACATCAATGCCTTGCTGGGTCAGTGGGTTTTGATCAGATCTCTCATTTTGTGTTAATATTCAGATACGTTACTACCCCAGAGAGATGAATAATAGTGGCTATTTAATTTCTCTGACAATATTAAACATAATGAAAAGTCATACTATCATCCCATATCCTTCCCCATGAATTCTGGCCACAGACAGATCTCCTGTTGGTAATGGAAATGTCACTTTGATTCATCTGTTCACCAAGGAATCCTTACCAAACAATTTCCAGTATCCAGCTAGCCATCCCAAAACATTCCTTTGGAAACAAGCCAGAACTGACATTCACTGTAAATTAGTTTTTACCACTGTTTAGGCTCAGACCATTGCAGGTAGCTCCAGCATACCAGGAAAGAGGTGGATCATAGGATTTTTGCTAATCTGCAAATCTGAAATTATAGTTGAGAGATGGAATTTATTATTACACAGCTCAATGACAACAACAGAGATGACCTTTCTGCAATGCCAGAAGTTTTATCCATGCTGATCTGTGCCTTTAATCAGCGGGAGGGGAGGGTACAGGTTGTTATGTGCCAAAGGAAAAACTTTTTCCCTATGAGGACAGTTAAGTATTAAAGCAGATTTCCCAGAGAAGCTCTGCATCCTCCATCCCTAGAAGTTTTCAGGCCAAACTGCTTGAAGCTCTGTGTAACCCAGTCTGACTTCTGTGAGGTTAAAAAAAAGAGGTGTGTAATTGCAGAAAGCAGCCAGGGAAGCCTTTGATGAATGGGAGCACAGAGCCAGGAATAATGAGAGGCAGGAACAGCCCCAGTGGGGCATTCCAGGGCTGAGCCCCACCATGTCCCAGCTCCCTGGGCTGCCCAGAGCATCCTCCTGCTCTGCTGGGGCTCCCTTGGCCCCTGGCCCTTTCTGATGAGACATAAAAGCTCTTTCTTGCTCAAGATGAAAGTCCTTTCCCCAGCTTGTTTCACACAGCAACCTCTGTTCTGGCAGCCACCTCATGCTGTCAGGCAGAAGAGAATTCTCAGTGAAAGAGATAAAAGGGCTCAGCTGTCCTGGCTCACTGCATTTACCACAGCATCCTTCTCTTTCTCCAGCACAATGGTCCCCCTGGGTGAGGAATCATTTCCCTGAGAAACCTCCCAGCCACAGCAGCTCCCTCTGTGCTGCCTTGCCCTGCTGCTGACCACACTTGTTCTGCATCCCAGAATTGGCCTCACATCTGTTCCAGCTCCAGGTGAAAAAGATCTGGAGACCAGCTCAGGGATAGTCTGGAGAGCAGCTCAGGGATAGGGTCTGGAGAGCAGCTCAGGGATAGGGTCTGGAGAGCAGTTCAGGGATAGGGTCTGGAGAGCAGTTCAGGGATAGTCTGGAGAGCAGTTCAGGGATAGTCTGGAGACCAGCTCAGGGATAGTCTGGAGACCAGTTCAGTCCATAATTCCCAGCTGGGCTCACACTCTCAGGGGGCAGCAGCTGAGTTCCAGTCTCTTCCTGGCCCTTATGTTGGCTCTGAGGTGCAGTGTCCAGACTCCAGACCCAAAACTTCCCCTTCCACTGCTCCCACCCCAGGCTCCTCCAGAGCCACAAGACTTTCATGTTATAAATGCTCCTTTGTTGAGGAGCCTTGGCTATTTCTAGCACTGACATTCACCTCCACATGCTTAGCCCAGCACAATGTTCTGTCAAAAACCAGTGAAGCTCCTTTCCCAGTTAGATCCAGATAAGCTGAGGAAAACAAGAAATGGAGCTCTGAAACAACCAATTCCATGATCCCCACCAGCACTGCTGCATTTCACTTCCTCCATGCAGGCAGCACTTTCCCTGAGGCACACATCTGCTCCTGTGCCCTCACTCTGTGTTTTTATCCTCCTCAAGCTCCATTCCATGTTCCTCCTGCACAAGCAGGACCTTCCCTCAGCTGCCAACAAAATCCTGTCATTCTTTCATGTGCTGTTGCCCTCCATCATTCTTTTGGATATTTTATTTTACAGCTGGCTGAGAGACCTGCCTGCTTTTGTAACTGAGGAGTTATAAATGCTCTGGTCTGGCTGACAAGGTGGTGATCAGTCACAGGCTGGACTCAATGATCTTGAAGGTCTTTTCATTCCTAATGTTTCTGTGATATCTTAGAGGGAGGAGTTCAGGTGAGCTAAATCTACCTAATATATTTCCTTGGATTTATAGTCCCCAAAATGTCCATTCTCTTTCCATAAAGTGCACAAAATCTGGGCATTTTTGGAAGTCCCATGAGCAGAGATCAACACTAAGACTTTGAGAGTCAAGTTGATTTTAGTCACAGCCAAAGAGACCTTGAGCAAGCTGAAAGCTAAAGGCAGGATCTCTCTGTGGTCTCACTGCATAATTGAGACCTTCCAGAAATAACCAGGACACCTGGGGAGAGCAGCTCACAGGTCAGGTGCTTTTCCTCTCCTAATTAAAGCCAAAGCAGTGAGCCATGGGTGGAGGCAGCAATATTATTCCAGGCTGGGAAATTCCTACCCTGCTGCTCCTTGGGATGGTCAGTCCTCTCCTTCAGGCAGCAGCTCAGGGAGGGAACACCACAGAGATGGCAGTCAGAAGGTTTGCAGCCTGATTTCCCCCTTCTCCAGGAATTCCTAGGTCAGTAAGAAGGGAGTCACCAATTGCAAGTGTTTCCTTTTGGGCCCAGATCTTTAACACTGCAGCACTTCACAGGGTCCTGAGCCAGGATGAAGGGAACTGATGCTGTCAGACAAGGGTGGAAAATTGATCTCTTCCCAGCAAGATTTAGAGGGCAGTTGGACAAGAAATTACTCCAGCTGGGCACTGGGTCCCCATCTCTCAGCTCTTCCTGCAGCTTGGAGATTCACTCTATAATTGCTTTCTTAGTCCACATTTTATTCTCAGCTGACAGAATTCCATTAGGGTGACACAAGCAGCGTGATAAAGGGATGTTTGTGTCTCACATGGGCTCTAAGTCATCTCTCAGCAAACAAGCAAATAGTCACAGAAATGGGCAAAGAGGCCCCTGAGCCAGGAAGTCCCTCCCTTCCTGTGCTCTGAGCAGCAGGGTCAGCCCACAGAGGGAAGCAGAAACAGCAAACACCCTCCCAGGGTGTCACAGTGCTCCCTCTGCTCCTCAGAGGAGACATCCCCAAAATGAACAGTTCTCCTACTGCAGTTCTGGGCACACAACAGCCCAGCAAGAACACAGCACTGCCATCCCCAAAAATAGCACCCAACACAAACAGTGCTGTGACACAGGAGTGGGTGACACCCCAGACCTGAGAGCAAGTGCCCCTCCTATGGAAATATAAGAAATTAAACTAATCCTGCAGCACATCTGAGCACATGTCTGGAGAGTGGAATGGGTTGGTCACCCCAATAAGGCAAAGAGTGACTCTGAGCAGCACTTTCAGAAGGATTTTGGCAGACAAATTGACCTTCTAAGCATGGTGATGCAGCTAAAGGATAGTCATGATGGGAACTAAGCTAAAAGGGAGCCCAGGATGCTGCAGGATGCAGTTTCAGTACCTGGTGAAGGACAATGGTGAAGCCATCACCACGTGGTGTCTGTTGTTCACATTTCTTGAAGAATGTTGGAAGAGATTTGGCTGCTTCAGTGACTTTAGCAGAAGAGCAGCTCCTGTTGGAGCTCAGCCCCCTGGATGAGCAGCCCCAGAACACAGAGGGCAGCCCAAGGCACCTAGACAAGGTTTGGGCTCCTAGCAGTGGATGGTGTGGAGCTGCATCCAGCAGGGAGGACAGCAGAGAGCAGGAGGGAATGGGAAATGCTTCTCTCACAATCAATCAAAGGAAATCTGACTTCATCCCCTGCATGTGGCAGAACCCAGCTGTCAATACAGCCCTTCATGTGTGCTCCTGCCTGACTTCTGCTGGGAAATGAGCATTTCCTGGAAACTTCAGAAAGCTTCAAGACTCCACTCAACCTCCTTCATGCACTGCTCTCCCCCTCAGAGCTGGGGCAGCAGCTCCTGTCCCTGGCCATTGCAGGGTGTTCAAGACCCCCACCCAGTCCCTCATGGGCACTGTCAGTGCCACAGCCCAGCACATCCCTGGCTGGGCATCCCCAGGGGAATGACACAGCAGGGACATGGCACAAGTGCAGCAGGAGCAGATTTTAGAGAACAGCACCACCTGAGCAGGATGCTGCATGCAATTCATGGCCCAGTGCAGCCCAAGCCATGAGCAGGGCTCAGTTTCATTCTGCTGCCGGATGTAGCTCCTATGGATGAGTGTCCTGACTCAGGAATAAACAAGTTTCCATGTCTTCTGGGCTGTCTTTCACACCCTGCACCACTGCTTGCTCCCTTTTCCATGGACAGGTGCCTCTGTCTGCTGTTTAAATGCTCCTGGATTAAAGCACAAAAAGGCAGAAATTGAAAAGCTGCAGGCTTTCCCAGGCATCTCAGATTACACTGTGAACACTGACAAAAATATCTTTTTCCAGATCAAAAAGTAGGCAGCCTGGCATGTACTTCCTCAGAGATTATTGCTTTATCCTCTGCCCTTCTCAGTGTCACTGTGGGACAAACAAATTGATTTCTGTTATCTTGATCCAAGCCCTTTAAATCCAACCACAACAGGTAAAGGTGAGCAACTATAGCATGAAGGTCTTTGCAGGGCCCAGATATTGAAATTGGGTGAAACTTTATTCATTTACATCAGCATCTTCAGCAAGAATTCCTATGAATCCTTCCTTTTCCTTTGCTGTGCTTTTGACAATGTCAAATGATGTTACTGGGCACATCCTTGCTGAATTCCTCCTGATGAAACTGTGCCTGACATTGACTCAAGAGCTCTGTGGGGATTTTCTTGATTGCATGTTTACTCTTCCTCTTGTCCCTCCTGTAAATGCCAGTCTGACATGAATGTACTTGTGAGGAGTTAGTTTAAAAAAAAGGTGAAAAATTGAATAAAGCCTTTTTGTAACCCTGATTCACTGAAGAAATGAGTCAAGTGTCTATGTTTGAGTGTATAGGGCTGACTAGGACACTTAATTATCTTTGGTTCTATAAAGGGTCATTACATCTCAGCTCCAATTAGGAGGGCAAACACTGACAGCTCCTACCCCACAGAGATGAATGAAGTATTTTCTAAACATTCTGCTGCTCTCTGGAATGACTGACTGGAACCAGGGAGTCCATGAGGCTGTGCCTTGGTGGTTTCTATCATCCCAGACAGCAGCCTGGCAAACCCTTCTTTCACACACAGACACTGCAGAGGAGGATGTTCCACAACCTGACAATCTTTTAAAATATTTTCAACACTATCATGCTCTTTCCACACAATGTGGCAGCTGTGGGGAATCTGAATGGGTCCAAGGGAGCTGGGAGAGGATGGAAATGTTGAAGCCACTGCACTCTGTGGCAGATGCCAGACCAGCTGCACTGGATACAGATTTCCAGGGGCAAAAGGAATTGAAAATTAGCTGCAGTAATGAGCTGAGGAGGACTTGGTGGCAGGGAAATATAGAGAGAACTGTGACCCATCTGATCTTGATTAAATAGTTTGCAATAATTTCCAAACCTGGAGCATTAGGGTTGAAAAATCATTAGCCCACCATGGAGGATTTGAGATGCTCCAGAGAGATCCAGAGAAGACAGGTGAGCACAGGAAATCCTCTCCCCCTCTCACCTTTTCAGATCAATAAGAGAGATGCTGTTCAGTGCCAGGAAACAGCAGGTTTCATTTCTCTGCACATCCAATGCAATTTTCTCAGAAGAACAAACAATGTGACAGGCCCCATCCCATCCAGAGATTGCCTACATGACAAATCTGAGATTGTGCCTTAAGCCTTGAAAACCTTGCTACAACCTCTCCCCTTCCAAACACAGACATTTATATCTGCTCTGAGCCCTTCCAGTACCCCTCCTCTCAGCTCCTCCTCTTTTTCATTTGGAGTTGCCTGTTATATGGTTTGGGGCAAAAATTAGCACTTGTTTTTTGGTAGAATTACACCAGAAACAAACAAGGGGAGAGTTCTCAGAACAAGAGGGTTCTTCAGTCAGTGCAGCTTGGGAAGAGCCCTTAAACAAAGTACAGTGTACTCACACACACTATTTCACATTTGAAAGTAAAGTAGTTTGTATTGAGTACAAAATAAATTCTTTTGCTCCATCAGTACACAGAAACCTGGGAAATGCATTGGTATCTTGTGTCCTTTCAGCTCAGGCAACAGCAGTGAAGTTTTAATAAGCAAATATACAAGATATTACACTCCTGACAGGGCAGAAAGGGAAGCAGCACAGTTTGATTCCAAATTGAGTTGCACCACTATCTCTGGTTTATGTGTAAAAGCACATCCTGACTTCAGCATTCAGCTCTCTCTGGAAACAATCACAGAATCACAGCAATGAGCAAGTTCTAAATGAGAATCCATGGAAGAGATTTACAGGTTGTCACAAACACCAAGTTTTCAGGGAACAGTACATTTGCATAGCAAATCCTGCAGCATTTTTACTTGGTTAGAGTTTTTATTTAAATGACTACATGTGCCGGGTATTTTTGTTTAAAAATGCACTTCTCTCCTTACCTTCAGCTAATTAAAAGGCATTTACCATTTCTCAGAAGTGATGATCTGTTGCTGGCAACATCTGGCTAGTGTAGCACAGAGGCATGGCCTCCTTGTTCATAAAAATTCAGGCAAAATAGGAGGAAAAAACATTGCTCTGTAGCAGAACTCTGAAGGATGTGCAGAGCACCTGTCAATGGCACTCCAGGCAAAACACCTCACTTGATTTTTCCATGGTAGTGAAATGATGAAAGAAATAATTATTTCACTGCAAAACATGAAAAGGTGACAGCTGAAATGCACTTATTAAACCTTGATAAAGCCACTTCCTGATCTCTACTTCCTAAAAGCATCCATCACATTTCTGCAAGCCCAGTGGAACCTGTCTAGGTGTCAGAAACAGTGGCAGCTCCTGCAGACAGCCCTGGCACCAAAACATGCCCAGAGACAGACAGCTAAAGAGTATTTCCTCTAATAAGTGCATTTCCCTGAGAACTATTTACAGGCATCAGAAATAAAGCAACACCTCCTTCCAGTGAGGATCTTCGTGACCATCCAGCTAGGATTTAGGAATAAAAGCTTTAGAAATAATCTAAAAAACCTGTGGGCAATCCTGCTTAACCCAAGTTCTCAGTGCTTGGCAGAACAGTTGTCAGCAGAAAGGTTCTCACTCTCTCCTTTATGTTCCTTCTTCCCTGGATTTTCAATTAAGAGATAAGGGGGAAAATTCAGACAGATCATGACCAAAAAAAACCCCAGGAAACTGAATTCATGCTTCAGATTTCATTCTGAAAAAAATTCCTGTAGCAAATAAAACTGCCTCTCACAAGAGGAGGTGGTTCAGCAGCAGCAGACATAGAAAATCTTCCATTTGGATATGCAGATTTTGGAGAGTTGGAGTGCAGTTCTTAGGGCTGGATGCATCCAGGACTTTCCTTGTTATCTTTTCCTCCTCTGCTGTCCTTTCTCATTGATGCAGGTTTTGGGGCGCAGAGCTGTTGAGGAAGATGAAGGGCAGCTTTAGGACTAACAGTGCAGTAAAATGACATGGAATAAAATAACATGGAGTAAAATGAGGAACAAAAATGCCCATTTCTCCTTCCACCCCAGAATGAAGCAGAGCCGCCCTTCTCAGTGATGTTTGTGACACTGACTGCTGCCAGCTTTTTCAGCCCCATGGAATTCCTTTCCTGTGCAAGCTGCTCTGAATTCAGGGTTGGCATTGTCCTGAGTAGGAGGCTGGACCCTCCCTCAGGAAGGGAACCCCCTGAGATCTCCTCCAACCCAAATCATTCCATAAATGTGTTATCAACACCCTCTGTGGCTGATACCAGCCAGGACTCAGAGGGGACATGGGGCAGAGGGAAACAGGCACCCTCAGCTGGTGACTTCAGGGGTTCTATGTCCTCAGAGCTGGCAAAGCTGTGATGGCCATGGCAAAGACAGCTGTTCTTCACTGGACAGGTCTGCTCTGGAAGCCAGGATGCCACTCCAGTGGGGACAGAGATGTCCAGGATACTTTTGACAAGTATTGTTAAATATAATAACTTTCAAGCCATTTTTTCACAGGCAATGGCATTTCAAATCCTTCTCCTACAGAACTGTTATTAAAAGCCATCAAATAATATCTGTAACACTTTCTAGAGAACTAATTGGAGAAAGGGTCATGCTCAGGAGGGAAAACCAATCATGAATATACCAGCTTGGCTGAGAATTTGAGATGTATTTAGGGAGCTATTCTGAGTAATTTACAATGAATGACTGGTACTCTTCAGACTATAAATACAACCTAGTCTTTCTCCTTGGGAAAAAAAGAGAGGTTGTCTTTTTAATTATCACTTGGTAAGCAAAAAGACCAACCAGAAAGACAGTGGGAGGAACAAAGTCAACAGGGTTCCCCCCTTGTTACACTCACTGTGATTCTGGGTCTGCTCAAGAGCCACAAGCAGATTCTCAGACACATCTGAACCATCTCTGAAGCTGCTTAAAAGGCCAGTGGGGATGCAAAGAGCTTTTTATTCCAAAAGCTATCAATGAACCTGCACAATTAACAGCCATTTTCAATTTATCTTCAGCCAGTTTCTTTGCTGAAGATTTCTGCAGTTGTGCTGCTGTGAGCCACAACCACATCATCCCATTTCAGATTTAGATACAGAGCAGAAACCCACCAGATGATGAGATTTGCAGTTTGTCTTTTTATGACAGAAAAAGCAGAGCTAAATATACATTAAGACTTCCCACTTTTCCCAGTTTAGGGCTGTAACAATGCTCATTATCCACACTCTGTCTGCAGGAATTGAGCAGAAGAAAAATGTGGAAGGCAGAACTCACCCGGATCAGCCACAACTTGTTTCTTTTTGCTGCTGGTGACAATCTCATTTTCATTCATCATTCGTACATCCTGATCCCCCACATGATTGCTGAAAAGATTGAAATCAGCACAAGGGCCAAAATCATCAACATTGGGGAAAATTATGAGAGTTATTATGAATAAAAATTATGGACAAGGATACCAAAGAAGGGATGTTTGGAGTCCTGCAAGCTCAACAGCTCCACAGCACAGCCACAGCACACAGGATTACCCACACAGGAATTATCCTGTCCTCATCCACCTGAAGGATTTCCTGCCAGTTTTAATTAGTGGCATTCATTCAGGCACACATTCAAATATAAATATCATATTCACTCTACAATTTTCCAGCCTGCCTACACAGCTTGAACCACAAAGCAAAGTGAGATTTTAAATCAGAGCACAAAGGGAGTATAAAAATCCTCATATGGAGCTTCCACACTGCTTTCTAATTCTGAAAGAGCACTGAAACTTTTCTGAACTAAACAAAATTCATTTACTGTGACAAGTTTTGCTTGCAGGCTTTTTTAAAAGCTTGCAGGCTTTTTTTGCTTGCAAAATTTTAACCATTTCTTTTTGGGGAAAAAAGTAATAATTTCAAAGGTAAATTAAAATAAACAAATTACAGGAAAAAACATGAGCTGAATTGAAAGGTAAGGAAAACATCACTAATAAAATCTCCTTTTCACGCAGACCAAAAAAAAACCATTTGTGCCTCTGCAATAAAGGAAGTGTATTTTTTATTTTCTCTCCAAATACTGCACAAAATGGGTTTCTATTTCTGAAGAAAAACCTAATGTCCCTCAAACTGTCAGAGTGAAGCAGAAGAGCCAATACTGAAGCAAACCAAAACTTAAACTATTGATGATGATATCAGACTCAAGTTCAGGTTCATAAAATCCTGAACAGTGCCATGTGAAAGAGAACAGGCCCACATCACAAACAGTATCCAAAAGCTCCAGAGCATTTTGAAAATGAAGGGATATTATCCAGCATGTCTTCCATTGCTGCTGGAGTACCCTGTATTTTAGCAGGGTGGGAGGTGGAAAAAAAGAGAAAATATGATTGCAGACCAGGCTGGAAGAAAGAGCAAGAAAATTCCTGCCCAGGAGTCTGGAGGAGAAGAGGCTCGGCTGGAAAAGAGACCATGCAGTGTCTGTGACCCCAAAAACTCCTCTTTAAAGTACATCAAAGGACATATGTCTTATAAATATGTGCAAAGGAAGTTATGTAAAAAAGATCTGTGATTCCCTGGTTTCAGTAAAAAAGTTTTACTCATAGAAGGATCTGAAGCTGAGGAAAGTAAAGGTCTGTTTCCCATCCTCCTGCTTTTTCTATCCCACTGAAAATTTTCTCAAAACTTTCATTTCCTCAAGGCATTTTTATTTCAGTGACTTTTTCACTTTGAGAAATTGTTCACCTCCAAGTTTTACCATGACAACACAGCAACTCTTACAAAAACACAGGTCCAACACAACACATCCAAACAATAATCATTTATTTAACCTCTGGCAGGAGCAGTGGCCAACAGCCAATGCTTCAGGGAAACACAAGAAAACAAACCCTGCAGGCAAATGTGAACTTCTGTCTTTATTCAGAGCTTCTCATGTTCCTTCTGCTTATTTCTAAATGTTTGAATATCCTTCTAGGGGATCACACACCATTTATCAATGCAAAACTTGCCTTTTTTTCCAAGTGATGCATGTGCAAAACACTCTATTTGTCAGCTGTCCAACATGTAAGAAAGTGTTCATTTCTATAAGCTTTCATTTTTTTTTCACTTTTCAATCCCATTTAAAATAAATTATTCTTTCAAATCTTTACTTTCCTTGCCAGGGACTGTTTTTTAGATCCTACCAATCCTGACCTTCTAAATGTAAGTGCATTTTTCACTGCATTTCATCACATTCTCCGTGAGATTGCCAGCTTAGTGGTTTTAAATCATCATTCCCCCAAATGCAATTTATTTCTCATTTTAGAAGTTCATTATTTTAGACTGTTTATAAAATACTAGAATTCTGGCTTCTTAATTAGCATTTGTGTCAAATCAGAGAAGTTTATTTTCTTTAATTTTGATGCTTGGTTTTTTCATGAACTTTCTATTTTTTCTCCCTCTAATGTAATAACATTGGGATTTATTAATCCTTCTCTAAGGAAGCCCAACTTTTTAATTTTGTGTTTACAGGCTTTCATGAAAACAGATGTAAATATAAATCATGAACACCAGGAAGTGCTAAAAGATGCTTGCAAACAAAGCTGGTAATTTGGTCCTCATATCTAAAAATCTTGTTATCCCTCCATAAGTGAGGCCAGGGATGCTCTGGAGGGGATTTTCCTCAGCAATACACACACTGCTGACATCAGTCACACCAAACCAGTTTTTAAAGGCTAAATTCTTTGTCCCAAGCCAGACCCAGTCCCATACCTGATAACAGTTCTCCTCTCCTGGTGGCAAATCCTCTCATCATCCGTGAACAGGATGGTGTGGTAGGGCACCACAGGGTCACACGTGGGGAGGATGCCAGACACCACATGGCTCACCATGTCCAGAATCCCATTGTACACCAGCAGATCATCCACCAGAAGCTACAAACATTGAAGAAATAAACCAAAAATCCATCAAGAAATCAGGCCTTGCTTTCAGCAGTTGTCTCCAAAAAGCATTTTGCCCTATTTGTTTCATTAATTTAGCTTTTGTCCCTTAAAACTCCCATTTCTCTCTATTTGCTGCTGGAGTTTGGTTTTTTTTTTTTCCTCTCTAAGTTTTTTATCTTGTCACTGATGTTTTTTAATGCAGCTTTCAAGTAGGTAATTAAAAATGTATTTCGTGTTTTACATAATTGCCATTCTATTCATTGGAGTGAATCACTCTTAAATCTGGGAATTAATGAATCTCACCTCACTTCAGCTGTCTAAAACTTGGGTTTGTAGTTCAAACTACTCTTCCAGGCCTACTCTACAGTCAGTGGAAAAAGGCAAGTGTTATCCTGTCTTAAGACAATTATCTAAGAGAAAAATCACATAAAGTTTTCCTTCCCTGGACAAAAAAAGGGAGGACAGATGACTGGCATAGATTAGTCATTTTAATATTAAATGCAGAGTTAAATGAGATGAATCCCATCCTTTGAGATTCCATGGAATCACACTTCAACAAACTGTGAGAACACATTCAGAATGGAGGCAGCTGACTCACCAGGACATACAAAATGCACAGGAAAATTACTTACACCAAACTCCTTCACACCTCTCTGAGGTGTCTTGGCATAATTCCATAACTTGATCATTGACACAGTGGTAGGTACATCAAAAATGACATATACCCTATTCACCTGCAAAAGAGAATTAATTTATATTTAACAGCACAAAGTCCCCAAAGAAATTGAATTCTCATGCATGTTACATCAAAAGAGGTTCATTTTTAAAGAAATATAGCTGGAGGAGAGATAACTGATGCTGAGGATGGAAGTTCAGCTATCATCCCTGCTGATAATTCCCAGATGTTGGCTGTACCCCACAGCTGCTCTCAAAAGCACAGAAGATGAGATCTGGAGCATTCTTGTCATCCAGGACTGCCTGGAAATTGGAGGAAGGGGAGAGAGACACTTTCAATGAGTATTTCATAAACCAAATACAGACATGGCCTTAGGGGTAAGACAAGCTGGTGCCTCTTCTGTTCTGTTCTATTCTGCATGGAGAGACAATTTCCAAGGGATGGAGTGCCAGGATAAGGGGGAATGGCTTCCCACTGCCAGAGGGCAGGGATGGATGGGACACTGAGAGGGAATTATTCCCTGGAAGGGTGGGCAGGCCCTGGCACAGGTGCCCAGAGCAGCTGTGGCTGCCCCTGGATCCCTGGCAGTGCCCAAGGCCAGGCTGGGCAGGGCTGGGAGCAGCCTGGGATGGTGGAAGGTGTCCCTGCCAACTGAATGGTTTTTAATTTCCCTTCCAACCCAAACCACTCTATGAATCCATTATTCTATTCCATTCCATTCCATCACTTTCTACCAAATATGAATGGAATCCACTTTTCTATTTGCAAGACTAAAATCTCCCCTGTATGCCCTGCAAGCTATTGCAGAAATTTTGCATTTTTTTGTGTGAATTATACTACCAGGAATTTAGAGACAATCCTCCAGATGCTTGCTAAACAATTACTGCTGGACGTATTATTCATCTGCCTTTCAGTGACGTTAATGTCAAGATGTTAAGACCAAAGATTAGGCAGGCAGGAAACCAATCTTGCCTGTTACAGTTAATTCCATGCTTTTCCTTTTATGAGCCACTATATCAATTTCAGATCAACATATCTTAAGCTTCATCTTTAGCATCCTCTGAAGTTTTAATCCTTTGATGTACTAGAGAAGATACTGTAGGTTATATTAAATCATTATGCTGGGTTTTTTGGGGTTTTTTTTACTGAAGAAAGAAAGGTAGATTGGATCAATAGAAATGTTTGCATCTGTGATTTTCCATGAGACAACTGGAGCATTGTCTCCAACAACAACTGTTAATCCCACAGCAAATGATATATTTGATTAAAAATCCATTCAAACAAAGGAATAAAAATGACAATCAGTTCCAGGAGAACAAACAATTCAAATTCTGCTTATGTAAGTAATGAATGTGAAAAACAGGAAACCACTTTCAGAATTAAAAAGGAAAAGCCATTTAGGAAGGAAAAGAAAGGCTATAATACCAATTCCCTTCAAGCTTTTGAAGCTTCTAACACATCAAAGAGTTAAAGCAGCTTTCCAGGCAGCCTGCACTGAGGATGGGAGCAATCATAGCTCTGGTTCAGCCCAGCTCCAGAGGCTGAGCATCAATAGCTGATTGCTCCATCCAGCACCTTGCAGCTCAACAACCATCCCAGGGAGAGGGAGGAGAGAAAAGTACTCTGTGGATCTTACAGAGGTGTAATTTGCTACAGTTCAAGGACAGAAAACACCATTAAATGGCTTCTGCCTCCTGCATTTCACACATTATCAATTTACCCTTTAATACTGGTATTTTGTGCTCTTCTGCAGTACTTTGGTGTCAGGCAGAACAACACAAAGAGAGAGAATTCCAGAGCTTGTTATTTTCCTTTTTCCCAAGTGAAAGAGCCTCTGCAAGCATGTCTTTTGTAAGGACATGAGCACACTCAGATGGTTGTCAAATCAATCAGTCATCCTGTTATAAGAGACATCTGAGCATCCCATCAAATTGCCAGGATTCAATATCTGGGATGTGCACAGCAGGAGCCTCCAGCCACACACAGACCTTCCACTTCCCCAGGAAATGCAAGCACTCACTATTCCCAAGTATACTTAAAAGCTTTACCTTAATTATAGCCCTTCATTACAACACATCATGATATAAATTAACAATTTCTAACTTTGAATATTCTAATTAATAACTGCAACATCTGGAGTGAGGAGTTCACCAACACAGTAAGTGATAACTTACCACATGTCATGTTTACTTTCATTTCTTTCTAAATCCATTTTGTTATAAGAAATAAAACCATGTTAATTATGTCCATTACAGGCCCCAAAAAATGTCCTTTCCCAAAACAAAGTCAGAAATCATCTAAGTTTATCTACTTTTCCTGTTTAGATTTTTGATATCCCAGCTATTAAACATGAGACTTCTAAAAAGGCTGAATCATCTGTGGCCTTATGAGATTAAAAAAGAACTTCTCACTGCTTGAACAACATTCATTGTATTTTGTAAAAATGAGCTGAAAAGCACCAGAAAGGTGTTTATTGCACAGAACTCCTTCATCAGTATCTTTGTCACAGTGACCCAAAAACCATCTCTGGAAAATCTTCTGCTGTTGTCCCATGGAAAGAGGAAATGACAAACCTGGGAACCTCCATTGCTGCTGCCTGTGCTGTGCAGAGAGGCTGCAATAAAAACAACTTCTAAAAAGCATGATTTAGCATCTGTTACTAAAATCAAATTTAGCTCTGAATTCTATATGCTTCCTTTTTCTTCCATGCTTCCAGTTCCATCCCCACACATGACTAGAACAGAATGGAAATGGAAAATGTACCAAACCAGGAAGAACTGGTGCCAGCCACATGTGCCTGCCATCAGTGGTGTCATTCACTCTGTCAATCAGCTTGTCTGGAGTCCGGATGTCTCCAGATACATCATCTAAAATGTTGACACTATCTGGAAAAGCAGCAATATCTGAAAAAAAAACTTTTAAGCATAAATAACCTAAAAATGGATATTTTAGAAACACCAGATTTAAAAGTCTGTGCTGTTCCCAACTCTTTGAATGAGTTTCCATCACTACAGCAGAACTCCCAGGACTGCAGAGCTAAGGAACTTGGAGCACATATTTAAAAGCAGGACAACCCTTATTCTGGTTATTCTGGCATTCCAATTTACTTTTAAAATAGGAATCAAGTAACTAGCTGCATTTAATTTATTCTCAAATATGTACTTATGAGTTCATCAATAAACTTCCATTAGCAGGAATAGGCACTTCCCAGCTTTTTGGTGACAAAGTCCCATATTTTTATCATAAACTTGTGCAAATTCCTCATATAAAACCTATCTCAAGAAGAGTGTCTATGCAGGAGGCAGTCATCAGTCAGACTAGGTTTTGCTTGAGTTTCTCAAGGTCTGTGGTAAAAATCAGTAACTGTAATAAAATCATTTTTCATTTCTTTGAGAGAGAAAGATTAAACCCCCATTGAACAGGCAACCAGATTTTCTCTGTAAGAGAACATTTACATTAAAAACATATATGAATGTTAAAGACATGGAAAAAATATGGATGGATGGCACTGGCTTCAGAATTATGAATCCTGAGCAATCCAGTTTGAGGGACATTAATTTCCCTCTGTCCTGCTTTGTAAAAGTCTGTAAGTATTCATACAGAATTGAAGGAATGACACAGCAATGCCTCAAGTGTTTAAGAAAAGCTTGATTCAGTTGTGAATTATCACATTAAACATTGCACTAAGACAAATATGCTCTTTTGGGATCCTAATACATCCCTACACAGCTGCACAGGCAGGAGAGCTGATCATTCAAAAGGAGCTGAGGGTTCTTTACCTGACACTGTTTTGCACTGTAGAGCTGAACCAGGTCAGTTAAAGATCCTTGTTCCTAAAGAAAATTTGTAACCATTTCTCAATTTCAAAATGTTTCTTGTCCATTATAAATGTTTCAAGGTCAGGGCATCTCATACAAGATAAAAATCAAAACAGCACTTGGGGAAAAGCCTTTATTTCATGGAATTCCCTATTTATTAGGCAGTGAGGATCCTTAGAGACAAACAAATCCTGCAGCATTTGTGCTATTTATTCTTTCCAGGAGGCTAATAAATGTTCCTTCCATGTACCTGAACTATGTTAGCTGTATGTTGGGTATGAAGCTCTTAGAAGACTTTAGCTGGTACAGAGCACAAAGTCCAACCCTAATGAACATCAATCTTCCCAATACACCTCTCATTCCCTCTGTTGGATATCCAGGGAACACTGAATCAAATTCAAACTCTCAGCCCTGATCTTCATCACTGCATTGGGTGTCTACAACAGCCTAATCTCCAGAACAAGAGTTATGAAAAATTTCTTTGTTGAGGCACAATAAAAGATTCCATTAAAAAGAAAAGAAAAAGAAAAAAAAGCACTGAACTCAGTCTTTTCTTATGAATTCATAGCTCAACAAACTTTCTGGTCTTTCCCCACCACAGAAGAAATATCAAGAGCAGAAAACACCACACCCTTCTTATGCCTTCCCTTCTCTAACTTTGTCCTGCTTTGTTGGTGCATCCCACTGAGAGAAAAAACATTCTGGAAATACACAGAATCCATAAAAACATATGGAAAAGAGATTCATCACCAAAACACAGAGAAAGAGAAGCCAAGTTCAGCCCTGTGGCAATTTGCCAGGGAGTAAAGTGCACCAGCAGGGCCAGGGGTGCTTGGTGTGCAAAGGATACTGTTTTCAGTCAGTAAGATTTGCTCTCCGTGATCATTGAAGAGCTCCAGCCCATTCAAACCAATGTAATAGGGATCACCCCAACTCGTCAGCAGCTGGAACTGGAAAATAACTAAAAAGCAAAAGGCTGTTAAGGAAAATATCAGTACAGAAGCTTTGTTTTAACAGGCAATTTAATCTGCAGTTTGAAAAATTGTTGTGCAGCCCAGGATGTCAGACACTCTTATTTGCAGTTCAGGAGAAAAAGCTACCAGAGGATCTGAGAACAGGCCACATACTCATATGATATTTCACTGATTTATTCTTAAGCCATATTTATGGAAGCCTTTCTCATATTCTTGGTATCTGGTTAATACCTTAAAGCACACAAAATTGTTGGATTTATAAGGCTCAGGACTCCTAACCATGGTATGTAACTCTAAAACATTCCAGATGACAGGGAAGGATACAACCACAGGGCATTAATGGTGCTTCATAGTCCATACTGGCTTGTTCCAGTGTCCTTGAAGCATTCCTGAAAAAAAAAAAAAACAAAAAACAAAAAACAAGGAAAAACAGTTTTTATGTACCCTTGGCTCATTCAGAAAAGAAGAGAACAAACCCAAAGAATTAAATCTCCACAGACACCACCCCAACACCTGCAGCTGTGATGCTGGACCGGACTTAGAGATCAGAGCAATTTGGTCAGGGTTAAAACCGAGTGAAGCTCTGCTCCAAGTGCTCCATGTTTTCATCCAGGAGCCTCACACAGGCAGTTCCAACAGGGAATGTGAAATTACACTGCAACAGTGAAGAGAAATCCTGTGGTTCAGACAACAAAGACATCCTGGTTTACCTCCTGTGTGCTTTAGGAGCTGCCTGGGGCTGGAGATAGTCAAGAAAGAGAATTTCTTGAGCAAAGTCAAAGTGGCAGTTGCCTGGTCCCTTGCGGATGAGGAAGCCCTCCAGGGGGGAGATGCTGTGCCCATCCAGCACCACATGGACCACCTTAGCCTGGTTTAAAAGAGCAAAACATCAGATTATCTGATATTACATTACATGACTTCTTAAAATAATTGCAAATAATTCCATTCACTTCAGAGACTGGAATAATTTCACTTAGCTGTATTTATTTCATTCCTCTACAGTATGACTTCCTTTGGCAAAAGAAAGCTGCAATCCATAGTGTCCATGTCATCACTGACATTGATGGGGATGGCAAAGGTGAGGATTTGGGGGGAAAAATACTAAAAAAAAAAGCATTGACAGATCCTTTAATACTGCATGGCACTAGATCTCAGCAAACTGAAGCCTCCCTTCTTCCCAGAGTGCTCAAGCACTGGCACAGGCTGCCCAGGGGAGGGGTGGAGATCCCATCCCTGGAGGATTTCAGAGGTGCAGATGTGGCACCTGGGGACATGGCTCAGTGCTGGCCTTGGCACTGTGAGGTTTGCAGTTTGACATGCTGACCCTACAGCTCTTTCCCAACCTAAACAATCCTCTGATCCCTGAGCCTGCAGCAATATTGACACACATGAGGAGAATGAGAAGCTCTCAGTCAGGGGATCTGAGGAGACATCATGCCCCTGAATGCTCTGCTCAGGCAGCTGGGACTGCCCAGCCTGGCTGGGGCACCCTTCCAGAGATCCCACAGCCTGCTGCTCTCTGCAGAGCAGATGTTGGTGTTTCTGTTGCATTCACAGCAGCCTGTGTTTCAGCAGTTCTATTTATCTTTGTGGCAGGTGGCACTTGGACTTCTCCAGGATCACACAAACTCCTCTGCCAAGCAGTGCTGTGTGTAACCTCAGGGCATATGAATAAAGAAAAGGTGCCTGTACCAGACAGACACAATTGAGCTGTGGCCACCTCAGAGAGAGAGCACACCTTATCCAACCTCTGGAGATCAAAGTGAATAATTCAGGCACATTTATTCAGGTGGTGCAGGAGTCCTGGCCCTTTCACCTTCCCCCAGCAGCACCATATGGAGCTGTATGCACAATCCCAGGTGCAGAACAACTCAACCAGGCTCCAACAATTAATCACTGCACCTTGCTCTCTAATTTGTTAAATATAACTTAATGTTCATCACAAGCAGCATTTACTGCCCTGGGTCTCTCACCAAGTACCAGTTTGTGCTAGACTGGAGGAGGGGCTCAGTTAATTTCCATGAAGATTAATTAGGAGGGAATGTTTGTATGACTACCAAGTGTGGAGAAATAACTATTTCTGGCTTCATCTTCAATACACTTGGGATCAAATAAAGGAAACATATTTTTTCATATGAGAAACTCTTCTGCATGCTGTTTTCCAGCTGAATAAGTCTGCCAGGCTAAGGAGAGGAAGTGAGAAATCCACTGAAATCCACTTTCCTAAACGGAAACACGCAGTGAATGGGAAGTGTGGAGAGTCAGAGATGGAATCTTACCTATTACACCACAGCTGCTTATATTTATGTGCCCTTTACAGCCCTCATTTCTAAGTAATTCTCATCATCTGAGGAGGCACTCAGCCGTCACATATTGCATTTTACAAATGGCATAACAAAGCTCTCACAAGGTGATTTTTCACAGAGCTGCAAATAGCACCCAAGCCTTCATTCTGACAGTCACTGCCATTACCCTCTCACACTAAAGCTGTGAATAGAATCCCCCAGCCTGCAGCTGCCTAACAAATCATCCCATCTCACACCCAGGGACTGGCTCCTACAAGGAGCAGCAATACTTCAAGAGACAGATGTCAGGATGCTCTGGGTTTACAGCCTAAAACCTCCTCTCCTGTGGCCCAGTGGACCTTGCATCTTTTGTTTTCCAAATAATTTATTTTATCCTTCTCCAAGACTGCAGGTATGGGCTCCTTCTTTAAGTGGTATCCACTAACTCTCACGGGACTTTCAGTATTCATGCAGGTATCAGAATCACCTGTATCAGACTCACTTCTTTTTATTACCTAGCCAAGTAAACTGCTAAAAATACACCTTTCTTCTTTTTTTTTTTCTTGGTTTGGCCTCCAGAGACCAAATTCCATGCTAGATTTTAGAGATTTAATAAGCACTGCTCAGCAACAACTACAATATCACTAAGTTACCAACATTATTATCACCCTAAATCCAAAACACAGCTCCTGGGAAGAAAATTAACTCTATCCCAGCTGAAATCAGGACATAAATGCCACTAAAACCCCTCATTTGTATGTTTAGGTAATGCTCAAAATGCTCCAGAACCCTCCCATGTGTCAAATGTGATGGAGCACAAAATCAGGGCCCTCTGTTCAAATCTCTGCATCAGCTGGGATTTATTAAAAATCATTTTTGTCCTATCTCCAATTTAATTTATGCCAACATTTTTGTTCTTATTTATTGCCTGAATTTGGACATTGAGAATGCAACAGTTGCTTTTTGGGGTGGAAAATCTGGGGACAGGTGGATTCCTAAACTTTCTGTGCGATGAACAGCAACCTCTGGTTAGTTATAATTATCATTACAAGTGTTATCATTACAGGTGTAAATCCAGCAGGGGAAGGAGCCAAACTCAGAGTGAAAAAGTATAAAATTATCTCTATCAAGTGTCAATTGGAAATCCTAACAATTTAGTATGGAAAAAAAGATATAAAGCAGGCAATTTGCAAATAAGAGAGGATTTATGTTAATTTTAGCTAAATTATTATTCAGCTAAATTAGCTAAAATAAAAAAATTTAAAATTATTTAGCTAAATCAATTATAAAAATTATTTTTGAATTAAAAATTATTTAGCTAAATTAATTTAGCTAAACTGCTTGAAGGTGGCAACTTTCCATTTATTAAATGTAAATTTTAGCTAAATTATTATTCTAAATTAGCTAAAATTAAAATAATTAAAATAATTAAAATAATTAAAATTTATTTAGCTAAATTAATTATAAAAATTATTTTAGAATTTAAAATTATTTAGCTAAATTAATTTAGCTAAACTGCTTGAAGGTGGCAACTTTCCATTTATTAAATGTTAATATTTCAAAAGACTCTTCCTGGAAAAGGCAGTACTGAGTGAGTGGCCTTCCGAACCTGAACTAAACAGAATTTCTTTGGAAAAGTTTCCCTCATATCATTCCCAGCATTTCAGGAAATACAGAATCATACAGCAGGTCTAAAGACAAGATATTGAGAGAATACCAGTTCAGAATCATACATCCTGAAAATAATATGTGCTATTGTATGTGTCTCTTAGAAAAATCAGCTGTGAAGAGTTCTTTAAAGCATTTCTTGCTTTTTTTTTTACTATCTGCTGTTTGTGGAGACAGGAATGCATTATACCTGCCACAAAACTCAGCCTCAGACAATCTAGAAAGATTTATGGCGTTCCATTAAGGCAGCTATATTCATTCATCACAGTACCAATTTTCCAATGCACTGCTGTATATTTTTGCTGGCAATGCTCCTTTTCTTTTACTTACCCCTCTGTAGGTATCCTCTGGAGATTTATTATAGTTCCAAAAGCGAAGCCCTGCAATACTTTCAGTTTTATCAAAATGGATTGTGAGCAGATGATCTTCTCCAAAAGAGAAGGGAATGAGCCACATATGGTCATCCTCCACTGTGATATTAGTGCCATCTATTAACCTACAAAGAGAAAAGTCCATTAGCTGCACAAAGGGAAAAGCTGGCTTCTCTCATCAAAGGCAGGGACTTTCCTAAGGTTCTTTTTATTCTGGAAGCCACTTCCAGCTTCCAGGGCTCCTCATGCCCTTGTGCATGCAATTAAAAGCACAGAAAGCATCAAAAATAGCATGTAAGTATTGAACTAAAGGCAGTGGAGGGAGAAAAAAACCCAGTATTTTCTTTAGTTGGAAAAACAACAAAACCTTTAGGTTTTCCCAGTGTGAACAGGACAGGCAAAGGGAAGCTCAAATGCCTTTGCAGCAGAGTGGCTGAAGGCAGAACCCAGAGGCAGGCACAATGGAATTCCTGAATTCCCACACCCAAAGCAGTGGATTGGCACCCCGCAGGGTGTTTCTATGCCAACACAATCTGCTGCATCCGAGGAGGAGCTGGATGGCAGCTGGATAACCCTGAGCAGGACCTGGGACTGCTCTCATCCCTCGTGGACACAATTAGCCACATCCCTGCTATTTTACAAAGCTTCCAACCAGCAGGACAATGTCTTTTCATGGCAGCACAGGCTTCAGGCTGACTAAATAAAGTTAAATCTGCTTTTTTCTGACATTATATTCTTCTACCACAAACTGTGCCATATGAAGATGGGAGTAAAGGAGAATATGAATTAATTTTCCACTGTAATTACTTTGGTACACTGCCAAAAAAGTAAGTTTATACTTACTATTTATTTAAAAGTTTAATGGAAGAATGAGTGACAGACTTGGCAATTCCTTAAAGAAAAAGATTTGAATAATAACTCTTTCACAGAGGAACTGATTAGGGAGTCCATGAGAGAAGAGATAATTCTTGATTTGGTCCTGAATAGTACATGGGACTTATTCCAAATGCCACAGTTGAGAGCACTGCAATGTACTCAAATTCAACATGCTTGCAGGAATATCCAAAGAGCCAAAAGAGCCTCTATTTCTTGTGCCCAAAAAAGTTCTCCAGCAAAACAATCCAGAATGTAAAAAAATAAAATAAAAATTAAAAATATAACCCACTTACTAAGAAAGATGTTAGAAAGAAGGAGGACTTGAAAACTCAAAGCCAGCCTGGCTCAGTAGCAGGATAAACAAAGTTATTATGGGCCATCTTTCAGCAAAATTCATGATGAAAAAAGCTCTAAATTGATAGACTCATAAACTCTGCAAGGTTAAATGCGTACGCACAGGCCAAAAAAAGAGTCTGAAGGCTAGCAAGCAAAAGATACAATAAATAAAATCCCTCAAATACATCAGGGGCAGAAAGCTTGCCAGAAATTCTGTAAGATCAACATATCACCAGGCTGCAAAAGGAGCATTCAGAGAGGAGAAGGCACCAACAAAAGGGAAATGAATCCTTTGCATCTGAGTCCATCAGGGTGGGGTCTGGAGAGACTCCCCCAGCAGAATCTGCTCATCACAGGGAAGATTTCTTATTTCACCTGTCTACAGAGGAGATTTTCATATAAGATGGCAGAAGGAACAAGGAATCACACACAAGTCAGGTTGATATCTGCATTAGATTAGCAGAAATTACAAATGGAGTTAGTGTGCATGGAGATAAAGACAACATTCTAAGGAAGACTCCAGAGCCTTTGAAAAGACAAGTCCTAATTCATAAACCTGGTCACAGGCCATAAACATGCCAGCAAGACAGGATTACAACCAAAAATACCCTTTAAAATGGAGAGATGACTCAGAAACAACAGGATGCAGCTTCAAAAACATCCAAAATGCAAAGTCCTCTCCAGATCTACAGCCTATCATTTCTATACTGCTGCCATTTAGATGCACAAGTTAATCTGAGGAAATATACTTGTCAATGAATAAAACTTCATTAGATAAAAAATCTATAAATCACATAAAAAAGTGCTGCAAATTGGCCAAAAGATTGGCACCTATTTGTGCAATTCCACAACACATCCTCACTCTTTGCAAACGTGCAATTTTTCCTTGAAATTATCCAGAAATCCTGCATAAATATCACTCAATATGCACAGACAGATGCTACAGAACACCCACATTCCTTCCTGGAAAGTCCTTGGCAGAAAAACCAAGCAGGCATGTTCTCATCTCCCAGCTCAAACACCATCTTTTGGAAACATCTCATTCATGTTTCTACAACAAGCTGTTCCTGGACAGCCTGTGAATTCCAAGAATGAGCAGTGATGGGATAAAAATCATGTTCACATTAACATGTGTTAACATAAGTTTATAGAAATGTGTCACTTCAGAAAATGTGATGTAAAATGCATCCAAGTCCTTGGTTACTTACTTTTCTAATGTTCTGGAATCTCCGGTGCACTCTGGAAGATCATTTAAGTCTTGGGGTGAAGCAGAAATCTGTTCTGCATTGATTTTTAATGCTTGACCATCCTTTCCTATCACTTCAAGTCCTGTCAGCCCCAGGTAATGAGAGTCTCCCCAGGTCATGGTGAAGTTCAGTTGCAGGCCTGCATAAAGGAATAAAGATTTAATGCCTCTGGAAACTTACTGGTTTGTAGTGATAACCAATGTAAACACGAGTGCAAATCCCAGTGATTAGCAGCATGGATATTTTGTATAGATTAAATCACTTTATATGCAGGAATTGGATTTTTCCTGCTCTGTTTGTCCACCTCCATGCAACAGCAGCTTCTTTTAATCTGTGTCAGAGCCCTTTCATGTGCCACCAACACCCTGTTCACTTGAAATTCCACAACTGCTGATCAAGCACGTTCCCAAGTGCCTCATTAGTGGGACTGCACCCTGCCAGCCAGCCAGTGACACATTTAAGCAGTTACATGACAGATTTTGTGATTATGCAGATGCAGAGAAGACCCATTAGTCTGAAGTCTATCCATCATCTTTCACCAGCTAAATGACTGTATAGATTCATTTAAATCCAGCCTTTCAGAAATCCATATATTTTTAGAAAACACCTACTCCCAGTTAAAGCAAAGAAAAATGTGGTTTACTAATGTTTTTAAGTTATTTTCTTCACGTCAGAACTGGATATATGGAAGAATTTTCATGGGACAGCATCAGTGAAAAGCACAAATATTGATTAGGCTGTATCTCCAGAAAATAAACAGGAAAAAAGCTGGGTGGACAAGTGACTGAATGTGAATCTCCTGTTCCACCTGTTTTATGCCTTACTGAAAAGACAGAAATAGCATGTACAGATATAACAAGTAAAATTCCAATTTGATCAGGTTCCATAAAAATCCATCCCTGTAAATTAGAACTGCCTTTCATTTCACATACTACAGAAGCCCACAAATAATCTAATGTAATGTCTAAAGAAGCACCAGTGGTCATAATTTATGTTTGTAAAACAAACAAGCATTAAACCTCTTAAACCCTCCAGCCCAGTTACCCCTAAAAACACAGAGCAAGTCTTGATACACACAGAGATTCACTTGGGAGTGAGATTTCATCAGCATTTGCAGGGACACAAAGAAATAAAACAGCTTTCAAATAAAATCTGGAGCTCTGGCTACACTGACAGCAGGTACCAGTCCCCAGGCCAGCACTGAGAATAAAAGTGCTCAGGGTACAGCAGGCAGGAGCAGAACCAGCCTGTTCTCCAGTGCAAAGCAGCCATCCACACAGATTTAATATTCCCCAGAGTTTAGGATTCCAATCTGAGGATGACACAGGGAAAAGGAACCTCTGGAGGGGTCTAATCCAGCTCCAAGCTCAGAACAAGTCCAGCATCCAGGGGATGTTTTCCTGTCCCCAAGGCTGGCAGATCTCAAACCCTCTCAATTCTCTCAGGGTAAAAATATTTCCTAACACCGTGCTGGAAACTCTCGTCAAAGGACCAGGAACAGCTCTTGAAGCTTTTGGGCTATCCAGAAACTCTCTGGACAACAGCTGAAAGGCCCACAGAGAGCTGGTTTGGTACAGGATAATAAATCAGGTGCTTAAGCAGGGATATAACACTCTGATCTTGCTTTACTCTAGGGTTTCCATTGTCAATCCAATCTAAAAAATTCAGTCAGTCTACACAAATACAAAGGATTGGGAGAGAATTACTGGGTAAGGGACACAGCTATTAGAACTCCCATTCAGGGACTAGGCAAATGGCTAATGTTGTTTTTCTGAGATTAAAAGCCAACTGTTGCAATATAATGTTGAAAATGCCATGGCAAACAAAGCTTCTGCCTTAAATATTCAATTCTCTTCTTTATTCTAGACCTGGCATCTGTCACAAAGTGCTCTACAGCTCTGACAAATCAGATCATCCTTGATAACATGTTTTGGGGAAGGCCGGTAAAGCAAGAAGTGAATATAAGAACTTACATTTCCCAGTAAATATTCCTGTTTCCTTTGGTGTGCATTCAGAGACAGGGTCTGGCTCTTGAACCTATAAAGAAAGTCAAGGAACAGGTTCAGTGTTACACTGGCTGCTTATAAAATCTATATTTGTATAAAAGTTATATTTGTACCTGTTTCTTTTTGTATATCAATCTCTCCCCTGCCTCCCCACCCAGGCTGTCCTGCAAAAAATGGAAAACATGACCCAAAGTGTAAAATATCAGGTGGGTTCTTAGAAAACCCAGACTATTAGGGCAGGGTTTTAGCTTAGTGCATATAGAAATGTGAAATGGGAGACTACATAGGGTGAGCTACCTCTTCTCAAAGAGGCTGAAATCCTTAAATAACACTTATTTCCCTGCTGACTGCCATCAGCAAGTGATAATATGCTGTATTTGCAATATGTTGCAAATCTGTTGCAGACACAAGGAGACTGGAAGGAAGTCAAGACCAGCGAGTGCCACCACAATTTCTTCTCAGGAATTAAGAGGCAGAACAAACAAGCAAACTTGTCCAAAAGCTTGTGCTTGTGCTCTAGCAATGCTAATTAAAAATTGCCTATGCTGCTCAGAAAAGTGAAGAAACAGATGACAAAATTTGCTGATCACACTGGGGCAATCAGGGTAGTAAAGACAAAAATGGCAAAGGACTGCAGATAGAATTCACTTCACTGAGTGAGTGGGATAAAATGGCAAATTCTGCTCTCTGTGGACAAATGTAAAACAGAGAAAACAATCTTAACTTCACAGATACCAGTATTGGCTCCAAAATAAATAACAGTAGATTAGAATGAAATCTTGGCATTTTTATAAGTAGCTCTATATAAACATCAGCTCAATCCTCATTAGTAGTCAAAAGGCCAAACAGGAAATTAGAAGTCCAGACTCTTTCTCTTTAATTCATCATTAGAAATAAACTTCCAGTCAGCCACAATACATCCAATGGATCTACACAGTGCCTAAGTAAAATAAATAAAGACTTGTCAACACTTGTCTCCTTGTTCCATTAGATCCCTGCAATTTAACCACTGATCCCCAGGATCTCATGGGCTCCCAGACTGCAATATCCTTCATGTGGCAGCAAATGTCCCTGGGGGAATCAAAGTAATTCAGCTGAGACTGAACAAGAAATGGGCTCTGAAATAAACCCACAGAACCTACATAGTGCAAAATCCCT
Source organism: Ammospiza caudacuta (assembly GCF_027887145.1). NCBI lineage: Eukaryota > Metazoa > Chordata > Aves > Passeriformes > Passerellidae > Ammospiza > Ammospiza caudacuta. Next base: position 4,308,947 of record NC_080609.1, on the reverse strand, counting down.
CCCACTGGGGTAGGTACCTCTCTCACAAGCCAGGTCTGTTCCTCACAGCAATTCTCAAACACCAGCCTGGGAATTAAAATTTGCATCTTTACTGAAAATCAAAACTCATGGACAGTGGGTTTACTGATTGCAAAATAATGCTCTCCCTAGCAGAGCATAAACCATTTGTGCCAAGGCACCTTATCACCTCTTTTCTCCCTTTCTTATCTACTCAGATCCCTTCCTGGTAATAATATACTTTCTTTCAGATATGGTCTCATTTTCTACTATTTTAACTACTTCTGCTAGTGGGCATTGTCCTACCTGTGTTCTTAAATTCTTATGGCTAAAACAAAACACCACCATAATACAAGAGATATTGGAAAAGCAATAAAAAGTAGAAAGTATTACCATGATCTTACACTTGACCAAATGTTCAACACCTTCCTAGGAGCAACCACTCTGGAAAAGATTTAGAAGACTAACACAGGGGTATAAATCTCTTGAGTGGCTTGAAGAAGGGAGTGGGGAATAATTGCTTAGTTTCTTCCAACAGAAAACCCAGAGAACATTAAATGAAGCCAGCAACAAACAGAAGGAAGTTCTTTGTGCCATGCAGGTTCAGCTGGGAAATTTGCCACGGAGCACTGTAAATTTTAAAAGTGCACGTGGGTTCAAAAAGCTGGTGGATGAATTAATGCAATAAAAATCGGTGGCATGATATTAAACACAGAGGTTAAGTTAAAAAGTCCTTGTGAGACACATTTCTGAGGGCTGAATGAGTGTTCCAGAGAAACAGCACTCTATGTTTGTGCTGTTCTTTCTTTCTCTCTCAGCAGCCACTGCTGGCCCCAGAGCTGAATCAAGTGCAGTGGCCACAGGTCTGATCTGTTATAAAATCAACAATGTTAAGGATTCCTGAATTCATGGACAGAAAGATGGCCAAGGATAACACACTGACAGAAAAGCAACACACTTTTGTAAGAGCTTTTGGAAAGTTTTTAGTAAAACCCACCATTTCGTCTACTGAATGTGCAACAGGGAATAAAGGGCAATGAACAGCAGGGCTGCTCTAACTGGTCAATAATGGTCTGACAAGGTTAGGCTGGGGAAGACAAATTGTGCAGTGGATATGTATCATTCTGGGAGCATAAACATCCCCCTACAGAAATCCAGATGGTACCAGCAAACACCCAGTGACAGGGAGATCAATGGCTCAGTCACAACAGCTTGTGTTATTCCTCTGCTGATACAGCAGTTTCAGAGGTACAGCAGGGTGTGGAGGGCATCAGAGCTGAGCAGCAAAATGAAGGCAGGGCCTGTGGATCAGAGCAAGGATCAGACAGCCCAGGCCAAGCTTCTGCCATGGGAGAGGACCTGGTGAATGCTCACAATAAACACATGATCAGGAAAAGAAAGGTCAGCTGCAGTTTGTCTTCATGAAACCCTGCCCTGTGCAAGGCTCTGAGCAGTTTCAGCTACTGCATGCAAAGATGGGATCAAAATTCCTGCAGAAGCGCAAGGGTTAAAGCCACTGACTTGTGGTTTTAACAGCGAGATTCAAATTCCAACACCACCGGATCTCCTTTTGTCTTGTGAGCCACAAGAAAAAGAGGACAGGACAGAAGGGGAAGGTTTGGAACCACAGGAGGCTCATTAGGAACCACAAATCCCTGTGGAGATCTTGGCTGGAGCAGCTGGAATTGGGATTGATTCAGCTTTGAATCTCCTGACACACAAGAGTGTGAACCCTAGAAAAAGACAACCTCACTGAGGGTGCTCAGGAAGATTCTGAGAAAGTAGAAAATTTTAAGGAAAACGGGTCAAAGATGCCACACAGCATCTTGAGAAAATCCTGTGGGATCTTTGCTCACACACTGGACTGCTGGGCTGGGATGGCAAAAGGCAAGAAAGAGCTCAAGTGCTTGGAAATACAGCCGTCCTCCAAGGAGGGAAATGCCTTCTGCATGGACTAGAAAAGAGGAGTTTTTATGATGCGAAATGCACCCACACCTGTGATGATGCTAGCCAAAAAAAAGAGGAAAAATAAGGGGAGAGTTGAGAGGAAGAGACCCTTCTTATTTAATATCCTTAATTTGTGGAGGAAGAAACCAACAATATGGAAAATATGGAAAAATCTTTTGTTTGGAGGGCCAGGGAGGACAGCTACTCATGACAGAAGTAGCTGTATGGGAAAAATCACTGACAGACAAGAAACCTTCAAGAGTACCTAAATCATAAAGAACTCCCCCTAGTCCCTCTCCAAGTAAGTAAAGAAATAAGCTTATTAATTAATCAGGGAAACCACAATTTGGAGGACCTTTAGAACTTTAAAAAAATAACATAAATTATTGATCTGGTGAAAAAATGTCTTTAAAATAGTAATAATTGTGTTAGTTCTTCTGCAGTTTTATTCCAGCCTGGAAATGTGGCTATTACTTCCATATTTCAAACAGACATTTATAGAGAGTTTTAAACATAGAGGCCCCCACCTGTTGCTCCTCTGTTCTCAACCCTGCTTGTGTAAAAGGTCTCTCATCTCCCTCCCTGTCTGCAGTTGTTGGCCTCTTCAGCTCTTCCTCATATCTCAGGGAGCTGGAATCTCCCATTTCTCCATCATATGTCTCATCATAGTAGTAAATGGCTTCAAGAATATCATCATCAGTAGTGAACAATATGGTGTCCCCAAAGTGCTCTGGAGCTGAAGGCAACACACAGAATTAAATGGAGAAATAATGCAAAAAGAAAATGAGAAAAATTATTTTTGGCCCTTCTTTGCATTTAATTTGCAGCAGTGTTTAAAGATAATGTATGGCAAATTGATACTGACTATGGCTTTCACTCTCAAACTTATACTGCATAATAGAAAATTAGAAAATTCAGAGGGAGAATTAGAGAATTTCAATTCTCTAATGGATTCTCTAACACTGTGCTGGAAACTCTTGTCAAAGGACCAGGAACTGCTCCTGAAGCTTTTGGGCTATCCAGAAACTCTCTGGACAATTTCTCTAATGGTCATTCATTTCAATGGAAATTCCATTTCTCTAATGGAAAATTAGAGAATTCACTAGAGAATTCAGTCAGATTTCAGATACATAGAAAAGCAAATGGGGAAAAAAGCTTCCCAATCACCTTTTCCAAAAGACCATGTATGTGAAAACAAGCAAAAAGCTGCAACTTTGAAATTTCTAGTGCTTATCTGATGGGATTGAAACACAGACTGGTTGCTAAAACATAGTTAAAAATGGAGATTAGCTCTGTATGCTGCTAAAATCCCCAGTATCAGTGAAGAATGCATTAATGGGCTTTGCATTATGTTTTTAAATTAAACACCAAACAAAGTGCCAGCTTGCTTTGAAGTGGAAAATGATAACAAACAAGCTAAATGTATTTTGTTTGTATTGTACTGCTGTTTCCACAAGGAAAATCAGAAATGATAGCCTACCTCCAGACAAGGTTCCTGAGGCTTTGGCAATCTCTCCTTTGAAGATGCACTGCTCATCCAGCACCATGATGATGTCTTTCACACCTCTGAAGGAGTGGATTCGGGATTTATTGTAATTCCAGATCCTAATCATGGCTACCTGACAGGAATCCACAAAGTCAATGAAGACAAAGTGAGCTTTTCCAGGGGTGAATGGTGCCAGCCAGAGGTGCATATCATCCTGGGTCCTATTCACCCCATCTATCAGGTTGGTTACCACCCTGGGATCATTTCCATAAGCTGGTAAAATATTTATGTCAGGGGGTTCAGCTGTTATTTTTGCAATCTGAACAGGCTCTCCTTTAGAACTAAAAATTTCAATTCCATTAAGACCAACATAATGTCTGTCTCCCCATGTTGTTCGGATGTCTATCACCAAGTGCTGCCCATAAGGTAAAACTGGGATTTTAAAATCACTTCCATCCTGGATCTCCACAGAATTTTCTTCCTCTTGCTTCTTTGGTAGTGATTGTAGTCCCTCTTTTCTCTGATTTTCTCCAGGCCGGCTGATTTTCTGCTGATGGAGGAACTCATCAAAAATATCCCCTTGAAAATCCATGTTCGAGATCCGACCACGGTGGGAATAATTAAATTTCACCAAGGAGTTCCAGGACTCCTGCAGAGTGTGTTCTTGCTCACTGCACCACTTCATTCTAGAGGTTGCTACGTCCTTGATGGGAATGTCTTCATCTGAAAACAACATTACAAAGGCATTTAATGTACAAACAGGGAGCAAACCACTCCAACACTGACTTTGCAGAATGACGTTGTGTACCTCACTGGGAAATTCTCTGACAGCAGCACTTTTATTTTGCATTTCTGTCACAAAGACTACATGTCCCAGTTCCCCTTCCCCACTCAAACACAATGAACAAAATCACTTTTACCTATGGAGGAGAACTCCTGCCATGGTACAAACTGCAACTAAGTAGAGGCTGTGAATTCTTGCCTCAGCCCTTAAAGAAATTGGGATTTTTGCTCAGTGATACTTATTGTGTGCTTGTCACAAGAGTTTAAATCATCCCTCTGCATTTCTGCAGGTCTTTCATACAGCTGGAAATGGCTGAACTGGTTAATGTAAAGCATTACAGAGAAAAGCTGGTTCTTCCTCTCAAAATGAGCCCCAAGTATATAAAGAAAAGTGGTGGGAAAAGGAGTAGGTTCAGCAGACAGGCAGGATGAGGTGAGCATTGCATTCTAGGCAGGTAATGTCCAAATATTTTTCCTATTTTTCAGCAGGTGTGAGATGTAGAAAGAGAATAATTACAAGATATCCAATGGGAATGCAACAATGGGAGGGCAACAAATCAGACGGACCCAGTGGGAGCAAAGCATCTTCTCCTTGTGGCTGCACTGGGGAACTGCTTCATTTCAATCTCAAAACAATTAAGAACAGATAATAACCAAGGTTTTCAATAAAGCAGTCACTCATGTATTTTCTTCAAATAAATGAAGAAAAGGAAGTGCAGTACTGAACAATTACAGGCCCGTGGGCCAGATTTTACTTCTGTACAGTGTCCTTGGGTGGATACTAAAACAAATGGTTATCAAGAGTAAATGCCAATTGCTGTGAAATGCAAAACAAAATTTTCCCAAAAGACTGCTCAAGACTAACTTTTAACTGTGTTTTTGGAAATACTGGAAAGAGGCAATGTTCCTAATCTATCTATGGCAAATAACCACTTACAGTGGGGACACGTGAGATAAAATTAAGAATTTTAGAGCAGATGGGAAACTACCTGGAAAAGGGTTGTCTTCCAGAATGAAAGGCTGGAGACCAACCTGGCACTCCTCTGTACACCACAAGGAAAAGGCAGACATGAAGGAAAGGTTCATATTTCAGAGAATATCAGACATTTTTAAGTCACTTTCTTGCTCACACCACTACCAAGAGGTGGTTGATCCCCAGCAATACTCACAATTCACCTGGACAAGGAACTGTACAAATATTTACCCCTTGAAAATGTCAAAGCTTGAAAATTTTGGGATGAGCAGAGTACAGAGGAGTATTTACCATCCACTGACTTTCCTAGTTTGGGAGAGTTTTTCCCATTTCTTTACAAATATGAAATACTTCCAACAGTCCAGAGGTTACAATCCTGAACCCCTTCTAGGGCAGTGCAATTTAAAAGGTTTGTGAGTCCTACTTTAAGGACTGGTAAGAGGAGAAGTGGAGCTCTCAAAGGAAAGCAGAGGTTGTCCAAAAGCAGACACCAATGGCTGAAGGTTTATAGTGTGTGACTTTTATCTTTCAAGAATCTAAAATGCATTATTGATTAATGACACCTCAAACATCCAGCTCCTCTGTGGGTTCAGGAGTGTCTTGAACCACCAATTCAGCTTCTGATGGCCACACACCCCACACACAATTCCTCTCAAAACTTTAGAAAACTACATTTTGGGGCAAGACTACACAGAAAAAACCACCTTTCTTCTCCCTCTGTTGTGTTAATCTCTTTTTTTACTCCCTGTTATAAACAGCAATCATATTTCCATGCTGCAATCACATGCTTCATTTCCCAAATCATTCTAAAAGCTCTCCTCTGTATCTGTTCCACTTGGTAATCAGCTTTCCTGAAAATGGATGATCTGAGCTGCAGTTTTCCAAGTGAGGTCTCTCACAAGTGCCTGTGTGGAGATATTGAGGTTTCCCAAGTAGCCAAAATGCCTCTGCTGATCCATCCTGGGAGTGCACTGCTCCAATCACTGCTCACCCCAGCATTTCACTCAATCTGCCATCAGCTACTCAACCATGAGTCTTCTCTTCCTCGGTCATTTGCAATTGATGATTACTCAGCTTACAACTTAATTTTTGGTTATTAGTCCCCAGATGAGCCTGCAACCATTCTACTGAATTGCATTCCATTGCTCCAGTCCTCAAGTTCATCGTTCTGTGCAGTTCTTCAATCTTCTTAACTCATAATAAACCAAATTATATGTTATTTGCAAATTTTATCAGCGTACTCCCACCATTTCCTTCGCACATTAAACTGGTTATCAAAGAAAAATTGATGTTTTTATAGCAACATTAACTCCAGCCAAGCCTGTACGTGCTGTTACTAATTCCTGTTGTTCTTGTGAAGCATTTAGTGACCAAAGCCATGCTGTGACATCCACAGGAGCCTCTGAGCCTTCCCTTTGTCCCACCCTCCACTGCCCTTCTCTTAGCCCCAGGCCAATTAAAATCCAGCCCTCTCAGGGAAACATTTTAAAGGTTTTCCTGATGTTAAAGCTCTCTCAGCTCCATTTGAAGATGGCTTTACCCTGCACACACAGCAGAGAGAACAAAAGCTGCTGGGTGGCTGCAGGGACTAAAACACATCAGGAGCTTAAAGCACCACATGAAAACCCGCTCTGAGCAAAATCAGAGAAAATTTACATTGAAAAATTATAACCCTCATCTTGTAGTTTGCATTGAAATTCTTAATTTATCTCCATTTTCACAACTGAACAGAACTTCTCAAGGTGGGATTTATTTACAGTTTTCACAACATGAAAGTTTTCATGTAACAGATACTGTGAAATGTGTGAAACAGTAAATGGGGCTGCAGGGAGTGGAGTGGGTGAAGGGCAGGTGGCACCTATTCCAAACTCCTCTGTTCTTCTCTTCTTTGAGGCATAACTTCAGACACACTGATGAAATTGCTGTTTTCTCCACAGAGGGTCAGACAAGGAAAAATTCAGACATTCTAAGTTTAGAAAGAACCATTTTACCTTTGTCTGAAAAAGCCCTGCAGTACCAGCTGTAGATTTTGAACTGACACTCCTTCATTTAGGTGAATTTGCTGTCCCTTGTCACCCTTACTTGCATGTAAACACCCAAATTCAATATACAGCAAGATACATTTTCATGTAAATTGTTCTGATGTTCAATCACTCTCAAAATTTCAATTTGTGGCTTTGTAACATCTTATTCCAATTCTCTGAGTCTTGTTGTTCTTGTATTAAATCTTCATTTGAGACAAGATACTGAATGCTGAAGGATTACAGAATGCCAAGCAAGGAGCATGAAGGGTCCAAAACCCAGGAGTCAGAATGACATGGCTTGAAACTGAAAATGGAAGACAAACATATACCCCAAGCAAAGGCAAATTGGGTGAAAGAGAGCCAAAGGAGAGCTTGTGGGTAAGAAATTATACTTTTCTGTTATTTACACTTGTTAAAGACAAAAATATCTCATACCCTGAAAAATTCCTAGCCATGGATTGCCAGATGTTGGGATAAAGGGGAGCTTGGGAAGTTCTCCTGCTGTTCCCTGGGGACACACAGCTGGTCCTGCCAGAGGCAGAACACAACTGCACAAAGCTGGATCCACCTCCAGCAGGAGGTCTGGGGAAGGAGGACAAGGATAATCAACAGCACAGAGCAGACAACAGCTAATTTATTAGAAAACTCTTCATAAATAAGCCAGATGTCTGAGGGAGAGGTTTATAAAATTATGAGTGGAGAAGAAAAATAAGGGTAATTTTCCATTCACTCTGAATAAATATATTGAGCATCTATTCTCACCAAGAAAGACACAAAGCTACTACACAAATAAACTCTGCAAATTTGGGATGTAATCTTCTTTATCTCTCTGCAGATTTTAATTGATATTAGCAAACATTTGCTGTCTACAGGACTGTCAATTTTTAGAATGTAATTTATTGAAATTTCATCTTCCAGCTGCTCCAAATAAATTAAAAGCTCCTAAATCAGAATGCAAATTTTTCTGAAGAGTGTTTCATATCAGGTGTAGGAGACAGACTGAGTATTCTCATGAGGAAAATATCACAAATAGCCAGACTAATATCCACTGTCTAAACTTCCAGGAGTCTCAAGAAGTCCCTTCCACCTAAAATGAGTTTGTGCCTCTGCAAAATGGAGAACACATCAGCACTTGGACTAAGGTTGCTATTGTGACCTCTTACCTTTGAGAGCAGAATCATCTTCTCCAAGATTTGTAGTGTTTAATCCCAGCTTTTTACCACACATGACACTTCTCCTTCCACTCACAGGGTACTGCAAACTGCAGTTTTTGTTAGAAGGGGAGTCAAAAATGTCCAAGTCCACATCAGCATCCTTTCTGGTCAGCGTTTTTGATCTCCCATCTCCAGTTGCATTTCTACTATTGGGTCTTCCCAGTTCATGCCTCTGACATTTGACATCCTCATTTATCAGATCTGAGAAGTTTTTCATGATTTCATCTGGCTGTGTTTGAAATCTTGAGTTGAAATTCTGTTCTGTAGCAAGCCACGGAGGCTTCTGCCTACTGGGAGTGTCTTGATTATTCTGTGGCACCTGGGAAGATGACTGCAACCAAGAAGGAATTGCACCTGCAGAATCAGTCAGTTTTCTTCCTGTTAACCTTTCCATTTGCTCACTCAAACAAAGCTCATCATCAGACTGAACGTGCTCTGCAACTGCTGCTTCCTCCTCTTTGGCATCTTTTATACAAACCTGAGATGGGGGCTCTTTTAGATCATCCTCTAACTGTGATAAATTTTTCTTTGTAAAGCTGATTGAGTTCATCTTAGGCTCAAGAAGATTCTCTTCTGGCAGAGCTGTCCAGTTCAATGAAGCACTGTTTGATTCTGAGCATTTTAAAAGTAGGTCTGTTTTCTTGTCTGGACCTGCAGGTGCATTTCCTTCCTTCCTCTCAGCTGAGGGAGAGGCTGAGCTATCTTGCTTGTGATCTGTGAGGTCAATTGTGGTGCTCTGGTCAGCAAGGAGATCTCCAGAGCCTCTCTCTAATTCACCATCAAACACAAGGTTCTCATCAACATACAACTTCACCTTCTTTGCTCCAACATCAAGGTCCTACAAAAATAAAGGTAGGAAGATTTCAGTCAAGCTTTTAAGCATTAGATATCACAGCTCTGGGACTCTGACATTTGAACACTTAATCAATAGACAGATGAAAACAATTAAACCCTGTGTCAGTATGTGCTTTTGACTGCTTTTTAATCTGAAGCTGAAATGACTAAGAAGCACTGTGTAATAGATAAGATTTTTTTAAAGGACAGGAAACCCTGCTAGACACTGCTATCACTTTGTCTGACAAGGTTTGATTATTTAGAAAAGCTTGAGGGGAAAAGCCCAGATTAAGTACAATTATATTTGATCAGGATATAAATTCCAGAGGCACGTTTTGCTTTTCATCCCTAAGATTCAGCACTTTCAGGACATGTTCCACAGTGAACAACCACCCAGATCAAAGCCACCAGAGTTAAAAAGAGTTACAGAGTTACAGAAATGCTAGAAAAAAAAAATCATCCAGTCCCTCTCTGAAGAATATAAAATAACCAACACCATTGTGAGGAAATCTGGTTTTAACAGTTTTCAATTAATCTGCCTTGATAGCCTATTCCAACACTTAACTAGCCTTTTAAACAACAGGCCTTCATCTCAGACACAATTCTGCCACTCACAACTTTATCTCTATGTTCTCCTTCTCTGTGGCACTCACCAATACCTGTTTTTTTTATTCCATTGAAGTTAGAACTAATGTTCTTTCTGTTCTCTTCGCCATTTCAATATAACCTTTTCTCCCTCTTGACAAAAATACCATTATCTTCAAAGAAAATACAGAAGATGAGACACAATCCATCTCCATTCTGTTCTCTAACTTGTCCATCTCATGGAGTCTTTCAGAGACTCTCTGTTCTTTGCTTCTTTTTGTGAAAAATAAGAAGCTTTTTGTGAAAGTAAGAAGTTTCAGTTTCATCCCTCTTGCTCATTTCCAGCCTGTCAGTTCTCCTTGAATACTGATTTTCATTTTCCTCTGCTCCCAGACTAAACCAATCACTCCTTCCCTTCCAAGCATGAAAGTTTCTGGTTCTTCACTCCTGAACACACACTGTTTAAGCCTTACAAGTTTTTATAGCTTCCATCCTGTTGCCTTCCCAATAATAACATCTCTGAGGCCAAAAAAATGCAATATAGATGTACCCAGAGGAAAAGCAGGGGATGCAAACATGACAAGAAAGCTCCAGGTGAGGGAGGGGAGTGGGTGCAGGAATGCAGGACACATTCCTGAAAGGAAAAAGATAACCTTCCCTGAGTTCCCAGTGAGCAGCTGTAAAACCAGTTTAATTGGCCATTATGGCCTGGCTGCCTGTGGAACTCCTGTAGGATCATAAAGTGCTGCATTTCTGTGCTGATGCAGTCAGCCATAAAACAGGATATTTTTTCCCCTTGAATGAGGACACTGCTAGATTGATCTAACAGGGGATCAGAACATTTCAGTAATTACATCTGTTGAAAACTACCTGCATGGCTTTGCCTGGAATTATGATGGGGAAGAGAAAGACTATCAGGATGTCCCAATAATGCTACTTTTAAAATTTTTATATGTCTAAACTGCCAATGTCCTCCTTAAATGCTAGAGATATTGAACAGTCACAGCTGAATTTAGGATAACTGGAACATTTCTCCATAATATTCCAGCCCTACTGCTGTTAGGAATACCCAGGCCTTAGTTCTACATTTTTACCTGGAAATAGGTGTAAACTGAAGGGGACCACAAAAATACAGATGTACATTGAAAAGTATTTGTTAATGTCATCTTTTTAAATTAAAATCAACTTCTTAAGAACAGCATGTTTTGAAATTAATCCCACTGCACTCACCAGCAGAGGAGGTCAGGTAGGCAGAGAAACTCTACAAAATGAGATAGTGGAGCTCATTCTCCCTGAAAAAGGGACAGTCAAGCCCAAAAAGGGGTCACTCACTTCAAAAATGCTTTTCCAGTCAGTGGGAGACTGTTCTCTGATGCTTTGGAATGTCTGGGATGGGTATTTTAGGAAGCAGAAAAGGTCTGAAGTGTACCAAGATGAAGCAGCCAGGTATTTCTAGGATAACAGAGACAGACTGGACTGGGGCAGGCACTCCAAGAGCTGACAGCTCAGGAGAGCTGATGAAAATCTGCACCAAAATCCTGAGCAGACTGAGCCTCAGGGAGGAAAAATCTGAACAGATCCCAAGAGACTCCAAGAACAAACATATGCAGGCACAAGACTAAGAACTGCTCTTTTTCATTCCCTCCCACCCCTCTTCTGAGTTTCCAGTTGCTTAGTGATCTGTTCTGGTGGAAAAGATTGACAGTTTAGCATCCCCAGTACCACTGCTCAGCTCTCCTCAAGCGTGAGGAGGCTGGAAAAATCCCTTCCTCAGGAGTAATCCCACCCTGTAAACAACCACTCAATACTTCAGCCAAGGCAGGGCTTTTCCTTGCTGGAAGAGTAATTAAAAGGTCACAGTGTCTCAGAACAAACAAGTGGGTATGAGCATTGTCAGAAAGAAAAAAGATTTTGTGAAAATAATTCTGGTTCCTTTGGATGTTCCTTCCCAGCCTGCACCCTCAGCCCTCCCAGGGTGTCTGCAGGGACAGTGCCTCCCAAGGAGAAAATAGGGATGGTATTTTTGGCCATTTCTGTGATATTCATGCACAAAGGATAGAGCCTAAAACCAGAGGCACTTTTCTGAGAATTCTTCCTGGACAGAGGACCTGAAATTGCTTCTGACTTTTCAGAAAAGTGTGAAAAAGAAGCAGTAGAAAAGAAGCCAAGAACCAAAGAAAATACTTCTACAAAACTGATTGTGCTGGAAGAAAGCTGCTCCATCCTTACAGGCACACCAGCACTGAAAAAAAGGCCCAAGAGAATGGACAGGAACATAGGCACAGGAGGAACAAACACACAGGCAACCACCTGAAGAAGAGAATTATTCAACTGGAGAGCACCTAAGACCTTAATGCATTTAGGTATTGATTCCATTCCCAGTTTTGTGAAGACATACAACACACTTTAGACTGGATCTTTCAAAAAAGTTTTAATAGCACCATTAACCATGCAGTTTCAAGGCTGTATCAAGTACTTACAAAGTGTCTGACTGTTGCAGATAAATTTGAAAAAAACTGGCTGCCCTTACACTTGTTCCCTTCCTGCAGACTAAAATTCACCTCCTTTTTTGGAGGTCTCAACTGAAGTAAATAAAGGCAAGATGAAACATCCTCTGAGACCTTTCTTGTAATTCAATGAATCAAGGAATCTATGACAATGATGTCATCTGACTTTTACAGCTTCCTTCAGACATATTTTTTTCTCCTTCCAGTCTCAAGTTCTGAAATCCAAATATACCAAAGTACCAGCCTGACTTAATTTTTGGCCTATTTTTGGAAGCAGTACTTGGACATCTCTCACTTACGTGGTTTTTGAGGGAAAGAAGGCAGTTAGAATGATTCCCAAAATCTACACAGAAATCTGGCTCTGGATTTACATTAGCAGGAAGAAAATTGTTCATTCATTGTCTTTTGGGGTTTTATACTTCTTAGACAAAACTTCCTCATGACAAATTACAGACTTAGGCAGAACTGCTTTGTATTATTCTTTCATGCTAAGGATAATGAGACATTTCTTCAGCAAGGATAAACTGCTGCATTTCCACCAAAACCCATAGGATTATATTCCCAATGGATTTTACACATTGCCTTATTTTAGGTTATTAAAGAAGCAGAACCTTGAAACCAGACAAACATTTCTCTGTATGTTCTGCACACAGAAATTTTTCCATCAAAATCCATAGGATTATACTCCCAATGGATTTTACACATTGCCTTATATCAGGTTATTAAGGAAGCAGAGCCTTGAAACACAGACAAACATTTCTGTGTGCGTCCTGCATTCTATTCAGTAGGTTTGGTAACAAATCATACCATTACCTCCAAGAACAGCAGCCCTTTCGCACACTCTAATGATGATGGAACATCCTGTAGACCACATTTTAGTGAGAAAAGCTATTAAAATTCCAGGAAAAGAAATATAAATCATGTTGTAGTAAATTTGTTTTAAGCTGTCCCTTCCACGGCCATTTCTGTATGTATAAATTACCATATGTGCTTATATAAGAACATGGATGAGAGCAAAACCAGAGGGATAAAGCTTCTTATTTATAATCCAGGACAGCAAATCCTCTTTGATCCAGTACCTGAGAATTTTTTTTTCTTAACACTGCAGTGTACAAACAAGAATGATATTCATGGTGACATTCAAACACACAGACAAGAGACCATCTGCCATCTGCCATGATATGTCTCTCTTGTAACAGTAGATGACTGGTTTTATTATGAGCACACAGTAGTGGACTTTTTAATTGTCCCTGCCCAGGGAGGGGGGCTGGAACTGGATGATCTTAAAGGTCCTTCCAACCCAAACCATTTTATGATTAAAGTGACAAACACCAAACTGAGCGACAGTCAGCCTGTTTATATTTATAGACACCAAAAAACAGATATTTAAACACGTATTTATTTACATTGTGATTAAACAGCTGAAAGCCCTGAATACTGAGATGCACTTACCTTTGTATCTCTATTTCTCACCACAGTAAAGGATTAATGACAGGACGTGCAAGCCTTTTATTAGGTCTTTAGTGATCTTTAATAGCTTTGAAAACAAATGCTCATTGTGCCCACGAAAACATTATCACTACATTGTTAGCACTTACAATTAAGACAAAAGCAAATTTCACAGCAGACAGGGACACCTCACAGCTCCTGTTTTATTACAGGAAATTGTATCTACTTTTATTTCGTGCTTTTAGAAAGAAGATCACACTGAATTTCCCTAGGCAAAGCATGAGCAAATATAAAGAGGAGTTGAGAAAAGACTACTTACACTGGGAGTTGTTGTGTTGTAATTCCAAATCTTGATCTTGGATATACCAAAGTCACGTGAGCGGGTGGGATTGCGGATAACAAAGTAAAGTTGGACGGGTGGGTGGAAAGGGCACATCCAAAGGCAGCTTTCCTTGGGGAGCTAAAAACACAGACAAGCAGACTGTCACTAATTCTCCTTCTCCTGGAGCAGGTGTTTTAATTAACTCCCCACCCCCCCAGCAGCACAAGAGGCCATTAGGAAAGTAAAGGTTTCATAAAATCTGCTACGTAAAGAGCAAAACCTCAACCTCATTTCCCAAGAGTAAATCCCACTCTCCCGCCTGCCAGACAGCTCCCAACAAGCTGGCAATGAGCTAAAGGTCAGCTGCCTGCTGTCCCAGGGAGACATCTGCACGCTCAGAGCACAGGCAGAGCAAGCCCAGTTTATTTTTATCAAATTAATCAGCTTTGCTGGCACTAGGGGGGATCAGTGAGCACAGTGGGCATTCTACAATCATTTCACAATTTCTTTGATTCTGGTTCGTCCTCTAAGGAGGGGAATCTTTGAGAATTTTACTTTATTGTCTGCCTCTATTTTAATCAGGCTTTGCAGATAATCAGTTTCACTTACAGGTCTACTCCTCAGAGTTATACTGGACTCTACTCTGAAAATTTTCTAAGACATAACAGAATTCCCAACTTGAATTTTACATATAACTGGCAATCAAGAGATTTTAAAGTACCACCAAGAAATGCTTAATTCTGGACATTGCTAAGAACTGCTATCTTTACATGTTTAGAATGTAAGAAAAGGATATCTGGCAGCTCAGAAGGAAGTTTCAGAATCAAAATGTTCAATATTAATATATTTGATGTTCAGTGTTACCCACATGCAGGTTACATACCAGTGATCTGAAAGTAGCTGATAAATTAGTTCCCCTCCTGTTCTCAGGGACACACAGGACACAGATACACACACACAAGATAACAGGCAGTCTTTTTCCACACCTTTCTCTCTGAAGTGAGTGTTTCAGTTTTTCCTGAAGGTGTTAACCACAGAGTCCTCTATCTGTGTGTCTAACAATGGTAAGTACAGCACCCTGGAGCCTGCTCAGAGCCAGCATGAATATGATAGCTATCAGATACACTCCTCACCGTGGTCCTCTCTTCATTGCTCCAGACTCTGATGGGTGTCTGCCCCAAGCCTCTTAAAAAGCTTTGGGAGATTGTTTCTGCTTTAACACCAGTTTGGAGCACCAACAGCCATAAGAGTGCCAGACAGGTTCTGTCCTTTATTACTTAAAAAGAAAGAAGCCTCTTGACATCAAAGAAATGAAGGACAGCCCTCAAATCACCGTGAACCCAACTCCAGGGTCAACTTCAAAGCTGCATCATGTTTTTGAAGCCATAGTTTGAATAAGAACAGTTAAAAAAAACAATTTCCCAACTGCAGACAACATTAGATAAGCAATCCATCTGCAGATCTCTCAAGGCAGGAGCTGACTCCCCAGAAATCAATAGGTTCTGGTGTGTACTGAGAGCCAGAGGTGCCTTCACAGGAGGGTACCTGATTCAGCACCAAAATGATCTGCTCCTGCTTCTCACTGGCTTCTCTGTAAAACTGCACCCAATGTTCCAAAACCAGAGATTTATCAGAGCCAGGCTTAGTGTTGTGTCCTGAGTGAGAGGCAGCCATGGAGATCATCTTGCTCATCAGTGGAAATAACTGATATTGGTGAGCTTACACAAACTCACAGGTGTTACAGTCCCCATGAGGGTGCCAAAGATCTGACACCAGAAATTCAAGTCACCTTGAAGGATCCATGCCAAAACTCAAGAGACTGTGGAGGACTCTCATGTTTTATCCCAAAGAGTGATCTCATGTCTTTGCCTTCACAAGAGGTACTTGAGCCTGGGGTTATTTTCTTGGAGCTGAAAAATCTAACCCAAAAATTCTTTGAACCATGAGGGTGAACCTGGTATGTTAAGAAGAAGAAATTGTATTTTCACTGGACCAAGGTAAAAGGGGAGAGTGAACACCTTTAATCTTAAGATTTTGTGAGAGATTGGCACTGCTTTTTGTGGGACTGAAGGTGTAAATGATGGAGAGTAAAGGAAGCATCAAGCACTGTGAAGAGGAATGACACAGGTCTAAGGCTCCCCAGGGGGAAGAAACACCTTTGTTAGTATTTGCCTGTCCTTGTTATCCTGAGGTTTAAAAGACCTCTATATGCATATAAGAACCAAAAAGGTTTGTGGAAAGCAATTTCAATAAATACCTAATCTAAGACTTATTAAATATTTTCAGAGAATCCCAGAATGGTTTGGATTGGAAGGGAACTTAAAAACCATCCAGTCCCAACCCCCTGCCATGGGCAGGGACACCTTCCACTGTCCCAGGCTGCTCCATGCCCTGTCTGACCTGGCCTTGGGCACTGCCAGGGATCCAGGGGCAGCCACAGCTGCTCTGGGCACCCTGTGCCAGGGCTGACCATCCTCACAGTAAATTCCTTCCCTTTATTTAATCTAAAAAGTTGAGAGCACCAGATATTCTGCCAGGCATTTTTTTCTTTTACAGTACATCACAAAATACAAGGAAGGAAGCAGTTTAAGTGCTCTTCTTAAAAGTCTGCAAGGGTAATAAATAAACTAATAAAATAAAATCCCTCATCTTCAATGAGAGTATTCTCAAAGACAAAAGTACATCTAAATGATCAAAGATGGAAGTGTTTTAAGCATGGTAAAATGAGTTTTCCACACAATAAGTTTTTATTTCAAGTTTTTGTTCTGTTGAAAATGTTCATTGCTTGGAGATTGATTAATTTATTGGGTTTTTAATGCACCCTGAAGCTTTCCTGTATGATCTGAAATGTGCACAAACTGGAAGTGCTGCTCTGCCTTCTGAAGGAATCTGCAGTTCAGGCACCCCATACCCACAGCCTAAGAGCAAATTCCCTGCCCAGATTGCATCTGGGATGCAGCCTCAAGAGAGGAGATTACAGAGTCACAAATCAAGGGAATATATTAATCAATGCAATATAAAAGCTCATTTCTTAAGAATAATGAGATTTATAAATGTATGAGTAATACTGAGAGTAACAGGTTCATAATGGCTTAATGAATGTATTACTACATAATTTATAAATATCTAGAGAGTCTGAGAGTCACTACTACAACTGCTACTACCATCACTACTACTGAGTGTCACCTGCCAGCCAGCACAGCCTAAAAAGGAGAATGGGTATTTATGAGATCCCAAATACAATTCTCAGGAGAAATTAAGGAAGATGCTTCAGGTGAAAATATTTGGAAATAATATTCTATAAGGAGTTTCAACTAAATTTCAAAATACTGCATATTTGTCCTCTTTCAAATCTCATTTACCTTGAGAGCAGAAAAGCACCATTAGCATGAAATGAGCTGTAATTTATGTTTTTAATGGACTAAGTCCATCAGTATCCTCATCCACTAAAATCATACTAATTTTTTTACTAGAATCCTTGCTGTACAGGCCCATGAAAAATGGCACAGAGTGAATGTGCAGCACAAATAAAACTGTGGCTGTATGGAGGGCTGTGGACTTTTGCTAATTCTTTCACACCAGTCACTGTCTTTTGCTCATTGTCATTAGTGTGGGAGCCCCTCATGTCTCCTCATCTTACTATCTCACACAAGAGCCATGAAAGACTCTTACCTGCCATATATTTTTCTTAATCTCTTGTTCAAAACTACCTACACAGTCTTATATTTCCATGATTTTTCCCTAGGCAAAAAGATAACAAGGGAACAAGAAAAAACAGACACATTTTCTTTATAAATCTACTTAAATTTGTATTATCCATCTGAAAAAAATAGCAGTGAAGCTTCTGTACATTGATACCACAAGGATTACTCCAGTTCTAAAACAAAGTTTGAACTGAATACCAACATCTTGAGTAGGAGAGTTGTTAATAAGAAGCAATATTTGTAGGTTTTTGTTAAATTATCAGATAAATTGTTATCCAGTGAGGTTCAAAATGTTTCTGAACAAAAAATCTGGAGATAGAGTATTATAGGAATATTATACTGAGAGATTTGAACACCCAGCACTAAGCTGTCTTACATTTAAGTTGTTATTGACCAGGCAGCACAAATCCCCTGCGTTGTCAGCATTTCGAATGTCCACGTCGTGAGGAGACACAAAGATCCTCTGGTTGTGGAAATCAAAGAATTCCACCTGGCTCAGGCCCACGTTTGCTGGATTCCCCCAGTTGGAAAGAAGTTCCATGGTCACATAAATGGCATCATGTACATCCATACTGGTTGTCATCTAGAACAAAATGAAATATGGTAAAAACAGCAGTGACCAACCAAGAAAATGTGAAAGGAAAGATTGTTCAGACTGCAAAACTGATGGGTCAGAAGAAAAAAAGATTGCAAAGCCATGGCTATTTGGATGACATTCAATCAATCATTTTGGGTTACACCAATTCTGCCACACATCAACACTCTTAAAAAGCCTGAAGAGAAGGCAACTAACTCTCTGTTGTTTGTCTGATTCCTTTGTCATTCTGATGAACAGTGACAAATTCTCTTTTTTCACCCTGCCATAGGTTTATTACTTGACGTAGGGCAGAACTGAGGGATACAGCTCATTCAATGTACTTTTATTTCAGTAGCACTGGGAAGCACCAATTATGGTGCACATATGCACAAACCTTCTCTCTCCACATGGAATTTACTCCAGCTTTGCCAACAGCCAGGGATCTGTCACTGTCACAGGCAGAATGGCCCCCACGCTCCACAAAGGCTTTCAGGAGTCTCTTCTTTTGTCTGAAACTACATATTCTGGGTTATTTCCTCATAATTCCTGCATTTTTAAGAAACAGTTGGTGCAAAGATGAAGAGGTGATAGGATGAACCCCACAGGAAAAAGTAACCAACACCAAATGACAACTTTTGCAGCATTCCACCTTGGATACACAGAGTTTGGTTAAAAATCTGGGCTCCATTTCCAGCTGGTTCTGAGGCAGTGTGAGAAGAGAATGCAGAGGTGATCTGAGGACCATAAAGTGAGATGTTGGCAGATCCTGCTACACAGAAACTGGCCCAAGGCTGCACTGCCTGATTTGCTACTTCCACGGTGTCTCAAGTATTTGGAGATTACCAGATTACCAGGTGGCATTCTAAAAAACCTCTCTTAAAAAAGGAAATTATCCTAAAGCAAATAGATATAAATATATACCTGCTTCCAAAAGGGCAGAATCTCTCCACAGCTCTGGTCACTGTAGTCCTTGTCTGGCGTTTCTCTGGAGGTTCAGCCTTTGCAGAAAGAACAGATGAAACAGAAAATGTCTCCTAAGTAAGAAAAAGATGAACATGTTCCATTCAGATTGTTCTCACCACACAGCATCAATCTGCATCTCTGGAACAAGCATGAGTTTGGGCCTAGCTCATCTGTAACTCTATAAAGTTAAAGAACATTTCATGGAATTGGTCTTGATTTATAATGAAAGAGCTGAGCTTGGAGCTTGACCTTCTGTGTGGAAGAAAACATAGAAGCAAATTCTGAGGACTGTAAAATACACACACACACACATATATATATAAATATATATAAAATCTCATTGGATACATTTGATAGGATTCAGGGTTAGCCAAACCTTTGGCACAGGTCTACTAGACTTTCTCCTCCAAAACCATCAAGTCTCTTAAAATCCCCAAACCTCTCAATTCTATTAGAATAACATAATGATTTATTTTTTAAATAAAGACCTATCAGTAAGACACTCAAGAGAAAACAGAAGTGCTGCATTCTTACAGTGCTATGGGGTCTTTCTCTACTCTACTGAATTTTTTGTTGATTTTTCTCAACTTCCTTGCTTATAAGTTTTTAATTGTTTTTAAACATGGTTTCTGGAGCTAAGACATGAACACACCTTGGGGCAGAAAACCCTCCCCAGCTCATCCTCAGTGAGATCCAGGAGTGTCCAGGACAGCTCTGCTCCAAAAGCAGAGATGCACTAACAGGGGGCAGTGTCCATGTTACAGAGTCCTGGAGAATGACAGGATTTACTGGGATGGAAATCCCACTTTGCCTTGTTTCAGAAGCTTGCAGGATGAAAATGGCTCAAGTGGGCCTGCAGCTGTGCATCTGATTGTACAGACACATCATATGGCTGCTCTATCAGCTGCTCAGTGATCCCTGTAATCAAGAGGGAGCTGTGGGATGCCATCCTGAGGAAGCAGATTAAAGGAAACAACGCTTTGGAAGAATAATACAAATTAAATTACACTTAGGGGCCATCACCATGCATTCATACACAATCCTAATGTGTAAGGGATTGTAATTCATGGGGGTTTTGCTTGTTGAACAAACAGCTCTCTTTTTTTATTGCCATACCTTTTGGGGGTTGGTGGCAACTGCTTGCCTTTGCAGATCTCTCTGCAAGAATTCATTCTCAATCTGCACTGCTTGAACAACAGCTGAAACAGAGAACTCAGGATCCTTCTCACACACACTCTTCCTGGTTATTGAAAGGGAGGTTTCTGGTCGACTTAAGGGCTCTGGGACCAAAAAAAAGGGAAGAAATACTCAGTTTTCAGGACATACATGTACAGAACATTCCAACATCTGAAACTTTCCATTCAGT
Organism: Ammospiza caudacuta; assembly: GCF_027887145.1. Lineage (NCBI taxonomy): Eukaryota > Metazoa > Chordata > Aves > Passeriformes > Passerellidae > Ammospiza > Ammospiza caudacuta. Next base: position 4,288,216 of record NC_080609.1, on the reverse strand, counting down.
TCCTGACAAAGGGCTTTTTTGCATCTATAACCATCCCAAATGAAGCTGAATTCCCCTAATTTGGTTTTATGCTAAGATTCCAAGCCACATCTTCTTTAGGCAACTGTTAAAACAGCATCATAAGAAGAGGAGAACCAACAAATGAGAACCATAATTTTTATGCTTTTAGATTGCTTTGTTCTGGTATTTAGTGGAAATGCCTTGTAATAGTCCATTGAAAAGAAGTATATATAATTTAAGCACAGCAGGAATTTGTAATTGGGGTGTTCAGCTATTATGTAGGAATCCCCAGAGACTTCTAGCAAAACAAGGGGAATCAGGAGTTGCTATTTACAAGGCAAAATAAATGACCTTGTCATTTAAGCAGTCATCACAATGCCCACACGAATCCCAATCTTCCCAAACTTCATGGAAAAACAGAAACATCACAGCCTAGAAACAGGTTTGAAAGAAAGGAAATCAAATTTAACAACAGATGATGTGAGATTGGATAAAAGAGAAGCACAGTGGTTATATCTGAGGGCTTTAAAAGTCGAGGGAAGAGAAGAGACTGAAGTTGTACAGACATTTAGAGTGAGGGGAAATAACTGAAGTGCCAGAGTGCTCTCAGTGCTGCAGGGAAGAGAGCACAGTGCAAGTAACATCAAGTCCACCTTGAAAAGACAAGAAGTTCAGACTGAGCTGAGATTTGTGTGCATGCACTCCTTGCACATACACCCATGAAAACTTTCAACAAGCATCAGTCATCTCTGCAAAAACAAGGATGGAATAAAGACCTGCTTATTCTTCTGTACTCTATCATTCCCCTGAAATGAAATTCATTTAGGATTTATCACAGTAGTTGGACAGAAACAGCTCCAATCAGCACTATTATAACCTGAGAAAATGCAGCACACATCTCTGGGAATTCAAAGCAACATCTGCTTCAACAGATGGTGGGTGAGGGTCTCAGAAGCTACAAAGGGGATTTATTCTGGAGCCAAAAAGAATTAACTTCTTTTTTCTCTATTTGGTTTTCTGCTAATTAAGAAACTAATTATTTTGGCTTTTCAAAACCACTGGCCTTAGTGCTTTCTTGGGACACATCTGGATTCTGTTTTTTTGAAAAGAGCAGCTTGGCCACAGAGTACGGCAGGTCTGAAAACTTCACCTCAGACCTTCCAAAACTCAAGCTGATCAGACTTGTTCAGTTAAGGACTGCACTGAACTACAATTGCAGTCACAACTTCAGCCCCTACATTTGGGATCTGCTGTGTTTTGTTGGGGTTTTTCCCCAGGTAAAGACCACACCTTAGCAGAAGATATTTATAATAAGCAGCAGTGGCTTCAAATTATGTTCTCCAGTCCATGAAAAATATTTTCCAGTATGCTCCTAGATACTGGCACATCTACCCAGCACTGCAGACTGATGTCAGTGTTCAAGGTGTAATTCAACTACAGTCCCAAGCAGCCACAGGTCTCTTTTGTCATGCTGTGAAAAACTGTGCCTTTATTGTGGTAGAGGACTCTGCATTTTGTATTGCTACAAATGTGTTAAACTCTTCCACCAAACATCAGCTGCTGCCTGGGAGAACACACATTTCCATTAAAACCACAGGGAACAGACCTCCACAAGGGAAGTGGGAAACACAGAGCAAGTACTGACCAAGGATTGAAAGGGAGAGGGAAAATCTTGTGCTGTGGAAACAAAAAGAGAAGGAAGATATGTAAAGATATGGCAGAAGATTGAAGTTTACAGGCTTTTACATTTTATCACAATTTCACTGAAGTCAGAACACTCAAGGTGTTAAAAACAACAACAGAACCACAGAAAATCCCACTTTAAAAAAAAAAGGCAGGGGAGCAACAGCTAAAAAATTCACATAATGACAGATGTGAGCTGAAATTGCATCTGAGTCAGAAGGAGAAAAAGCATGAAAACTCTCCTTATTGACATCATATATTCTTATTTCTTACTAGAATACATTGCTTCGTGTCTGTCCTGGTGCAGGAACACAGCAGAGAGTGGCCGAGTGCCTTTATTTTTCAGCATGCCTGGTTTGACAGGAATGTACACTTCAGCACTGTCCTTTCTTTTGGCTGAGAGAACTTGCACTGGCTTCACTTCTGCAAGATAAAAAGGAAAAAAAAAATAATGAACTTTAAAGTTATGTGGAAGCAGCCAGCCCAGGAAAATTTATTGGATTTTTAATGCTAAAGTTTTGCCACTTTAATTATGTTGGCATAGTTAAAAGTGATAATTTCCATCCCTTTCACTGGCACTGTTCTGTTGATGCAGATGCACATATGGATGGCTGGCACTAACTCAAACAAAATAAAAATAGTATTATAATGTACCAAGACATCTCATCTCTGCCAGATATTTACCTGCATTACTGTCATGAAAAACAAAAATAAAAAAGAAGTCCTGAGTTATTAGTTAACACAGTTATACCAAAGAAAATTCTTAAAATACAGACACAAATGTTATCATGTTTAGAAGTTTCAGAGGGGGAGAGGGAGTAGCTCATAGAAGTAATTCTTCACTTTTTTGGTTTGGTTTGGGAATTATTAATGCATCACAGCTCTGAAATTTCTCTCTGGAAAAAAAATCCTGCACTCTCCCAGAGATTTTGTTCTCACTGCTCTTCCATCCCTTGCTCCTGTCTCTTCTTCTGCCCCTCTCCCCATTCACACTCCACTCACATCCATGATAATGAAAGGAATACTCTTCTACTTAATTTATTCCAAGATTGTTTCTCTGAATTTATGCAATTAACTCCACATTAGGGAAAGAAAAAAAAGAAAAGGAAGCAGTGAAATAAACAAAACCAAGAAACCAAAACCAATTACTGTACCAGAAACAAGCAGGGAAGGAATTCTGAGAAATACTGAAGGTAGGCTTAGGTCTGGTTTCTGCCTGAACTCTTCACCCTTTGTTAAATCATCTTTGAGACCTAATGACTGGTTGTGGGTTTGGACACTGAGGCTCCAAAGGAGACAGAAAGAGACAAAAAGAAGTGGCTCATGTCAATCACCAGGGATGAGCAGCACACACTGGAACAGGTATGTGAAATAAAGGTGAGACCAGGAAGGTTTGGCTGCCTGAATTACTGCAAAAACAGTTCAAAAATGTATCTAAAAACATGGTAATTCCTTGAGAAATCTCACAGACAAGCTCCATTCAGGTGTCTAGAAGTGGTGATGCAGGTGCAGTAACCAGGTCTGTATCTTTGGATTTGCCAAAAAAGTTCCTAATGAAGTACAAGAGGATGCAAGTGTCCCAAATCAGGAGATCAAACAACAGGTTTGCTGCAGGGCATGAGAACTTGAAAGGGTACGGAGTAACATCTAATGATCAACCTTAAAAGCAATTCCCTCAAAGAATGATTACTGTAAGGAAGAATTGTGCAAGACACAGACTTACTGCTTTGATCCTGGTTGAACTCCAGCACAGTTGTGGCACCAGAATCAAGGCTAGAGCATCTCCCAGCATCCTGATGTTCAGAACCTTCCTTCTGCAGTGCCCCACTGCTATCCAACTGAAGGCCTTCAAAGCCTGTAATTGCTTCCTCAGTGGGAGATGGGTCTGAAAACACATCCTCTTCAACAGAGTCATAATCATCACTGAGGGAGTCTTCTTCCATCCTCTCCTCTTCCACACTGTGCTGCAAGCTGCTTCTCAATTTCTGCTACAATATAAACACATCTGTCAGAAAAGCTCAAAATTGTGTTTTAGAATAAACCAGAGTGGCTGCCAGTCCCTCTCCAGGAGAAAGAAAAATCTTCTGAGGAACTCAGAGCCATGATGCAGCTAAAAATATTCCCATTCCTCTGTCATGTCTTGCCTCATTTGATGAGGGCTTGTAAAGAAAAATCATCCTACAACTGCTGTGCTCCTTCTCATCAGTATCCAGCAGGAACATTCTCTAGGCCAAGGAGCTTTTATGTGCAAAACCAATTTTTAGGAGTAAGTTACAAAAAGCAAGTAAGGGGGAGAGCAAAGGCACATATTTGTGCAGTCTCACAGTTGTGCTTTGCTGTTTGAGGAGTAGCTGCAAACCAGAATTTCCAAATGCTTTCAACAAGACTGTCAAGCTCATGTAGCAGCAACTCCTTTTTAAGCACATGATAGATGATAATAGTCCTGCCTGGTACACATCTGTACTTCAAAAACCAGCAGAAAAAGAGTTGGGCTCTGATGGGCTAAGCTCCCAGCTTGCACTGAGTTTTTTGAAGTGGATACACTCTAACAGGATTTTATGCAAAAAATAACCTATTTTGAAATTTACTGTGGAAAAAACTGCCCTGCCTCTCCCATCACACACCACAAACAGCACAGATGATGCTGGACAGCTGTGGGTTTTCATGAATGCAAAAGGAAAAGACTTTGCATCTCTTAAATGCTTTTTTATTTCCCCCTGCTTTGTTGGTATTAAGAGTTTTGAGATAAATATAGGTAAGCAAACTGTATAAAATGAAAACCTGAAGGTACCTTAGGTACAAATGAACTGTGACAGTCTATATTCAGTTTGCAATGAAAGCTTCAAGCTCCTACAGATTATACCTGTTAGGAAATCCATGTTGACAGAAATATATTACAAAGAGCAGACAAAGTCAGCCTCAAAAGAGGGTTTATAAGCAACCTGAGCCTTCATATTGAGCATGTCTTTAAGACAGTCAAAACTAATATTTCCAGCTCTTTGACAGGAAATTGTACAAGTCTCTTTTCCTTTGAAACCTCTGCATCTGCATTGTAACAAGACATTAAAAAATACATTATAGCCCCAACAAAACCAAAATTATTTCCATCTTGACTAAAAAGAAAAGGGGAGTTGTTTTGAAATTATTAGCTTCCTATTAAAAACACATAAAAGATATAAATATTCATCAGTGTAAACAAATTACCAGTTTGTAGAGCAAAAAATAATCATCAAGGCAAAATATAGAAATGAGAGAAAGATGCAAGCTAGGAAAATATGCTTGGGAATTTTGTCTGATGTCAGTGGTAAGATCTGTTAACAGTTTCATATACAGATGCTACTCCACTACGCAGAAAAGCTTTATTTATGTCATTAATTGCTTAGGCAGAAAAACATTCATAAATTTTTGTTCATTGATTAGTTTTCTTTCACATTTGTGAAGTGTGCTAGAACAAACTGCAATTAGTGATCAAATGGAAGGCTGCACAGTCAATACAACAACAATCCTTGATGCAAAGCAACTGCATTGATTAGAACATTTTCAAATAGTCTGATTTTTGTTAGGCAAAATAACGACATGCAACAATTTTCACATCATTATTTAAAGACTACCCTAAAGGCAGCAAAAGCTGTTGTTTCAGCTTTCTCTAACCTGATACCCAGGAGTGATGTTCACTTGCACAACCATTAACTGAACTGAAAGAGGCTCCTTGCAGGAAATATCTCAATTCAACTCAACAGAGACAATATTCCCCCTCCTAAAAATAAGGTTTAACATTTTGTAGTGTTGCTGATTGAGACTTGATTTCTCAAGCAGCTTTACTTTTCATTTTTTTCCCTTCTGTTTGTCACATCTCATCAAAGCAAAATTCTCTAATGAAGACACCACAATAGAGGGGTTTGGGTGCTGAGGCTGATCCCTGGGCATGACCACATTTCAAATGACACTGCAGAAAACAGCAGAAAACAGCTGCCAACTGTACCTGGGAGAGAGGACCATTATCATCATCATCACTGCTGCTCTCCACATTCAAGCTTTCATAAGGTTCAAAATCTTCAGAGTACTCTGGAGATGGGTTAATGTAGAGTTTACCCCCTTCTTCTGTTTTAATTGCCACAGTTTTCTGTCAGAAGAAGCATTCAAAGAAATCAGATTTCTTCTGTGTATCAGCAGTACAAGAAGAGTAACCATCACACTTTATATAACAACAGCATGATCAAGCACTGCTTTTCTCCTCTGATCCACAGAAGGTTTCTGTCCTCCCTGAGCTCATCTTTGGGCCCCTGAATTACAGTTTATCAGTCCTGGTCAAACTCCCCACCTGCTACTGCTGAGCCCAGAGAGGGCAGGGATAGTAAACCTTGCTCTCTGTTGTTCCTACACCCCTCTAGCATTTTCTTAGTGCCAGGGGCAAAGATGTCCCAGAGGGAATATCCTCAGATAACTTGATGAATTCTTTCAGTGAGCCCACCTTTCCCCCTCACAGCATCCCTTAGCACAGCCCAAGTTTGACAGGTTTGGCCAGGAATTGCTGGGTCCTCTAGATATCCAAAAAATCCCCATGGAAAATCACTGGGAAAGGAAACTGCTCAGTCTGTGGTTGCACTTTTCCCCAGCTAAATAATTCCAGTTGTTTATAAGGATATAATAACTCCTATCCTGCCATCCAACTGGATAAAAGACTTAAGGAATCATCCTAAGCTAGTCCCAAGTAGAAACCAGGTTTTAGTACAGAGCTACACATCTGGCAAATTCAGCAAAGAAGTCCTGACAGGCCATAATGGAAGCTGAGAAAATTAATTCAGCTAAGCAGTAAGAGTGGTAAACAAAGTAATGCAGCCTTCAAGCTTGAATGTGAAGTATTTTCTGAAAGAAAAGAAAACCTGCACAGCACAAACACTTATCCACAGTGCCAAAGACCTCTGATCCCATCACTCAAGCACAGACTGAACATCCAGCCAGGCCAATGGCTAATCAAGCAGTGTAATTACTTGGGTGACATGCCTCCATTGTTCTGAATTCCCATTTATTGTTTTAATTAAGTCCTTGACAGGTTAACTCAGATCCTTCTTTAGGCTAAAAGAAAATAGGTTTCTCTTCTGAGACTTCTCTGGTGAACCAACAACTGTGGAGCTGATGGCTCTAAATTTCTTATAGATAGGGTATTTTTATTCAGATGCATTTCCCTCTCCTATGACCTACAAGAATTTATCACAAATTACAACTCAAATTATGTAAATTACATTTCTTTATCCCTCAATCTTGTTGCAGGATGGAGAAGAGCAGTAACAGGCAGTGATGTCTCTCCAAAATGAGTTTCCCCATCCTTTGCACTAGATCAATTCCCTAGGGTGCCACCAGAGCTATCCAGCAGCAGCCACTCTGCTGGAGGACACACTGAGCCACTCGTGTACAGGCTTTCTGTGATGAATGTCACTGAAACCAAACCCTTTCAATGAGATTTGCCTCTTCAGGCTTCCAAGCAGACACAAATGTGGTCAGGGTAATATTTCATGTTGTCAGCATCCAGCCCAAGCCATCAGAGAGCCCCAGCTGCCCACTCTGTACCACATACAACCAATTTCCCCTGAAGTAATTTGCAACCTAAGAATCAAAGCCCCATTTCTCCCACCTGCCCCATACCTGAAGCCAATTCCTGCGTTGTATCTTGCCTGGGACAGGCTGAGGGCTGTGCTCTGACAGCCCACTCTCTTCTAGCTGGGCTGCTTCTTCAGCAGGGACACACAAGGATTAGGAGACAGGAGAGAGAAAGCAGAAATCCAATATTAGACAATAAACAGACACCTCTGTTTGTGGATTTGTGTGGTTTTGTTTTCCCCACTGAGGGGAAAGATAGAAGAGGAGGATAGAAGAATAAATCTGACACATAAATAGAATCAACAGCTGCAAAGATCCCACATCAGATCCTGGCCAGTTCTAGCAGCAGGAGTGTTGAACCTCTTCAGGGACAGTTATCATCAAGTGTTTTTAAGAGAATACGTTCTTTTAAGATACAACAGCTTAACAGCAAGGGAAGCCCCACCTTTTTTGACATGAAAATATAGAAATACATTCTAGAACAGGGGTACACATCATTCCAACTCCCAGCTGGTTAGAAAGTAACCTGTCTGAGGAAGCCAACTGAGCCCAAAACCCAGCTACCAAAGGCAGACAGGGCTCTGGTGAACAGGTGACATGCTGGGTTCACAAAGGAATTGTGTGTATTTACTTGCAAATTAAGGAAACATGAAATATTGGCAGATTAAACAGAATGTACTGGGTATTTAACATACTGTGCAGAGAAGGATTCTTCATGTATGACTCATAAATGAAGGACAAACAACCATTATCCTTCATTTCTAAGGCAAGGAAGAGTTGGTTCAGGAACTTCTGCAAAAAATTTCTGTATGGTCAAGGAGAATGAAGGGTCTCTGTGGTGGAAATGGCCCCAACTTAGAGTGGAACAATGGATTTTTGAGAAGATGCTTTGATTGAGAGAAAGAGACAAACAACTTGCAGGTCACATCAGCGTCCTCAATGGAACAAAGGCATCACCAACACTCTCAGTAGCATCCTAAATAAAGGCATCTCATTTCCTATGGCCAAGACAGATTTACAGCTTCCATTTCTTCTCAGTGGAGAAAAACAGCTGATGCAAAACCTTTTTTCTTTAAGCCATAATTTAATGGTCACCCTAAGGCTGCAGGAACTGGCACTGACAATAAAAGAAGCCATTGTCCTACAAAGGTCAGAGAATCACAGAAAGATTTCATTTGGAAGGAACCTCTGGGGCTCACAAGTCCAGCTTTCCACTCAAAGCAGGGCTTACTTCAGAATTAAATCAGGTTGCTCATTACAGCTCTCAATACCATATTTTCTTTTCTGGGGGTTGGACAACCCTACATGCACCTGTGCAGTAACCTGTTCAGAGAACTGATATGGCAAGTTTTAAATGTGGGAAAACATAAAAGATTCCTTTTAGTTATAGGCCCTTGGGCAATCTGGTTCACCAGGAGATTGCACAAAAGCTGGTCCAGGCAGACAGGAGGGAGCAGGCCCAGGGCAAAACCATCCTGGGGGAACAGTGTTTGTTTATGTCCATTTGGAGTGATCACAGCATTGCAGGATGTTGTTATGTTGTTCTATTGCTCCAGCACAAAGTATCTCTCTGTCTCAGAAGCCCAAAACAGCACTAAACACAGAGGGGAAAAGGAATGGACTGTTCTGAGGAAGAGAACCAGCCCTTCCAACCAGAGCTCCAATGGGCTATTCCCAAGGAACACCAGAAATCCTTTGAGCCACCATTGGTGCTGATTGCTCTGCAATGTTGGCTCTGCTGGCACCGAACTGCCTTGAGTTTACACTGTGAGAAGTGTGGCTGGATTCAGTCACTGCTTTGGGAGAGAACTGGAAGCACCGTTCCCTTACACTCTCTGAGAATCCATCTCTTCAAAGCAACTGCCCAGAAGCCCCTCAAGTGTGCTGTGAGTAGGAAAGGGGGAGATGGCAGGACTCATGCTACCACTGCTGAGGTTCATCCTCAGAACCTGAGTGGTTCAAGAGACTCTTTACCAGTCATGGAGTGACAGAACAAGAGGGAATGGCTTTACACTGACAGAGAGCAGGCTTTGATTGGATACTAGAAAATATGGTTCCCTGTGAGGGTGATGAGGCCCTGGCACAGGTTTCCCAGAGCAGCTGTGGCTGCCCCTGGATCCCTGGCAGTGCCCAAGGCCAGGCTGGACAGGGCTTGGAGCACCCTGGGAGAGTGGAAGGTGTCCCTGCCATGGCAGGGATGGAGCAAGATGAGCTTTAAGGTCCCTCCCAGTTCTGCGATTCCATAACTCTATTAGTGATGGATTTTTAGTGGTCAGAGTTTGACATGGATTCACCTGACCAGGTCTCTCTAAGCAAGGAAGAACAGTCATTGAAATCCCAGGCAGGGGCTGATGCAGCTGAGCAAGTCATCTGTGCAACAAACATTAGTTTGGAACAAAAATATCCTTCCCATGGGATGGATGGGATGTGAATACCAACCAGTTCTTATCTGGGCACACAGAACAGCTCCACTGGTGCCACTCCCTCAGGGATTTGCACTGTCGGTGCCTATTGACTAGGCAAGGACTGAGAAGTACATCCTCAAAATATTAGTCCTAACCCAAGGAAACCCCCACACTACCCTCAAGCCACATATTTGTGACCCCACACACACTCACTGGAATAACAAACAGAGTTGTGAAACCATGTGTGGGTTATAGACCCAAAGAAATGCCAGCACACCTAGAGCCCAGCTTCACTACCCTCCAACCCATTATTTCCTTTAACTCATTACCAATCCTAAGCATGAAAACTTTATCAATCACTATTATCAGTGATTACTCCTAGGGAACACAAAGAAAACAGTCCTGACAAACAGATTTATGATGACACTTTCAGGAACCAGAAAGAGGGATTTATGCCTGTTCTGGATTATTAAGTACCACCCATTCCTAATTTTTCAGTGAAGACTAATCCTATAGATGGATGCTTTAGAAGTAATAAATGATGCAATAACTCTCATGGGAGATGGATAGGGAAGAAAACTCAGTGCTGTATCTCAGCTAGGAATCATTCCTGTAAGTAAAATCATATTCAATCATTGAGAAGAAATACCTTGAAAGGAAAGAGACCACAAAATTGCTAAGGCAGAGCTCCCAGGCAAGAAGCTCATACAGACCAGCAGTGACCCATTCTGGACTCCAGTGGCAAAACCAAATGGAAGAGGAAAAATGACAGGATAATGGTTCAGTTGGTACCTTTCACTGCAGCTTCATGGGTTTAAAACAACACCACTGGAGAGTTAAACAGCAAAACACTGAGTTATCTTCTGCAGAGCTGGTGCTACAGTCTCTGATAGATGGAGTTGAGGAAAAGAACAGAGACTGCAACTGGAGTCTTCAGAGATCTCTAAGACATGTATTCTACCTTGACTGAAGCAAATGGCTTTAAGGGACCATAGAAATAAAGAATTTTAGTTAAGCTGAGACATAACAACTGCACAGCAGAACTTAAAGAGGAAATTTCTCTTGACAGGAGTTCCACTAGAGCTGCTGCCACAACATCCCTTGACAATTTTTGGAGCAAAAAGTCCAAGATATTGATTTAAACCCTCTTTAGCTACCAGAAGATGTATCAACCCTGTGTGACAGAACACCCAATTTCCACAATTTCCCAGAACATGACCATTTTTACATCATTGCACACAAAGTTTCACTTTCACAGAGAGCAGTGGAGCCAGGTGACAAGCTGATTCCTCATCACCATCCCACACAGCCTGCAGGAAATTATACAAGCTGAACACACCTAAGCCTGCAAACAAGGAGTATGTGCCCAGTGTAGCAGGAAAACAAATTAAGGAGATGAAGTTAGAGCCGTGGTTGGAACACTTATTGCAGGAAAAGTTTGTTTCCGGTATTGTTGAGATTAATAAACTTTCAACCAATAAATTATCAGAGTAGGTAACTTTTTTAACTCTTTGTCTTCATTTAAGGTGAAAATGAAGCTTAAGCAGGCCATCACACATTAAAAATACATTCTGAGATAGGTTGTAGCAAGTGTGAACATATCTGACTGAGGCTGGTAAACTGCTTTACACAGGGATTTAGTGAAATCAACTTTCTTTTCATTATGCTAAATAGATTAGAAGGCCAGTAAGCTCATACTTTATACTTTCATGCATGCAAAATTATTCCTGTCACTGCACTGCTCTCGATGACAGACAGACTTAAATTAGAAACAAAATACCCATTTTTCCATAAAGCCAGCTAATCACTGGGAAAAAAATGGTTGATTTTCTTCACTTCAAATATTTAAATAAAGATTAGCTATCTTTTTAAGACAACTATTATAGCTTAAATGTAATTTATGAGCTTAATGAAGCTATTACTGGATATAATTTGATTACAGTCTATGTCATCAAATGTCATTTGTCCTCAGGACAGCAGGCTTGGATAACACTGAAGTCCATCAGATCTTAAATCCTCTTAAATGGTGTTATGTGTCAAAGGTATACCATTATTTTCCCCTGACAATTTATATACATTTCTAATCTTCTACTTTTAGTTAGAGCTGTTTAACAAATGGAGAGGCAGGGAAGTTAAATGTTGGAATTAAACAGGGATCAAGTGAAAAATGGATAGGGTGTTGCAGAGACTCTTCCTGACACACAAGCAGCTTAACCACCCTGATTTCCACGGAATTTCATCCCCCCAGGCTCCAGAGGCGCTGTCCCTGGATCCCAGTGACCTCTCTGAGTGAGTGGCAGCCCTGGTGCAGCTCTGCCAGGCTGCCAGGGCACTCACCCTTTGTCCTGGTGGGTCTGAGCCTGTTTCTCAGGCAGCTGTGTGGGGTGATTTTCCTGGGGTACTTTCTCAGCTCAGAGTTAGCTCCATTCACATACAGAGAAAATCCTCTTTCCAACTGCTCCAGTCTGATTTGCACGGGATCTTTTCTTTTTAAGCGCTCCTGCAGCCTGAAGGAGAAAGGCCAATCATTCATCCTTGCACAGTACATACACAGATGGTCAGATCTTCAATAAATACAGCAACACACCATGTCACAAAGCTGAAAAATATGTTCCCAGTTCAAGGAACCCTTTCAGAATCCATCTTCCAGGGTCTGTTCCTGTTCTGTAACGTGTGTATGAGCACCCACACACTGTGACAGAGGAAATTTGACCAAGCTTTTCCTTTCTGAGGTTTTTTCCCATGTTATTTCTTATTTTACATTATCTTTTCCACTTGGTATTTTGCATATTTAACCTTTCTTCTTAAGAATTTTAAAGAATTTCACTTAGAATTTCAAAAAGCTTAAAAATTGTTGGCCTCTTTTCAAGAATAAAAATGATGATTTGTATTTTGAAACTGGAGGTAGAAAGCCCCCAGCCAATACTGCAATTAGAGATAGCAGAAAATTAAATGCTGGTTAAAATAATATCAAAATAATGCCCTTCCACGGGCTCAGTTTCAGCTACTCTCCCTCTTCCAACTCTAATTTTCTCTCCTCTCACCATGGGTTATACCCAGGCCATGCTAATTCCTTTGGTGAGGTGACATGCAGGCCAGGAGCTTGGCATCATGAGGTCACAATTTGTGAATTCCCCTGGACCACCTGGTTTCCCTCTGACTTCTCCCAAGAGCATGTCCCCAGCAGTCAGCATTAGAGCTCTGATACCAAGGATGCACATTGGTTTAACCACTAAATAAACTGGTTTTATCCTTTTCCAATACTGCTTTAGGATACTATATAGGAAAGAAACCTGTGCGTTTTTAACATAATCGTGGCCTTTAAGGTCTTTTTACCAAACCAGTTTGTAATATAATTTGATTAGAAATCTCTTGTGTTAAAGGAAGGAATCCAGCATGAAAGTTCTGTAGATGCCTCTAAAATAAGCTATGAAGTTCATCTGTCCAGGCTATAGTGACAGAAACACATGAAGAAAGAGGAAAAGAAATGTTTGAAACTTGTCTGAAAAACACTGGAGTTTGCAAAGGCAACCTGGCTGTCCTTATTTCCCACTTTTCTGTTTTTCTGACAACATAACAACTGTGCCTCTTAACTACACCCTCACACAGTGTGAGCTGCCAGTTACTTCTGAATCTACAACCTCTTGCTCTATAAACAAAAATCTTCCCTGCCACTGTGGAAAAAGTAACTATTTTATTCATAAATGTATTTCTGTATTAAATGCTGAAGAAACATCGTATCCTCCCCTAGAAATAAGAACTTTTAGCAAGCAAAGGGAAGAAGAGAGAAACACCTGAATGTTTTAAGGCACAGCATCACAGCTGCTGGTATTTGATACAATACAACAAATATTTCATACCCCAAGTGGAAACAAATGTGAATATTACCGGTTTCTCTGCTGAAGGGATATTAAATATTCGTCATGTTTTTCATCAAAGTCAGTCACCATGTCTTAACATAAACCTGAAATGAGAATATAATGGTCACACTGAATGATTTATTATGGAGTACCACTGGTTTTGCACCCTCAATAGATGAGAAGGCTATAAACAGAAAAACATTCTTCCTTCAACCACACATAAAGCTGTCAGGGCTGTAAATAAAACTCCTGAAGAACAGAGGAAACAGTAGCTGTTTTACTTATTTTTCAAAACCCTTCACAATCTACAGAAGAACCAAAAAATCCTAAAAGCAGAAGGCATATGCCATGACAAGTTTATAATGCCACATCTGGCAAGCAAGAGAAGCTGGGGCATAGCTGAAGAGCTGTGCCCAAAGCCCAGCTGTGGAAGGAATTCTTTGAGCTGCTACTTGTTAGGTCAGTTCATCCTACAGCTTATTCACTGCTGAGGTTGTATCTATTTGAAGTGTTTAATTAAAGATTTTACCTGGCTTGCCATTCAGGAAACCTGCAGCAATTCTCACCACACCGCTGCCGCAAGCTGTGCCAGGGTGTGCTCTTACACTGCCCGAAGTTTGGATGTGCCAGCAGCAGCTGCGGTGAGCTCTGTACTAAAGAGAGAACCGCCTGTTTTGTCCCGGACCGACCGCGGGGCAGCTCTGCCAGAGCCCGGCCCCACCTCGGGGGAGCCCCGGGAACAGCCCCGGACGGACACGGACCCGGGACAGATGGACACGGATCCGGGACACAGCCCTCACATGGACACGGAGCCGGGAGAGAGCCCCGGGCACAGCTCCGGATGGACATGGACCCGGGATAGATGGACACGGATCCGGGACACAGCCCTCACATGGACACGGAGCCGGGAGAGAGCCCCGGGCACAGCTCCGGATGGACATGGACCCGGGACAGATGGACACGGATCCGGGGACACAGCCCCCACATGGACACGGAGCCGGGACAGAGCCCCGGGCACAGACCCGGACGGACCCGGAGCTGGGACAGACCCCGGACACAGCGCTAGATGGACACGGGCCCGGGATAGATCCCGGACACAGCCGCGGATGGACACGAAGCCGGGACAGACGGACACGGACCCGGGACAGAGCCCCGGACACAGCCCCAGATGGACACAGCCCTGGGACAGAGTCCCGGACACAGCCCCAGATGGACACAGCCCTGGGACAGAGTCCCGGACACAGCCCCAGATGGACCCGGGACAGACTCCCGGACAGAGCCCCAGGACGGCCACGGACCGGGACAGAGGCCCCAGATGGGACACTGGACACTGACACCGGAGAGAGACCCCGGACAGAGCCTCCAGAGGACAATAACCCCGGACAGAGCCCCCAGGTGGGCACGGTCCCAGGACGGACACTGACCCCCGGACAGAGCTCCCGGACAGATGCGGACCCGGGAAAGAGACCCCGGACAGACGCAGATCCCGGGGCAGAGTCCCCGGACACGGACCACGGACACTGATCCCGGACAAACACTGACTCCGGACAGACACTGACCCTAGACACGGACCCCGGTCACGGCCCCCGGGCAGACACTGGCCCCGGTCACGGCCCCGGGCAGACACAACCCCCGGCAGCGCGGGCCGGGCCGGGCCTGTTGCTCGGTCTCCCTGGCGACGGTCGCGCCTGGCCGCCGTCAGTTCCTGCGCGCCGCGGGCCCGGAAGCGGCGGCGGCGGGGATGGAGGCCATGGAGCCGCTGTGGGCGCTGCTGGACGAGGTGGCCCTGGAGGGGCTGGACGGCATCACCGCGGCCGCGCTCTGGCAGCGCCTGGCCGCCCGCTCGCCGCCCTTCCCGCTGCCGCTGGAGCCCGACACGCAGCAGCTGCTCTGGGCCGCGCTCAGCGCCCAGCCCGACGTGCGCTTCTACCTCCTGCCCCGGCCGCGCCCGCCGCTCCGCCTGCACGACCGGTGAGGGCACCGAGCGGGCGGCCGCGGCCCCTTCCCGCCAGGGAACCCGGGACTGGTTGCTGGGCGAAACATGGGCTAAACCCGGCCCGATTACCGGGCGAAACCCGGGACTGGTCGCTTGGCTAAACCCGGCTTGATTGAGAGGATAAACATGTCCCGATTACCGAGCTAAACCCGGGCCTGGTCGCCCGGCTAAGCCCGGCGTGGTTGAGGGGCTGAACCCAGACTCATTGCCGGCTAAACCCGGCCCGATTACCGGGCTAAACCCGGCTTGGTTGAGGGGCTGAACCCAGACTCATTGCCGGCTAAACCCGGCCCGATTACCGGGCTAAACCCGGCTTGGTTGAGGGGCTGAACCCAGACTCATTGCCGGCTAAACCCGGCCCGGTTGCCGTTCTCGCCCAGGCTTTGCTGCAGCAGCCCTTCGGTAGCCGGTGACAGCAGGCAGGGCCGAGGGTGGCTCTGAGCCGCTGTTTAGGTGTTACACAAAGAATTTTCACTCTTCCGGGGGTCAAACAGTGGAATAGGTTGCCCAGGGAGGTGGTGGAGGCACCATGGCTGGAGGTGTTTAAGATTTGGTGCTCACTGATGGGTTTTAGGGTGACAGTGGTAGTGCTGGTGATAACCTTAGAGATCTCTTCCAATTTTGATGATTCTATGATGTGAGAGACCACTATATTAGTCCTTCAAATGACTGCATGCTATCTAGGTACAGGCAGAATTTGTGTGTCCTGGTCAGCAGAGTGGATGTACCTGTCATTTTCCTTACCTGTGAACTAGATGTTTCTCTTATTCCCACCACATCTTTGACTTTTTAAAGATTAAATAATGCATCTCCCTCCTGCTGCATTCTGCATGCTGAAAAGGTTTGGTCATGCTTGAGGAGTACAGCTCTGCTCTTCATATTTTTCCAGTTTGGAGCTTTCAAAAGAGCTTCATTTTTCCAAGATAATTCCTAGAGGTATCAGCATTGTCTGTGACAATCTTGTATTTCTCCTTGCTTGGTTAAATATTGGCTCTTTGGTTTTATTTCAGATATGAAGAAATAGACCTTGAGACAGGAATATTGGAAACCAAAAGAGATCCTGTTTCTTCAGATGATATTTATCCTATCCACATGATTTTGGATAACAAAGATGGCATACAAGGTTCCTGCCAGTATTTTAAGGAGAGAGTAGACATCACTGATCAAATAAGGAAGAAGGATTTGCAGCCTTGTTATACTTACAAAGAAGCTGTTGAAAAGTGAGATCCTTATATCTGAAATCTTTATATCTTATAATCTATAATCCTTTTATATAGCATTAAAATACTTCTAAGTTGTAAAATTTAGTCCTTGCTCAGTTTGTGCAGATTATATCAGGAATGGCGTTTGTGGAGAGAAAGGGATTGATCTTTCTGTTTTTATGGAGCCAATAACAAGACATTACTTTTCCTTCTGTTTCTTAGATGGGGAGAGAAATTAGTCATTGTTGCTTCGCAGGAGCAGCGTTACAGAGCTTTGATAGGCTGGGAGGGGGACCCTGACCTGAAACTCCCTGACTTTTCCTACTGCATCCTGGAGCGTCTGGGCCGAGCTCGCTGGCAGGGGGAGCTGCAGAGGGATCTGCACAGTGGGGCTTTCAAGTAAGCTTGTGTCTTGCTCTGAGAATTAAATCCAAGGTTGTTTTTAAATATTTGTGTGAATATTTGAACTCTTGTAGTGCTTCATCCTTACTACCAGGAGTGCTTGGTTTGGTAGAACTGTGCTGGTCTCATCCTTGAGTTCATTGCCCTTCCTGATATTTTCACAGAGAGCCAAAAATTTGTTGGGTCAATACACCAAATAGGTTTCTATTGTGAAAGTTCTTGTTTTTTCTAAATAACTTTTTCTTCTAATTTGGGATGGAAAAATTATTTTCATTTCCTTTTCTAAATTGCTGTCTAAGTATCTTACCCACGTTCTGAAGGAATTCTTGGACAGCCACCTTTTGTCCACAGCATCTCCCTGTGTGACATCTCCATTGAGAGGGAGCCTGAGTTACCAGCTCCCAAACTAGGCCATGATTTTACTGATGGAGGAGCATTACACACCTTCTTAGAGAGCTTCTGGATGTGTCCTGAAGTTCTGGAGAACATCAGCATTTCTCTAAGGGTTCACTGCTTTTAGGACGTGGGTGGGTTGTAGCTTGCGCACCACCTGGTGCTGTTTTTTGCCACTTAGGGAGGTCTTGTAGGTAAATAAGATGACGAGGAAAACTCTTATGGGTGCTTTTCTGTCAATTTGGTGGCCCAAGCCAGCTCACCAAGGAGGGAAATGAATCCCAGAGCTGTTCCAAGAAGGGCAGTGACTGCAGCATAGCCACAAGTTAGAAAGAGAGGATGGAAAAGGGGCATGGGGATACAATGCTGATTCAATCCCCTCATCAAACCATATCATGACACTCTGTGCCTAAAGGCTGTAGGTTAAAATCAGAGGTATTTCTCTGTTTAATTGGATTAACTATGAAAATAAATTTCACAGGTTTTCTTAAGTGTGAACTTCCTAACTTTGAGCTGTCACTTTGAAAATTAGCACATGTCACTAAGGCTGTAGGTAATATAGGTAAAGAGTTCTGGGTAGTGGATAATTAGAATTGTTTGCAGAAGTTCCTATTCCTGTAGATATTTTGCCATCTTTTCTTTAGGGTGGATGCTGGAAAGCTGCATTACCACAGGAGGGTGTTGGACAGGAGTGGTCTGATAACGATGCAGTCCCATGTCATCCGGCTGCCGAGCGGAGCACAGCAGTACTCAATTCTGCTCCTCCTGACTCGCTTCCATGTTGATAGGTATGCTTTAAGGGTCTCCTGGGTACTCCCTGACCTTTTACTGTGATGAGGGATTGTTCTGTTGTCACAGAACCATCAAAGTTTCCTGTAATTGATGCTTTCCAGTTTATTAACTCCTCTTCCAAATGTCGGACACTTAAGTTAGTCTTGGAGCTGTAAACAGCAGGTTCTTCTAGTGCCTGTCACCTGCCTGCATAAACATAACTCTTCTTTTTGTAGCACTAATCATTCTATTCATTTTGACTGTTTTCACTTGAACACATTTCTAGTCGATTTCTTGTTTTGTTTTCCTATCTTGTTTATGATTAGATCTTGTGCTTCTGTGGGTTGCCAGTGAAATAACAGCTTGGGCTTAGTCATTGTTTCCTCTTTGAGGTTTTTTCTTAGAGACAAATTCTCTCATGTGCTATTCACAGAAGGAAAACTAGAATTCCTAAACCAATCTGAGAACACTTAGCATACTTCCTCTAGTGACTGACAGTTTCTAAAGCTACAACTCGTGTTTATGAAGTTATATGCATACTTACATGTAAAATAATTCTCTTTTTTTGTTAGGAGGAGCAAATATGATATTCTGATGGAGAAGCTCTCAAGTATGCTAAGTGCTCGTTCAAACCAGATGGAAACATTAGGAAACTTGAGGGAAGAATTGGTGAGATTCATTACTCCTTCACATTCTCATTCAGTAGAATCTAGATGCTGAGTATCAAAGGCACTCATTCATACTGCCTGCTTCAAAAGTTGCACAAAATTCTGGACTAGGATAGCAAAAGAAGGATCTTAAAAACCTACCAGATCAAGGTGCTGGTGTTGTTTGTCATAGGAAGCAGTTCTGTTCCAAGCACAGCCTCAGAAACATTTTGTCAGTGGATGTCATCATGCAGTTCTTGCTTTTCCACTGCTGCTGTTTGTGTGGGGGCAGAGCTGGAGGGGTACAACACCCTCAGGAGAGCATCTCTTCTGCACTGAAAGGCTTTTAAGTTTCTTATGGATATCCTACCCCAAAACATGATGCTGTAAGAGCAGGTGGTGTGAATGCCTTTGATACCAATCAGCAGCAGGTGAAGCTTTTGGGCTGCAGTGACTTTTGCCATTTCTCTTTGCATCAGGGCCTTTGTGAGAGAACCTTCAAACGTCTCTATCAGTACATGATGAATGCTGGCCTGGCCAAGGTTGTGTCTGTCCCCTTGCAAGACATAAATCCCAGTGGAGGACCCTGCAAGACAAAGAAAGGTCTTGGTTTTGCTCTCTTTTTGTGTGATTGCATTGATGCCATTCTATCTGTGAGCTTCATATCTTAAATTAAAAGAGGTGTAAGTAAAAAAATCTGTCCATGCAATTATGTAGATAAGTGTGCTACCAAAGTTAAAATGCTGCAGCCCACTTGAATTAAGCATTTGTTACAGTTTTTTAAGGAGTGAATATCATCAAGTTGGTTGGATATCAATGTAAGCTGTGGTCTTGGGACCTGATAAGACTGCTCAAGCCTATACAGAGTAGGAACAACTTTCAGGTTGAAGTTAAATGACAAGTCAATAAACTTGACCAAAAAATACAAAAACTTAATGTTGAAAAGAACGCTCATTATGAAATAAGTTAAAAACCCAACCATTCTTGGTTATGACTTTTCCTGAAAGTCATGAGAATGCAAAGCTTCTCTGAAAAGTTTCCTGTCAAATTATGGAAGGTCTTACAGCACTTGGAATTCACAGAACACAGAATATTCTGAGTTTGAAGGACCATTGAGCCCAATGAATGGCCTATACAGGGGTCAAACCCACACCCTTGGCATTATTATCTCACCAGCTGAGCTGATAACACGGTTGAGGAAAGTGAGATGCCCAAAATTGCTGTCCCAAAAAGCCACAGTCTGCTGAGGGGTGGTTTAATGCATAACCAGCTTTGAATGTCAGTTTAATTGGTTCACAGGAACTGCTGATAATTTCCAAACATGTAATGGAGAGACAAAGAGCAGGATTGCATGAGGAAAGGGAACAAAACAAAGCAACTGTTCTCAGGAAGAGATACAGATAAAACTTGCATGGGGAAAAAACTACAGGAAATAATAATGGACAGTATGAGGAGGGATAGTACCTCCAATGGAATTAATACAATTCCTGAAGGAAATCTAAACCAAATCCTTAATCACAGAAAATCCTAAGAGGCAGATTTGCAGGGTTTAAAAGAAAATAGTTCTGAAAGATGAAGTGTGTGTTTTAGAGATATAATGAGCTGTTTGTGAGGAAAAAAATCTGATATGAACTAAACATTGCAAATTACATAGTCTTTGTGTGAACAGTAGTGGTCTTAAAGGAGCAAGTGAAAGAGCCAATAAAACCATGAAAAGTTCCAGAAGACAAAAAAGAGTGCTGATTACATAGAGTTGGATTAAGGCTGTCAATAAGACAAATTCCTTCAAATCTTTTAAGTCTGGAGAAAGGAAATTCTCTGTAGGGAAAGTATATTCTGAACAAAGAGAAGCAGAGGCCAAAGGCAGGTACAGCATCAAACATGGCTGAGAGAGAAATGACCCAGGTCTTTCAGGGATGTTCTAATGAGCTGCAAACACTTGGAAATAACACCCAAAAGACCAGACAGCACTCTTAAAAAACTGTTTATAGGCAGTAGTAAAAGCATTTAGCTTGCAATTAAGGTATTTACTTAGAAGACAAGAAAATACAGCTCCACTTACAAACCTGGTGTTTTATGCTCTGTCAGAGATGGGCAAAACAGCAGCTGCATTTACTGCTTAGATTTGTTGGGAAAAATGCCACTTGATGAATCTTTCACTTGAATGATAATTCCATCTTACAGATGTAAAAGCTGAAAATCCACAAAAATGCCTTAAAAACACTAGGTATTAAAGGAGGATGAAATAATAATAGCTGATTTTCAGCAGAGATCAAGATAGTTTAATCTCTGGAGTTATACAGGAAAGAAGATAGAAATATGTGGGACACACTGAGGATGAAGCCAGAGCATCTGCTATGGGAAGAACATTATTGGGCAGGAGATAAAGGAAAAGGAATTGGTTTGTTTTGGGGGATTTCTTTTCTATGGGGAGGTTTTTTTTGTTTGTTTTTTCAAATGCTGCTTCCAGTGAAAATTAATGGGCTGTATAAATACAAAGGATGTAATAACAGTGCTTGCAACCCTACCAAAATGTCAGCACTTAAATCCTAAGCAGCATCCTAGGGAAAGGATTCAGCTTGAGTAAAATTAATGGAATCATGTGGGCTGGAGCGCAGTCACATGGTGAAGTGACTGTGGGTTAACTTTGTGTCAGCTGGGCAGCAGCAACTGCTCAGATATGTAAACACAAGAGAAAATTCATCAGCTCAGTGATTCCAGCTAAAGCCTTCACCTGGCCTTTTCACAGCAGTGTGTAGCAGAGGAGCAGGAATGGCTGGAGATGTTCTCCCCACTGCTGCAGCAGCTCCTGAATCACTACAATTTGCCCGGGTGGCAGTGTCCAGTAACCCAGTCTGAGTTACCACTGGTGTGAAGGGCCCAGCAGGAGCTCAGTGACACTGAGGAGAGCAGGATCTCAGCTCTCCTGCAGCCTCTGTCCTCACTCTGCCCTTTGCTGGGAGGTCCCAGTGTGTGGAGAGTTAGCACAGCACAGCTGATGGACAGGAACAAGCTAAGATGTGGAATTAAATCAACAAGAATCTTGGAATGGCAGTAGCATGTTCTGTCCTTGTGGAAAGGAAAGGGTTAATAGAGAGTGAGTGATCTCCCAGTCAAATAAGTGTTCTCCAGCTGTAATTCTAGGGATCAACACTTAATCCTTCCATTGATTTATTTATGCTGTGAAAGTTTCTTCCCCTGGACAGTCCTAGCATGGGCACAGATGTGGAGGTTTGGAGCACCTCAAGAGTTCACCTGATTGCCAGATTCATACAAAGGGAAAAGCTGTTGCAAACCTTTCCTAGAAATACCCAGCTCTCTTTAGTCATTTGTTCCCCATTGCACTGCTACTTCTACATGTTGAGTAAAAAGTAAAATGGTTTGCAGCAGTGCACACCCCCTGCACTTTGTTAGGAGTTGTTACTCACACTCATTTTTCACAGGGACTGATGTCATGGTCCGCTGCCTTAAGCTGCTGAAGGAATTTCGGAAGAAAATGGAAGATTATCATGATGATGATGAAGAGATCATCACAAAAGTTGTGCAGCCTGTGGATATTGTTTGTGAAAGGGATATGCTCACCCAGGCTTATCAGTTAAGTAGGTGATTTAAGACATCTGAAGACTTTTCCCATTACTTCCTTACTCCTTGTAGTATAAAAGAAATGTGTATATTGCAGGTGGTTCTACATTCTGGTTGCTTTTGTATCAGAAAGTGTCATTTTTTCATAGCAAAATGAGCTTTAAATCCAGATTAGACTGGAGATGCTGCCACCTGTTAGCCCTTCCTGGAAGCTTAGCAACTACCCAGCAGAAACAGGATGTTTTGATGGGATGAGAAAAGATGAAGCAAACAGTGTTCATTATTCTCCTATCTCTTTTCCTTTCCAAATGGAGAAATTAATATCTAACTGTGGAAAGCTGCCAGGGAAGAAAAATCATCCGTGCTTCTAATTTGAAGCTGTCACCTCCATACCTCATTCTGCTGGGCACTGCTTCATGTAAAATTGTGGTTTATGACAGCATTTAGCTGAATATTTTATGTGTCTGTAAAACTGTCTTTAGTTAGTGGGGAATCTTAAATTTAATATTCTGGCATATAGTGTTGTTCAGGGAAATATTAATGTACATAGAAATAGATACATATAAAATTCAGTCAGATTCTTTCCCTGAGATATTTCTTTTGTTTTCCTTTCTGCAACAGTTGAAAGTAGAGGAACCAAAGGTATTTCTCAGGCTGAACTTCGCCTGGCTATGAATGTGGGGAAGCTGGAAGCCAGGATGCTCTGTCGGCTTCTGGAGAGGTACAAAGTTGTCAAGGTGAGGCTAAAATCAAATAATTCAGGTATTTTTTGCAACTGAGAGTACAATTTTGGTTATTTTGGAAATGACATTGTTAACCTTAAAATTAGAAACAGCAGAGATTTGAGAATAACAGCAGGAGAGTCCTGGTAAGATTGAAAAGAGAATTAATGCAGTTGAGGAAAAGGTGTGTAAGGCAAGGGTTCAGTATTAGGATTGCAACCTGCTGTAATCAGAGCACTGAAGAATCTTCTCAAAGACCCTCTGTCTAAGATAATTAATCTGCTTGCCTTTTGAAAATACCAGGAAATTCTGCAGCAAAACAGTTACTTCTCTACAAGTTACGATTAAACTTCTTATTTCCAGATATTTCAGTGGTTTTTATTTCACTAGACAAATCCAGATATCATGTCTTCCATGCCCAGCAGTCCCTTTCTACAAAAGCAGGATAATTGCCATCTTCCCTCAATAGGGAATCTTTTTAGAAAAATCTTGTCATTTACTAGAATGTTCTGTAGAGTTAAAAACAAGCTGTATAAACCATTGGAATATCTAACATGTTTTCCCCCAGTCAGCTGTGAAAATGAAATCTTCCCTTATTGATTAGTGGAGTGTGTGAGTTTGTAGATCCCTGTTGGAGCAGACAGGGCAGACTTCCACTGGAGTCTGAGTCACCCAGGGAGCTGCAGTGCCCTTATTTCACAAACATTTTTGTTCTGAAAAAATTGATTTCCACTCTGAATACACACAGTTTGTTCTTCCACAGACTTTTCTCCATCCCACATACCGTAGGAGTTTCATTCTAATGCACTGGTAATGCAGATTTGTTTATTTTTCAGGCAAAGGATTCTTTTTGATCTCTCTATGTGAAGGTTAGGGACATTTTTGTTACTTAAAAAAAATATAATATTATCTTTTGATGGGTGGGGAATAACACTGAGAACATTTTCCCTCTGTTGATGCTGGAGAACACTGATAGAATGGAGAAGCAAGGTGATAAAATAACATTCCAACTGTTTCCTCAGGGTTTTATGGAGGATGAAGGTCGACAAAGGACAACAAAGTACATTTCCTACATTTTTGCAGAGGAGAGTGATCTGAACCGTCAGTTTGAGAGGGAGAAGGCCAGGAGTGAGCAGCTGGCTACAGTCACTTTGGCTCTGGTGCCAGAAGATTCCCCACCTGTGGAAGAGGCATCTCCTGGAGAAGAGGAGGCTGTGGCCTCAGAGTCTGACAATGAGGAAGAAGGGAAGGACAGGAAGAAGAGAGGAAAAGGTCAAAAAGCCAACTCTGGTTCTCCAGTGAAACCACGTGTTCAAGATGATGTCCAGCAGACACCACCAGCCAAAGGTAACTTGTGATTTGGAAATCTGGAGAACAGCCTGCATTTTTCTTATGGATCATTTTATTAAAGAACAAATAACATGTTGTTAGCTTCCATTATGACTTTTGGTCATATATTTATTTTTAAGCCTATTTGGTTATTTCCCTGCTTTGCCCCCAGATTGTTCTGGTTTGGAGCACCAAGTGTGGGAACCTCTGGAGATTCTCAGGGCTGAAGTGTGACTGCTGTCTGTGTCCCAGTAGTGTTTGTGCTGCCTCTCCTGACCCCATGCCTGTCTTCCCTTTTCCCTGAGCTCACACACTGTGCTCCTTGGATATTCAAGGTTGAGATGACTTGACCCACAGCCTTACTCACCTGAGTATTTTGTAACAAAAATGTCTTGTCCCCTGAAGTTAGTTGCCTCAGCTTCTTCTTTAGTTATTTGGAACATGTTAGTGTGAAGGCTACCAGCCTTGAGGGGCCATATTTAAAAAAATATATATAGTGGGAGGTTTTTTTACTTAATTTTTTAAACCTATTTATATATTCCTATAACTTCTCTGATAAACTCCAATGTAAGAGAGGAGATCTCTATTTTTCTATGTAGATTATCTTTGGAGTTGTATTAAATTCTTATTCTGCTTTGAGTCAGAAGAGTCATGTTTCTGACAGAACTTGAGAATCTTTCAGACAGAAACTCTCCTTTCTTCAGACAGCAGTTTCTGGATAATCTCTTCATGACTTTCCCAGCTGTGAAAAGGTTTCTGAGTGGAGAGAATTATTTGATGACAGAGAGTTCACTTTTTTTTTAGCTTAACTTTTGGAGGCTGAATGCAGTCTTTCATGGTCAAACCACTGCTTCCAGCAGGGCAGAATGTATGAAAAGT
The DNA here is from genome assembly GCF_027887145.1 of Ammospiza caudacuta. Taxonomy (NCBI): domain Eukaryota; kingdom Metazoa; phylum Chordata; class Aves; order Passeriformes; family Passerellidae; genus Ammospiza; species Ammospiza caudacuta. The sequence goes on along the minus strand of NC_080609.1, from coordinate 4,262,747 downwards.
GTAGCAGAATGCTTTTAAGTGCAGCTTCCTGGGTAGATGGGAGAATGCCTCTTGGAGAGAACGCTGAACAGGGAGAGCAGAACAATTACAAAGCTTTTTGTTCTCAAACCAGGCTCAAAGCCAACAGCTGTGAAGTCTCAGGGAAAGAAGCAGCAGCCTTCCCCTCAAATTCTTGAAGATCCTGAGGAGCTCCCAGACAACATTTCAGGGGATAGCTCTACTTTGGGAACTCTAAAGCAGGAATCCAATGTTTCTACCTGTGCTCATCCCACGGAGGAAGATGGAGATGTGGCTGAGGTGGAGGAAGTCAGACTTGAAGATCCTAAGGTAAGATCACATGTCTTAATATCTTCTTGTTGATACATGTGGCTGAGCTAAGTTTTGTGCTCTTATAGCAAGACTTTGAACTAGAGTCTTTATTTATCAAATTGTTTTGGGGTTTTTTAAAATTAATTTCAAAGTACATTCATATTTTGGCTGCACTGCATTGTAGATATAAGTGAAAATTTTTCCAGGAGGGTAGGTGGGTATATAGGATATATATAGGAGGGTAGATGTCCAAAATAACAGTTCTGGGTTAGTTCCCTGGTGCCCTCCAAATTGTGTGCTGGCTGAATGCATGTCACAGCTTAATGTAGCACACAAGGGCTGCTTATCATCCTCTGTCTGCCTTCCTGGGAAGGGGAGATAAGAGACAATCTTCATCTGAGTAGTTTATTATAAATAAATCCATCCAAACGGGTGTCGCTATAGGATACAAAGTAACACAACATGTTATTCCAAGGTAAAAAGAGCAGGTTTAATTTCTGACTCCAACATTTATAGTGACTGTGGATTGGAGGGTGACAGTGCCACCTGTCCAATGACACTGGACAAACTAACAGTCTATCAAATTTCTCCTCTGTCACCATGTTCACGGGGGTCTTAGGATGAGGGAAGAGATGAGGATCTGACTCCATGTTTCAGAATGCTTGATTTATTATTTTATGATCTATATTACATTAAAACTATACTAAAAGAATAGAAAAAAGGATTTCATCAGAAGACTAGCTAAGAATAGAAAAGGAAAGAATGATAACAAAGGCTTGTGGCTCGGACAGAGAGTCTGAGCCAGCTGACTGTGATTGCCCATTAATTAGAAACAACCAACATGGGCCAATCACAGATCCACCTGTTGCCTTCCACAGCAGCAGATAACCATTGTTAACATTTTGTTCCTGAGGCCTCCTAGCTTCTCAGGAGGAAAAATCCTAAGGAAAGGATTTTTCATAAAAGATGTCTGTGACACTTCTCCTCCATAAAAGAATGTGAAACAAGTGTGTGAGAAAGTTCGTTACAAGAATGTAAATATCAGAAAGCTTAGAAAAACTTCAAAAATCAGGGTGACAAATGGGGAATTGCTCAGCTGCAGACAGGCTGGCTGATGTGCCCTTGTGCTGTGCTGTGCTGTCCCCAGAAGCCCTGTGGCCCCAGGAAGGAGAAGCGCTGCAAGGCGGCGGCACTGGAGAGGCCCCACGAGACCTACAGGCTGCTGAAACGCCGCAACCTCATCGTGGAGGCCGTGAGGAACCTGCGCCTCATCGAGAGCCTCTTCACGTGAGCCAGGGCTGAGCCTCCCCTCTGGGGTGCTGGGAGCACTGGGGGCTTGTTCCTTCTGCCTTGGCTTGTCCCTGCTGGCACCATTGCTGTAAGGATGGGGGGAGGGTGGTTGGATCTTTATCAGCTCTTTGGAAGCAGCAATAGTCCATGCAGATAATTACACAAGAGTGCTTTCGTTATGTCTCAAATACAGATCAAAGAACTTATTTATCCCTTCACAGTGTGCCAGACTTGGGATCACTGTGACCCAAGTCATTGTACAGCACTTCCCTGCTGCAGGATTCTTGCATCTGCATCAGTTTTATCTCATCTTTGTTCATGTGTTGTTCTTTATAGACTGGAGAGACTCAGGTTTTCATGTCACTGCTCACTGGCGTCCTAGCAAGGCCCTCAAAGTTTGATTTTCAGTGCAGTTTTATGTGGTGTTATATCTCTTCTCCTAACACCTTATCTGAGATGGAGATACTTCCCTAAATGTTATAATGTCTTTCAGCCCTTTAAGATTTCACCTCCAAAAAGAAATGGGAATTTTGGTGTTCTGCTGGATTGGCAGTACTGTGTTGTCACAAGTAGGATTGCAACATCCATCTTCTGTGTCAGCACAGAAGATCCTGGCATGTCAGTAGACCCAGGGCTGCTTGCTGTAGGAATTTAGTAAGAAATCATGGCCTTACTCTCCTCTGGTCTGAGAATTTTGAAACCTTCTGTCACTTTGTTTAATTGCAGAGTGTTACAAAATTAGAGCCTCATCTGGCACCAGCCTCAGCAGTGATTGATTGAGTCACATCCAAGCACAGGCTTGGAAGCTATTTCAGGTCTCTGCTGTCCCTTCAGTGCTGCCAACAGGTTCCTCACAGGTTCCTCAGAATTAGTGGAAGTTCTCTGCCAAGGAAATTTACTGGTGTTTGCCTTCCATTTGTTAATTACCAGAATGTGGTAATCTTTTGGGACAGTTGAAGTCTGTGTGTACATTCAGTTATTGCTTCATTCCCTTGTTATGTGCCAGGTCTTTCTCAGAATTGAGTCCCCAGGAGCCCAGAATTAGGGTCTGGGACATTTGTGGGAAAGTGCATGGGAACAGGCAGGGGGAGAGCAAGGTGTGAGCACACCCCTGCCAACTGTGGCAAGGGCAGAAAGGAGAAGGGAGCTGGCTTCACATGGTGGGATATGTGTGTTTGTGTCCATGTTGTGAATGCAAGAGTCATTTCTGTGCTCTGAAACCACTGAATAAACCCTTTCTGCCTCAAGCTGAACTGAGCTCACAACTGCAAGAACTGACTGCATTTGTTAAATCACCACTAAAAAAGCTGTAGGTTTTCCTGACCTTAGGGAGTCTGCAATCATAATTGCACTGTAGCCATGTACAGTGGCTATCAGGCATTGAGAATTTGCTGTCATCAGGGCAGCAGTTCTCCCCTAACAAGGGAAAGATTGAGTATAAAGAAAAGAGCTGAGATGTAAAGCAAAGTTTGCAGTTGTCTCCAGCAAAAGGGAATAGGGAGCAAGGAAAGAAATGGCCATTGACCCCACATCCTCTAACAAACCACTCAGGCAGTTTGGAGCATTGCTGGCCTTAAAATGCAAGGTATCTTTGGCATCTTTCAGACTTCAGAAGATGGTGATGGATCAGGAGAAGCAAGAAGGTGTCTCCACCAAGTGCTGCAAGAAGTCCATCGTGCGGCTGGTGCAGAGGCTGGCACGGGAAGGGCTCCTCAGGCTCTACCGTACCACGGTCATCCAGGATGGCATCAGCAAAAAGGTGACAGCACAGACACAGCCTTCAGCTCACTTCTCACTGTGCCCTGGGCCCTTCTGCTGGAATGCATGGCTGACTTCACTTCTTGTAGCAGAGCCCACAGGGGAGCTTCCCAGAGGCTTCTTGTCAAACTAAGCTACTGTGAGAGCCAGATCTCTGCTTTCTGTTATTGGGCTGCAGATAATTGAGACCAAGGAATAGGCCAGAGATCAAAGTCTCTGAATCTCCTTTCCCAGAGGTTCTGCTGCTTATCTCTTCTGTGATTCATGGTTCTTTCTCTGCACTGCCAGGCTGCACCAAAAATCTGTTTAATCCTTTTTGAAAGCCAAGTGTGTGAAAAATCTTCAGTGAGCTTCTGAGTTGAAATTTATAGAATGTGATTTTTAATTTTAAAACAAAAACCTACTGTTACTGAGGTTTATGGAAGTCAGTGGTTGTAGAGCTGAGACTTGTCACTTACTCTAGTGTGAAGTGCTCATAAGCAGAGAATTGAATGCACTGAAAATGACCTGCTGCCTAATTAGTGTAGAGCACATATGAAATCTCACCAATCTGAATTGTGTGCTTTCAGCAGCAATACATGTTAGCTTGGCCTTTCACCTAATGAGCTCTGACTTTTCATTTTTCCTTCTCAGCCTAATATTTACAAGTCAAAGTACTTGTTTCTCAGATATTTCAGCTTTTAAAAACCCAAACCCCAAGGTCTGTAGAAATGTCATTAGCAGTTTATTGCTACAAAAACCATGTACTTTGACCTCTTGTTTAATACAAAGTAGCAACAGGAATTTTCATCCAAAAATAAAATTAATTAACTGTTAATCTCATGATTATGCATCTGATTAAGAGCCAGTATCTCCATAGACACCTTTTGTTTGTGTTGTGCTGCTGTGGACAGGTGGAGTTTGTTGTGCACCCCTCAGTGAGTCCCAGTGATCCCCTGGTGAAAAGCGCCATCGAGCAGGTGCGGTTCCGCATCTCCAACTCCAGCACTGCAAACAGGCAAGTCTGGCATGCCTGGCATGGCCTGGGGGAGCTTGGCTTATCTAGGCTATGCAAAAATATGCAGAGGAAATAAACACAAGGTAAGCAAAAAAAAAACCAAACAAACAACCTCTTCTTTAGCAACAGAGAAATGAGAGTGCGAAGCTGAGCGACGTGCTGGTATCTCCTGAAGTCAGGGAAGAACAGGAGTTGAGCTCTGCTTATTTTTTACCTAAGTGCTGTGTGGTTTTACTGCAGGATTAAAGTCCCCCAGACACCAACATCCCAGGAGCATGGTGAGGAGGAAAACCAGGGACAAGAGGCAGTTTCTGACTCAGGAAATATGCAAGAAAGCTCATGCAAAGCTGATAATAGTCGGGCAGGAAAAACTGATGATAAAATGAGTATAGCACAGCTAAAGAACTATCATCCTGTTACAGGTACAGCCAACTTTGGGGTTTCTGTCATCCTTCACCTTCCCATTTATTATTTATCATAATTTCCATATGTCTCCGAAGATACAAATTTTTTTTTCTCCTCCTATCAAAATAAAATTGGATTTATATTAAAGCAGTCTAACTTATGTTTTCTTAGCTGCTTGTGTTTTTTACAATTGTGACCTGAAGCATTTGTATTTACTACTACTTCTTTACTATTTGTATTTACTTTCAACTGCCCATCTTCCCTTCCACTTTACTTCATATTATTTTTGTGCAGGGAGCTGTTTCTCCTGCTCTAATCCTCTTTTTATTTCTATTTGGTCTTTAATCTTCCCTCCCAGTTCCAGGACTTGGACGTTCTCTTGGCTTTCTTCCCAAAATGCCCCGTTTAAGAATGGTCCACATGTTCCTCTGGTACTTAATTTATGGACACCCTTTAAATGAAACACGGCAAAAAGGAGGCACTGATGGTGAGAAAACAAAAGGGCTGGATGAGAATGCAGCTGTAATTGAAGCACAACCAGATGGGACCTTAGAAATTGTGACAACTGCGGTGAATCCTGAGAGCTCTGCACAGGAGACTGAAGTAGATCTGTCTAATCAAACAGGTAAGAAGTGGCACATCCTGACTTAATTACAGCCCTTACCATGGTTCAACACTGCAAAATAGATAAAAATCTGCTTCAGAAAGGTTTGAATGTCAAGAATTTAGAGAATTTTCAGGTCATTTTGGATTTGCAGACTGTGACCTGCCAGTTGTGTTGTGCTTGAGCAGTCACAGAGAGACTCTAGGTGTGAGTGTTGGGTTTGCTGTGTCTGAGGCTGTGTTCCTGTTGGCAGTGTACGTGGATGACTCCTCCTGGATGCGTTACATCCCTCCCCTGCCCGTGCACAGGGAGTTTGGCTTTGGATGGGCTCTGGTCAGTGACATCCTCCTCTGCTTGCCTCTCTCAGTCTTTGTTCAGATTGTACAAGTCAGCTACAAGGTAAGGTGCTCTTTTGTTTTCCTTCAAAGTCTGATGATGGCAGCTGTACCTATAGGCTGGAACAAATATTCCCTTAATCTGTTTTAGCAAAACTAGACCCTGGAGAGGAGAGGAGAGGAGACACTTCAGTGCTTTACAGAAAAAGTAGTTGCGTTTCACAGGCTCACTGAAAAAAAAATGTATAGCCCTGTAATACTGCAAATTTTTAAGCTACTATTTTGCCAAGAGCTTTTTGTAATCTCACTGAGTCCTCTGACTTATTGATTAACAAGAATAATGTTAAAGCATTTTACAAAAGCAGTAAGGTTTACTTAGAAAATATTTTAGTAGGCAATTCAGGTAGCAAAGCTTTATACTTGAGGGGATAGTTACATTTTGCATTTTGATTAACTTCTAAAATAATTCTAGGTGGAAGGTCTGGAAGATTTTTTAAATGATCCACTAAAAAAGCACACTCTGATCAGATTTCTTCCAAGGCCAGTCCGACAGCAGCTCCTCTACAAAAGGTAAGCAGCTGAGTCAAAATAAGAGGCTCTAGAGAAGCACCAACAGTGGCTGGTTGTTTTCTCAGTTATTTCCTGTCTGTGTCAAAGAGAACTGTGGCACTTAAGACAAGGACCATCAATCCTCCAAGGGTAGTGTGCCAAACTGTATTTTTCTCTCCCAAATAGAAGGTAATAAGAAACTAATAAACAATATTCATGTATGCTGTCAGGCAGTGCTTGAGAGCTGGGAGGTTCTGTCCTTCATAACTCATGAGAAGGATGTTGTTTCTGTATAAAACACACTCCAGACTGCTGCTAAATTCAGAATTTAATAGGGTCTAAGTGTTGCTGTCCTTCATAAATCTTTCCAGAGGTGCCACATTTCCCAGCTCCTGCCTCTCACACATTCAGTTTTTCCTCATTCTCTCTGTGGCACATCAGCCGTGGTTTGCCATTTCTCTTCCAGGAGATGTAAAACGAGGTTGGACTGAAGGAAGGAAGGTGATGTGAATGTATGGAATCAAGAGCACAATGTTAGCTTTCCCCAGAAAGTCCCTGCTGACAATTTGTGAATGGTTGGAGGTTTAGATGACATTTTCCAAACTTGCAAATGTGCCTTTGGTGAGGGAACAGGGCTGGGCAGTATCAGCAGCCAAGGCTCATGGGCACCCCAGGTTTGCAATTCCAAACCTATTGTTAAATCTTAGCAATTAGAAACTGGATTGATGGCATTTTCTGAAATCTGCAGGCTCCATCTGATGGGGTGATGCAAAACAATATGACACATAACCAAGCTGTCTCTTCAGCCTCCTTTCACTAAAACTTCTAACTGAGCCAAATTTCTAAGCTTGATCTTTCTGACCCCCAGAGAAAACTCCTGCCAAAATCCAACTCCCATTTAACTGCATTTAATTAGATCTTAGTGAAGGTAAATGTGGGCAAAGCTAATTTTTTACAAACTGTTTCAGAAACTAAATCTTGCAGAAGGTTCCTGCAACTGCCAGAATTTTCCTATAGATGTAGGTATGCAGGATGGAAAATGCTGCACTTTTTGCACCGCCAAAGTTTTGAGCAACTGAAAGCAGTTTCTTGGAGCAGTAATTTTAAACAATCTGAACTCCAAGAATCATTGCCCAGTTCTCCTTACATACATGTATGAAGGCCTGTACTTAGCAGTCATGTTTCTTACTCCTGTCTTCTTTACATAACATGAAATTGTCTGCAGATCTGCTGTTGGCCATATTGAATTCATTTTTACGTATGTTATTTATGGCTTATTTTCTTTCTTGCTAGCAAAATTTTGCTCAGTATTTGACTAAAATACTGGGTTTGTGATTTTAGGAGAGGAAGTTTGGACCCTTGGGGTATTACATATTTTCCATACCACTTCAGAAATTCTATAACTCAGTGGTTTGCTAAAAGCTCAGGTTGCTACATGAAAATGTTGAATTTTCTGGTATCACTTCTCTATTTTCATGCGTGCTAATTGTAACACTCCTGCCATTGCTACAGGAGGTACATCTTCTCAGTGGTAGAAAACCTTCAGAGATTATGTTATATGGGACTGCTGCAGTTTGGCCCAACAGAGAAGTTTCAAGACAAAGACCAGGTAATTAAAAAAAAATTTAAAAGGCAGTTTACTCTTCATGAATTTTTCAAGATGTGGGCTTCATAATTACCTTAAAAGAAGTACTGATGTTTCAGAGGTGTGTGCAAACCTCCAGATCCAAGGGATACTGTATGTTGTGCAGGTAATTTTCACCTCTTTTCTCTGGAAGGGAACTCCTCAAATGTATAATGCTGAACACTGCACACAATAATGACCCAGGAGGTCCCAGACTGGCAAGACTTAATGAAAAATGAGTATGACAGATTCTTTTCCATCAGTCTGTTAAGCTTGGATGTCTGACACAGAATAAAGACACTGATCAGAGTAAAATAATGAGATTCATATGCATATTTTTAGATAGGGAGCACCTGCAAAGGAGAAAGCAGAAAGGTAATGAGGCCCCAAACACATCCACTCAAATCCCAAGTGAGGACTTGCAGGAAATAGCCACTCTCTGGAAATTTGGCATATCCTGTGCACAAGGGAGAAAAGAAACTGTTCTAAATCTAGAAAGGAAATTTCTGAATTGCTGTCAAGGGAATTTGGGAATACAGAGCAATAGTGTGGGAATTGGTGTGGCCTCTGTCAGAGCCGTACCTAAAAACAGCAAAGACAGAAACTGTCCAGTCCTAACCCAGCTGGTGTGTCCTGCTGATTAGGTAATTTCAGTGCTGTTTACAGCCTGAGCTGTGCTGTGTGTGGCAGGTGTTTGTGTACATGAAGAGAAATGCTGTGATTGTGGACACCACCATCTGTGACCTGCACTACAACCTGGCCCAGAGCAGCCGCCCCTTCGAGCGCCGCTCCTACGTCCTCAACACCCTGCAGGACGTGGAGAACTTCTGGTTTGATCTGCAGTGTGTCTGCCTGAACACACCCCTGGGTATGGCACACCTGGACCCCCTGAGCACCCTCTCTGCCCCTTCTGGGCACACCCCAATTCCTCTTCCCTTCCTAAAACTTGAGCCAGGCTCTGGTTTTCTGTTGGATGCTACGATGCCCAACAGATAGGAAGAATGATGCACAGAACTCCATTATATCAGAAGGCTAATTAATTACTTCATTATACTATATTATACTAAAACTATATTACGTTATTTTACAATAACTATCACTAACTAACTAGAAAACCTGTGACTCTCTCCCCAAGAGTCCTGACACACACACGTGGATCCAGTTGGTCATTGAATCCAAACACCATCACCAGAATCCAATCAAGCAATCACCTCGGGTAAACAATCTCCAGAACACATTCCACATGGGCACAAACACAGGAGCAGCAGATGAGATAAGAATTGTTTTGATCATTCTTTTCTCTGCTTCTCTCACAGCTTCTCTCAGGAGAAATCTGAGGAAGCTAAATCTCTCTCTGTTCAGAGGGCATGTGAATACCACACTTTTCCACTTCTACAGTTTTGGAATGTTGTCCTGTGCATCATTAAAAAAAAATGGGAGCTGTGTCCATATAATTCTATAAAGTTGTGATCCACTTGTGTTCAAAGCATTGTTGCCCTCTTGGAAGTATCAAAGTTGACAGTAGCCCTTCTCAGTGAGAAGCAGCCATGTTGTATTGAGAAGGGGTAAGAATGGCAGCACTATGTGGGAGTAGCAGTTTGCCAGAGCAAGGTGGATTGGAGATAAGCTGAATTCTGAGCTGTCATGCTGACAGTGCAACCCCTTTGTCTGTGCAGGAGTTGTCCGCTGTCCTCGGACAAAGAGGAGCAACCTTGCAGGGGAGGAGAGTACCCTGGATGTGGAGAAGGAGCAGGAGTCAGCAGTGAACAAACACAACCTGGAAAGAAAGTGTGCCATGCTGGAATACACCACGTAGGTGCTGCAGCAGGGCAGGCCAGAGGAGCTGTGCAGGGGTTCAGGATATTACTCAATAGCAAAAGCCCTTGAGACTGGAGAATCTCAGCTGGGTGCTCTGTGGAGTTCAGAGCTGAACTGAATCTGAGGAGATGTTGTTCTGTTTCATGTTCCCAATAATTTGGCTGCCAGGTTGTTGTGCTGGAGGGATGGGATGAGCAGATTTCTTTCCAGAGCAGTACAAATGTGTGTTGGAAGAGTCCTGAGGAGAGCAGAATTGGGAGGGAGGGAAGGCTTCCCTGTTCCTGTGCTTTTTATCATGGTATCTCAAGTAGCTTCAGCAGCTCCCCAGTGCCACAGCCTGAATCCCGTCCCTTTGTGCTGCACTCGGCTGTAATTGGTTGCAGATTAATTTCTAATGTGCACTGTGACCTGGAGGTGATCTCTGGAGCATTTAATCTTCTGCCTAATCACACCCAGAATACCTGTGAGAGTTGCATGCTCACAACATCTGACAGCCATGCAGAATACCAGCTAAATTTTTTTGATTGTGTTGTGCACTGTGGTTTAGCTCTGTCAATATTCTATTCTGTTTCAATAAACAGTCTGTTTAAAAGTATTTTCAGTTAGTTCCATGTTGCAGGTAAATATATCAAGTTACCTTGAAAAAAATAATGGAGTTGAGGGACCCAATTCCACTGATCCTTGCTTGAACTTGCATATGTGTGGCAGTAAATCTTTTAAATTGGATTTCTGGTCTTTACTTGCAGTTAGGCTGGGGATGACTGTGACATCTTTAAGAAAGAAACAGTTTAGGGATGTAATTAATGGTGTAATTAGGTGTAATATTACCCCCTAAACTGGGAGGGCAAGGTGAGAGTTCTGCACATTGCACACACACCAGTAAGAGCTCTGAGAAGGAATCTGCACAAAATAATTCCTGTGGGTTTGTTCCTCTTGCTGGCAGAGGCAGCAGGGAGGTGGTTGATGATGGATCCATCCCTGGAGATGGGCTGGGAGCTGCAGGTCTGGATTCCAGCTTTTATGGGCATCTGAAACGCAACTGGATCTGGACAAGCTACATCATCAACAAGACCAGGAAGGTGGGTATTTTAAAATTTGTACACTTCTCCAAATTTTAATGTTCTTAAGGTTGAGGTAGTGACACCAAATTCCATTTGTGTGCTCTCAGTAAGGGTTTGCAGCACTGGAACAAAATGAGTGCCAGATGTTCACAAATCTTGGTGCTGAAGTGAATGAAAGAATTGGATATAAATTTTATTTGAAAACTGCACTTTGAATTTGTTAATACATTCAACCAAAGGAGAAATACTTCAATGAGCAAGCAGTTCACACTACTCAGTGGTTCCTCTTTCCTTTCTGGAATGTAGAAGTTGTCAGACAAAAAGCAAAACATCCAAAACAAGGAAATACACAAGGAAAAATATTTTTAAAAAATAGGGAGCCCAACACATGCAAATCAGGACTCTGGCTAGTGTCCTGTCTCTGATGGAAGCTTGTAAGAGCAAGGGATATTTCCTCAGAATGCTCTCCCAGCTGTCTGCAATTTTGGCTCAAGGCCATTCTAAATCTGGGACTGATGTTTCAAAGCAGTAATAGCTTTTTTTCTTTCAGTATTAATATGTCTGGGTTTTGAACATATGTAAGTCTTCACTATCCCCAGCCTCCTGTGGCAAAGTGTTTCAAATTCCTGCTATGTGCCACCACTTCCTTTTGATGCCTTAAGCTCCTCAGTAATTGAAGAACTGAGGGAAGCTGTGAAAAATACATTCTTCATTTATCTCACTGTTTCACTGGATTTTTGTACACAGCTCTCATGTCTCTCATATTCGTCTCCTTTTTTTAAGACTGACATCTGCCATTCCCAGCATGGAACTGTCCTGTCTTTAATCATTCTTGTTGCCTTTATTTTAATCTGTGATAGTTCCACCTGTCCTTTTTAAGGTGGAAATACAGTCTGAGAGTGCTTTAAGGTTGTGGCCAAGCACAGATTTTTGCAGCTGCTTAGCGTTGCTTTACTTCCCTAAGAATTCCATGCATTTCCTTTGCTTTTTCACCATTACCATGCATTGAGCAGGGACTTTCACAGAGCTGCCTGTAATTACTCTCCCCTAAGCAGTGCACAAATCAGAGCCTATCAATGGATGTAAAATTAAGGTGCTAATTTATTTCCCTCAGGCAGGATCATTTCACTCTTAATTCTGTCTGCTGTTCAGTCACCTCATTGCTGAGCAGTAGCACAACCTCCAGCAGCTCTTTTCTCTCTGCTTTCCTCTCCACATCTTGTGACCAACTTCTGCCCCCAACAAGAGAAATGGGTTTAGCAGAGAATGGCAAAACTCCCAACACATTGCAGTTGGTTCAGGCTCAGATTTAGGATGGGCAGAATGTGCTATAGGAGGGATTTACTCAGTGTTTGTGTTTGCATTTTGGTTTTGTGCTTTTCAGAAGTTCCTTTGGAATGTAAAATGCTAGCACTGTTTTACAGCAAACTCTGCTCAGCCTCTGCAGCAATGAAATAATCAAGCATTTCTTTTCCAGTAATTACTGCTTTTAACCTGAGGACATTTCTAACCTTCACAGTCTAGTGGTCATTCCAGGGTGATTTAAGAAAAGCTCTGGAGCCATTTTAATGTGTGGTAGTAATAATACAAATGACTTCTATCTTATAGCCAAGGATCTTTTCCTTTAAACTGAAAATTTATTGCTGACACTACTGAGATTATAAAAGTAGATTGTTGTTGTATGTTACCTTTTTTAAAGTTATATTGTCTTAGGAAAATACAGGTCCTGAAAATGGGCTGACAGCAAGACTCCCAACCTTCCTCACCAAACACTCCCTGCCACTCAGTACTGGAGGTAAGGCCTGAGACTGCCACAGCTTCCCCTGCCTTTGTCAAACCCAGCATGAAGGGTGAGGGTTGTTCTTGTCTCCTTCCAGTAATTTGGGATGCTCCTGGGGCAGTAAAACAGATAAATGATCTCATTCCCTATTACTGACTATATGGAACAATAATTTTTTATCTAGTATTGATAACATGGGCTGGTCCTGTCTCTTTACAGTGATCTAGAGTACTTCTGGGGCTGTAAAATAGATGTGTAAATAAATTTTTATAAAACAATCATTTCTATCCTTTGTCATTTCTGATGTGCAGTTTGCAGAAAGTCCAGAGGGACCAATGTTTTGTAGCACTGTTTTCCAGCCTAATGTTTGAGCTAAGGAGGAGAAAATGCTTCAGGTTGAATGTAAAACCTCAGCTCTGTTCCCTTGTGTTTGTGCACTGTAAACTAGGCTTAATTACTTGATGATTCCTCATTAATGTAGGAATTTATTCTGTGAGCTGCTGAGAAGGGGCATGAAATGATAGGACTAACAAAGAGCAGTTCTGAGAGAACATCTGTCTTTTAATTTACTGAAATTTGTCATTTGGTATCTATACCTTAACATTGTAGAATGTCATTGCTATAAAGCTCCACTGCTGTAAATATGTGTCATTTTAGGTAACAAAATTAATATTTTGGGAGAAGCAAAGGCAGGAGCAGAGTCACTTTTCCAGAAAGAGGAATGCATTGAAATAACTAAAGAGCCAACCCAGGATCGAACGAAACGAGTGAGAGGTGGAAAAAGCCAAAAGAGGAAAAGGCTTAGGAAAGATGTTGGAAAGAAGCCAAAGAAGAAAAAGAAAGGTAAGAAACATGAAAAAGCAGCATTCTTTACTATGCCTAGCCCTGCAGGAAGGTGCTTTGGCAAAGAGGGCAGGACAGGGCAGCTTTGTGGCTGTGTCTGTGGGCTGCCTCAGTCAGTGGGGAGGAGCAGCAGCACCTTGTGCCCATGAGCTGTGTGTGAGCCACGGCTGCACAGGTTGGAGGAATCCTCATGGAGCCTGTGCCAGAGCAGCTCCTGCAATCCATTATCAGCTCCTGATAGCTGGCTTAAAGATTCTCCTTGGAATGATGCTCTAGGTTGTCAGTTTGCCAATTAAAGTGTTCTTTTTCTCATGCCTGGGAGAGCTATTGCTGCATTTCACTTCTAGACTGCAACTTCCTTCCCTGCTTGCTTCTCATTCTTACAAACTTGAACTGCTGCTGAGCCTGAGCTAGAAGTTTGAGTTAATCAGAATACAAGGTGCTGAGATAAATGTCTGGTTTTGTTTCTCTGGATTTGCCAGAAGAGGATTCTGCAGACAAAAGCAAACGGCTGCGCTACCATGACAAGGCTGACCAGAGCGCGCTGCTGAGGATGACGCGGCTGCGCGTGACCTGGACGGTGCAGGAGGACAGCCTGCTCATGCTCTGCAGGATTGCCAGCCACGTGCTCAATGCCAAGGTGATGCACTGCTGAATTTGAAAGGCTGTGTTCTATGAACTTGTCTAACCATTCAGTATCCATCCACAAACAGCTTCAAAAACTGAGAGATTTGACAAATCAAATTAAAATAACGATGGATCATGGTTAAGCGACTTGTTTGAAGGATGGAGTTTTGCACCTTAGCTAAAAGAGTTTTACAAAATAAGTTTATATGCATTGACTATTATCATCACAATGTTAGTATCTGCCATCAAAGAAATTTTTTCTGTCCAAGAGAGAGGGGGAACTGTGGGAAATGGATTTGTAGAGAGGATGGCATGGCTGCACGTGACCTGGATGGTGCAGGAGGACAGCCTGCTCATGCTCTGCAGGATTGCCAGCCACATGCTCAATGCCAAGGTGATGCACTGCTGAATTTGAAAGGCTGTGTTCTATGAACTTGTCTAACCATTCAGTATCCATCCACAAACAGCTTCAAAAACTGAGAGATTTGACAAATCAAATTAAAAAAACGATGGATCATGGTTAAGCGACTTGTTTGAAGGATGGAGTTTTGCACCTTAGTTAAAAGAGTTTTACAAAATAAGTTTATATACATTGACTATTATCATCACAATGTTAGTGATAGTACCTGTCATCAGAGAAGTTTTTTCTATCCAAGAGAGAGGGGGAAATGGATTTGTAGAGTTGTCAGGGCCTGACAGAAGCCCACACAGTGTGCATCTGTATGCAAACTGAGATAAGAAATGCTGACTTAGAAATGCCATGGGATAGGACAGATACTATTGAGAGAAAAATGGAGCTAGAAAAGCATTTCAAAGGATGGCCTTGCAAATAAGACTGGATACTTTGGAGAAATAGAACTGTGAAAGATGCATTGTAATAGGACCCACAAGGAGTTGCTTTAGATTATTGTCTTTAAGGCATCTACAGCATGGTGTGGCTAAAGCTGATAGGCCAAGGAACACTTATAATATATTGTAATTAGGAAATAGTTGGCTTCTGATTGTGATGGCATGAATTATAACATCTGTGTTATCTCACCCTTCCCATGAGACTGAAAATGGAATGAAAGTTTTTAAAACACCTCTGAGTTGCCCCATCTCTGGGTCACAAAAGGGCATTGTCCAACAAGCACAGAGCTGCTGGGTGCTACACACACATTTCACCAGCCAGGGCTTCATCCTGCTCTCACCATGTGCACACACAGCAAGGTTTAACTGCAGACACTGTTCCTCCTGCAGGTGAAAGGGCCCTTTGTGCCCTGGCAGGTGGTGAGGGACCTGATGCACTCCAGCTTCGAGGAGTCCCTGGATAAAACCTCCCATTCCGTGGGACGCAGAGCCCGCTACATTGTCAGAAACCCACAGACCTACCTCAATTACAAGTAAGAAGTTTTCTGTGTTCTAGATACAGGCTAAATTCTCCTGGAGGGACATGATCCTCCCACATATTTCTTTTGTTTCATGTTGCTTTAAAATTGCATCTTGTTTGCATCCTGCTTCTGTCAGGTCTGTTTTGAGTTGGGAGAATTTCAGCTCTGAGCAACACCTTCCATTTTATCTCTTGCAGAGTTTGCCTTGCTGAGGTTTACCAAGATAAAGCCCTCATTGATGATTTCATGAATAGAGAAAATAATTATGAAGATCCACAGGTTGGAGGAAGTATTCCAAAAGTTCATAGAGTACTTTATGCTGTTTGGATAACTGAGTACTTGCACTGATTTCATGTCTTTTCTCTCCCTTGAACCTTTAGCTATTTTTAAAATAGCATCACTGTAAAAATGCAGCATCATTGCTGGTTTGGGGTAAAGTGGACACAGGGCAGCTTTCCAAAGGCACATAAACAGCCCCTTGTGCAACAGCCATTGAACATCCATGACCAAACATCTCTATCTGCTGATTCCTTTTTTATCCTTTCAGCCACATTGTTATTTGAGCAAGAAAACATTTTTGTTCTGTAATTTCTAATTTTTATTCTGGTTGTGTGTTGAACTGGCACCTTAGCTTCTGTGAATGAATGCAGGAACACAAGCAAATTTTATCAGACTTGATTTGAGCAGCTAAAAGATTTTATTTCTTTTTTTTCCATTTAAATTAACCATTATTTCAAATTGAAAAGTTGTTTACACTTCCAGTGCAAGCAATTCCGTTTTGATTTTCAGAATTTTCTCAGAACTGGGACAGTGTCATAACAAGATCATTTTTATTTAATAACGACAATTCATACCATTGTCAGAAAAGCCCATCAGTTCTGTTGTTAGATTCATGTTGCTTAAAGGAAGAGCAGTTGTTCATTATTGAGACATCACTAAAATAAATATGTGTCCCCATCCCCAAAGTCTGTCCTTGGAAGCAAATAGAAACTTGTTTCCAGAGATGATTCCTCTCATGTAACAGGTGTTGTCCCAGCCATGATTGTGCAAACACTTCATGGAGAACATGGAAAAGCCTGCAGGGCTTGAGCAGAAACTTAAACATAGCTCTAGCAAGAGATCTTGCTGTTAATTCAGGCAATTGTCTTAGAACATATGTTCATGGTGCTTGGCTTGTAGCTGTGAGCTGATTACAGATGGAACCTGCAACTGTTCACTGAATCAGCAAACACAAACTGCACCAGCTTCTCCCTGCTTTGCCTTGCCTGTTGGACTGCTTCTGACTTCAGAATTCAGCTATTGCTACAGGAATTTTCATGCACACTTTAGAAGTAGAGAGATTTTTCCATTCTAAGAAATTGAGGTTGATGACATTTCTGTCTCCTCTTTTCGAAGGTTTGTGCAAATGAGTTTAAAGAGTTTGTGGAGAGACTGAAAGAAAAATTCAGTTCAACCCTGGGGAACCCCAAACTGGAGATTCCTGACACTCTGGAGGAACTTTTTGCCAGGTATTTAAATCCTGGTGCTTTTGGCTCTGCACATGGGGTGAGGCAGGGGACAGCACTTCAGAGCAGGTCTCCTCTCTGGGCATGATTTACACCCTCTGTACCTGTACCCTTAGTAAGAAAACAAGTTTTGCTAAATACAACCAGCAGTGTTTCCTTCATTTCCACACTTCCTAAATACATATAAGTGATTTTTAGTTATTTGCGCAATTTTACTGATTTCAAACCATTCTTATTGCTAAATAAGACTTTTAAACCAGAAATTCACTACAGCAGATTTTCCTAAATTGTCAAGTCCTTAACCTTACTGTTAGAGATGTTGCTACTCAAGTGTAACTTCCATTGCAATAGAAATCTAACATTTTTCAGATTAACTGGCCCCATTTTCTATCACAATTTGTAGCTGGTTGCTCAGCTGAATCATTTCAGTGCTGCTAAAAGTATTGATAAGGAAGAGCACTCAGCCTTGTGCAGCATTCTCCAGCTCCAAGTCATTAAGCTTTTTCATGATGATTAACACTTGAAAAGCAGTGTGGAAAAATTGTGTCTCAGACCATTTTATGATAACAAATTTAGCACCTTTGTATTTTTTCTTATTTTGGGAAGAGCTGTGTATTACAGCAAAGGTGCTGCTGGCCATAACTGGAAGTCCAAAACCTCAGTAAAATGACAAATCCTTTCAGTGCTAGAACTGTGTCCTGTCCATTTTTCTATCTCCTTGTCAGCAGATATTTGAGTGGAGATGGATGTGGACAGTTCTTTTCCTGTCTGACCCTGGTGCTGAGGGCTGCTGGAGCACACAGTCCCCTGGGCTGGCCCAGCCCTTGCCTCATTAGCAGTTGTGCTCATCAGCCTCTGGGCTTCATGGCTGATGCAAAATCACAGCAAATCATAGAAAATCTGGTTCCAGTGTTCTCTTTCCCTTCCCTTAACTAGATTTCGAGTGCTGGCAATTGGAGAAGACCCAGATCAAGGCACAAAAGAGGATAATCTGAGCAGGTGAGTAGCAGTAGCACCATTTTCCTCTTTAGGATCAGGCCACATCAGCCCCTCTCTTCTGTGGAAGTCATATAAAGAGTGTCCTAATTCAGTGTTTCCATCTGTTTGTTGCAGTGCATAAATTTATTAACAGAAAAATACTTTGACAAGACTGTAGGGACCTCTGACATAGATTTGGCAGATAAAATGATAACAGCTATGACCTCAAAATGATTTTATCACTGGGACACCTGTACATTTTCTATGTGGGTGTTGTATCTCAACAGAAGGAGATGTTATCAGGGAGAACTTTGTGTCACATTATCTAGACTAATCCAGAAATTCAGGGTGGAAGGTGAAGGAAAATGTAACAGATTCCTTTACATGAGTGATCCTCAGCTGTAAATCTTGTGCCTCTATTCTTTTATTTCAGAAGCAGGTGGTGGAGTTTGTAGATTTTTGTGCTGGTTTAATGGGTACCTCACCTTCAAAAATCACCTGGAATAAATATTTTTCTCTTTTTATTTTTTTTTCTTTCAGTATTTATGATATTCATTTTTTGGTGCTACAGAATCTGATTCAGAGCACACTGGCACTCTCAGATCACCAGATGGAATCTTGCCAGTCATTTCAGGTACAGTGTCTAGTAACTGCTCATGGAATCATGGAATTGTTTAGGTTGGAGAAGAGCTGTAAGATCATCAAGTCCAGAACTGCCAGGCCATCACTAAACCATGTTTCCAAGTGCCACATCCATGTCAGGTCATACAGCCCTAAAGTTTCTCCTCCCTCCCTTTGCACATTTCTCTTTCAAATGGGAGAAAAGAAACTTGGAAGCTTGGATTTGTATCCATTCTGTGGGGAGTATTCTGCTTTTAGGAAATTAAATATTGTGGGAAGATTTTCAGTTTGTTGTTTTCTCTCTGAGTATGAAATTGCAAGATGTGATGTTGATTCAGTCACTTAAAACCACATGAAATAACTCCACATCACTTCCAGTGGGTCAGTCTGTACCATGCTTTAGTGCCTATGAGAGCATCTGGAATGTTTTGGAGGAAATATCACAAAAACAATCCTAATACCCAGCTAGCACTGGTGTTGGAGGTCTCTCCTTCAGTGTTGGGGACTACAAAAAGAGATTATCAATCAGTCAAGTGCTTAAGTAAGGTCAAGGTTCAAAGGGAGTTTAACAGCTCCTAAGCAAGAGTGGAACCTAGATAGCCAAGCTCTCAGAACCAAGTGTTCTTGCTGAAATGAGGGGAAGAATTTACTAAAATGTGTGGCAGAGGAGCATTTCTCACATCTATAATTGCAGTGGGAGCCCAATCCCATGTTGAATATCAAGTGTTCTGTATTTAGTTAATTTAATTGACATGTAACATGCCTGGAAGGCCATAGAAGGAGCAGAGCAGTAAAGTGAATTTTGATGGATGCTTTTCATCCTGGCTTGTGTCCTCCCACCCCTGGGTGCATGTGGCTGGAGCAGGGGGTGCAGGGCTGTCCCTGGTGTGTTGCAGACGTTCAGGCTGTACCAGGAGTACCTGGATGACATCCTGGTGAAGGCTTTCCTGGAGTGCCAGAGGAGGAGCCTGGTGAACCGCCGCAGGGTCAACCACACGCTGGGGCCCAAGAAGAGCCGCGCGCTGCCCTTCGTGCCCATGTCCTACCAGCTGTCCCAGAGCTACTACAGGTGGGTGCCAGCCTATTGCAGGGGCTCCATGCTGTTGTCTCCTTAGCACAAAGGTTTCATTCATACCTTCGTGGCAGAAAAAAGGTCTCAGAATTTTCCACTGCAAGAAAACTGAAAAACAACTTCTAGCCTAAACTGTAATGTACTGACTTTTAGTGATTGGAGAACAGTAATATGAATATGGTAATTATAGTAGTTATGATAGGCTATAGGTAAAAGTTAAGGTATAGATTGGTTCTACTGTATTAAGATGCTCAGCAAAGAAAAGTATATAATGCAGTGTAACCAAAAGAAAAGTAAATAATGCAATGTAACCTAACTTAAAGGTCTCCAGGCCTGCCTGCAGCTGGAGCTGACAGCTGTAGGCACAGGCTCTGTTGCCCATGACCCTGGACTCCTGTAATGTCTTGGATACAATAAACTGCATTTTGAAGAGCTGCCTGGAGTCCCACATCCCTCATTTAAGCTCTTACTGGTGATAACACAGGAGAAGTGTCCAGAGCAAGGAACCTTCAGCTAAGGGTGCAGAGGAAGGTGAAGATGAAGCTGACATCACATCAGGCAGTCCTTACATGGGGAGGGCGGTGAGGGAATGGAGCCAAGAGTGCTGGGCAGGAGCTCAGAGACACATGGAGAGGGGAGGAGATGCAGCAGCACAGTTGTAGATGTGATGGGAAGATTTCTTTAGCACTCCTGTGAAGCAGAAGATGATAGCTTTGCTTTTTATTTGCTGTATGCCACCTGACCTTTACACAGTGCATAAACACCTAATGTGCTGGAAATAGTAAAAGAACTGTGAAAGCAGGTGTGGAGTGTGCTTGGTCACCAGTTCTAGAATGAAACTTCAACTGTCTGGCTCCTTTGTGCCAGCATAATTGTAAAAGTCAGAGCAGATTTTGAAGCATTTGTGCTTCTTTGTGGTTTTGTGCAGAGTTTTCACGTGGCGCTTCCCCAGTACCATTTGTACAGAGTCCTTCCAGTTCCTGGAGAAGCTCAAGGATGCTGAAAAATCAGACCAGCCACACAGTTTCTCATTTAAAGATGAAGAAAATGCATCATCAGAAGGCATGGTGGCATTTCCCATGGATGGCCCTGGTGGCCAGTGTGTGGCCATGCTCTCCCTGTTCTCCCTGGGACTGCTAGCTGTGCATGTGAGAATCCCAGAGCAGATCATTGTGGTGGACAGCTCCATGGTGGAAAATGAAGTGATAAAAAGGTAAATGCTGTTATTTCTATTAGATAATTCAGTTTGGGGATAACTTGGATGAAATTGGACAGGAATTGGGATTTCCTGCACTGCACTGTGGCATTTTTACTGTGCTATTGTTTTGATTTTTATTTCTGAGGGGGTGCTCTGAAGACTTAATGGCACCTAAGTCAGTGTCTGTCATTATAGCCCTGGGCTGCATTTCCCTTCTCATGTGACATTTCAATGGCTTGACACTTCAGTGCCATCAGAGCTGGCATGGAAAGGAGAGCACTGGGTGCTACAGGAGCGTTTCATCAGCACTGTGCCATGGCATGTGACAGATGAGAGGGTTGGTAACAAGGCTTCAGCTTTATCAGTGGAACCTCTCACCACAGCAGTGCTTCTGTCTCCTCTTGGATTTCATTTTCCTGCAAGCCTGCAGTAATGGCATGAACTGAAACTGTCCCTAGGCAGTGGGAGCCCGTGAGCCCTTTTCCTTACAGCCATTATGTGCTTTCTTAAAAGTGCAACTAAAATCTCAGCTGACCTGCTGCTTCCTAGTGTGAGTACACATGGAAAATACTTTATTCTCTTTCTCTCTAGAGCAGCTTAATTCCAACTTGAGGATTGTTCTTGTGGTCCCTCTCCCATAACATGCTGTTCTTTAAAATGAGCAGCTTCAGTTCCTTCACTTCATTCATGTTAACCAGTTCTCTGTCTTTCTCATTATTTTCTTCTGCACTGAATTATGATGTCAAGAAACAAAAGCCATGCTCCTGCTGGCAGCTCTGTGCCAATTCCCTCCTGTCATACAGGTGAAATAGTTGCTAATGCATCCCAAGATTCTGAAGGGCCATGGCCTTGCCAAAAAAAAACAGCCAAGCCCCCCAGTGCAGTGATCCATGCACTGTGACTCACCTCCCAAGCTTCTTTTCCTTTATCTGCTGAATTGTTCCCTCTCAGTGGAGGGACAGATGCAGAGTACTATAATACAAATAACATGGATTTGTCATAGGGAATTGCTCCCTGCTCTTTTCCAGGCTGGCTCTCCAGGGTGCTGGAGATGTTCTGAATGCAAATCCCAGCTTCTCATATACTTGCAGTGTCCTCAGCTGGGTGATCCTGTGCAAGCTGAATGAGCTGTTTTATCAGCCAGGTCATTAACAAAATACACTGAGCCCTGGCCTGGTCCCATTGCTGAGTTAGGGGCATCTTGAGTAGTGCACTCATTGTTTTTTCTAAGTGATATGTTCCCTTTTTTATTATCTAAGTGATGTGTTCCCTTTTTTTTTTATTTTAAAAGGAAGTACTTAAAGTCTAATTCATGTTAGAAAAGGTTGAAGGAACCTTTCATAGTCCCTGGCATAATCTGCTTGAAACAGAGGCCACTTCAGAGTTAGATCAAGTTGTTCAGAGCCTTCACTTTTATCCATAGTGGCTCTTGTCATGTCCTAGTATAAAAAATGTTGGTTTGACTAAGTTTGATTCTGGGAAATCCACCCTGGCTGCTACTGCTATTCTTCTCTTTACTTGGAGGATGTCTGCAGTTTGGTTTTTGGTGGTTTTTTAATTATTATTTTTTAAAGTAGCTGAAATCTGTAACTCTCTCTCCTCCTTTTCATGCTGAAAAATAAACAGTCTGCCCTATCCTGCAGCATCCTTTGTGCTCTCAGTGTCTAACAGATGTTCCCTCAAGATGAAGCATCTGCTGAACCAAAGAGCTTCAGCAGTGGAAGCTGAGATATTTTGGGTTCATTTCTACACATTTTGCAAAAGAAATAGAGAGTTTCCTTTCCCAGGGACCTTTAGTGTATTTCCCTTTGTGTAGTTGTTGTTCTCAGTGCTCTGCATCAGCCTGGTGTGGACGCTGCCCCACTGCCCAGAGCGCAGGAGCGTCCTCAGTGTCATCAATCACTTCCTTCTTTGGGGAAAACCCCACAAACAAATCCAACCTGTGTGTTTGCTGCAGCTTGGGAAAAGAAGGCCTGGAGGACGAGGATGACGAGGATGATGACTTGGAAGAGAGCTCTGGAGGCAAACGCAGGATTGAGGTGAAGCCCCGCCAGGCCTCCCACACCAATTATTTACTGATGAGAGGCTACTACTGCCCTGGCATCGTCAGCACGCGCAACCTGAGCCCCAGTGACAACATCGTGGTCAACTCCTGCCAGGTGAAGGTCAGGCTCAGGTGCACCCCCATCCCAGGAAGGCTCAGCTCTCCAGGTTAGTTCTGCTTGGTCTAAAGTGCACAGAAGTGGCTTGGAGCAGGAGGGATGGTGAGCTCACCTGATGAGGAATTGATTTAAACAAAGCCTCCCGACAGGAACATTCTGTTTGCATTACACATCAAGTCTGTGAGGCTTTCTCTCCTGACTTAAAACAGATGGCTGACTTAGGCTTTTTGTTGGTTACAAGGCCTTGCCTCTATTTGATGTTGTGTTAAACTGTTAGTGCAATCTTTCCTCTGCTCTGTTAACCCTCTCCAGGAGGTTTTTCAGTCCCTACAGCAGCTTAAAATAGCATATGATGTAACAGCCAGGCTTTCTCTTCTGTAAAAAGAAAATCTTTCAGAGTTCCTTGAATGGAAATTCTCATTTAACTTGTCTCATGCAAGAGCCTGAAGTAGTGGTGTCTAATGTCTGGCCTCTTAGGTCAGTAATTTAAACATTTTTATAATATTTAGAGCTTGACTGTCTGCAGTTCATCATCACTTCCCCTTCTGGAAGAGCATCTTGTTTTCAGCTGTAATGCAAATGTATCCAGAGCCTTGAGCTCTGCAGCTGAAATCATCTGGTGCTGCCCCTGCCCATTTCCATGGCTGTTGTGACAGGTACAACAGAAATTCTTTCTCCTGTCTGTGCTGCCTCTCATGCCCTCCAGCTGTGCTGAGCTGACTGCTCATTACAGCTGAGCCCATTTTTCCTGGCTCCAAAAGTTCCAGAGGCAAATGTGGAGCAGCCTGCAGGTAAAAGGGAAGGGAGCAGTGCCAGAGCTGTCCCCTCATCAGCCAGGACTGGGATAGGGGTTCCATGGCTCCAGCTGTGGATATTCTGTACAGGGTCACTTTGGGGCAGTGCTGGACCTGTCACTGAACACAGAGATGTTTTGTTGAACTAACTGTCTGAAGCATTGTCAGGTGGTAGTTCAAACCAGATCTAGCCAACAGCTTTCTGCTGTGGATTCTTGATTAAAAGTGTCCTCCACAGCATCTCCTTGCCCTAGAATTTTCACCTTCAAGAAAAAAGGAGAGAATTCCCTCATTAGCTCAGAGCTGAGCTTACCCAGTGTTAGAGAGAACACCCCCAGGTGCTCACTGCCTTCCAGACATGATTCATTTTGCTGGGAGGGTGAGCCCTTGTGAACCAGTTTGCTCCTCTTTGCAGGTCTTTTCAGTCAGATATGCAAGGCAGAAGGAAAAAAAGGGAACTGCAGTAATGAAGAGGGAAAGCTGAGCTCTGTTTTTAATTGGTTTAGAGCGCCTCTAATCTGTTTGTCTTCCTGCAATGTGTTGCACAGTAACTGCTGCTTCACAGCTTAAACTCCCATGGTTTATTTGCTTTGCAGTTCCTTCCCTGCTGGATCACATGGCTGTGGGCATCTCCTGCCTCCCTGAAACTTTCACCAGGCTGATAAAAATCCAGGAAGAGAACTATGATGTGGATAAGTTTCTCCACGAGTGTACGGAGCGTTATGGGTACAGCCCTGGGGATGTGGAGGCTGCTCTGGAGATCAGGAAGGCCATAGAGGCTACTTCCCACTTTGGGATTTGCAAAGCTGAGCTGAGCAAACATTTCTGCAGCTATGAGCAGGTGGGAGCTGAACGCAGCAGGAGCTTGGAGCAGTACATCCAGGTGGGTTTACAGCCAGCTGCTTTCCATACATTAATGTTTGCATGCTTAGTATTCCCCTTGAACGGGATGAGCTTCCAGGCTGTTGGAAGCAGCTATAAATTGAACAAAGTTATTTATGTTAGGCAGGAGAAACACACCACACCTGAGAGCAATCTTGTCTCAAAGTTAGGAAGGCAAAAAATTCAAGCAGCTCTTAATCAAAGATAGGAATGAACTGTTTCAGAAACCTAGAGGTGCTAACATCAACCTTTGGAAGCAAAGTACTTGTTCCCAGTTATATTTTTAACTTTAAGCTGAAGAAAAACATCTCATGCTGTAATTTCAAGAAGCTCTAGGGGTAAAGCATCTTCTCAACTTCAGTGCAGCTGGAGGCAAAATTGAATATTCTACTAAACTTTGCTCTCCCTTGCTGCCTGTTAAATCACGGCAATTGCATGACACTGGGTTAAAGTGACATTTTTCAGTGAAAGCTCCTGAGCTAATTTGTTGTGTGGTTTTTTGTTTGTTTTTTACAGGACCTCATTGACATGCAGCAGGTTTTAGAAGTAGGAGGCCACAGTGTCAGGCTGGTGGCAGTGGTGTTTGCCAAGCCCTGGCTGCTGCGCTCGGTGTGCCTGAAGAGCAAAGCAGAGGAGGCTGAGCAGCCAGGGGCAGAGCCTGCTCCCCCAGATGTGCCACAGGAACATCTGCCCTCAGAGCCAGAGAAGGGACAGGAGTGCCTGGGAGAGGAGCAGCAGCTGGGGAAAGACACACAGTATGCCAGTGATGATGAGCCCCCGAGGAAGAGATGTAGGACTGATGTCCTGCAGGGTGACAGTCACCTCTGCCAGGGTGCACTGCCTGCTCTGGCACCTGCAGATGGCAGGAACCTGGATGCAGCTGGTTCTGAGCCTGCCCCAAGGAAGGAAGCTGTTACTGGGGGTGAAGAAGCTGCAGGAGGAGGCTCCCTGGAGCCCCCAGCTGAACCCCCAGAGGCTGGGGATGTGGACACTTACAAGGAACAAGCCAAATCTCATTCTGAGGACAAAGAACCTGAAGCAGAGAACGATGAGCTCAGCGCTGAGCACAGCAAGCAGATCCCTCTCCCTGAACAATCAGCCAGTGAGCAGGATGATGATCTTTGCTGCTTCCAGCAGAACCCAGGAGTCTCTAAAGGTATGGAGAGCCCTCTGCATCCCTGAAATACAAACCAGCTCATCAGCAGGTGATATCAAACCAGTAGCTCCACTTTATAAGCAAATCCTATTCTTTATGCAGCTGTACCAGAGAGGTTGTCTTCTCTCACAGATAAATTGGCATAACACTAGTTTATCTGGAAAGTCTCTGAGTTTTCAAATACATCCCATAATCCTTCCTATGCCTTTTGCTGGAATGACTAGTGCAGAAGTATGTTTTCCTTAGAAACTTGTTTCCATGTCTTAAATTTTTCCAGAATAATTTGGATCCAAAGTTTCTCATCTCTGGCTTCAGTTCAAAGGTCAGGCCTCTCTAAGCCTAGAAAACACAGCCCTGCTGGTGTGCATTTAGCTGGAATGTTCATGGCTGAAAATCCTAAACTCATTAAAGCATTCACCAGGAAGCAGCACATGCCAGTGAGATTTAACAGCCTCATTTGTAACCCAATTGGACTTCATTTTCTTTTCCTTTTTACTGCCAGTTTTCTAATAGCTGGTAGTTCTTGCCAAGCTTTACATTTAGTATTTTGTGAGGGATTTCATTTTGGTTTGGATTTTATGAGCTCTAATCTCAGACTGAACCACAAGCTCACTGCTCCTGTGGTACCTTGCCAAGCCCTGCCAGAACCCAGGTCCAGAGGGTGATCCCTAACATCCCACAGCTTGGGATTGTTTAACTGGAGCCTTCCTGCAGGA
Source organism: Ammospiza caudacuta (assembly GCF_027887145.1). NCBI lineage: Eukaryota > Metazoa > Chordata > Aves > Passeriformes > Passerellidae > Ammospiza > Ammospiza caudacuta. The sequence goes on along the minus strand of NC_080609.1, from coordinate 4,236,293 downwards.
AATGCACTCAGGGCTGTCTAAACAGCAGAGACCTCAGCAGTTCTTAAATTAAACTACTGAAATATTCCCTGGATTTAACATCCTTGACTTGTTTGAAGCATAGGAGGGAAAAAACAGGAGTTCTGTTATCAAACACAGAGTCCTCACTGGCCAGTGAATGTTTACATGTGCTTAAGCCAAAGCTGTTACCCTCTGGGTGTGGTAAGAATACCTCATTAAGTAATTGTCTAATTAAAACCCATGACATAATGTAATGGGAGTTGCAGAGACAGCCTTTGCTTTGAAAGTGAGCCCTGCTGGAATCCTGAGTTTGCATTCACATCTCCAGCTCCTGGGAGCTCTGCCCTACATCCCTCTGATTTAGGTTAGCTTTAGGAGCTGATTTTAGCTGATTTAGGAGCTTTAGGTTACCCAGACCCCTGGAGAGCTCCAGGCTGAGACCCTGCACAGCTCTCTGTGCACCTCAGCTCCTTCAGCCCATACAGTCACCATGGTTCAGCCACAGCATCAGACTTCCAGGAATAAAACCTGCTGGAAGTGGGGAAAGGATCCAGAGCAAGTGGGGTTGAGTAAAGAGATGTGGCTGTGGGAGGAGGTGTGGGGAGAGTGTGCTGCGGGCAGGGCAGAGGGGCAGCTCAGAGCTCCCCAAAACTGAGAGCAGCACGTGGAGTAGTTTGCTGCTGTGGTTTTCTAGCAAGCTCTTGCACTTCCCAGCTTAGCCACCTTTAACTCTCCTTCCATTAGATAAGGAATTTGAGTTAATTAGAAAATATGTGTGCTTTTCTTTCCAGGAAGCTCCATGACAGATGTCTCCCAGGCAGCCAGGGACCGGTGAGTAACAGAGATGTCTGCAGAATACCAAACACTTGGCTCTGCCAAAAGAGTACTGGGAGCAGTGGTTTGGAAACCTCACTTTTATGCTCTGATGAGCAGTGATGGAGAAACCCTACTCCATTGTTCCTGTTAATGTTCCTTGTGCTCCTGTGCATGCTGAAAAAATGTCTCTGAGAGATATTTTTACCCAAAAACCAACAAGTTCCAAATATTAGAGGACCAAAACTGATTTTACAGCACAAATAAGCCCAATGCCAGCTTCAAGGTGCCTAGGAACCTGCAGTATTAGAAATTGTGAATGTGAATTTCCATGCAGGGACTGTCTTTTGGACACCACAATGCTAAAAATGAGGGATTTGCTTCCCATCAGAGCACTGTTGCTGCATGGTGCAGGTCTTGGATAACCTTTGGAGGATATTGGAGCTTATACCAAACGAAGCTTTCCTGCTCATTAAGACCTAGGGCAGCTGCTGGGTTTATAATGGTGCTGAAATGGGTGAAAAATGCAAATTTGGTAGAGCAGCACCAGCTCTTGCTCAGAGCAGCCGCAGGATTTACACTTGTGTTTAAAGGGATGCAGTGATCTCTGTTGGGCAGAAATTACAACGATGAGAAACCCATCCCAAAGAATTCCTGAGAGCTGAGCTTTCCCTGTGTCTGGCAGGGCCTGTGAGAGCATTTCCTTCATCGGGAGGCCGTGGAGGATCGTGGATGGGAAGCTGAACCAGCCGGTGTGCAAGGGCATGATGGAGGCCGTGCTCTACCACGTGATGAGCAAGCCGGGCGTGCCGCAGGCACGGCTGCTGCAGCACTACAGCGGAGTCCTGCAGCCTGTGGCCGTGCTGGAGATCCTGCAGGTACAGCCAGCACAGCATGCCAGCCCAGGGCACGGGGAGAACACCCCAGTGCTCCCTCTGGGGCCAGGGAGCCACAGCCAGAGCGAGCCAGTGCTCACAGGGAGGCAGGAGGGAAGCCTGGGGTACCCGTGATTCCACACTCTGAACCTGCTTCTGAAACGGATCTGCAGGGAGGTGGAGTCCAAGTAGTTGCTGAAGAGTGGGGCTTTCACCATGAAATTGACTGTTTGATGCCGTGGTAATCACAGGATCATGGAATAGTTTGGGTTGGAAGGGATGTTGGGACTGGAATGTCTATAAGATCCATTCCAACCCTGTAACATTCTATGACCCTATGAAAAATGCTAAGAGGAAACCCAAGGTCTCTAAGGTCCATTCCAACCCACAGGATTCTATGATCTTGTGAAGAATGCCCAGCAAAGAGGAAACCCAAGGTCTGTAAGATCCATTCCAACCCCATAACATTCTATGATCCTATGAAGAATCCCAAGAGGAAACCCAAGGTCTATAAGGTCCATTCCAACCCCATAATATTCTGTGATCTATGAAGAATGCCCAGCAAAGAGGAAACCCAAGGACAGGTGTTGATCTTTGGACCTGCTCAGCCCCCTAAACATCCTCTGGTTCCAGTCCCCACTCTGGGGGATACAGATAATACATATACCACAGATTATCTAATTCTTCTTAAATTTTTTTTTTCTTATATGCCTTCTAGATGGGTAATCTGCCATGAGAATCAAACTGCCATGTGTCTGTGCTAGACAATGTGTAAATCAGACCTTCTGACCTGCCTGTAGGTCCTTAATTGTCAAACAAAGGATGGCAAGAAAATTTTGAGTTTCTTGTAATTTTATTCCCACATCTTGATGTTCAGTTGCCACTACTTTGAAAATGGAACTTTGATTTATATTTTTTTCCTATAAATATTCAGAATCTGAAGCAGAGCAGTAATCCTGCAGGCCTTCCCAAAAGCATGACTTCCCTGCTAATTGGAAATCCATTTTCCATGTGCCACTTTTCCCCCAGGGTTTGTACCCTGAGGTGACAGTGGCAGCTGGGAGTGCTGCCAGCCCTGTTCTGGCTGTTCCAGAATGGATTCCTGGGCAATGTGAATTCAAACCCACAAAATCAAACAATTAATTACCTCTACATTTTACAGAGTGGGGAACTTCAGTGTAACTTCTGCACCAATAAATTCACTAAGAATTTGGAAACCACAGACAGAGCTTGTCATACACCTATTAACCATTAACAAGGACTGGCACAGAAATCTGGAACTGACATCTAGAGCAGCCTTAAGATTTTTTGTAACTGGTCCTAAATGTCAACATCTGTTGCTGAGCAACTTCTGTGTCAGTAACCATGTATCAATCACTGTGCTTGAAAGTAACTAGATCTATCCAGTTATAGTCAGAACTTGCATGGTTTTATTAAGCTGTTTATCCTTTTTACCTTTGTGTTGTAACCATGGGCTCTTCAGGGGCTCAAGTGAAGCCACTTTTGGTATAAATTGTCCAGTGTTTCTGAGAACATTGTAGCTAGAGCAGCATTCACAGCATATTAAAATTGTGAATTTTTTTGCAGGGTCTGGAAACTCTTGGTTGCATCAGACGATTCTACATGAAAAAGCCATCCCCAGTGTCACTCTTTTCTCAGCCAGCTGTGGAAGAACAACTGCAGAATCCCAAACTGAGTGAAAGCCCGACCATCTACTATGAGCCTACAATAGACTGTACTCTCAGGCTGGGGAGAGTGTTCCCCTGCGACATGAATTGGAATAAATGGGTGCAGATTATCCCTGGATAGAAGGGGTCATAGGAAATTGGCTTAGCCTGTGGGAGGGAGTGTTCATGGAGATTAAATGTTACAATTTGTGCTCCATCATGTTTTTATTAAGTTATTTATCGTTTTTACTTCTGAATGTATTTAAACTGAGAATAAAGCTTGATGTGAAAACACAAGTGATACATGATCCTACCTGAAGCACATTCTCCTTTTATCAGTAACTGGCTGCAGTGTGTAGTTTGTAGTTCCTGCTTTAACTGATGGGGTTTTCACAGGTCACAGCAAAGCCCCTTTTTTCATTTTTGGTTCTGCATAAGGCCACAGTGGTAACACTTCACCTCTGCTTTGCCTTCTGTGCTGTGTTCAGGGCTAGGGTTTCCTCGCCGTGCTTCAGCTCTGTTACCTTCAGGCCTGTCTGTGTTTTCAGCACGGGTGTTTCAGTGCGCAGGGAACGACTTTATCACCCCTACCCCGTGTGCATGACGGGCCCCCGGGGCTGCAGCACGGGCACAGAGCCCTGCTGGAGCCTGAGCCCGCTTCCCCTCCCTGCCCGGCCCAAACAACCACGCAGAGCCGCAGCTTGCCCGCAGTGCCGCGTTTATTGCAGGAGCAGCAATAATTGCGATCCCCGCTCCCCTCAGTCCCGCCAGCGGTGCCCGCACTGCGGGTTGCAGCACTTGTAGAAGGTGGTCATGGGCTCGTCGGCCGAGCGCGTCTGGATCTGCATGAAGTAGGCGCGGGGGTGCTCGCACTTGGGGCACGGCTCTGCGGGAAAGCGCCGTGAGGGGCCGGCAGGGCCCGGCGAGCCCCGCGCAGCCCCGCGGCCCGGCCCTACCTGCCGTGGAGTCCACGTTCTCCCAGGCCGCGGCGCCGCCCAGCACATCGTCCACCTCCTTCAGCCGCGGGTACTTCCTGCTCGTCACCTGCGGAACCGGCACCGGGAGCGGCTCAGCGGGCCCCGGGCACACGGCACCGGGCCCCCCGCCCCGGGCCGCCCCCGCTTCCCCCGCGCCCCGGTACCTTCCGCGTGACATTGCGCACGTAGGGACAGGTGGTGCAGGCGAAGCGGTGGCAGCGCGGCCCCTCCTCGGCCACCAGCACGTTCCCGCAGGCCGGGCAAAAGAGCAGCATCGCCTGTTCCGCCGCGCCGCCCGCCCCTTCCGGCGATGGCGGCCGAGGAGCCGGCCGAGGAGCCGGCGGAGGAGCTGGCGCACGCCGAGGTGCTGGAGCTGTTCCAGGCGGCGCTGGCGCGGCTGGTGCAGGACCCGCTGCTCTGCGACCTCCCCCCGCAGGTGCGCCCGGGGCGCGGGGCCGGGCCGGGCCGATGGGGCTGGGCTGGGATGGGATGGGATGGGATGGGATGGGATGGGATGGGATGGGATGGGATGGGATGGGATGGGCTGCCCTCACGGCCGTGCCGCTCGCCCGCAGGTGACGGCGGAGGAGATCGGCTCGCAGGTGGCCCTGGAGTACGGGCAGGCCATGACGGTGCGGGTGTGCAAGGCGGACGGCGAGACCGTGCGTACGTGAGGGGGCGGGCGGGGCGGGCCGGGCAGGGGCCGGGGGCGGCGGGCCTGACCCGGCTCTCTCCGCCCGCAGCCGTGGTGGTGGTGCAGAACGCCTCGGTGCTGGAGCTGAAGAAGGCGCTGCGGCGGCACATCCAGCTGAGGCAGGCCCGGCAGGGCGGTGTCCAGCACCTCAGCTGGTGAGCGGGGCCGGGGGACGGCAAGGGAAGGCATCCCAGCCCGGGAGCGCATCCCAGCCTGGCCCCGCTCCGCGGCTGCCCCTGAGGGTTTTTCCCGCAGGAAGTACATATGGAGGACGTACCACCTCACCTTCAATGGAGAGAAGCTGGCAGATGACAGGAAGAAGCTGAGAGAGTGAGTAACTCTCAGCGCTGGGGGGCTGAGAGGAGCCCACGCAGCATCCCCGGGGCAGGGCTGAGCTGGGAGGTTGTGCCCTGGATCGGGGGTCCTGTGCTGGACATTGGCTGGGAGGTGGGACACCACTGCCCACAGAAGTGGGACAGACAGACCCAGAGGCTCTCTGCAGGACGGGCTGGCCTATGGGGGTTCCTCATCCTCAGCCAGCACCATCCTGTGCTGGGTTCAGCCAGTTCAGAGCACCCCACAGAACCCTTGGCCATCCCTCCCGAACTCCTGCACACGGCTACAGTTACTCAGCTCACAGGATAGGATAGGAAAGAGCAGCAAACAGGAACTGAACAGGTTGCCCAGGGAGGTTGTGGATGCCATAGCCCTGGCAGTGGCCAAAGCCAGGTTAGATAAGGCTTTGAGGAACCTGGCCTAGTGAGGGGTGTCCTGTCCATGGCAGGGTGTTGGGACTGGATGCTCTGTAAGGTCCATTCCAACCCCATAACATTCTGTAATTCTATGAAGAACACCAAGCAAAGAGGAAACCCAGGGATTGGTGTTGATCTTTGGAGCTGCTCAGACAGTCTGGTAACAACACTGCCAGGTGACTCCCATGTTTCCCTACCCATTCTTGAGGTGAGGTGGGATGAAGCACTTCCTTGCAGTGCTGGGTCTGCCAGCCTCTTGCAAACCAGCAAGAAAAGTTGGTCTGAAGTACTAAAAATTCAGCAAGACAGCCCAAATCAAAGCTGTCCTTGGAAGAGTGAGCCTAGGGCACAGATGTTGCATTTGAAGGGTTGTTACAGTTAAAGGCAGATCAGCGGCTCCTTCAGTGCTGGCAGCACATCCCAGATACACAAGTGAGAATTTTAATGTGTCCTCGAGTAGAGCACAGCATGGGACGGTAGGAGTCCCTCTGTCCCTGGGAAAGATGAAGCTATGGGGTTTCACAGCTGTTTTCCCTGGGAAGCTGGCATGTAACAGCCCCACTCTGTGTGCAGGTACGGCATCAGGAACCGGGACGAGGTCAGCTTCATAAAGAAGCTCCGCAAGTGACCTGTGGGGTAAGTGCTGAATGTCCCCTGAGAGCTCCCATCCTCATCTCCCCCAGGCCGTGGTGCTGAGGCTCTGAGCTGATGCTGCTGCTCCCTGCTGGCTGGCAGAGTATTTCTCAATGTCTGCAGGAGGCTGGTGCCTGTTTCCAGATCCTGGTAGTGTTGTTTGTGCTCCTCTGGGCAGGGAATGATAATTCAGCTACTTCAGGTAACACACACTGGGAGCAGCAGCAGGAATAGCTGACTCTGTTTAGACTCTCAATCTGCTTCTACATTGTCTTGAGACTCATTAAGCACAGTGTTCCTTGGCTGCTGTGATTGCTTCCAGGACCTTGCTTTCTTTTAGGCTTTTTAAATGTCTGGAAATCATTTTCAGGAGCATGGCTGGGTTTCTAACTCATGCAGACATAATTCCTGTATTAACATTGCTATTTTGAGAAGGTGTGCACACAAACACAAGATGTGGCCAAGATTCTAAGGCTTAGTAAGTTTTAAATTGTGCTTTTAGAAATAGCCACAGTGGCTGAAGAACAGGGGTAAGAGCAGCTTGTCCACAGCCTTGTGTTGTTTTGCTGCTTTGGGTAGCTGGGTTAAAAACTGCTCCTTTTGGACCACAGTTACCTTTAATTCTTCTTTCAACACTGCCATATTTTCAAGATCCAATGTAATAACATGTGTGCCCTAACAACAGCCACCTGCTCCAGGGTGCCTGTGACCAGCAGTCACCTCTGGCACTGGCTGGTCCCTCCTGGACCCTCATGGCAGCATGGTGAGAAAAGCCCAGCATGCAGTAATTGTTGTCACTGACAAATATTTTCTTTCTTAAACAGAGAGAGCAGAGAATCCAGCCCTACCAAGACCAGACTGGATTCAGCATCTTCCTGGAGGAAAAGGCTGTCACACTTCAAAGAGGAACAAACTCCATTGCCTGGACATTCTCACATTTTTTACAGTTGCTGTTTGTGGTGTTTGCCTCTGAGCTGTATGTGGATTCCAGGGATTAAAGAGACCCTCTAGTTTTCTAAAGCTTTTCAGGCCCTTATTTCCAGCTGCAGATGTGTATCTGGCTGGTTTGGGTGCTCCACAGGGTACATGAAACAGCAGGAGTGAGATTAAATAACAAAGGTAGGCACAGACTACTCAGAACAATTCACAGTAGCTAAAACGCTACTCACCGTTTAATCACCACCTTAGCGGTAGTAAACAACTCTGGTTAAAAATGTAGTATTGAAACTAGTGTAATAAAAATAATGGCAGCAGAAAAGGTTCAATACAATTGAACAAGGCACAAACGTTCTGTTTTTCAGAGTCTTCTGAGATAAGGCAAACCATGCCTGCCAAGTGCTAAGGAGACAGTTTAAATTAACCACGGGCAGGGTTAGAAGTGTCATTGGATTAGAGGCTTTGTCCCCATGGCACAGCAAATGCAAAGACAGTCCATCTCCAGGGCCTGCTCGAGAAGGCAGTCTTTGCTGTCAGTGGAGCTGTGCATCCAGGTCGTATTTCTCGCAGAATTTGTCTGTGAAGGGTATACAAGTGAGGAACTCGCACCACTCGCACTTGATGGGGTAGAAATAGAACAGAATCACCAGTCCTGAGAAGAGTGCAATGAAGATGAGCTGGAAAACTATAATTTGGCACCGTTTCCTATATAAATCAAACTTCCCAAAGCTAATGTAGGGCAGGAAGGCAAAGGAGAGGAAGAAACCACTGATAAATCCTGAAATGTGAGCGAAATTATCGATCCAAGGCAGGAGGCCAAAGGCAAAAAGAAAGAGCACCACAGCCAGCAGCTTGAAGAAAGCCCTCCATGGGCGTGCCAGGATTTGCCAACTCTGGAAGAGCTCCACAAAGAGACAGGCCAGAATTCCAAACTGGGATCCTGCAGGGCCAACCTGCAGAAGAAGAGCATTACAGATAATGTCAGGCTCATGCCACCTGCCTGGCCTCTGCAGCCAGCTCCAGGAGTTAGTTACTTCTTACTCAACTCCTGTTCAGTGGTTCTTGGCAAAGAGACTCTGCAACTTCATCCATGTAATGGGGTGCCAGGAGCAAAGGGGCCTGGTTGGATTTAGGATCAAGGTGTGAGGCCAGAACAGACTAAGGAGGGCAGATCTGGTTCAAGTTTCCATTGGGGAGAAGCCCTTGAAGGCAGTGTCCTAGTTCCCCCCACCCACCATGTAGTTTTCCTTATGAAAGGAGCTGGAAGGCTCCTGCAGCTCCAGCCCTGCAGTGTCCTGTGGGCATGGTGAGCTCTGCTCTTTGCCACTCTCGGGTGGAGGGTGTGTAACACCACACTTGATTCTGAGCCTGCCTGGGTCATCTCTGACCCCATGGCTGGACAATCCCCCATCTGTTAGGAGAGGCAGCCTTTTTCCTGCAGCCAGCCCAGGCCAGTCACTTGGACAGCCCATGGTGCCTGGGGGATGGTGCTGCTCAGCAGTTAAATGCTGGTGTGGTGCCATCTTTGAGTGCCAAGGCTGCAGTGCTGAGCCCAGCTCTGGTGGCTCTGCCTCAGCCACAGAGGCACAGGCATGTAGAGATGGGCTGTGCTCAGGACAAGTTACCAGGAGCCTGGGCTGCAGGAGACCCACCTCTGCTCTGTAGGGTAGGAATATTGCACTGGCAAGGTTGCCAGTGATGCCACTGAGCAGGTAGATGATGGAGATGCGGTGCCATCCTGCCAGCTTCTCCAGGTCCCGCAGGATCGTCATTTGGAAACACACTGAAACCAGACAGTGCAGGATCCTGCCAAGTGCAGATACAGGAGCTGAAGCAGCAGCCACTGAAGTCACCCCTGTGCTCATGTTCTGTCCCCAGCCTCGCTCAGAGTCCCTGCTCTGGCCTTAGCCATGCTGCTAATCCCTCCCAACAAACACAGCATGGCAAACCTTGGCAGAGAGCACAGCTCAGATCCCTGTGTCCCCACGAGGGACAGCCACAACCCTCACAGCAATCCCCAGGCTGAGGGTGCCCCCACCCCAACAGTGGAAGTTTTACACCTCTGCTTACCCAGCGTGGAGGAAAAGGGAGAGCCAGAGGCGATAGAACTGGTCAGGGACTTCTGGATTGAGGAAAGGAAGGAGCCCACAGACATCATCCATGCAGTGCACCTATGGCAGAAGTGGGTGTGGAGAGGGGTCCTTCTCCAAGCCCAGGGCACACTGCACATAGCTCTGGAAGAGGGGCTCCCCTCCCACTTGTGTTTGAACCAAGTACCAGGCCTTGCCTCCAAAACAAATTTACACAACCCCATCCCTTCTCTGTGGCAGCTTTAAGCCCTCATTTTTACCCCAGCACCCAGAGCTGAGGTATCTGCTTGTCTACAGAGCAGACTGTGGATCCTTCTCCCACTGCTGTCACAGTGGCCCCATGCTGGCTGTCACAGCTGCCAGCCCAAGTCCCAAACTGGCCCCAAATGGGGACAGATGCAGCCACTCTGCCACTCCAGCCAGGAGCAGCAGGGTGGGACAGGGCACAGGACTCCCACCTGATCTGCAGCACTGCCACCCCAGATCTGCCAAGCTGCTGAGGGCCCTGGAGGGAGGAGGGCAGCCACGGAACCCCTCATGTGCAGCCTCACCTGAGAGCAGAGCGTCGCCTCCTCGTGGAAATAGCCCCGCATGAATTCACAATACTCCCTGGAGGTAATTTCACACCTGCAGGAGGCACAAGTCACACAGGGAAAGCACAATACATCATTCCTGTGCCCTCCCAGGCCATCCTCTCTCCTTTTCCCATCCCATCCATGAGAACTGATGCCTTCAGCTGCCCCTGACATGGTGCAGTGTCACAGAAAAGGCACAAACACATTCCCATTTGAGCCCAGTGCCTCTTCACACACTCCTGCTGCTTCTCTCCTCCAGGAAAGCTCCACAGACCTGCCATGGCTCCAAGACAGATCCTAAAGCTGCTGTTTGGAGCTGGGAATAACCACCAGAGCCTGGGGAAGCTGTGTCTCAGATTGGGGGAGTCTTGTGCCTCTGCAGCTGGCAGAGGGGAAGGGGGGCTATGTCAAGAGTGTCCTGGTCATGACCCTCAGGGACAGAGAAACTCCTTGGGGCAACACACATTTTTCTCCCTAGCAGGGAAAGCCAAGCCCAAGCACTGGGTTAGTAATCAAGCTCAGGGATAACATGAGAAAAACAGAATCTTCCTCTTTTGCAAACCCAGAGTGGACCATTTCCTGGCATCTCCTCTGAGTGCCTAGGGACTGCAGGCTGGGGACAATGGAGCCTGTCAGGAACAAGCTGGCCATTCCTAAGGAAAAGTGCAGGACTCCCCAGCAGAATGGTTCAATCCCTCCAAACTGGTACCCAAATCCCTCCAAACTGGTATCCAAATCCCTCCATACTGCAGGAGCAGCTGAGTGAGATACCCTGCTGTGCCAGCCTCAGGCTGGCTGTTAACTCCTGCTCATCCCAGACTCCTGCTCCACCTGGGAGTCCTGTCATGGCTCTGTCCAACTCCCCTTCCCAGCAGGGCTCTGGGCTGTGGGTGGAAAGGACAAGGAGGGCAATGGCTGTGTCTAAAACCTGAAAGGGCCCCATGTCTCACCCCAACACCCAGCCCCTCCATAGAGGAAAGCTCACTACCTTCCCTTGGTCCCAATGCAGCAGGGCCGGCCTGTAATCACACAGTCCATGTGGAGGTGGTTGGTGTAATTCCCAGCACTGTTTTTTGTGCAGATCTGGAAAACAATAACAGGCTGCAGTCAGACAGCCACAGCTTTGCTTGCTGGCTGGGTAAAATCAAACCAGCCCCTTGGGGAGAAGCCAGATCCCAGACACAGCTCCCTGTGACAGCAGGATGGTGCCTGATACTCCATCTGCCTGAACATCAGTTGACACCTCCTCTCCAGCCCGAGGCTGAGCTGGTTTCCATCTCCCCGTTACCCTGACAGGATCCAGGGCTTTAGCTGGCACAGGACAGCTTCTGCTGTTCTGTCTTGGCTGGGCAGAGCACAGCTGCCCTGAGCTGGTGTTTGTGACAAGCAGCAGAAGCTGCACCAGAGGGCCAGCCCTCCCAGCAGCACAGCTGAGCTCTGCACAGTGGGATGCAAATGCCACATGGCAGCTGCCCATGGCACACTGTCCCCCTGGCCATGCTCACCGGCCACTTGGTGATGTCATCTGGCCACTCGTGGGGCTCCATCGAGGCTGGCTGCTCACACACCCTGCAGCAACAAAGCACACAAAGCACACATCAGCCTGAGAAATACCCTTCCCCAGCACCAGGTAGATTTCCACACTCTGCCTGTGCCCATTCCACAGCTCCTTGTGTCCCTGGGTGGTGACACTGCCACACCAGACCAGATCAGCCAAGGCCGTGCTGGTCACAGCCTCAGCCTCCTTCCAGCAGAGATCACAAAGGCAGAGAGCACACAGCTGCCCAGCAACAAACTGGATCCCTTCCAGATGGACACACCCCAAGGGCAGGAACTGAGCTGGTTTCAGCTCTACATCAGCCCACAGTGACTGTGCCAGGGCAGCCAGCAGCTGGCTGGGCTCCTGGACAGAGGGGTGCTAGGCTCAGGACTGCTGCTCCCCAAGCAGGGGATTGTGCAGGGAGCAGGTGAGGACAGGGAGAGGGTTGAGGAAGGCACTCAAGACTCTCAGGCTTAGTAAGTTTTAAATTATGCTTTTACAAACAGTCACAGTGGCTGAAGAACAGGGTTAAGAGCAGCTCACAACAGGCTTCTGTTCAAGTGAGCAGCCCACAACAGAGACCAGAGGTTAACAGAAATATGGTCACATCCTGCATCAGCCTCCCCTGCAGTGTAGGACATCACTGCCCCACACCCCTCCAGAGCTGCTGCTGCCTCATCCAGCAATCCACTGGCCTGGGACTGACTGCACAGCAGCCCTGTCCCCCCGAGGATGGCAGCAGGGCCAGCAGGACCTACCTGGGGTCCTGATGACAGACAGAACCAAACTGCCTCTTGTTCCCTGCCAGCATCGGCGTGCTGGGGTGATGGGGCCACTTCACCCACACGGCCAGCGTGGACTGCAGGAGAGAGGAGAGGTGTCACCAGGAAGGCCAGGGGAAGAAGCATGAGCAGAAGTGGCCCTGAGGCTGCAGGGCTGGCAGGAGCAGGGCCATGCACTCACTGAGCACTCCTCCTCCGAGGTCTGCACGCAGCCGGACTTGTCGTTGCGCACGCAGCACGCCGAGTGCTTCTCCTTCTCGCGCTTGGCGCTGATGAAGCTGTGCACCTGCTGGTCCTGCCTCATGCACGGGGAGAACTTGGCCCCCAGGTGGATCAGGGCCTCCTGCCAGACATGGAAACACTCAGCTCAGCCAAGGCAATCACTGCCTGGGCAGAGCAGGCTGGGGGAGCTGCTGGGGTAGCCCTATCCAGACTCAAGGGCCAGGGACAAGTCCTGCATGATGAGGCCCAACACACACCATGCACATTCTCCATATTTGCTTTGGAGACAGGTCCAGAACAAAAGCTCAGGGATTTCTTTGCCCATAGCCCCAGAAAAGGCCAGCAAAATGGCTGGGAAAGAAAACTTTGAGAGGTTTTCTCTTCATTTTTGTGTTTCCCAGGGGAATGGCATCAGGAAAGCTGTCCCACACCATACAACTCCTGCATTTTTTCTAACTTCATGCTTGTCTTTGTAAGAACAGGGTCCAAGGTTCATCCCAACCTCCAGGCACCCCACTCTACAGGGTAGTTGTGGGCTGGGAGCACTGCTGCTCCCTGACAGTGACAGCAGATCCCTGAACTCCACCCAGCAGGGCTCTGGTCCATGGGGTGGCCCAGCTGCAGAACAATCCCCCACCCACCAACAGTCCCACCAACAGCACTCACTGAGCTGGGGCCGATCCAGAAGTTTTCCTGCTGAACATATTTGACATTTTCATAAACTCCTCTGTTTCTCAAGACCTACAAGGGGAGGAAGCAAGAGCCCTGTGAGCTCCAGCCCCCAGGGACTGGTGAAAACAGGCCCCAGGATGAACAGGAATCCCCACAGCCAAAGACAGGACCCACAACTCCCTCCATCTGTTTTTCTGCAGCCATCAAGGTGTGGGCACCTTCAAGTTAAGGTTTTATTCAAAATGTCTGTCTTTGTCTGCTTCAACTTTCAAGAAATCCCAGGGCCTGGAGCCCTTGGAGTGGCCTGAGCCTGCACAAAGCTCCACAGAGCTGAGCAGCACAGACAGCACCCAGAGTCAGTGCAGGCCCAGGTGTTCTGAAAGCTGTCAGATGTACAACTGAGAAGCTCCCCAGGCATCTCCTGCATGGAGCAAGGACATGGCTGTAGAGATATCTGTACCCCAGAAACCTTTAACAACGTGTGGGAAGGCTAAAAACAGCTTCAAATCAGCTCCCAAAGTCAGACAGACAAGTCAGTTTTGCCCCTGGCAGAAGCAAAATCTTGCAACTGTAGCAAAAACTTAGCTTTGGTTTGAAGTATTTCCCTGCCTTGATCATCCTTCTGGTCTCCACCAGGAGGGGAACAAGCTGTTTGGAAGCTTTGTGCCAGATAAAATCTGACATCAGGGAGCTGCAGGAGGGACAGAAGGGGGTGTGGGGCTCCCAGGGACCCTGCAGGGAGCCCCCCAGGCTGGACAGCAGGCACCCAGCCAGGCAGGCAAGGAGCCACAAGCTGTGACACAACAGCTGAGGGCTAAACTCACACTCCAGGCATGTCAGGGGCATCACTTACTGAATCAACAGTTTCGTGTTGTGAGAACCCCACAGGGGCGATGCCGTAGATGCACACAGCGAGGATGGTGATGAGGGAGTGCACAAAGGTGACCCAGTAAGTGAAGAAAGGCCTGCAAGGAGGGAAGGGGAAAAGATCAGAGGCAGAAACACAGGCTATTACATCTGCTAACAGAATAGAGGGGAACAGCTGCTGTTTTCCCCCAGAAACCTTGCCAAAATCTGGGGTACACAGCCAGGATCACCGAGGAGTGCTCAGGACAGGAGGCAATAACCTGTTTACTCTGACTCCCCCCATTACCCTGGACTAGCACCCTTTCCCAACAAAATATCCATGGGAACATCAAAGCCCAATGCTGAACTGTGCTGTGTTTCTGAAATAATCACTCTAGGGGAATGCCCAGAGGCAGGGACAGCTGAGCCCTGCTGTTCACCACAGGACAGTGCTGGTGGCACAGAGACCTCAGTCCCTCCAGGCAGCAGAGACACAGGCACACCGTGGGGAGCTGGGTGAGGTCCCAAAATGCTGGCTGAGGACACAAACACACTGCTGTCAGCTGCAGCTGGCTCTGCTCTCCCAGGGACAAAGATGGGGGGCACAGCAGCACCCCGAGTTCCCCAGGGCCAGCAGCAATCCCTCACTCAGCAGCTCATGGGTGTGGAAATCCAGGGCACTCCAACATTTCTCTCTCTGCTCTGGGGTGTCCTGACCCCCAGGGCAGCACTGACTTTGACCCTCATTCATGGAGAAAGTTTCCTAGACTTCAAGATAGACTGGAATCCACAAAAGTGTGAAACAGATTATAGAGAGTAGTGTATGTGTATCGCTTGGTGAGAAATTTAGCTTTTGGGATTTTTAGTATGTTATGGATGGAAGCAAGATAGAGGGCACAGGATGTCATCCTGGGGTTTTTTTCATGCTTTTTCTTCCTTCTTCTTTATGGGTTTGGGTAGCATTTTGTAATTGGACAGAAAAGTCCACATTGCAGGCTCTGTGGGATCAGTTATTGGTTTGAAAGGGAAATAATCTAGGTGTCAGCTCTTAATTGAATAGTTCAGTATTAAAAGACCTTGTAAAAAGAGATCGTTGGCCATTTTGTACCTTCTAATGAAAAGCTGCCAAACTCACAGTAGTGAGACTGTTTTACTGATAATAAATAATAAACACACGAGTCTGAACATGAATTAATGTCCCAAGTGCCTTCAATCCAGACCTAGAAAAACCCACGACTGGTACCTGTCACAGACACATTTTATGAAAAATCCTTTTGCTAGGATCTTTTCTCCTGAGAAGCTGAATGGCCTCAGAAACGAAACATAAACAATAATTATCTGATGCTGTGGAATGCAACAGGTGCATCTTTGATTGGTCTCATGTGGTTGTTTTTAATTAATGGCCAATCACGTCCAGCTGTCTTGGACTCTCTGGTCAGTAAACAAGATTTTATCATTCCATTCTTTTCCTTGCTAGTTTTCTGATTAAATCCTTTCTTCTATTCCTTTAGCACAGTTTTAATATATCATTTTCTTTTGTAGTCCTTTCTGTACAGTGGGAGTATGGTGGCCTTGGAATGTGCTTTCTTGTACAATGTCACGTCATCATGGAACATGACAAGAATAGTGGAGAGTAGGCCTAGAATAAGGAGTCGTGGGGAGTTGTAGTGGAATCATATTGTTAGTCCTGAGGTGGTCAGGGGCTAGGGTCTACTATGTGATAAGAATGTGCTTGGTGTGCCATTGAGAGTTAGATATTTTCTTGTCGGTAGAGGCTCCGTAGGAGTACGAATTATATTTTCTTTTAAAATAATATATATAATAAAATAATAAATCAGCCTTCTGAAACATGGAGTCAAGATTCTCATCTCCTCCCTGCCAACACCACCACATTTGGTGACCCTGAGTGAGGAACACTCCCACAGGTTCCCCCAAAACGTGGAACCCCCGTGAGCGCAGCTCCCACCTGTGGTCATCCATGTCCTCGATCTGCCGTTTAACGTAGCTGTCGATGCGCTTGCGGTAGGTCCTGTTGGTCAGCTTGCCCACCATGCCCAGCCCGTAGGGCCTCTTCTCCTTGGCAAAGAGCTTCCTGACGGGCACGGCGATGCGCTGCCCGCGCCGCTGCGGGCTCACGCTCACCACCTCCTGCCGCAGGCGCACCTTGGGCTGCGCCAGGGCCCCGTCCTTCTGCTTCCTCCAGCCGCGCTCCAGGGGGCTGAAACAAAAGCAGGACACAAGTGGGGACCAGCCTTTGCGTGGCCTCTGGTGGCAGCAGAGCCTCTGTCTGTGCCACCTGCTGATGGCAGACAAGGTGCCCTGAAGTTGTGTTTCCAAGGGTTGCACAGAGCCAAGAAAGGAAAGCACAGAAATGGCAGAAAGCACAGCAGTAGGGACCAGCCTTTGCATGGCATTTGGTGGCAGCAGGGTCCCATCCCCTCCAGGCTGGGCAGCAGCTGATGGCAGAAAGCACAGCAGTAGGAACCAGCCTTTGCGTGGCCTTTGGTGGCAGCAGAGCTTCTGTCTGTGCCACCCCCTCCAGGCTGGGCAGCAGCTGATGGCAGACAAGGTGCCCTGAAGTGGGAGCTGTATTTCAAGGGGTTGTACAGAGCCAGGAAAGAAAAGCACAGAAATGACAGAAAGCACAGATGTAGGGACCAGCCTTTGCATGGTATTTGGTGGCAGCAGAGCCTCTGTCTGTACCACCCACTGATGGCAGACAAGGTGTCCTGAAGCTGTGTTCGAAAATCTTACACACAGAGCAAGGAAAGGAAAGCACAGGAGTGGCAGAAAGCACAGCAGTAGGGACCAGCCTTTCTGTGGCCTCTGGTGGCAGCAGAGCCTCTGTCTGTGCCACCTGCTGATGGCAGACAAGGTGCCCTGAAGTTGTGTTTCAAAGGGTTACACAGAGCAAGAAAGGAAAGCACAGAAATGGCAAAAAGCACAGCAGTAGGGAGCGGCCTTTGCGTGGCCTTTGGTGGTAGCAGAGCTTCTGTCTGTCCCACCCACTCCAGCAGCCCTGAAGTGGGAGCTGTACTTCAAAGGGTAACACAGAGTCAGGACAGGAAAGCACAGAAGTGGCAGAAAGCACAGCAAACACACAGAGTGGCACAAGGCTGCTGTGCCAAACTAAGCCCCATCACTGAGGAGCTCTCGAGGCTTTAAAGTTGCAGCCTGTTGGGGTGCAACAGGCACCTCTGCAGCCTCAGGTGTGTCTGCTTCCTCCCCTACTCCAATCCTCTTACTCTGCCCTCTGATATGAAATGCAAGTGGAGTTTAGCTCAGCAGTGGAAATACCTTTAAATGTCACTTCAATGTCTCACTTCAATGTCACTGGACTGGCAAATTGGACAAAAGTGAATCCAAGCAGCTTCCCAGACCAAGAAAGCAGCACTGTCACAGGCTGCAAGCTGTACCAGCTACCTCTCCCAATATTTCTTCCATTCCTCCCTTATTTGTACCAATGTGTGCATTTTTCAGAATAAAGCAAAGCAGGCCTCATCAACACAATAAAAATCCTGAGCATCCCGAGCTAAAACAAGGCTTTTTTGTCAAAATAAATCTGATTAACATTGCACAGGTTACTAGTGAATGACACCTACTTTTTAAGACTCTATCACATCCAGATCAATTTGTATTTCCTTGCTCTTAGACAGCAGAGTGAAGGTCACATCTGCAGCAGTCAGATCTGACCAAAAAAACCCAACTCCCTCCCATTTCCCCCTCCTCACTGCCTGGCCCTGCAGGAGGCATGCTCCTGACACCTGCTCTAGTCCAGTGTACCCCCTCTGGCTCCCCAAATGTCCCACTCTGCACAAAGACAGTGCCTGTCAGAAGTGCTGAGAGAAAACAGCCAACAACCCTTCTTCTGAAACACGACTGGAGTATCTGCAGAGATCATGACAGCTCTGAAGTACAGGCAAGCAGCAGCATAAGGGAGAATCTGAACATCTGGAGCCAAAATACTGCTGGAAACTTCAGCTCTTGTCATATTGCACCTTGCAGAAGATGCATTTGAATATCCCAACCTGCCCTTGGGAAGTTCTTCTGCAGCAGAAGGTGCAGGTTCCACTGCAGCCTGCTCTTGCCCAAGAGGTCAAGTGGTTTCTGTGGGGTGGACATGGTGCTTCCCAGTGTTTGCAGTGCTGGAAATCTCCCCATGCCCAAACAAACGCCTCACCACATGAAAGGACACCCAACTGTGACTCTGATAACAGCTCTCTGAAACGTGAAAAAAATGTATTTTCCTCAAGAAATAAAACTATTTAAGGATATTGAAAGGGAACCAAGAAGACTGAAACCATCTCAGAGGAGTGACAACAAACTCCCACCATTTGTGCTTCCCCTTATGTTAAACACAGTGAAGTTCTTGGAAACACTTGAAGGGAAAGTGCCAGCACAGCAAGACAGGCTGAGAGCAGCAGAACCACAACAAGGACCTCCCTGTCTGCTCCATGTTCACACCCAGCAGAGCCCTGTGCTGGGGTGAGCTGACTCGGAAGCAGCACAGAGCAATTACTCAGTACCAGTTACTCAGGTGGAAAAAATCCAGGCACACAGTACAGCACCACCCACATATTTGTAGGGCTCTCAGCACCAGTGCCACACCTTTCTCTCATTTCAAGTGAAGAATGCAGCCCAGCTTGACACTCTGCAATGCTTCACCGCTCCTTGGAGCATGAGAACAGTTACTGGTGACTGTGGCAATGGCAACAGCTTTCTCACTTTTGCTCTCCATAGCCAAAGGCTGGGCCCTCAGCATCCTCACAGTTGATTTAAGTGTCTTTTGCTTCCTCAAGGCATGATACAATCTCTGAAACACATTAGTATGAAGCTGGAAGTTGCTGGAGTGACTGCAGAAGTGGCCTCAGAGTCACCTTTCACATCATGGGTAGCTGGGGCAGGAGGTCTTCAGCTGGATTTAAAGAAAACCCATCCCTGCACTGCTCTGAGCTCTGCACCAAGCACCCACAGCACTCACATCTTGGCTTCCCCACTCCAAATGGGTTGGCTACCC
This sequence comes from Ammospiza caudacuta, assembly GCF_027887145.1. Taxonomy (NCBI): domain Eukaryota; kingdom Metazoa; phylum Chordata; class Aves; order Passeriformes; family Passerellidae; genus Ammospiza; species Ammospiza caudacuta. The sequence continues at coordinate 4,217,202 of NC_080609.1, read as the reverse complement.
CATGCTAAGCTTTTGCAGCTACCATGAAGATACTCACAGTAGTAAGTGGCTTCTCTCAAGCTCATTTTTGTCCAAAGCACCTCCTGTGAGATCTGTCTGATCTGGAGGTTTCACCTCTGCATCTTTGATCGCAGCTTCTGACGGCGACTCGAACACTTCATCCGGGTAAGTGGAGAGCTCCTCATGAAGGACTCCTTCCTGGGCAGAGAGACAGCAGCCCCATCAGAAGAAGCCAACATCCCTCTTGGGACAGCAGTGCTGCTCTCTGCAACACACAGTCCTGCCAGAACCAGAGTCCTGCTCTGCCTTTGGCAGCACCACGCCAGACCTGCCCCTCACCCGAGCGAAGAAGGACGTGTCGAGCTCATCTGGGAAATCCACCGTGTCCTCCTCCAGGAAGCTGGCGGGGGTGAAGCTGCGCCGCTGGGCCCTCCTCAGGGTGCTGTCCTTCACAGAGCGGCCCTGCAGCCAGGGACAGCGACATGGGGCACTGCCAGAACCTCACAAACCCACCCCAGCCAGTGCACGGGCAGCCCACGTGCTGAGCTTGGTTGGAGCACAGCAGATGTGATGTGTGACACCTTTCTGGTGACACACACAGCTGTCACCCCATTTCTCAACCCACAGCACCCACCTCCAGGCTTGCCATGTGCTCCTCTAGCACATACAGTACAATGTGTCTGGCCAAACCACAGTGATGGCTGCTACTGGACACAGCAAAAAGCATCACTGAGCCCAGGACAGCAGGCACAGGGCAGGATGGAGAGACCTCTTTCACCCACTGGAACCAAGAGAGCTTCCCCCTGAGAGTTCTCTGCTTTTAGCCCCCTGTGTTCTCAGAGGCGTATCCATGTCCTCAGTGGCCACACCAGGTGCCAATATTCAAATCTGAGCACCTACTGGTTTGACCGCAGCATCCCAAAAAACTCACCTCCTTTCAAACCAGGACACTTGTACAGCAAGAGCCTCAGGTATTTCTGCTCTTGCTGGCTGCTTACCAGGTGCACATGGACCACCCAAAAGCCCAGACAGGCTGAACTGGACCTGCTAGAATGCCAAGCCCCGTACCAAAACCAAACCACCACTCCCACTTTCTTCCCAATCCTGCCTCCTGTACACATGGCCGAAACCCACCAGGAGGTGACTCCATTTCCTCCCTCCATCACAGCTCTCCCCACCCTTCTGCTGAGCAGCTCCTTGCCCACAGCCAGGGCAGGGACCCCTGTGGCAGGCAGTACCTTGACCAGCGCGGCGGCCGCCCGGAAGCTCATTTTGGCCACGGACTCGCGCTTGCGGCGCCGCGGGAGGCGGTTGAAGCCGGAGCGGGAGCTGGTGAAGGAGCACAGCGAGGTGGCCCCGGGGGTGATGGGCGTGTGGGGGATGCTGCAGCCGTCCGTGTCCTCGGCCATCCGGAACGCCCGGCCCCGCGCCAGGGGGTCGATGATCTGCCGAGAGGAGCAGCCCGTCAGCCCAGCCACCCCCAAAGCCTGTCCTGCCAAACCTCCTCTCTCCTCCTGAGACCACGGCCCAGGGATTGACCAAGAACCAGCCTGGAGGAACCAACAAGCAATTCTACAATAGGAATAACCTACTGCTGTTTTTTTTTTCTTTTGCTAGTATTGACTATTGTCAACCAGTCTGTTCCAGTACCTCACATAAGACTCCGAACCTCCTCCAGCCCTTCCTAAGCTGTCACAGACATCTTTTATGAAAAATCCTCTCCTTAGGGTTTTTCCTCCTGAGAAGCTGAGAGGCCTCAGGAACAAAATGTAAACATTGATTATCTGCTGCTGTGAAATGCAATAGGTGGATCTGTGATTGGCCCATGTTGGTTGTTTCTAATTAATGGCCAATCACAAACAGCTGGCTCAGACTCTCTGTCCGAGCCACAAGCCTTTGTTGTTTATTCTTTCTTTTTCTATTCTTAGCTAGCCTTCTGATGAAATCCTTTCTTATATTCTTTTAGTATAGTTTTAATGTAATATATATCATAAAATAATAAATCAGCCTTCTGAAACATGGAGTCAGATCCTCGTCTCTTCCCTTATCCTCAGAACCCTGTGAACACTGTCACACTAAGCTCTTGGTTTCGTTGTCTCCCATGCCAATGAGCTCAACAGTCAGAGAATGTGCTGCCTAAATAGGAGTCTGAGAAATCCCTAAAAACAGAAATGTTCTTTCTTTAGTTAGTTTCCTTCCTGATACTGGGCAACCCAGGACTTAAGCAGTTTCCTGTTATCCTGTTGAAACTATACTGTATATTTACATCTGCTTCCATTAATTAAATTTAACAGCTGGATAAAGCAGGCAAGCTTCCAGGAGCTGCAAGCCCTTCTTTGGGACTCCTCAGGCCAGTGCTCTCACTTATTCCAAACATACGAATCAACGTAATGAAAATATTGCCTTCAGCTACAAACCTTGCCTCTGTCCTTACATCATCACAGCTGTGGTTTCCATAAGACCTCTGTGCTTTATCCCAAGGTTTTACGAGCTTTTTTAATCCACAGTTGCACACTCAACAGGAAGCTTAATGATTGGCTCACACCTACTGACACCACGTTCTGATTTAATGTTAGCCCAGATACAGCTCAACAGTATTTCTAAGTCTCCTGTGAGCAAAGATTAGGTGCAAGACATTTAACAGAAAAGAAGACAACAAGGCAAAATGTGATGGAAAAATTCACCTACACTCTCCTCTGCTTTAGTGCTGCCACCAGGCTGCAGGTCACAGACTGATCTGCTTTGGAAGGAATTGTTTTCCCACTCACTCACTCACTCACTCAGTAAAGCACAGCCATCAACCACACTAATTAGTGTCACTGAGAGGAGTAGTGGGAAGAGCTGGATATTGTGGTTAGTTCTGGTCAATGGATGTGCCCAGCTGGGCCCTGCCCCCTTGGGTCACACTTAAAGGTAATAAGCAGGAGGCAGCACCAAACCCAGGTGCCCTTTGCAGACACTCACAACCACTTCTGAGGACCCATAAGCAGGGCTATAGCACCACTGATGCAACACTTTTCAAAGTCCTAAAATATAACCAGGTTTCTATGGGGACAGTAGCTCTGCTACAGCCTGCATTCTGCTTAGGGCAAGGCAAATGTCCCCAGTGATTCCAGCCCTGCTACTGCACATTTGGGTCCAACATAGCAGAACACAATTCTGTCCTTCAAAATGGCAGCAGGAAACCTGAGAGCTGCTGCTCATGCTGCACAGCCCTGATCACCACAGTCACAGCATGACAAACACAGCTCTGAGCCACCACAACAGCTGAGGGATCTCAGCCAACGAGACTGGGGGAGAGAGAGCTGCCAAACTGTACCTGGGCCGTGAGAAGTGTCTGAGCACAGAGCCCAGACGTGTCGAGGCAGAGCTCAGCCCGCAGACAGGTCACGGCTGCCAAGGCGCTGAACACACCGAGCAGGGAGCTCAGCCATGGCCCTGCCCCTGTCCTTCTGTCCCTCTGTCCCAGGTCACTCACCTTCTGCATGCCCAGCTGACAGGGTCCCACGTAGAGAGGAGGAGGGGTCTCTGTGCTTGTCAGGGAAATGTTGTCCTGGCTGGGCAGGTCCATCTCCCGGATGACCTGAGGCTTGAGCTTCCCGTAGCGCAGGCTGCAGTGCCGGAGGCTCTTCCTCTGCCATTTCTGAGTTGCATCGCTGTCTTTGCTCACCCCAAACCAGTCTGCTGTGCCTCTGAAAGATGCCAGCAGACAAGTGCTAAGGAGAAGGATGTTTGCTTGGACTGTGCAGGTGAAAAGACAAAGCCCTGGTGGTCACTTCCAGCCCACCCCAATTCAGAGACAGAACTCTTGCCCAGGAGCATCTCGCAGCTTGTCCTCAACCTGACAGATGCTGGCCAGAAATGCTTGACCATCAACAGCGTTCTGTCTCTTAGGACAGAAGAAAAATGACAGGAGATATTCACTGTGGGCAAAGGACAGTTTGTTCCGAGTTTTTCTAAAAATAAAGGAAAAGAAATGGTACAGAAATTCAGAAAGTAACTTGGTGAAAGGTGTTTCTTTACTTTAAAAACCATCTATTGCAAACACTTACCATCTTCAGGCCAGCTCTAGGTCCCCATTGTGAGACTGTACTGTTTCACAGCTCTGTGACTTGTCCCAAAAGCCACCAGAAATCTCTTTTCTCTCCCAGCCTCCCCTCCACACTCCCAGAACCTCCCTAACTTCCATCTCATGCTGCAGGGTTTCTAACCTCCTCAAGGGTAGCATAAAGAGCAAACTTGCTGCAGTTCTGGTCTCTGCAAAGGCAGACACACACACTTCTAAGCTGCTGGTTGCAGAAGCAGGAGCACAAGGCTGCAGCCACGAGGCAGGTTTGCTGCCAAGTGCCTGCTGCCACAGAAGAGCAGTGGATCAGAAGCAAAATCCCAGGAAGGCAGGGAGGGATCAGGATAAGTCAGACTAAAAGCCTATTTCAAATCCTGCAGGACAGCTGGTACCCTAAACTCGCAGGGGTCATGGCAGCCCTGCCAAGCAGTTCCCACCATGGCTGACCCATCCTCAGGAGATGACAAGCTGTCCCAGCCTACAGACTGGCCCAGGTGTTGAAACCTGAAAGTCCAAGCCAAATCCAAACCCTTGGCCTCAGCCCCCTGCTCAGGGGCAGGATCTCCAGCTGCTGAGAAGCAAGACCTCACAGATCACAAAGTGAGCGTTAAAATACACACTGGAGTAAAGGCTGGGATAAATCTAGAATTAGGCCACACAGGGGAACTGAGATAGTGCAAAAGAGACAGGAAATTAATCCTGTGGTTTTGAACACTTCCAAGCAAAAACCCCACCAACCAACAGGTGAAGGTGCTCTGCCACCATGTCAAAAGGTGTGTTTGAAATCCACAGCCTTGCTGGCTAAAACCCAAATGCCACCAGCAAGTCAACGTGCCAGCCTTTGGAGATGGGGGCTATGTGAAAATCTTGGGGCACCTCTGTGCTCCCACAGACCCACATCTCCTTGGAGCAATCTTCCTCTCCATCCAGAGCAAAGGCCCAGGGCCAGCCCCTGCCCTAACAGACCCACCAAGCCCATAGCACAGAGGTCAAGTTGCTCTGGCACAACACAAACCTCACAGAACAGCCTGAGCACTCAGAGGGCTCCCCACAGACTGCTGTAACCAGGATTTCAACAGCAAGGTGACCCTGGGTGACAAGTCTGTACACAGGGCCTCAAAGGGAGAGGGGCTGAGGGTGATTTGGGCCCATATGAGCCTCAGAGATCTCCAAAGCTGTGCTCCCACTGGTCTGGAAGTACAAACACCATCACAGGTGTTGGGACTGTGAGGAACACTCCAGAACAGCCAGAGACAACTGCTGGGCCAGGGCCAGGGTGAAGAGCTGTCCCACCCCTCCCTGATCATAGCCAAAATAATCCACTAAAGAGTTTAGGGCACCCTGGGAAGATGCTGAATGCCTCTGTTCAGTTGGCATTCATTCACATCCTGTGGAGTCCCCAGGGCACTGTAACAACCAACATCAGAGTCAGCTGTCACTCTTCTGTCACGATGAGCCAAGCAGCCCTGAAAGCCCAAGGCCAAACACAAGCAGCCCCAAAGGTGGTGACAGTGCCAGAGTGGCAGCTGGCCAAGGGCAGCATGGTAAGACAGGAATACAGGGCAGTAGGTCCAAGTCACACTGTCTGTCTGGTTTAAAAGTTTCCTAAGCTCCAGATTTGGGGTGATGGTCAATGGGCCCGTTGTGCCCTGGCCTCCTGCAGTGGCTCATCTCCTTGGTGTTAAGTAAACAAAGACCTCCACCTCAAAAAGAAGACAATCACATTTGCATTAGAAAAAGCCATGATGTCAACAGGGAAAGAGTGGATGCTGTATTCCATTCATCAGCTCTGAGCTCCTCTGCACCAACACAACAGCATCTGTTTGGTGCTGCTTCCTCTCCTTCCCCTCCTGCCCCAAGAAGGCTTTGGGGCCAACATATGCTGCACTGCTGCCAGCAAAGGCAGGCTGGGCTGAGACTGCCCTGGGGAGATATTCCAGCTATGGTGAACACCAGGAGGTTGACAGCTTGTTAGGAAAGGCAGGAGGGAGTGAGGCTGGCGGGTGGACAGCTTGTTAGTCCATGCTACTTATTGACAGCTGCCTACACATTTAGTAGGAGTGACAATTGTTTTCTGTTAGAGGCACACATGAACTTTCTCACTCTGCCTGTCTGTAGGCCTCTTGGGCAACCCTGGGAAGGCAATGTGCTCTCAGCAGCAGGCAGCCTCTGTGCAGTTCACAACAGCCCTGGCACACACATGCAGGGTGGGTGTCACACTCAGTGCTACCAGTACCTGAAGAACGATCGGGGCAGGGACTGGCGCTTTCGCAGGGAGCTCCTGCCCCCCCGGTGCCCACCCGCGGGCAGGGTCTGACTCCTCTGAAACCGAACCTGCCTGCTGCAAAGAAAAGAGAGCTGAGGGCAAGGAACCTCCAGGGCTCTGGGGAGGAGCAGCCACTGCATCTCCTTCCATAGCCCATGGGCAGCAGCGGTGCCCCACTGCATGTGACAGTGGCCTGAGCTGAGAGCACGACCTAAGAGAAACAACCAAGCTCAAGCCACACAGAAACAGCATCTTTGAGCCCAGGAGGCTGCTGAATCCTCTTGGTGCACCTGTGACATGTCTCACATTGCTCTGGAAGGTACCAGGGGTACTGCCAACCCCCTCAGCTCCCCTGTAAGAACTGCCTTCTTCAGCCCAGACACAGCTACAGATTCCACAGCTGGCTTTGCACACCAGTGTGAATCCATGGAGGTGTCAGCAGGCTGAGATATGATCTGCTTAGAGACAGTGACTGGTGCCCTGACAGGATCTTGCCTGGTGAACAAGTCTATCTGTGGCACATCTGCTGCTTTGCATGGACATCTCAGACACCCTGGAAGACTGGAAATGGTGTTAGATGCTTTCATATGAATCACTCCCATGCCTTGTTCTGGACTACACAGGCTTGACATTATGTTCATAGTTGATCTGTGTCCTCCAGGGAAGATGATATGGAGTCCTGCTGCAGTTTCACATTCTGTGTATTCTGAGGGTTGTGTTAAACAGAAAACTTGGCAGTCAGCCTTCCTGGACTCGCAAAACAAATCCCAAAACACAATTTAGGGATGTATGGTCTGCATTCTCCACTGTATTCCTAGCTCTGCTAAATGGAAAACAGGGATTTAGGCCTTGATACTTTCCATTTCCCTGGCCTTGTTTATGATCCACTCATTTCATGCTTTTATTGCCAGTGTTGTGTAATGTGTGCATCTCCTGCAGTTCTGCTCCTTGTTAAGTCCTTCCCAAAGTAAATCTGTCACAGTAGCACCAAAGCAGTTCACATTTCCTCACTCTTCTACATACAAACTGCATGTTGTGAGGACTTCTGGGACAGGTTAGCCAGGCTCTTCTACCCAATGCTTCTTGTCAGGGCCTCCACAGCACCCTCCCAGGATATCCCCTCATCCTTGACGTGCTCTTGCCTAGCTGTCCTGGCAAGGAACACGTCAGGAGCAGGGAGGCAAGGGAGGAGGCAGAGTAGGTGTGCAAGGACAGCCTCAGCAGCCCCAGAGGCTGCCCACAGCCCTGAAAAGAGCAGACACCATTTCACAGGCTCAGCCCTCTCAACCTCACAAGAAGCAGGATCAGAGTGGGCTGATGCAGGAGAGTTTCAGCACCAAGGCAGCTGGGGAAGGTCTGAGGCAAAGGAAAACAGTGTGTGGGAGATGTCCCAGAGCTGGAAAGCTGCTCCTTTGTGAGGGGGTGAAGCCTGGCTGGCTGAAAGTACCCCTGACCCCTGGAGCTCCAGGGATGCTCCTGGGATCCAGGCAGGCCTGACACACTGCCAGAGACAGAAATGAGCCATCTCAGCAGAAAAGCTGGGAGAGCCACTCCCTCTGGGCAAACTGGGATAAGCCTTTGCCATGGTGAGGGAAACAGCATCCTGCTCTGTGTGGCCATGTGTCAAGAGTCTCGTAATGACAACACTTTGTAGGAGTGGGACACAGGACCACAGCAGCCTCTCCCTGCTCTCCACCACTCCTCAGAGCCATCTCAAGGACCTGCCAGTGCTAGGAGCCAAGCTGCTGAGAGCCCTGCACAGCTCCAATGGGTTCTGCCTCCCCCAGCAACCATGTGCTCTCAGACACTGCACCAAAGCACGCCCAGTACAGCCCACCTACATTCACAGCTAAACATCAGGGCCTGACACATCCTGTTACTGGGAAACAGCCCCCACAGGGCATGGGGGCAGCCAAAACCTGTCTGTAAGTGGCAAACACCATTCATTGTCCTGGTCACCAGCATCTTCCTCCCAGGACTTTCCTCCTCATGCACTGCAGACAGGCTGTACAGCACCACTGGGCTTCTACACTGGGGACCAACCTGCACCCACCCTCCCACCACCTCCCAAGGCAATGAGGGACTGCAGGATGGCAGGACACAGTGCAGCAGGCCCCAGGAGCTCCGTGCCTCACCTCTTGATGGTCTGGGTGATGGAGGTCTGGCGCTGCAGCCCCGCTCTCCTGGCGGGGTCGTGCGGCAGGGACGGCGCGCGGCTGTTGTCGGCCGGCATGCTCACGCTCCGCAGGAACGCCTGGCGCCGCGTCGGCTGCGAGGGAAGGGAGGCAGCCAGAGTCAGACTTCTGGCGTGAGCAGGTCAAAAATTCAACATGGACTGCCTGAGCTCCTGCAGCACATCCTCCTGGCTGCTGGCTGCCCAAACCACACTCTCCTAGGCGGCTCCACAAGGTCAAGAGAAACGCAGTCAGTGGGATTTGCTTCTTAAGTGGCTCTGGAGCTGCACTAAAAGCCTGTGAGAGCTGTGGGTGGGTCTGCAGTTGCTGCCTGGTGCAGCCTAAGCAAGCTGGGAAAGGCTTTGTTCATAGCCTAACAGCCTGGGCACACTCACATGTCATGGCTAAATGTCATCTACCAAATGTGACACAACTCACCATGCTGTTCTCAGCTCACACAACTACCTCTCCAGGGCTGCTCTGGATTTCATTTTTATCAGCTCAGCAGAGAAACCATGTCCCATTTGTACAGGGCAGGCTGAGCAGACTGCCCCTCTGGCAAGGGAAGCTCTGATTGATCCTCTGGTCAGACACTGTCTCTGCCTCAAGACTACTTCAGCCTCTGTAGCCCAGAAAGATAATGATTTCTATTTACATCAACAGTTTTGATATCTTTTATGTAAAAGCAGCACACAGATACTCAGGTTGTAAGTCAGAAGTGCACACAATGCACTCTTATCCTGACAGCTGGGCTATGCAGAGAACATCATTTCCACCAGTTTCCATCATAAGCACGGAATGTCCCTCCAGGTGCCCAGCTGGATTTAGAGATTCCAGACAAGGCAAGATCCATCACAGCCTTAAATAATTGATTCAGAAAGTTTCAACTTGCACTGGTAAAACCCTGAACTCCACTTCTAATCCCTACAGACTGACCTCCAAACTCTTTCCTTCCAAGGGAAGGCCAGAACCAAGATTTAGCTGCCAGGAGCTGTCATGTGAGTGAAGTGCATTTGAGTCCCTGGATCACAGAATGATGAAGAGGACAGACCTTGATGTTCCAATAAAAGCTCCCTCTGAAGCTTGTCCTCAGCCCCCTCCAGGGAAGCTGTATAACCCTCCATTTCTCTAAACTTTTTTCACGTAAGTGACTGAAACCAGGTCAATGGTGCTGGGCAGCAAGAACCCTCTGGCTCTGCCTTCGGTGCCCAAAGCCTCTGCTCCTGCAGCAAGGCCACACAAGCAGCCAGCATTCATACCCAGGTCTCATCCCAACAGCAGTTTTTAATACCTTGTAGCAGCTATTCCTGATATTCTCCCTATCCCCAGCACAAATGAGGGTGTTTGACCCTCGTGCTTTGCACTGCTCCTATTAACCTATCACCTCATCTCCACTTCAGCACTCCTAAATGTTATGTATTTCACATCCCACATGGTCCTCTTATGTTCCTCCTGCTGCTAACAGCTTTGTGTTGCCAGTAACTGTTCTTTGCTGTTGCTGATGAAAGTCTGTCATTATCTTGGCTATTCATAAGTCAGATTCATACCCTGCTCATTTCAGCACAAGCTCCAGCACTTCCAGGCCCTCATGCTTGTCTGGGAGACCTTCAATCCTCCAGTTCCCTTAAGAAATGCTTGTTTGAATACCTCACTCTCATATCCCACATCCAAACACTCACATCCACTGATGTGAGCACATCAGCCACCCACCCTCATCCCTCCCACATCCCCTTCAGGTGGAGTTAATTACTGCTCATAAATTTACTCAAAGGCTCTGCCCCTTCTCATGTGGCCTCACGACCTGCCATCACACGCTGCCTTTCCCTGATGGGGATCCCAGGCACAGGGATGCTCCCAGCACATCCCTCCCCAGCTCCACAAACCCTTCCCTCTGTACCTGCACGGGCTGGAGGGGCTCCTCTGGCACGGGCAGGGGCACTGGCACCGGGATGTCCAGCTTCAGCCATGGTGGCTTCTTGCGCTGTAAACTGCTCGTGCTGTCGTGCCGCGCCTCCGACATCGTCCCACGCTTGTCCTCAGGCCTAGAGAGGAGAGACACCAGAGTCAGGAGGGAATCTGGCTCACCCCTCACAGCCCATGCTGGCAGGGTGAGCAGAGGGTTCTCCTCCCAGCTGTGACTGATGGGCCCCCAGCCCCACCTGGGATGAATTCCCCAAGTGCCTCGTGAGGGCTCGGGGGTCACAGCTTGTGCCCACACTGCTCATTCAGCACCTGACACTAAAGGACACAGAACCTCGAGCCAGATACAGGCACTGCAGTCACAGGTTTGAGCTGCCTCCCATTAAGATTTTTGCTGAGACTACTGAGATCCAGATTCCTTAAGAACAAGCCATGAATTAAATCTGTGTTGTGCACAGTAGATAAGTTTCTGGGTCTGTGGGTAACGCTTGCAGCTTGGCTGTAGGAAGGTACACTTGGGCTATATGGTACCTGAAACAAGAATGTATCTGGTGGGTGTACCAACCAAATATCATCCACTTGGGAGATAATGTCTGGGTTTTTGATGGACAGGCATAGCATATGATGTGGACCATCCCACATTTCATGGACTGTCTGATGGGGCAGAGAGTGTGAAGCATGAAGAAAATATGCTGGGGGGGGAATGGGGAAGGGAAGGAGAAAGGGTAGAGTTAGGTGTTCCTGTAGTTAAATTTTGTAACAATGGTTTTTCAGGCCATAGATCTTGGAGAGAGGCCGAGTAGGAATTTATGATAGAATTTGTTTTATATTTAGGGTTGTGCTTTGTTTTAGGGGAGGTTGGCAGTTGCATCTAACCCCTCCCCTTATTATGGGGGATGAATTCCCCAAGTGCCTCATGAGGGCTCAGGGCTCACAGCTTGTGCCCACACTGCTCATTCAGCACCTGACACTAAAGGACACAGAACCTCGAGCCAGATACAGGCACTGCAGTCACAAGTTTGAGATGCCTCCCATTATGATTTTTGCTGAGACTACTGTGAGATCCAGATTCCTTAAGAACAAGCCGTGAATTAAATCTTAATGAGATCTGGATCCAGACCAACCAGCTAAGTAACTGCAGTATCAAAAGCCACTGACCTCCCTCTAAAACCAGCTTGTGACTCACCAACACCCTTTTCTGCCCACCCAAAGCCAAGCACCACACTTTCCAACCCACCCACCACTTAGCAATTAACAAGTGGCCATTTCTCATCGCTGTTTCTAATCTCTTTTAAATGTAGTGATTTTCTAGAAACATAATACAGTGCACAGAGCAATACCAGTATAGCATGAACATTAGAGAACTGGCACTAATCCTGAACTAAGAGTGGTTTTCATACATAAATAATAATGATATGGTATTTAAATAAAAACCGCTGTGTAATCCAAACGCCGCAGAGAGCAGAGTGACTCGCTGTCATCTTGCCCACTCTGCTGCAGTTTTGCCCTCCTGTTTGGGACCACAGGAGTCCTTCAGGCTGGCAGAGCACCCACTTCACTGTGCATGCTCAGAGAAAACAGGTTTCACTGGAGGCAGATCAGCTCAGATGCCTCCACGGGTACTTTCCAGCCTAAATTGTGCTACAAGTTTGTATTTCTTCCTCTCCTATCACACACACAGCTTCAAGTGAACAGTGGGAAGCATGTGTGCTGAATGGGACAAGAGATTCCATTCCCTGCGGGCTCTCTCCTTGCATGGCCCTAGCCTGGCCTGCAGCCCTTAGCCACAGGGGACAAAAATAATCAAGTGCCCCAGCCTCTTCACCACAGTGGACAGATGGAATAAGCAACCAGTTAAATCTGCAGGCACACATGCTTTGACAGGGAGTAGGAGAAAAACTCTGTTGGAATTAAAACTTAGCGCTCTTACATTGCTAACACAGCCCATTTATTTTAAATGCAGAGTGAGTTTAACACGTAAGGATTCTTCCTTGAGAGAGGCCAAGTCCTAGGCCAGGACCAGAGGGATCTCCACCCTCTGAGACATTTGGCATGCAACAAAACAAGGCCCTGAGCTGCCTGAATTATCCCAGCCTTGCAGTGGCTGAGCCAGTCAACCTGCACGGGTCCCTCCCAACCTAAATTAGGCACCGGTTCTGTGAAACGTGCACTGCCTTGCAGGGCATTGCCACCATCTTCCCGCAGCTCTGCAAAGGGAACTGCACACACCACTGCAAAAGGTACGGGGCAGGGGGGCAGGCAGGGGGGAAATAGGTCAACAAATGGGAGTGGGGGATGATCTGGATTGGGTTAGGAGAGAATCTCATCTAAAAGGAGCTGAAGGCCAGCTGCTGGTTCAGTCGCGGGGCTGGGCCGGCTGCCAGGAGCGCTGTGCTCAGCTGAGCCAGAACGACAGAAAGGGAGGACTCAGCTGTAGGTGGGTGAAGGTTGGGTTTCAGCAAATACCACAGGCCCCCAAAAGTCTGGGAATTCATGATCTAGTCTGTACAGACATGCCCTTCATACATGCACCACAGTCCTGTTGCACAGATGCAGCGCTGTGCATGAGAGGGACACAAATCCTTCCTTCCCTCCCTGCCGAGCTGCAGGGGTGGCTAAATACAACTGTTCAACTTCCTGCAAGATAAGGACAGTGAGAGTATTAGGGGAACTCCTGCCTGTGCTTGGTATGAGTAAATCTGCCATGAGACACAATTTACTGAAAGGTCTTGCAAATTTGTCTTCATAGTGAAGTCAGAAAGCAAAGCAGATTTCTCATACCTGAAATACTCCAGCAAAGAGCCTCAGCATTTACCTCTGAGGATCACAAACACCACATGTCCTCAAGGTGTCCTAATCAGAGACCAGCCAAGAGAGACAGAGCCACACTGGCATGACCAAACACAATCTATTTCACACAACTCAAGAGCCTCCTTCCTGTGCCTTCAAGGGCAAACTCAGAGCCTCCAAAGTAGCAACTCTGCTTTTTCCAGCATCTCACCACTGAGCCAACATCACTCAACATCCTTCCTGTCTACCTACAGAGCAGCCTTTGTGAACAGGAGCTCTGGGTGTAAAGAATACAAATGTGTAGGATTTGCAGCTCTATCAATCAGTGAGGCCAGGCCAGGAAGGCAGAGGATGAATCACGCCCGTATTGCCCGAAAGTTGCTGCAATAACATGAAACCCTGTGAAAGACTTCTGATTAAATCTGGTTTGAGTTTCCCCTCCTAAATTGCCACAGACCACAGACAGTGATGTCCACGTATCTTCACTGGCTTCCCTGCCATCCTTGCAGACTTGCACGTGGGTGTACACACCTGCCAACGAGGACAAACACACACAAGGGTAAAGCCTGTGGCCTTGTAATTACCCCCAAAGTTGACTTAACTTTGTATTTTAGGCAAGGTGAAGATGTCAATATGAAATTCACATTCTGACAGAGCAATGGATTGCTCTGCTTTCTCCTCGCTTCAGCAGTTAAAGAGTTCTTTAAGTAGCAAAGCATTAAAATGCATATATAATAACTCTCTAAATGCATTCAGTATTTAAACCTCAGATAAATTTCCAGGGTGGCTGCAAACCAGAGTATGTAGGAGCAAATCCCTCTACCAGTTCAACCTTCTTTACTCACTATCAGGTTCATTTCCCATTAAAAGAGTGCAGTGAAGGCAGAGCTGTTCAGCATTCCCAACTCCCCGCATGCATTTGGAGTGGCCAAAAATAAACCCTACAAACACCCAAGACTGCATCAGGCCCTGCCAGGGCAAGCACTGTGAATTCTGTGTGAATAATCAGCCACAGCACAGGTCAGGCAGCTGCCTCTGCCCCAGGCACAAAAAGGCCTGGGGTATGGTCATGGGAGACAGGTCTCCAGGGGTTAACAGGGAGCCTGATGTGGACCAGCTGAATAAATGGATATACAGACCAGAGGAGCATCAGTGCATAGCTGTGTGCACAGATGTACAGCACCATGGTCCAACAGCCCTTGCATGGCAGGTAGCAACCATTACCACACCTGGCCCTCACTCTAAGTGCTGCTAATTTGTGCCTCAGCACTGCAGTGAAAGCACTTGCTGAGTTTCACACTGACCCCTTGGTTATTTTAGGGGTCAGTGTTTCAGGGTCCAGTGTCCATGTATTTCATCAGGCCAGTGGGCTTTGTTTCAAAGCTGACTGCATCGATGCATATTTTGTTTGAATGGTCCCATACCATCAATCTCAATTTCTCAGTACTGTCAAGAGGCCACCAAGAGCAGCAGGATGGGAACACACAGAGCACAGGGAACACACAGACCCATGCAGGGTCAGCTCAGGGTCCCTCTAAAGCCAGTGTCTCATTTCCAGCTGAGCATGCCTGGCACAGGGTAGGAGTACAGGATCACTCAACAGTCCTTTCTCCCATGGCACATGCTGTGAATAACTCACAGGCTTCTTGTGCCAGAAATCTTTGCATGTAACAGTTCTGTATCCATCTCTACATCCATCCAGTGGTTATTATTCCAGAATTTATCCAGATCATTTTTTAATCCAAGCAAACTTCTAGTGTTCATAACTGCACATGACAAAGCTCCAGAGCTGAAACACATGCTGTGTGACTCCAGCTCATCTGCAAACCTGCCATTCCTAGGTCCACTTGCTGCTCTAGTTCTTGGACTAGGAGAATGATCAGCTTCTCCCTATCCTCTTTCTCCATGCAAGTCCTGACCCTACAGATCTTTTCCATGTCTTCCTACCATTCCCTCTTCCCACATGCACATCCGGAAGCTCAGTCCTCATACAGGGGCTGTTTCAGACCTCTTGCACTTGCTTAGTTTGGACTTTGTTCCACCAGCATCACAAAACTCAGGAATATGCAAATATAAGGCTGAATGAGGTATTTGCAAATCCAGCTTCTTCTAGCTGATCAGCTGGTAGCAACATAAAAATTACTAATAATGTCCATTTCAATTAAAATAAACAAACAAAAGAGAAAACATATCAATGGCAGATAGTCTGGGAAATTCATCTTCAAAAGGTCTGTGCCAAAGCAAGGTCACAGAAGCAGAATGAAAGGCAAATCCACTGTGCTGTGGGTCAGGCTAAGAAAGGGGAGAGCACATTAAATACCAAAGTTGGCACATGATCAAGGAAAGCTGCTTAGTGAAATCTACTGACCCAAAGAGCAAAAGAAAAGCTTTGCCCAGAAGCCTGAGCATGTTCCTAAAACTGACAGGCATCCTAAACACATTTAGAAGCTTGCACAGTCATTTCAAAGAAAGACCATCCTTCCATTTAAAGAGACAACTGAAGCTATTCCCATGTTGATTTCTTTACTTCCAAAATCTCCATTTCACCAGCATTCCCATTTAAAATAATGCTGGCTTTTTCCCCCCCAAGAAACATTCCAAAGAAAAACCAAACCAAAACAAAACCCCAACTTAATTCAACACGACACAAACAAACAGCATCTGTTTTTTCCAACAGCACTGCTCCTCTCCAGCACAGTGTGTGCATGTTCCTCCAGACACCCCCAGGAGTAACACACACAGGGGTTATTCCACTGCAATCTGAGCACCATGCTCACACTCCAGCTGTTTTTCTCCATTTTTCAAACCCCATCACTGCAACAATCTTATTTACAGTGCCTGCTACACAAAGTCCCAGGCAAGCTCCATGTACCTGAAGGGGTCTGGCTGAGGCACAGGAATCCAGCAAAGAAAGCAGGATCCTCACAGTGCCCTCCAGACAGGAGGAGACAGCTCCTGGCTGTGCCTCTCTCCAGGAGGATTGCTGCTGGCACAGCAGGGAAAAGGCAGGAAGTCCAAGGAGAAGAGGAGCAATGGGTTTTTAGGCTGCCAATAAAACCATCTAGCATGGATCAGACCCAAGGAGCTCCAAACAATATCCCAAACACCAGGCATGAGCCAGCCCTTTGAAACGGGCCAGATGGAGGGGCTGAGGGCAGGCAGGGACAGGGAAGGTGGGACAGGCCACTCCTGGGGAAAGCTGCTAAGGGCTCAGCAACACTCAGGCTTTGGCTGAGCCCACCACCACTGCCCACCCTAAGAAAATACCTGAAAAATTCAACAAAGCCATCAGCACTGCCCAGGGCCCTCTCCTGCTTTCCCAAGGTTGGCTGGGGAGCTGGGCAATGCTGTGAGGCTCTGCACGAGCTGGGTCTGAGCAGTCCAAGCAGCTCTGAGAGCTGTGCAGACACAGTGCCCTGTGAGCCCTGCCCTGCAGGGAGCTGGCAGCACTGCCATGCCCACACACACCCCACTGTCCCTCTCACTGCTCCCTGCCATGCACGAGCTCTGCTGGAGGCTGATGCCACTTCCAAGAGCCTGCACCAAATCACACAGGCAGCAATTCCTCAGGGCTCTGCTCGTGAGCAAACCCATCTGCCAGCTAGCTGCTGCCCAGGGAGCAGGCTTGCCTTGCTCCACAAGGTGTTTTACCAGCACAAATTAACCCTAGTAAATTATTTCCTGTTGATCTGGCAGCCTGAAGAGTGTTAGATAATTTCAGATAAGCCCTGTGCAACCCAGAGAGGAAGGGTAGGACCAACCTCTTCAGCGATGGCTCAGCATGACAACAGCTCAGGTGAGACATCAAATAGAGTCCTGAGCTGTCATCCCCTGCCTGTGTGAAACTGTCCTGCTCCATCCCCACTGGGGATCTCACCATGAGCCACTGAATTGAATGAGCTGAGAAATACCAGCTGACACTGCCTGGTTTGGAAGAGGCCAGGCAGAGCCCTAGACAGGAAATGGGAAGCTACACTGGGTTGGTATTTCAGGCAAAGCCTTGTAGAGGGATGGTGTTCAAAGAGGCACAGCAGGAGTGCAAAGCTTCAGAAGCTTCAGCTGGGACTCACTGAACTTGGAAAAGGTTCAGCTGCATACAGAGACAGAGGGCTTTAAGCACAGGTAATGAAAATATCCACCAGTGAAGACTGAATGTACGTGAGCCAATCCCACGATCAAGAAAGGAGATCTGATATCCCTTTGAGCAACTGAATTTCTTGATTTTCAGAAAAACATGAAGGTTATGATGGAAATCAAACAAAATTTAGTTCCTACTTGAACACCAGCATTAAAAGCTTTCAAAGCAGATTCACCTGGGACCTGAAGATGTGTTGCCCTCATATAGCAGAGAGAGGAAAAACAGGAAGCTCAAAAACCTCTTCTGATTTCTGATAGTCCCCAGATCTGTAGTTGAGCTCCTTCAAACACAGGTTAAAAGATGACCCCCAACTGCAACATGCAAACACTCACAAGCAACAGGCTGATCTTCAAAGTCCTTTTGTTGCAGCAGACAAAGTGCAAAATAGTAACAAGAATTTGGAAACCAATGCTCAAAATTCAAGCTAAAAAGATGTCTTAAACACTTGAAAGAGATGCAAGCCAACAGAAGGAGCAGTGACCCAGCCCTGTGTGCTGCCCTCCTCCTGCTGCTGGCACCAGCATCCCCACAGCTGTTGGGTGATCCACACTGGGAACTGACCCACATGAGCTCAGCAGAGAAAATGGCTCCTTCCAGCCCCAGCTCCTTCCCACATGGCTCCACAAACACTGGTGCCAGCAGAAGGAAAGGAGAAAGCACAGGAACAAACAGAGCAGCTGGAGCCAGATGATTGGACTGCTTCTCAAGGCAGAATAGTTTGAAGTGATTGTTGAAAACATGGCCAAAACTCAGATTTGTAGCACTGTGGGAAGCCAACAATTATCCCAGGGAGGTGGTGGGTTCAGCATCTCTAATCTTCTGAGAAGCACCCTCAGTGCAGGTGTTGAGTGCAACAGCAATAAAACACTGCTGTACCACCAGAGGCAGAGGGAATTTTTTGGTGGGGTCATTAGATGGGAAAACACCCAAACCATCCACAGATTGCTCCAGTGCTGACAGCCCAGCCTCACACCAGGGCAGCTTCCACAGAGGGAGGAGCTTCACCTGCTCACCCCTGGCCTGCAGCACCCACAAGGAAGCAGGTGAGGGGAGCCAAGCAGAGCAGGCTGAGCAGAGGGGTCATTTTCCATGAGTTCCCCTGCTCACCCATGGCCTGCAGCACCCACAAGGAAGGAGGTGAAGGGAGCAAAGCAGAGCAGGATGGCAGAGGAGCCTTCTCCATGAGGAGTTCCGTTGCTGACCTCTGGCCTGCAGCACCCACAAGGAAGGAGGTGAGGGGAGCCAAGCAGAGCAGGATGGCAGAGGAGCCTTCTCCATGTCCTCACCACGTGTGGCCCAGATGACAGGGGCAGGTCTGCAGCACCAGCCAAGCACACCCAGGGCCCACACAGGGCACGGGCAATGAGGGATCTCCAACTCCACCTTCCAGAGCAAATCCAGCCCAGAGCCATCCACAACCTACTGAGATACCAGCAAGGGCAACAGCCTGCACACAAACCAACACACAACAAGGGGGGAGCAGTGGAAAACCTTCTGGAGCACTTTGGCTCTTCACCCTGTTTATGTTTCTCTGTGACACACCCTGTGGCTTTGCCACCACATCCAACAGCCATATTTCCAGCAGCCACATCCTAAAAATCTGGTCACAGCCTGGCACTTACAAGCTCCATCAGGGCACAGCATGATGAGATACCTGCCAACAGCTGCAGTGATGGCACACCAAGCTCTGAGCAGCGTTCCCATTCCTCAGGGAAGCCAGCAGAGCTCTGCCTGGTCCTCCACAGCAGCTGTTTCCACCAAGAGATCCATTACCAGCTACCAGGGGAAGGATCATCTGTGCCAGCCTTGTTCCTGCACCCTGGCTGAAGATAACCACAGCTGCCTGATGGTTCAGTGCTGCCTGGGCTGAGCCAGCAGAGCCCTTTGGGTCCCCAGCAGCCTCTAAGCACAGTTGTCACAATGCTCTGCACCTTCTTCAGGAAAGAGTGATCACAGACACTATTGCAGTGCACATTTAACTCATTTAAACGATTCCATGGGACTTCAGAGGACTCTGTTCCAGATTTATTCCCATTACTAGTGAAGCAGATGCCTGGTTAAGTACCATGGGCACAGTCACTGCCTCAATTATACAGCAAGGTGAGAGTCACAAAAAGGCTTTTGTCAGTGCAGCCATGACCCCACACTAGGAAACAAAAGACAAACCCAACAAAGGTTTTATTTTCATTGAAATTTTGCATTTTGAAGTTTTTTTTCCTACCAGCTCTCATACTCATCACAAGTACTGTAAGGGTTCAGGACACAAGGCAAGCTGGGATGACACTCAGGACAGAAGTAAACACTGGCTCTGGCTGATTTTGGAACAGCTGTCTGTGCACCCAGCTCAAGAGCCATTTTCTTGGTAATGTGTCTTAGTGATTACAACATTGTTCATTTAGAAATACAATATCAATAAACAATTGATGGAAAAGCAACTCCCCTAAAAAGATGACAATAAGCCAAACCAACAATTATGTTAGAGCAAAAGCCACTCATCCTCTACAGCAAAGACTCTGGATACTAAAAGCAGCTAAGAATCACTGTTTGTTGTGCTAAATAAAAATGTTTCAATGGCAAAAGAGATCAAAACTGCCACAAATGACAACATTTCCTATGGAAAGTTACATAAAACCACTCTGAATAGCAACCTAAAAAAAATCTTAGAGGAAATAACAATAACAAATGCTGGAGCCACCAGAAGACAGACTTTATATTCAGGAAGGATGGAAGCCACAGAGCCACTCAGAACAACTTTCTTGGAGCGTTCCTTTGAAACTCAGAGCATCCTCACTCCCCATCACGCACCTGGCTTTCTCCAGCACCACCACAGTTCTGCACACCTGGGCACAAGTGAGAGAATAAAAAATGCCCACAGCAGCCAAGGCCTGGGGGAGATCCTTCAAAGGACCAACTAAACAGCCAAGAATTTAGAGCAGAGCTGGTTTGGCTGCTGTCCCTCACCATTAGGGGATGCAGCCAAGGACAGGAGAGCCACTGTGGTGCTCTGAATTCCCCTCTGGCTCTGCTTGATGGCCAGGCACACACCATCTCCTGCTGTGTCCAACTGGAAATAGCTGCAGGAAGAGCTTGTCTTGCTCTGCAGGTGTGTGCACACCTCTGCACGTTCATCATGTGCCCAGTGCAACAACTCATTCATAATGCAAATAGAAGTAATCAGAATTCTAGCTTGGTTTAGCAAAAAAAAAAAAAAAAAATTAAAATTCTAAGCGAACCACACTTCTTCAGGCTGAGTGAATGGCACATCCTTACTCACTGTACTCCCTGAAATTATAGTCTCAGAACAGCCAGGGAAAAGGAAGGTACACTCACATTTTTTGGCAAAACAACTCCCAGTTCTACAGTTCACTTTAGGGCTCTGAATTTAAGCAACAGAGTAACAAATCTCCCATGTGCTGACTGCTACAGGGCAGTGACTCCTGAAATACAGAAGCTGCATTTGTCTGAGCCCTCCAGATTTTAAAATCCAAGCAGCTCTAACTTCCACTGAGCCAAAGCCAAGGAAGTGCCAGACCTGGAGGACTGTAAGTGCAGCGTCCTGTGCAGTTTCAGGATGACCTCATAGGGATTGTTCCTTTTTAAAGGAAAGCAAACCTTCAAAGCAGGGATTGCTGCTGACCAGCAGAGCAAGGGGCTGGCTCTGAGCACAGTGGAAACAGGAAGGGGAGGAGGTGGCAAAGGTAAGCTTTCCAGAAAAGGCAAGATCAGGCATGGCTTGCTATCTCTTCTCCCCCTGGGAAGGCTCTGCTGTGCCAGGGAAGTATTGTGCAATGATACCTCAGACTTCACTGAGAAGAAATTACATTTCCTTTAATAAACACTGTGCTTTGGAGATGCTCTGATTACTAAAGCAAGGTCTGTTTGTTGCTGAAGGCCCCAGAATTCAGGAACATATCCGCTGCTAGGTCTGCATCACCGCACTTCCAACATTTCTCTGGTAGGCAAAAAGGAGCTGTAATTATATTTGAAATAAATTGTTTACCTAGATAGTTGAAGAGTGCATCCAAAGGAAATTACAGCAAAAACAAGCCCTATGTCAATGTGACATTTGCTGTCTGTGCAGCAAGTAGAGCACACAAGCAATGAAACGTGCACTCTTACAGCTTTAGGAGATTGGACCACTAAGATAAATGTGAAGAATAAGCTCTCTGTCTTCACCCAGTGGGAAACAGACACTGTTACTCAGAAGGATTTGACCATAGTTTGGATGATTTGGTCAAAAACTCAGCTGCTGATTTGCTCTTTGTTGCATCATCCCAACACACATTAAAAAAAAACCAAAACCACCTCCTCATTCCTACAGCAGCATGAACTGAAACAAAGATGAGAGGTGTGAGCTGAAGCTTCAACTGCTCCTGGACAGCAACAAGGTGGGTAGGACCAAAAAAAGGAGCAGTCAGAAGTTCGACTACCAAGGAAATGACAATGGGCAATCAGCACAGACGCATTTCCACTTCTCCCTGTGGAAACCTCACCCCCAGGGGCACAGACATTCTGCCTGGGAAAACAGAGAGGCTGGCAGGCAAGCCCTGCCCAGCTCAGGCTGCACTGAGGGAGGCTCTCCACACTCCATGCAAGCAGGCCTGCATGGTCTGAGCACACACCACACACCAAATTAGCCTGGGGTTCTTCGAGGACATGGAAACAGAGCTGCCAGCATGACCATGGGAAATGCTGCCAAACAGATCCATTTCCTTCCAAGGTTAAATCTTCCTCTTGCCAGCCTAATCTCTTGGGACTAAGAGCTGCAGAGTTAATCCTGTCCCTTTTAAATGTGATTCTCTTAGAGGGGAGTTACTGAGCACTAGCAGAGTAAGCAACCTGGTGCCCATTCAGGTCTGCTAGTTCTGAATGAGGCAAAAAATAAACAAACAAAAAGAAAACAAAACAAAAGAACCAACCACAAGGCTAAAAATAAAGCCTACCACCAGGGAGAGAACTACCTGCACAACCCTGGACACCAGAGCTTCCCCTGCTCTGTAGAAAGAAACCATCTCCATCCTACCTTCCAGCAGCACTGGGATGTTTTACCCACAACCCAGACACAAACCCCATTAAATTCAGGCTGCAGCACCCACAGCACACACTGAGATGTTTTCACACAGCTCCCTGAGCAGGCAGGCAACACATGCATTCCATGGGTTCCTTAAAACTCCAACATGTACATACCCAGCAGCTGGGAGTCAACCTCACAGCAACTGTGTGAGATCTGCACAGTTCATGTTTCCTTTCCTTCCAACTAGATGATGATAAATATTAGACTTGGAGTCCAGCACCTCTTCAACTGAAAAGAAAGGAAACTAATCCACTTCTGAGCTCAGGGAAAATGTTAAGGAAGGAATCCATCCTTGAGTTTTAAGTATTTCTACTGAAATGTGTCACATACAGGAGACAGGCTGGTGGCTGCAGGAACAGCAATTAACAGAGGTGTCATGTCAGGCCACAATTAATGCTGGAAACTGAGAAAGATGCATGGTCTCCATGGGATGCCAAGGCCTCCAGAGATAGCTATGGAAGAAAGGCAGCAACCACAAAGAAAGAATCTTATCAAAAGACCAGTCTGCTGGATAAAAGCTGTAGAGTGACAGATAAAGAAATGTCAGGATCTTCAGCTCACAGCCAGTCCTGCTTGGCAGGCACATCCCCAGCAACACAGGGCTCACACAACACAGGCTCTGCTCAACTCCTTGCTGGACACACTGAATGGAAGAGGAGAACAAGCTGGTAATCCTGGCCATGTTTCCCATCTCAGGCCTTCAGCACTAACCAGGCTGTGTTTGCACTGAAGACAGATCCAACACACTGAAGAGAATCAAACTTTTACTAATTATATCCGAGCATGAGGGCTCTGTGCCCAGAATAAACTGCCCTATCATGCCACACTAGGCAGACCCTGCCTCTCTCAAGAGAACATGTTGGGACTTGCTGGCTGCTTTCCGGGGCTGGATTCCAGAGGAACAGGACTGATGACCCCAAAAGGAATTCCTATTCCTGCCCGGCGACCTCTCGAGGCTGCAGCCCCGTCACAGTCCCTGCCACGAAAGCGAAACGAGCTGTCTGCCAAGGCCAGTGACGAGGTGCTGGCCCTCTCTGAGGGACATAATTCCTGCCTGAGGTGACACATCGGGGCCACACGGTCTCAGTACCAAGACACAGAGAGGACAAGCTCGTTGGAGAAGAGGTTTCTGCTGTGCTTGCAGGCCAGCAGCACTCTGCACATTCAAAGCTCATCCCCCTGGCTGAAGCCTACCCAGCACACAGCAAGACATTCCCGAGAGCAGGGCCAACCCATGGCTTTCCCCAGAACCTGAAAAGCCAGTTTGTAGGCAGATCTCTTGCAAGTGGATTGCTTAAAAAAAAAAAAAAAAAAAAAAAAAGCCTGTCATGGGAAGTCCCAGAGAACTAGTTTTGTGGGAGTTGCTTTTACGCTGCACAGCATCAACCTCCTTTCATGGGAACACACAGAAGCAGGAAAAGCACGGACACACGTCCACATGCCAGAGCTGCTGCCTTCCTGGGGGCTCAGGACAAATGAGCACAGGGGCCAGGAAAAAAGCTGGGGACCTATTCCAAATGCACAGCACCTCCTGGAAAGCTGGCAGTATCCCAGCTCAGAAATGGCACAGGCTCCCAAGCACACACAGGGCAGACCTGGGCTAAGCAGCAGCAACCATGAGGATTTAAGGACATGAGGGATGCAGTAGGAAGGAGAGATGATAGCTGTTATTAGAGCAACTGAGGGTTAATAAAAAGGCAGACAAGCCCTTTCATAAAGTCCATTTAACAATCAAAGCTTAAAGGAAGTATCTAAAGTTCACCTCTTTCTTCCAACTATATCAACCAATCTAACACGAGTCATCACCTCCTCCTGCAAACCTGCATCACTGAGACAGAACAGCTGGAGAGCCACATCCTTCATACACTGGAGTGGAAATGCAATTCTTCCAAGGGTCTGCTCCCCAGCTTGTCCCAACTGGGCCATTTTTATCCCCGTGGTCACAGTTCATAGGCAGCTATTTGTCCTTGCTGCCCTATCAGCGTTACTGCAGTTAACACCCTGTGCTCCTTCCTTGTCCCATGCTTCATTCAGAAGCTTTGCTGCTTTGTCCTTTCCCGTTACGTGTGACTATTTTTTCCCTTTACTGCAGAATGCACTTTTCTTCCCAGAGGAAATTAGCAGGCATGGGGACAAAAACAGGAAGAAAGGAAACAACTTCCTGCTTGCTCCAAGACCCGGCTTGGAGACATCTCTGACCGGCACCGTGCACCCCGCCACGAAGCCAACCTGCAAGAGAAGCAGCAGCCACAGAACCGAGCGGGGCACCAGGACGAGCAGCAGACAAAACTCATCTGTGCTGCCACTCACCTCTCCTGAGTTACACTGGAGAAAAACACGGGGCAAAATGTACACATGGGGCACTTTGCACTGCAGGGATACGTGTGGCAGGATGGGGCTGCTACAAAAGGACTTGGCACTGAGCTGCACCCTGCAAAAGCTTTGGTCGTGCTCGCGTCAGGCTGCCGTGATCCCCTTGCTTCGTGCCAGCAGCGCACAGTGTGAGAACTCAGTTCAGAGACTCGATCCGGCAGGAAAACTAACCTTAACATGTAAAAAGCCGTATATTTTCCACCAGATCATCTCCCAAAGTCGCTGCCAAAGCGCGACTGGGTGCCAGCATCAGGGGAGGGACGGCTGGGAAAGCGTGGGGATGGGGTGGACTCGGATCAGCCGAAACAAGCCGCGAAGGCGCACCTCCACCTACAGCCGAAAGCACTGCGATCGCCAAGCTCCGACACCCACACACGGGGCAGCACCTGCCCCGGCCCCGCTCTCACCCCGCGGGCCGCTCCCCGCGCGGCGGTCCCGGTACCTCGGCGGGGCAGGAGCGGCCCCCGCGGGATGCCCCTCCCGGGATGCCCCTCCCGGCCAGCCCCCCCCGGCCCCCCGGCCCCGCACTCACCGTGCAGGCGAGGGCGAAGCGCAGCGGCCGCTCGGCTCGAGCCGCCCCCCGGTGCGGCTTAAGGGACCGGCGCCGCCGAGCTCGGCCCGCGGAGGGCGCGGAGACTCCTCCCCCGTGCCAGGGGCCGGCCGGGCGGGCACGCCATTCACAGGCTCGGCATGCAAATGCGAGCCGGGAGCCGAGCGGCGCTGGGCGCTGAGAGTCCCGGCGGGGAGCTGCCAGCGCCCGGGGCCGCGGGACGCCGCATCCCGCCGCGCCGCCCTGACTCACGGGGTAGGAATGCGCCGCGCCGGGCGGAAGCCACCGGCCCGCCCGCGGCCCCCGCAGCCCCCGCCTTCCCCGCTGCCGCGGCGGTGGGCAGCGCCCTTTAGCCCCGCCGCTGCGCTGGGGTGCCGGGGCTGAGCGCCGGCTCCCGTTAGCATCGGCCCTGCGGGTGCTGGCATCGCTGCCGTGCCCGCGGGAGCTGCGGGGATTCCCGGAGTCCCCTTGGCTGGGCACCGCTGAGCTGCCAAGCCCTGGCTCCGCTGCCCCACACGGGAGCCTTCCCCGCTAAGCCTCCCGTCCACTGGGCTGTGATGCTCCCGGTCCCTCACTCTTTCTGGCGGTTTCACTGTACTTTACCTTCTTCTCGCCCATTCTCCTACGCTTAGTGCCGTGTTTCCTACCGAGTCTTCACACCTCCTCTTCCAGCCATGTGGTTAGCGTGTCATCCCTCCTCTAAGCTGTTTCTTTCCTCCCAGTTTAAACATTTTTCCCTTCTGGAGGCCATCCTCCCACCTCGATTGCTCAGCCATCCTCTCCCTTGTCCTGGGACTGCTGCAGAAGATTTCTCCATCCATCCTCCAAGGAGCATCAGTCAGCATGAATTGCTCATGCAGAGCTTTGCTGGAGCTCCAGCGAGGCCTGCAGGGTGCACATCCCTCTTGAGCAGGTCCCCAACCCACAGCTCCAGATGCTTTCAATGTTAGTAATAACTGGGGGGGATGATGTTCCTTTCCCATCTCATTGCATCTTCCCCACGACCTGCGCGCTCCAGCCGAGCTGAGCTCATTGGTACCGCACCCAGCCCTGCGCGTGCCCACGGCAGCCACACGTCGAAGGCAGCCCCCAGAGAGCCCTGCTAACCATATCATGTCTCATTAGCTAATGAGCAAACCCAGAGCAGCCCCAGCTAGTCCTGGCTGAGGTGGAGAGCAAATAGCACGCAGAACCCTGACTGTCCGCAAAGCTTAACAGGCACAAATTATTTTCAGATGTTTCTACCACATAAACAAGGAAAAGAAGCATCCAGTAATGCACTCATAGGGCCCTTCAGCATCTCCCAGGAGGAACACTCTGGAGCTGGAGTAGGAATCTGACCCACCCCTGCTCGTTCTTTGCCTCCTGCCAATAGTATGTGCGTTTTGCAAGAAAAGCAAAGCTCTGTCACTGAAACGTGACTTCTTGCTCCTGTAGAAAACTCTTGCAGACAGTGCTGCTAACCCCATCCCACAAATTCCTGTTCCCCAGTGCTTCCCTACCCAGCTCCCAAACTTTTTTACCCAAGCTGGAGGAATCTGCAGAGCTGGATAAAATCTACCTTGTTGGTAAAGCATACACCTACATTGCTGCCATCCCCAGCCAGAGTGTTTCTCCTTCAGTGCACTGAGTGGTCCTAGCCTAAAATAGATAGAATAAGGTGATTTCAGGCCAGGTTCTGACTGCTCAAGCACCAGATGCTGAATGGCAGCAGTTCAGTGTTGAGCACCCACCATTCCTGGCCTGGAGCAGCTCATCTAGCCCAAAAACCTTGTTTGTTTTCTCTCTCTTCAGGGAATACTTCTATTTGAAATGTGGACCAGCTGAAGGAGGGCTCTTTCCTGCTGCTTGTTATGTTTAAGGTGAACATGTGATTACATGAATTTGTTTCATTCTTCTCTGCTGGAAACTGGAATTTCCTCCCTACTTGAAACCCATGAGAAACTGTGATCTTGCCACAAGACGTGGTTAAAGACCCAATGAAATAGATATCCATCAGCATGTGAATGCAGCACTTTCACTGCTGCAGCTTGCTAAAACTGCTTCAAGGCCTGATGAGCCACACACCTGCCTGCTTCCAGCCAGGCTCTGCTGGGTCTGCACCAGCCAGGAGTGCTGCACAATGGCCCTCAGGTGCTGGACAGAATTGTTCAACACCTCAACTCCTGCTGAATCCCCTCCTGCATGCACATTTCTATGCAACACTCCTTGGAGCATTGATTCTGTGTCATCAAGTGTTAAATTGTGGCTCCACTGAATGTGGATTATAATCCAAGCAGAGAACTGGTGGTGTTACAGCCTGTGTGCCTTGCCTGACAGTTCTGTGAGGACAGATAGGAGCACAGAGGTCTGTTTTTATCAGGATCACCAGTTCCCTGGACAGATGATTCTATTCCAACCTGCTTTGTTCAGTGTTTGGGCCAAGAAGGCATCCCAGTACCTGGCAAGCACAGCAGAGAGCGTCAGATTGCAGCCTTGACCAGTAAAAACAGAGTTCCCCTTGCCCTCTGGAAATACATGGGCTTTGCAGTGCCTCCTGTGCTGACATGAAGCAGCAGCACAGCCCTGGCAGCTGTCCTAGCAAACAGGGAAGAGGTCCAGAAAGGCCTGGGATTTCTTCTAGGGAGGATTAATAACACAGAAACCCAGGCAAAGTCCCACGGAGTTTCAAAAGCAGGTGGCCTGGCTGGGAGCCAGAGAGGGAACTGCCAGGAGGGAAAGGACGGGGATTCCCTTTGGGAAATGCCTTCCCAGGGTGGATGGCTGACCTGCAGCCCCTTGCTGGGGAGCAAACCAGGCTCCTGGTACCAACAGCAAATCAGCTTTTCACCCCCAGCTGCACATGGGTGTGTGGGACCCTGTGGACAGGAAAAGTGGGGATGGCACAGCAGGATCTGTTCACCAGAGCTGTTACAGAAATATCTCCATATCTGCCCCTGTTCCTCACTAACCTGCAGCTCCTGGTGAGCAGCTGGCCCAGCTTTCTGCCCCAGGGAGGGCAGTGAGGGTGCTCTGAGCACCCAGCCTCAGCAGTGCCCTTCCTCACACACCATGGGAGTGTTGGTGCAACATGCTTGGAGTCCCCCAGAGTGGATGTCAAACTGGGAATGGTGCTGCTGACCTGCAAAAAAAAATATTGACATTTTTTGGAGCGCAAACCTTTCACTTCCCAAAAAAAAAAAAAAAAACCCAAAGAACCAAACAACTTCTATTAACAAGCAGCTATGTCGCAACTTCCATTTCCTATAACCCACTCAATTTACATGAAGTTCAGAAACCTCAAACTGGGTGGAAGGTCTTTTGAAGCCTCAGGCACCCTCAGGCAGCAGCAGACAGTGCAGACATTATTGTGTGGGATCACACCTGTGGCAAGAGGGACACAGAGATGACTTTGGCCTGGCAGTTCCATGCACCTGCTCAGGATGTGCCAGGGGCTGAGCTGGCAGCAGGCCTGCAGGGATTGGGGGTTTAAGCCCATGGAAGAGGTTCAAAAATAAAGCCAAGCCCCACCATCCTTGCCTGTAGGTTATTCAGCCCAAATCAGCACAGATAATTCCCTTCACAGACATCATCAATGAGTCCACCTGGGGCTGGGGAGCAGGAGACAAGCAGGGAGAGGAGCCAAAATGCTGATCTGGGAAGATGGTGGTGCCCCAGACCACTCACAGCCACAGGAGCTGCTGCCCAGCAGAGCACAAGGAAATCGCATCAAAACTCAGGCCCTTCATTTTCTGCCCAGATTAATTGCAATTAATCATTCCTGGCTCTAGCCACAGGGAATGTGTGTGCTTGCAGTGCCAGGAGGAGGTGGAGGAGTGGAAATGAGATACAACTAGGATTTCATGGCTAGCCCATAAAGAAATATTTATTTTCAATTGTATTTTACCCAGAAAATCCACTCAGATCAAAATGGCAATTTTCATTTTGGTGAACTCATTGAGGGAATTGGCCAAAAAAAAGGGAAAAGAAAAATAAAAAAAGAGCATGTGTAAGCAAACTGTGATTTCCAAAATATTTAGGAAATGTCACTTAGCAAAATAGCTTCTTTCTCCCCAGTTTACTTCAACACAAAAAGGTGCTTTTAACATACATATATGTGTGTGTCTCATATGGAAGGAATAAAAATGTCATGGAAGAAGTAAGATAAAACTCCCAAAATATCTCTTATGTAGCCTGAAAGACTCTTATCATTTTCCAATCCATTCTTGGCAAGAGATGAAATAATATTGCTTCAGAATTTCAAAACTGAGCAGATTTATTTCCAAGAGGCACACAAGGACTCTTATAAAGCAGTCAAATACAGAGAGCAGTGGCCAAGGGTGTGATCAAACCTTCACTGTTGGAATGCAGGCCTGGGAGAGCCTGAATCCAAATTGCACAAATTACCTTTTAGTTGTTGATCTGTAATCCTGGGCCTCCTGGGTTTTGAGCAGACACTTTCATTTAAATGTCCAGGTTCTACTAACCTGGCTTCTAACCTGCTGCAGTGGACAAGCCTTGAAGGAGAACATTCAAAACTGGCAATAAGAGTGATCCAGTTCAGACAGAACACTGCAGAAAGGACCCAGACTTTGAATCAGGCACAGTGAAGCTCACCATCTCCTAAATTCCTGTATTAATTACAAGGGATTTAATTGAAACTAACAAAAAAAAAAATCCAGTTCAGTTATTCAAAAATGAACTGAAAGAGTTCATAAAGGAACTGAGGAATTTTGGTTTATCTGTCAGCAGTAAGCTACTTTTTGAAGAAATTGGAGAGTTATGCTATCTTGATGTAAAAATATGAACTCAGTAATTGGAGAAAAAATAATTCAGTTACTGACAACAAGCTTGTAAAGAACTTGCTCAGCTAAAATAACAGGGCTTTGTGTAAATCCAGCAAATCTTTACACAAATCTGTAAGAATAGTTTTGGCATAGGCAAGTAACAAAGTAAGAAGCTGAAATTTCAAAGTAAAATCAACTCTCTCTCAGAGTCAGTAACAGAGATCCTATCTCCAGCAAAAATTAATTTAATCATGTCACCCTGCAGTTAGTTAGACTTAAGGAACAATAATATTTAGTGTAAAAACAATTCCAAACAATCAAATTTTATGGGTTCTGATCTAGACTTTGCCAATCCCCCTGTGCTGCCAGGAAATGGCTCCTCTTTCCCAGTCTGTCACTGCTTTGCTGCTTGGTCCCTTCTGCACTACTCCTGATTTTTCAGGTTGAAACAGGAGCCATGGAAGAGGAGGGGGTTCCCAGCTTCCAAAGGTGTTTGAGCTCTGTCTCTGGCATGTCTGGAGTGTGGCCTTGCTGTTGGATTTTGAAGGCCTCCAAGGACAGAGTTCCCACCTGGGTCTGGGTCCTGGGTGCTGTCCCAGAGCTGGGCCACTCTCACAGGGACAGGTCCCATCCCAACATTCCCTGTCACTCCTGTGCCTCCTGCCCTTCCAGCGCCCCTGGGTTTCATCCTCTCCACCTCATGCTGCAGGACAGCAAAGCCACCCCTCAGCTCTTCTCCCCAGAGCTCCCAGTGGCCCCTCCTGGGCTCTCCAGTGCCTCTCCCCTGTACAGAGATCCGAGGTGGGATGCTGTGATGTGCACTGAAACGCTGGTGCTATGCAAACAGGAACAGAAAGATTATTTGTACTTTAACCCCATCAGCAGTGAGCCTACAAACATCTGGCACACACGCTGAGCTGTAAAGGCTCCCTGCTTTCCAGCAGAACTTTCAGAGCAGGAACTGAGGAAGCTGTAGCTGACCTTAGCTGAGGAAGTGCTGGTGGAGCTGTCTTTGCCTTTCCAGACCTTCTGCAGGACATGGCAGAGAGAGGAAGCTGCCAGCAAAGTTTTTAACAAATACTCTGTTGATGATTGTCATAAGATGCCGAACAAGGGAAGGCAAGAAAGGAATGAAAGCCCAGAAGAAAGCAACTGTTAATCTTGACTCCTACCCAAGCCTACTGCATGTATTACATTTTATTAGAAACATTTCTTACAAAAAGTCCACACATGGATCAAATGATCCCAGTGGAGTGACATGGTTCAGCACTAGCCAACCTACTAATATCTGTCTTGCTTGATTTTCCTTTTTCCTGGCACATGAAGCATTTTGAAATCATCTGGAACTTCCTACTGCTTCAGGACTTACTAGGTCCCAAAGCCCATGATTCAGAAGACTCCTAAGTCACCCTTTGGAAAACTTTTGGGTGTATGTGTGACCAAGCTTTTCCCTTGGAGCCTCGGCTAAAGCAGACTGGCTGTCCCAGAGACCCACTCCCTCTGTCACTGGATGTGACAATTGCACCAGTGAATGTGGTCAAAGCTTCAGCTAGGCAGAAGGCAGGCAGCCAGCATCCTGAAGGGTTTGATAAAACAGAGTGTGTCTTCATTCCAAATTACGACAGAGCCCCTGGATTTCAAGTTGTTCACAAAGCAAAGATCTGTATGAAATATCTAAGCCTTTCCAAAAATAAAAACAAACCAAATCCCGCAAATGCTTGGACACGGTCCATTTTTTCATGTAATATACAGAAACTTCTCAAAAACTGGGTGGGGAATTGTTTCAGAAAAGGGCAAAACCTTCCAAACTGCTTGCTTCCAAAAGCCCTCTGAGCCCTGTGGAGGAGGCAGACAGATATTTTGCTGAAATCTGACTGGAATCACCTCAGTGTGCATGTGATAGGTCAGAAAAGGGCAGATCTGGAGTTTTGCTGCCCCAGTGCAATTTCTTCCCAGCCAGGCTGCAGCAGGAGGGACATCCCTGGGGTCTGCAGTTCCCTGGAGTGGGGTCTCTCCTGTGCTCCAATATTGACAGTTTGGATCACAGCCCTCAGTGCCAGAAAGAGAAAGAAGCTGCTCAGTGTCTCAGTCCTATTCTCCCCCAAATAAAGCCTTGCAGGAAAGGGAAGGGATCATTTCATTTCTTAAAGGGCAGCTGAATCCCCTCTAAATGGCCACATTCTTGTCCCTTTTGCAGAGCGTGACTGGTGCCAGACATGGTCACAAAGGCGTATTCACGGCTTTTTCCTTCCTACACTTTCAGGAGTTGAAAGCCAGTTTGGTACAAACTCCCCAAAATGACTTATTCAGCAGCTGCTTGCCAGCTTCCTGTTTGCAGAGCAGGGGGGGATGGAGCAGGGGCACAAACCCCACCACCAGGCACGCTGCTGTGGGCACCCTGTGCCCCTGGTGCTCCCTGAGCCTGGCAGAGCATCAGCCACTGCTGACCAGGCTTGGCTTGGGCAGAGACCCCAGCACCAGACTGGCCTTTTCACCTCTGCTCTTGGTTTCACCAGCAAATTTGCTTTTTCTTGAGGTCACTGGTCCCTGGGATATGTTCCAGCTCTAATGAGGATCTTTTCCCTAGTAAATAATTCCTCCTCTCACCAAGGGAATGGAGCAAATGCTCAGCCTCAAGCTACTGAGCACGGAGGGCAGCCAGCTCCTACCCTTGCCAACAGCCATGGAAGTGATTATCCTCCCTGGGATCAAGAGACTCAATGTCTTGTCTAAAAACCTACAGGAAGACACTGAGGGAACAGGGACAAAGCTGTCCTTCAGCTCATAGGTTCATTTATAGCAGGGAAATCAGGAAAAATGGACAAACCTTGCTCACTGCAATGCCACCTTCATACTGGCAGCCTCAGATCCTTCCTCGTAGCTCTCAGCTCCATCATGGTTTGGAGAAGTGTAGGAAAGACCAGGATAAAGATTTTCCAGATGCTTTTTATGTGGGAGCTGAGCTCTCAGGAGTGGTGTGGGGTGGCAGGGTGTCCCTGCTGGGCACACCATGGGTTTGCTGAGGAGAAGGAACCCCTGGGTCTGTGCAAGCTCACAGAAAAAAGAATGTCTGCTGTGAATGGCTCAGTAGTGACTCCTGGTTGCAGCGGGAGGTGATCAGGATGTTTTCTCAGGGATGGCTTTTGGTTCTGTGGTTTTTTCACCATCTGTGACTGCCAGCAGTATGGTTTCCCTCCTCAGCCTCCTACATGGCCTTTTGCTGGAAAACACCCCTGTAGTGTCTGCAACCCCTGCAGCCACGCTCACTGCTCAGCTCCCAGGGAGGAACCACAAACTTCTTCATGCCCGTGACATCTCCAGGAACACAACTTGCCTCAGGCAAGGGACAGCCTTCCCAAGAGCAGGCCACAGCCCATGGGAAGGATTGCTGTGCTGGTGGATAAAGGTGCATTTCTTCCACAGTGCCACCATCTCTCCAACTCACGTGCTGTAACTGAGCAAGCTGGGACCTCGTGCCCTTTCCCAGCAGGATTTCAGATTTCACTCCAGTGGCTCCATGCTCTTTCACAGGAGCACACACCACACTGGCAGCCAGGTAAGGGTTGGGATCTGCTCCCAGACAACCAGTGACAGGACAAGAGGACACAGTGTGAAGTAGCACCATGGTAAGTTTAGGTTGGACAATTAGAAGGAATTTTTCACACAAAATATGATTAGATTGCAATGGATTGCTCAGGTGGGTGGTGGAGTCACCATCCCTGGAGGTGTTTAAGCAAAGACTGGATGTGGCACTCGGTGTTCAGGGCTGGGTGGACTCAATCTCAGAGGTCTTTTCCAACCCAACTCATTCTGTGGTAGGCTCAGGCTGTCTCAGCTGGAGCTATTTAATCAGCATTGTGCTGATAAGCTGACCACCAAAGCTGCTCACTGATGATCATTAGTGGCAGGGCAGTGGTAAATGAGCTCAGATGTGCTTTCCTGGCAGCAAGGGACCCTTTCTGCTCACTGAGTTCTTTCAGCAGAGGCTATTTGTACATGCCAGCAGTGCTCACACCTGAGCCTGGCTGCAGACCATAAACACTGCCCTGCTGCAGCAGTGACAGGGCCAGAGGAGCCTGGGGCCCCTCAGTCATGGGACAGGCACCCAGGCACACCACTGCATCCCACTCTGCCACGGGGAGCTCCTGAGACAAGGGGCAGACATGGCCCTGGCAGGAGCAGCAAGTACTGCTGAGGGTGGATTAGGTGAGGAATGTGGAAGGATTTGACAGCTCAGACACCAGAGATGAGGACAGGGGTGCTGCAGGCAGACAGCCAAGGCATGTTGGTACTCACACCTCCTGGATCAGGCCTCCTGCCCTGGCAGAGAGGAGCCACTCCTGCCCTGTTTGTTTGGAAAGTGTGCATCCCTCCTTTCTGGAAATGGGCCTATTCCCACCATCATCCTTTCCATGTGTTGCCATGGAGAGAACAAATGTTTTTGTACCTTTCCTGAGGTAAGTTTGGATCTAGCTGCAAGTGGAATTGATTAGCAAAGGTGACTTGATATGTTGCTTGGTGGATCCAAGGGTAATGCTCCAGGTCCCAGGTGTGCACACATCCTTTGGGCTCGTGGCATCAGCCCCATTGGCATTCCAACAGGAGCATGGCTGGGACACGTGGGAGGGATCCCAGGCTGCTGGGACAGAGCTCCTGCATGGGACACATCTCCAGCATTAGCTCTTCAGCCTTGGTGCTGAGCTGAGATTGACCTGCAGCATCTTAAGCACTGGTCTTGTATAAACCACTGGCTGATACACACACTGTGCTGTGCACAGCAGCTGTGCTTCTGATTCCAAATGGACATTTCCAAGGAAAAATCAGCAATCCCCAGAAACATCAAAACCAAACACTTCAGAAACTCCTCCAGGAGAAGCATTTGAAAGGCAGGAGAGTGCCAGCACAGCACTGTGGACATGTCAGGGACCAGGGAAGACGGAGAGACCACAGCATCCAGTGCTGCTGACTCAGAGTCAGCCCTCACTAAGTATAATTTAATTTTGTTGCACATCATCACCCCCAAGGAGCCTTGGTAGGTGAGTGGTGGTGCAAGTGAGGCCAGTTTTTCATGGTATGTGCTGTATTCTTGCAGCTACTGATTCAGCTAAAAGCATGTTCCGCCCTGGGGCTGGCCAATTACAAATTTAGCGGCTCTAGTTCTAGGTCCATAAATATCTTTGTGGTAACCTTTCTCATTGCATCTGGGAAGGGCCCAAACAGGAAATTTCAGGTAGAAATGGGAAATGAAACCTCATAATTTGAGTCATCAATCATACAGTTAGGTAAAGTTAGGAGAAGAGTTAGCCTGAGTACAAAGGAGCTTCTCCCTGGCAGGGCTTCTAGAAATAGAAGCAGCAATTTCTTCTGGTTTCCTGGAAATCTTGCATCTGAACTTGCTCTTAAATTTTCCTTCTGGAAAAGGACTAAAATCTGACCTACTTTTGAGCAAGAGAGCCATTGGGATCAGAGTCCCAAAATAGGCCTGGTCATGGATGCTCCCTTGGAGCCCACTGAGGCTGGTTGTTCAGTGCAATGAGATAATGCTTCTCTGGAAGGATTTCACACAAAGAGATTCTGTAATCAAGGCTTCAAATAAAATTATCTGCCTTGTTGTTCAGGGCCAAAGAGTCCATCTTAATATTGAAAGGCAGTTGTGTTTTCTGTCTTGAGCTTGAGTTTTGTCATAAATTTAAAAAAAAAGCCTGACCCTGGTAACCAAACTGTTGAGGAGCCACTGCTCAAAGTGAGGTCAGACTCTGAAATCAGCCCTCACAAACAGTTGGTTTTGTGGCCTTTTGAAAATAACTCTTTTCAGATGTGCAATTGGGGATTTGCCAGGCCGCTCCAGATATTTCCCCAGAGGTCCAGATGGTACAAAAAGACATGGAAAATAAGAGATGTCATTCTTAAATAAGATTAGTGACACTCTGCCTTGCTGTGCTCTCATTGTGTCGGCGTGGGTTTGGGGTGCATGACCCAAAGCTCTGCAGCCCTTTGCAAAGAGGGGGTGTCTTGAGGGATTTGTGTGGGGTTCCAAGCAGCCCAATATCACTGGGGGATATGAGAGGCATCTTTCACACCAGCACAGTAATATTTTTTTGTAACTGTAACACTCAAAACACTCCTAGAGTGAAAATCCAATCAGCCTCAGAGCACCCCTGCCTCAGCCTCTCTGGGATATCCTGAGAGCTGCCCTGGGACAAAATGCTTGAAATCTGCTCTTCTCTTTGGGTGAGACATTCCAAGGAAGGGGGTTTGGAAAAAGTTGCCATTCCACTTCACAATGAGGACCAGATTTTCAAGAATTCCTACTGAAAGAAAATTCCACCACATTTGGAAACTAATTTTGGACAACAGAAGTATTTCCATCCATCTGGGGGAGGGAGTCAAGACATGTCCCCCACAGAGCACAATCCCAGCACAGCTCTGAGCCCTGGGCTCTCATTCTGGAGGACAGGGGGTCCTGGCCAGCTGAGGACACTTCCCAGTGCCCTGGGAAGCACAGGGAGGAGATGTCCAAACAACTTCTTGCTAACTTGATAGCATCTGCCTCGCATTTTTGTTTGTGTATCTGGTTTCAGTCTTGAACAAAAAAATGAAACAAGACTCAGCCCTGGAGAGCACTTGCTGAGGGTGTCTGGGCAAAGCCACAGTAAGCCCAAGCCGGCAGGCTTTGAGAGGGAAAGCTAAGCAACCCTCCAGCCCTTCTCATCTTCTCCAACAGAATGTTCCCCATGATCCCTCAGTATGTGGGATTGAGCAGGACTTCAGGAGCCACCTGTGGACTGGGGGCTGCCCAGCACAGCCAGCAGCTCATCCAGATCTCTTAGACTTCATCACCTACACCAGAGCTCCCCAGAGCACAGTCCCTGATTGCTCTTTGGGAATCATAGATCTGGACCATTCTCCAGCTACCAGAGCAGCAGAGCAGAGGCCCTGACTCATCTCCCTCTGTGGGATGGAGCTGGGGTAGACCTCGGATGGAGCTGAGGTGGAGATGGAATGGAGCCAGGATGGAGCCGGGATGGAGCTGTGGTGGAGCTGGGATGGAGCTGGGATGGAGCTGGGATGGAGCTGTGGTGGAGCTGGGATGGAGCTGGGATGGAGCTGGGGTGGAGCTGGGATGGAGCCAGGATGGAGCTGGGGTGGAGCTGGGATGGAGCTGGGATGGAGCTGGGATGGAGCTGGTGTAGAGCTGGGGTGGAGCTGGGGTGGAGCTGGGGTGGAGCTGGGTTGGAGCTGGGGTGGAGCCAGGATGGAGCTGGGGTGGAGCTGGGGTGGAGCCGGGATGGAGCTGGGGTGGAGCCAGGATGGAGTTGGGGTGGAGCCGGGATGGAGCTGGGGTGGAGCTGGGTTGGAGCTGGGATGGAGCTGGGATGGAGCCGGGATGATGGCCAGCCCCAAGGCCACCACTGGCCCTCAGCCCCCGTGCCCCACTGCAGACACAGGAATGTTCCACGGGACAATGATAGCCCAGTGGAATGTGACTGCCCGCCGGAGCGCTGCGTGCTGCTGCTTGCAAAATACTATTTGTGGCACCAGCAGCATCCCAAAGCCCAAACTGCAATGCTGCAGCCACAGTCTGCCTGATTCCCAGAAATTCCAGCAATGGATGAGGCAGGGGATTTTTCTCACACACCCACACAGGAACTTAGAGAAGGAAAAGCTAAATGTATATGCAGAAGCTGTTGATGATGGTCACCTAAGTCCTACCTAAGCATCCAGCCTGGAAAAGCTGCTGTCTCCTGAGATATGAAATGCTCCCGTGGCTTTCTCAGGAATTTTCTCCTGCAGCCTCTCCTTGTCCAGGCTGACATCCTGTCACTGACTGAAATGTGCCTGCCATGTTGTGAGGAGAACAACTCACTGTGCAATTGAAGAATCTGAGTTTCTCCAGGGATTATTCTAATTAGACACCAACTATTTTTATCCCATATCATATGTTGGAAATACAACTTTAAAACCACACTGGAGCAGCCAAGTTAAATACTGTAATAACCCTGAAAATAGGGTTAGTGACTTTAATGGCTAACAACAACATTTCCAGCAATAGCTCCAAAGCAGAGGGAATAACTGCCATGCTTCTTGGCACAAGCTGGACTCTGGAAGAGTCAGGGATCAACCTGCAACCCTTGACAGGAGCTCAGGGCTATCTAAGTCCATCAGCAGAAGCTCTGTCATAACCACTGCAAATGATGGGTGCCTGGAGTGCCTCAGATAAAGAGTGTCAAATGCTAGAAACAAATTACATTTACAACAGCTTCTGTATTCGTGAATATCACTAGAGCAGGTCTCATAAATTTTCCAGCAAACCAGTGATTATGGCTAACGGGAAGGAGGCCAGTGGCTTAGTGCCCAGAGCAGCTTGGGAATGCTGGGCTCCCTCAGAGCTCAGGCTGGGACCAGAGCAGGAGGGAGCAGCAGTGAGTCCTGCCTGACCTCAATCCCTCAGTGCCGTGGTGCTGGGCAGCTCCGGCAGCCTGGCAAAGCCATGGGCCTGCAGCCACCCACCACCACTGGGCTTCATCCTGCTTTGCTTTTCCTAGGCCACGCAGAGAGCTCCTGCACAGGACCCTGCTGCCTAAGCTACATCCTCATGCTCAGAAACTGAGGTTTGGCAAAAGCTCTGGGGATAAAAAAAAATCCCTTCTTCTTCCCAAAATATCACACATGGTCTACAGTGGGCTAGGCTGGCAAATCTCCAATTATGTGGGCACAGGTTTGGAAGGACTGGGGTTAAACTTAGCTCCAAATATACACAGAGTTTACATCTTATTTTACAGCTGCAGGATGCCAGCTCAGTTTAAGTCTCAAAGTCCTTTCACTGCCCCACACCCTGTCCCTTTTCAGGCGGGGGTCTGGTGGTCCCCAGGGGGCACAGAGATGTCTCTGCAGCCAGCTGAGTGATGGCACCACACCAGCTGAAGTGGAGTCCAGTTTGGGATGCTGGATGAATTTTTTGGACAGATCATTGGGTATGTGCCCATTCTGCTTCCCCAGGGACACCCAGGGCAGCTCCCTGGCACTGGGGATCAATTGCACACAGGTTTCCAGAGCTGCTGGGAGCACAGGGCAGCTCTGGAAACCTGTGTGCAATTGGGCAGAGAGGCTCCTTGAGAAAGCCCCTGGGATGCTCAGCTGCAAAAGCCCACAGCAGACAGCTTCCAGAGGATGCATTTCACCAGTGTTAAACTTGTGCCACCTTCAGCACAGCTCTATGCAGAAAACTGGGAATTGAAAAAATATATTGTCCAGACAAGTGACCCTCACCTGTGCAAGGTAACATCTTCCTGTGCTGCCCATTTTCAAAACCTCTTAGAAAATAGCTGCTGGCTAATGCAAGAGCAGCCCTGGAAAGCTCCAGGGGGGTCTCAAACATAAGGGATTTTCCTGAACATATCTCAGAGTGCATGGACCAAGAATTCTGACAGCACTGGGATGGCTAAAGACAAACCTTGGAGCTTTGGAGGGTTTTTTTTGTTTTGCTCAGATTCCTGTGGTCTGCAATGCCACTTTAGCACCTGCCTTTAGCTGTGGGAAGACCCGTCCCATAGACACCAACTGGGTAAAATGTTGCTCAGCAGTTTCTTTAATGCCTCAGGTTTTTGGTTACCCTAGCCCACCATACCAGTGGCTCATTTGTTTCTCACTGTGGAATATTTCCATATCCCAGGCTTGTGGCTGCAGTCCACATCACTGCTCCCACCCCTCTCTGCTGGCATCCTGCTCTTTCCCCATAGCCCTGAAACTCCCTTGACCTTCCTCCCTGCAGTCCCTAAAATAGTTTAACTCCTTTCCATTTTTAGAGGTCAGGCTCAAAATCTGTTGTGGATTCCAGCAGCAGAGACCCAGGTTCCAAAGTAGCCTCACTGGGAGCACCTCACTGTGCCATGGCCAGGAGAGCACAGGAGAGGGCTGGCATGGAAGCTCAGCTTCTCTTGTTCCCACCCACAGCAAATCTCCAGAATACACATTATCCCAAAATAGTGGGATCAGCCACAAGGATGTCCTTCTCCTGGGAAAGGGCAGACAAACAGCACGCTGTGGGGTGGCAGGGCAGGACAGAGGAGTTACTCACTGAAGCATTTCCTTTCTCATGATCACTCCGTTTATCTCTGATTAGAGCAGGGTTTTTTTAAACTTCAATCAGTCAGCCTAGGAAAATAGGATGGCAGTTCTTCTAACTGTCCAGCAAATTGCTTGTGGAAAGCATTTGTGAGAGCTCAAGTAATCCAGAGAAATTGCTCCAGACAGGCAGCACCAACTCCAAAAATTGGTTATACAACATTTAACTTCTAAACCTCTTAGTCAAAAAGCTTAAGCTCAATTCCAATAGGAGCTGGGTTGTAATGAATTTGGTGTGGATGCCAGTGTGAGGTGTGTAAATAGCATGTGTAAATAACACCTCAGCTATTTGGCTGTAGTCACTGCAGCAAATACATCAGGCTATTGTGCTTCCCTTCCAAACCTGTCATAACATGCCCAACCCCAGCTGCTGCCAAAGCTTCTGCCTTTTTTTGTCCCCCCCCCAGATGTTTCAATCTCCAGTTTGAAGCTGACATCTGGAGAAGGGATGTTGTAGAAATGCTACACATCAGCAGGCCAAATATGGGATATGCTATGGAAATGAAAATGACAGAAGTGACAGAACAAAATTAATGGGCATCCAGATGCAAGGCAGTAAGTGATAAAGTGCCTGTCAGGAGGCTCCTAATGCAAAAACAGGCATGAAAATACAACCTTGTTGTACTGCAAGCCCTGCCAGTCTGGCCAGTCCCAGTTTCTGGAAAAAAGGCACACTCTGCAATCTGAGTCCCCCAAGTCATTCAACATTTCCAGTGCCCCTCTCTGCTCCTCACTCCCACAGGCTTGTTAAGCCACCCTGGCCCTCTCCCATCCTTTCAGCCTCTGCAGCCATTTCTCTCAAGGCAAAAGAACCTCTGAAATAGCTCCTCCATGGTGCTTTGGGGCCTTAGCATCTCAGGAGATGAGACTGCAGGCAGGGGACATGGGGCATGGAGGTAGGAAGACCCCCTTTAAGGAAGAGTTTCACAAAGAAGGGCTTAGAACAGTCCCTCAGGCAACAGGCAACTGCTCTTTGAGTTCCACTATGGGCAGAAAGAGCAGATTTCTGTGCACTCTTTGTAAGAAACCTGCACTCATCAGGCTTGTGAAAGATCACCATTTCTGCTGGAGCAGCAGTTGCCTTTTTGGTGAAATCAAGGAAACCATTGCTGGTGGGATTCTTGCAGCAAAGGGCCTGCAAACTGCAAATCTGTGTGCTTTGAGTTGGGTAAAGTGGTGATTGTGGTTGACAGCAGCAATGGACTGCTTGATTCTTAAGTCATACAAAAAATTTACTGAAGGATTTTGGTGGCACAGGAGCTCTGGAGGTCTCCTGCTCCAAGCAGGTCTGGCTGCAAAGCCAGAGCAAGTTGGTCAGTGCCTTGCCCAGTTGAGTTAAAAATCTCCAGGGATGGAGGTCCCACCACCATTCCAGGCCTGTCTGGTGCATGGCAAGCAGAATTTCCTTGTTACTACTAGTGGCTGCCTGCATTTATGAGGTCCTTGTAAGCTCAAGGATTTGATCCCCCTCCCTCACCTCCTCCATTGTGACAAAAACCACTCTCCCATGGCCACTGAACTCCTCATTTTGTCCTTCTCTCTCCAGTACTGGTTGTTTTACTCTTCAGTAAGGTGGAGAGAAAAGTGAAACAAATGTGTTGACTGCACCAAGGCAGTTTTATTTTCTTTTTCTCTGTAGATATGCTGAAGAATTCTCCAGCAGCTCAGACCAAAAAAGAAAACCCCAAACCCCAACTCTGGTCATTTTATATACACAAAGAGGAATGCAGGAATTCTGACTTACTCCAAAGTATTTTTGGTTACTGTGTGTCACTACAAATTTGTTAAGAGTAGAACTAACCCACAATCCCACTAAAGACACAACTTCAAATTTTGATTTAAATAGCTACTGCAGCCCACAAAAGTAGCAAGTGACAGCTCCTGCTGCACTTTCTGAAACACATCAGCAGAGAGAAAACAGGTAAGTAGGAAAAAGCCATCAGCTAGGCAAGTGTGATAAATTTTCAGGAAGCAGGAAGAAATAAATTGGGAGTTTAGCTCTTTTGAAAGTAATTCCTATTTTTTCAGTGAATATTTATATTGGCTCTGTGTTCCTATCTTTCCAGTCAAAACTCTGTTTCTCACCACGTGATGATGTATTTTAACATGAGGCCAAAAGGGATTCATATTCCAACTAAAGCAACATGGATGTGCACGTTGTACACACATGATTTGCCTTCAGAGAGGGTGCCCAGAGAAAGGCAAGAAAATTTCAGATCATTGCAAGCAGATGTGGTGTTGATCTCAATCAGCTCCTAGACCAAAAAGAGAAACCAAGCTCTGATGGGCAGCAATCTGCAGTAGGGGAAAGGGATTCCTGTTTGGAAAGGGAGCACAGTTTACATTCCTTATGGAAATTCACATATTCTGCTATGGGAATAAAAGCTGCTTCTGATGCAGT
This sequence comes from Ammospiza caudacuta, assembly GCF_027887145.1. Lineage (NCBI taxonomy): Eukaryota > Metazoa > Chordata > Aves > Passeriformes > Passerellidae > Ammospiza > Ammospiza caudacuta. The sequence goes on along the minus strand of NC_080609.1, from coordinate 4,174,559 downwards.
TCTTACCTGTCCTCTTTGGCCACCCATGACACTGGAGCAGATGGGGAAGCAGCAGATTCAGCAGCTCTGGTTAAATTGGCTGCTTCAGGTGCATCTAGACCTTTGGTTAGGGTAGATATGCCCCAGGGAATTGCTGATTTCAGTATAATCACCCAAAACTGCACAGTAATGCCACGAGAGGCTGCCTTAGCTTTGCTTGGCAGAGAAGGTGTCTTGGGTTTAATCTTGGTAACCCAGACAAGGTCACCTGAAAGTTGGTTGCAGAGAGGCTTGGATGGCCCAAAAGAGCTGGAGCTCAGCCACCATCTTTGCCCAGTTTCAGGAGAAATCTCAGCAGAGGTGATTCCTTAGGCACTTGATTTACCCCTGAACCTGGATAAAATCCAATTACACAGAGATCAGGCTTACACTGCCAAGAAGCATTCCTGGTTACTTAGGAGGAATTAGTACCTCAAAGAGAGCAAGATCCCTTAGCAAAGGGACTCATTTTTCACTATCAATTACATTTACGCTGGGGCTTTACCAACATAGGGGGTTTTTGGTGAGAATATGATATTTTCTTTCTTCTTTTTTTAATTTATTTTTTACATTTCTAAAGTAAAAGACAGCTTTGCTATCTTGCAGAGCCACAACACAGACCCATCCTGACTGAAGCAGCGGGTGAGGATGGAGATGTTAAAAATGAGTGAGCACTGCAAAAAGCATTAGTGATTTACATGCAAAAGCAAACTTTACCTATATTGTATTTATGTCCCTAGACCGTTTTTTTTTTTTCCCTGGGAATATGTGAGTTCCCATCTCTTCAAAAGGAGGAGTTTGTTTTCTGTGGCAGCTCTTGGAACTGGAACATTAAGTCTGATGCCAACTGAAAAATTGATATGCAGAGGGTGCACCCTGCTGCTTTCCAGTTACTTGAATTCTTACCCTGGAGCTCTGGCTGCCTGTGCTTTTCTGGGAAACAAATAATCACATCAAACCTAAGGGATTTGTTTGAAGACAGATTTGAGGATTCAAGAACCCTTTTGTTTAAATGAGGCCTCAGACAGAAACTGGAGATCCTTCATGTTTAAGTTGCTCTTTGAGCAATGGAACAAAGTACAGTTTCCTAGGCTCCTCTGTCCCATTTCCTTTCCCTTCCTTCCCACAATAACCTCTGTCTCCTCTTGCTTTCCTGAGGACCTGGTGATGCTGACAGCTGCCCTGTCCCCAGCCCTCCCACACCATCCACCTCCTGTGTCCCACAGGCTGCATGCCAATGCATGCACTGGCTGGCCAGTTCTGATCACCCAGAACACTTCAAACAGTGCAGGGAACTGCTGAGCACATTCTTGTTTCTTTTTGGAAGGAGGGTGTGATTCCAGATCTTTTCCCTCTATCCAGAAACCAGGTTTTATTACAGAAACTACAGGAACTCAACCTGCAGATTTAAAAGAGAAGGAGATAGGCAAGGTGAGTGTGTAAATTTTCTTACCCTGAGAAATAAGGTTAACAGGGAAATGTAGCAGCAATTTAAGTTACAACAACTAAACTTGAAAAGCAGACCCCAAGAGAAGGGCTCTCTGTCTTTTGCTCTGCCTTGTGAGTTTAGATGAGCTTGTCTCTTGCAGCATTTTAATTTTTCTTTTAACCTAAGAGGACAAGCAGGATGGAGTTACAAATTACTCCAACTATAATTAACTTGCAGTGTATGCAGAGCTAATCTTTGCGTTGGCAGCACGGATTCAGGCAGGAAAGCCTTTCTCAGACCAGGTCCTGTGTGCCAACAGTTCTGGTCAATGATTATCCCTTGCAAAAAGCCTGTGACATACTCCCCCCAGTCACCTGTTTACATCCCAAATGTTCTCAAGTTCTGCTATTTCAAGCTTAACTCTTGTGACCCTACTCAATGATATTCAATCCAAGTCTCTTTACCATATCCTGCAAGGCAAACAGCTTCAGGTCAGTTTTAGTAACCAGTGCTATGTCATGCCTGTGTTCAATGACTCTAAGTATGCCCACGCCCATATGTTTCCTAAATTTGGATGTCTGTGATAGCAAACACCAGGGGCTGGGTGGGCACTCCTGTTTCACCAAAGAAGAATTTGGGGTATTTTTGCTCTTTGAGCATTTCCTGGATGAATTCAGATTTACTAGAAGATATCAGCTAAGCAGATGAGCAAACCAATTGTGACTCCTGCAAAATGTTTCTAAGAGGTGGATGAGTCAGATAACAGATCCACAGAGCAGAAGATATCCACCCCCTACAGCAGCCAACTGTCAAAGCTTACAGACAGTATGAAAACAGATCATGTATGGAGTAATATTTCTCCTAAATACTCCACCAGACCCAGTGGTTTGCGGCTCAGGGACTTCCTGAAGCAGAGATGCTGTCTGTCTGTAACAGCCTAGACAGACTTTTCTTCCTGGTATTTCTTCAATAGGTTCTTGAACCCAAACATTTTAGTACTCAGTGTCCTGTGGAAATCAGCTCCTCGGTCTATGTGTAAATTGTCCCTGTCTTTCTGATCCTGGCACTTTCTAGGCCACTTTCTTTCCTTTTCAGTCTTTGCCCACTCTCCATGCCAAGTTTGTAATGAACCTCTGAGACAGAGAGTGAGCAAGCCCCACTCACTACTTAACTTCTGGTCTCCTTTGGAAAATGCTCTGATGTTTTATCCCAGGGGAGCCAGTAAGTATGTGACCAATTTTTATCCCAGTACACTCATACACATAAGCATCATCTTTGAAAGTTCCCTCCCAGCAGCATTTCTGTATTGCAAAAGGTACAGGATTACTCCTGTAAAAACAAATGATCATCATCAGCTCAACTGCATCCTAATCTGCACAATTTTTGATCTGTTATGAGTCACTGGAGGAGCTTATCTGCACTGCTGCTGTCTGGTGACATTGCACAGGATGCAGGAAAATGGTGATTCCTCAGTGTATTACCCTGACCTCAGCTTTGCACCCCATTTATGCCTGTTTGTGCTCTTACTGCTCCAGGCCACTCATGTCAAAGGTGAGGTGTGGCTCAGTCCAGAGGGCACAGACACAGAGAAGGGACGTGACCCTCCTCCAGCTCAGGGACCTGGTTTAAGCACAGCTCTGCACGTCACTGCACTGGTACAGTGGAGAGGGAACTCTCCTGAAGGAGAGGCAAGAATAAGTGGTTAGGGGCAAGGAGCCAGAGGAATTTCTTTAATTGGCTTTTTCCCTGCATCCAGCACATTCTGAGCACTGTCAGCAGAGGGGCAGAGCTGGAGATGGTTAGCAGCTCTCAGGCCTGCAATGCTCTGACTGGACAGACATTTACAGATTTCTCCACAAATCCCCCCAACACTCTCATGAATACCCTCTCTCTGTTCTGACTGATTTATAAGCATGATTGCATCTTGATCTAGAAAATACTGAATGAATTGTCTTTAACCCCTTCAGAACAGGAAACTACTGTATTTCAAAAAGCTTGGCTTGTTGGTACAGCTCCATGTCATCCTTCCTCACTTCCTGGTAGTTTAGCTGAGCCTTTGGTCACACTCTCTGGCTTCCCATTGCTCCTGTGCAGCTGGGAGAGGCTCCCAGGCACAGATATCCTATGGTACCACCAAAACCAGTTTTACCAGGGATACCATGTAAGCTGTCAGTCCTACAGATGTAGGGAGCAGAGCCCAGCAGTTTGCTCTGCTCACTTGGGCTTTTAGCTTTTGTTCTTTTTTAATGGTTTGGGTTGGAAGGAACCTTACAGCCCATCCAGTTCTTCCCCCTGCCATGGGCAGGAACAACTTCCACTATCCCAGGCTGCTCCAAGCCCCATCCAACCTGGCCTTGGACATTTCCAGGGACAGGGCAGCCACAGCTTCTCTGGGCAACCTGTGCCAGGGCCTGCCCACCCTCACAGGAAAGAATTTCTTCCTAATATCTAACCTATTTGTTTCTCTGCATTGAGCAATCCTGTGAAGTCAACCATTTCTTCTTGTCAGAGGACAAAAATGTCTTTCACACAAAGCAAACAAACAAATAAGACTGAGTAGAATCCATTAATAGGTTACTGAATACGACTTGGTTGCCCTGTCTGGTCCAAAGCTGAGGCTCCCAGAAGCTGTGTTGCTTTACTGGGTTTTCCCATTGCTTGCAGTGCACTTGGAAGAATTCCCTGCATCCTGAGTGCAGAGCAGGTACCATGGATCCCCCAAATTTAGGATAATACACTCACATCTGCTCACATAACGAATTGAATGGACTTGCTTTACAGACCTGAACATTTGATCTGTGGCTCAGCTTGGGTGTGGGAGATACCAAAGTAGCTACAAGCACCTCTCCCTCCTAGCACCAGGCTTTGGAGTGCTGCATGTACCTCAGACGCTGGTTGGAAATAGATCTGGATAAGACACACTGGCAGTTACGGATAAGCAGGAAGCGGCAGCCAAGACTGGATGTCAGGAGAGGCCAGGAGGGGATGTCATAAAAACCCTGTGCTGCTTGGAGTGCTTTCATCCACGGGAATTCTTCAGGAGTTGGCTCATGAAGAGCTGCAGCTGTCCCGTGCTGCTGGCAAGAGCAGCGTGGCCACGTGAAGTGTCCAGGCGATGGCCGGTGGGGAATTCCGTGGCTCTTCCTAACGGGACAGAGGAGGCTTTCAGCAGACACTGCTGAGCTTCATTTGGCACCTTACAAAGAGAAAACTTGAAAATCTGCCCCTACTGCTCTGTCCTGCTTCCACGCTGCTCTGCTGTGCTGGCTGGAAAAGGATGATAAGTCAGGGCTCTGCACAGCCTGGGAGCTGTAGGGAACCACTCTGCAAACAGTTTTTGCTCCAAGAAAAGCCTGGCGTGCTGTATGCAGCCATTGTGCCACAGACCCCGGGGTCTCCACCAGCCAGATTTTCTAACTGCAGATTCCAAGTCATTCCTCTCACATTAAAAAGTTTTTGCCCCACAGGGAGGGGAACTTTAATCTTCTCAAACAGATCTGCTTTTACAGGAGGCTATTTTAGGCATTGATTCTGTAACAGTGAAGTTATTGGACAAATGAAGAACATGGCATATGCTGTCGCTTGGAGCAATTTGCATTCCTCAGGTGCTAAAAGCTTTAAATACTTCCTTTGGGCATGAAATAGACCTGCTGCCAAAGAAGCCAGCATCCTGAGAGTGCCTGTCCCACAGCCTCCCACAGGGGAAATGTCTGCAGAGCTGAACTAGTCTGACCCCAGGAAATCCTCCCCACAGCTCTGCTTATTGCTCAGTTTCTCCTTTAAGTTTCGTAATTTGCTGAAAGATCAGTCTGATGTTTGGTTATCTTCCTTTTCACGCACTTTCCTGGTCTTCCTCTTTTATATTATTACCACATTAAAGCTGGGATGTGAACCATGCAAGTCAGGAAGTCCGAGATGCTCTTTCAAAGACACTCAGTCAACATTGTTAATCATTTTTAAATGATTGTTTTCTTTGCTAATACACAAACAGCTCGTTTCAGACTGGAGCTAAACACATCTGTGCAGCCAGCAGGTAACCTCCCTCCAGGGATTCCTCACTCTTGTGAGATTATTTTTATCTATTTTAACTAAAGCATCACACAGAGATCTCTAGTATCAATACCTTTAAGATTTATTCATGTTTCCTTCCCCCCCTTTTTTTTTACACCATTACAGTAGCAGTGCTATCATGCTTTACAATGATTTAAGGGCTTTTCAGTGCATTCTTGAAGTTGCTTTGGGTTCCAAAGTGTATCAGCTGCTTTTTCATGGTCAAAAAGAATTAATATTGTGTAACACATTCTGTGTTTGCTCCACTCATGGTTTGTTTGGGTATTTTTTTACACCTTCTTATTAAACTGGAATAGTAACATTTGGAAATTCTGGGCTCTGTTCATGGTTTACAGGAATGTCAGAGTTCTTCCTCTGGCCTGCTCACATTTGAACATGACTCCATGCTATTCTGGTGCCTATTTCTGCCTTCATAAGAACCTTTAGCTACTCATACTCCTGGCTGCACCTCCAAAACTGTCAATGTCCCCTAAAATTATAGTCAGTAATTTATCCTGCTCACTTTCAAATTCACAAAAGGGGTAGACAGTGAATGCCTATTCTCTGCATCACTGGATCCTAGCTGGTGCTATCCTGGTATAAATATTTTATTACAAAAATGGGAATAAATCCACTTGGATTCATCAGACTTTTTCTCATACCCTTCCTGCAAACACTTGTTTATGAGTCAATGGCCCCAGCTTCATGTCCCCAGAATGTTGTGAGGAAAAATTGTATTTTGCCCCCATTTTTACCATATGCTCCATCTGGATAAAAGCTGAAGCCAAGAATTTCTTCTGCAGGCCAGATACTTGTTATTTGGGGAACTGAGGGAGTAATTAATGTAGCTCTCTGTAAAGCCAGCTTGTGACCATGCATGTTCATTGGAATGCACGCTCATGCCTTTTTGGAGTAGAACCACTAAATAATTTGGGTTGGAAGAAACCTTAAAGAGCACTCAGTTCCACCTCCTAAAATGGGCAGGGACACTCTTCTTTATTCCAGGTCCTGTCTAACCGGGCCTTGGATCACTTCCAGGGATGGGGCAGCCACAGCTTTTCTGGGCACCCTGACAGGGCCTCTTCACCCTCATAAGGAAAGGATTTCTTCCTAATATCCCCTCAGTCAGATTGAAGCCATTCTCCCTTTTCCTGTCACTCCAGGCCCTTATCCAGTCTCTCTGCAGCTCTCTTGAAAGCCCTTTAGCCACTGGAAGAACTCTGAGGTCTCCACACGCCTTCTCTAATCCAGGCCGAACACCCCCAACTCTCTCAGCCTTTGTATTGATGAATTAACGATTAACATGAAAAATCGAGGAGTGGATGCTGAAACCAGCGAAAGTTTTACAGAGGGTCTGTGCTCCAGAACGCAACACCCACGAGGAGACATCCCTGAGGAAGAAGAACCCATAAACCGGACTGGGCTCTTCCCCCTCACGGCCGCGCCTCTGCCCCGCCCCGGCCCGCCCCTCACGGCAGCTGCGGGGCTTCCGTGGGGCCGCCGCAAGGGCTGCGCGCGCCCCGCCCGCGGCGGGAACGGGCCCGGCAGGTGCGTGAGGGGGAGCCCGGGAACGGCCGGGAATGGCCGGGGAATGGCCACGACTCGCCGGGAATGGCCGGGGCGGGCGGAGGAGGGAGCTCGGGTTCCCGGGGCTCGGCCGCGGCCACGGCAGCGCCCGAACGGGCCCGGGCGGCCTTGCCCAGCACTGCCGGGCGCGCCCCCCGCTGCAGCCCCAGGTTCCGCTCCAAATCACGAATGTCCTCGACCAAAATGTAATTCTGCTGAGAAGGCTTTGTTTTGTTGTTATTTTTGTTTTTCGTCATTGGTTGATGTTGCCTTGTTTTTTCTTTGCAAAAGGATGAGTTAGGTTTCATCCTAAAAAAGCTGAAGATGCCCGGTAGGGAGTAGGAGCGAGGAATTGAATTGCCAGGAGATAAAGGCAATAAGATCCCTACCACTTAGTAAGGTGAATAAAAGCATCCCTTTCGGCTTATTTTTGCAGTATTAGGATTGCACGTGCTGTCGGAATCTGTCTGTGGAGACATTGACTATATTTATGGTTATACTAGCTCATGCCTGCACTCATTTTTCCGTGTGGTTTTCTTTTTTTTTTTTTCCTGCTTCTCACACTGTTTTCCAGAAAACTATACATTATTATCTTATTTCTGGTTACTAATAGGGTAGACTAGACAGGAAAGGCAGGGAGACATCATTCATGCTGAGAAGTCACTGAAGGATCTGCCTTAAAATGTCTGTTTAAGAGGTTATGGAACAAAAAAGACAGGAATAACTGGCAGGAATAAGTTGCTAAACTGGCAGAAACAGGCAGGAATAAACTACCAAACCAGATGCAGCCCCCAAGGACAGTGTTGCTAGTGATGGTTTCAGCAGCAAACATGTCACTAATTTTTAAAGGGGAAATCCGAGGACTGCAGTCCTGGAAGTTTGACCACCACCAAGTGAATTAATAGCAAATGTAGCAAAGTAGGATTATTGGAGAGCTGCATAAGTATCTAGAGGAGAAAATCAATGTGGCTTATAAGTCATGCCTTAAAAAATGCTGGGATTTTCTGCAGGTCTAAATAAGCATGTTGAGGTCTGGCTCACAGTCTGTACTCAGATTTCAGGAAGGTTTTTAACAGGAGCCCTTTACCTGGACATAATAAGGGAGTTCCCCTGTCATAAACACACAGTTGTTGCAGAGATAGCAAAGAGGATGTGAGTAAATGGGCAGCTCTCCTGGTGCCTGGAGGTCACCGTTGGGGTGCTGCAGGGATGGTTTGTGGATGACATGGAAAATCAGTGTTTCCAGCTGGCTTTGCCTTGTTGAAGGTGGCAAAGAGGGCTGAGGGTGGTGAAGTGCAGGTGTAAAATGATTCGTATGGGTGGGGAGCAGTGCAAATTCCCCACACAAAATGAGGCAGTTTTTGGAGCAGTAATGACTGATTCTGTGAAGTTTTCTTTCTTGGTCAAGTCTCCCTTTGGCTGTTGCTACAGAGGTTCAGGGAAGATTGTGCCTGGATCAGAAGGTTCCAGTCCAGAGACATGGAGGATGTGGGGAGGAACCCTGGATGTTTATTCTGTTCTTCCCCAGGCTCCTGCACTTGACCTGGGCTGGAGAGCAGGATCCAGGGCGGGGTATCCTTGCATCTGTTCCCACATCAAATCTGTACAACTGGGAATTGCTGTGAGGAATTGTCTCTCCAGAACTGGCAGTGGTTTATGTACTCTTCATTATTCTGTCAGAAAAAATTGATGTACCTGAGGAAGGTTGTGCAGGTACCTGAACCTGAGAGCCAAAAGTACAAATGCAAATGGGATATTTTTTTTTCTTTTCATGAAAACTCATTAAATACCTAAGGAAATGCCTGCAAATGCAGTCTTGTTAGAAGGATTAAAGAATCCTCTGTAGACTTTGTTGTGCCTTGAGTACAGGGTGTATCTGCTGCTCAGCTGGGTTTTGCACAGATTTGCAGTGTGTCTCCAACTCTGGCTTGCAGGCTTCTGAACCACTTGCCTGAGATTAGCCCAGCAGCACTTGTGCTGATTCTGCTCTTGATCATCTTTTTCTGACTTCCATACACTTTTTTTTTTTGTATGTTTTTTACCAGATGTGTATAACAACTTGTAGTTCATTTGGTTACAACAGGATTAGTAAAAAGTGATTAAACCCATGGCTCATTATTTGAGGCCCAGGAGTAGGATTTGTTTATTGTACAAGCAGGAAAATGTAGACAGAAATGAAGAGCTGCAGAATTTGTGTGTGGATTTGCAGAAGAGGTTGAGCCTCTTGCTTCCCAAATGCACAGGGTATGTGTTGCCTTTTACAGTGGGATTTTTCTTGTGATTTGTATTTACAAGCAACATCCTTTCCAGACAGTGTAGATAGGCTTTGAGAGACAGAGCTTTGTGTTTCAGATCTTGCTATGAGCAAGCAGCAGCACAGAGCATTAGGAATGTGGGTTTTTTTCTGGGTTTCTCAGCTGGTGTTGCAGCCCCTCACTCTGCACTCCTGTTTCTGTGCTGACCCATTTCTCCTGGCTGCAATTTCCTGCTGCTGTTTCTATTGAAGGTGCTGGGATGTGTCAAGGACCAGCCCCCAGCAGTGAAGTTACAGTGCCCTGAGGCTGCTGCTGTGAATGTCAGTGAGAGCACTTGCAGCTTTGGGAATGATTTAATTGGAAGTGCAGTAGGTGCCAGGCAGCTCAGATCCTGTTTCTGATGTCACATTCCATGAGAGCACAAATAACCAAACGAGTTAATGCTCCACTCGAGTCAGCCATGTTTGCAGCATGTCTTTATGTGTGGCTGATGAGCTGGAAGCTCCAGTTAATACTGTCAGAGAAGTCTGGAGGTATTGTCTTCAGTGGGAAGTACTGCCTTGAGTGTTTCAGAGGGTCAGTCTGAAATGCTGAAGTGTTCTCCTCTGCCCCTTCTTCCTGCAGCTCTTTCTCCTGGCCAGGACTCACTTGCCCAGGCCACCAGGCAGTTCTGTCTGAGGCAGGCTGCTGAGTTCTGACAAAGTTTTTAAGAATTCTTGCCAGCTAAAAGCCACAGTTCAGAGCAGAGTACCTGGCATGCAGCTGTGGCAAGTCTCTGACACCACTGAATTATTGCAATAAAGAATTAGATGTTCAGAAAAAAAATGAAACCATCCTCCCTCTCTGCCAGTCATGCCAATGTGATTTGATTTTTTTTCCTACCTATTTTTATATGTTTGTGTCTGGATTCTTCTGAAGTGAAACATAACACTGCTGGGGAATTGGCACTGGTGATTCAGATTGTAGCAATGCTGAATTTCACTGTAGTGAAAATAAACTGTTGCTGGTGGAACTTCATTGTGAGAATCATCTTCATCACATCAAGATAAAGATTCCTTTTGATGTTGAAAGTTTTTGTAGTAATATTTTTAAATGCTGATGATCTGGTGAAAAATGAGTGGCAACAGTTATGGGTGTACTTGTTTGCAGGTTCAGCTATAGGATTCTATTTCCATTTCTAAATCTCTCTGATGTTGGATCCTTACATCTACATGGAGTCCAGTTTAGAATTGGTGTCTTTGCATTCTCTTGTAAAAGTCCTTTTTTTGAAGCTGACACTTCCCAAATTTAGTGCCAATGGGGCATTTTAAAAGTTTGGTTCCAGCTTTCTGTGTATTCAGTGTAGGAAAAGAGTATTCCCCACTGAATAACAAAGGCTTGAGAGCATGTCCAGCCCTGCCCACCTGGGAGATGGGATTTTACTGGCCCAACAGAAAACTGCAAATTATTCTGGAGTTGATCTAATGGTGAACTCTTAGTATCAGATCTCCAGAATCTCTTGGCCTGTTTCAAAGCACTTTATCCAGTGAATAAATGTTTGTACCTGTTCAGCAGGTGTGAGGACTGCAGCACTGGAAAGGGAACACCAGCTCTGTGGAGCTCACATGGAAGTGGTGACAGACCAGCAGAACAATTGCACAGTTGTGATGTAGCTGCCCCAGGTCCATGCTGTTGGCTGGAGCAGTAGGTTGAATCTTTCTGGTAAGTTGAATCATTTTGGGGAGATTCTAACACACTTCTACAGCACAATAGTCAAGTTTGTGACTGAATAGGGCATCTCTGAATTTCCTGTGGAGGTTTAGATTCTGATCCAGTTACATTACCTTTGAAAATGATTGATACACAGCTTCTGTGGGCTTTCTGAGGCAGCACAGTTTTTGAAGTGCTTTTTTTCTGGTTTTTCTGTCTGCTTAAAAGATTTTTTTTAGCTTTAAGTAAAAAGTACAAAGTAATGGTTCATCTTTGCTGTTGCTTTCTGAATTTTCTAACCTAACAGCAAACTTATTTCCAGTGCTTAGTGGAGCAGAGTTGCTTTTATCTGCAGTCCTTAAAGATGAATACTCAAACTGCTGGTTTCTGTTTGCTCATCAGTGGAGCCCAATATTTGCCCAGCCTGGTGCAAACACAGCTAAATCTGTCACCTGCTGCTGCAGTTTGCATAGGTTGTCCATGTAGTCATAGCTTTCAGGTTCATTGTTGTGCAGAGATGTGTAAAAACAGAAGTTTGTGGAAATTAGTTGCTTTTAAATAAGCTTTATAATCCTAATGATACTTTTATCCATTTTCTAGAACTATGCCAAGAAAAAGAAAGCTGTTGGCTCAGTTAAGTGCTCTTCAGAACACCAGCAGCTTCCCTCAGGTCAATGCTGTGGAGCAGCTGAACACTACACCTGGAGCAGATCCTTCTCCAAAAAGCAGCAAATATTTTGTGATAGAGAAAAGAAATTCTCCTCAGCTGCAAGAAGATTTTTTCAACCAGCCCTGTGTTAGTCTGGCCAAGTCCTTTCTGGGACAGGTAAGGCACGAGCACTGAGATTCTTGCACTGGATTATGTGCTAGCTGATAACTTAGCGTGAAAGGATGAAATTCTTTTTTTGCCATTTGACTCCCAGGCTTGGCTATTTTAGGAATACAGCTCTCATTCCTTCTCTTGCTAAGTGCAGTGGAATTTAAAGACCAGTAGCTGAATCTATTCTAGATGAAGTCAGAGGAGTAATTTTTCAGATTTAGTCTGTCACATTTTTAATTGAGGTTTTTTTGGTGGAGTTTTCCTTCCTTTTTTCTGTTCACTAAAATGTGCTTAGCTGCTTGTGGCTTGAAGGCTGTTTCAGGCCCATTATCTTCATTTCAGCAATTGCTTTACTTGTTTTTGTTTCTTGCTTAGCCCAGTGGAAAGCAATGCTCTGCAGTCAGCAACATCTTCTTTGCCTCCATTTTACTGTCTTGTTATGCTAAGGATTGCACAGCCCCACAGTTCAGCTCTTTTCACTCCAAATATTTCTATTCCTATCTTTTGTTTCTGAGTTTCCAGGTCATTACCTGTTTCCAGGTCATTACCATGCAAGGACTTTTCCCTTAGCCCATTGCATAAACTTTGAGGAGTCTTTGGACCTTGCTGAAAGCCTTTGGAAATCAGAGTGGTGGAGATTGACTCTTCTGCTTTGTGAGTCCTTCAGAAAACTCTCTGGCTGTTTCCAGAGGAGGGAGTTCCCTCAGTGTTTTCCCTATAAAAAGTTCCAGTCCTGGAGCTGCTAAACTCAACTGCAAAATGTGTGTTCATTTTCACTGCTATGCTCTTATCTTCTCTGAGTCTTTTTTATACCTTTATTGTCTGCAGGGTGAGCAGACTCTCTGGGTTCTCATGGCTGTAGATAACTCCAGGAATTTGTTCCACAAACTGTTGGTTTTGGCCTGTTTTGCTGCATCCAGCCTTTTTTTTATTTTCTAAGGATATCTTGCTTGTGAGTGACGCCTTTGCTCTGCCTTTTAGCCCTGCTGGGTTTCTTTCTGGCCTGCCTTCACCTCTTTGTGATACTCCACATGTGTTGCTATCTTTGCAGACATCCTGCTAGAGGCTTGCCTTTCAGGCCTTAACCTTTGGCTGCCTCTAAAGTCCTTCCCAACAAGCTCCCTCACTTTACATAGTTTCCTCTTTGTGCTGCTGGGCAGGACTCTGCTGGATTATTTTTGGACTTAAATGCTTGTGAAAAGACATTGAACTTTATCCTTCATGGTCATGATACTGAGTTGTTTTTCAGGAATAAGTCTTTGGAAAAGGCTTTGTGTTTTGCTCCAGATCTGAGAACTGAGTCTTCTCATGAGGTTCCTGATTCCTCACTCTGCACAACATTTGATGGTGTCTAAGGAGACATTGCACATGTCCTGCTCTATCTGAGGATGCCTGAAATCCCCCATTACTGATACATTTTTGTTGTCTTATTGACTCCATCACCCTCCTGCATTCACTTTCTTTGGGCAGATGATTTTTGAGTCCTAATTCTGTATTTTTCCTATTTAGGCCTAGTATTCCAAACCACGTGATTTCTATCTTAAGTTTACATTTTCATTAAAGTATAACCCCCAGTTTCCCATGACCCAGCCTATTCTCTTATAAAGATAATTTAGTGTTTTCTTCATTACTTTCATTCTACCAAATTTTGGAGGCACCTGGTGTATTAATCTTGCTTATCTTCATGATGCCTGAGTTCTTGGAAACAAAATAGGTACATGCAGTGAATGGCCTTTCAGAGGGAACTGCCATAACATCAAGATACATCCTCAATGAAAAAAAATAACCTTTATGAAATGGATTACTGTGAGGTGTTGGGAATTACCACCATTTTTAAACTTTTTTATTCAACAGAATACTTGGTGTGTCTGAAGACAGGGAAATGCCTGGATGCTTTTAAACCCATAATCTAACCATAGTGTTCCTCATGGAACACTACTGAGGGAGAAATGTGGCCACATTGGTCTGGTTTTGGGGTGTTGCCAGGCTCTTGCTGAACACCAGTGGTTTTTTTTTTTTTTCATAAAAAATAATAAACATACTATTTTCAACAATTTGACAAGTGCTGTAGGGAAACTGTGGTATACTGGAGCTGCAGCTTTGGAAACCAACTCCTGGAGCATCCATTATGGATCAGATCAATATCTGCATTAACAACCCAGCACAAACATCTGTTAGGAATTAAGCTTTGTTTTGTGAAGGTCACTTTTGAACAGCTGCATAATTAAAGTATTATAATTAAACTGATAGGGTGCCCAAACAAGACTGAGCTGCAGCATTTCATACATGTTAAGTAAAGCACAAAGTTTAGAAATCAGGTCAAACCACAAATTCCTTTGTACAAAGTTTAGTGGTTGTTTTATTTTTAAAGAGAATCTTTTGACTGTCATGTTTTGTTTCCCCTGCATCTGCTTTGTTTTATTTAAGGAGGTACCAGCAGCAAGAACACACTGTAATAACAAAGATCTGTTGTTGTCTGCCTGAAGCCAATTCCCATCTCTCCTGCACTGCCCTTCTCTGTGGTGCACAAAATACTGAAGTAGCATTGATGCCCTCTCTAGAGCTGATTATCTCTGTGATTTGGGACTGGGACTTGTTTGAACCATCTCTAGGGAGGGAAACTGTCTAATCATAGCAGTTGTTTAATTGTGCCACTGTCATATTTCTTCTGAGCTAAGGATTATACAGTCATGATGCTTCAAGGTTGATATCAGCAGTGATTTTTGCCTTAAATCTGATGGATTGGAGTTACAGAAAATAACCACAAAAGCACCTCCACGGGCTTTAGTATATGTAGGGTCATAAATTGGTTCTGTTTCATATTGCCTCATCTAGACACTCCAGGCTTTTGTGGGGTGAGGGACAGGTGGGAACTCCTTGTACTGGGAGAAGCTGAAAAAGTTGGTGGTAGCTTATAGACTGCTCACTGGAGAGGGTTTAGTTCCATCAGGTCCTTTCTTTCCAACTTCTCTGTTTCCACAGCTCTTGCTGTGGTTATTTTGTACTGAGGGCTGGTAACTGATGCACTCTGACCTCTCTTGCAGATTTTAGTTCGCAAACTTCCTGATGGCAGAGAGCTCTGGGGCAGGATTGTTGAAACAGAAGCTTATCTGGGTGGGGAAGATGAAGCTTCCCACTCCAAAGGCGGGAAGCAAACACAACGGAACGCGGCAATGTTCATGAAACCAGGAACTCTGTACGTGTACCAGATCTATGGGATTTATTTCTGCATCAATGTTTCCAGCCAAGGTAAGCTGAGGCTGAAAGAGATGGAATGCCAGCAGCACGGGGCTGACATTTTAAGCTACAGTTGTGCTGCAAGTCACTTGTGAGCTCTCTGTGGGCTCTCTGATTTGCTGTCACCATCCTCCCTTGGGACCTGGGCTTTGCCACTGGGGACAGGCAGCACAGCAGGCAGGGCCCATCTCCAGCTGCCCCATTTGTCCCAGCTGGGAGCTGTGGGAGCTGTTCAGGCACACCAAGATTGAGAAATGAGGGAGAATCTGGATAGGGTGGAGCTTTCAGTTTCAATGACTGCTGCCTCAGTCATATGATTCAGTGAACCTTGTTCCTCAAAAGTGGTGATGTAGAGAAAAATTCAGTCATTTATGACAGTCTTAATCTTGGTGTCTGTTGCCATGGCAGGAAGCTCCTCTGTCTCCTGCCTTTATCTTCAGAGGCTGAATGAAGTGTTGGGGAAAACAAAAAGTCTGAGATGTCCTAAGCTTAAGCAAGGAGTCAGTAGAAGCATTTTAGCTGTCCAGCTGTATCTAAAAGCCAAAAAAACCCACTCAAATCGAAATACCCAGACTGTTACAGAATCTTCAATCTTCTTTTATTATTCTCAAGAAAAAATAATCAAGCTCTAATTAAATTATTCTGTAATTTACTGAAACTGTCCTTCACATTTCAAGACTCTTAAGAAGCATTACTGAAAACTTTCTTTTTTTTCCTGTCCTGTAAGAATGACAGTTTTGCCTTGCAATAATCTCTTGTTTAATTAGACACCTTTAAATGGCAGCATTTCCTAGGTAACTACTCACTCTGTTAGGAAAAATCTCAAGCCCAATTTACTTCTTTATCATTAAAATAGTGAAAAAGGTCAAAAAGCTTGTGTATTCCTAAGTGGAGAGCAAATGTAAGTGTGACCATGAATGCTCAGGTTGTGCCCTTTGGACACAAGCCAAGCAGAAAAACAGTGCCAAGTTAAAGTGTGGGGGAAGAGCCTGAGTGTGCAACTGAGGGTCTGAGGCTGCTGGATGAACACATGTGAACTTCATTACAGTGGCTCTGCCACATCTGTTCAGATTATGAAAGCACATGGTTCATTTGTCAGGACGGGATTCTTGGTGATCAAAATATTAAGAGTCATACTTTTTAAAACAATATATGTTTCGCCTTTGAATTCTATAAAGATTTCTTTGAAATCTTACACACTTGGGGAAATTTTTCCTTATATACCTGTTTTTAGATTTGTAGCAGAGCAGTTAAAGGGTTCCCTGTGGTGATTTGCACTTTTTGTTACAAACTCCCTACAAATTCATTGCATTTTTTGTTACAAACTCCCTCCCCATCCTGTCCCACAGCAGTGACACCAGGCAGAGCTGTCACTGCCAGCTCTGTCAGAGCCCTGCAGTCAGTGCCATGGCTGTGCACCACTGATGCAGCTACACAAACTGGAGCTGCCCCTTCTGTGCATTTGCCCACGTGCAGAAGTGTTGAAAGAGAGAATCTGGGGAGGAATCACACCCAAGATGTTTTTCTCCAGTTGTTTATTGTGCTGTGGTTTAGTCTGAGGGAAGGATTGAGGGAGTCATCTTCATGGTGCCGCCTGGGTAGAGAGCAAAAGCATTTCATTCTCTGGATATGGGGTTTTCAAAACTTTGGTTTGACTGTGGCTGTGAAAACACACAAAGAAACCCTGGCAAAAAAACCCAGAAACATCTTTTGTGGCATAGCTTGGTCCTTCTTCATAGCACACTCTGTAGGCAAAGAGCTCCAAGAGACAAGTATATCCTCTGAAGCAGTGGAGCTCTGACTCTTTAGGGATCACTTGTTTTGATACACAACCTCACAGCCTCTGACTCCAGGTGGAATAAACCTTCCCTGTTTATTGGTTTCTGCTGAGGTTCAGGCTCCAGTATCATTCAGGGATGGGAAGATTGTGTCACCCACAGCCCTGTGGTCATAAAACCATAATGAGATGAAGGGGGGGAATCCTGTATTCTTTGTCAGTGAGGAAGGGGAAATCTTCATGCACAACACTGAGATAAAGCTTCATCATGGGGAATTTTACTGTGAGAGATCCTCCCATCACTTAGTGAAATACTACAACTGCCTGAAGCCACAGCAGGCATCACTACATTTGGGGAAATCATGGGTGGTAGAGGAGAAGAGCTTATAGAAAACATATAGCCAGAATCTTCTACTGTGCAGGAACTCTGCAGTATATCCTGAGCTGCACAATAATCTCAGTGCTAGGAGCTTTCCCCAGAGTCAAGAGATGTGGGGCTTCCCTTGCCTCAGGAAGAGGATAAATGCCAGTCATGCCTCTCTTTGAGTTAGCTGTGAGCTGTTTCTCTGGAATTTGCCAAGCTCTGTATTTTGCTGCCAGATCTGAAAGAACAGCTTGTAAAATCAAGAGCCTGGAGATGCTCAGCCCAGGGTCACACTGCAGGGACTTCTCCCTGACTTTCAGCTCCTAGACTAGGATTTTGGAGGAAGTATCGGGGAGCACTGAGGTGGGTGGGTGAATGGAGGAGAAAATTCTCTTCTCTCCAGTGGCCAAGAGCTGTTTCCAAGCCTGGGAGCTGGAGCTGTGGGGGTGTGGGACTCCACTGTCATGTTATGAATTCTGCTGCTCAGGCAGAGAATTGGCCTCTGCAGTGTTGTTAGATCCCAGCTTTTAGCCCTGAATGCTGCTCATTGTATGGAGTGACTCTTAACGAGAGAGATGAATACTCAGCATCCCCAGCTGGCCCTGCTGCTGCTGCTGTGTGCACATTGGGCAGATGCTGAACTCAGGTGACCCTTGAGAGTGAACTGCTGCAGGCTGGGAGGGGGAAGAAGCCAGGCTGAAGCACTCTGGAGTTGACTCAGCCACTTTTTGGGAATTGAAATTAAATTTCTAATGTGGAGGTTTGCTCAGGAGGAACCAGAGGCATGAGGGGAAGAAGGCTCATCATGGTAACCCTGCACTCATGTCCTGCCTGCTGTCTCCACCTCTTCCCAAGGCTGTTCTCTGGGCAGAGTGGGGTGTGTGTTGCACACAGCTAGAAAGAACCTGGAAACTTCCAGCTGGAAATGCAGAAAGAGCAGCCAGAGACAGAAGTTGCCAGTACCCCCTGGGTGGGCTGTGCTGCTCTGGGAGCACCTGCAGATTTCCACGTGCTCATCTCTCTTCATGTGAACTCCCAAGGACTCGGTTCAATTCAAGTGTGACCACAGTTTCCAGTTGCAGTTGAGATGGGTGAAAGCAAGCAGTGTAATGAGAGATTGCTCAGAATCCTGCAAGTTGTTCCTGGCAAGGGAGGCAGCAACATGATGGGAAGGATGTTTCTTTGTGCATTGATAAAAAGCAGAATTAGGACATGGAACATGTTCTTAAAAATCTGAAATGACCTTTGAGCTCTAAATCACTGTTAGGCCAGGGAAGCAGCTTTTGGCTGCCAGATTAGCATCAAACCCCCTCCTTGGAGAAGGGAGTGCCTGGGAACAGATTGCTGACAGCTGTTGGAATCCAGGCTGCTGACTTCACCAAGCTGTAGTCAGGGCAGCAGGGGTTCTGAGATGGTTCAGGGCAGCAGGCACACCTCAGAGAGCCAGGAACCAGGACCTCACTGGGGGCCCAGAGGGGTAATGTAGTGTGGGATTTGTACAAAAAATGAGAGAGATTCTATTTTGGGAAATCACAGGTCCTTGGGGATGTGCCAGTGCCTACACAAAAAGCCTTTGCCAGGCATGAGCATGGCTCCAGATGTTTGAGGCTGGAGGGGGAGAGGGGACTCTGGGGAGCAGCACTGTGCAGATGCTGGTGGGAGGAAAGCTGTGGGTGGCCAGCACAGAGGGAGCTGTGTGGGGCTGCACCAGGCCCTGTGCCAGTGCTCTCCTCACCCACTCAGGGGCAGGAGGAGACCTGGGCCCTGCACAGGCCACCAGGGAAACGTTTCTGTCACACTTAGGCTGGAGATCCTTGTCTGACAGGGAATGTCTTATCAGAGCTGCATCTTTGCTTTGCTGTCACCTGGCTGCAACAGCTGGGAGGGCAGGGGACCCAAGGCTTCTGACAGGGTGGCAAATCACATTTGAGAAAAGAACTTCTCAGTTTTGTTCAGTTTTTGTCATAGAAAGGTCTCCTCTGCTAAGGGCTGCTCCCAGGGCTGTGCATCCCACAGCCCTATCCTGCCCCAGGTCCCTGCCCTGTGAGAGCTTCTGTGTCAGAGTGTTCAGTGTTCAGATCACACTGCTGGAGCTGTGCAGTGACCCAAGGCCGTGCTCATCCCAGCTCTTACATCTCCAGAGGGATTTGGATTGGTACCAGCCCTGGCTCCCTCAGCAGTGACTGCTCCCAGTGCCTGCAGCTCCTTCCCAGGTTTCTGTTTGTGCTGCCTCTTTCTCTGGCAGCATCCACACTCATTCCTCCTTCCCTTTGTTAGCTGGAGTTCTTGTAATCAGAGTTTATTAGAAATCCACTGGGTTTGGGAGCAGAGCTTTGGATACCTCTGCCAAAACTGAACCAGATGTATATTTATTCCTGAACATTGTGCTGACATAAGAAAAAGTTCTTGCCCTCTGGCAAGCCTTGGAGCAGCAGCCAGACTTAGCAACATCAGGTGGAGCTGGGAAGAGCAAGTCGGCACTGCAGAGTGAAGGGCACAGAGTACAGGACACTTGGAGGAGGAAGGGAGTGCCCTTGGAGCAAAGGACAGGCCCGTGGCTGGGAGCACCAGGCCATTCCCTCTTCCATCAGGCTGAGAGCTGAAGTGCTGCTGGCAGTGGGCTGAAAGGTGACCTTCCCAAAAACCATTCCATACTAACCCCAGCTCTTGTTGTGCACAGGAGAAGGAGCTGCGGTGCTGCTGCGTTCCCTGGAGCCCCTGCAGGGCCTGGAGGCCATGAGGGAGCTGCGCTCGGCCTCCAGGAAAGCCCCCAGCAGGCTGCTCAAGGACTGGCAGCTCTGCAATGGGCCCTCCAAGCTCTGCCAGGCCTTTGGCATCGACAAGGCCTTTGACCAAAGGGACCTGACTCAGGATGATGCCATCTGGATGGTGCCAGGACAGGACCCGCCGGGGGAGCAGGACGTGGTGGCCACCACCAGGATTGGCATTGGCAACAGGGGAGAGTGGGCACAGAAACCACTCAGGTTTTATTTACGGGGAAACAGATTTGTGAGTGTTGTAGACAAGAAAGTAGAGAGAGAGATGGCAGCAAGGGGACATTCCCCTGACAGCTGACGAGTCTTGCAAGTGACCAGGGACCAGGACTTGAGCTGTGCTCTGTACAATGGCCTCAAGCTGCATCATGGCACATAGAGGGGCTTGGGGGCTTTTTAACAATAAATGTATTTTGTCACAATGAATGGGGCATGGTGGAGCTTTATTTGTAGGAGACTGGCATGGGCCTCCCAGCCAAAATGAGGCTGGTTTTGGACACTTTGGACACTGAAGGCCACTTTCTCCCTTGTCAACAGACCCAGGCTTAATTTGGGTTGGTGAGAGGAGAAGGGTCACAGCTCTGGGCTGCTCCCATCACTTCAGCCCCCAGCAGAGGCCAGGGCTTGGCTGCTGCAGGGAAATAGTTTAAAAATTGGGTGGCAGCAGAGCAGACTGAAAGGATGGGAGCTGGGAGAGAAGGATGTAAAGGAGGAACTTACTGCTGTCTGCAGCTACCCCAGGGGAGGGGATGGAGAAGACAGCCAGGCTGCTCTCAGACAGGATGAGAGGCAACAGGCCACCAGCTGGAAAACAGGAAGTTCTCATTAGCTCTGTGGAAAAAATGTTCCCCATGAGGGTGGTCAGACACTGGAACAGGGGCCCAGAGAAGCTGTGGGCCATTCACACCTCCACAAACAGGCTCCTGAGTGCCCTGAGCTAACACCTTTCCTCTGAGCAGAGACCCCTTCCAGCCTCTACCTCTCTCTAATGTCCAGCTTGGAGAACAAGAATGGGTTTTTGTTCATTTTCCAGCTGCTTTTGAAACCAGTTCAGAACCTATCACTGTGTGAACCCCCACACAGAGGAAGCACTGGTGCAGCAGCCTGGCTTGAGGTACAGAGAGGAAAAACCTCCAGGACTCAGGGCAGGACCCACAGCACTGCAGCCACACTGGGTGAATGACAGGGACACACCCCCCACCTCCACCCGCACCTTAAGGTTCACATACAATAAAAAAAGTTCAAGTTTATTTTTAAATACTCTTGTCCCCATCCCATGAAAGAATTGGGTTCAGCCCCTTCTGGGCAGCCTTTTTTCTGCCTGCAGTAGCTCACCTTGATGCTCAGGTGCTGGGGCTGGTTTAGACAGGGCCGACAGTGGTGTTGACCTGATTTTTAAATCAGATTGGGTTTTTTGCTCTTCCCTACCATCCCTGTTGCAGCTGCAGGGCCAGACTCACTGAAGGGACCCTAAAGAAGCTCCCCCAGTGGCTGCTGGAAGGTAAGTCAGCTGAAGCTCCCAGTTTTGTTGGAAGGTAAGTCAGCTGAAGCTCCCAGTTTTGTTGGAAGGTAAGTCAGCTGAAGCTCCCAGTTTTGTTGGAAGGTAAGTCAGCTAAAGCTCCCAGTTTCACCCAGTTGGTGTGGGCAGGTGAAGCTGCTCCTGAGATCCTGCAGCTCTGGGCAAAGCTCCAGCCTCACACAGGCAGGGGTGAGCTGGCACAAGCTCCTGCTGTCCCCAGGCCCTGGCATGTCCCAGGGCTCTTGCCTCTTGTTCTGGCCCTGGCATGGCTGGAGGAGCAGTCCCAAAGCAGAGCAGGAAACACAGCTCTGTATCTCACTGTCCTGCTGGGTAGCTTTAACCCAGGCCAGGATCCCTGTCTGCAGCCACAGCCATCCTTGTGGGACAGGGACTGGAGGGGCAAAACAAGCCCTGGGGGACAAGCCTGAGTGCCCTCAGCAGCAGCCTCTGGGTGGAACACGTCCCTGAACTGTCAGCTTGGCCAGCACCTTTCAGTCCTGCTCAACAAGCAAGCTCCCAGCCCCAGGCACAAACTGGGAAACATGGAAACCCAGGAACACTGAGGCTGCTTGGTGACAGCCCTCCTCCAAGAGATACTTGGGAATAAGGACATTGGTGACAGCCCTGCTCCAGCAGACACTTGGAAATAAGGACATTGGTGACAGCCCTGCTCCAACAGACACTTGGGAATAAGGACATTGGGGTGAGGAAAGAATGAGCTGTGACACAGTGACTGAGTCATTCATTCATGATTTCATGTTTACTTGTGATACTTTGCCTTCCCACCTGTCCTTGCTGCTGTGAGATCAAACAACTCCTGTGTGCCCAGGGTCATTCCTTAGGAGCCAGGCCAGCTGCCCTGTGCCCTGGAGCAAGGCCATGCATGCTGTGCCATGGGGACAGGCTCTCATGGCCAAGTGTCCCATGCTGGAGGGCACAGGAAGCACTCCCAGTGTCCCCCCAAAGTTCTGCCAGCAGCAGAACCCTCCTGTCCCAGTCTGAGGATGCCTGGGAAGGGCTGTGGGTGTGGCAGGGCAGGGATCCAGGCTGAGCAAGCATGTGCTGTCCTGCAGCAGCCCCGGGGGAGCAGCTGGGACATCGAGGCACAGACAGGGACAAACCTGCTGTGTGTCACATGGCTAGACAGAACTGAAACCACCTCCTGCAGATTTCAGGCATCCTTTAAGCTCTCAGCATGGAGAGCATGGCAGGCTCCTCCCTCTGTGCCAGCAGAGTCACTTGAGGAGCGACTGGAAGACGGAGATGACGGGGTCCTCGTGGCTGGTGACCACCAGCACGCTGCGGAACTTGTCGAACAGCATCAGCAGCTGCGAGCGCCGCATGTTCTCGTTGTACATGATCTCCTCCAAGTGGTGCCGCCCGCGGAAGTAGTGCAGCAGCCTGCAGGGGGCAGAGCAAGGGAGCAGCTCAAACTCATACCGCACCCCCAAGGTCTCCTCCCCCATAGCATGCAAATCACAAGGTTGTTTGGGTTATGTCCCTCATCTGCATGAAAAGGGAATTAAATCATGCCTAGCACAGAAATCCCCTGGAAAAGGATGGGACTTGCCCACTGTGGGGCTTTGCCAAGGTTCTCCTTGGATCAAGAGCTTTCCCAGTCTGGGGCATTTCCCAAGACTGTCAATTTTCAACTTAGTTATAATTCCAGAAAGTGAACAAACACAAGTGCCAATGAGCCTTGAGAAGTCAGGACACGGCAGATTTATTCTGTGCTCTCTTGGCTAAGCCTACAACTGCCCTTTGTCACAGCATCAGGGGCCTGGGTACCTGTACTGCCTTTTAGATTTAAGAGCTGTTTTCTCTCACAGCAGCCCAAGGGGCTTTGTAACTACAGGTCCTGCACTCAGGGTTTGGGCAGCTTGGGTTGGGTGGAGCAGTCACAACAGGGAGATGGAAATTTTGGTGCTAGGCAGCGCAGAGAAGCTGTGGGAGTTACAAATCCCCTGAAGCCCTAGCTCAAAATATTAAATTCCCTATTCTCTTTGTTAAACAAAGCAGAGATACCCCTTTGCTACAGCCATCAGAAAACCATGGCCCTGCACAGTCAGTCACAGCAGGTCCATGACAAACAGCAGAACTCCCCAGTGGCTGAGGACCCCTCCCCAGAGTTCCTTCCCTCTGAGCCATAACACCAAGGCAGCCCCACATGAAGCCTGAGTTTGCTGCTCAGCCTCTTGTCTCAACACCCTCCCAAGTGTCACGGCCGTGCTGTGACTCAAATACTCCCCACTCTGGGAGGGCCCAGAGTCCCTTCCCAGCTCCACAGCCAGCTGTGCCTGCACAAGTGTTCCACATCACTCTGTGCTCCAGCAGCCTCTGCTCATGTTCCATTACCCAGCTGCAGCTTCATGCCAACTGACTATAAAATGAGTGGAGATGACATGATCTGTTTTCCAATCCATTCATACAGCCCCCATGCAAGAACACCTCTCAAAATATTCCCAATATCCACTGGAGCACTCTGGCCTGTTTTGGAGGATGGAGAAAAGCTCCTGCTTTCCCTGCAGGACCAACACCTGCCTGGCTCCTCCTGCTGCTCAGGCTGGGCACTCCTGTCACCCACCACCCTCACAGGTGGCTGCAAAGGAGGCACTGTGCAACAAGTGTCCCTCCATCACATGTCCCACTGCAGAGCTTTCACCTCTAGCCCAGTGCTACTGGTGTTTCTCTGCTTCCCAGCTTGCCACATCCCTGCTCTCCCCACGAGCTGTCTGTGAGCTCAGAGCAGGATCCTCACTGACATCCTTGAGGCTGGGCAGCCCCAGCTCCCTGCCAGCTCCTCCTGCTGTTCCTCTGCCAGCTCTCAAGCTGGCACCAGTGTGGAGAAGGTCACTGCTGTCTCTCTGTACCTGCAGCAGCAGCAGAGACAAGCTCCAGTCTTTGCTGTGTCTGGGCTGTGCCTCTGCCTTTTGCACTGTCTCCCACTGGGTGCTGACACGAGGCTCACTGGCCATCCCCCTGGGCCAGTGGCAACTGTGTGCACTGAGAAATGCTCACTCACAGGGACAGTGTCAGTGCTGGGTGTGTCAAAGCCAGAACTGGTGTGAACAGAAACATTTGTATTTCACAGCTCACCTCACAGTTCACAGTGATTTTGGGGATCCCCTATGCCAGGCTCCTGTGCCCATGTGCTCACACCCTGGCTCAGCTCTCTCCCATGCAAATGGTAGGACCTGGCTTTCCACAGCAGCACAGACTGAGCAGTTTGCCAATAAATAAATCCATCTTATATTCAGAAAGAGTCTGGATTTGTAACTGGTCAAGACTAAATACTTTCCACTCCAATAAAAGCTAGAGAGGATATTAAAGAATATCACAAAAATGCCAGCTGGAAAACACCCCCAAAGTCTAGCCCAACATCCTGCGCCAGGATTGCTAATGCTGTGGAGCTTTTTCAAACCCTTCCAAGATGGAGATCCCTCCAGATGCCTGGGCAATCTGTCCTGGGCTGCACCACACTCCTAGGGAGGAGGTTTTACCAAAAGTCCAACTAGAATCTACAAGACTGTCCTTGGGGCTCACAGCTCCAGAGATGGTGGGCACTGCCCTCACCTTTTGGGGCAAGGAACATTTATGGGACACAATCAGCATGAGATGGCACTTCTTGGGGCACTGGCATTGTGTTTGAGTCCCTCTGAAGCTGCACAGCTGTGTCTGTGACAGATGTGCACATCCAGATGCAGTGATGGAAGATTATTGCTTTCCACTGCTCATCACTGTTTTCCCCTCCTCAAGTTGCAAGAGCTGCCCCTCCAACAGCACTGGAGTGTTCCTACACACTAAAAGAATTCTCTCAGACTAGCAATTCAAATAGAATTAGCTTATTTTTGGCCAAGGAGATGTCCCTGCCACAGCACTGCTTGAAACCAGAGCAGAAGTGTCCAGAGCTCAGTGCTGCCCATGAGCATTCGTCAGGGGAGGGAAGGATCTCACCTCCCAGTCTCAGAGCAAGACAAATAAACCCTAAAAGCAGCTCCACACCCATGGCTTGGGAGAGAAGCCATGAGTGAAGCCTCCAGCTCCCTCAGCCTTCAAAAGCACTGCTTAATGTGCAGTGAGGAAGGCTTGGTGTACATTACTGGGGATCTAGCTCAAAAAGAACTTGGATTTAAATTCCCATTCGATGTCAGGAGGGTTAATACAGCCAATGCTGGAGCCAAGCTTTAGTAATTCCTTACTTCCCCTTAAGGTTTCTGTTTTCAAACACAGGCTGTGCACAGCCCTGGCCGAGCACCAGCACTCTGGGCTGTCTGTGTGACAAGGGACAGGCACTCAGAGGCACCAGCACAGGAGAATGTGCCAGGCTGAGCTTTACTGCTGTGCTGGAAATGGCCCATCCCTGTGTGTGCACACACAGCACCCTGGGAAGGGCAAATCCCACAGGATATTTGGGGCACCAGTTGTGCATTTCCAGCACTTTGCTCTGGAGGCAGCTGTGAGAGCAGAGCTGCTGGCAGGGCTGGAGCAGTACCTGCATGAGGGTAATGAGGGAGATCACCTCCTTCAGGCAGCTTCACCATGGCTTTTTCTCTTTCATTGAGAGCAACAGATTTACTCACTCATCTCTGATGGTTATGACACAAAACCAGAGAAAATACACCTACAAGTTGTGGTGTATAAAACCAGCAGTAACCAAGGGGCTCTGGCATGAACATCCCTACATGTGCACTGCAGCATCTGCCCACAGGACCCATCTGTTTATTGTTTATTTATTGGTTAATCTGTTTGTCCCTCACTGTTGCCTCAGAGCACTCTGCACTTGTCAATTCAATCTGTAGTAGACTGGAAATTCTGACCTAGTAAGGCCTGGGGATCTGCAGAACCTGGGGCAGGAGTAAAAGCACAACAAACATCACTCAGCTGGTTTCACAAAGAAAATGCACATGCAAAATTGCATCTGCAATTCCCAAGCTTCCAAATGGCTCTTTTACCCAGCTGAGGGTATCAGAGGGGAGCAATCACCACATCCTTTCCTCTCACTAGGATAACTTAAGAATCTGCATCACCACTGAACTGGTCCAAGGAGTCCCTCACAAATTCTGTCTTAAGATATTAAATATGATTTTGTTGTTACTTTCCTTCCTCAGTTTTGTAATGACTTAGCTGGTAATAAAGAGAAAATCACTTCAGAGTTCTCAAGAGGCCAATGTTGCCTCCCAGTCAGAGCATATTCTCTTAAGAGTTGCAGAAGATGGAGAGGAATAATTCAGAGAGCAGTAACTACCCACAAGTTTTGAGAGCTCTGTCAAAGTCC
Source organism: Ammospiza caudacuta (assembly GCF_027887145.1). Lineage (NCBI taxonomy): Eukaryota > Metazoa > Chordata > Aves > Passeriformes > Passerellidae > Ammospiza > Ammospiza caudacuta. The sequence goes on along the minus strand of NC_080609.1, from coordinate 4,147,786 downwards.
CTCAGCTGTACTCTGCCACAGACAAGGAAAACATCTTCCTGCTATTACAGTTTCCCTGGGCTACCTCCCTGTATCCATCCTAGGGCAAGAACCAGGTTTTCAGGGTATCACCAACTGAATCCAAAATATGGAAGACAGCTGCAGTCCTTGCCTCAGGTGGCTTTCTGCTCCACAAGTATGAAAATCAATGGAAGTTGCATTCCAGTGATGCCACTGAGTTTTGAAATCCTTTGGAAGAAAAAGTATTTCCCCCCATCCCTGCTTCCCAGATGGCTGCTTAGGAAGTCATTCTGCTTTTACCACATGCAGAACCACACAGTGCCTGGTTCTGTTGAGTGCAAATGTCTAACAACAAAATGTGTGCTACTGATGACACATCCTAATGCCTTCAGCTTAGCTAAGCTAAGCAGTGAGCTCTCATCACTGCTAAACACACCTTGGGACACTCTGTAAAAGTATTCAGGCTGGCTCTGTGTCTCATGTTTCCATGGAGTTTACAAACCATAAAATTAAGGAGAGCTGGCTTGGAAATACCAATGGACACAAAATGGCAGCATCATATCCCTGGGTCTCTGCCTTGCCTGCTGAGATGGGTTTTTAGGCTGTGCAGTTTTGTGCCTGCCATGTGTGGACAAGGAAAACTGGCAGGATAGTGAAATCCACCCCTACTCTCTGATGCTCCCTCACACACCCAGGACTCTCTGTTACCAAGTGTTCTTGTGCCACCAATATTACTTTGTATTACAGATGAAATACAGGAGCAAACCCAAAAGAATTTCTCCTCCAAATGCCCTAACAGGCTAACAGGATTTGCTCAGACTCCACACCAATCCTTCCATAAAGCAGGAGGATAAGCAGCAATGGTTGCATCCTGGCCTGCTCACCTTGCAAACATGCGGAGATCCTCTGGATTCTGGGCAGCTGGGACGTTCAGGATGGCTTCCCTCTCGTGCTCCAACAGGCTTGCCAGGAGATTCTCTGTCATCCTCTTATTGAGGGGTGAGTCCCCACCAGGGATCAGCTCAGCACTGGAGTTATCCATGCTAGGGCTTGTCAGAGTCATGTCATCACTGCTGGCTATCAGAGAGACACACATACACATGAAATTTTTGTATTCCTCAGCATAAGGATGCAAAGTTTATCAATTCAGGCTGTTTTGTGCAGCCTTTCCAACTAATCCCTCTTCTCTGGAGAGCAGAGAAAGTGGCTCTCCCAAGTGCTCCATGAATCTGCAATTAGTCATATGACAACACAGCGATTTTCTCAATGGGAAATTCAAATGTTTCAACAGAGTCATCAATTTGTGTGGAAAACTGTATTTCTGGAGACCATAAACAGTCCATAAAAAAACATTTGAAAAGAGAATTCCCAGACAGCTGTGCTGGAATACCATGAAGTGGTAACATGAAAAGCCTAACAGCACAGAAGGTGGGAGCAGGCAGAGAGGCCAAGAAGCAATATCCTCTTGTGAGGGAGCCAGAAAAAGCAGATCACAGACTCATCTGACTCACTTTCCAAGATTTCTGCCCTAATTCATGACTCCTGTAAAGCTCAAAGTTGTACAGAGCATCTCTCACCATATCCAAGCCCAGTGGTGTTCTGAGAAGGCTGCTCAGAACAGCCCAAGCAGGAAAGTTTGGTGATTTCAGCATTATATCTGACTCATCCTCTTGAAAGAATGCTTTCCTGGAATCACCCTGAAGAATGGCACTGGGGAGATTAAAGAAATCAGGGGACACAAACAGAAATCAATCATGTGTGAGAACAAAGCCAGCTCTGTGTCTCTTCAGGTGGCTCTGATGGCTCTACAGCCCACAGAAACCAATGCTGCTTGAACAAATTCTCTGTCCTGAAAATCCAAATCTGCCAGAGGAACACCAGGGGTAATTCTGAGTGCAGCAAGAGAGGACAAAGCTACTTTTAAAAACAGAGAAGTACCTCTCATAAAAATATTTTACAGGACCAGATGAGAATTTGGCAAATTACAAAGCATTGCTTTGTGGATGCCATGAGACAGAGAGAGAGAAATGGCGTTTCTCACAAGCCGCCGTGAGAAACGCTTGCTGTTTCTCTGTCTCATGGCATCCACATTACTTCTTTCTCAAAAGAAGCCCAACAGCCCCTAGGACTTTCACCAGTGCCCAGCTCTAAATTTAGGAAAGGCTGGACCTAATTAGGAAGTGGAGATTCTCACTACCAAGGCTTGATGGCCCTCAGCAGCACTAAGGGAAGCTGTAGAAGTGAGATGGAGTCTGAAAAGCAAAGAAAAGTGTGCCCATACTTGGGGAGCCAAAGCTGAGAGCGTTGGGGGTGCTCAGACTCCGTCCCCCCACCCTGGCAGTGAAGGGCATGTCCTCGTCCTGGGCTCGGAGCTCCTCCTCCTGCGGGGGCACCATCAGGCACACGTAGGTGTGCAGCTGGATCAGCAGCCGGTGCTGCAGCATCCAGATCACCATCTGGATCAGCTGGGTCTGCAGGGGGACAAACGAGGGGTTAAACACCTGGGAAATGAGATACAGGAGGAAAACAACACACAGAGGGTGCACTTGGTGAGTAAGGAGGCACGTGGAAAATGCTGCTAGCCCCACACTGAGTTTATTTTATCTCTTTTCCAGTCACAAAAAGGTGACCAGACACAAAACTTCTTCACACCCAGAGCCTCTGTGAGTGCTGAGGCTGCAGTGGAGCCTTTCATGATCCACTTTATGCAGCACTGACCAGCACAGCCTGAAGGAACCTGCCCTGCCCCTGCCTCAGCTCCAGATCTGGTTCTACACAAGGGCCACTAAAATAAATCACCAAAGGGTTAATCCCACACGGTCAGATTGAAGTGCAGGCTCCTCTAGAGAGCCAGAGAGAGGGCAGGGTGATGGGCAGAGCTGAAGCAACCAGGGGATGTGGCCAGGAGCCCTTTGCTGTCAAGTGGGAAACTGCTGATCAGCCATGGGAGAGCCCTGGAGATCAGAGCCTGACAGGGCTGGGCAATACAGAAACAGCAGCAGCAGCACAAGCCCTGGCAGGGGACAGCAGCCTGAGCTGCCAGGAGTCCCCTCTCCATGCAGTCACCATCCTCTGCTATGTAGGGCCAAGCTAAGAAAGGCACCTGGGTTTCCAGGCAGGCAGAGACTCCAAAGCAATGAGATGCATTAAACATTGCCCAACACCTGCTGGAGATCTGCACCATGGGCAGAGCAAGGGACAAGGGTTTGTAGGGTCTGCTTTCAGAAATCTGGGAGGAGCCTTCAAAATGCATCATTGTGTCTTGATTTCTGCATGAAAAGCCTTTTCATATCACTGCAGGCAGTTCTCATAGCAAAGGGCTCAGAACATAAGCACTGACAAGGCTGCTTGGGGATTTCATAGCAACCAGCACTGTTTTGGTGAGACAAACACAGGCAGCACGAGCTCAGGCTCAGAAGGAAGCTCCCCCTGCTGCATTAATCATCAGGGTAACTCGCCAAATCCCAATAAAAGCCCCAAACCCAAGTTCATCAGCCCACATAATTTTCCTTTCTCCATAAATCTGGTAATTCTCAGTTCCTCCTCTGCTATCAAATCACAAAAGAAACCTCTCTGTTTGCAGACAGACCCACACCCTGTCTTTTCAGAGATTACCACTTCTGGGGGCTCAGTGGATTTTAATCTCAAAACTTTTTCTCTGGAATCACCTTCAAACATGTATTTTTTGGAAAAGACATAATTCATTTTACATGTTTAACAGAAAATCTACAGAAGAGGAAGGTTGGCAAAAGACACCAAAGACATCATGTTTTGCTAACATCTGAAGCCAGCCTGGAAGAGTGAGGTCTACTCCAGCAATTATGTTGCTGAAATCCTTCCTTCCAGATGCAGGTCTGGATGGAAAGATGGCTCATTTATTTTACTTAAATTTCCAACCTGTTGGCACGTCTGATTAGCAAATGAAAGAGGTCTGCACGTTTCAGAGCACAAAACAAGCCTGGAAAAATCCAAGGAGACAGGAAGACAGGCTCTACCAGACCTACAGAGCAGTGGGTAGGGCCTGACCCAGACCAGCCTCCCCTGGGCACTCTGGTGGTTCCATGAATCACAAAAATAGCTAATTGCTTTTGTTGCAGCTCCATGTGCATGGAGAGTCTAATCCTGCACATGCACCATCACCTCCACACCCTCATGGAAATACCTAGAAAGCCACCCTGAGCCAGCAGCTATGGCCCAGTGGAACCAGAACCAGGCAGCAGAGGTGTTACAGCTTTACAGCCACAAACAGCCCCTGCAAACACCTTTGTGCATCTCTGGCTGGGAGAGCTGGAGATCTGGGGCCACCCTGAGAACCAGAGGAAACTCTTCTTCCATCCTGAAGTAAACTTGATCATCCCTAGACCAGAGACTGATGATCCCTGACATTTTTCTGTACAAGCCAAACTTCAGCAGGAATTTGGTACCTCTGAAAACCCAGTCCTAGAAAAAGCCCAAGTGCTGCAGCATCCTGCACTGGCCCCTGCCCGTGTGATGAGCTCTGTGCCACCACTGCAAGTGCCTCACACCATTCCCACTTCCTCCAGGGTCAGACCCATTTCTTACCAAAGGCAGAAGTGTTTCCCAGATCAGCTCTAGCAGAGGCTTTGCTAACACATTCTGCTGCCCGTGCTTCTGGACACCAGCCCTGCATTTCCCTCCATTCTCCTGCTCCCAAGCTGCCATGGAGCTCACCCAGGGCTGCAGGAGCAGAGGTTTCCCTGTGCTGTGCTGGCTGAAATGCTGCTCTTCCCAGAGGGGCAGGGTTCTCCCTGTGCCTGCTCTCAGGGCACTTGCTTAGAGCTGGGCTCCTTGCTGAAGCCACAGGGGCTGGGAGCAGCTTTCCAGGCAGGGCTGTACTTCATCCCAGTCGTGCTCTGGAATCCAGAGCCAGCCTTTTTTGGCTGAAACACCAGGACTGTGATGGAAATATAAAGTGAAACATTTTCTGTTGCTTAATTTAACTACCAATTCAATCTAAATTTTATCCGTGTTCCTTTCATGCTTCCTGTCTGCCCGTGCTGCCTCTTTCCAGCCTGCTCAGAGGGGGTCCTGTCTGCAGCAGCCACATCTGGCTTGTTCCTGCTGGCACAGAGCAGCCCAGGGCCATTCCCAGAGCAGTGCCAGGCTGTTGTCATGCAAGGCACTGGTACAATGCCCTGCTCTGTGCCCACTGGCACAAGCAGAGAGGCTGCACTGGCTTCCAAAAACACAGCACTGCACATCAGCCCAGCTGGGCACTTCAGGATGGCCAGAGGAAAGCTCAGTCCCAAGATCCAGCATTCCTTATTCTCTGGGACCATTTGTAAAACTCTTGAGAAATGTGTTACATTTCCTGCAAGGATTTTTTTAAGGCTGTTTTCTTTCCCAGGCCTAAAAAGTTAAGGATAACTGGGAGCAGCACCAGGTTCAGGAAAGGGAAGGGAGAACAGCAGCCTAGAAGAACTCAATCCCAGTTTGTTTCTCACCATGTGAGGAGACAGTGCAAATACAGCTTGCTTTGCCTACTGAAGCACACAAGCCCCTTTTCTCCAGCCTGGATTATCCAGTTATTTGATACAAATCCTCTTCAAGGTCTGACTGGAGAGCTGAGGGCTGCCTTGGCTCAGCATGATGACACCTTCAAAGCCACTGGGGTGCAGGGATGTTTGCCGAAATGTATTACTTTCCTTTAGCATTCAAACCATGCTGCTTCATGGAAAACACATAAGCTATGAAAACTTCTCCCTCATTTACAGGAAACAGACTCTGCAAACTCCTCCTGATGTAGGATGAAACATTTACTGTCTAATATTGCCATTTTAATCATTAGTTAATAGCTGTGAATTCTCAGCTTAACCATTCCCTCCATTCAGGCCTAGCATGACATTTTCTTTTAACTTACTGTGCTAAACCCCTGACTTTATACCCAGTCCAACTGAATATAAATGCATCTTAATCCCATTTCCCTACTTCTGCCAACAAAAGCTCCCTGATGTCTTGCAGCAGAGCAGCCCCATGTGCAGCATGGCTCCCTGAAGACACAGCTGCCCATTCAGGGTCTGCAGGCAGCTCTGCTCCCCTCCCACTCCATCCCCTGACACATTTCCCTGCCTCATTTTCCATCAGCCCTGCACAAAGCTTGACATGTTTTCAGCAAGCACAAGGCAGAGGCCTCATCTCCCTGTGCCTGACTCCCAGACTGAAACAAAAGTGAAAAGTTAAAGAGATTTTGTTCAGCAGCAGCTGTCTTTGCTTTCCCATCTGTTGGGGTTTCTTTTCTGCAGTTATCCACATCCCCTCAAGGGAGAATTAAAGAACCACAACAATAATGACAATGTGCATGATGATAAAGGAGGTGCAGGAAGGAAATGGGATGCCTAATTCACCTGGGAACACTGCTTACAGGTGAGAAGATCCCTCCTGCTAGTCCCTGTTTCTTCAAGGCAGGGCACAGAGGTGTTGCAGCTTCTGAGGCAGATAAATTGGCTGAGGTTACAGTGCAGAGAAGGGGAAGCCACAATCATCATCCCTAACTCTTGGTTTGCAAAGCACCTTCATGCACAGTAGCTGGGTAAAGAAATTTGATGCTGGACAAAGAAATCCTTATCCTGAACAGCAGGTAAAGCCTCCCCCTGCCTGGGACAGATCCTGCCAGGGAACAGTGCTGACCTGAAGGCTTTGGGTCACCAGGTGCTCCTGTGCTCTCCCAGGAGGTTTGGAAGGGGTGCAGACCCCAGTAAGCAGCCCCAGAGCTGCAGCCCAGTGTGCCCTGCACTCACAGCACGGCTGTGCCACTCACAGGAAGAGAGCACAGGGACATGAGGCAACAGCCAGAGGCAGCAGAACAAGGACAGATTCTTTGGGCTCGGGGTAGGGGAGATGCAAACTGCTCCTCTTCCAGCAAAAACACCAAAAGTGAAGGTGAGTTCCCTCTGGTGTGAGCTCACAGATCTCCCCACCCTGTGGCTGCACCCTGGTGACATCCAGGACAAACCAGGCACTGCAGCAAGTCCTGGTGACATGACAAGTCACAATGGGGACAACTCCCTGTGAAATGGGGAGAACAGCTTCTGCTTCCCTCACCACCCACAGCTGCACAAGCTCTGCAGAAATCTCCTCCCTCACTCTGTGCTCACTGCACCTCCCCAAGTGAATTCCACCTGCTCACCTGGCAGAACCCTTCTGCAGCTGGAACAGGTTAAATGAACAGAGGCTAGAGCTCTAGGAAAGGTAAGAGGGAAGGGAGGAAGGCTCACATGTGCACACACCTGGGAGGGGGAAGAAAAGCAGGGTCTCAGCTCAACAGCACTGAGATGTCTTGAGGTCAGCTGAGCTGGGGGCAGGGGCTCATCCTCACCCTGCTGCTGGCACAGGGAAACACAGAGAAAGCGAAGCAGCAGGGAGCCAAAAAGATACCAAAATCTCATCTAACAGATACACACTGACCAGGGTTCCACTGCAACACACTGCTCCTCACCTCAGGCAAGAATAGAGATCAAGATGACACAATCTAGACTTTCAGTCTGTGGCACAGGGCACACTGAGAGCACTGGGAGGCCTGGCACTCACCTCTCACCTGGCACCTCCCACCTACCTGACAGGCAGACAGCAGCAGCAGCACACAGCCATGCACTCCTAGGGCAGCCCTGTCCTTGCTCAGGTTGTTCCCATCTCCTACCAGCCAAAAATTATCACAGCACACCAAGTAGAAAAATGAGTGTCACTTTTTTTCATCTACCCAAAGGGCGTGAGGAATTCCACTCATGTAATGGTCATTGAACAAAAATAACTTTGTCCCCTTCCAAATCAAGCAAGATTTTTGTATAAAAACAGGAAGGGCTCTGAGAGCTCCCCTGTTTCCTATGGAGGGCTTTATTAATGCCTCCTGTATTCTTTACCCATCCAGAAGCACATGGCAAAAGCAGGGAGCCAATCCCATGCTTGAGAGAAGAATGAAATGGGATGGATGCCATGGATGCCACGAGGCCACAGCAGTTTCTGCAGAAGATTCAGCCCTGCCACAGCACTGCCCCTCAGCACAGTGACCCTCAGGGGCACAAACACTGCTCTCAGCCTGATGAAAAGCACCAGATAACAGAAAACCACTGGAAATCTTTAAAGCTAAAAACCCTCACATCCCCTCCTGTGCACACAAAGAACAAAAGTACAGAGAGAAGTCCCACCTTTGCTATTTTTTTCAAAGGCAAAGTGAATACATTATGACAATATTTACAGTTCAGAGTACAACATCTTTTATCACAGCACAGTGGAACAAAAACCCACCCACATTTCATTAGATAAATTGCTGTATTGATTAGATATTTTGTAATTACAACTGGAGCCTGACCACTTCAGGGCAGGGATTGGAGTCATGTCTCTTAAAGACTGAAAAATTAAAAAATAACACAAGAAGTCCTACAAAGGTAAATCAGAGTAGAAGAAAATGTACTGATACAAAAATACATAAAAGCTCACTCTAATCTAAACTCCCCTAAGAACTGTCACACTTTGCTTTATCAAAAAGCCAAAACTTTTCACAGCATCACCCTCCATCCTTCCAATAAGGCTGAAAGGAGGATGAAAGCAAGCTGTGCTGGTGATTCTTAGGACCCCACCACAGACAGGTGAGCAGCAGGGGGAAGGAACAGACTCTAAAAAACACTTGAGCACTCCATCAGCTCTGGTGAGCATTTATTGCACCCTTGTTTCAAGGCATAACTGCAGCAGTAAGTGACAGACACTTATTTATGTATTTTAAACAAAAGTAGGACGTCTGAGAACAACCAGAACTATTGAAGGAGAAGTATTAAGGCAAGTAATTAATTTTAAAAGGATTACTGAAAATGTCTCCTGAAGCTACTGCAGCTATAATAAAATTAATGCTATGACTTCAGCTTCAATTTTCAGGATACTTATTTGTCTGTAACTAGAGTGGAGTCCTGCTCTTCCCCTGCCTCCCAAGGTTGCAGCTGACCAGTAAATGCTACTGGAATTAGACCTACATCATTACTTATTTTTATCTCAGATCATCATCTCTGTGAACCTGCAATTACAGCCAATTCTTCCCTCCCAGCTGTGCTGGAGTGCACAGGTGATGGTAATCTCTAAATGTGAGCAGGGGCTAAAGCCATGGAGCCACCAAGGCACCCAGGTCTGAAAGCCAGAAACAAACACCAGGAGAAGGCAGCCAAAGAACTCTGCCTGTGCTTCCTTTGCCACAGCCTCAGTCCAGGCTCCTCCATCTGGGAACACAGCACAGTCAGCCAGGAGACCTGACTTTATTGAGCTCCTTCCTGTGTTCCACCAGTTCCCAGAAATGCCACAAGCCATGATCGATGCACAAGCAAAACAGCTCACAAATCCCAAATCCATATTTTATTAACACAGTTCTTTACTCTCAGGAGCTAATGCAGTGACACATGGACTTCTGCTGACCCCATGCTGAGCCTACTTCCTCCAAAAGCCTTTTAACAATTCCACTTTTACAGCAAAACCAAGACAGATTGCTTTTAAAAACAGATTGTGAGCTTGGAGCAGATGGAACAGAATAAAATCAAATGTGATTGTGAGGAATCCACAAACTTGATTCAGCCCCACCAATTGGTAACAGCTTGGGACAGACCAAATGGAGTTTCAGTTTTCCCTACTACATCACACCATGAAAAGAAACATTCTAATACTTCTTTTAGGAGTGTGCTTTTCCAGAATCCTGTCACCTTGAACATCCCCACAGCTTTTTGGCACGAGGACATGAAACAATAAATCACAAGGCTGGAAATAGAGTAACTGGGAACTTGTAAATGTGCAACAGCAGGTTCCTGAGCCAGTGCTCCAGGAGCAGCAGCATCCCTGTGGGCAGAACAAGGAGCCCTGGGCAGTGCTCCAGGAGCAGCACCATCCCTATGAACAGCAGAACAAGGAGCCCAGGGCAGTGCCCAGCAGTGCCCAAGGAGCCCAGGGCAGTGCCCAGCTCACCTCCTGCACGGGTGGTGCCAGTGGGTTCTTGAACTCAGCCAGGGACACGGGCAGGGAGAACTTGGCCAGCATGGAGGGCAGGTTGTGACCCCGGAACTGACAGGAGAAGGCATCTGCCAGGGGAGAGTACCTGCAGCAGAGAGGCAAAGGCACAGATCAGCTCTGCAGTGCTGCTCAGGGTAGCTGGGATCCCATTAAACATTGCAGAAGTGCCAATTCCCCAGTGTAACATTCCCTGTGATCTAGAAAACCCCAAGCACAGCTGATGGCATGTTGTGTCCTGCAGAAGGCAGCCAGGAGCTCGTGCACTCTCACCTCAGCCTTACATCCAGCTCCAGCCTTTCATTCAAGGTGTGGAGGGAATCCAGAGGAGAAAAATGAAAGGGATAAAATTCCAGACCTGTGCAGCCTCTGGTGAAAGGGACAGAGCTTGGGCAGGGTGGGAGGGATACACACACAACCTCTGAATGTGCCAGCTGCAGTACAGATGTGGCTGTGCCCCCTCCCCATGCTGACAGGTTAAGAAATACGACTGAAGTGAAGGACAGACAAGTTAAATATCAGGAAATCTGTCTGTCTTAGCATTTCCATCTCCAAAGTCTTCAGGAACAGCACTGTCATATTTGACACAGGCACAGTTGTTGCTGAATGACCTCAAGGTCCCTTCCAGCCCTATTTTTATACTTCCATCACCAAAGTTTTGATTTAAAACTATTTTCCTATTACTGAGTTCCAACACAGAGTCTAAAAGCATCTCAAAATCCAACAGAGGAAGGGCTGCCAATCTTCAGCAGAGCAAAAATACCCTCCCCTGCCTCCACATCTTCCTTGCAGTGGCTCTGCCTCTCTCCCAATGGCCAGGTGCCTTGTGTCTGTGACAAGGCACACAGCATGGAATGGCAGCACGTGAAACAACACAATGGCAACTTCTGCTACTTTTGATTCATGTCAGAGAGCTCTATAAACCATTCCTTTAATTTAATCATAAAGTATTTTGGTTTGTAAATGTTCCCATATTGGACATTCAGTGAGCAGGACTACTAAAAATACTGACAGCACTCCACAGGGTAAATATTGCTTCCAGGGCCCTCAGCACCACAGAGGAATATTGATCTGCTCTGCTGCTCCTCCCTGCCCACACTGGCTGTGCAAGTCCAGGCTCATGTAATGGTTTGTGTTCTGCACAGTCTCAACAAATCCATGAAGAAAGATCCCACTCTGTATCCAGCCAGGGAAGGAAAGTGCATCTGCACTCCTCAGCCCTGTGCTGCCACCAACACATTTTCCTTCTACTTACAGGCAGACACTGGCATTTGGAGAAAGCATGTAGACATTGTTTTCACAAAGAGGATAAATAATAATTGCTTTGCCCCAGTAAACAAGATGTGCTGCAAGCTGGAAAACCTGTATTGAGAAAACAGGGAAAAATTAGAGAAGCAAAATCAATACACAAACTCTCAGCAAGTGTTGCATACAACAACAACAAAAAACATCTCATTTGAGTTGAAATGAAAGAAAAATGTTCCACCCTTTCACCCTGCCTTCAGAATAAATTCATGGTTTAATATAACATGTGGCAGATCAAAAAGCATTTGACAAGGTTATGAATTTCCAGAGATTCGCTTCACATTTCTAAGCAACTTAGTATTTCCTGCCTCAAAGGAATTCCTCCAAACTGTATCAATACAAGTTAAGTTTCTTTTCATGCCCCCAAAAACTATTTTTTTTTATGCACAAAATGCATTGTGTTATACATGAAAAATGAAACAAAAGAATCAGCTTCTACTATGATAGAAACATAAAGGAAACCAACACTGCCTTTTTACTGCACAGAGGTATTTCAGTAATGAGCTACATAAAGTATTTTAATGTGTTAAACAAGTCAGTGGTTGCTAATGGCTCTGGAAAAGCCACATAAATAGTGTCTACAAGACATAAAATCCAGCCTGTATCATTAGATGCATTTAACTGTGCTTTTTTGTGGAGAACAAAACTACAGAAGCAGTAGGGAATTTCCAGAGTTCATCCCATAGCCAAATAACACCACAGACCACTGCAGGCAGCCCTGGAGGTTTATTACAAAGCAGGACCTTTCCCTTGGAACAGGAGGAGGCACTGCCCTATGAGCAGGAGAACATGTGATGATGAGCTGTGCTTCCCCTGTCACACAGAGCACAGGCTGTGCCCCTGGGTCTGGATTGATCCTCAGGAGCATGGAGCAGCCCTTCCCTCTCTGGGATCATCCCAGATCATCCCAGTCATCCACAGGGGTCTCTCAGTGGCCTCACAACTCACGTGAGAGCCAGAGTCTCACCCCTCCACTTCCCTTTCCAAGGGCTCATCGCATCACCTCCAGCAATTCAGATTTGAGAGCTGGTTCTCACTACTGGAAGGGCATTTGGAAAGAGCTGCTGGCTTGGGGAGAATGGCTCAAGATCTTTGCCCAAGCCTAAACTAAATCTTCTTCCCATGACTGCCAAGTCTGTGCACTAATGGACTAAGGGAAATGGATGGGAAGGTTTGTACAGGCATTCACAAGCTTTGGTAGAAAAGATCTTGGCAGCTCCAGGGGTATTTGGCCATGGCAGCTGTAAACCTGCACCTGCATTTTGGGTGCTTCGTTTGCATGTAGACATCACTGTGACAGGACCAAGCAGGCCCCTGTGGTGTCAGCCAGGAGTACAACCTGCTCTGGTTTAACTACCAAACAGCAGACACAGAGCAGACAGAGCCACTCTCCTCAGAGGGACACAGAGACAGCTCCTGAGGCAACATCCACAAGGAGAAAAATGGGAAATTCCTTCTACATAAGGGGAAAGGTTTCACTCTGATGCTGGTCAGGTGCTGGACCAGAGAGGTGGTGGGAGGCTGCCCTCACAATGAGGTGCTCACAATTTGAAGAGAAGTTTTTCATCAGCCTGATTTAATGGACTTGTCCTGGGCAGTGGTGAGGACCAGAGTACACCTGGGATGGGGACCAGAAACCCCCAGGATGGGGACCAGAGACACCTGGGATGGAGACAAGAGAGCCCTGGGATGGGGACCAGAAGCCCCCAGGATGGGCACTAAAGACCTCTGGGATGGGGACTCTCATCCAAGGCTGTGGCTGCAGGGCTACAGGGCTGCCCAGCACTGTCCCTGCACCCCTGCCCTCTGTTTCCCCAGCCTCTCCCCAGGCTCCAGGGCTGGTACTTCCTCCCTGCTCTCTGCTCACACCAGGAGCTGCCACGCTCCAGCCCCACACAAGCCCAGGGGCACCCAGGAGAAAACGCCTTGTGATTTAAAAAGCTCTCAGCAGCTGCTGACAGCTCCCCATACCTGCAGCAATGCCAAGTCAGCATCCTGAGCCAGTTGCTGCAAATTCTTCACAGCAGAGGTAGTTTTAATTACTCTCACCAGGGCAGGAGAGCAGTCCAATGGGAGCTCATTAAGCAATGACTTCTCATCATTTAAAAGTAATAAGGCATGGTAAGGCCTGCAGAAAAATAGAATACATTTGCACAGTAAACTGCAGCTTTTCCTGAAAGCTTTGTTATTTCTACACCATGATACCTGGGGTCAATGTAATGGTAAAAAAAGAATTTCTAATATCATCCTTTTGCTCTAACTGAGTTCAAAATCAGCTTATTTTTATGTTACAGCATAAGAGGCTCCCTGTGAAAAGGAGACAGAGGTTATATGGTAACTGGATACCCCAGTGACAAAGGAAAAAAGACTGCACTGTATTGGCACACAATTGAGAACAAGTCTGAAAACTGCTCATCTGCAATACTGAAATACAGAGTGGAGCAGAAGGAAGGAAGAAAGCAGAAGTTAATTACTTTTGCAGGTAAACAAACACAGGAAATAAGGTATCACAGGACCTGGGCTCTCTTTTTCCAAAAGCAGAATTACTTCAGGGCCAACAGATTAAAATGAACACACAATTCCTGGCTGCAAACAGTGCAGGCCACTCTTGCAGCATCCCCTCAGTACAACCACCTAGGGAGAGCACCAAGGCTGCAGCTCCCAACCACCATGAATCCAGCAGCAGCACAGAGCCACAGCAGCAGCTCCAGGGACAAGCTGGGGACAGTGTGGCTGGACAGTGCTCAGGCAGAAAGGGACCTGTGGATGCTGGTTGACAGCTGGTTGAATATGAGCCAGCAATGGGCCCTGGTGGCCAAGAAGGCCAATGGCTCCTGGCCTGGATCAGGAATGGTGTGGCCAGCAGGAGCAGGGAGGTCATTCTGCCCCTGTACTCAGCACTGGTGAGGGCACACCTTGAGTGCTGTGTCCAGTTCTGGCCCCTCAGTTTGGGAAGGACATTGAGATGCTTGAGCACATCCAGAGGAGGCAACAAGGCTGGTGAGGGGCTGGGAACACAAACCCTGTGAGGAATGTTTGAAGGAGCTGGGGTTGTTCAGCCTGGAGAAGAGGAGGCTCAGGGTGACCTCATTGCTCTCTGCACCTTCCTGGAGGGAGGCTGCACACAGGTGGGGTTGGTCTCTGACAGAACCCGAGGACACAGTCTCAAGTTATGGCAGAGAAGGTACAGGTTGGATTTTAGGAAGAAATTTTTCACCAAAAGAATAATAAAGTACTGGAATGCCCTTCCCAGGGAGGTGGTAGAATCACCATCTCTGGATGTGTTTAATAAAAGCCTGGACATGGCACTTGGTGCTCTAGTCTAGGTGAGGTGTTGGGGCATAGGTTGGACTCGATGATCTTAGAGGTCTCTTCCAACCTCATCATTCTGTGATTCTGTGAGATTCTGGGAGTCCTGTCTGAGCCCAGGGCCCCCCTCCTCCACAGCCCAGTCACACCATGCCCCTGCCTGAGCCACCTCAGACATCTGCAGCACCACCCTTGGAACAGGAGCAAGGACTGGCCACCCTCTGAGGGGCAGAGCTTGCTCTTACCTGATGGATTTCAGACTTCTCTCGATTGCTTCTGGGGGTATGAAGTTGGTGGCAACATAGTGGATTTTGTGAGGAAGGCAGAAACTCACTTCCAACCAGTTGTTGATGTGCAAACGAACCACCCCTGTGGTGCAGAGACTAAAACAGGAAGGCAATCAATCCATACAGCATTTACCCTCAGTCACAAATGAAAACTGTGCTCCAGGGTCACCCCTGCACAGAAATCAGATCAGGAAAAGACTGAATGCACCCTGTCTGTCCCCAGGCTGGCTGAGGACCAGCTGACTCCTGCAAAGAACCCCACAGCTGGACATACAGAGCACCATCCCCTACAGCATTTTAGGGAGATTTGAAAGACTTCACCACTGACCTTCTGCTCCCTCTGCCCTTAACATTGCAGCAGTGTCTCAAGTTAAAGTAGTTTATTCAAGATCTACTGCAGGGCAAAGGAAAATTCTCTAGGCCAAAGATGAACTGGGCACGGTTTTCACCTCCAATTTCCATCTTCCCTCCAAGCAAAGAGGATGTCTGTACTGGTAAGGGCTGTTCCAAGCAGCACATTTCCACAATAACAGCCTCCTTGTGCTCTGCTTAGGTTGTCTGTTTCCTTACTAACCTGTTCCTGCTTGTGACATGAAATCACAAATGTGCCTGTTATGTGGTTTCTTCACTCTAGGAAACCACAGGGACTGAGCTAAGCCCTTCAGCAGACTCCAGACAACAGGACTGGAGTAGAAGCAATGGATATCCCAGGAATAATAAAGACAAGTAAAGTCAGACCCTGGTGATCAGCCTGAAAGCAACAGTAAGCCTCTCTGACTGGAAAAAAAAAAAAAAAAAAAAAAAAAAAAAAAAAAAAAAAAAAAAACCAGAAAAGCTGGAGATTAGAGCCAGGATCAACACTCAGGTGCTTTTACACAAGTCTGCAAATCTAGACAAGAGGTGGAATCCACCTCAGGAGGGAACTGTATTTACTTCAAATGGGGAATGTACCATAAGGAGCTAAGGCAGCACCAACCCTGCAAACCCTCCCAATATTCCCATTCCACAGGCAGGGGATGCTGGCCTGGAACAGCTGTGCTGGGAGGAAGCAGCAAGGCCCACCCCACCTTTCCATGAGTTAGGAACACATAAACTTATCAATCTGAAAACTGCATTTGTCAATGCCCTTCAATTTTAAACTTTCTTCCCAAAGAAAGCTTTTTGGCTTAAAATCAAATTTCAAAGTTTGCACTCTGAAAACTCCAGCCTGAATTTTAAATTCAAAGTGTGTTGAGACTTGCAATTTGACTTTTGTGTCAATAACTGCCATGAATTTCTCCCTCTACACAAAACAGATTAAAAAACATGTCAGGAACAGGCCAGGAGCAAATACACTTCTGGAGAAGTCTTTATGTGGTGACTTAACCATTTATAACCAGCATTCAACTGCAGGTCACAAACTAACATGCTCTTTTTCAAACTCATCTGGCTGTGTAGAGGGTTTGGAGAGAGGAGACATTTCAGCTTTAAACAAAAACACTGCGTAGCTTTGGCTGCTGGTGTAACTACTCAGCAAACCACAACAGAGTGGTGAGGGAGCAAACAGCATCCCCTCCCTCCTCACATAGGATCAGGCTCATGGGGAGCATCTCCTTCAGACAACACTTCTCAAAAGGTTTTGTTCTCAAATCTTGCATGGAACTCTGGAAAATGCTGATTTTTCAAGCTGCAAATGGAGCAGACACTGTGTGTTTTCCTCTTTTTAAAAGGCACTGAGAGGGTGAATCCAGTGTCTCTCTGGCCCCAGCAGCTCTGATCTGCTCAGGGGCTCCCAACCCTGAAGGAACATCCAAAGCACAAACACCTCTGGTTATGTTCATTAAATGCTGCAGCTCCAGTAACACTGCTTATCCCACCACAAACAACGGGCAGGTAAAGCTGGATTCCCTCAAAATCCATCAGGGAAAAGGGCTGAAGCTGTGGTTACCCACACCAGCTCCCAGGCCAAATCCTCACCAGGGGAATCATGGCAAAAAGGAATGGGACCAGCGAGTTCAGAGACCACCTGAAAGCTCCTGGGGTTGTAAAAACAGCAGAGATACATGAAAGCATGCAACACTTGCAGGGACATTTCCCCTGCAGAGTTTAACATTCAGACAAAGATCCAGTTGGTTCCTTTTATTGTTTGGTCCAAGTGCACTAAGGCAAAAGGTTTAATTACATAATTACACTCTCCACAGCATAATTTTGTCTGCAGTGCACTACACAACAAGAGCCTAGAATTAAAGACAACAAGAAAAATAGATTTTCAGTTCTGATCTGGATCTTAATTTTATTCTTCTGCATTTGCATTCAGCTGTACAATTTCCATCCTTCATTATAAGCTTTATGAACACAATTTCTCCTTCACCTGCCCCTCCTTAGATGGAAAATAATTGTAGATGGAAAAGAAACAAGCTGCACCCTCCAGCAGCAACACTTGCAACTGCCCTTGGCCAGAAGCAGAGTTAAATAATGTTCCCAGTATGGACACAAATATTGAGGCAATAGGATATTAAACCCTCCAAGATATTTTATTCCACAAAAACTTTGTTTCAACACTTTTTTTTTTAATCTCTGGTTGGTAATACCTGATGAATGATCTGAGGGATACAGGGCCAAGGATCAGGATGATCAGATAACAGAGTTTAAAACTGAGACAGGGAGAGGCAAACAGGAAAAAGCTGTTTAATGTCTCTCCATCATAAGGCCCATGAGACATCTCATGCTACAAGAAGGAGCAAAGTTCAGAAGAAATAGAAAGAAATACAAAAAGTAGTTAAAATATGGAGCTCCTTATCAGAGGATGCTGTGGCTGTTCAGTATTTACTCTGGCTCACAGGACTGTGGGTTAATTCTGGGAAGTGAGATCAGCTGGAAGCTGCTGAATGTACAGAAACCCCCCCAGAGCTGCAGGAAGCTGGGGAATATTTTAGGGACTATCACTCTCTTTTGCTCTATTCTGCTGTGTCCTGAGCCATGAGCTACTCCCCAAAATGAGAACACGAAAGTTTGTCAGCATCTCCCAGAACTGCAGCTTTTTCCATAACTATTCACAAAACAAAGAAATCCCACTTCACATTTATAAAGAGTTATGAATTTTTACATACACACACCTCATATCACATCTATCCTGTTTATATCAGGAATTAGCCCCATGTTTTTGAGTGTGGTGGAGGTGAGGTTGTAGCTTTGGAGTTTGTTTTTCCTAGAGGTTGAGACTACTCAGAGCTTTGAAATGATTTCACATTTCCTTATAAAGGACAAAGGGCTGTCCTTTGATAAATAACTGTAGTTGGATTCTATTTTACAGCACAACCACAGAAATAACATTAAGTCTCATAGAAACATTCCCTGAGCTGAGATGGGCAAGATCTACCACACAGTTGAGTCCCATCAGGCTAAAAATTTATAAAGGCTCTTTCTGTACTAAAAAGAAGAAACAAACAATCCAAACCTCCCCAAAAACCTCTAAAATTTTAAAAAGGCTCTTTCTGTACTAAAAAGAAAATACAGACAATCCAAACCTCCCCAAAAACCTCTCCATACTTATTCCAACACAAAGCTAAGAGAAATTTGCTAGAACCAGACAGGCAGTTAGTAACTATCAAGCTCACATATTATCTACAGTTGCAGATAAAACTTTGTGAAAGCTCCTCAAAAGAGACACATATTGTAACACCAGTAAGTTTTTCAGCAGGACTGAAGTCCTGAAAACTTTCTTGAGCCTAAAAACCATTGCTTTCTGTTCCACACAATGCTTCAGTTTGAGGACAAAATGAATGAAGACTCTCAATTTTCTGAATTCATCAAAAAGAAACATTCTAGTTCTCTCCATTAGAGACAAAATGTCCCAGGAAGTAGAAGCTGAAAGGCTCTGAGCTGTCAGTGTAACACCACTCCATTGCTTGTCAAGATGTCCTGGGTACTGATCCTGCCTTATGGAACACAGGCATCTCATTCAAAACCAAGGATCACTCTGAACAACAGCAATGTTCCTCTACCTGTGGTTTTGCACAAACCAGCTTGCCCAGGGAACATGCTGGGTCTTGCCTGAAATACCTCAGCACCATCTACAGGAAGCCAAGGGCTCGACAGCACCTCTGGAACAACCCTGGAAATTGGGCTGGAATTGCAGAAATCAGCAGGCACTTGGGAATGCTGGCTGGAGCAAACCTCAAACAGAGAGCTGGGCTCCATCTGCAATTCAAAGTGCTCTCTCCACTCCACTGGCTGCTCTCCCACAGCCAAAGGCTACGCCAGAAGCCTCTGTAAATTTAGAACAGCACTTTGTTACTGCATGCATCCCAAGGTTCACCCTTCCCAGCACTCCCTTCTCCTTTAAAAGCAACAGAGCCATCTTTCCATCTTCCCTCTGAGGTCATTCACACTCCTCCACACTCTGTAGGTGGCCTAAATCCCTCTTGAAATGTGGTGTCCAAACTGGATAAAATATTCATTACAGCAGG
This sequence comes from Ammospiza caudacuta, assembly GCF_027887145.1. Lineage (NCBI taxonomy): Eukaryota > Metazoa > Chordata > Aves > Passeriformes > Passerellidae > Ammospiza > Ammospiza caudacuta. The sequence continues at coordinate 4,128,441 of NC_080609.1, read as the reverse complement.
AGTTTTACAACTGTGAGCAGGATTGGTGCCTATCTTACAGACAAGATTTATTTTATGCATTCTTGTCTATCTGGGTTTTTTTGTAACCCCATGTCACTTATGACTAACCCTCACTTCACAGAAGACCACACAGACTTCACTCCAGAGCTGCTGCCACACAGGAATAATTAATTCATCCTGAAGAAAACTGTATTTCTAGAACCCTTTTTCTACCTTACTAAAAAGTAATTTTAAATCTATGCCTGCCTGGTAAGGTGCTGCAGCTCCTCTAGCTGATCTGACTGCAGGTATAGCAAGCATATTTCCTATGCTCTCATATGAAGTATTAATAGAAAAGCCCTGCAGAACATTTCCTTATCACCCAACAACACTGTCAGCTCCTTTTCAAGTACAGCTTTCCAATCAAGCACACAGGCACTTCAGGTTTTTACCAACACCAATAAGGTCTCACATTTGCTTTTGACAGTGCCATACAAAAGTGTCAAAATCCAACTTGCACCACTTCTTCCCCACTCACAGTGCCAAAATGAGGGAGAAACTGCCTTGTTTTACAGCTGGGGGCAGCACCAAAGTGCATTTCTCCATGGTCTGTCTATTCCTCCTTATCTCTGGGAAGGCTCACATGAGCTCTGTGTTCCTACAGTCACAGCTAAATGCCACAAGATGTCACTGTGTCCCTAAAATATTTGGAAACGTGATTAGGGTTTTGCCCAGTCATAAATACATAGCCCTAGAGGAACAGAAAAATATAATTGGAATATTAGAATTACAGGCTGCATAAAAACTGCCTTCCTTAAAAGTTTAGTACTCAAACTTTAGTACTTAGGTTTTGTGCAAGGTGTATGGAACCACATACAACATTTCTTCAAGCAAGATGAAATTCACAGCTCTGGAACACAAAGAGCAGCTTAGCAGAAGTTTTCTGATGCTCTATTATATTATTTAGGCTCCCAGTGCTTTACCCTACAGGGCTCTGATCCCCTCTGTACATGAGAAGCCACAACCCAGGGAGGACAAAGGGTTCCCTGAGGAACTCCAGCCTGAATCCCTGAATCCCTGACAAACACCCCAAGCAAGGGGCACAGCATCTCCCCGCACACACAGAGGTTCTGTGTCCCTGTGTCCAGGCCCCTCCCCAGGCACAATCCTGGCTGCAGGAGCCTCTGGGCCCTAGAAGGCAGCACTGACAGCACAGGCTCCTGCTGAAGTTCAACAACAGCCCCACACTGCTTTGAAACCTCTGCCAGAACTTCTAACCCAGTCAAGAAACAGCATGTTACACTTTCCATTCTGCTGGAAGCCTCAGCATCTCATCCAAATTCACTGTCCAGACATGCACAAATGGGGCCAGGGCAGTACCTGACTTGCCATCAGTGCTCCTGCAGCACTTTCCCCTTAGCTGCAGGTTTAGAGCATTTCCCCAGTGCTGTGACACCCCTGTTATGGCACTTGGCAGTTCTACACTTCACTTGTCAATAGGTGGCCCTGTGCTAAGGAAGAAAATGATAATTCTTAAAGCTGTGACAGGCATCATCAGCTTTTAAGAACAAGACAACAAAGACAGACCAAGGTAATGATTAGGATAGCAGTTCTGCAAACATTTCTCCTGACTTCCAGGCTTCACATCGCTCTGCCTGGTTTAAAACCCAAATCCCAATGATTAACAGCATAAGGAAGTAGACAATATCCTTAGGAACAAAGCCAGGAGATTTCAATGAGAAACAGCATACCATGAGCCAAGAGTGAAGGGCTAAAATCCAACTTACCTGTCATATGTCTCTTTGAGATCTCTGGCCAGTTTGCACTTGGGTAAGATGTGATGAAAAGGTGACTGGGGCCCTTCTGTGGCTATGGAAAGATTCAAAACAAGAAAGTAAATAACTGACTTCAAACCAAAGAGTTTCCTCTTCCCCCACTGGGTATCAACATTAGTGACAGAATTTTTATCATTTTATCTACAATTACCTTTCAAATCTTTTACAATAACTCAAGTTACACATTAAGATGATAATAGTGAATTAATGCCAACTTTTGCTAAACCTCAACTCAGTTAAGCACATGTAACCAAATTGGACAAATGATGACTTTAAATGCTTTGTTTTTCTAAATGTTAGCTTTAATTTTTAATGCTTGCAGCAAGATAATGCATCACTGTCAGAGTTCACCTTAAATAGTCCACACTGTTATGAGCATTACAGTTACAGAGCATTTTCCAAGTACAGTTTATAAAAATGCTTTGTAACTGTTTGCTAGCCAGGTAACAGCACATAAGAGTGAAGCTTCCACATAACCAGTCTGGTGACTCAGCAGACAGCAAAAAAGCATGCAAAACTTGCTCTAGGTTGGGTGAAGGAGGCCACACAGGAGCTCTTTCATGTCAGCCTGACAGGGAGAGACAAACATGATGGCTCAGTGCAGTCTCCAGGGATTGTGCTGAACTTAATTAGCAAAGAAAGCAAAGAAACTACTTCACCTCTGTCACAGACATGTTTTCTGAAAAATCCTTTCCTTAGGATTTTTTCTCCTGAGAAGCTGAGAGGCCTCAGGAACAAAATGTAAACAATGATTATCTGCTGCTGTGGAATGCAACAGGTGCATCTGTGATTGGTCTCATGTGGTTGTTTCCAATTAATGGCCAATCACAGTCCAGCTGTTCAGACTGTCTTGGTCAGTCACAAGCCTTTGTTATCATTCCTTCTTTTTGTATTCTTAGCTAGCCTTCTGATGAAATCCTTTCTTCTATTCTTTTAGTATAGTTTTAATATAATATATAACATAAAATAATAATTCAAGCCTTCTGAAACATAGAGTCAAAACACAGAGTCATTCTTGTCTCTTCCCTCATCCTGGGACCCCTGTGAACACCACCACAAACCTCTAAAAATCAGCCTCAGCCAAGTTCACTATCTCTGCATAGGGATAGTGAACTTGGCTGAGGCAAAATGAAGGGAAAAGCTGTCAGAATGCTACAGAGCACCAAAACTTGTTCACAGCAATCCCAGGCACGAGAGAAGCAAGAAGGCACAACCAGCACCTCTCTGGAAGAGTGTCCCAGTTGAGAGCCCCAGCTGCTGAAGGCACTCACTCTCTGCCATGGCAGACACCTCGTCCTGGATGGCCAGGATGAGCTTGGCCTCGCGGGTCAGGTACTGGCAGCGGCGCTCCTCGTGCTGCAGGACGATGGCGATCCTGCGCGACAGGTTGTGCAGGCAGCTGATCACCGACGGGTCCGCGTTGGCCTGAGGGGAGCACCAGCAGCCTCTGAGCCAGGCAACCACAGCCATCATGGGGAACAGGCAAATGGTTCCCACTGACACCAAAAATCAGCCTCTCAACTGGAAATGAACAGAATTTTCTCTACCTGCGACCAAGCAGAAGCTCGGAGGGGTCCAAAAGTAAATTGGATTTTTAAGCTCGTTAAGTGCGTGAAAGGAACACCGCACATGGACAGGGATAGCTCTGTCTGGGTTGCTTTTCCAGTTGTTAACCTTCTACCAGCAGAGAGCAAAGATCTCAACTTCACCCAGTGAGACAAGACAGTGTCAAGCTTTTTGAAAAGGCAGAATATCCCAATGTTCAGGTGAAACTCACTGGCAGCACAGCACCTTTAACATGTCCCACTAACTTCATGTTGCCACACTGGTGTTTGTCCTCTATACTGACAAGGAACTAACCAGGTAACAATTACCAGCTCATGACCAATATTTTCATCCCAAATCTGTATTAATTTGGATCTGTGCTCCCAAAAAATTCACAAATATAGCTTATTGCTAACACTGCATTTATGAAAGTCCCAGAAAGAAAGTGCTGGAAAAATCTATCACATCAGTACAGCTGCCAAGGGGGGTGAGGGGGAATTCACTAGCTCCAGCATGAGTCAGCAGCTGCTTCATGTTTGTTAAGACATTTAAAGGAATTTAAAGTTCTGGCAAGTGACCACTTGGCACAGAAAGCAGCAAACTGTGACTCATCAGTTTTTTGACTCTGCTGTTCTTGCTGAGTCACGCCACGCTGGTAGCCCTGAAGCTCAAACACAGCAGGATCAGTGCTGATTATCACACTTGGGCCTTTGCCTGCTCTGTCTGCCCACTGCAGATGGACACTCATCTTTATCTCTGAGGGCCTCCACCCAGCTCCTGCACTGCACTGCTCCATCCCAGGAAAAAATTTCCACTTGCTTCTTGCCCAACAATTTCCAGAAACCTGACTGCCCCTGTGAACTAAGAGTGCCTCATTTGGCAAATGGATTTTGTGCTGCATCACACACACAATTACATCAGTATCATCTCATGGCTGAAGGGCAAAGAAAGCAAGTTTTCCTAGAAGCACTAGAAATTAGATTCCAGAAAAATGTGGGCTAGTCTTCAGTGTGAATGAAGTGAATGAAGGAGCATTGGTTTCAATGCTTCTGCTGCCACATGGCTCAGGGTGCATCATCAATGTGTGTTTTTGCAGGTGCATCTACACACACTTCCCTGCAAGCAAAGCACAGGGCTTTAACAAATCACCAAAACAAGATCTCTTAACATGGGAAATCTAAAATCAACTCCTCCATTGCAAATTCAGCACTCCCTGACCCAGCAGTGTCCTAAAGCAGAGGAACATTGGATTCCCAGCAGAGCTCTGTAAACAATTTCTGGCTTGATTCAGGCACTTGTCCTGTGTGAAACCTTGCTCCTCATCCAATGACAAGCCATGCAGGCTGGGGCCAGGTCTATGTCACCACTGCAAAGCCAGTAGTAAGAAAAGTACTAGTGCTAAAAGAAAAAAAAAAATTCCTTTCACAAGCAGGGAGCTGGAGGTTTAAAAATTATGACATTACATCCAGTTGAGCACAAATCAACCATTTCCACAAAGATGACTATTTATTTTTAAACAACCTGTGGACTGGGAAAAGAAAGCCAGAGCTCAGAAATCAAGTCATGCTTGAACATAATGAAATTTCTAGGGCTTTATACACCTAATTAGCCAAGCCAGGATCCCTTAACAACAGCACCTAGTTAACAGAGGATGCCTGAAAAAAAATTCCAGGCAGAAACTATGTATTTGTTCTAGGTTTTTGCTGAGCATTGAAACCTCATTATTCTTCACTTGTACCTTCTTCTCATTTAGCTGCTCAGCTGCTGCTCCCTGGCACTCTCCCTTTACAGTGACCTCACTGCTGAGAGGAGGCAGCTTTCAAACACTGGCCATTAATCACAAAACAAACCTGGAGTGTGAGCCTACTGCATTGTCTCATGCATGAAAGTACATCCCACTGTCAGATGGAATGGAGACAGTCCTTACCCTTAGTGCAAACACCACGTTGAACAGAATCATGGTGGGCATCTCTCTCTTTGGTGAGGGGTCAGTTTTGGATACCTGAAAAATATTTTTTAGAAAATCCCATTGGCTAGTGTCAGCTGGAGAGAGTAACAAAGGGAAAGTAATTTTAAAAAAATTTAAAAACATAGTTAAATAACAAGCTCAGAAAAGAGAGGCAAATCAATATATAACATGAAATATGACTGGCAAAATATAGAACTATGCTTTTGTTTTTAATTGGAGGGTCACACAGTTACTCTACAACACTGCCTTTGATGAGCAGCTGTGAAGACTCAAACCAAAGCCTTTTAGTCACAAGCATGGCAATGAGTGTCAGTTAAGGCAGCACTCTTGCTTAGTGTCTCTGTTGTTACATTTAGCATCATTAGAGACCTTAGGTTTAAATGCTTTAGCACAACTGTCAGATGTACTGTCAACAGAATTCCACAGATCTCAGGCCACACCTATTCCTTCCTTTCCTAAAATCCCCATTCAAATTTCATCCTGTTACAAGCTGCTGCTTTTATCACACAAAATATGCTCTAGAACAGCAGTACTAAAATAAAAGGTTTGATTTTTCCCTTCCTGCAGGATTTCAAACACATTTTTCAGCCCCTCTATTCTCTGTGTAGCAGAGAGCTCCATTCCTAAGGCAGATTCAAACTTTCCAGTGAGAAGAAACAGCTGGAGCTGAGACAAGCAAGTGGAATTTGCACAGCCAGACCAGCTCCAAAGGGAGCACGTGTCACCACAAGATGGAGCACAAAATGCAGGGGACATTGGCACCTCCCCTGCAGCTCCCGGCTCAAGAGCCACCCCATCCCAGAGCAAACAGCTGGAACCTGCCAGGCCAAACAAAAGTTGGTGTCTACCCAAAGCAAGTGCAGCACCTGAGCCAGGGCAAGCACAGCAGCATCTGCCCTTCCCCACAGGTTCCAAGCACCCACAGTGAACTGCTCAGGACTGAACTCCAAAATCTGTCTTTCACTCAGGAGTCTCTACATTTAGAAAACTAAGAGGCGATACATATTTTGGGGTTTTTTTTTTGTCCTAAAGTGAAAATTACATTCTGTCAGAAAGGAGTCATGGGAGAGTGGTAAAGGCAGTTTATCTGTTCTGGAGTTACAGGTTCCAGGACATCCTGTGAATTTCCAAGTGTAAGGACTGATCCTGCTCCTTCCTTAAAATCAGAGAAAGTACCACCACTAACATCAGTTGGATGCAGGCTAGATTTTATATCAACTCATGTCCAGAAAAAAAGAAGACTGAGCTGGGAAAGAAAATGCTGAAGGAATTTGAAGAATTCAGAACATTGCTACATAAAAAGCAATCTGGCACACAGGATTAAATGCCTGTGCTCTTGTAACTCCTGAATCTCATTGGAGTAAAAATTTGCTGAGCTGTCCTGTGGATTAATTTACTGCAGTATGGACTCTGAGGAAACTCAAAGCAGAGGCTGCTGGGTTACTCCAGACACTGCCTGAGCTCCATGGAAAAGCAGCTCCATCTGGCTTCCTCCTAACTGCAGGAGGGTCCCAGATTTACACTGACACAAACCAGCAGAGATGGCTGCCACATCGAGAAGATTCTGGACTCTAGAAAGTTCTGGGGCGCCTCCCAGGGTGATAAGACACACCCAAAAAGTTCCTTCAGAAGTAACAAAAAAGTGCTTACAGCTCCTTTTAACTTTATTTACTTGCCCAGATGCAATTTTATTTAGACAAACTGAAATGAAGTGACATTTCATGCAATTAGAATTAAACTGATTGGAAAGAATGCACAATAGTAAGTGGTGAAAAAATGCAAATACAAATTTTTAACCCTGTTTAGAGCACATTTAGGAGGCTGAACCTTTCAGATGAGATTAAAAAAAGAAAGAAAAATGATCTGAGGGAGAACAGGCCACTGCTGTCAGAGCCTTGAGGGCACCAAAATGGCCCAGGCCAGGACCTGTTCCCACACAATATCTCCCAAGAATCCATAACTGGGAGCCCCATTTAAGCTCAGTCCAGGGCCTGGAGCTGTGCCTGTGTCCAGGATGGACCTTGGATCTGTGCCTGTCTCCTGGTTTAGTACATCCCACCCCTGTCCTGTCCCCTTCTGCTCCTGGCTGGGGTTCCAATAAAGACCCTGGGCCTGGTTCCCCACTTTGCCTTGTCTGGGGCTGCTGATGGATTTGCACAGCTTGGGCACGCTTGAATCCTGTCTTCCAAGACAGTTTAACTTTTCAGGACTGAGTCTTGGTGCTTCTCCATGACATTTCCTGCAGACTCACAACTCAGTTCCCAAAGTAGCATCTTTTGATGCTTTAGGGCAGCTCCTCACTGGGATTAAAGCAGTCTGGTCCTCTAAATATCATGCAGCAGTTACCAACAAGCAGTTTCCACCTCTAATTATAGCTAGAAAGCAGGACAGAATTGGCAAGCAGACTTTTTCCCCTAAAAAAAAAGGAATGACTTAGCAAATTTGATAAAAAATGAGACCAAAGAAGTTCAGTGACAGGGATCAGCACTGGATTCAGAAATTACCAAAACCTAGTTCATTCCTACAGTTGAGCAGGAAGAAGGAACAGGACAGGGAATATCAGGAACACAGAAGCAGGTGAATTCTTTCCTGGATTTAAGCAGGGCCTTTTACAGTCCAGATAGCAAACTGCTCTCATGCTAAGGACCTAAAACAGGCCATGGAGGAAGGTCTCCATGCAAACAGCAGCCTGACTTGGTCCACAAGAAAATTCTAGATCTCTTTCAACATCCTACATATTCCATCTAAGTCTTGTGGATCATCTTCAGCCTCAGGAAAAGTTAAAAGCCAAACAAGGCTGACGCAGCTTTTAGCATTTGTGAAGGGTTTTGGTGGTGTTTTTTTAACTGCCACACTAATTAGAGGTGCTAAAAGCTAACTTGCAGTAACTAAAATAGTGGGAAACAGCTTTTGGAGTTGGAGTGCCCAGTTTTACTTCTCTTTACTCACACTGCTTCCCTACAGTAACCAAAAGAGTTTCTGTGATCGCTGACAGCTCCCTCAGTTTGCCACTCACTCCACTGACCCAGAATAAGTAAAAGACAGCTTGGAGCATCAGGGAGTAAAACCAGGATCAAAAGCCAACATGGGCATCCTGAATTGCAGGTTTCCTCACTAAAGCCAGGCAGTTTGTGAGGAAGGCAGGTCCCCAGAGGGGATCTCATACCTACCTGCCCAAGGGCATGCTGGAGCAAGGTGGGATGGCCAACAAAGCGAACATTATCAATCTTCAATTCAAACTTTTTGCCACACATATCTGACTTGGTAGCCAGAATTGTTGCCAGGATGACATCTGAAAACCTTGAAGAGCAGAAACAGAAGTTATTACAGTTTTCAAAGAGCACACCCCCAAAATATTCCTCCAAGTACAGATATATTTAACTCCAAAGTTTTTAAGGCGTTGTAAATTGTGAATAGATTGCTGTACCCGGAGTACGACCAATTATGTAAAATTAAGGACCCCTAAATTACATCCCTCAGATCATCACAATTATAAAACAGGAAGCGTTCACAACAAAGACTGCAGGGTCATGCTCATTTAATTACATGCTCAGCAAAATACATTGAAAAGATTAGATGCAGCTTGCTTAAATATAAAAAGAGCTGGAGTTAGCCATTGCCTGGATTTAGCTGCAGGTTAATGAACTTACTAAGCAATTACATGTTGACACAGCCTGTCACTCAAGCACAACAGAGATCTTTAAGCCACCCAGTATGGCAGAGGGGATGGCAAGAAAGCTGATTCAATTAAAAGAAACACAGCCAACGCTTGTCCTTCCTTTCCCAAAGTTCATCATTCCAAGCTCCTCATGTAACAGATCTCAACCTGTGCTCAGCAGACCACTGGCACCTTCCAAGAGCTGCCTGGCCTCACCTGGGCTTTCTCGTTTGATAAATCACACTCATGACAGGCCAGGCCCTTCCCAATGCCCAGCCATGGGGTTACACTGAATTGCTCTGGACTGGTGAGGGCAAGGCAGCAGCTCTGAGACAGGAGGGCAAGAACCCACCAGGGGTCAAAACCAGCTAAAATCCTGTGTGACAAGGGAGGAATTCCACAACTGCTCTCTCTGATGGCCTCACAGCACTGGTGTGGTCTCTACCAACACTTGTTTTCCTCAAGGTGTCCCCTGGGACAGTGAAGCCCAAACCCACAGGGAAGAGAACTCAGCTGCTAGAGTAAACTTGTTGCTCTAAAACAGGAGCAGTGTAAGCCTTGTTACTGACAAGTTCTCTCCTCATCTGTTTTATAGAAGCTCCTACTTGACCAAATGAATTTCAAACCACTTTCTGACGAGAGCTGGTTTTTAAGAATGAAAATGTTTATTGCATTTAGTGTATTTACACCCAGGGATGTGTGCCCCTGCCAGACCATCCCCCTAGAGCAGGCAGGTAGCCCAGATAACCCAGTATCACTCAGAGAGGAGGGCAGGCATGGGTGTGTGCTGTGCTCACCTTATCTCTTGGCCACAAGTGAGCCCTCCATGCCCAGAGAAGCAATTGATGTAGCTTAGTCCTGCTTCCCTCTGAGTCATGGTGCACTACAGAAATTAAGACAAATGCACTCAAGGACACAGGGGGAATTCCTTTTATTTACAAATACTGGAGATGAAGGACTACACAGGCCCAAACTGGAAAAGCCCCTGGTGCTTGTACAAACAGGTCACTCTGACCACAGCACTCTGCTTATGTTTGGTTTATGGAAGGAGCAGCTGTGTACAAACTTCCAAATCCCTGGCTGCTCTGCTCCCAGCTCCAAGCTAAGGGCAAGCACAGACTAGACAGAGACCCCTGGGGCTACTGAGCCCATGCTCCTCAGCCACGGGGCTGCACAGCTTGGGAAGGCTGGGAGCAAAGGGCAAAGTGCTGGAACAGGACCTGGACTGACAGTCCCTGGAGATCACATTCAAAATAGGAAAAAAGTCACCATGACAGCAGTGAGCTGCTTCTCCTCCTCTTTCTGCCCTGCTCAGCAGCTCGTTAAGAGGCTCATCATGGAGCCAGGAAGATGGGAACAGCAGTGGATCCAAAAGGAGCATATGTTTTGGGGGGTGAAGGGAGAAGGAGGGCAAACTGGAAAATGTCGGCTTCCTGCTAAGAAATGAGTTACCCTTCCCTCCCCCAGCCTTGGCAAAGGATACCTGGGAGCTGATAAACTGATCATTCTGGGAACTTCCACAAGGAATTACAGATCCTTTAACAGAAAAACGTGGTGCTAAAGGTGGGAATTCAGCAGTTTCCCAGGGGAGCTCTTGACACCAACAGCCCTGTCTGCCCTGCCTTGTATGTGGCTCTTTGGGGAGGAAGAGATTAAAAGGCTGATTTTGGAAAGTCCTCAGGATCTTTTTACTAGCAGGTCTTCTGTGTCTGGGAGAGTACTGAATTGCAGCCAGAGGAGATGCTCAGGGACAGAATCCTGACACAGGTGCACCTCCTATCACCACAGGCTCTCCCAAGAGTCACCTGCACTCCAGCCCCACTCTCCTCCTCTGACAGCCTGGATTTATAGTTTTGCTGTCTGGGCTTTTTTAACCCCCAGTGCTCTACATAATTTTGACATTTCTTAGGCCTCGGGACAATAGGGAAATCGAGGAACAGCAGATGTGTTATTCCCATTACTTCAATTAGTCACCTCATCTTAGAAAATGACACTTTAAATATTTCAACACACATTTTCCCATCTTTGGGGTATGTTAAGATGACCTAAAAACACTGACTTCTTAGAGCCCAAGAGTTTGTTAGAAGCAGATCAGGTTTTGCAGTAGGGCAGTAACCCTTCTCCTTTTAAGAGATTAGTCTGAGCATTGTGAATTCCAGGGGGAAGCAAACCTCTTCTGTACTAAGGAATTCAGCAGGCAGAAAGAATATACAATAAACAAAAGCTTTGATTTCTCCAAAATATTCTACCACTCCTCTCCAGAGCACAACATAGCAACAGCACATTGAAAAGAAGGGGGGGAGATTCAAACATGAATTCATTTTTGTCCCCCAAGAATGGATCATAA